>NC_053397.1:140546792-141891049 GCF_905171765.1 Bufo bufo
TCTTCTATTCCCATAGTTGATTTAACCACTTTTAAAGAGGACCTTTCACTAGATTAAAAAATCTAAACTAACTATACAGACATGTAGAGCGGCGCCCAGGGATCCCCCTGCACTTACTGTTATACCTGGGCGCCGCTCCATTCGCCCGGTATAGCCTCCGGTATCTTCACATGTTAGGCTCCACCCAGGGGAACCTGCCGGCGTCTCTTTCTCCCATGCTGTAGCGCTGGCCAATCGCAGCGCTCAGCTCATAGCCTGAGAGAAAAAAAAACCTCTCAGGCTATGAGCTGAGCACTGCAATTGGCCAGCGCTACAGCATGGGAGAAGGAGACGCCGGCGGGTTCCCCTGGGTGGAGCCTAACATGTGAAGATACCGGAGGCTATACCGGGCGAATGGAGCGGCGCCCAGGTATAACAGTAAGTGCAGGGGGATCCCTGGGTGCCGCTCTCCATGTCTGTATAGTTAGTTTAGATTTTTTAATCTAGTGAAGGGTCCTCTTTAAAAAATGATCTACATCCTCAATTGGAAAAAAGGGCCTTCCTATCTCCTTCCCTTCATTTCCAGAAGATTAAGACGAATCGTCCGATTAAGATTCTCCAAGGATTGGAAATCTTCCCCCTCTTCTGAATCTGAGGAAACAACATTACTCAAAGCCTGCATTTTCCTAGGCCTCTGCTCCTTAGATGTACGGTTTTTGTCAAAGCAAGGGACGAGTCAATTTCGGATTTGACCAGTGACTGAAGACATTTATAAAATGAAGGCGACTCCTCCGCCACCATTTTATCAATGCAGGTCTGGCATAGCCTTTTTTATATATATTTAGAAGCCAGGGAACATCTACATCAGGGCTGGCCAACCTGTGGCTCTCCAGCTGTTGCAAAACTACAATTCCCACCATGCCCTGCTGTGGGCTGTAAGTAGTCTAGGCATGCTGGGAGTTGTAGTTTTGCAACAGCTGGAGAGCCGCAGGTTGGCCATTCCTGATCTACATATAGCACATTATTTCGCCTTTTAGCCAAAGCTTTTTTAGGCTTTCCCTGGAATATAAATATATATATATATATATACATACACATACATATACACACACACACACAATGCCATGAAAAAAAATAAGTATACATGGCCATAGGCCTCTCACCCCCCAATATGTACCAAGGCCGGAGTGGACACTGGATCTTCAGCTGTGTCCTTCCTCCATAGTGGCTGCCAGACGATTAACGCGCTCCCAATTCAAAACGTTCCCGCTCTGTCAGGAATGCTGCTGCAAACACTTAATTCAGTGGAATCAACCGCCGGCAGCTCACTTCCGAGTTCTGTGCTCTCATCTGCACCTCCCCCGACGTCACGTGATGAGTCATGACGCATACGTGCGCTCCAGGCCTCATTCTGGATTATAGCTTTCTTCACAATAGAGCGGAGCAAGCGCTCCTCCCCCTGGGCCAAGTTATCATCTTCACGCTTAACTTCTTTTTCTAGACGCGCCCGCGATGCTTACTAGTGCCTTTTAATAGCACGGAAGCATCATGCCCGTCAGCGCTCAGGCGTCTCCAGCCATCACGCCTCTGCTGGCACTATTGCGCACCACTGTGCTGCGTGTCAAGATCGGGGACCACAGGTAACTGAGGTCAACCACGGGGTGAGAAGAATGTACTACAGGCTACCCCTCCAAAGACAAGAAACCATACTGAAGTTGGAGGGGAGTCTCCGCCTTGTTGTACTTCCGGTTTCCAGTCTTTGGGGGCAGATCCTCTCTCTCGTGGTGCTGTTGAGGGTGAGGGGAAAAGTGACGATTTTAATCCCAGCAGGAAGCTTTGCAGTTGAATAACGGGGACAGGAACCATTGGTTCCTGTGCCCAGTCCTTCAGCCTCATAGGCTTTGGGCCTAGTGCCTTTCAGCCTATGAGGCAGTAGTACAGTGCAGGATGGTCGCAGTTACATCACTGCAAGCTCCTGTGCCAGGTACCAGGCAATATCAGGACATGATCATGCCTAGCAATGACGACATTAAGGATCGCCTGTGCCATGACACAGGCAGCCAGGACTGCACGCCGGAAGATGCCTGCATCACAGGCAGGGGGAGGGAAATTAGTATTTTATTTTAATGGACATTACTGGGGACACTACAGGGGAGTTGGGGCAGTATATGTACAGAGGGTATTTGTGAAGAGAGTTCTACTGGAGGAGCATTATACAGTGCCTTGAGAAATAATTCATACCCCTTGAACTTTATCACATTACACTAGGGCTGCAGCTATCGATTATTTTAGTAATCAAGTAATCGATTAATCGAGTACACTAATAAGAAAAAACTAATAAAAAAAAGTTTTCCTTTATAAAATATAAGACCCCCGTGCCATCAGCCCCTCTGATGCCAGCATGCCCTCAGCTCCCCCAGTGCCAACATCTCTTTAATACTTACCTCTCTTGTAGGGGAGCCGTTCCACAACTCCTCTGTCTTCTTCTCCGCGCTCTGCACTGTCGTCCTGACGTCACGCAGGGTCAGGTCATAGTGCAGGTATGCGTTCACTATGTCTTGACGATGCGTCGGGAGGACAGTGCAGCGCGCAAGGTGGCGGGTGACCACAGAACGGTGAGAAGTAGCAAGCTCCATGGTCACATGACAAACAAATCATTGATGCAAAAAATTTGCAGAGGATTTTTGGGTGTCAAATTACGTAATTCAATCGAATAATCGTTTCAGCCCTACGTTACACCCACAAACTGTATTTTATTGGGATTTTACGTGACAGATCAACACAAAGTAGCAAGTGTGAAGTGAAAAGAAAATGATACATGGGATTTCAAAATATTTTATAAATCCAAATCTGGAAAGTGGAGCGCAGTTGTATTCAGCCTCCCTGAGTCAATACTTTGTAGGACCACCTTTAGCACAGATTTGGCTTATTCACATTAAAAGGTCCACAATCTGGAAGGTCCAGTGTGGAATGGAAGCATGGAACCCCCACAGAAGCACTACGGAGTGCTTCTGTGGGGTCCCTCTCCGTGCCTCCGCACCGCAAAAAAAAACACACACACACACACACACACACACACACACAAGTTCAACACATTCACCAACCCCAGAGGGAGAACTGCCGCCTTTGGCCCATTCCATTCGCGGACCCCAGAGGGAGGACCGCTTTCAGCCACTCCATTCTAGTCTCTACCATAAACTACCTATTGTTTAGGAAACCGCTGTCTGTAATCCCAGCTTTAGGTGTCATTCTGGACTAGTCAGCCATGTTTTGTCTCCCAGCTATACAGCGCCCTCAGGTGTTGGCCTCCCCACAGGTAAGGCACTCCATTGACCTGTACCTTCCTCGGCTTCAATATTTCGAGGCACATGACAGAAAACGCATTCCGGTGGCAGCCATGCTGCTCTGGCCGCATGCCGGGACACAAGCGCCATCCTCACTCCGCAATGAGGTGGAGCATGTGCCTAGCAGCAGAAACACTAGAAGAGGAAAACCAACGGAATTATTCCCACCAAGGAGCCTACTTTCTAGAAAGCGTCTCTCACCTTCTTCACCTCAAACCGCTTCTTTCCAGCGCTGTTATTGGCTCCGCTCGGTGTATCCACATCCATTGCAGCAGCCATTTTAAACTGTAAATTCCGGTATTTTACAGCGCATGCCTGTTACAAAGGCCTGTCGTCATTTCCATGTGACCATTTTCTGAGAGGCGGTGCGCTGTGAGGGAGGATTCAGCGAGGAGGCTCGGGATGGAATGCTGGACCGGAGTCACGGAGTGGTGTGTTTTATTGACGGGCGAAACACTAAAGAATTGCTTTCTTGCTCTACAGAACTAAACATCTACATTTATAAGAGACCAGCAGAAATTTTCTTTCTTTATTTTGTTTGTGTGGTTAAAAATGTTTTGACTTAAAATATATCCACAGTGCCCCTCTAACAGTGTCAAGCACAGTGCCCCTCTAACAGTGTCAAGCACAGTGCCCCTCTAACAGTGTCAAGCACAGTGCCCCTCTAACAGTGTCAAGCACAGTGCCCCTCTAACAGTGTCAAGCACAGTGCCCCTCTAACAGTGTCAAGCACAGTGCCCCTCTAACAGTGTCAAGCACAGTGCCCCCATAACAGTGACACCAACAGTGCTCCCATAAGCAGGGCTGGGACAAGGTCCACCACCAACAGAGGCTGAGCTGCCCAAGTGCCAGTGGGGTCTCTAGCTTTCAAATTTTTGGGGGGCACACTGGGGGCCAAGACAAAAGTAGGGGGGGGCAGATATAACAACGATACATTTACACAAGTACGCTTAGAAATGCTGCGATACTTTACCTAATACCTAAAACCGCAACAGGGAAGAAAAGTCCTGCTGTCTGTGGTTTAAAAAAAAAAAGCAATCACTCAGATTTCAACATGTCCTAGTTGCCTGTGGATGACACTTTTATAGGGAGGGGGATCTGTGGATGACACTGCTATGGGGGGGATCTGTGGATGACACATACCGTATATAGCATCTTATGCTATATGTGTCATCCACAGATCCACCCCATTTCCCCCTCCATAACAGTGTCATCCACAGATCCCCCTACCTATAACAGTGTCATCCACAGATCCCCCTCCCTATAACAGTGTCATCCACAGATCCCCCTCCCTATAACAGTGTCATCCACAGATCCCCCTCCCTATAACAGTGTCATCCACAGATCCCCCTCCGTATAACAGTGTCATCCACAGATCCCTCTCCCTATAACAGTGTCATCCACAGATCACCCTCCCTATAACATTGCCATCCACAGATCCCCCTCCCTATAACATTGCCATCCACAGATCCCCCTCCCTATAACAGTGTCATCCACAATTCACCCTCCCTATAACATTACCATCCACAGATCCCCCTCCCTATAACATTGCCATCCACAGATCCCCCTCCCTATAACAGTGTCATCCACAGATCCCCCTCCCTATAACAGTGTCATCCACAGATCCCCCTCCCTATAACAGTGTCATCCACAGATCACCCTCCCTATAACATTGCCATCCACAGATCCCCTCCCTATAACAGTGTCATCCACAGATCCCCCTCCTTATAACAGTGTCAGCCACAGATCCTCCTCCCTGCATCTCACAGGAGTGTACATTTGACATTTCTAAACTGTAATCCATATCCTGCAGTAACTTTAACTTTAAAGGGACACTGACAGGCCCAATAAGCATATTTAGGTATATATATGACAGTACAGGTCTTATAAAGAGTATTCAGCGGCCGCTCATCTCTGCTAGTACCTTAACCTTACACCACTCGGCTAGCTTCGGTAACAGGGCCAGGCTACAGCCTACAGGCACTGCCTGTTAGTTGTTACCGAGCGAGTGCTGATTTCTGCAGGTCAGAGGATACGGATTACAGTTTAGAAGAAATGTAGACTCCTGTGAGCGGTCCAGTGGCGGATCCAGAGCCTGGTCTCGGGAGGGGCACTTCCAGAATATTTTCTGTCCGCCGCCACAGAACAAGGGTGCTTATAGAACAGACCCCACAGTGTAGAGCTATACTGTATATTGTGCGGCACAGTGTAGAGCTATACTGTATATTGTGGGGCACAGTGTAGAGGTATACTGTATATTGTGGGGCACAGTGTAGAGGTATACTGTATATTGTGGGGCACAGTGTAGAGGTATACTGTATAATGTGGGGCACAGTGTAGAGGTATACTGTACATTGTGTGGCACAGTGTAGAGGTATACTGTATATTGTGTGGCACAGTGTAGCGGTATACTGTATATTGTGTGGCACAGTGTATGCTATATGTGTATAACAAACATATTTCACATGAAAACTTACAATTACTTGGTTTGACCCTTGGGGATCTCGGACACCACTTCAACACTTGGCCGTGGGGCTCGGCTGAGCTGATGTTGTGTTTTATTCTAATGAGAAAGATTTCATAATAAGGATTTGGAGAAGGGGCAGAGGGGTCACAGAGCAGGGAGAGGCTGGTGCTGCTACTAGGAGGTCATACCATGGGGGAGTAATAAAGCCCACCATAATGCCCCCCAGTAGAAATAATTCTCCTTATAATGTGACATTGCAAAATATACCGCCTTGTAATGCCTCCAGTTGAGATAATGTCGCCATAATGTGCCAGTATAAAATACCCCTATATAGTGCCCCCAGTAAATGCCCCCATACTGCTCCTTTCCCCCCTTCCTCCTAGTGCCCCCATATAGTATAAAATACCCCATATATCGTGCCCCAGTAGATGCCCTCAGTGTCCCCCATAATTTGCAAGTATAAAATTCCCCTTCTTAGTGCCCCCATAGATAACTCCATAGTACTCCTTTTCCCCCCTTCCCCATAGTACCCACCATAATGTGACCCAGTATAAAATGCTGCTGTACAGAGCCCCCCCATATAAAATACCTCTTCTTTGTGGCTTCAATAGATCCCCTTATAGTACCCACCAATAATGTGCCAGTAACAAGAGCTCCCAATAATGTGCCAGTAATAAGTGCCCCAAATAACGTGCCAGTAATAAGTGCCCCCAATAACGTGCCAGTAATAAGAGCCCAGCTCCCCATCACGTGCCAGTAATAAGCCCCCCATCATGTGCCAGTAATAAGCCCCCCATCATGTGCCAGTAATAAGCCCCCCATCATGTGCCAGTAATAAGCCCCCATCATGTGCCAGTAATAAGCCCCCCAATATCTGCCAGTAATAAGCCCCCCATCATGTGCCAGTAATAAGCCCCCCATCATGTGCCAGTAATAAGCCCCCCATCATGTGCCAGTAATAAGCCTCTCCATCATGTGCCAGTAATAAGCTCCCCCAATGTGCCAGTAATAAGCCCCCCCAATGTGCCAGTAACAAGAGCCCCCAATGTGCCAGTAAAACTATTGTAAAAAAAAACCACTTATACTTACCTCCATGTCAGCGATGCAGCCCTCTTCCGGCCTGTGTCCCGCGCTGTATGGCTCAGGCGGCGCGATGACGTTATCACGCCGCCTGCGCCGGCCTCTGATAGGCTGCCGGCCTAATGCTTGCAGCCTATCATAGGAAGGGGAAGGGACACGCTTCTCCCTCCCCTGCCCCGCCGCAACACAGGCAGATGACTATGGAGATGAGCGCAATAGAAGCGCTCATCTCCCTGTTGTGCCCGGCTGCAGCCGCTCAGTTGGGGGGGCACAGCGTGATGTAGGGGGGCCGTGGCCCCCTCCGGCCACCCCCTGGCGACGCCACTGCCAAGTGCGCCCACCCGCCATTTAGATATGTATGTTTATTATTAATCATCATCCCCCCCCCCCCCCCTGTTCCTTGTAATTTTACCCCATCCAGAACCCCATCAGACCTCAGATCAGACGGAAAATAATATTATCTTTATTTAAAATCTTACTTCACTTCAGGGCAGACTCGTCTCACGCTCTATCCCTGCTGGGGCCTGGGCTGGGTCGTGACACAGTGCTGTGCTGCTGCCCGCGCTGCTCCTGGTCTCCAGAGTGCGCACATGTGACCTGACTGCGTACAGCGCGTCAGGTCAAAGTGCGCGCTTTACGCAGTCAGTCAGGCAAGCGACTGAGCAGAGACCAGAGCAGCGGAGTGGGGAAGGGAGCACGTAAGTCAGTGCCAAGTGCTCACTACTCCCTCCGTCCTCCAGTGCGGCTGGCAGCGCGGCAGCAGCAGTGACGTGGTCAGTTGCCTGCCTGCGCCCTGAGGCTGGAGCCTCCCCAGCCTCTGTGTCGGCCCGGCCCTGCCCATAATTGTCATTCACAGCACCTCCATAACAGTGACCTCCACAGTAGCCCCATGACAGTGACATCCACAGTGCATCTATAACAGTGACAACCACAGTGCCCCTATAACAGTGACATGCACAGTGCCCCCATGACAGTGACATCCACAGTGCCTCTATATCAGTTACAACCACAGTGCTCCCATAACAGTGACATCCACAGGGCTCCCATAACAGTGACATCCGCAGTGCTCCCATAACAGTGACATCCGCAGTGCTCCCATAACAGTGACATCCGCAGTGCTCCCATAACAGTGACATCCGCAGTGCTCCCATAACAGTGACATCCGCAGTGCTCCCATAACAGTGACATCCGCAGTGCTCCCATAACAGTGACATCCGCAGTGCTCCCATAACAGTGACATCCGCAGTGCTCCCATAACAGTGACATCCACAGTAGCCCCATGACAGTGACATCCACAGTGCATCTATAATAGTGACAACCACAGTGTTCCTATAACAGTGACATCCGCAGTGCTCCCTAGGCTCCATTCACACGTCGTGTGTGTTTTACGGATCCGCAAAACACGGACACCGGCAATGTGCGTTCCGCATTTTGCGGACCACACATCGTCGGCACTTAATAAAAAATGCCTATTCTTGTCCGCAAAGGACATGTTCTATTTTTTTCGGGATCGGAATTGTGGACCCGGAAGTGCGGGTCCGCATTTCCGGATCCGGGCAGCACATCGTGCGGCCCCATAGAAATGAATGGGTCCGCAATTCCGTTCAGCAAAATGCGGAACGGAATTGTGGACGTGTGAATGGAGCTGAACAGTGACATCCACAGTGCTCCCATAACAGTGACATTCCCAGTACCCCCATAACAGTGACATCCACAGTAGCCCCATGACAGTGACAACCACAGCGCCCCTATAACAGTGACATGCACAGTACCCCCATGACAGTGACATCCACAGTGCCTCTATAACAGTTACAACCACAGAGCTCTCATAGCAGTGACATCCGCAGTGCTCCCATAACAGTGACATCCCCAGTACTCCCATGACAGTGACATCCACAGTACCCCCATGACAGTGACATCCACAGTACCCCCATGACAGTGACATCCACAGTACCCCCATGACAGTGACATCCAAAGTACCCCCATGACAGTGACATCGACAGTACCCCATGACAGTGACATCCACAGTGCCCCCATTACAGTTACAACTAGGGATCGACCGATTATTGGAGTTACTGATATTCATGATTTTCAAAGTTATTGGTATCGGCATCTAACCTTGCCGATAATGCGTCCAGCGCGCTATCACAGAATATGTCAGCTGTCAGCGCGCTCATGTTCCCTCAGCAGCACAGGGGAGAAGGAGTCACTCTCTCCCTCCCCCCTGTGCCGCACTGCCAATAAGGAGAGACGGGAGGAGGAGGGGCGGGCGCACTGCGCCACCAATGAAAGTTAACGCCTAATACAAATACAGGAGGCGGTGCCCAGCCTATTTGACAGGCAGCAGGGGTTAACTGTCAGAGGCAGGGTGCCGACTATGTGATTTTGTGCCGACACACCCGCCTCCTGTATTAAACGTTAATTATCATTGGTGGCGCAGTGCGCCCCCTCCCCCAAGTTTTAAAAACATTGGTGGCACAGTGCGCCCATCCCCCCCACCCCCGAGTGTTAAAAACATTGGTGGCACAGTGCGCCCTCCCCCCCAAGCCCCAGTATTAAAATCAATGGTGGTGTAGTGTGCCCCTCCAAACCCCCCGCCCCCAGTATTAAAATTATTGGTGGCAGTGGCCACAGGGTTCCCTCCCCTCTTCTTCATTGGTGGTGCAGTGGGCAGCCTCTGATCGGAGCCCCAGCAGTGGGAGGCCTCTTTCACACGACCGTTTTTTTTTTTTCATTTACGGGCCATTTTTTGCGTTCCGTATACGGAACCATTAATTTAAATGGTTCGTTTTTCCGTTCTGTTGAAAGATAGAACATGTCCTATTATTGCCGCAAATCACTCTTCCGTGGCTTCATTCAAGTCAATGGGTCCGCAAAAAAAACGGAACACATACGGAAATGCATCCTTATGTCTTCCGTATTCGTTCCGCTTTTGCTGAAACATCTATTCAAAATTTTATGCCCAGCCTAATTTTTTATATGTAATTACTGTATACTGTATATGCCATACAGAAAAATGGAACAGAAATGGAAACAACAGAAACAAAAAACGGAACAATGGATCCGTGAAAAATGGACTGCAAAACACTGAAAAAGCCATACGATCGTCTGAAAGAGGCCTAATCCTGGGGCGCCGATCTGTTACCAAGGCAGCCAGGACGCTACTTAAGTCCTGGCTGCCATGGTAAGCTCCCTGTTGCTGTGTGCACAGGGCAGCAGGGATAGTGTGAAGTCCTATTCACCCTAATAGAGCTCTATTAAAGTGAATGGGACAAGGGATTAACCCCTTAAGGACACAGCCTTTTTACACCTTAGGACCAGGCCATTTTTTGCAAATCTGACCAGAGTCCCTTTAAGTGCTGATAACTTTAAAACGCTTTGACTTATCCAGGCCGTTCTGAGATTGTTTTTTCGTCACATATTGTACTTCATGACACTGGTAAAATGAAGTAAAAAAAAATTTTTTTTTTGCACCAAAAAATACCTAATTTAACAAAAATTTGGAAAAATTTGAAAATTTCAAAGTTTCAGTTTCTCTACTTCTGTAATACATAGTAATACCCCCAAAAATTGTGATGACTTTACATTCCCCATATGTCTACTTCATGTTTGAATTGTTTTGGGAATGATATTTAATTTTTTGGGGATGTTATAAGGCTTAGAAGTTTAGAAGCAAATCTTGAAATTTTTCAGAAATTTACAAAAACTCAATTTTTAGGGACCAGTTCAGGTCTCAAGTCACTTTGCGAGGCTTACATAATAGAAACCACCCAAAAATGACCCCATCTAAGAAACTACACCCCTCAAGGTATTCAAAACTGATTTTACATACGTCGTTAACCCTTTAGGTGTTGCACAAGAGTTATTGGCAAATGGCGATGAAATTTGAGAATTTCATTTTTTTGTCTAATTTTCCATTTTAACCCATTTTTTCCACTAACAAAGCAAGGGTTAACAGCCAAACAAGACTGTATCTTTATTGCCCTGATTCTGCCGTTTACAGAAACACCCAATATGTGGCCGTAAACTACTGTACGGCCACACAGCGGGGCGTAGAGGGAAAGGTGCGCCGTTTGGTTTTTTGAGGGCTGATTTTTATGGACTGGTTTATTTACACCATGTCCCATTTGAAGCCCCCCTGATGCACCCCTAGAGTAGAAACTCCCTAAAAGTGACCCCATCTAAGAAACTACACCCCTCAAGGTATTCAAAACTGATTTTACATACGTCGTTAACCCTTTAGGTGTTGCACAAGAGTTATTGGCAAATGGGGATGAAATTAGAAAATTTCATTTTTTTGCCTTATTTTCCATTTTAACCCATTTTTTCCACTAACAAAGCAAGGGTTAACAGCCAAACAAGACTGTATCTTTATTGCCCTGACTCTGCCGTTTACAGAAACACCCAATATGTGGCCGTAAACTACTGTACGGCCACACAGCGGGGCGTAGAGTGAAAGGTGCGCCGTTTGGTTTTTGGAGGGCTGATTTTTATGGACCGGTTTATTTACACCGTGTCCTGTTTCAACCCCTCTGATGCACCCCTGGAGTAGAAACTCCCTAAAAGTGACCCCATTTTGGAAACTACGGGATAAGGTGGCATTTTTTTGGGGACTATTTTTAGGGTAAATATGATTTTTGGTTGCTCTATATTACATTTTTGTGAGGCAAGGTTACCAAAAATTGAAATTCTGAAATTTCATCTCCATTTGCCATTAACTGTTGAGGAACACCTAAAGGGTTAATAAAGTTTGTATAATCAGTTTTGAATACCTTGAGGGGTGTAGTTTCTTAGATGGGGTCAGTTTTGGGGAGTTTTTACTCTAGAGTGCATCAGGAGGGCTTCAAAAGGGACATGGTGTCAATAAAAAAGGCCATCAAAATCGGCCTTCCAGAAACCATGTCGGTTCTTTCCTTTTGCGGCCTCCCTTTTACTGATACAGCAGTTTACGACCACAAATGTGGTGTTTCTGTAAACTGCAGCATCAGGGTAATAAATATTAAGTTTTGTTTGGTTGTTAACCCTTGTTTTGTTACCGGAAAAAACGGATTGAAATGGAAAAGTGCCAATAATAGCGGTTTTGGCACCGTTTTTTTTTTTTTCCCTTGACCGTGTTAATGTGGGGGGTTAGGTCATGGAGTAGTTTTATAGAGGAGATTATTACCGACGCGGCGATACCTAATATGTCTACTTTTAATAAATTATTTTAGTTTTTTTGGGTGTCAAGTCTGAGAACCATTTTTTTTAATCCGATGTCAGTGCTAAATTGGGATATAAATTTAGTACTCCATGGAAGTGTGATACTCCCTGAAGCAACCGTCAATGCAGAGGCCCGGATGATCGGGGCACATGTCGCACTGAGTAGTCGTGTCCTTCCGTATCCCCCTCCTGCGACACACTCTGCACTTTTTTGGGGTTCGTCCCTTCTTTCCAGTATGGGGGACCACACCTGGAAAGTGTTGGCCAGGGACGATCCGGGCACCTACAGTTCCGAGGTACTCCGGCCTGCTCTTTCCCGGTCCGAAAAGATCAGGGCCTTGAGGACTGCCTCATAGAACTGGATGAATGTCCCTGTGCTGCCAGCGCTTCGGGATAGTACAAAAGAGTTGTACATGGCAACCTGCACCAAGTAGACCGCAACTTTTTTGTACCATGCCCGGGTTTTGCGCATGGCATTATATGGCTTGAGGACTTGATCAGAGAGATCAACTCCTCCCATATACCGATTGTAGGCGACGATACAATCGGGCTTGAGGACCGTTGCCGCGGTACCTCGCACAGGGACAGGGGTGATGCCGTTACCATGAATTGTGGACAGCATAAGGACATCCCTCTTGTCCTTATACCTGACCAGCAACAGGTTTCCAGTGGTAAGGGCACGGGTCTCACCCCTGGGAATAGGTACCTGGAGGGGGTGGGCAGGGAGGCCGCGTTGATTTTTCCGCACGGTCCCACAAGCGGACGTGGATCTGGCGGCAAGGGACTGGAACAAGGGGATACTGGTATAAAAGTTATTCACGTAAAGGTGGTAACCCTTATCCAGCAGTGGGTACATAAGGTCCCACACAAGTTTCCCGGTAACACCCAGAGTGGGGGGACATTCTGGGGGTTGAATCCGGGAATCTCGCCCCTCGTACACACAAAATTTGTAAGTGTACCCTTAGGTACTCTCACAAATTTTGTATAGCTTCACGCCATACCTCGCCCGCTTGGACGGCACATACTGGCGGAAAATGAGTCTCCCCTTGAACGCAATGAGAGACTCATCAACCGCGACCTCCCTTCCAGGTACATAGGCCTCCATGAATTTGGCCCCAAAGTGATCGATGATCGGCCGTATCTTATACAGACGGTCATGGGCAGGATCACCTCGGGGGGGACATGCTGCATTATCGGAATAATGCAGACATTTCCGGATGGCCTCAAACCAGGAGCGTGTCATGGTTGTACTGTAAAGTGGGGCCTGGTATAGGACGTCCCCACTCCAGTACAGCCTGACGAGGCCCCAAAATATCCTCATTTCGGCTGCACTGACCGGCGTCCAGCCACCGGGCCTGGCCAAAAAGGAGCCCGGGTGTTGAGCGACGAACTGTTGGGCGTACAGATTCGTCTGCTCCACCATCAGATTTACCAGTGGGTCACTGAAAAAATGACAAAAAAAGTCATATTCAGTGTAGCCCACTGTGGAAATCTGGATTCCTGATTGGCCTACAAAATCAGGAATCACGGGCTCGTATCGCTCTGGGCTACACCAGACAAGTTCACCGGCAGGGGGCTCCGGTGGATTTAACTGGTGGGCCGGGAAACCAGTACGAGCCCCAGAGCTGCTCGTACTAGTGTGGGCCACAGGGTCCCTAACATGGCGGTCCCCTTGCTCCGCCTGGCGGCGTCTCCGCCGCCTTGGGGGCTCATCATCATCGCTAGATGATGAGGAGGATGCGGATGACAACAGGAATGTGGGGTCATCCTCATCCTCACTGGGACTCTCGGAGTCGGAGGCAAGCTGGGCGTATGCCTCCTCGGCCGAGAACGTCTGGCGGGCCATAGGGGAGTGTGTGTCTGCGTGTATATGTGTGTGTGTGTAACTCTTTATTTTGTGTGCGTGTGTGTGGGGGCACGGGTGTTCACGAACTCACCCTAAAACTAACAGAAAAAAAAATAATAAACTAACTAAAAAAAGGGCAAAAAATGTGGGAAAAAAAATTCAAAACCGCTGATCAACCGTCCGAAGTTGATCAGCGGTGGGGTGTGCGATGCGCTAACAGTGGCCGGACACTAACTGCCGGCCACAGTCAGCGTACACAAAAAAATAAAAATAATGCACCCCAAAAAGGTGGGGGGTGGGGCAAGTGGCAGCACCCCTGGGGGGTCTAGGGTCACACAGCTGTGCTGTGGACCCCAGACACCCTAACTTAGGGTGATGCAATCAAAGTTTAGAAAAGTTCAGAAACTAACTTTCCCTTTTTTTTCCCTGCCTAAACCAAACTTTCCCTGTGCTGTCCCTATGTACCTGATGGGGGGTGCTGGGGCACAGATCGGGTCCTGGGGGCAGAGATCAGGTCCTGTGGGGTGCTGGCAGCGATGGCAGACACACGTGCAGGCAGCTCCTCTCTCCTCCGGGAACACAAAGGGAGGAGGAGAGGAGCGCCTGCCTCTTTTGAATCTGCCGCCGGAGCCGCCTACAGACCAATCAGAAAGCGATCCTGAGTGGTGATGTCACCATCACCACTCAGGATCGCTGGATGGTGATTGGTGGGGTGAAATCACACCACCATCACCATCCTGTTCCGGGTTATCGGGTCTTCAGAGACCCGAACAACCCGGAAACGCAGAAAACCGCAGGTCTGAATTGACCTGCGGTTTTCTGCGATCGCATACATGGGGGGGTCACCGGACCCCCCGGCGCATTTGCTCCAAGTGCCTGCTCAATGATTTGAGCAGGCACGGGGTTCCGATCACCGCCCGCCGCGCGGCGGTGATCGAAAATACACAGGGCGTACAGGTACGCCCTGTGTCCCTAAGTACCAGGGCACAAGGGCGTACCTGTACGCCCTATGTCCTTAAGAGGTTAAAAGATCCCAGGTTCTAGCCCCTAAGGGGGAAATAGTTATTAAATAAAAGTTAAAAAACTCCAAAATATTTAGTATAAATCACACCCTTTCCCAAATTTATATATAAACATATCACTAATTGCCACGTCTGAAAAGTCCAAACTATTAAAATATTTTTAAAAAATCTGTGGTAAACACCGTAACAGAATATTTTTATATTTTTTCAAAAATGAAAATGCACAGAATATCGGTATAAGTTATCGGCTATCGGCCTGAAAGTTCACAGGTTATCGTATCGGCTCTAAAAAATCTATATTGGTCGATCCCTAGTTACATCCACAGTGCTCCCATAACAGTGACATCCGCAGTACCCCCCTGACAGTGACATCCCCAGTACCCCCCTGACAGTGACATCCCCAGTACCCCCATGCAAGTGACATCCACAGTACCCCCATGCAAGTGACATCCACAGTACCCCCATGCAAGTGACATCCACAGTACCCCCATGCAAGTGACATCCACAGTACCCCCATGACAGTAACATCCACAGTACCCCCATGACAGTAACATCCACAGTACCCCCATGACACTGACATCCCCAGTACCCCCATGACAGTGACATCCCCAGTACCCCCATGACAGTGACATCCCCAGTACCCCCATGACAGTGACATCCCCAGTACCCCCATGACAGTGACATCCCCAGTACCCCCATGACAGTGACATCCCCAGTACTCTCATGACAGTGACATCCACAGAGCCTCTATAACATGGAAGAAAAATGGCTGGGTAGCTATGGAAACCTGGTGTAAAACAGGTCAGTGATGCAAGCATTGAAGGACCCATGAGCTTCTATTGGCTAATAGGGATCATGTGATGTTCCATAATTGCTTTTTTTGTGTGAATATCTCAGGAACCTTTATAAGCACCTGATGTATGTATGTATCAAATTTGGTGCAGATCGGTCCAGACGTTTGGCAATGCATAAAGAACAGACACAACAGAAATTCAAATATACTGTATATACGGTAGATGTAAGAAGAGTAGACTATAACTTAATCCCCATTGGGGATCATTTACTAAGGCTACGGCTACACAGTTTTTTTGACACGGTGTAGAGGCAATTCCGCCTGCAGGATTTTTTGCCAAAGTCATAAGTGGATTCGAAAGGAATTGAAAATACAAAGAAAGAATTTATACATCTCTTTCCTGGTGGATCCACTTCTGGTTTTGGCTAAAAATCCTGCAGGCAGATGCGTCTCAAAACCTTATCCAAAAAACTCCATGTAAACCTACCCTAAGGCCTCCTGCACACGGCCGTTTTTTTTTCCCGTTTACTGGCCGTTTTTTGCGTTCCGTATACGGTCCGTATACGGAACCATTCATTTCAATGGTTCCGCAAAAAAACCGGAATGTACTCCGTATGCATTCCGTTTCCGTATTTCCGTTTTTCCGTTCCGTTTTAACATAGAACATGTCCTATTATTGCCCGCAAATCACAGTCCGTGGCTCCATTCAAGTCAATGGGTCCGCAAAAAAACGGAACACATACGGAAATGAATCCGTATGTCTTCCGTTCCGTTTTTTGCTGAACCATCTATTGAAAATGTTATGCCCAGCCCAATTTTATCTATGTAATTACTGTATACTGTATATGCCATACGGAAAAACAAAACGGAACAGAAACGGAGACACAACGGAAACAAAAAACGGAACAACGGATCCGTTAAAAAACGGATCGCAAAACACTGAAAAAGCCATACGGTCGTGTGCAATAGGCCTAAGGCCAGACACACACGAGCGAGTTCAGTGCAAGGAACTGTGTGTCAATGGAAGTTCCCATTCTGACCTCCCTCTTCTGACAGAATCGCACAGTATTAGAGCTCATGCACACCGCAAAACACATCCGTATTGCATTCAAATTTTTTGCGGATCCATTGTAACAGTGCCTATCCTTGAACAAAAATAGTACATGTTCTATCTTTTTAGCGGAACGGCCATGCGGACATACAGAAACAGAATGCACACAGAGTCATTTCCATTTTTTTGTGGACCCGTTAAAGTGAATGGTTCCTCATACAGGCCACAAAAAACGGAATAACATAGTAACATAGTACATAAGGCCGAAAAAAGACATTTGTCCATCCAGTTCGGCCTGTTATCCTGCAAGTTTAATGAACATTAAAACAAAATACATGTGTGCACAGCATTATAAATCAGTATAAGGCCTCATGCACACAACCATTTTTCGGGTCCACATCTGAGCTGCAGTTTTTGCGGCTCGGGTGCAGACCCATTCATTTCAATGCGGCCGCAAAAGATGCGGACAGCACTCCGTGTGCTGTCCGCATCCGTTGCTCCGTTCTGAGGCCCCGCAAAAAATATATAGCATGTCCTATTCTTGTCCGTTTTGCAGACAAGAATAGGCATTTTTACAATGGGCCGCCTGTTCCGTTCCGCAAACCGCGGATCCGCAAAAAACGGAAGCCATCCGTGTGCCTTCTGCAATTTGCGGAACGGAACTGGTGGCCCATTGTAAAATTGCCTATTCTTGTCCGCAAAACGGACCAGAATAGGACATGTTAAATATTTTTTGCGGGACCTCGGAACGGAGCAACGGATGCGGACAGCACACGGAGTGCTGTCCGCATCTTTTGCGGCCCCATTGAAGTGAATGGGTCTGCACCCGAGCCGCAAAAACTGCGGCTCGGATGCGGACCAGAAAAACGGTCGTGTGCATGAGGCCTTATACTGATTTATAATACTGTGGGAACCTGAGAGTCCTGCAATCTATTGAATTATACTGTCATAAAGCTGTCAGTGTAATACAATACATTCTAGGACTCTTGTGTTGTTGCATGGATGTTTTTACACTGTCCTCAACATCGGAGAGTGGAAAATTTGCTAACATTTACACCTGTTTCCTGATGTAAATGATGATTGAAATCTACTCCGGTCAGCAAATGAAGTAGATTTCAATTTAGGCACATGGGGCCAGATTTATCATTACTCTGACAGCTCACTCCACTTTCACATATGGCTAAAGTCAGATTTATGATCGGCCCTTTAAGACTGTAATAAATGTGGTTTCATGGTAGCAGTTTATCTGTCCGTAAGCAGCTTTACAAAAGTCGCACGTCCTTACGAAAAAGTTGCATCTTCTATTAAAAAGTCTCATAAGATAAGCATGGTCCTCACTGGAGTGAAATTGCGACTTTTTTGCACACCACGCATGTACAACCGCCCTCCATTCATTTCTATGAGACTGCTATTTCCATAAGCCCCATAGAACTGAATGGAGCGTTGGCTGCAGTTGTGTGGTGCGCTTCCTTTTTATTTCAATATAGAAGTAAATGGAGAGCAGCCGCGCATGCGTTCTCCTGTGACATAGTAACATACCATCATCATATCCTCAGGCAGAGAGTTCCATAGTCTCAATGCTCTTACAGTAAAGAATCCTCTTCTATGTTTGTGTAGAAACCTTCTTTCCTCCAGACTCAGAGGATGTCTCCTCGTCACAGTCCTAGACATGAACCTTTTGGGAAAGATAATTGTCTTTTGTTATTGCCAAGAACCTGTTTCCTTTATGAGATATACAAGTTTCAGTTTCCCAGTCTATAACTGGGTAGTTGAAGTCCCCCATAATAACCACCTCATTATGATTTGCCGCCTTGTCTATCTCGTTTAGTAGTAGATTTTCTGTGGACTCTGGTATATTAGGTGGTTTATAACAAACTCCTATTTGTGCTCAGATCGGCTCATGCTGAGAGTATACCCTACCTAAGCCTACCCTCCCCCGCCTACTAGAAGCAGCAGAGTTGTGCCGGAACTGCCTATAGAAGGGTAGCCTAAAGGGGGCTACCCCAATGATGAGCCCTGAAAGAAGGGAGGGCTCCTGGGTGGGTTGAAAGTGTTCAAACCGACAAGTGGGGGCAGGAGGGCCAGGTTTAAATAGTGCACGCCCCGCCTCCTCCTCACACAAATACGGCACTCTCAATTGCCTACCACTTGTGCTCAGATCGGCTCATGCTGAGAGTATACCCTACCTAAGCCTACCCTCCCCCGCCTACTAGAAGCAGCAGAGTTGTGCCGGAACTGCCTATAGAAGGGTAGCCTAAAGGGGCCAAAAGAACCATGCGTAGGAGTGTTGAAAAGCTTTAATAACAGAAATTATAACACCAACACTTGAAAAGCCAGTGACATTTCGTTATGCGGATCCGGGATATACCGCATGTAACATGCGGAACTCCAGCGACCCAACCGTTTAATAATATGTGCCGGCACCTTATGCAGGGACGCCGCGGCTGCCGCGCCAATGCGTAAGGAATGTCCTGTGATTGAGAGGGGATCGACCCCTGACCCTGCCAGCAGCACCCGAACGTATTTAAGAAAGACCGTGATGGTTAGTCGAGTATTGCCTAGCGCGAGTAAGGGAGAGGATGATGGCTCGGATTCAATGCTGAGGAGCCAAGCATCGAAGGCACGTACCGGACACCACCTGTTGGCCGTGGGGAAGTATCTGACCTCCACCGACTCCCCGGGCCGTGCCGTCTTGGATGAGGCCAAGGTGAGCACATAGATGGACCCGCGCCGGACGAGCTGAGCCTTCTGCAAGCACCCGGCCAGCGTGTTGGCGCCCATGAGCTCACCTGGCCTGAGGAACCCATAGAAGGCCAGATGCAATGCTGTTACTATCAGCGCGCTAACTTGTGGACCAAATGGTTCACCCTGTAGTTTGTCTATCACCAACCTGAACAAGCGGCCAGTAAAGGGCTGACGCACCTGTCGTTTTGCGACAGACGTCTTGCGCAAACCCTTCAAGGCCGCTTTGATAGGGTGGGCAGAGAAAAGTGATGGTAGTTCCGGATATAGGCTGTAACGGTGGTGCTGAATACCTGCCAGATATAATTTGACTATAGGATAAGTGTAATTGAGAGTGGCAAAACCCAACAAAACCCAGTAGGTGAGTGATAGGCCCCAGGCCTGCGGCCGGGTAGGTATTTTCGTATTTCTGGAACAGGCGCCACGCTGTCTTATATACCCTCAGGGTATTGTGGGACAAGGACTTAGCCATCAGTGTCTTAGCTACGGTGAGATGCGAGACTAATCCAAGCGCAGCTGGGCCTGGTGTGGAATTGGTGTCGGCGAGAGATCTGCCCCTGGACAAACCTGAAAGAAAAGTGGAAAATTAAGGCGAGATAAGGCGTCTGCAGCGACATTGCGTTCTCCACTGATATGCCTGCATACGAAACGAAAATTATGCGTCAGAGACAACCAGACGAATCTCCTCACGAATGACATGACCAGTTTGGAACTAGACCTGCCCTTTATGACGATGTCCACCACTGCCGTATTGTCCGTGAGAAATAGTACCGTGCAGTTCCTCCACTGCTCGCCCCATGCCACTGCTGCCCCCACTAAGGGATATACCTCAAACAAGGCGGAACATGAAGAGAAACCTGGAATGGATGCGACCTCCGGCGGCCAAGGACCAGCGAACCAGTGGTTGCCGTGCAGCGCGGCAAAGCCGACTGACGATGAGGCATCAGTGTGGACCACTGGAGACTGGTTCGAGACTACCGGAATGAATAGTGACACGCCATTCCAGTGTGTCAAAAACCTGTCCCACATCATCAGGTCGGCCATGGCCTCTGGACCTAACCGTACCATCTCGTTCTGTGCGCGGGCCTGTGGGAGCAGCGCCAAAAGCCTAGAGATGAAGGACCTGCCTTGGGGAATGATGCGCATGGCAAAATTGAGCATGCCTAACAGGGATTGCAGGTCCGCTCTGGAAGCTACTCTCACTTGAGCCCACCTATGCACGGCCTGCCTAATCCTATCTAATTTATCAGGTGGGAGGCTCGCCTGCATGCGTACTGTGTCTAAACGTATCCCTAAAAAGGTGATGGTGGTGTCGGGGCCTTCTACTTTGTGAGCAGCTATTGGCACATTTAGGTCTGAGAATACTGTCTGCAAGCGCTGTAGGTCCTGAGGCTGCCGTGTCGAGGGCTCGACCAGAAGGAAGTCGTCCAGGTAATGCGTGACATGGCTGACCCTGAAGACGTCTGATAAGACCCAATGCAACGCGCTAGCCAACTGATCAAAGAGCCATGGACTTGACTTGGACCCGAAGGTCAGTTTGCTGGCAAAGTAGTACAGCCCTTGCCACTTTATCCCATGCCACTGCCAGAGTTTCGGTTGGATGGGGAGCAGTTTAAAGGCGTCTGTGATATCCGCCTTGGATAACCAGGCCCCTCTCCCGAACTTGAGTATGACCTCAATCGCCTCATCAATAGAGGCGTACCTCATGGAGAATTCTTCCGAGGGGATCAGAGAATTCAGACTGGGGACTGATAAGGAATGTGGGGCCGACAAATCGTACACCAATCTTTTTTTATTGGAAAATTTGCCTGTCACCACCCCGACCGGGTTAACCCTCCAGCAATCAAACGGAGGCTGCCGCACTGGGCCAATCACATGAGCCTTATCCAGCTCGATTTGGATTAATTGGGTGACCGTCTCGGGATCTCGGATAGCCGATGCCAAGTTCCCGCACTCGTGCGGGGCTTGCGGAAGAGCCAGCAAGCCTGTGTGGAAGCCGTACCGCAGACCGTTGAGCACGTATAGTACCCAAGCTGAATCTGGATGACCGGCTAAGAAACAGGCGAGGAGATCCACATTAACCACGCTTAGTCATGCGTGATTCCCCCCTTTTTGCGTGCAAGCGACGCGGGGGTGAGCCCTGAAACACTGGGTACATAAGTGCAACAACCTGCATTGATTGTAGTGGCATATGGCATAATTGAAATTATTGCATAAAGGTGACTTACCGAGGTATTTCACCGGGCGCCCCAACTTGTCATTGGACGCGGAAGCCCTGCCGCCGGCTGGATGGGGAGAACGCCCGACACGGAAGGCGCGGCTGTGCTGCCGCTCTCGGAGCACCATCCGGCCGTGTGGGCGTAGGAACCGCAACCAGCGCAAGCCGGGGCTTTGAGGCCCGCAAAGTGGCGGCAAAATAACTCGGTATCCATCCGAGACCAGTCTACGACATGTTTGCACTGAGCGAGTGTGGCCGCAGCCTTTGCCGAGAAGGAGCGGTGGTACTCATAGAAGGCGGTGCCTCCATATTTATACCCTAGATCGACGACCTTGAATAAATAAAGGTCAAGCTCCTCCCTCCTAAGGGGGCTAGCAGAGCACACCACATCTCGGTAAAGGCTGAATGCCAACACAAATTCGGCAACATTGAGTTTCCTGTTGAGCCTTGCGTCCCTAGACTTGAGCACAACAGAGACCTCTCCGCAGGAAATGGTCTTATTGTCCGGGGCTTCGTGTGCCGGCACGAGCAGGGACGCTAAATTAATGTCTTTCCCTTCCAGAATATCCTGCCGGATATTGGGAGGAACAAAATGGGAAGGAGCTATGGTTGCGGAAAGGCTGGACCCACCCGGCACTGCGGATGCTGATGAGCTGGCGACAGACCCTGTCTGCAACACTGTGTTGAACGCTGCAGGCTGGCCCTCGACAGTCTCCAGCCTAGCCTGCATATCTGACACCGCTGTACCCATGGTGTTGACCGCAGCATGGAGCTCCGTTAGTGAAGTCAGAATGGCACTGAGGGACCCCTCATCTCGGCTAGGAGCCGCGGGTTGTGAAGTCAGAAGGTGGTGAAGTTCCGCCTTCCTCGCGGCGGCCGGGAACGGTATCCCCCTTCTTGATAATTCTGCCGTCAGCCTAGGGACGGTCCACAACCTTATCGGCAACTCCGCCGATCTCACGGACTGCTGCTCCCCGCTGTCCCGAGAAGATAAGGAACCCTCCGGAAGAAGCTCCTGAGACATCTCCCTACTAAAAGAAATTCAAACTCAAGTAACCACATCAATGCTAATCGCTACCTACTGGCCGGTCCCGACCGGCTCTGCCCCCGGGGGGGGGGGGGGGGGGGGGGACCTAATGTCTGTGGCCAAGGGCCGACGGCGCCCACGGTCGTGACCAGAAGCGCTGCCAGGTCTGCCGCCTGGTCGGGCAGGGATTCTGAAGTCCGTAGTCAATGAGCAGGTCCGAGTATCGTAGTATTTGTGACCGTAGCCGGGATACGCGGCTTCGCTGTTAACTGCCCGACTGTATATATATATATATATATATATATATTTTTTTTTTTTTTTTCCGTGGCGTGACTGGGACCCGCTGGAAGACTGAGGCCTGGCTGGCCTAGCCTGTGACCGTGAAGTTGCATACCCAGGCAGTGTCTGTGCTGCGTATGTGGCCGTGGTGCCACCTCCCGCAGCTATCCCCCCCCCGTGCCTGTGGTCAACGGGAGTGCGGCCGAGTCCGTGGTTGTGACCGCCTCGCACCTGCAGCCCCGAGGGGTCCCTGCATCGTAGTAGCGGTACCGGAATCCCTCCTACTGCCGTGGTAGTATAGCTGACGGGTATGCCGTCGTGAGGTTACTGCGTGCCGTAGTGGCCGGCCTTGATAATGAGTCTGTAGTCGTAACGGATTTTTGCCTGCAGTCGTGGCAGGGCTTTAGAGCGGGTCTGTAGTCGTGACAGACTGATGCCTGCAGTCGTGGCAGGACTTTATAACGTGTCTGTAGTCGTGACAGACTGATGCCTGCAGTCGTGGCAGGGCTTTATAACGGGTCTGTAGTCGTGACAGACTGATGCCTGCAGTCGTGGCAGGACTTTATAACGTGTCTGTAGTCGTGACAGACTGATGCCTGCAGTCGTGGCAGGGCTTTATAACGGGTCTGTAGTCGTGACAGACTGTTGCCTGCAGTCGTGGCAGGGCTTTAGAGCGGGTCTGTAGACGTGACAGACTGATGCCTGCAGTCGTGGCAGGGCTTTATGAGGAGTCTGTAGTCGTGACAGACCTGGCAAAGCAACATTCCTCTCTGTACAAAATTATTTTAAATTTTTATTTTTTATTTTTTTCTCCCCCCCCCCCCAAAGGCCACGACTGTAGGCGCCCCCCTGTTATAGATGCGCCAGCGGCTGGACATAGTAGTCCACCATCCCCCGACCCCCAAGCCTACGTAGGAGAAAAGAGGGGTTCCGCCCATGCATGCCCCACCCCTGACTCACCTGGCGGCCATGACAGCCACAAACCCCACAGTGTCGTAAGTATAGCCAACCACCTGTGGACCTGGATAAACAAGGACAGACATGTGGGTAAGCGCATGCTGGCTGGGTGACCCTTCACTCATGCCGGCGCTCCCTATCTAACCACCGGACTATGGCGACTGCGCTTTAACCAACCTCCTGCCTCATCGTACGGCCTTACGGGCGGCCCGGCTGCGTGCGCAATTGCAGTGGCCAGCCCCCCCCCCCCCCCCCCCCCCCCTTGAAGCCCACCATGTATTTGCACTTCAACACATCTTCCAACTATATTAAACACACACTTTTTTTTTTTTTTTTTTTTTTTTTTCCCCTGCCCTGTTACCTAGCCACTGCCTGAGCAAGTGATGCCTGTGCTTGGACTGCAATACCAGTGTGAGCCTGTAGGTGTCGCCCACTGACAAGCCAGGAGCTGCTGGAGCGCAGCAAGTCAGTGAGCTGTGCTGTGGAGCCGACGGCCGGCGTGATCGGATGCTGCTGCGCCACAGGTGAGGGGTGCCCGCCTGGGGGACACTGTGTGTGGGAGCGGGGGTGCTTGGCGCCGGCCCTGGAGCGGGACGGGGTGCCTGTATGGGGGTGCCTAGAGCGGGAGTGTGTAAGTCAGCACGAGTATACACATGGAAAAAACGGGACATGTCACTGGGGGTGCCGGAAGCGATCGGGAGCGCCACATGTTTATGCAGTAGTCGCCAGCGCGGCTGGGGACCGGCAGCACGCTCGGCAGCCCCACATGGTAATACATTGTAAGACGGGTGTGCGACCACCCTGCCTACCTAGTCCCGTAGCGACGAGCCCGACGCAACCGATCGCCCGATCCTCCAGTGACGCACGCAAGCACTTCTCTGGCACCAACCCACAAGCCGATTTGAAAGTGTTCAAACCGACAAGTGGGGGCAGGAGGGCCAGGTTTAAATAGTGCACGCCCCGCTTCCTCCTCACACAAATACGGCACTCTCAATTGCCTACCACTAGTATTTTATTATTATTTTTGCCTCCATGTATTTCTACCCACAGTGACTCCACATGTTCATGTCCCTCACTTATATCTTTACGGAGTGTGGGCTTTAGACAGGACTTTACATAAAGGCAGACCCCTCCCCCTCTCTGGTTTTGGCGATCCTTTCTAAACAGACTGTAACCCTGTACATTAACTGCCCAGTCATAGCTATCATCCAGCCATGTCTCAGTTATTTCCACTATGTCATAGTTCTCCTCACACATCACTAATTCCAGCTCCTAAGTTTTATTAGCCAGGCTTCTGGCATTAGTATACACACAATGGGCCAGATTTATCATTAGCTCAAGTCAGAATAATGGAGTGAAAAAGTCGCAAAAAAATGCGCAAACGCTAAAACTGCGCACAAATTTGCGTTTTTTTTTCTGCTCTGCACTATGCTCGCCAGTTTTCTGAAAGTGGGCTTGTTTTCTTATGTAAATGAATCTCTAGACAGATTTACTATTGGGACTATTAAAAAAGTCGCAAAAAAAATGCGCAATTTCACTCCAGTGAGGACCATGCTTATCTTATGAGACTTTTTAATAGAACATGCGACTTTTTCGTAAGAACGTGCGACTTTTGTAAAGCTGCTTACTGACAGATAAACTGCTACCGTCAAACCACATTTATTACAGTCTTTAAGGGCCGTTCATAAATCTGACTTGGCTAAAACGGACTTTAGCCATATGTGAAAGTAGAGGTGTATCCCTCCAGGAACATCAACCCTGTTACAAATCTTTGTGTCATCAGCAAAAAGACACACCTTACCATAGAGGCCTTCTGCAACTTCGCTGATAAAGATATTAAACAATATGGGTCCCAGAACAGATCCCTGAGGTACCCCACTGGTAACAAGACCATGGTCTGAATATACTCCATTGACTACAACCCTCTGTTGTCTGTCCCTCAGCCACTGCCTAATCTATTCAACAATATGGGAGTCCAAGCCCAAAGACTCTAATTTATTGATTAGCCTTCTATGTGGGGCAGTATCAAAAGCCTTACTAAAGTCTAGATAAGCGATATCTACTGCACCTCCGCCATCTATTATTTTAGTCACCCAATCAAAAAAATGTTCAACAAAAGTTCAGCATTTTTTCTATACCTTATATTAACATTGTCAAGTATCTCTTTAACATTGTCTCCGCTAGAAGCGTCATTTGTCTATCGTTGATCGGGTTGCGGCTGCGTAAGGAAAGTTAGGGTTGACATTTCTTTACTGGCCTGTTTGTTGAGCTTAAAGTATCTCTGTCTTTATTTACATTTGACCCTCTAATACGTGTTGAGACGTATAATTTGGTTATTTACAAATGGTCACTAGGACCAATGATTGTCTCTGGATTAACACGTATTATTAAAGTACTAAAAATTAACATTTATTACTTGTCCTTAAAAATGCCTAACTTAGAACTAACACGATTAAAATTATCAGCCATGTATGCCTTGTTACTGAATAATGATCTGAGTATTGCAGTAGACCACTGGGGGGCAGTCTTCACTGGTGGCTGCCTAACTGTCTCCACTGTCTCCCCACGGCTCCTGCCGTGCTTAGTTTGGTGCTCACTGTTTGCTTCACAGTGCGCTGCCTACTAGCAGTGAGTACCCTCCTAGTGTTCACTTGTATATGTTATAGTATAGAAACTTATAGTTTGACATGTCTTGGCTGGCTAAAATATCCCACATGTATCACTTTCTGCCCCCCGACATGTTTCGCCAAACACTTGGCGTCTTCAGGGGTATGGGCAGTGGAGTGTGTTGGGGGCGGGACCAGGCTTTTAAAACCTCCCTGCTTGTGTAACGATTAACGTGGACCAATGTATGTCTCTTTTACTGTGGAGCGGATCATTCAGCCAATCCGTCCTTGTTTTTCAAGGGATACTTAGTAAGTAGCCCCTCCTACTCATCTGTTGGCCAATGAGTGTTTGGCTGCGCCGTCTATGCTTGCGCTCGGACATAGTGCCATTCGGGACTCTCCATCATTTCTGCGCATGTCTGGGCACTTATACACTGGTTTGGATTTCTTCATAACATGTACGCATGCGTCTGCTCTTTTATTAGATTGGTTATTGCGGCTCACAGCACATGCGACTGATGATGTCAGTATTTATGCGCCGACCCGATATATCTCATCTATGCGCATGTCACCAGACTTAGTATTTTCCGTGCCGGCCCTGCGATGTACTGCGCTTGCTCAAGGTAATATAGCAGGCTGGCCTGATCTTCTATTGCGCACGCGCTGGGACTCCGTCGCTGGAGATGTACTGTAATTGCTACTGCGCATGTCATGGCACTTCGACTTATCGGGCAGTTGATGTCGGAACTCTGCCTGCTTGTTTCTAATGGACTTAATGGACTTATCACCTCCTACATATATCTGAGGCTTAAAATGCCTCTCAGATTATACTACTCATGATTAATTAATGCAGGAATTACTTCACGGTTCAACTGCCCAATTTCAAGGGCCCGTGCGCTCACTATTAAGGTAGGATAGCTTTTCATTCCTAGGATCCATCATCTCTATATTTTCTCAGCAGTGGGGAGAGATACCTCAATATTCTTACCTTACTGACATATGCCCACTCACTTGAATAATTATGGGGTCTACCTTTTTGTATGCATATTGCCTGCAGTGCCGGACCATGATAAGGATATATTAAATCATGTTTTACCTTGTTCCCTTATTACTGCTCTTATTATTCCATGCTTTGTGTGGATAGTCACCTATGTCTTCTCCTAAACATTAATGCATGCTCTCTTCTGTGTTTTCCAGGTATCCTAAAGTTGCCCACATTCTGCTGCACCACTTCAGTGATCCACCAGGTATGTATGTATTTTTCTGTTTTTATTTTGTGCTAATGTGAATTATTGAGATTTTTTATTTCTACATTTTTGTCTTTTTTGTGGGTTCCATCTTTTCTCATATAATTTCTCTTTTGGTATAGAGATGCATGTTCTCTTGGTCATCTTACTGGTTTTGTAGAACTGGTTTGCCGCCCGATTTGTTGTTCATCATTTAGTTCTATAGATACTTTGTCTTTTATATACTTTATTATTTTGAAAATTTCTTGGAATCTCTTTTAGAGGAACGAGGTGTATGTAAACCCCTCGTTCAGGCCATGCGAAGCTAGGCTGCCCAGGCGATATATCCACCGGGTTTCCTCCTGTTGTAGCCTCTTGTCCAGGTTACCCATTCGTGGGACTGGCTTCAGTCTTTGGATGCCCCATACTTTTAGACTCTGAGTGTTACCATCATGTTTATTCTGCATGTGTCTTGCAAGGGGTGTATCGCTACTGGTATTTATAGTGCTGAGATGTTTAGAGATGCACCTCCTAAGTTCTTGTGTGGTCTTACCCACATATATTTCCAGACACCCGCATTGTATGGCATATACTACTCCCATAGATTTACAATTTATATATTCTTTGATCTGATATTTTTTATTATCACCTGGATTCAAAAATTCCTTTTTTGGTATCATTTTTCCGCAGAAACTGCAGTCATCGCACGGGTAGGACCCCACCGTTCTAAGCCAGGTAGGCTTATCTTGTTTTTTACCCCGAGTGAAGTGACTATGCACAAGTTTTTCCTTTATATTTTGCCCCCTCCTATATGTAATAGCTGGTCTAGGGGTGATTATTTCTTTCAGTTCTTCATCAGAGAGTAGTATATGCCAATGTCGTCCTAGGATATTGCGTATCTTTTCATGTTGCCCATCATAGTTGCCAATACACCGTACTACTTTCTCACTTGGATTTACCAATTCTTTATTATCGAGAAGTAGAGTCATTCTGTTACTTTTTTTTGGCCCGATTATATGCATAATGCAGTGTCTTTTTCGGATAACCTCTTGACAGGAACCTGTCATATAGGAGCTTACACTCTGCTTCAAACCCTTCATTGGCAGAGCAATTTCGTTTTGCCCAAAGGTATTGCCCGATTGGAATTCCTTATTTAAGGGCAGTAGGGTGATGACTTTGCCAGTGTAATAAGCTGTTTGTAGAGGTAGGTTTCCTGTATATGGTGGTTTTGACGCTACCATCATCCTCCAGGGAAATCGTAAAGTCTAGGAAATTGATAGTTCTCTTATCTATTTCAGCGGTAAACTTAGGGCCTAGTTGATTGTTATTAAGTTCCTTAACAAACTCAAGAAAATGTGTGCTAGTGCTGTCCCATAAAATTATAATGTAGTCTATGAAACGACCCCAGTATAATATGTGATTTGTGAATTGATAATTCTCCTCAGTGAAAACTGTGCGCACCTCCCACCACCCTAAAAATAAATTTGCAAAGCTAGGTGCACAAATCGTCCCCATAGCTGTCCCGGTGATCTGTAAATAAAACTTACCATTAAATATAAAGTAATTGTGTGTTAACAGAAATTGCAGTAGTGATAGAACAAAATTATTGTGCTCTTGGTACTGTGTGCCTTTAGTGTTTAAATAATACCTAATTGCTTCTAGGCCCAAGTCATGTTTAATGCTGGTGTAGATTGCCTCTACATCCAGACTCGCTATCATTGTGGTTTTATTGACCTGGATGCCCTGGAGCTTGGTCAGCGTATCCTTGGTGTCTTTCAGGTAAGAGGATAGACTAGATACAAATGGGGATATCATCTGGTCCACATAGCTGCTGATCCCCTCACACAAGCTTTGATTGCCCGACACTATGGGCCTCCCTGGTATAGGGTCACGTTTGTTATGCACCTTGGGAATAGCATAGAACATGGCTATGGTTGGGTGGGGATTATAGAGGACTTTTTGTTCTTCTTTGGTGATAAGATCTCTCTCTTTAGCTTGGTCCAAAATAACTTTCAGATCTTGTTTATATTTATCTGTAGGATTATCTCTCAATAATCGATATGTATTGGTATCCTCTAGGAGAGCCATCACCATCTGTATATAGTACTCCTTGGTGAGGAGTACTATATTACCACCCTTGTCTGAGGGTTTAATTTCAAGATTATTATCTTTCATCAGAGCATCCAGAGCTACTTTCTCTTGTGGAGTTAAATTTGATCCCAGGAGTGCTTTTCTGGTTTTTATCTTTTTGAGATCTCTGGTGACTAGATCTACAAATGACTCTATTTTGCCATATTTCGTGAATGGTGGGTTAAATCTTGATTGTGGGGTTAGGGTGCTATGTGGTGCTCTTAATGGCACGATTTCTCCTCTATGTTCTTTCTGTAGATCTTCTAGAATTTGTATTGCTTGTTCTTCTTTTGCATTCTTTTTAGTTAGATCCCTCTCCAGATTTTTATGTTCTTTATGTAGGGCCAATTTCCTCGCAAACAAATTAATATCTTTAACCCAACTAAAACAGTCGAAATAGGGTAAAGGGGTAAAGGATAGGCCTTTACATAGCACGGTTTCATGTTCAGGTGTTAGGGTCAAATTTGTGAGGTTTATAATTTGCATTTCTTTAATAGATGATTAAGCAGCTCCGCCCCCGTTCACATTATAGTCAATGGGGACGGAGTGGCGGTCCGGCGGCACGGCGAAATAGCGGAACGACGGATCCGACATGGTGAACAGCCTGTCGGATCCGTCCTGCCGCAAGTGTGAAAGTACCCTAAAAGGGGTACGAACCGCTTCAAAAGGTTCACCGGGCAACCCCCTTTTTAAATTAAAGTTCACTCGTTCTTGTATTACCGAACACAGTTGATGGCACATTCAGTTCGGCGATGGTTTCCGTGAGGCGTTTTAGCCTTAAACAAACCGTGACTCTGTGTCGCGGTGCGAATCAGGTCGATGATGTTGGATCCTGGTATAACTTGATCTTTTTAAATGAATTCACCCCTAGCGTTCCAGTACAGCTCGTTACCCGATCGTCGCAGTTTGTTCAACAAAAGTTCAGCATTTTTTCTATACCATATATTAACATTGTCAAGTATCTCTTTAACATTGTCTCCGCTAGAAGCGTCATTTGTCTATTGTTGATCGGGTTGCGGCTGCGTAAAGAAAGTTAGGGTTGACATTTCTTTACTGGCCTGTTTGTTGAGCTTAAAGTATCTCTGTAACACATTAGTGTACCTCTTAATTTTTTCATTATCTGAAAGGTCATTTCTGTGTAGTATTTCTCTAATTTCGTTGTCTAAACGCTGCGTAGCGGTTCGGCGTATGTCTGGTGTTTCTATGTTTTTTTTAGGCGGTCCAGCTCCTGTTTGGAAACCAGGAACATTTTCTCTGCATACTCCATTATGAGCCGCCACCTCTATTAGATATCAACCTAGTGATTAAAGGTATTGCAAAGCCGAGCAACGAACCTATAAAACCGCCGGTCTGGTTCACAATGCGCTTCTTGTATTTAATGGGGTGGCTTTTATCGCTTAATTTCTTTATAGCCTTGTGCCATCTTTTCAGTATATATTTTTTGTCGCTCTCTAAGAGGTTTATTTCCTTTAAGAATATTGAGAGCTATCTCGCCAATAGCGGATATGAAATCATTACTGATGCTGCGTGATATTGATTTTCAGGCCGTCGGTTTTGTTTTGACCGACGCTTTTGAAAGATCCCAATTACGTTGGATCCTGTTCGACATCTTTACAGGAGCGGCAACGTTACCAAGAATGACCGTTGAGATGCGAAATATCAAATTTTAGAGCTTCTTTTTGCACACATAAGCTGCCGTAAGATCTGGCGGGAACCGGTTATTAGCCATAGTTACTCGGGCGTGTCAGATCTTAAATCTACGAGTAAATAGTCGTAAGGCTCGTGTGTAGCATCTTCAAAAGCTTATAAAAAGAAACGTGTTTTACCGGGGTACATTTATGGTCCGACTTTTCTTACCCTGACAAAAACCGTTTTGAATGAGATACATGATGCTCTAATTTCTGTGGTATGCGTATTTGGTGAAAGCGTTTTGTATTTCAAGATTTTCACAAGCCGCCTCCATAAGATCATCAACAACTGCCAAATTTACCTTGTCCTGCAGGAATAGGCCATCGTCTGTAAAATTTTGCGGTATTCCCTCGATAAACCTAATATTTGTAAACAAACAGGTTAGCTCGTCGTACAATTTATGACAACATGTGTAAAACCAAAGGACATTGTCAGGTTTGTGCGACATTAGCGTATCCGCTTGTATTAACAACAATCTTTTACAAAAGATCTCTTTCCGGAATTTGAGGGTCCTGCTAAAAATACAAGAAAACGGGTGTTGAAATTGTGCGGCCATGTTTAACCCCTTAAGGACCGGGCTCATTTTCACCTTAAGGACCAGGCCATTTTTTGCAAATCTGACCAGTGTCACTTTAAGTGCTCATAACTTTAAAACGCTTTGACTTATCCAGGCCATTCTGAGATTGTTTTTTCGTCACATATTGTACTTCATGACACTGGTAAAATGAAGTCAAAAAAATTATTTTTTTTGCACAAAAAAATACCTAATTTACCAAAAATTTGAAAAAAATTAGCAAATTTCAAAGTTTCAGTTTCTCTACTTCTGTAATACATAGTAATACCCCAAAAAATTGTGATGACTTTACATTCCCCATATGTCTACTTCATGTTTGAATTGTTTTGGGAATGATATTTTATTTTTTGGGGATGTTATAAGGCTTAGAAGTTTAGAAGCAAATCTTGAAATTTTTCAGAAATTTACAAAAACTCAATTTTTAGCGACCAGTTCAGGTCTGAAGTCACTTTGCGAGGCTTACATAATAGAAACCACCCAAAAATGACCCCATCTAAGAAACTACACCCCTCAAGGTATTCAAAACTGATTTTGCATACATTGTTAACCCTTTAGGTGTTGCACAAGAGTTATTGGCAAATGGGGAGGAAATTTGAGAATTTCATATTTTTGTCAAATTTTTCATTTTAACCCATTTTTTCCACTAACAAAGCAAGGGTTAACAGCCAAACAAGATTGTATCTTTATTGCCCTGACTCTGCCGTTTACAGAAACACCCCATATGTGGCCGTAAACTACTGTACGGGCACACAGTAGGGCGTAGAGTGAAAGGTGCGCGGTTTGGTTTTTGGAAGCCAGATTTTGCTGGACTGGTTTTTTGACACCATGTCCCATTTGAAGCCCCCCTGATGCACCCCTAGATTAGAAATTCCATAAAAGTGACCCCATCTAAGAAACTACACCCCTCAAGCTATTCAAAACTGATTTTACAAACTTTGTTAACCCTTTAGGTGTTGCACAAGATTTAATGGAAAATAGAGACACAATTTCAAAATTTCACATTTTTGGCAGATTTTCCATTTTAATATTTTTTTTCCAGTTACAAAGCAAGGGTTAACAGCCAAACAAAACTCAATATTTATGGCCCTTATTCTGTAGTTTACAGAAACACCCCATATGTGGTCGTAAACTGCTGTACGGGCACACGGCAGGGTGCAGAAGGAAAGGAATTCCATACGGTTTTTGGAAGGCAGGTTTTGCTGGACTGTTTTTTTTTACACCATGTCCCATTTGAAGCCCCCCTGATGCACCCCTAGAGTAAAAACTCCAAAAAAGTGACTCCATTTTAGAAACTACGGGATAGGGTGGCAGTTTTGTTGGTACTAGTTTAGGGTACATATGATTTTTGGTTGCTCTATATTACACTTTTTGTGCAGCAAGGTAACAAGAAATAGCTTTTTTGGCACGTTTTTTTTTTTGTTATTTACAACATTCATCTGACAGGTTAGATCATGTGGTATTTTTATAGAGCAGGTTGTCGCGGACGCGGCGATACCTAATATGTATACAATTTTTTTTATTTATGTAAGTTTTATACAATAACTTCATTTTTAAAACCAAAAAAATGTTTTAGTGTCTCCATAGTCTAAGAGCCATAGTTTTTTCAGTTTTTGGGCGATTATGTTGAGTAGGGTCTCATTTTTTGCGGGATGAGATGACGGTTTGATTGGCACTATTTTGGGGTGCATATGACTTTTTGATCGCTTGCTATTACACTTTTTGTGACGTAAGATGGCAAAAAATGGCTTTTTTTACACTGTTTTTATTTTTATTTTTTTACGGTGGTCATCTGAGGGGTTAGGTCATGTGATATTTTTATAGAGCCGGTCGATACGGACGCGGCGATACCTAATATGTATACTTTTTTTTTATTTATGTAAGTTTTACAGAATGAGTTCATTTTTGAAAAAAAATAAATCATGTTTTAGTGTCTCCATAGTCTAAGAGCCATAGTTTTTTCAGCTTTTGGGCGATTATCTTGAGTAGGGTCTCATTTTTTGCGGGATGAGATGACGGTTTGATTGGTACTATTTTGGCGTACATGCGACTTTTTTGATCACTTTTATTACCTTTTTTGGGAAGTAAGGTGGGCAAAATTTCAATTTTCTCATAGTTTTTATTTTTTTATTTTTATGGCGTTCACCGTGCGGGGAAAGTAACATGACCATTTTATAGATCAGGTCGTTACGGACGCGGCGATACCTAATATGTGTAGTTTATTTTATTTTTTTTAATTTTTATTCAGTGATAAATGTTTTTTTTTTATCTTAACTTTTTTCACTTTTTTTTACATTTTTGTGACCCAGACCCACTTGGTTCTTGAAGATCCAGTGGGTCTGGTGTCTGTATAATACAGTACAGAACAATATATATTGTTCTGTACTGTATTTTACTTACACTGAACAGATCTATGCTTTCAGCATAGATCTGTTCAGCACCATGGACAGCAGGACGCCTGAGCAGGCGTCCTGTTGCCATGGGAACCCTCCCCGTCTGCTCAGAACTTCGCAGACGGGGAAGGGTAAGCACGGGGCTGAGGGGGGCTCTCTGGGGGCTCTCTCCATCGGGGGGCTGCAAAGGCACAGCAGCCCCCCGATGGAGAGGGAGGGAGCTCCCTGACCGATGACAGTTAACTTTTTCCATACAGCGGTCCGTACGGACCGCGGTATGGAAAGGGTTAAACGGCTGACATCTTCACAGATGTCAGCCGTTTATACCAGGGTGCCAGCAATGTGCTGGCACCCTGGTACAACCACTAGAAGCCAACGATCGTTCATGGGGAGGCGGGCGGGGGATCGCGATCCCGCCTGCCGCACCTCCCGCAACGCCCCCACCGCCTGCGACCCCCCCCCCCGCACCACCCGCCGGCATAAAATCGTGCAGGGGTGCAGGGGGGGGTGAAAAATATTTATTTTAGCCACTCTAAAGTTTCTGATCCCCGCGGTCAGGGACCGCAGCGATCAGAAACTGCAAAAAGCGCAGCAAACCGCAGGTCTGAATTGACCTGCGGTTTGCTGCGATCGCCGATACGGGGGGGTCAAATGACCCCCCCCTGCATTGTTACGGGATGCCGGCTGAATGATTTCAGCCGAAATCCCGTTCCAATTAACCCCTGGGGCGCCGGAATACAGATTTTAAGTCAGGACGTACCGGTACGTCCTGGGTCCTTAACCCCTTAAGGACACAGCCTTTTTACACCTTAGGACCAGGCCATTTTTTGAAAATCTGACCAGAGTCCCTTTAAGTGCTGATAACTTTAAAACGCTTTGACTTATCCAGGCCGTTCTGAGATTGTTTTTTCGTCACATATTGTACTTCATGACACTGGTAAAATGAAGTCAAAATAATTATTTTTTTTGCACCAAAAAATACCTAATTTAACAAAAAATTTGGAAAAATTTGCAAATTTCAAAGTTTCAGTTTCTCTACTTCTGTAATACATAGTAATACCCCCAAAAATTGTGATGACTTTACATTCCCCATATGTCTACTTCATGTTAGAATTGATTTGGGAATGATATTTTATTTTTTGGGGATGTTATAAGGCTTAGAAGTTTAGAAGCAAATCTTGAAATTTTTCAGAAATTTACAAAAACTCAATTTTTAGGGACCCGTTCAGGTCTCAAGTCACTTTGCGAGGCTTACATTATAGAAACCACCCAAAAATGACCCCATCTAAGAAACTACACCCCTCAAGGTATTCAAAACTGATTTTGCATACGTTGTTAACCCTTTAGGTGTTGCACAAGAGTTATTGGCAAATGGGGAGGAAATTTGAGAATTTCATTTTTTTGTCTAATTTTTCATTTTAACCCATTTTTTCCACTAACAAATCAAGGGTTAACAGCCAAACAAGACTGTATCTTTATTGCCCTGACTCTGCCGTTTACAGAAACACCCAATATGTGGCCGTAAACTACTGTACGGCCACACAGCGGGGCGTAGAGTGAAAGGTGCGCCGTATGGTTTTTGGAGGGCTGATTTTTATGGACTGGTTTATTTACACCATGTCCCATTTGAAGCCCCCTTGATGCACCCCTAGAGGAGAAACTCCCTAAAAGTGACCCCATCTAAGAAACTACACCCCTCAAGCTATTCAAAACTGATTTTACATACATCGTTAACCCTTTAGGTGTTGCACAGGAGTTATTGGCAAATGGCGATGAAATTTGAGAATTTCATTTTTTTGCCTAATTTTCCATTTTAACCCATTTTTTCCACTAACAAAGCAAGGGTTAACAGCCAAACAAGACTGTATCTTTATTGCCCTGACTCTGCTGTTTACAGAAACACCCCATATGTGGCCGTAAACTACTGTACGGGCACACAGCGGGGCGTAGAGTGAAAGGTGCGCCGTTTGGTTTTTGGAGGGCTGATTTTGCTGGACTGTTTTTTTGGCACCATGTCCCATTTGAAGCCCCCCTGATGCACCCCTGGAGTAGAAACTCCATAAAAGTGACCCCATCTAAGAAACTACACCCCTCAAGGTATTCAAAACTGATTTTACAAACTTTGTTAACCCTTTAGGTGTTGCACAAGATTTAATGGAAAATAGAGATACAATTTCAAAATTTCACTTTTTTGGCAGATTTTCCATTTTAATATTTTTTTTCCAGTTACAAAGCAAGGGTTAACAGCCAAACAAAACTCATTATTTATGGCCCTGATTCTGTAGTTTACAGAAACACCCCATATGTGGTCGTAAACTGCTGTACGGGCACACGGCAGGGCGCAGAAGGAAAGGAACGCCATACGGTTTTTGGAAGGCAGATTTTGCTGGACAGTTTTTTTTTACACCATGTCCCATTTGAAGCCCCCCTGATGCACCCCTAGAGTAGAAACTCCAAAAAAGTGACCCCATTTTAGAAACTACGGGATAGGGTGGCAGTTTTGTTGGTACTAGTTTAGGGTACATATGATTTTTGGTTGCTCTATATTACACTTTTTGTGCGGCAAGGTAACAAGAAATAGATTTTTTGGCACGTTTTTATTTTTTGTTATTGACAACATTCATCTGACAGGTTAGATCATGTGGTAATTTTATAGAGCAGGTTGTCACGGACGTGGCGATACCTAATATGTATACTATTTTTTTTATTTATGTAAGTTTTACACAATGATTTCATTTTTAAAACAAAAAAAATGTTTTAGTGTCTCCATAGTCTAAGAGCCATAGTTTTTTCAGTTTTTGGGCGATTATCTTAAGTAGGGTCTCATTTTTTGCGGGATGAAATGACGGTTTGATTGGCATCTATTTTGGGGTGCATATGACTTTTTGATTGCTTGCTATTACACTTTTTGTGACGTAAGATGACAAAAAATGGCTTTTTTTACACCGTTTTTATTTTAATTTTTTTACGGTGGTCATCTGAGGGGTTAGATCATGTGATATTTTTATAGAGCCGGTCGATACGGACGCGGCGATACCTAATATGTATACTTTTTTTTTTATTTATGTAAGTTTTACACAATGATTTCATTTTTGAAACAAAAAAAATCATGTTTTAGTGTTTCCATAGTCTAAGAGCCATAGTTTTTTCAGTTTTTGGGCGATTATCTTGGGTAGGGTATGATTTTTGCGGGATGAGATGACGGTTTGATTGGTACTATTTTGGCGTACATGCGACTTTTTTGATCACTTTTATTACCTTTTTTGGGAAGTAAGGTGGGCAAAATTTCAATTTCATCATAGTTTTTTATTTTTTATTTTTATGGCGTTCACCGTTCGGGTAAAGTAACATAACCGTTTTATAGATCAGGTCGTTACGGACGCGGCGATACCAAACATGTGTAGGGAATTTTATTTTTTTCATTTTTTTATCAGTGATAAATGTGTTTTTTGATTTTTCCTTTTTTTTTACTTTTTTTAACTTTTTTTTTGACCCAGACCCACTTGGTTCTTGAAGATCCAGTGGGTCTGATGTCTGTATAATACAGTACAGTACAATATATATTGTTCTGTACTGTATTTTACTTACACTGAACAGATCTATGCTTTCAGCACAGATCTGTTCAGCACCATGGACAGCAGGATGCCTGAGAGGCGTCCTGTTGCCATGGGAACCTTCCCCGTCTGCTCAGAACTGCGCAGACGGGGAAGGGTAAGCACAGGGCTGAGGGGGGCTCTCTGGGGGCTCTCTCCCTCTCCCATCGGGGGGCTGCAAAGGCACAGCAGCCCCCCGATGGGAGAGGGAGGGAGCTCCCTGCGCTGTTAACCTTTTCCATACAGCGGTCCGTACGGACCGCTGTATGGAAAGGGTTAACGGCTGACATCGCATCGCAGATGTCAGCCGTTTATACCAGGGTGCCAGCAATGTGCTGGCACCCTGGTATACCCACTAGAAACCAACGATTATACAAGGGGAGGCGGGCGGGGGATCGCGATCCCGCCTGCCGCACCGCCCGCCTCCCGCACCGCCCGCACCGCCCGCAACCCTCCCCCTGCACCTCCCACCAGGCTAAAATCACTCGGGGGGTGCAGGGGGAGGGATACAGATCTATTTTAGGAATACTAAAGTTTCTGATCCCCGCGGTCAGGGACCGCAGGGATCAGAAACTGCAGAAATCGCAGCAAACCGCAGGTCTGAATTGACCTGCGGTTTGCCGCGATCGCCGACATGGGGGGGTCACGGGACCCCCCCGCGCATTTAGCCTAGGTGCCTGCTCGATGATTTGAGCAGGCACCGGGTTCCGATCACTGCCGGCCGGGCGGCAGTGATCGGAACAACACATGACGTACCGGTACGTCATGTGTCCTTAAGTACCAGGACATCATGACGTACCGGTACGTCATGTGTCCTTAAGAGGTTAAGGACTCGGGAAATAGGGCGTACCGGTACGTCCTAGGTCCTTAAGGGGTTAATAGCCGAAAGGTAACGTTGTAAAGTCCGTCGTCAGTTGTCTCTTTGTGTACACTCTCTTTGGTCCAACGCTTCCTATTTCTGAAAATGCCGTTTTGCTCTATACCAGGGGTGCACAACCTTTTTTGGTCTTGGGGCCGCATTGTCACATCTCTTTATTGCTAATAAAGCGCTTCTGTCTTCTCCTCGGCTTCCCCACTCTCACTAATAGCCGGGAACCCTTTCCGCTTCTGCTACAGTGAAGGAGCAAAACCTGTGATCCATCTGCTGTGCGGCTCTCTGTGCAGAAACACAGCTGATTGCAGGATCAGCTGCGTTTCTGCCCAGCTTTGCGGGGGCTGCAAACCATGGCTCTGGGGGCCACAGGTTGTGCACCCCTGCTCTATACCTATTGTTTTCTGCGTCTTAAGATCGGGATTGCGTGAGTAATCCAACACAAGGTCTTTTAAGCTGCCAAAATTAGTCGAGTGATAGCACCATTGAGAGATATAACCTTTAACCTTTAATACGTTTTTCCCGTTGTTGAGTTTGTAGCCGTACATCTTTGGAACCGCAGATACAAACTTGGTAATGTACGTGTCAGCGGGTATTTCACTAGTTAGTTTGCCGAGAAAATCGCTCAATGGCGGGTTCCAGTCGCCATCTCTACTTACAAATATTATGGAGTCTGTGTCGCGATAAAGTCAACGTTCTTGCAATATGTCTAGGAGTGTGTATAACTCGAGTCTGGCATAGGCGATTGTGAAACAGGCTATAAAAATGTTTGTGTTTTTGTTGAGCGTGTAGCGTTCTTTACATACCGCCAATTGACTACAGCTGAAAGATAGATAGTTAGAATAGAACCTTTAATATAATTTTATTTTTCAAGATATTATGACGTGTCCGGGCATGTTTTGACAACTGTTTGCTATTGTCACAGCTGCTCGTACATTAGGACAACTTGTCTCGTAACACATGTATAAACATTGTGGACTTCTAAATTTGGTAGGTGTACAAATTGATGGACAGATGGCGTATTAGGAGGTAGTTACGTGTTATCATCAACCGGGAAAGTTGGGTGCCACAATTAGCCATTGTTAGTATTTACAAAATGCTACATATCTGCATTAGATAGATATGTTGAATATCTGTGATAGATGTGGCTATGAAATAGGACAAAATGGGAAGACAGAATAGTCACCCGGGAAAGTTGGGTGCCGTGAATGACTCAGCTTCTGTTGTTTCTGCCGCAGTTGCTGCGTCTATGACGGGACAAAAGACAGATGTCACAGTCGTTACCTCTGGCTGTGACCTTTTGTCTATGCTTTTGCAGTTCCGTTCCTGTGTGTTGTTTGTGATTCTTTATGGGTTAACTCCCCTGTGTTCCTATCTTGAGTTAATCCTCTCTCTCTGCTCCATGGGTGTGGCCTCTCTGCTGCACCCATGGAACCTGTATATAAAGGCCGAATGCACATGGCCGTGTTCCGCGGCCGAGAGCGGTCCGTGGTATGCCGGGCTTGATTCCTGTTCAGAGCAGGAGTGCACGGCGTCATTGGTTGATATGACGCCGTGCGCTTCATGCCGCCGCTGCTGTACAGTAATACACTCGTATAGATCATACGAGTGTATTACTGTACAGCAGCGGCGGCATGAAGCGCACGGCGTCATTGGTTGCTATGACGCTCCTGCTCTGAACAGAAATCCAGCCCGGCATACCACGGACCGCTCTCACTGCATTCGGCCTAAGGCTGAGGTTTCCTCAGTTCTGTGTCAGCTCTCCTGGTGTGTGTTGTCTTGTCCTGCTCCTAGTTTGTACTCACTCTCCCATGCTGCTGACCCATGGGATCCGTGTCTGTCTGTGCTCTGTGGGTTTCCTACTTGTTCATTCCCGTCCTCTTTCCTGTGTTTTGTTATCTGTTCTGCCAGTTATGTTTGAGTCTCCTTGTGTGTATTCATATGTCTCTGTTCAGCAAGCCCTTGCTGCAGCATGCCTTGCTGCAGAGTGCTATGGGCAAGGCTACGCAGTATACCACTGGTGGAGCTAGTCCTTCTCTGCTCATTGCCACTCCTGTTCCCTTGCGTGAACTCCTGCTTGTGTTTTTAGTTGCCTGCTTGTATTTGCCTGTTTGTTTTGTTTGCCTATGTACCGTCGGTACCTTCTGGTACCTGTTGTCCGTTTGCTCCTGTTGTCACTGTCTAGTTCACGCTCCAGAGTGGACCCTGGCAACTCCCTGCGGCAAAGCCTAACCCTACCATCTGGGGCCCTAGTGAATACCAGAAGTTGCTTAGTCACGCCCCTTTGGAGTATTACTAGATAGTGGCGCAGTGGGGGTTTTCCTCCCACTGTGCGGACAGTACATAGAGCTCTCAATTTCCCTGTGTTTCCCTCCTTGGATTCTGTTTGTGCAATAAACTCTGTTGTGACTGTAAAAAAAAAAAAAACTGCAGCGAGGAGCGCCGAACGAGCAAGGACGGAAGGTCACAGCCAGAGATAGTGGCTGTGACACTCCCACCCCTCAAAGCCCCCCCCTCTCCTCCCAAACAAAAAGGGGAAGAAGTGGGGCAGCAACCCAAACAGAACCAGGTTAGGGAACGAAAATCAGAGGGGTGACGAGGTACATGGGCAGGAACACACACGACGACCGCAACCAACCCAACCCCTGAAAACCAGCCTACACGGAGGGTCCGCAGCCAGTACGCCAGGGGAAGAGAGCCAGCCAACATGGCATACACGTCAAGTGAACCGCACCAAGAAGTTACCTCCCCCTCCATTCTCCCTCCGGAGAATGACATGTCTGCCAAGAACTGATTGGCCCGACATGCAGACACCCCCTTCTGGGAGAGTGGGACAGGAGCAAACGGACAACAGGTACCAGAAGGTACCGACGGTACATAGGCAAACATAACAAACAACATACAGGAACGGAACTGCAGCGAGAGCATAGACAGAAGGTCACAGCCAGAGGTAACGACTGTGACAACAGATCTGTATGAAGATGCTAAGGAGGAATATGGCTTCAATGTGTTATCGGCACCCGGGAAAGTTGGGTGCCGCAATTAGCTATTGTTAATATTTATAAATGCTACATATCTGTGTTAGACGCAGTGATCAAATATTTTCATTACATCACGGACGCCTTCGATTTTATTAAACACGATTGTATATAATTAAAGCAAATATCAAACATTGCAGGTCCACTAACAAAGGAACTGCGTCAGTTCACCTTCCAGAACCTATGGTGACATCAAAGCTACTTTAGCTTTAGGAAGATAGACGGATCAATTAACCATTGTCAATATTTATAATGGCTTAGTAAGGCGTTATTACAAGCTTAATATAATAGAATTTTTAAAGATATTAAAACTTAATTGAATTACTGCCACATTATCAGATCTAACAGAATAAGGGGCTTTGAATGGGCGGGGAAATCGGCGTGTCGACCTGTCACTTTTGATTTGACGAGATGCCCAGCCCTATACTACTTACCTTATCTCTGTGTAGCCTCCATACCTGGCTTTGGATCACAATTACTGATGGAAATACTGAGGCCTTGTTCACATTTCCGTGTTCAATTGACATCTGTGAAAAAATCTGACCGTGTTTCATTTGTGAAGATGTCCATGAAGGATCCGTGTTTGGCCCATGTGTCATCCACAGACTTAGCTGAAATGTAATTCCAGAGCATCTCCTACCAGTGGTCAGTGAAAAATGGACCAAATGCCATCTTGTGTCGGTCACCCATAGGCTTCAATGGGTGTGTTTGGTCCGCATTACCAACCGAAATAGAGCATGTCTCCGTAAAAGGTGAAAAAAAAATCCAAATTTTCTAAATATGAATTTCTCTGCTTTTAAGTTGGATAGTGATATCTAATAAAATAGTTATTGATGAACATTCCCCATATGTCTACTTTATGTTGGTATAATTTTGTAAATGTAATTTTCTTTTTTTAGGACGTTTAAAAGTTTAGAATTTCCAAAAGTTAGTTTTAAAGGACCTTTGCAGTTCTAAAGTGACTTTGAGGGGCTTACATAATAGAAACCTCCATAAATGAACATATTTTAGAAACTACAGCCCCCAATGTATTCAAAACTGATTTTACAAAGTTGATATTTAAAAGTATATATTTATTTGCAGATTTCCAATTTTTTATTCCTTTTTTTCCCACAAGATAGCAAGGGTAAACAGCCAAACAAACCTGAATAAATATTTTCCTGATTCTGAAGTTTGCAAAAACACCTCATATGTGGTTGTAAACTGCTCTATGGGCACACAGTAAGGCCCCTTGCAGACGAGCGTTCCTCCCACAGCGAGTCCGCATCGCAGCACCCGGCCTGACCTCCCAGCACTGACGGTATTCACATAGCATTATATTGATTTATGATGCTATGTAACCCTTGCAGTTCTGGAATGTATTGGATTACACTGGCAGCATTATGCAGTGCTAGGAGGTCAGGCCGGGAGCTGCGTTGCGGACTCGCTGCGGGAGGAACGCTCATCTGCAAGGGGCCTAAGGCTCAGAATGAAAGCAGCACCATATGGTTTTAGGAGGACAGATTTTGTAAGACTAGTTTTAGGGTGTCATGACACATTCAAAGAGACCCTTAAGTACCTCTGTAGTGGATACCCCCAAAAGTGACCCCATTTTGGAAACTACACCCTCAAGGAATTTTTGAATAGGTATAATGAGCACTTTGACCCAACAGATTTTTCATAGAATTTAGAAACACTAGGCTGTGAAATTTAAGAAATTGAATTTTTTCCAATAAAATGTCACTTTATCCTCAAATTGTTCATTTTCATAAAGGGGAACTAACAAATAGTGCCCCCCAATTGGTTACTCATTGTCTCCTGAATGCAGCAACACCCCATATGTGGTGGTAAACTGCTGTATGAGCACCCCAAAGGGCTCAGAATGGAAGCAGTGCTATTTGGCTTTTAACCTCTTCAGGACACATGACGTACCGGTACGTCATGTTGTCCTGGTACTTAAGGCCACATGACGTACCAGTACGTCACGTATGGTTCTGATCGCCGCCGCCCGGAGGGCGGGCGGTGATCGAAACCCGGTGCCTGCTCAAATCATTGAGCAGGCACCTTTGGCTTGATGTGCCGGGAGGTCCTGTGATCCCCCCCATGTCGGCGATCGCAGCAAACCGCAGGTCAATTCAGACCTGCGGTTTGCTGCGGTTTCGGAAGTTTCTGATCCCCGCGGTCTATGACCGCGGGGATCAGAAACTTCTAATTATTTTGATGTTTAACCCCGTGCGGGGAGGGCGGGCGGTGCTTGGGGGGGGGGGCGGGCAGGCATGCGATCATCCGCCTGCCCCCTCTCTCAGGATGGACGAGCGGTTTGCAGAGTGTCAGCACATTGCTGACACTCTGCTCGAAACGCCTGACATCTGTGCTGGCACAGATGCCATGCGTTTAACCCCTTCCATGCCGTGGTCCGTAGGGACCGCTGTATGGAAAAGGTTAAGAGGGAGGGAGCTCCCTCCCTCTCCCATCGGGGGCTGCTGTGCCATAGGGGGCTGCCCCCCTCCCTCCCCATCACCCACTGCTCTGCTGTGGCAGCGAGTGATGGGTACCATGGCGTCACAGGTGTTCGGCTGTCCATGGTACTGATCAGAGGCTGTCCATGGTGCTGATTAGACTTCTGCTAAAGGCAGGAGTCTAATCAGACTTTGTAAAGTGAAAATACAGTACAGTATACTATATAGTGTACTGTATTATACAGACATCAGACCCACTGGATCTTTAAGAACCAAGTGGGTCTGGGTAAAAAAAAAGTGAAAATCAAAAAACACATTTATCACTGATTAAAAATGAAAAAAATTAAAATTCCCTACACATGTTTGATATCACCGTGTCCGTAACGACCTGATCTATAAAACTGTCATGTTACTTTACCCGAACGGTGAACGCCTAAAAAATAAAAAACTATGATAAAATTGAAATTTTGCCCACCTTACTTCCGAAAAAAGGTAATAAAAGTGATCAAAAAAGTTGTATGTACGCCAAAATAGTACCAATCAAACCGTCACCTCATCCCTACCTAAGATAATCACCCAAAATCTGAAAAAAACTATGGCTTTCACAATATTGAGACACTAAAACATGATTTTTTTTGTTTTTGTTTCAAAAATGAAATAATTGTGTAAAACTTACATAAATTTAATAAAAGTATTGATATTAGGTATTGACGCGTCCGTAATAACCTGCTCTATAAAAATATTACATGATCTAACCCCTCAGGTGAATACCGTAAAAACGAACAAAAAAAAGGTGTAAAAAAAGCCATTTTTTGTCACCTTACATCACAAAAAGTGTAATAGCAAGCGATCAAAAAGTTATACGCACCCCAAAATAGTGCCAATCAAACTGTCATCTCATACCGCAAAAATCATACCCTACCCAAAATATTTGCCCAAAAACTGAAAAAACTATGGCTCTCAGACTATGGAAACACTAAAACATGATTTTTTTTGTTTCAAAAATGAAATCATTGTGTAAAACTTACATAAATAAAAAAAATAGTATACATATTAGGTATCGCCGCTTCCGTGACAACCTGGTCTATAAAAATATCACATGATCTAGCCTTTCAGATGAATGTTGTAAATAACAAAAAATAAAAACGGTGCTAAAACAGCTATTTCTTGTTACCTTGCCTCACAAAAAGTGTAATATAGAGCAACCAAAAATCATATGTACCCTAAACTAGTACCAACAATTCTGCCACCCTATCCCGTAGTTTCTAAAATAGGGTCACTTTTTTGGAGTTTCTACTCTAGGGTTGCATTAGGGGGGCTTCAAATGGGACATGGTGTAAAAAAAAAACGGTCCAGCAAAATCAGCCTTCCAAAACCGTATGGCATTCCTTTCCTTCTGCACCCTGCTGTGTGCCCCTACAGCGGTTTACGACCACATATGGAGTGTTTCTGTAAACTACAGAATCAGGGCCATAGATATAGAGTTTGGTTTGGCTGTTAACCCTTGCTTTGTAACTGGAAAAAAATTATTAAAATGGAAAATCTGCCAAAAAAGTGAAATTTTGAAATTGTATCTCTATTTTCCATTAATTCTTGTGGAACACCTAAACGGTTAACGACGTTTGTAAAATCAGTTTTGAATACCTTGAGGGGTGTAGTTTCTTAGATGGGGTCACTTTTATGGAGTTTCTACTCTAGGGGTGAATCAGGGGGGCTTCAAATGGGACATGGTGTCAAAAAAACCAGTCCAGCAAAATCTGCCTTCCAAAAACCATACGGCGCACCTTTCCCTCTACGCCCTACTGTGCCCGTACAGTAGTTCATGGTCACATATGGGGTGTTTATGCAAACTACAGAGTCGGGGCAATAAATATAGCATTTTGTTTGGCTGTTAACCCTTGCTTTGTTACTGGAAAAAATGGATTAAAATGGAAAATTTGCCAAAAAATCAAAATTCGTTTGTAAAATCAGTTTTGAATACCTTGAGGGGTGTAGTTTCTAGAATGGGGTCATTTTTGGGTAGTTTCTATTATGTAAGCCTCACAAAGTGACTTCAGACCTGAACTGGTCCCTAAAAAGTGGGTTTTTGAAAATTTCTGAAAAATTTCGAGATTTGCTTCTAAACTTCTAAGCCTTGTAACATCCCCCAAAAATAAAATATCATTCCCAAATTGATCCAAACATGAAGTAGACATATGGGGAATGTAAAGTAATAACTATTTTTGTAGGTATTACTATGTATTATAGAAGTAGAGAAATTGGGGGGGGGGCGTGGCCAGCCATGGAAGAGTGAAGACGCGCTCACTGAGAGCTCCGCCGCACTCCTGCAGTAATCCGCAGCCATCCTGATGGGGAAATCGATTAAAAAGGGTGGAGCCCGTCCATCGGCTCCCCTGGCTCCATCCCAAGGCGATCTACCTCTTCTTTTTGCCAGGCGCTCAGCCGCTTCGTCTCCAGCCTGCCAGGAACGCTGCACGGGCCTACAAGATGGCGCCGCCACGCCGCTTCTTCACTCACCGCCTGCGCGCCCGGACACTCTGGAGAGCCGATCCGGTCCTCTTGCCGTCAGCGATCCTCCTCAGTGCCTCCACTCCCTCTCTCCTCGCCGGCGACAGGTAACGGCGGGTCCCGGGGACCGTCTCCCCGCCCGCTCATGATGCCTCAGGCGTCCTCTCCACCCTCCGCCCGAGCCCTTGGATCGGGGCCCCCTGCTGGAAGCCCAGACCCGGCTGAAGGGCCGCACCTACAATCGCTGGCCCCCCTATCACTGCCTCCTGACGTAGGCCAGAAACTATGCCCTGATGACTCCACATGCGGGCAAGGCCTGAGGCCCTCAGCCCCTTCTTTCTGGCCACATGAGCCTCTACTAGGCCCTATTGAGACCACTCACAGTGGAACGGGCCCTGCGGCATTAACGTCACCGGCAACTATATCCCCTTTTGTCTTGGGGCAACACAATGGGCCGATACAACAACTGCCCACCACTCCTCTCATCCTGGAGGATACTCATCAGGGGGTCCTAGACCCATTTCGCCTCCCTTCTCGCTCTCCAGCGAATTCCTTAGCCGCCTCACCCCACTGGTCTTCTGGATCATCATGGGACAGTCCGCGCCATCAGCATTTGGGGGAGCAGGTGACCGCAACCAGTCCCTCGGCCGGTGCTCGGCCCGCTTTACATGCTGCTTCCCCTCCCCCTCTGGGAGTGCAACCATCAGCTTCAGTGATCCCACATAGTGAGGACACCAGACCTCCATCGCTGGCGGACTTGCGTACTCTTATTAGCACATTGCCCTCTAAAGAGGACCTATCAGCTTTTGCTACTAACATAATGCAAGAATGCTGTCAGGAATTTTCTCAGATCCGCTCTGACATGAAAGTACTGGATTCTAGAATTGATTCGACGGTCCATGAGCACGAGGCCCTGTCAGCTACAGTTTCTTCTCTCCAAGATGCGGTTCAATCCCACAGCGAACAACTCAATGCACTTCACTACCACCTTGATGATATTGAAAACCGCAACCGACGCAATAATGTGCGGATCCGTGGCCTCTCTGAATCTGTCACGACACCTGATCTCATGCCCACTGTTGTTGGACTGTTCAACAAAATCTTGGGACGGCCGCCGGGCACCCACATTGAAATTGACTGAGTACACAGAGCCCTCAGACCTCCCAATCCAGATAGCTCTAGGCCAAGAGATGTTATCTGCAGAATTCACTTTTACGCTCTCAAGGAAAGGATCCTGAATAATGCACGTCAGTCATCGCCTCTGTCCTATGAAGGTTCCTCCCTGCAATTATTACAGGATCTATCTCGTCATACTCTTGCACAGAGGGCTGCGCTCCGACCCTTACTAGATCTCCTTAGAGAACGTGAAATCCCCTACAGATGGGGCTACCCATTCGCCCTTTTTGCTGGACCCAGGAAGCAAGCAGTGGTACTGCATAACCCGGAGGACTTGCCAGAATTTCTGCAGGCTCTGGACTTGCCGCCTGTCAATCTTGGCCCTTGGCCCACCATATTAAACCCCAAGCCCGCTCAACTGGGTCGTCCCCGTTCGCCTGGGCCCAACCGATCTGGACTGCCTACAGCACCCACACTGCCTCCATTTGGGCAGAGGAGACGACGTCCTATGAACCGTCGCCGAAGATCCTCAGCTGACTGGGACACTTGAACGCCACTGTGGAGCTCCGTGCTTGCCTCTCATTGGCACCAATAATGTTTAACCTTGTTTCCTTCTACTGTTTTAGGAACTGTGGCTAGTTTGTTTTGCAGGTGGGGCGTCATTGAAGACATCATACTGGCCGGGTCGTTTGATTACCCCCAGGCTGCTTTTGCTGCTTTTATGGTCCTGGACGCTTCTATCTTGCATTTAGCCATGTGCACCCCTCTCTTCTGGACCCCGTCTGGATGGCGAGACTTATAATTGGTTCATTGTTCTTTTGTCAGGAATTGTGGTTGGTTTGCTCTTCCTAAGCTGTCACCTTTCCCACGTAGTTTGAGGCACCCCCTGGGGAATCTCAGCTCCCTAGTGATTGCCTCCTTTGGTCTTTTAGACCCTGATAGTTGTCTCTCTTTTTCTCTCCTCTTACTGTTTGTCAGTTCTTCTTCGCCTCTTTGTCCTTATCCCTTGTGTTCTTTCCTTGTGTTTTCCCCTCCCTCCTGTTACAGGCATGACGTCACTCAAATTGGCATCGTTCAATGTGAAGGGCTTCAACTCCCCAGAAAAGAGATCCCAGGTGCTCTACCATTTCCACCGACAAAGAGCCCAGATTGTCTGTTTCCAAGAGACTCACTTCAATCACGGTAAGGCTCCTGCCATTCGTAATAAATATTACACCTCCTGGCACTTTGCGGATAATCCAGATACTAAGTCAAAAGGTGTTGCCATAGCGATACATAAATCTCTCCCCCACCAGGTGCTGGGCTGTGTAATTGACCCCGTGGCCTGTTATATTATTCTCACACTTCTGATAGGAGGCCGGGTGTAACGGATCACCTGGCACCCCGACTGAGTACCTCCGTTGACTGATGCTCCTAGCGTTTTCCTGAGGCTTCCAAGCACTCTGGCAGACACCACAATCACCGAACCGAAGCAGCATATGAATCCTCTTCAAGCATATGAATGCTGTAGACAGTTGAATAGGAAGCCATACGAATAGGTTTTCACTCCTAGCAGTCAAACTGGGACAGCATGCAATAAATCCTCCCCCAAGAATGAGACGACACTTCACCTTGAGGGTTAAAACAGGAACTCCCTTTATTTTAACACAAGCATTGATTTATACACATCTTCCAACAAGGTACCACCCACAGGGCTCTGCAAAAACAGCCAATCATATGTATCTACAGTATTTAAACCTTCCCAGCAATTGTACACAAAATCCCCTTCCCTCTGCCTCTGTCTGTAACGCAATAAACAAAACACAATGAGCATTGTTTGAGATGTAATTAACCAACACACTAAGCATTGTCTCAGACGCAATCCACAAAATACAATTACCAAACGTAATGGACTAACTTGAACCCTGGCATGCACATATACAATTTAACCCAACACATAATAACATACATAGTATTTAAGACAGCCTGAATGCAATCTGCTACACAGTCTTAAAGGGGCATTGATCCTAAAAGTCATAACATGTCCACGGATGGCCATTAAAGGGTCAGTAGCAGCAATATAAAATACCACATGCCCAAATATTGCATTCAAACATACCAATTTACCAGGGGCCATAGTCAGTAGGTAGGAGGCGGGCAGCTAGGCCTCTCCAATGCCCAGTGGCGAGGCGGGAATTCACTATTATTAACTCCTATGCCCCAAACCAAAACCAGGTTTCTTTCCTAATTGATCTAGTTGACAAGGCCTTCCCTTTAATCCGCGGAACGGTCATTTTTAGCGGGGATATTACTCTTACTTTTGACCCCTCGCTCGATAACTCCTCGGGACGGGCAACCCTCTCCTATACAGCCATCAAAAAAGTGAAAAGAGCATTGTTGCAGCTACAATTACTTGACCCGTGGCGTTTGCAACATCCTTCGGATAAAGACTACACATTTTTCTCGGCCCCTCACTCTTCCTATAGTAGGATAGATTATATTTTAGTCCAGCAATCCGCCCTGTCATGGCTAGACTCCACTTCTATTGGTAGCATTTTGTGGTCTGACCATGCCCCTGTGTATTGCTCCCTCACGCTCCCGTTCTTAACTAAAAATTAATGGACCTGGCGTTTGAACGAGTCCCTCCTCCTTGACACTGTATGCGCACAGGACCTCACTGGCACTGTAGCTAATTTCGTGTCTGATCACGCCTCGGATCCCACGCCCCTTCCTATGCAATGGGAAGCCCTCAAATGTGTTCTTGGGGGATTCTCATTAAGCATGGCTCTCGCCTTAATAAGGAAAAAGCTGCCTCTCTCAGGGCTGCTTTGCAGAAAGTGGCCTCCTTGGAACTGGCCCACAAGCGAGCCCTCTCTCTGCCGGTGCTACGAGATCTCCATAACGCACGAATGGACGCGCGCCTGCTATTGGACTCTTCCTATAAAAGGATAGTTCAAACATGTCGCAGCAAGTTCTACGAATACGGCAATAAGTGTGGCCGCTTGTTGGCTAGGGCACTCAGGGGTCATATCGCTGCTTCCCATATCCCAGCCGTCAAAAACTCCCGAGGCCAACTACTGCACACGACGGAGGAGATTACCTCGTCCTTTCAGTCCTTTTACGCTGACTTGTACAATCTTCCCGACCTCTCTAACAGAGAAACCGACGAGTCTCCATACCCGCTGAGCGTCTGCCCTAAATTGTCTACCGAGCAAGCTGCCAGCTTGGAGTCGCCTTTTTCGGAGGGGGAGCTGAAGGAAGTGATCAAATCCCTCCCGGGTGGTAAGAGCCCGGGCCCTGATGGGTTCACCGCTGGCTTCTTTAAATCTTTTTCCACCATCCTTGCTCCCTTTCTGGTGAAGGTCTTCAATGCGGTATCTCCTCAATACCCCTTCCCCTCCCAATCCACTATGGCCCACATCACGGTTATTCCTAAACCCGATAAAGACCCCCATTTATGTGCTAGCTACCGTCCCATCTCCTTGTTAAACGTGGATTTAAAAATATACGCCAAAATATTAGCCAATAGATTGAACACTTTCCTTCCCTCCCTAATACACAACGAGGCTCGCGACAATACCCTCCGGACCTTGGATATTATACATCACGCAAAAGTCTCCAATACCCCTCTTATGATTTTGTCCCTAGACACGGAGAAAGCCTTCGATCGCATATCTTGGCACTCTCTCCGCTCTGTTCTTTCTAAACTGGGTCTGGGCCAAATCTTTCTTGGGAAAATACTTAGTCTTTACCACCAGCCCTCGGCCAGAATTAAAATTAAAGGTACCCTTTCTCCGCCCTTTTTCATCCGCAATGGCACGCGTCAGGGATGTCCCCTGTCTCCTCTTTTGTACGTTTTGGTAATGGAACATCTCCTTTCCGCGATCCGTGCCAACCCGGACATATCTGGGGTCACGATTGGTTCTGTGGAACATAAGTGCGTGGCCTTTGCGGATGACCTTTTGCTGTATATCACTAACCCCCATGTCGCCCTCCCGTCCCTATTACGTGAGATTGCACTCTTCGGTAAATGGACGAACTTTAAAATCAACATGACCAAATCTGAGGCACTGAATGTATCCCTACCTCTAACATTAGTCTCATCGCTTAAATCTACGTTCCCATTCAAGTGGCCATCGGCGGGGATTAAATATTTGGGTGTTAAAATCTCGGCGGAGTTACCCGCCCTTTTTAAGTTTAACTTTGCCCCACTTTTGCGAAGTTTCCAGAAGGATTTGGATTTGAACTTTTGGACTTGGACTTTTCCTGGTTCGGCAGGGTCAGTATTTTGAAAATGAATCTACTACCCAAGCTGCTTTACCTCTTGCAAACCATACCCATTCGACTACCGCTCACTTTTTGGCCACAAATCAGACGCTGTTTCACGCGTTTTGTATGGGCCCCGGGCAGGCCGCGGATAAAATGGGAGGTTCTGACTCGGTCTATAGAACTTGGGGGTGTTGGTTTGCCAGATTGTAAGTTGTACTACTATTCTGCGGTATACGCCAGACTTCTAGATATGCTGCAATCAGATTCCAGCAAACTGTGGGTTCATATTGCTTGTAACTCCTCTTCACATGCGCTCGCGGTCCTTCCTTGGCTGTATGGAAAGCCAGGCTTTAAAACTCCCCCACTGTTCTTTACAACCAATCACACGTTCGCGACGATTGCGTCCATTAATCGCCGTACACTCCTCATTGATACTACTGGCCCTCTAACGCCGATTACCGATAACCCAGCTTTTCGCCCAGGACACTCCTCAAATCCCTTCCTTACTGGAACCAAACTGCACCCCCTTCGGTTTTGTGATGTCCTCACGACCTCAGGACTGAAACACTTGAACCAATTGATGGAGCCCTCTCAAATACGCCCTCGGCATAACTTTGAATATGTGCAACTCCAACATTTTTACTCCTCTATACGTACCACCCACACCTTACGCAGGAGCCTTACAGTGTTTGAACAGATGTGTCTAGCCCCATCTGCTGTCTTCCGGGACATCTCTACCATTTATAATTTGCTTGATCTCCAGACTTCTGACCAACTCCCCTCCTTTTGCCACGCCTGGAATCGTGATCTAGGGAATGCCCTCACTTCATCTCAATGGAAGCGGGCTTTTCTTCTCTCTCATAAAGCAGTAATTTCCACTAAGGCGCAGGAGACGAATTATAAAGTTCTATCCAGGTGGTACAGAGTGCCGTCTTTGCTTCACAAATGGTTTCCATCTGTTTCAGATCGCTGTTGGAGGTGTCATACCGATGAAGGCACCTTGTTACACGTTTGGTGGCACTGTACCGTCCTGCGACCTTACTGGAACTTTGTACATCGTATTGTGCGGGCAGTGACGGGAATACCCATTCCCAACGCTCCTGAAGCGCTTTTGTTGTTTATCTGTGATTTGACTATCCCTGCTTTTAAGGTCTCGCTCCTTAAGTATATGTTACAGGCTGCGAAAACAGTTATCCCTCGCCACTGGAAATCACCTACGCCTCCCTCCCCGGAGGAATGGTTTGAAGAAATTGCTCTACATCAGCGGATGGAGGATCTCATTTGCGTCTCTCCTCAGGACACCTCTCGATTCGTTCAAACCTGGGGCCCTTGGGAAACTTTCAGGGGGTCAGATGAGTTTCGTAATGCCCGTCTTTAACCCTATATTTCCCCACTCTCCGCTTCCCCTGTACCTTCCTTTCCCGTCTTTGGTCTATTGTTAAATGTTCCCCCTCCCTGTTGTGTATATGTCTTACTAGAGTTAGATCCCTATAGCTTTCTGTCTCACTTGAGCATTATGCTCCTCTTACTTATATATTGACGCATGTTCCTAATGCCCTTCAGTATGGGAAATTATATCATGCTGCCTCCTATGTTTGGAGACTGCTCTATGCAATACACGGCATTATATGACACTGTAATATGTTGTCTTTATGTAATACTTTTACTTATTTGAAAAACTTAATAAAACCTTGAAAAAGAAGTAGAGAAATTGAAACTTGGAAATTTGCAATTTTTTACAAATTTTGGGTAAATTTGGTATGTTTTTATAAATAAATTTTTTATTTTTTTTTTTACTTCATTTTACCAGTGTCATGAAGTACAATATGTGACGAAAAAACAATCTCAGAATGGCCTGGATAAATCAAAGTGTTTTAAAGTTATCACACACTGGTCAGATTTGCTAAAAATGGCCTGGTCCTTAAGGTGAAATAAGGCTGTGTCCCAAAGGGGTTAAAGAGCAAATTTAGCTGGAATGGTTTTCTGGCGCCATGTCACATTTGAAGAGACCCTGAGGTACCCCAACAGTGGAAATGCCCCGAAAGTGACCCCATTTTGGAATCCACACCCCTCAAGAAATTTCTGAATAGGTATAATGAGCACTTTGACCCAACAGGTTTTTCATAGAATTTAGAAACACATTGCTGTGAAATTTAAGAAATAGATTTTTTTCCAATATTAGCCACTTTATCCCCAAATTTTTCATTTTCATAAGGATGAACTAACAAATTGTGCCCCACAATGTGTTACCCATTGTCTCCTGAATGCAGCAATGCCTCATATGTAGTGGTAAACTGCTGTATCAGAACCTCAAAAGGCTCAGAATGGAAGCAGCGCTATTTGGCTTTTGGAAGGCAGATTTTGCTGGAATAGTTTTCAAGCACCATGTCACATTTGAAGATACCCTGAGGTACCCCAACTGTGAAAATGCCCTGAGAGTCACCCCATTTTGGAAACTACACCCCTCACTGAGTTTTTGAATAGGTATAATGAGCACTTTAACCCATCAGGCTTTTCATAGAATTTAGAAACACATTTTTTCCCATTTAAATGTTAATTTATCCCCAAATTTTTCATTTTCATAAGGGGGAACTGGTGAAAAAGCACCCCACAATGTATTAACCATTTGCTCTTGAATACTGCAACACCCCATATGTGCTTGTAAACTGCTGTATTGGGCATGCCGTAGTACTCATAAGGAATGACTGTCAGAGGTTTTTGGATAGCAAATATTTCATATGTTTGCTGACACCATAGTGTGGTTATTGGTGTTGTGAAGTGCCAAAATATCAGGAACACCCTCACAATGACTAACAAATCTATTTATCTCACATTGTTTTATTTTTTGAATACATTTATATTTATTTTACTGATGCAGCAAAACAATAAAATCCAACATACACTAAATTTGCTAAAAGTTATACCGTATTTTTCTGGACCTGATAATAATAAAAGTGGTTATATATAAAACAGTTAACATGTTTATAAGCTTAAAAGCTACATGTTTAACTAGAAAATAGTTCCTTTAAAATGTAACACTTGTGTGATAGTCATGGAAACATTTTTTGCATACAGAGTCCAGGCTTTGATGGGCATTCTGGGCAGTAGTATCTGGAGTCTTTCCTAATGCCACGTTTGGAGCAAGCCCTGCACTTTTTGGGGGATGCTGAACATTTTTTGTTGCAGGGAGAATGTCAGGAAAATGTCGTCCATGCAGCCTGCTGACTGTTTCTGAATGCATAGTCAAAGAAATAGTACTGGATGAATAAAGTAGAGATATAATATATTTTTCCTGAAACTTTAGAAAGGGTTCCTTGTTTTTAGATTTTTTTATAAATTACAAAAGAATTGTACACTGCCAATTGTAACAAGTATAGACATACTTTTTTATACCAGTACTTCGATCTACGCAAGACCAAATATGGATTAAGCATCTGGTCATTAAAATCAGCTGCCCCCATATATTTGTTATAGTCCACCACACACGCAGGTTTCTCTGCATTAATATTTCTGTGGGTGACTGCCACTGAAACTGTTTTATCAGTGTGAAGGGTGCTGAGCTGAGAAAAAACATTTCTCTGGTCTCTGTACTTTACTGCCAGCAGTTCTGAACTTCTGAGACATGAAGACTCTCCCCGCTTTAGTCTTGTGTTTACAAGAGACTGTAGGAAGCCTTTTTTGTTGGATCTCACTGTTCCACAACAAACTATGCCCTCCATATTCAGATGTTTGAAAAGTGGGACACTTGTTGTCCAAGTATAAATGATAGCCTTTTTGAAAAAGTGGACTAATTAGATCCCACACACTTTCCCCATTAATTCCCATGTAGGTTGGGCAACCAGAAGGACTCAGCTGAGTGTCTTTTCCCTCATAAATAGGGATGAGCGAACCCGAACATTTTCGTAAAAGTCTGGGTTCGGTGTTCGGCGCTTTCTTGGCGCTTTTTGAAAGGCTGCAAAGCAGCCAATCAACAAGCGTCATACTACTTGCCCCAAGAGGCCATCACAGCCATGCCTACTATTGGCATGGCTGTGATTGGCCAGTGCAGCATGTGACCCAGCCTCTATATAAGCTTGGGTCACGTAGCGCTGCACGTCACTCTGCTGTTACAAGTGTAGGGAGAGGTTGCAGCTGCGACGTTAGGGCGAGATTAGGCAGTGATTAACTCCTCCAAAACACTTAAGACAGTGATCGATCTACAGCTGTGGATCATTGAACTGCTGCTATTCAATTGCTCACTGTTTTTAGGCTGCCCAGAGCGTTTTTCAGTCACTTTTTTCTGGGGTGATCGGCGGCCATTTTGTGGCTTGTGGTGCGCCAGCACAAGCTGCCACCAAGTCCATTTAACCATCAATAGTGTGGTTATTTTTTGGCTATATCCTACATCAGGGGCAAGCTGCCACCAAGTCCATTTAACCATCAATAGTGTGGTTATTTTTTGGCTATATCCTACATCAGGGGCAAGCTGCCACCAAGTCCATTTAACCATCAATAGTGTGGTTATTTTTTGGCTATATCCTACATCAAGGGCAAGCTGCCACCAAGTCCATTTAACAATCAATAGTGTGGTTATTTTTTGGCTATATCCTACATCAGGGGCAAGCTACCACCAAGTCCATTTAACCATCAATAGTGTGGTTATTTAAATCTATCCCTAAAAGGGTATATTAGATTCAAGGTGCTGATAGGGTTATTCTCAATAACTTGACACACACGCTACTGTGCATATCCAAGTCTAATTCTGTCCGTAAACGTATAGCTGTCACCCAGCGCCTAAATAATAGGCCTCAAATTTATATTCAGCTAAATCTGTGGCTATTGCTGTAGCTGCTCAAGTTATTTTGTGTCCGTCAAAGCACAGTTTTTGTTCTGGGTTGAAATACAATTCCCAACCTAGCAATTTTCTAAATTAGTGGTTTCTGCTGTATCAGGCCTACTTTAAATCTATCCCTAAAAGGGTATATTAGATTCAAGGTGCTGATAGGGTCATTCTCAATAACTTCACACACACGCTACTGTGCATATCCAAGTCTAATTCTGTCCGTAAACGTATACCTGTCACCCAGCGCCTAAATAATAGGCCTCAAATTTATATTCAGCTAAATCTGTCATTACTGCTGTGCCTGTATTAGTGTAATACGGTACCTAAATAGATAGCCAGATAGTGTTAGGTGTCTGTAAAAAAAGGCCTGAATTTGAATTCAATACATTGGGCCAAATAATATTTTTCTTATTGTGGTGAACGGTGACAATGAGGAAAACATCTAGTAAGGGACGCGGGCATGGTCGTAGTGGTGTTAGTGGACCCTCTGGTGCTGGGAGAGGATGTTGCCGTTCTGCCACAGCCACACGTCCTAGTGTACCAACTACCTCAGGTCCCAGTAGCCGCCAGAATTTACAGGGATATTTGGTGGGGCCCAATGCCGTTCTAAGGATGGTAAGGCCTGAGCAGGTACAGGCATTAGTCAATTGGGTGGCCGACAGTGGATCCAGCACGTTCACATTATCTCCCACCCAGTCTTCTGCAGAAAGCGCACAGATGGCGCATGAAAACCAAGCCCATCAGTCTGTCACATCACCCCCATGCAAATCAGGGAAACTGTCTGAGCCTCAAGTTATGCAGCAGTCTCTTATGCTGTTTGAAGACTCTGCTGGCAGGGTTTCCCAAGGGCATCCACCTAGCCCTTCCCCAGTGGTGGAAGACATAGAATGCACCAACGCACAACCACTTATGTTTCCTGATGATGAGGACATGGGAATACCACCTCAGCACGTCTCTGATGATGACGAAACACAGGTTCCAACTGCTGCGTCTTTCTGCAGTGTGCAGACTGAACAGGAGGTCAGGGATGAAGACGATGCAGGGGACGATGAGGTCCTAGACCCCACATGGAATGAAGGTCGTGCCACTGACTTTCACAGTTCGGAGGAAGAGGCAGTGGTGAGACCGAGCCAACAGCGTAGCAAAAGACAAAGAGGGAGCAGTGGGCAAAAGCAGAACACCCGCCGCCAAGAGACTCCGCCTGCTACTGACCGCCGCCATCTGGGACCGAGCACCCCAAAGGCAGCTTCAAGGAGTTCCCTGGCATGGCACTTCTTCAAACAATGTGCTGACTACAAGACCCGAGTGGTTTGCACGCTGTGCCATCAGAGCCTGAAGCGAGGCATTAACGTTCTGAACCTCAGCACAACCTGCATGACCAGGCACCTGCATGCAAAGCATGAACTGCAGTGGAGTAAACACCTTAAAAACAAGGAAGTCACTCAGGCTCCCCCTGCTACCTCTTCTGCTGCTGCCGCCTCGGGCTCTTCCTCCGCCTCTGGAGGAACGTTGGCACCTGCCACCCAGCAAACATGGGATGTACCACCAACACCACCACCTGCGTCACCAAGCATCTCAACCATGTCACACGGCAGCGTTCAGCTCTCCATCTCACAAACATTTGAGAGAAAGCGTAAATTCCCACCTAGCCACCCTCGATCCCTGGCCCTGAATGCCAGCATTTCTAAACTACTGGCCTATGAAATGCTGTCATTCAGGCTGGTGGACACAGACAGCTTCAAACAGCTCATGTCGCTTGCTGTCCCACAGTATGTTGTTCCCAGCCGGCACTACTTCTCCAAGAGAGCCGTGCCTTCCCTGCACAACCAAGTATCCGATAAAATCAAGTGTGCACTGCGCAACGCCATCTGTGGCAAGGTCCACCTAACCACATATACGTGGACCAGTAAGCACGGCCAGGGACGCTATATCGCCCTAACTGCACACTGGGTAAATGTAGTGGCGGCTGGGCCCCAGGCGGAGAGCTGTTTGGCGCACGTCCTTCCGCCGCCAAGGATCGCAGGGCAACATTCTTTGCCTCCTGTTGCCTCCTCCTCCTACTCAGCTTCCTCCTCCTCTTCTTCCACCTGCTCATCCAGTCAGCCACACACCTTCACCACCAACTTCAGCACAGCCCGGGGTAAACGTCAGCAGGCCATTCTGAAACTCATATGTTTGGGGGACAGGCCCCACACCGCACAGGATTTGTGGCGGGGTATAGAACAACAGACCGACGAGTGGTTGCTGCCGGTGAGCCTCAAGCCCGGCCTGGTGGTGTGCGATAATGGGCGAAATCTCGTTGCAGCTCTGGGACTAGCCGGTTTGACGCACATCCCTTGCCTGGCGCATGTGCTGAATTTGGTGGTGCAGAAGTTCATTCGCAACTACCCCGACATGTCAGAGCTGCTGCATAAAGTGCGGGCCGTCTGTTCGCGCTTCCGGCGTTCACATCCTGCCGCTGCTCGCCTGTCTGCGCTACAGCGTAACTTCGGCCTTCCCGCTCACCGCCTCATATGCGACGTGCCCACCAGGTGGAACTCCACCTTGCACATGCTGGACAGACTGTGCGAGCAGCAGCAGGCCATAGTGGAGTTTCAGCTGCAGCACGCACGGGTCAGTCGCACTGTGGAACAGCACCACTTCACCACCAATGACTGGGCCTCCATGCGAGACCTGTGTGCCCTGTTGCGCTGTTTCGAGTACTCCACCAACATGGCCAGTGGCGATGACGCCATTATCAGCGTTACAATACCACTTCTATGTCTCCTTGAGAAAACACTTAGGGCGATGATGGAAGAGGAGGTGGCCCAGGAGGAGGAGGAAGAGGGGTCATTTTTAGCACTTTCAGGCCAGTCTCTTCGAAGTGACTCAGAGGAAGGTTTTTTGCAACAGCAGAGGCCAGGTATAAATGTGGCCAGACAGGGCCCACTACTGGAGGACGAGGAGGATGAGGAGGAGGTGGAGGAGGATGAGGATGAAGCATGTTCACAGCGGGGTGGCACCCAACGCAGCTCGGGCCCATCACTGGTGCGTGGCTGGGGGGAAACGCAGGACGATGACGATACGCCTCCCACAGAGGACAGCTTGTCCTTACCTCTGGGCAGCCTGGCACACATGAGCGACTACATGCTGCAGTGCCTGCGCAGCGATAGCAGAGTTGCCCACATTTTAACATGTGCGGACTACTGGGTTGCCACCCTGCTGGATCCCCGGTACAAAGACAATCTGCCCACCTTATTTCCTGCACTGGAGCGTGATAGGAAGATGCGCGAGTACAAGCGCACGTTGGTAGACGCGCTACTGAGAGCATTCCCAAATGTCACAGGGGAACAAGTGGAAGCCTAAGGCAGAGGAGGAGCAAGAGGTCGCCAACGCAGCTGTGTCACGGCCAGCTCCTCTGAGGGCAGGGTTAGCATGGCAGAGATGTGGAAAAGTTTTGTCACCACGCCACAGCTAACTGCACCACCACCTGATACGGAACGTGTTAGCAGGAGGCAACATTTCACTAACATGGTGGAACAGTACGTGTGTACGTATGGTTCGGCCCCATTCAACTTCTGGGTCTCCAAATTGTCCATGTGGCCAGAGCTAGCCTTTTATGCCTTGGAGGTGCTGACCTGCCCGGCGGCCAGCGTTTTGTCTGAACGTGTATTCAGCACGGCAGGGGGCGTCATTACAGACAAACGCAGCCGCCTGTCTACAGCCAATGTGGACAAGCTGACATTCATAAAAATGAACCAGGCATGGATCCCACAGGACCTGTCCATCCCTTGTGCAGATTAGACATTAACTACCTCCCCTTAACCATATATTATTGTACTCCAGGGCACTTCCATATTCAATCCTATTTTTATTTTCATTTTACCATTATATTGCGGGGCAACCCAAAGTTGAATGAACCTCTCCTCTGTCTGGGTTCCGGGGCCTAAAAATATCTGACAGTGGCCTGTTCCAGTGGTGGGTGACATGAAGCCTGATTCTCTGCTATGACATGAAGACTGATTCTCTACTGACATGAAGCCAGATTCTCTGCTATGGGACCTCTCTCCTCTGCCTGGGTGCCTGGGCCTAAATATCTGACAATGGACTGTTCCAGTGGTGGGTGACCTGAAGCCTGATTCTCTGCTATGGGACCTCTCTCCTCTGCCTGGGTGCCTGGGCCTAAATATCTGACAATGGACTGTTCCAGTGGTGGGTGACGTGAAGCCTGATTCTCTGCTATGACATGAAGATTGATTCTCTGCTGACATGAAGCCAGATTCTCTGCTATGGGACCTCTCTCCTCTGCCTGGGTGCCGGGGCCTAAATATCTGACATTGGACTGTTACAGTGGTGGGTGACGTGAAGCATGATTCTCTGCTATGACATGAAGACTGATTCTCTGCTGACATGAAGCCAGATTCTATGTTATGGGACCTCTCTCCTCTGTCTGGGTGCCGGGGCCTAAATTATATGACAATGGACTGTTCCAATGTTGGGTGACGTGAAGCATGATTCTCTGCTATGACATGAAGACTGATTCTCTGCTGACATGAAGCCTGAATCTCTGTTATGGGACCTCTCTCCTCTGTCTGGGTGCCGGGGCCTAAATTATATGACAATGGACTGTTCCAATGTTGGGTGACGTGAATTATGATTCTGTGCTATGACATGCAGACTGATTCTCTGCTGACATGAAGCCAGATTCTATGTTATGGGACCTCTCTCCTCTGTCTGGGTGCCGGGGCCTAAAAATATCTGACAGTGGCCTGTTCCAGTGGTGGGTGACATGAAGCCTGATTCTCTGCTATGACATATAGACTGATTCTCTGCTGAGTCGCTGACATGAAGCCTGAATCTCTGTTATGGGACCTCTCTCCTCTGGGTGCCGGGGCCTAAATTATATGACAATGGACTGTTCCAATGTTGGGTGACGTGAATTATGATTCTCTGCTATGACATGAAGACTGATTCTCTGCTGACATGAAGCCAGATTCTATGTCATGGGACCTCTCTCCTCTGTCTGGGTGCCGGGGCCTAAAAATATCTGACAGTGGCCTGTTCCAGTGGTGGGTGACATGAAGCCTGATTCTCTGCTATGACATGAAGACTGATTCTCTGCTGAGTCACTGACATGAAACCAGATTCTATGTTATGGGACCTCTCTCCTCTGTCTGGGTGCCGGGGTCTAAATTGTATGACAATGGACTGTTCCAATGTTGGGTGACGTGAAGCATGATTCTCTACTATGACATGAAGACTGATTCTCTGCTGACATGAAGCCAGATTCTCTGCTATGGGACCTCTCACCTCTGCCTGGGTGCCTGGGCCTAAATATGTGACAATGGACTGTTCCAGTGGTGGGTGACGTGAAGCATGATTCTCTGCTATGACATGAAGACTGATTCTCTGCTGACATGAAGCCAGATTCTCTGCTATGGGACCTCTCTCCTCTGTCTGGGTACCGGGGCCTAAATATATGACAATGGACTGTTCCAGTGGTGGGTGACGTGAAGCCTGATTCTCTGCTATGACATGAAGACTGATTCTCTGCTGACATGAAGCCAGATTCTCTGCTATGGGACCTCTCTCCTCTGCCTGGGCCTAAATATCTGACAATGGACTGTTACAGTGGTGGGTGACGTGAAGCATGATTCTCTGCTATGACATGAAGACTGATTCTCTGCTGACATGAAACCAGATTCTATGTTATGGGACCTCTCTCCTCTGTCTGGGTGCCAGGGCCTAAATTATATGACAATGGACTGTTCCAATGTTGGGTGACGTGAAGCATGATTCTCTGCTATGACATGCAGACTGATTCTCTGCTGACATGAAGCCAGATTCTATGTTATGGGACCTCTCTCCTTTGTCTTCGTACCGGGGCCTAAAAATATCTGACAGTGGCCTGTTCCAGTGGTGGGTGACATGAAGCCTGATTCTCTGCTATGACATGAAGACTGATTCTCTGCTGACATGAAGCCTGAATCTCTGCTATGGGACCTCTCTCCTCTGCCTGGGTGCCTGGGCCTAAATATCTGACAATGGACTGTTCCAGTTTTGGGTGACGTGAAGCCTGATTCTCTGCTATGACATGAAGACTGATTCTCTGCTGACATGAAGCCTGATTCTCTGGTATGGGACCTCTCTCCTATTGATATTGGTTAATTTTTATTTATTTTATTTTTATTTTTATTCTTTTCTCTATCCACATTTGTTTGCAGGGGATTTAACTACATTTTGCTGCCTTTTGCAGCCCTCTAGCCCTTTCCTGGGCTGTTTTACAGCCTTTTTAGTGGCGAAAAGTTTGGGTCCTTATTGACTTCAATGGGGTTCGGGACGAAGTTCGGGTCGGGTTCGGAACCCGAACCCGAACATTTCCAGGAAGTTCGGCCGAACTTCTCGAACCCGAACATCCAGGTGTTCGCTCAATTCTACTCAGAAACTCTGAAAGCATAAGGCTGCGTTCACACGGGCGAGTATTCCGCGCGGGTGCAATGCGGTAGGTGAACGCATTGCACCCGCACTGAATCCTGACCCATTCATTTCTATGGGGCTGTTCAGATGAGCGGTGATTTTCACACATCACTTGTGCGTTGCGTGAAAATCGCAGCATGCTCTATATTCTGCGTTTTTCACGCAACGCAGGCCCCATAGAAGTGAATGGGGTTGCGTGAAAATCGCAAGCATCCGCAAGCAAGTGCGGATGCGGTGCGATTTTCACGCATGGTTGCTAGGTGACAGTCTATTCACTGTATTATTTTCCTTTATAACATGGTTATAAGGGAAAATAATAGCATTCTGAAAACAGAATGCTTAGTACAAGGTCAATTGAGGGTTAAAAATAATAAAAAAAATTAACTCACCTTCTCCTCTTGTTCGCGTAGTTCTACCGGTCTTTAGTTCTTTAAAAGATAAACTATGGGCTAAAGGACCTTTGGATGACGTCAGATCACATGCTCCAATCACATGGTCCATCACCATGGACCATGTGATCAGGGAAAATAATAACATCTACACAGCCCCGATCCCAAACCTGAACTTCTGTGAAGAAGTTCAGGTCTGGGTACCACAGTCGGTTTTTTATCACGCGCGTGCAAAACACATTGCACCCGCGCGATAAAAACTGAACATCGGAACGCAATCGCAGTCAAAACTGACTGCAATTGCATTCCTACTCGCGCGGGTTTGCCGCAACACACCGGGACGCATCCGGAACTAATCCGGACACGCTCGTGTGAACCCAGCCTAAGGGTATCCACTGCCACTCTCACATAGTTTATAAAGCTTGACTCCATATCTTGCTAGCTTGCTTGGAATATATTGCTTAAAAGCAAGGCGGCCTGTGAAATGAATGAGGGATTCATCAACAGCAATGTTTTTTTGAGATGTGTATAACTCTGGAAATATCTTGTTGAAGTGGTTGATGAGAGGCCTTATTTTATGTAGTCTTGACTTCTTACATCTCGTCTGGGACAAAGGGTGTTGTCATTGAAATGTAAAAATCTCATTATAATTTCATACCGTGACCGAACCATCACAACAGAAAATATTGGCATATGATGAATTGGGTTGGTAGACCAGTATGACCTCAGTTCAGATTTCTTAGTGAGTCCCATGTTAAATGTCAGGGCTAGAAACTGTTTTATTTCGGGGACAGTAGTTGGTTTCCAGAAATGGAATTTGGCATAGAAGGAAGAAGGATTACTTGCCAGAAACTTCTACGCATACAGTTGTGTTCAAAATTATTCAACCCCCAATGCTGTAAAGGGTTTTAGGGAATTTAGTGTACATTTGTAATTGTGTTCAGAATGAAATCTTACAAGGACTTTTTAAAGAACCAAATGCAACTAAAATGACATCAATTGTTTTTGTAATACAGTATTAAATGTTTTTTTTGTGATTTCTTCTTTGACACAATTATTCAACCCCTTAAGGACTACCACTCTTAAGAACAGAGGTTCATTCAAGTGTTTTCGATCAGGTATTGAAAACACCTGTGGATGTCAAGGAGCAGCAATCAAGCATAATAAGCACCAATTAGGCATATTTAAAAGGACTGTGATACTCCGCTCCTTCTAGACATTTACTGCTGTGTTTACAAACATGGTGAAGTCAAGAGAATGGTCCAGGAAGACAAGAGAAGAGGTGATTTCTCTTCACAGGAAGGGCAATGGCTATAAGAAGATTGCAAAGATGTTAAACATACCAAGAGACACCATAGGAAGCATCATTCGCAAATTCAAGGCAAAGGGCACTGTTGAAACGCTACCTGGTCGTGGCAGAAAGAAGATGCTGACTTTGACTGCTGTGCGCTACCTGAAGCACAAAGTGGAGAAAAGTCCCCGTGTGACTGCTGAGGAACTGAAAAAAGATTTGTCAGATGTGGGTACTGAAGTTTCAGCTCAGACAATAATGCGCACACTGCATAATAAAGGCCTCCATGCCAGAACTCCCAGGCCCTTGCTGTCTCCAAAGAATAAGAAGAGTCGACTGCAGTATGCCAAAAGTCATGTGGACAAACCACAAAAGTTTTGGGATAGTGTTCTGTGGACTGATGAAACAAAATTAGAACTGTTTGGGCCCATGGATCAACGCTATGTTTGGAGGAGGAAGAACAAGGCCTATGAAGAAAAGAACACCTTGCCTACTGTGAAGCATGGCGGGGGGTCAATCATGCTTTGGGGCTGTTTTGCTTCTACAGGTACAGGGAAGCTTCAGCGTGTGCAAGGTACCATGAATTCTCTTCAGTACCAGGAGATATTGGATGAAAATGTGATGCAGTCCGTCACAAACCTGAGGCTTGGGAGACGTTGGACCTTTCAACAGGACAATGATCCCAAGCATACCTCCAAGTCCACTAGAGCATGGTTGCAGATTAAAGGCTGGAACATTTTGAAGTGGCCATCGCAGTCACCAGACTTAAATCCGATTGAGAACCTCTGGTGGGACTTAAAGAAAGCAGTTGCAGCGCGCAAGCCTAAGAATGTGACTGAACTGGAGGCTTTTGCCCATGAAGAATGGGCGAAGATACCCGTAGATCGCTGCAAGACACTTGTGTCAAGCTATGCTTCACGTTTAAAAGCTGTTCTAACTGGAAAAGGATGTTGTACTAAGTACTAAGATTGAATGTCACTTGGGGGTTGAATAAAACTGATAATGATGTGAGCACAGAAAATACATTTGTGGTTATTTCATTATAAATGTTATGTTATATTTTTCTGACTTACAAGTGCCTCTTTGATTTAATTGTAAACAAGATGACTGAAATGATCAAAATCAATGTCAAACTGGCCAAACTCAATTTCAGTGGGGGCTGAATAATTTTGAACACAACTGTATGTTATGGAGTAGTGTCAATCGAGGCTCACCTGAGTCTGAGGACACCCGAGCTGGAAGTATGGAGTCCAGTGGCAGAGGCCCACAGAAGCAGGAGGCAGGTAGCGTGGTCGATCAGTCCGGGTCGGCAGCAGAGATGGCAGCGAGAAAACAGCAGGAGTAGACGGAGGCGTAGTCGGTGGTAAGCAGTGAGTCAATGCAGGCGGCAATTCAGCGAGGTCAAAACGGTCCGGGTTGGCAACGATGGTAAATCAGCAATAGCGGTGGAGGAGCAGAGAGGAAGCTTGCTACAGGCTTGGAGGCACAATAACCAGCAAAGGGCTGGGTTCAAGGGCTGGGTTTTATAGGGAAGTAGCAGGTGCAAGAGATTGGAATAATCAGCAGGTCAAGGCAAAAGGACAAGAGAGGTAGTTAGAAGTTAGCTAGAGAACAGTCCAAGGAGAGACGGTAGCCTAGGGACATGACTGGCCACAGGTTCGAGTCCTGACAGTACTCCCCCCCTTCCAAGGTGACCTCCGGGCACCGCAGGGGAAGGCTTATCTGGGTGACTCAGATGGAACTCCCTGACAAGTCTGGGGGCATAAATTTTCTCCTCCAGTTCCCAGGAGTTGTCTTCTGGAGGATAACCTTTCCAGGAAATCAAGTATTGGATTTTGCCCCGGTGGAGTCTGGAGTCAAGGATCTTTGAGACAATGTACTCCTCTTCGCCTTGTACCCTTACTGGTGGTGGGGGGGGGGGGGGGAGATGGCGGCCAGGGAAGGTGTTCTCTACAAACGGCTTGAGAAGAGAGCAATGGAAGACTGGGTGCACCCTGATGGAATGTGGGAGGTCCAGCCGGAAGGTGACTTCATTAATCCGGCCAGAGATCCGGAAAGGCCCCAAGTATTTTTGGCCCAATTTCTGAGCAGGTACCTTCAGTCTTAGGTTTCTTGTGGAGAGCCACACTTGATCTCCTATCTGAAAGTCTGGAGCGGGTCTACGACGTTTGTCTGTCGCCCGCTTAAAGCGTCTCTGAGCCTCAAGGAGATTATTGGAAATGTTCTCTTGTGCCTCTTGTAAATTTGCCAGGCGTTCGGCCACAGCTGGAAGCGTGGAGGTGATGGGCAGGCGTGGGATGAAAGCTGGATGCAGGCCAGTGTTGGCGTAGAAAGGACTGTAATGGGTGGAACTGTGTTCCGCATTATTGTAGGAAAACTCGGCCGTAGGAAGGTGGTCCAACCAGTCATCCTGCAAATGAGTGATGAAACAACGTAGGTACTGCTCGAGGGTCTGGTTTGTTCTCTCTGTCTGCCCATTAGACTGGGGATGGAAAGCGGAGGACAGGTTTACCGTGATCCCAAGGGCCAGGCAGAAGTCTTTCCAGAATTTAGAGGTGAATTGCACTCCTCGGTCAGAGACCACATCATCTGGAACCCCGTGTAACCTAAAGATTTCACGGAATACTAGGTCAGCCGTCTGTTTGGCGGTGGGTAGGCCCTTGCAGGGGATGAAATGGGCCATCTTGGTAAGGCGGTCCACGACGACCAGGATGGTGTTCATCCCTTTTGAAGGGGGTAGGTCAACCACAAAGTCCATAGAAATTGAACCCCAAGGGCGGGAGGGGATGGGGAGTGGTCGCAGCAGCCCCACGGGTGAAGAGCGGGGAGTCTTGTTGCGGGCACAGACCGTGCATGAGGAGACAAACCTTTTAGTATCTTTCTTATACGTCGGCCACCAGAAGGAGTGGGACAGGAGTTCCTGGGTCTTTCTTGTACCTGGATGGCCAGCCAACTTGGTATCGTGGTTATATTTTAGTACATCGAGCCGTGCCATTACTGGTACGTACAGTTGTTGACCCAGGTATACCCAGAAGCCACCCTTGAGGGTGAGGTTGACGTCGTCTGCTGGGTGGGTGAGGAAGGGGTCCTTTTCATAAGCCTTCTTGATTGACCCCAGGAGTTCCTTTGGGTAAGTAGCTCCTAAGACCTTTTTCTCAGGTAGAATGCTGGCTTGGCCCTTGTTGTCCTGTGAAGGTTCAGAGAACATCCTGGAAAGGGCATCTGCTTTGCCATTCTTCGACCCAGGGCGATATGTGATAATGAAATTGAATCGAGAAAAAAAAAAGCTCCATCTGGCAGAAAGCCTCTTGGCAGAACGGATGAATTTGAGGTTTCGGTGGTCAGTGAACACAGTTATGGGATTGATGGCCCCCTCCAATAGATGTCTCCACTCCGAGAAGGCATCTTGGATTGCCAGTAACTCCTTATTCCCGATGTCATAGTTCCTCTCTGCGGGGGACATTTGGCGAGAGAAGAAGGCGCAAGGGTGTAAAAGCATCTTTTCTCCCGTACGTTGTGATAGGACAGCGCCTACTGCGGTGTCGGAAGCGTCCACTTCGATTGTGAATGGCAGTTCGGGATTAGGATGGATCAGAATTGGAGCAGACGTGAAGAGGGATTTAAGCTTGGTGAAGGCTTCCTGTGCTTCGGGTGTCCAGGAAAAGGGCACAGTCTTTTTGGTTAACTGGGTAATTGGAGTAATGATTTTTGAGAAGTTCCGAATGAATTTTCGGTAAAAGTTGGCGAAGCCGACAAACCTCTGTATTTCTTTTTCGTTCTTAGGGGGAGGCCAATCTATTACAGCCTGAATTTTTCGAGGATCCATACTCAGCCCTTCCGGGGAGATGATGTAACCGAGAAACTGGGTGGTGGTCTGTTCGAACTCGCATTTCTCGAGCTTGATGTAAAGGGACTGCTCGCGAAGTCTTTGTAACACCCTGCGGACATGTTCGCGATGTTGATCGAGATTTTCCGAGAAAATTAAAATATCGTCAGGTATACCACTACGAACAGATCCAGCATGTCCCTAAGGACGTCATTAATGAAATGTTGGAAAGTAGCTGGGGCATTGCAAAGTCCGAAGGGCATAACTAAGTATTCAAAATGTCCATATCGTGTGCGAAAGGCAGTCTTCCATTCATCCCCGGGGCGAATGCGAACCAGATTATAGGCCCCTCGAAGATCGAGTTTCGTAAAGACTTTCGCCGCCCGGAGTCTCTCGAGAAGTTCCGAAATCAGGGGGAGAGGGCAACGTTTTTTTACCGTAACATCATTCAGCTTGCGGTAGTCAATGCAAGGGCGTAGAGAGGAGTCTTTTTTCTCCACGAAGAAGAAGGGTGCTCCCGCGGGGGAGGTGGAGGGTCGAATGAAGCCCTTATTTAGGTCCTCGTCCAAGTAGTCCTTCAGGGCCTTGAGTTCAGGCTCTGAGAGGGAGTAGATGCTGCCGAAGGGTATTTCAGCCCCAGGTAATAATTCAATTGGGCAGTCGTATGGTCGATGTGGGGGGAGCTTGTCTGCGTTTTTTTTTTTCGCAGACATCCTGAAACTCGCTATATTGTGGAGGCAACAGCTCCTTTACCGTTGGTTCCGAGATGATCGCTACTTTGGGTGTTGGGGAAGCAGGTTCATGCAGACAGTTCGAAGAGCAGAACTCGGATGTGAACCGTAGACAGCGGGTTTCCCAGTCCACCGAAGGGTTGTGAGTGGCTAACCACGGGATGCCCAAGATCACCGGAAACTTGGGGGAGGCAATCAAAGAGAAGTGGATCATCTCGTGGTGGTCGGTTTTAATGTGGAGCTGTAAATCTGTGGTCTGATGTGTAACGGGTCCCGAGGAGAGTGGGGACCCATCCACCGTTTCCAGATCGATGGGGGCTGTCTTGGTTACAAGCGGAATGTTGTTCTCATGAGCAAAAGTTTGATCCATAAAATTGTCGCCAGCCCCGGAGTCGAGCATTGCAGAACAGAGAAGTTGTCGATCCCCGATGGTAATGACAATTGGAACGGTGAAGTGGGACCCGGTGGCTGCTAACTCAGTTGTCTCTGCCGTCACCGGTGGGACTGCGGCCTGCCGCTGCTCTCGCAGTTTAGTGACGGCAATGGTTCTGGGGATTTGTTGGGGCATTTGATGGCAATGTGCCCTGGCTCCCCACAGTAGAGGCAGAGGCCTTCGGCCAGTTGTCGTTCTTTTTCTGCTACGGACAGAGTCTTGCGCACTGCGTCAACCAGCATCGGCTCGATGGGAGGTTGGGCGACCTGCTGGGTAGTAGAGTAAGTGGGTCTGTCGCCTTGGAACCAGAGCCTTTCTTTCCTTCTCTCGGTGAGCCTCTGATCAATATGGACACACACCTGAATGAAGTCGTCCAAATCATCCGGGGCTTCAAGTCTGGCAAGTTCATCTTTGATCGCCTCCGAAATCGCCGAAATTGGCTCCTTTGAGCAGCTGGGTTCCAGTTGGTGTCTGAGACCCAGCGGCGGAACTCGGCGGCGTACTCGGCGACAGAGCGTCTTCCCTGTCGAAGACTGTGTAGTCTTGCTTCAGCTGTCGCACAGCGATTGGGGTCATCAAAGACCTGGCTCATAGCTGTGATGAAAACATCCAGATCATGCAGCAGACGGCTATCGATTTCCACGTATGGAGACGCCCATGCCAGGGCCTCGTCCGTCAGGAGGTTAACAATGAACAATACTTTCTTCTCGTCAGTGGAAAAGGGGGCCGGAAGTAGATACGGCACTGATTGAGAAAGCCCCGGTACTGGCGACGATCTCCATTGAATTTTGAGGGTAGTGGCATGCGGGTGTCTGCAGCCGCGCCACGTATGTCCAGGAGTTGCCGTTGGAGCTCAATGATCTCTCCCTGTTGACTCTGTACCAGGCCTTGGATTTGCAAAAATTTCTCCTAGTAGGTGGTGCCGAACTCTTGCAGCTCAGACACCTGCTTGCGCAGGGTGGCCACTGCGGACTCCATTTTTTTTTTTAAATAAGGGGTTGGGTCAGCACAACCTGCCTGTAGGTGCAGATCACTATGGCGAAATACATATATAAACGGAAAATGCAAATGTGATCGCACACTACATCCAGCACTCTGCCCTCCATGCTGGACGAGACATTGGTTTATATTTTGGCCAAAGCATAGCAAGCCACTCATCGCGTCAAGGTCGTCTCATGAGTGGTCCCTAACTTTTGTTCCTACCTGTTCATGGGCCATGACAGCCACACAAAATCCAGGGAATGCAGGTCAGCATGCAAGCCAAGTACACTTTGCTTGTAACCCCGTCCGGTGCCATTACAGCTTTCATCGGATCCAGGGATGCAAGTACCAACATGCATGCTGAACCCACCATATACTTCTCCTGGAGCCAGATGGCTAATGGTAGGTTCTATACAAGCAGACTCAGTTTTATACTGACTTTAAAACCAGCCTCAAGGACAGATTAACTGGTCAGGTGTGCAATGACTCCAAGGAGATCGCCACGCCTCCAATATATACTACAAAGAAAAAAATAAGGGGTTGGGTCAGCACAACCTGCCTGTAGGTGCAGATCACTATGGCGAAATACATATATAAACGGAAAATGCAAATGTGATCGCACACTACATCCAGCACTCTGCCCTCCATGCTGGACGAGACATTGGTTTATATTTTGGCCAAAGCATAGCAAGCCACTCACCGCGTCAAGGTCGTCTCATGAGTGGTCCCTAACTTTTGTTCCTACCTGTTCATGGGCCATGATGGGATGTAGTGTGCGATCACATTTGCATTTTCCGTTTATATATGTATTTCGCCATAGTGATCTGCACCTACAGGCAGGTTGTGCTGACCCAACCCCTTATTTTTTTCTTTGTAGTATATATTGGAGGCGTGGCGATCTCCTTGGAGTCATTGCACACCTGACCAGTTAATCTGTCCTTGAGGCTGGTTTTAAAGTCAGTATAAAACTGAGTCTGCTTGTATAGAACCTACCATTAGCCATCTGGCTCCAGGAGAAGTATATGGTGGGTTCAGCATGCATGTTGGTACTTGCATCCCTGGATCCGATGAAAGCTGTAATGGCACCGGACGGGGTTACAAGCAAAGTGTACTTGGCTTGCATGCTGACCTGCATTCCCTGGATTTTGTGTGGCTGTCATGGCCCATGAACAGGTAGGAACAAAAGTTAGGGACCACTCATGAGACGACCTTGACGCGGTGAGTGGCTTGCTATGCTTTGGCCAAAATATAAACCAATGTCTCGTCCAGCATGGAGGGCAGAGTGCTGGATGTAGTGTGCGATCACATTTGCATTTTCCGTTTATATATGTATTTCGCCATAGTGATCTGCACCTACAGGCAGGTTGTGCTGACCCAACCCCTTATTTTTTTCTTTGTAGTATATATTGGAGGCGTGGCGATCTCCTTGGAGTCATTGCACACCTGACCAGTTAATCTGTCCTTGAGGCTGGTTTTAAAGTCAGTATAAAACTGAGTCTGCTTGTATAGAACCTACCATTAGCCATCTGGCTCCAGGAGAAGTATATGGTGGGTTCAGCATGCATGTTGGTACTTGCATGCCTGGATCCGATGAAAGCTGTAATGGCACCGGACGGGGTTACAAGCAAAGTGTACTTGGCTTGCATGCTGACCTGCATTCCCTGGATTTTGTGTGGCTGTCATGGCCCATGAACAGGTAGGAACAAAAGTTAGGGACCACTCGTGAGACGACCTTGACGCGGTGAGTGGCTTGCTATGCTTTGGCCAAAATATAAACCAATGTCTCGTCCAGCATGGAGGGCAGAGTGCTGGATGTAGTGTGCGATCACATTTGCATTTTCCGTTTATATATGTATTTCGCCATAGTGATCTGCACCTACAGGCAGGTTGTGCTGACCCAACCCCTTATTTTTTTCTTTGTAGTATATATTGGAGGCGTGGCGATCTCCTTGGAGTCATTGCACACCTGACCAGTTAATCTGTCCTTGAGGCTGGTTTTAAAGTCAGTATAAAACTGAGTCTGCTTGTATAGAACCTACCATTAGCCATCTGGCTCCAGGAGAAGTATATGGTGGGTTCAGCATGCATGTTGGTACTTGCATCCCTGGATCCGATGAAAGCTGTAATGGCACCGGACGGGTTTACAAGCAAAGTGTACTTGGCTTGCATGCTGACCTGCATTCCCTGGATTTTGTGTGGCTGTCATGGCCCATGAACAGGTAGGAACAAAAGTTAGGGACCACTCATGAGACGACCTTGACGCGGTGAGTGGCTTGCTATGCTTTGGCCAAAATATAAACCAATGTCTCGTCCAGCATGGAGGGCAGAGTGCTGGATGTAGTGTGCGATCACATTTGCATTTTCCGTTTATATATGTATTTCGCCATAGTGATCTGCACCTACAGGCAGGTTGTGCTGACCCAACCCCTTATTTTTTTCTTTGTAGTATATATTGGAGGCGTGGCGATCTCCTTGGAGTCATTGCACACCTGACCAGTTAATCTGTCCTTGAGGCTGGTTTTAAAGTCAGTATAAAACTGAGTCTGCTTGTATAGAACCTACCATTAGCCATCTGGCTCTAGAAGAAGTATATGGTGGGTTCAGCATGCATGTTGGTACTTGCATCCCTGGATCCGATGAAAGCTGTAATGGCACCGGACGGGGTTACAAGCAAAGTGTACTTGGCTTGCATGCTGACCTGCATTCCCTGGATTTTGTGTGGCTGTCATGGCCCATGAACAGGTAGGAACAAAAGTTAGGGACCACTCATGAGACGACCTTGACGCGGTGAGTGGCTTGCTATGCTTTGGCCAAAATATAAACCAATGTCTCGTCCAGCATGGAGGGCAGAGTGCTGGATGTAGTGTGCGATCACATTTGCATTTTCCGTTTATATATGTATTTCGCCATAGTGATCTGCACCTACAGGCAGGTTGTGCTGACCCAACCCCTTATTTTTTTCTTTGTAGTATATATTGGAGGCGTGGCGATCTCCTTGGAGTCATTGCACACCTGACCAGTTAATCTGTCCTTGAGGCTGGTTTTAAAGTCAGTATAAAACTGAGTCTGCTTGTATAGAACCTACCATTAGCCATCTGGCTCCAGGAGAAGTATATGGTGGGTTCAGCATGCATGTTGGTACTTGCATCCCTGGATCCGATGAAAGCTGTAATGGCACCGGACGGGGTTACAAGCAAAGTGTACTTGGCTTGCATGCTGACCTGCATTCCCTGGATTTTGTGTGGCTGTCATGGCCCATGAACAGGTAGGAACAAAAGTTAGGGACCACTCATGAGACGACCTTGACGCGGTGAGTGGCTTGCTATGCTTTGGCCAAAATATAAACCAATGTCTCGTCCAGCATGGAGGGCAGAGTGCTGGATGTAGTGTGCGATCACATTTGCATTTTCCATTTTTTTTTAGGCTGGTTATTCTGTTATGGAGTAGTGTTAATCGAGGCTCACCTGAGTCTGAGGACACCCGAGCTGGAAGTATGGAGTCCAGTGGCAGAGGCCCACAGAAGCAGGAGGCAGGTAGCGTGGTCGATCAGTCCGGGTCGGCAGCAGAGATGGCAGCGAGATAACAGCAGGAGTAGATGGAGGCGTGGTCGGTGGTAAGCAGTGAGTCAATGCAGGCTGCAATTCAGCGAGGTCAAAACGGTCCGGGTTGGCAATGATGGTAAATCAGCAATAGCGGTGGAGGAGCAGAGAGGAAGCTTGCTACAGGCTTGGAGGCACAATAACCAGCAAAGGGCTGGGTTCAAGGGCTGGGTTTTATAGGGAAGTAGCAGGTGCAAGAGATTGGAATAATCAGCAGGTCAAGGCAAGGACAAGAGAGGTAGTTAGAAGTTAGCTAGAGAACAGTCCAAGGAGAGACGGTAGCCTAGTGGGTAGAGCTACCGCCTGGGACATGACTGGCCACAGGTTCGAGTCCTGACACTGTATATGTTTGTTTGCAGTACTAGTTCCTATAGAAGCTGTTCTGTTATAATAAGATTGAAAAAATGAATAAGAGCAAAATTTTCTGTAGGCACATTTACACCAGCTTGTGCTGTGAATGGAGGAATAGCAGGTCTGTAAATGTCTGAATGTGATCACACTGGATTGCTGATTTAAAAAGGGCTACTTTCTATAGGTGTCAAGGGTGTAAGGTCCTGCTGTCGGTGCAGACTCTCACTAGCCATTACAGTTGCCAGTTCTGTCATCTGTGTATCTGCGCTCCTAATGATTGTCTCACATTGGTTGATGTGACTTGTAGAGGTCCCTGGCAAGTCTGGGCTGGTGCTACCTATGCACCGCTCAGATGCTTTCTCTGTATTTTTATGGCTGGGACGTCATCATCTGAACCACTGTCTGAACTGGAAGTTAATGTATCACTGCTTGAAGTTAATGTATCACTGCTTTCCAAAGGCTCATATTCAGAGTCAGAATTTTCTAAACTACTTTCCTCATCAGAGGAACAAAGCATGGCATATGCCTTCTCAGCACTATACATTCTATATGACATGTCTGATGCTGAGTACCTGACAAATAAAAAGAATATCCTTTAAGTTTAATTAGTAGTAGCTAATTAATAATATCCTTTAAAAGATTATACACCGAGTTTGCAATTTATTAGGGCCACTTTTCTGACTCTGATTGTTGTAATAGCGATTTATCCCTAGTGAGACCTCTATGCCTGGCCTGTATAGGCAGATATAATCACTGCGGACAATCCTTATCAGATAGCTTGAACTCACCAACACCGAGTACAGCAGAATAGATGGATTCCGGTATTGTGCGGTCAAAAGATGATGCTTTGGCAAGCGTACATGAGAATACATGTGTACCTGTACATATGTCTGGAGCAGTATGAAGATACAGGAAGTGAGGTACACAGAAGAAGGGGTGGAGCAATGAAAGGAAATGAATCACAGATATCACGAACAAGAAAAACAAGTTTATTATCAAAAACGGCCACTAGATGGGTGTCACAGCGACTTCTGTGAGAAGTGCATGATGTTCTTTGTTTTGGTTTCACTTTGTCATCTCATTTCTTTCTCCCAGGTGTCACCTATTTAGACTAATCCTCTTTCCTTTATATTCCCTCCCATACTGCCTCACTTTGCGGTTTATACTACTTCCTGGATTTGAAGTGTTCACTGCTGGAGACTTCTGTTGCTGCTTGTTCAGATAAGTCCTTTCATGTATTGTGTTTCCTTTCTGGCTTGATTCTAGGTGACCCTAACTCCCTCCGTATTAAGTGCAGGGAGTTGGTGGTCGTGTCCCCTCACTATTATAGGGTTTTCAGGTAGGTCTAGGTACGAGGGCATGCAATCGTCTACCTCTGAGACCCTTGTATGTGCTTAGCAGTCAGGGTGAGCTTTTAGGGTTTTATAGGGGTCACCTTTATGCTCCTTAGTTTGGGATCAAGCCAGTCGGATGTTTATCCATAACTTCCAGCTATCTGCAATATCATCCGTGACATTATAAACCGACATTACCGTCTTAAGCATGGATCTGGTTTCAGCCTTGATTGACCGCATGCAAGGTCTTTCACTGGAGGTAGCAGATCTCCGTAAAACTGTGTCTCAGTTTCAGCTGATCGGTTCTGCTTGCGTTCATGGAGTTTGTTCCGAGCCTAAGATCTCGCTTCCGGATACCTTCTCTGGGGGTAGTGAGAATTTTGTCTGTTTTAGAGAGGCTTGCAAACTCCATTTTCGCCTACTTCCCCATTCCTCTGGTGATGAGGAGCAGAGGGTGGGGATCATCATCTCGCTGCTCAAGGATAACGCTCAGTCTCGGGCCTTTTCGCTGCCCGCGGGGGCACGGCCCCTCCGATCGGTGGATGAATTTTTTTGTAGCCCTGGGGCAGATATATGATGACTCGGATCGTATTGCTCTGGCTGAATCTAAACTGCGTCTTTTATGCCAGGGTATACAGTCCGCAGAGATATATTGTTCTGAATTTCGGAGATGGGCAGCGGATACTGGTTGGAACGATGCTGCACTCCGAAGTAAATTTTGGCATGATCTTTCGGAGGGATTGAAAGATGCATTTGCTTTTCATGAGAGACCTGCTTCATTGGAGTCTGCCATGTCTCTAGCTGTTCGTATTGACACACGTCTTAGAGAGAGAAGAGAGACCACTCCTTCCTGTCATATTCAGTCCAAGGACAGTGAGGCGGTCTCATTCAGTGCGCAGGGGCCTCAGTCTCTCTCAATCCCCTCTAAGCAGGAGGCCATGCAGCTGGGTTTGCTTGCCTCTGATAGTAGAGGATTCAGCTCTCAGAGGAGGGTTTGTTTCTGTTGTGGGGGTATAAATCATTTGGCTAATGTTTGCCTCTCTAGGAGATTCAGGGAGTTTTCTGAGGGTAATAAAGAAACAAAAAGAAAAAAACCCTCTAAAAACTTTCCATTTGCTACTATTGGCAAGGTTGATGCGGAAATTGAAGGTTTGCCGTTTGCTTGTAGTTCCCGTTTTCTCCTACCTGCCAGGGTGGCGCTAGATAGCAAGAACATTGTTTGTGAGATTTTTGTAGATAGTGGAGCAGCTGTCAATCTCATTGATAATCAATTTGCTATAACACATGGTTTCTAGGTATGCACTTTGGAAAAGGATATACCTGTTTTTGCTATCGATTCCGCTCCACTTTCTCAAAAATTGTTAAAGGGCATAGTTCACAATATCCGTTTGACTGTGGGTGATGCTCATGTTGAGGATATGTCATGTTTCATCCTAAGCGGATTACCTACTCCTCTAGTATTGGGGCTACCCTGCCTCACTAAACATAACCCCACCATTGATTGGCAAGCAAGGCAAATAAATGGTTGGAGTGACTTTTGCAGAGAGAATTGCCTCACGGCGTCTCTTTCAGAGGTTTCTACCAAGACTGTACCATCTTTTCTCTCTGAATTTTCGGATGTGTTTTCAGAGAGTGGTGTCCAGGAGCTGCCCCCTCACCAGGAGTACGATTGCCCTATTAATCTCATCCCAGGCGCCAAGCTGCCCAAATCACGTTTATACAATCTCTCCCAACCTGAAAGAGTCGCTATGCGTACTTATATCTCTGAGAGCCTGAGAAAAGGACACATCCGACCCTCGAAGTCACCTGTTGCCGCTGGTTGTTTTTTTTTGTTAAGAAAAAAGATGGTTCTTTAAGACCTTGTCTGGATTTCAGGGAGCTGACATGTATGACATATCCGCTTCCTCTGATCCCGGACCTGTTTAACCAGATTGTTGGGGCTAAAGTTTTTTCTAAGTTGGATTTAAGAGGGGCATACAACCTAGTCAGGGTCAGGGAAGGGGACGGGGGGCCTTCAATACCCCTGAGGGTCATTTCGAGAATTTGGTTATGCCCTTTGGTTTGATGAATGCTCCTGCCGTCTTCCAACATTTTGTGAACAGCATTTTTTATCATTTGTGCTCGGATCGGCTCATAATGAGAGGGTCCCCTTCCTAAGACTATACTCCCCCCCCTCCCTACCTAGAAGCAGCAGAGTTATGCCGGAACTGCTTATCGAAGGGTAGCCTAAAGGGGGCCACACCAATGATGAGTCCTGAGAAGAAGGGAGGGCTTCTGGGTGGGTCGAAAGCATTCGAACCGACAAGTGGGGGCAGGGGAGCCAGGTTTAAATAATTAAAGCCCCGCCTCCCCTCACACAAACACGGCACTCTTAATTGCCTACCACTTGTGCTCGGATCGGCTCATAATGAGAGGGTCCCCTACCTAAGCCTATACTCCCCCCCTACCTAGAAGCAGCAGAGTTATGCCGGAACTGCTTATCGAAGGGTAGCCTAAAGGGGCCAAAAGAACCATGCATAGGAGTTTGAAAAAACTTGATAACAGAAACTACAAAACCAAACTCGAAAGCCAGTGATATTTCGTATAAGGATCCGGTATATAACGCATGGAACACGCGGAACTGCGACGACCCAACCGTTTGATGACATGTACTGGCACCTTATGCATGGACGCCGCAGCTGCCGCGCCCATGCGGAAGGAATGTCCTGTGATCCAGAGAGGACCGACCCCTGAACCTGTCAACTAAACCTGAATGTACGTAAGAAAGGCCGTGGTGGTTTAGCCGGACATTGCCTAGCTTGAGTACGGGAGAACATGCCGCTTGGACTAAATACTACACAGCCAAGCCTCCAAGGCCTGCACCGGACACCATCTGCTGTCCGTGGGAAAGTATCTGACTGCCACCGATTCCCCCGGCCGTGACGTCTTGGACGAGGCCAAGGTGAGGACATAGCGTATTGGTGCCCATGAGTTCGCCTGACCTGAGGAATCCATGGAAGGCCAGGTACAAGGCTGTTTCTACCAGAGCGCTAACCTGCGGCCCGAACGGTTTACCCTGCAGTTTGTCTGTCACGGCCTGAACAAGCTACCGGTAAATGGCTGACGCACATGTCGTTTCACAACAGACATCTTGCGCAAACCCTTCAACGCCGCTTTGATCGGGTGGGCGGAGAAGAGTGACGGTAGGTCCGGATGTAGCATGTACCAATGGTGCTGAATACCTGCCATGTATAGTTAACAATGCTATAGGACAGGTTTAATTGAGAGTGGCAAAACCCCGACAAAGCCCAATAGGTGAGTGATAGGCCCCCGGCCAGTGGCCGGGTAGGTGTTCTCATATCTCTGAAACGGGCGCCAAGCTGTCTTGTAAGCCCTCAGAGTATTACTGGCCAAGGAATTGGCCATCAGTCTCTCAGCTATGGTGAGATGAGAGACTAGTCCCAGCGCAGCTGGGCCTGGTGAGGAATCTTTTTTTTTTTTTTTTTTTCCTCCATGCGTGAGAGACTCTAATGGCGGAGTCATGTGTGTAAACCTAAAGCGGAGAAGCCATGCGCGAGAGACTAATGGCGGAGCCATGCGTGAGAGACTAATGGCGGAGTCATATGTGCAAACCTAAAACGGAGAAGCCATGCGTGAGAGACTCTAATGGCGGAGTCGTATGTGTAAACCTAACACGGAGAAGCCATGCGTGAGAGACTCTAATGGCGGAGTCATATGTGTAACCTAAAACGGAGAAGCCATGCGTGAGAGACTCTAATGGCGGAGTCATATGTGTAACCTAACACGGAGAAGCCATGCGTGAGAGACTCTAATGGCGGAGTCATATGTGTAACCTAAAACGGAGAAGCCATGCGTGAGAGACTCTAATGGCGGAGTCATATGTGTAATCTAAAACGGAGAAGCCATGCGTGAGAGACTCTAATGGCGGAGTCATATGTGTAACCTAAACGGAGAAGCCATGCGTGAAAGATTCTAATGGCGGAGTCCTATGTGTAAACCTAAAACGGAGAAGCCATGCGTGAGAGACTCTAATGGCGGAGTCGTATGTGTAAAACTCACACAGGGAAGCCATGCGTGAGAGACTCTAATGGCGGAGACATATGTGTAAACCTAAAACGGAGAAGCTATGCGTGAGAGACTCTAATGGCGGAGTCGTATGTGTAAAACTCACACGGGGAAGCCATGCGTGAGAGACTCTAATGGCGAAATCATATGTGTAACCTAAAACGGGGAAGCCATGCGTGAGAGACTCTAATGGCGGAGACATATGTGTAAACCTAAAACGGAGAAGCCATGCGTGAGAGACTCTAATGAAGGAGTCATATATGTAACCTAAAACAGAGAAGCCATGCGTGAGAGACTCAAAATTATTATTATTATTATATATTTTTTTAAACTATAAACCACTTAAGCAGCTCCCGTATGGGCACAGCTATGAGTACGAGCATGAAGAGCATGTCGTTTCCTGCACGGACTAACTAACATCCTGTGCCTAAATAACCCCCTTGGAACCTTATGTACGGCCGGCAGCAGGAAGCCAGCCACCGCCTATGATCTGCTCCCCCTGACCGAGCCTAGTACTCCTTCCCCTGATCCCTGCCTACCTAACGGCACGGCGGCCCGTGCCAGACTTTATTGAAGATGAGGAGCCTTTACCCCCCAGCCGCGTGGGGAGCTCACGCTGCTCCCTGGCAGAATGCACCAGTGCGGGGGAGCCCCCCTCCTCAGCTAGGGCCGACCCACCGCCGGCTGGACACTCGTACCGCGTGGGGAGCAGCGCCACTCCCTTGCAATGTGCACCGGATCAGAGGGAGCCCTTCCTTTACCGTGGGCCCCGGCCCCCGCTGGTTTGAACCGTGTGCCGCGTGAGGAGCCGCACAGCTCCCTGGCATTGTGCGCCGGTGCGGGAGTTCCCCCCCTCACCTAGGGGCTGGTTATTGTGACTGGAACCCGCTGGGAGACTGAAGCCTGACCGGACCTACCTGTGACCGTGAAGGCTGACCTCCCAGGCCGTGGCTGAACCGCATGCGTAGTCGTGACGCAACCACCCGTAGATGCCCACCCAGTGCCTGTAGTCAACGGGAGTGCGACCGAGTCTGTGGATGTGACCGACTAGCCCCTGTAGTCGTGAGGGGACCCTACATCGAGAGTAGCGGTAACGGACCATCGCCTGTAGACGTGGTAGTATTACCTCACGAGTCTGTTGACATGAGACTAATGCCTGCAGTCGTGGCAGGCCTATATAATGAGTCTGTAGTCGTGACAGATTTGTGCCTGCAGTCGTGGCAGGGCTTTAGAGCGGGTCTGTAGTCGTGACAGACTGATGCCTGCAGTCGTGGCAGGGCTTTATAACGGGTCTGTAGTCGTGACAGACTGATGCCTGCAGTCGTGGCAGGACTTTATAACGAGTCTGTAGTCGTGACAGACTGATGCCTGCAGTCGTGGCAGGGCTTTATAACGGGTCTGTAGTCGTGACAGACTGATGCCTGCAGTCGTGGCAGGGCTTTAGAGCGGGTCTGTAGTCGTGACAGACTGATGCCTGCAGTCGTGGCAGGGCTTTAGAGCGGGTCTGTAGTCGTGACAGACTGATGCCTGCAGTCGTGGCAGGACTTTATAACGAGTCTGTAGTCGTGACAGACTAAATGCCTGCAGTCGTGGCAGGGCTTTATAACGAGTCTGTAGTCGTGACAGACCTGGCAAAACAAAATTTATATCTATATATTTTTAATTTTTTTTTTATTTTTTTTTTATTTATTTATTTTTTATTATTTCAACTTCCCACCAAAGGCCACGACTGCAGGCGCCACCCTGCAAGACATGCGCCAGTGGCCTGAGCATTGATAGGCCACCATACCCAGTCCCCCATGCCCACGCAGGAGTAAAAAGGGGGGTGGCCCACGCATGCGCCCCACACCTGACTCACCTGGCGGCCATAACAGCCACAAACCCCACAGTATCGCAAAGTAGCCAACCACCTGTGGACCTGAATAAACAAGGACAGACATGTGAGTGAGCGAACCCCGGCTGAGTGACCCTTCACCCACGCAACCGCTCCCTAGCTAACCACCGGCTTGTCGCGGCTGCGCCCGAAACCGACCCACTGACTCCCGACGTACCGTATGTGCTATGGGCTGCCAGGCTGCGTGCGCAAGGCGTAGTGGCCATCCCCCTTCCTTGAACCCTCTTTTATTTAAGGCCTCTTTCACACTTGCGTTGTTGGGATCCGGCATGCACTTCCGTTGCCGGAGGTGCCTGCCGGATCCGGAAAAACGCAAGTGTACTGAAAGCATTTGAAGACGGAACCGTCTTCCAAATGCTTTCAGTGTTACTATGGCACCCAGGACGCTATTAAAGTCCTGGTTGCCATAGTAGGAGCGGGGAGCGGGGGAGCGGTATACTTACAGTCCGTGCGGCTCCCGGGGCGCTCCAGAATGACGTCAGAGCGCCCCATGCGCATGGATGACGTGATCACATGGATCACGTGATCCATGCGCTTGGGGCGCCCTGACGTCACTCTGGAGCGCCCGGGGAGCCGCACGGACGGTGAGTACACTGCTCCCCCGCTCCCCACTACACTTACCATGGCTGTCAGGACTTTAGCGTCCCGGCAGCCATGGTAACCACTCTGAAAAAGCTAAATGTCGGCTCCGGCAATGCGCCGAAACGACGTTTAGCTTAAGGCCGGATCCGGATCAATGCCTTCCAATGGGCATTAATTCCGGATCCGGCCTTGCGGCAAGTGTTCCGGATTTTTGGCCGGAGCAAAAAGCGCAGCATGCTGCGGTATTTTCTCCGGCCAACAAACGTTCCGTACCGGAACTGAAGACATCCTGATGCATCCTGAACGGATTACTCTCCATTCAGAATGCATTAGGATAATCCTGATCAGGATTCTTCCGGCATAGAGCCCCGACGACGGAACTCTATGCCGGAAGACAATAACGCAGGTGTGAAAGAGCCCTAATACTTAAATTATTATTTATTTATTTTTTCCCAACTGACGCCTGCCTTAGTGCCTAGCCACTGGTGCTGAGCAAGGAGCCCAGTACCTGGACTGCAGTACCAGCATGGCCTGTAGGTGTCGCCCTCTCTCAGACCAGGACCTGCTAGAGCGCCGAAAGGGCAGTGAGCCGCACTGTGGAGCCGATGGCCGGCGTGACCGCTGCGCTGCGTGCGACGATATGAGAGCGGGAGTGTGACTCGCCGCAACGGAGCCACAGGTGAGGAGGCTGTTGTACAGTTTAGACTGGGGGACGCTGCATGTGGGAGCGGGGTGCCTGGAGCGGATCGGAAGTGCGGGCAGTCACAGGTGCGGCTGGGGACCGGCGGGCACGCCCGGCAGCATGACATGACATGACATAAATAACGAGACGGGTGTGCAGCCACCCGGCCTACCTATTCTCCGCAGCGATGAGCCCGACGCCGCCGACCACACGATCTAACAACGAGACACGCGACCTCTCTGGAAGGACAGCCAACCCATGAGCCGATTCGAAAGCATTCGAACCGACAAGTGGGGGCAGGGGAGCCAGGTTTAAATAATTAAAGCCCCGCCTCCCCTCACACAAACACGGCACTCTTAATTGCCTACCACTTAATGGGGAAATTTGTACTGGTGTATCTAGATGACATTTTGATTTTTTCTCCTGATTTCAAAACTCATAGGGACCACCTACGTCAGGTCTTGCTCATTCTGCGGGAGAATAAATTGTACGCTAAACTGGAAAAATGTGTGTTTGCGGTTCCGGAGATTCAATTTCTTGGTTTTCTTCTCTCCGCTTCTGGTTTTCGCATGGACCCTGAGAAGGTCCGCGCTGTGCTTGATTGGGAGCTTCCTGAGAATCAGAAGGTGCTGATGCGGTTTTTGGGTTTTGCCAATTATTACAGAAAGTTCATTTTGAATTATTCCTCTGCTGTTAAGCCACTCACTGATATGACTAAAAAGGGGGTATATTTTTCCTCTTGGTTGGTAGATGCGCTTAAGGCCTTTTCTAGTATCAAAGAGAGTTTTGCTTCCGCTCCCATTTTGGTACAACCTGATGTCTCTCTACCTTTTATTGTTGAGGTGGATGCTTCTGAGGTGGGTGTGGGTGCGGTCTTATCTCAGGGTCCCTCTCCTGCCAAATGGCGACCGTGTGCCTTTTTCTCAAGGAAACTCTCCTCCGCAGAGAGAAATTACTATGTTGGCGATAGGGAGTTGTTGGCCATCAAATTAGCTTTTGAGGAATGGCGCCATTGGCTAGAGGGAGCCAGATACCCTATTACTGTGTTTACCGACCATAAGAATCTGGCCTACTTGGAATCAGCCAAGCGTCTGAACCCGAGACAGGCCAGATGGTCTTTATTCTTTTCTAGGTTTAATTTTGTTGTCACGTTCCGCCCTGGGGTTAAAAATGTGAAGGCGGATGCCCTGTCACGTTGTTTTCCGGGAGGGGGGAACTTTGAATACCCGGGTCCCATTTTGGCTGAAGGGGTGGTCGTCTCTGCTCTTTATCCTGATTTGGAGGCAGAGGTTCAGACAGCCCAGGCAGAGGCTCCTGATCTTTGTCCTCCTGGGAGGTTGTTTGTGCCTCTCGAATTACGAGACAAGGTTTTTAAGGAGCACCACGATACTGTCCTTGCTGGGCACCCGGTGAGTAGAGCCACAGTAGATCTCATTGCTCGGAGATTCTGGTGGCTGGCTCTTCGTAAGACGGTTGAGGGTTTTGTGGCAGCCTGCGAGACCTGCGCTCGTGCCAAGGTCCCTCATTCACGGCCATCAGGTTCTCTCCTCCCGTTACCCATTCCTTCCTGTCCTTGGACGCATCTGTCCATGGACTTCATTACGGACCTGTCACGAGGGTGTCAAGAGCCACGTTTGACTCCGTTATACCCGGGGTCAGGAAGTCGCAGCGGGTGGCTGCGCGCTCTGTGTCTAAAGATTGTGCTGCTTCTTAATGATAGCTTTCTGTGTTTGCCTTGCAATCCTTTTTGTCTCACTCAGGGATCCGTAGCTTCTTCTCCACAGCTGTTTCTTGTCCGTCACTCCCAACCTCCTTATATTCTCCCTCCCACTTCTCTGGTTGCCAGATATAGAGCTTCCTGCCTGGACTTCTATACTGACCCACTGGAGATGTGTAGCTGTGATTCCTGGTTGTTGTTCCAGAGCGTTACCCTCCGGATCCCTGTTGGGCTTATGTTGTCCGCTGTTGTCGCCCACCTGGGATTATATGTTTTGTCTGTATTGTCTGTCCTCTCCTTAGTGTTTTTCTTTAGTGTTAGTGGTGAGGACTAGTGTCCCCACCGCCCTATTCACTACCTAGGGCTCATCTTAGGGAAAGCCAGGGTTTAGGCATGTGATCGGCGTACGGGTGAGAAACCCGTCTAGGGACGTCAGGGCAGTCAGGTGCCAGCCTCAAGGTGAGTTAGGGGTCACCACCTTTCTCTCTCCCTTGGACAGGGCCTTCCCTTTTCCCTCCCTTTGCGTCACGTATGTGATCGGCACGCCGGTCGTGATAGGACCTACCTCGTTCCTCGGGGAAAACTGTGATTCTGGTGGTAGTCGACCGTTTTAGCAAAATGGCGCATTTCATTCCCTTTCCTGGGTAACCCAATGCTAAGACGTTGGCGCAAGCGTTTGTTGATCACATTGTTAAATTGCATGGCATTCCTTCAGACATTGTTTCTGATAGGGGCACGCAATTTGTTTCCAGATTCTGGAAGGCCTTCTATTCTCGCTTGGGGATTCAGTTGTCATTTTCCTCTGCTTTTCACCCACAGTCAAATGGTCAGACCGAACGCGTCAATCAGAATCTGGAGACCTATCTGCGCTGTTTTGTGGCGGAGAATCGGGAGTATTGGTATTCTTTTTTGTCCCTTGCTGAGTTTGCTTTAAATAACCGTCGCCAGGAGTCCTCTGATAAGTCACCATTTTTTGGTGCATATGGGTTTCATCCACAGTTTGGGACATTCTCTAGAGAGGGGTCTTCTGGTTTACCTGATGAGAGATTTTCCTCGTCTTTGTCATTTATTTGGCAAAAGATTCAGGGTAATCTGAAGAGGATGAGTGAGAGATATAAGCGTGTGGCGGATAAGAGACGTGTGCATGGTCCGGACCTGAATGTGGGTGATCTGGTGTGGTTGTCTACAAAGAATATCAAACTGAAGGTTCCCTCCTGGAAGTTGGGTCCTAAGTTTATTGGGCCTTACAAGATCTTGCCCGTCATCAATCCCGTTGCCTTCCGTCTTGATCTTCCTCAGACTTGGAAGATCCATAATGTTTTTCATAGGTACCTATTAAAACCTTATGTCCAACCCACTGTACCCTCCTCTTTGCCTCCTCCTCCGATTTTTGTTGATGGTAATCTTGAATTCCAGGTCTCTAGGATTGTGGATTCTCGCATTATCCGCGGTTCTCTCCAATACCTTGTTCATTGGAAGGGTTATGGTCCTGAGGAGAGGATGTGGGTCCCAGTGGCGGACATTAAGGCCACTCGTCTCATCAAGGCTTTCCATAGGTCTCATCCTGAGAAGGTGGGTTCTGAGTGTCCAGAGTCCACCCATAGAGGGAGGGGTACTGTCACCGCCACTTCTGTAAGAATGTCTGACAGACGTCCTTTTCTACCTCTTGCATGATGTTTTTTGTTTTGGTTTCACTTTGTCATCTCATTTCCTTCTCCCAGGTGTCACCTATTTAGACTAATCCTCTTTCCTTTATATTCCCTCTCATACTGCCTCCCTTTGCAGTTTATACTACTTCCTGGATTTGAAGTGTTCACTGCTAGAGACTTCTGTTGCTGCTTGTTCAGATAAGTCCTTTCATGTATTGTGTTTCCTTGCTGGCTTGATTCTAGGTGACCCTGACTCCCTCCGTATTAAGTGCAGGGAGCCGGTGGTCGTGTCCCCTCACTATTATAGGGTTTTCAGGTGTCACACAGTCCAGGTACGAGGGCATGCAATCGTCTACCTCTGAGACCCTTGTATGTGCTTAGCAGTCAGGGTGAGCTCTTGGGGTTTTATAGGGGTCACCTTTATGCTCCTTAGTTTGGGATCAAGCCAGTCGGATGCTTATCCATAACTTCCAGTTATCTGCAACATCATCCGTGACAATGGGAGCATATAACCAAATATAGAAAATATATCATATGAATTAAACTACAGGGTGGGCCATTTATATGGATACACCTTAATAAAATGGGAATGGTTGGTGATATTAACTTCCTGTTTGTGGCACATTAGTATATTTGAGGGGGGAAACTTTTCAAGATGGGTGGTGACCATGGCGGCCATTTTGAAGTTGGCCATTTTGAATCCAACTTTAGTTTTTTCAATAGTAAGAGGGTCATGTGATACAAACTTATTGGGAATTTCACACAAAAAACAATGGTGTGCTTGGTTTTAACGTAACTTTATTCTTTCATGAGTTATTTACAAGTTTCTCTTTGTTTACAGCCATTGACATGTCGCCGAGGTTAACACGTGAGGAGCGGATAGAAATTGTATTGATGTCTGGTGAACGCAGTAACCGGGTCATTGCAGCAGATTTCAATGCAAGACACCCTACGAGACCACCCATCTCCCATTCTTCAGTTAGCAAACTGCTTGCTAAGTTTCGTGAAGCTGGTTCAGTGTTGGATTTGCCAAAATGTGGACGCATGAAATCTGTCTCTAATGAAGAAACATCAGTGGCTGTCCTAGCTTCATTCAGCAAGAGCCCACAGCGTAGCACTCGCCGCATGTCACTGGAGAGTGGCATTAGTCGAACATCCCTTCGGCGGATATTAGCTACTCACAAATGGCACCCTTACAAACTCCAGCTACTGCAGCATCTCAACGAGGATGCACTGAATTTGCAGAATGGGCAAAACAAAAATTGAAACAGGACCCTCAGTTTACGCAGAAGATTTTGTTCAGTGATGAGGCAAACTTTTATGTGAATGGTGAAGTTAACAAACAAAACCACCGCTATTGGTCTGACACTAACCCACATTCGATAGATCCCTCCAAGACTGTTGGAACAAAAAAATTGATGGTATGGTGTGGTATATGGGGTACAAAGATAGTGGGGCCATTCTTCATCAATGGAAACCTCAAGGCCACTGGATATGCAAAATTGCTACATGATGATGTGTTTCCCTCTTTATGCACTGAAGCTGGCACGTTCCCTGAGTTTTTCCAGCAAGATGGTGCACCACCACATTATGGGTGTCAGGTCCGAGCATTCCTAGATGAACAGTTTCCTGGAAAGAGGATTGGTCATCGTGGGCCAGTTGAATGGCCCCCAAGGTCTCCCGATCTGACCCCCTTAGACTTTTATCTTTGGGGTCATCTGAAGGCAATTGTCTATGCTGTGAAGATACGAGATGTGCAGCACCTGAAACTACGGATACTGGAAGCCTGTGCTAGCATTTCTCCTGCAGTGTTGCTATCAGTGTGTGAAGAGTGGGAGAAGAGGGTTGCATTGACAATCCAACACAATGGGCAGCACATTGAACACATTTTATAAGTGGTCAGAAACTTGTAAATAACTCATGAAAGAATAAAGTTACGTTAAAACCAAGCACATCATTGTTTTGCTTGTGAAATTCCCAATAAGTTTGATGTGTCACATGACCCTCTTCCTATTGAAAAAACAAAAGTTGGATTCAAAATGGCCGCCATGGTCACCACCCATCTTGAAAAGTTTCCCCCCTCACATATACTAATGTGCCACAAACAGGAAGTTAATATCACCAACCATTCCCATTTTATTAAGGTGTATCCATATAAATGGCCCACCCTGTATATAGATTTTAACTGCATGGCAACACAACCACCTTAGGCTCCTTTCACACTGTGAAAGATTGTCTGGTGTTAAGATTGTCTGGCAGGCTGTTCTGGCGGGGGAACAGCCTGCCAGATCCATACTGATGTTTGCACAAGTGTGCTGCCGGAAGTCTGTTTCGGCCCCATTTACTATAATGGGGACGGACAGGAGATGTGGCCGCAGCACGGAAAACGACATTCCGCACCAACCTTTCGGATTGCAGACACATTCAAGTGAATGGGTCCACATCTGTGATGCTCTTCTAACCATGGACTAATAGCCACCTTTATATAACATGGTGTCAATTAATAGTTAGTGGGGTGAAAAGCAGGGGTGAACCTAGATTTTCTGCTGCCTGAGGTGAAAACTGAAACGCCCGGCTCAGGCCGCACGATAATGATGACACCGATCTCTGATAGGCTACAGGAACAAGGATTAAAGCCTATTAGAGGAAATGGTGGGCAAGGGAGACATCACACCTGTACCCCGTTGCAGCATTCAACTGTATTACTGTCCTGAGTACAGAGATGCAATTGAATATGTAGAGATGAGTGTTTCCACAATGAAAGCGCTTATTGCCCATGGCCCTTCTACTGCCACCTCCCTGGTTCTGCCTGAGACGATCGCCTCACCTGGCCTCATTGGTAGTCAACTCTATAAGGCCCCTTGCAGACGAGCGTTTCCGGATGCGTTGCGGAAAACCCACGCAAGTAGGTACCCAATTGCAGTCAGTTTTGACTGCGATTGCATTCCGTTGTTCAGTTTTTATCGCGCGGGTGCAATGTGTTTTGCACGCGCGTGATAAAAAACTGAATGTGGTACCCAGACCCGAACTTCTTCCCAGAAGTTCAGGTTTGGGATCGGGGTTGTGTAGATTGTATTATTTCCCCAGCCCTATGCATAGTAGGGCTGGAGGGGTTAAAAAAATAAAAATAAAATATTTAACTCGCCTTAATCCACTTGTTCGCGCAGCCGGCATCTCTTCTGTCTTCTTCTTTGAGGAATAGGACCTTTGATGACGTCACTGGTCCATCACATGATCTTTACCATGGTGGTGGATCATATGACGGACCATGTGATGAGCGCAGTGACGTCATCAAAGGTCCTTTTCCTGTGCACAGCAAAGAAGAAGACAAAAGAGAAGCCGGGCTGTGCGATCAAGTGGATTAAGGTGAGTTATATTATTATATATTTTTTTTTTAACCCCTCCAGCCCTATTTTACTATGCATTCTGAATTAAGAATGCTATTATTTTCCCTTATAACCATGTTATAAGGGAAAATAATAATGATCGGGTCCCCATCCCGATCGTCTCCTAGCAACCGTGCGTGAAAATCGCACCGCATCCGCACTTGCTTGTGGATGCTTGCGATTTTCACGCAGCCCCATTCACTTCTATGGGTCCTGCGTTGCGTAAAAAACGCAGAATATAGAACATGCTGCGATTTTCACGCAACGCACAAGTGATGCGTGAAAATCACCGCTCGTGTGCACAGCCCCATAGAAATGAATGGCTCCGGATTAAGTGCGGGTGCAATGCGTTCACGTCACGCATTGTACCCGCGCAGAAAACTCGCTCGTGTGAAAGGGGCCTAAGGCTACCTGCAAACGGTGCAGATTATAAATGTTTTTTCTACACAGATTTTGTGTAATCCAGTACCAGCAAAGCGTATGAGATTAGACAAATCTCATGTACACACTGCTTTTTTCTTAGGTGTAGAAATTGACCTGCTGTGCAGATTTTTAAAACTGCAGTGTCATTTGTTGTTGTGTTTGTTTTTGTGTGCGAATTTCACCCTTTTCACGTAAAAGGTGTAGATTTTGCTGTGCCACATCTGAACAAATTCTGAAAGAAGTGTGGATGGAAATGAATGGAAACAGTTTGTTCAGATTTGCACAGCAAAATGTACATGTGTTACATAGTAATTTTATTGTGAATTAGTGTGGATCAGCAACATATAGGACACATTATGGATATGAAAATTTGCAGCATGTCTTACAATCTTTGTAAAAAATTTTATTTTTATTTTTTAAACCCGACTCACTAGCACCACACTGGAAATATGCTGCAGATTTTTACTGTTGATGTCGGCCCTGTAGTGTAGCAGGGGTAAACTCAACAGCACAATCTGCTGAGAATCTGTATGTAACATGTTACTATACTTTTGACACAACTATAGAAATCATAACAGTTTTCTAATTTAGATTTCTGTATGGCACAGTAAAAAAGTCCAAAATACTTTCACCGTTTCACCTGTAAAAACTGCACAGAGATCAACATTATAAAAGTGTTAGGATTTCTGGTAAAAATGCGTATTGCATTTTCCTAGAGGTATATTAGAGGTGGAACATTTGTTACTTGCAGATTTTGCTGCAGATTGTGCTGTGATTTTAACAGCTGCTACACTGTGGTAAAATCTACACTAATGCCTCATTCACATGTCAGTGTTTGGTCAGTGATTGTGAGCCAAAACCAGGATTGGAGCCTCAACAGACATAAGGTAAAAGGGAAATATCTGCGCCGCACCTGGTTTTGGCTCAAAATCACTGATGAAAATCACTGACTAAACACTGACGTGTGAATAAGGCCTCATGCACACGGCCGTGTTCCGCGGCCGAGAGCGGTCCGTGGTAACCCGGCCGGGATTCCTGCTGACAGCAGGAGCGCATGGCGTCATTGGTTGCTATGACGCCGTGCTCTCCTGCTGTCAGCAGAAATCCCGTCCGGGTTACCACGGACCGCTCTCGGCCGCGGAACACGGCCGTGTGCATGAGGCCTTAGGCATAAGGCTGGGTTTACAAATGACTGAAAATGAAGCAGAAAAAATCAAATGCAAAAAAACAAACAACAAAAAAGCCAGCAGATTTCACTCTCTCCATTGAAAAGGATGAATTCTGCAAGAGAAATCCACTGTATAAATTGAAATGCCGCAGATTTCAAATCCACAATACTGCAGCTTCTTCTGCATGTTTTATGCAGCATGTGGATACTGTACAACACTGTGGACTTGCCACATGAAATCCATGGCGGCAAATCCACAGCATTTCAGTCACATATGAACATACCCTAAGACTGTATTTTAGTTATAGATACACAGAAAAAAATGGGATAGATAGATAGATTTGACATTTATTGAAAAAAAAAAGAAAGAAAGAAATGTGTTGGGTGAGATGATAGAAACTTTATATAAGTTTATTACTGTATTTATACACAAACTTTTGCATAATTACTGTAAGTGGATGTCACAGTAATCACATGCCCTGGAGACTATTCTGATTGGTCTGGAGGCAGCAGGAGTCTGAGGTACTATGGGGCTATTGCGATCTCCCTCTCCAAACAGCCCTTAGGAGAGGGCACTGGTGAGCGCTGTAACTGGATATTTCAGCGCTCACATGCCCTGGAGACCATGCTGATCGGTCTCCAGGTCAAAACAGCTACTGGGGGATCGCTGGTGGAGTATGAATGTACCAATCTCCCTCTCCTACCATGGCTAATGAGAGGAAGGCGGTACAAGCATTTCTGAGCACTGTAACTGGATATTACAGCGCTCACATTCCCTGGAGACCATGCTGATCAGTCTCCAGTGCTTACAGTTTTGCATTGCGATCGCGATGCCTAGTTTAAATACCGATCTCCTTCTGTGACCAGCAGTAATGAGAGGGAGATGGTACAAGCAATTGCGATTGCTCTGCCTGCTTGTTAGAGCGATCAAAAGCCTGGAGACCAGGAAAAAAGGTCTCAGGGTAAGACTAGGTCTACACGACGATATTTGTCGCGTGACATTTTGTTGCACAAATATATTTTGCGACATAGTCGCATGTGTGTCGCGCGACATTTTTTGCTTTGTTTGTCGCGTGACAAACCACTTAGCTCTGTTTAAAAAAAGGAGCTCATGGGCACAAGGATGATGCCTGTCTCCAGTGTCAGTCCCTTGCAAGTGTTGTAATTTTTGGAAATGGATAGTGAAGTTCTTTTGTATTAGATTTTCTGTTCTCATCTTCTGCATTATGAGCAAAGAAGAAGGATGTGGGCTTTGAAGGGACGTGCTTGGGTGCATCCTCTAAATTATCAGCGTTTAAGCAAAGGGTATTTTGAGTTGCTTTTTTCTGATTTGCGCAGGTATCCTGATAAATTTCAAAACTATTATCGCATGAACATAATGGTTTTTGATTACTTACTGGATATTATGGTCGTGGCTACGGATACTGGCGCTGGCGTGACGGTGCCAAGGAATGTCAGTGCTGCTGACTAACTAAATAGGCCTGGATTGTGCCCATAGCCGCGAACGTGGGTAGCCTATAAGGGGCCAAAAAGTCATGCAAGGTAGATTTTAGGATTTTATTGAATAGGTACATGGTTTACAACGCTAGTTTGCGAAAAACTTCTGAAATTTCCTGGTGCGGATTGGGAATGTACCTGGTGAAGCAAGATGATTCCCAACGACCCATTTTACGGATGATATGACTGGGTACATTGTGCTTGGATGCTGCGGAGGCCATCCACGATCCGGAAGGAGTGTCCTGATATGGTTTTGGGATTAGGAAATGGTCATGATTCCAGGCTAGCTGGCTCTTGGTCAGGCCCTTGGATTTTGGAGAGAAACCTGTGAATTCTCCTGGTCACAGAAAACCGTAGAAACCTAAATACATGGCAGCCTTGATAACCGTGCTGGGTTGGAGCCCAAAAGGGTTGCTGTCTAGGGAATTGGAGAGCTTTCTAAACAGTTCCCCTGAAACTGGCTGTCTGATTGGAGTGCAGGGTTGGCTACTTTTTTGAATCAAGGACTGCCTTGATTGCGGGGGACGCGAATATCGCCCTACTATCGGGACGTTTTAATGTATAATCTGATGGAATTATGCCGAGTTTGAGGTGATGGTGACAGTAAGCCAAAAACGCCATTAAATAGGTGGCCTTATCTGTGCCGCTCCTTGGGTGGAGAAGTGAAATTTTTTTGAAGCTGTTCCAACCGGTTTTGTAATTTCTAGCTGTGTTGGCAGACAGTGATCTTTGTACGAGGGATTTGGCGAATGAAATGAATTGTGCTAGTCCATCCGTAGGGTGTTGAACTCTGGAGGGGAAAGTCCTGCTCGCTCCGCCTCCGGCATGACCTGGAAGAAATGTTGGAAATGGAAGTGTAACAGTGCGTCAGCCGCGGAATTCTGGATGTGTCTACATGATATCTGGAAATTGTGCTGTAGGGAAAGCCAGACTAATTTGCGGACAAAGGGCATGATGTGACGTGATTTTGACCTGCCCTTGGTGATGATGTCCACTACTGCCTGATTGTCCGTGATGAATGTTACCAGGGAATTTGCCCACTGCCTGCCCCAAACTTGCGCGGCCGCTACAATCGGGTAGATTTCTAGCCGAGGGGAGGATCTGAGGTACTCGCTGAGAGACGAGATTTAGGGTGGCCACTGGTCTGCAAACCACTGGTTATTGTAGATGGCAGACCATTGGAGGCGGCTGCGTCTGAAAAAATGGTAGGAGAAGAGGGACGTCATTGGGGAACGAATAAGGAGATCACATTCCAGTTGGTCAGGAAGGAATTCCACATGGACAAATCGGCCATTGCTTGGGTGTCCAGAAATACCTATCAGAGGCCGGCGTAGGCGGCGCGATGACATCATCGCGCCGCTGGAGTCGGGACACAGGCCAGAAGAGGCCTGCATCGCATCGCTCCAAAGAGGTAAGTATAAGTGTTAATTAAAAAAAATTATAATATACAATACTTTCTTTTTCCCCGGCGCCTCCACAACGGCACTCCAGGAGGGTGTCCCCGCCTCCCCAGGACAGGAAACAACTTAGAAGCTTAAGTTTAAAAGGCCCCCTCCCCTTACCTGCTTCAGTTTTGTTGTTTCCTGTCCTCGGGATCGCGTGGAAGCCGCTTCTGCTACGGCGGGAGGTAAAGCGCACGGCCTGGAGGATTCCCCTGTCTGGGAGGGCCGTGCAGAGGTGGGGGTATCGGACTGCCCTGTACCTTAGGCATAAGTCCGTCTATGAAGGCAGCCACGGGCCTCCGTTCCTTCTGTTTGGTAAGGGACGAGGGATCAAGCGCGCATGCGCACGCACAGGCGGAAGTGAGCTCGCCAGTCCTCGGCGTCACTTCCGGTGGCGTGTGACGTCAGAGGACTGGCGGATATAGAGCGGGGAAGCGAGGAGTCGGCGTCCTGCTTCACCTGCTGTCATGTCGACTCCCGTGGAAGCTCCTGAGACTCGCAAACCTGTGGATCCTGCCGCCCAGAGCCCGGTAAGCCTCCTTCCCTTATGGGGGGTGGATTATTACACACGATTTCCCACGTTCCCTCACTAGTGGTGCTGGTGGTAGTGTAGCTATTACGGACATGCCCTAAAATAGATTCAAATTACCTTTCAGGGCCACGATACCAGCACCAGAAGATCTGGGGACTCTTTCTCTAAAAAAAGATGTGCTGTGTGTAAAAAATCCCTACCCTCCAAAACAAAAAAATCACTATGTCCTAAATGTACGGACAAGATAGTGTCGGATGAATCGCCCTCTCTTCTGGAATCCATCCGGAGTATGATTAAAGAGGAGGTGAATTCAGCAATTGTTGCTAGACTCCCTCCGTGCTCTCCTCAGCCCTCCACCTCGCAAAAATCCCAGGTGTCGCATCAGCCTGTGCCTGACTCCGAAGAGGGTGAGGTAGCGTCTCTTGAGGAATCCGGATCCTCTGAGGAGGAATCAGGGAAACCCCTCTGTAGCCCAGAAGAGACAGAGAGGTTATTAAGGACCATCAGGGCCACAATGAAAATTGAAGAGACCAAGGAGCCTCAGTCCGTGCAGGACAAGATGTTCCAGGGACTGGGAGAAAAAAAGAGAAAAGTTTTTCCCGTCCATAATAATATCAAAACATGAATTAAAAAGGAATGGAAGGATCCGGAGAAAAAGAATTTAATACCGGTCTCCTTTAAGAAGAAATACCCATTTCTGGAAGAGGATTCAGTCCTATGGGATAAAACACCTAGAATTGATGCGCCGGTCGCCAGGATTTCCAAAAAGACGTGTCTCCCCTTTGAGGACATGGGCCTGCTTAAGGACCCCATGGATAAAAAGTGTGAGGGACTTTTAAAACGTACCTGGGAGACAAACACAGCCATGCTCAGGCCCAGTATAGCAGCTACCTGCACTTCAAGATCCCTATCTATATGGCTAGACCAATTGGAAGAACACCTGGCTGTGGGGACTTCTAGGGAAGAAATCCTAGCTTCGATTCCTACCCTTAAACAGGCGTGTAATTTTCTGTCAGACGCGTCAGCGGATCTGGTGAAACTATCTGCTAGATCCGCGGCCCTCTCCAATTCCACAAGAAGAGCTGTGTGGCTTAGATCTTGGACGGGGGACGCTAGCTCTAAAAGTAGGCTATGCGCCATTCCGTGTGAGGGAGATAAGCTTTTTGGTTCTGTTCTGGAGGACATTTTAGAGAAAGCGTCTGACAAAAAGAAAGGGTTTCCAGCAGAATCAAAATTCTACCAACAACGTCGGTCCTTTCGTAGCCAAAGGGGCAATAAAACAGACCAAAAGAGAAGAGGAAACACTAATAGATGGCAATCCTCCAGGGGGAGAGGTAGAGGTTTTCTTTTTAACCCCGAGTCCACCTGTAAGGCCAGTCAATGACGCCAGGCATCAAGTAGGGGGCAGGTTAAGGAAGTTTACCTCAGCTTGGGAGAAGATCTCGTCCGCCCCTTGGATTATAAACACCTTATCTATGGGGTACAAGCTAGAATTCAATACCCCCCCCCAGAGCTTTTCTTCATCAACAGGCCTGTAAAAAAACCATAAAGCCAACGAGCCTTAGAGTCGGAGATATCATCTCTCTTACAAAAAGAAGTCATTGTACCAGTCCCAGAAGGTCAGGAGAGGCAGGGGTTTTATTCCCCCATATTCCTTATCCAAAAGCCCAACAAGTCCTTCAGGTTGATAATCAATTTAAAAAAACTGAACAAACATATGACCTACAAAAAATTCAGAATGGAGTCGATCAGATCCACAGTAAATCTCCTACCCAAAGATTGTTACATGGTAACTATAGACCTTGCGGACGCATACTACCATGTGCCCATACACAGAGCCTACCAAAAATACCTCAGAATAGCCCTTCTTCTAGGAGATCGGGAGTTTCACTTCCAGTTTCAGGCCCTGCCCTTTGGGATATCATCCGCCCCAAGAATTTTCTCGAAAATCATGGCCGAAGTGACAGGGTTCCTACACCTTCAAGGTATCCTGGTAGTCCCATATCTAGATGACCTCCTGGTAGCGGGCTCATCTCTTCATGTTCTCCGGGACCATTTACGGCTGGTGCAGGAGAAACTGACCGAGCTAGGCTGGCTAATAAATATTCAAAAATCCGACTTAGTTCCCAGTCAACTAAAAAAATTTCTAGGGATACTGTTAGACTCTCACAATCTCATGTCCTTCCTACCTCTAGAAAAACAGATAAATATAGGTCAAAAAGTCTCCAATATTTGCAAAGCAAAAAAAGTAACCATAAGAGACATCATGAGTCTGTTAGGTCATCTAACATCCACTATTCCCGCAGTAGGATGGGCACAACATCACACGAGAATCTTGCAAAAGTTCCTCCTAGAAACCTGGGACGGAGAACAAGGCTCTCTAAACAGGAAGGTAGAAATTCCACTAAAGGTAAAAATATCTCTCCTATGGTGGAAAATAAAAAGGAACCTCCAAAAAGGAGTCTTTTGGCGACCGATAAACCAAATTATTATAACTACCGACGCCAGCAGCCGAGGCTGGGGTGCCCATACAGGGAATCATCTAATCCAAGGCTCCTGGAGTCCAGAGATGTCAGCAGCCTCTTCAAACGTAAGAGAACTATCGGCAGTATGGGAAGCGCTAACACATCTTCCGGGCGTAAAAACCCGTCATGTAAAGATACTGTCCGACAATGCTACTACCGTAGCCTACCTGAACCGACAAGGGGGTACCAGGAGCAAAAAGCTACAGGAATTGACAGGAGAAATTTTCAGCTGGGCAGAGAAGAATATAAATTCCCTCATATCAGTACATCTAAAAGGAGAGGAAAACGAAATAGCAGACTATCTCAGCAGAGAAGCTCTAAAAGGGGGAGAGTGGTCTCTAGATCCCAGCATGTTCAGGCAAATAACACTCAAATGGGGACAACCAAAAGTAGATCTCTTCGCAAACCACAGAAACAGACAGCTCGAGTTATTCGGTTCCCTCTCCAACAGGGACCACCCACTGATGGTGGACGCCCTGTCTTGTCCATGGCCAAAAGATCTCCTGTACGCTTTTCCCCCGTACAACATAATTCCAAAAGTGCTAATGAAAATAATAGAAGAGAAAGCACAACTAATATTTATCGCTCCCTTTTGGCCCAAAAGGTCCTGGTTTCCCCTCCTCTACAATCTGTCGGCAGGTCAATACTGGTCTCTCCCATCATATCTGGGGCTACTACGGCAGGGGCCGGTACTTCATCCAGAGGTAGCAAACCTCCACTTAGCTTGGAAAGTGAACGGGTCCACTTACAGCAAAGGGGTCTATCAGATTCCGTAATATCTACCTTACTGTGCAGTAAAAAGGCCTCTACCTCTCAAATCTATAAGATAACTTGGGAGACCTTCCTAAAGTTTGCAGGAGATAAAATATACTACAATCAGGAGACAAATATTCCACTCATACTGGACTTTTTACAAGCAGGCCTAGATAAGGGCCTCAGACCCAACACTATAAAAGTACAAGTCTCAGCATTAAGTAGCTTCCTTGATGTAAAATTGGCAGACCTTCCATTAATAAAGAGGTTCATAAAAGGAGCATTCAGAAAATGCCCATTCATTCATTCAACCATTCCCCCATGGGATTTGAACCTGGTGCTAGAAGTCCTAATGGAGGCCCCCTTCGAACTGTTGGAAGAGATCTCACTTAAACTTCTGTCCTTAAAGACTACCTTTCTGTTGGCCATAACATCAGCCAAGAGAGTAGGTGAGATCCAGGCATTCTCCTGTAAAGCACCTTATCTTACAATCCTAGAAGACCGAATTATTCTTAAACATACCCCAATGTTTCTACCTAAAGTGGCCTCGAGGTTCCACCGCCAACAGGAGGTGTCACTTCCATCCTTTTGTGAGAATCCAACCTCAGACCTAGAAAGTAAATTCCATAACCTGGATGTCAGGAGATGTCTACTAACGTACCTGGAAATCTCAGCGACATTCAGATAATCGGACCATCTCCTCCTTCAATATCAGGGGCAGCGCAAAGGATCAGCAGCAGGCAAAAGCACTATATCCAGATGGATCCGGAACACCATCGAATTTTGCTATCTACAGAGGAACTTGACCCCTCCTGAGGGGATAAAAGCACACTCTACCAGAGCTGTGTCGGCCTCATGGGCGGAAAACGCCTCGGCCTCAGTAGACCAAATATGTACAGCGGCTACATGGAAAAATCCAAATACTTTCTTTAAACATTATAAGTTAGATATACTCAGAAGTCATGAGTTATCATATGGCAGAAAAGTTTTATCTGCAGTAGTCCCACCCTAAAGTTCTTTTCTCTATTAATCCTCCTGGAGTGCCGTTGTGGAGGCGCCGGGGAAAAGAGACGATTACTCTTACCGGTAATTGGATTTTCCAATAGCCTCCACAACGGCACTGGATTCCCTACCCAAGTGGTATAAATTATGTGGAATGTTATGTTACTCATGTTATGTTGTCATTGTATCAATACAGTTTTTGCACCAACTAACTAACTGAGTCCTATCTCATTAACTGAAGCAGGTAAGGGGAGGGGGCCTTTTAAACTTAAGCTTCTACGTTGTTTCCTGTCCTGGGGAGGCGGGGACACCCTCCTGGAGTGCCGTTGTGGAGGCTATTGGAAAATCCAATTACCGGTAAGAGTAATCGTCTCTTTACTGGCACATGATTGGGGGGGGCTATTACTGGCACATGATTGGGGGGGCTATTACTGGCACATGATTGGGGGGGCTATTACTGGCACATGATTGGGGGGGCTATTACTGGCACATGATTGGGGTGGGCTATTACTGGCACATGATTGGGGGCTATTACTGGCACATGATTGGGGGGGCTATTACTGGCACATGATTGGGAGGGCTATTACTGGCACATGATTGGGGGCTATTACTGGACCATGATTGGGGGGCTATTACTGGCACATGATTGGGGGGGCTATTACTGGCACATGATTGGGGGGGCTATTACTGGCACATGATTGGGGGGCTGTTATTACTGGCACATGATTGGGGGGGCTGTTATTACTGGCACATGATTGGGGGGGCTGTTATTACTGGCACATGATTGGGGGGGCTGTTATTACTGGCACATGATTGGGGGGGGCTGTTATTACTGGCAGATGATTGGGGGGTCTGATTATCATTGGGGGTCTGATTGGTGGTCTGACCTGAGGTGTAATGAAAAATATTTTTTTCTTATTGTGCCCACTTCCAGCCCGGAGCCCATGCTCTTGGGGTAGGCGGAACAGATTATATCCCTGAACAGGCTAAATGCCAGGACGAACTCTGGGATTGACAGTTTTCTGTTTAATCGGGCATCCCTGGACCTGAGAACTATCGATGCGTTTTCGCACGCGATGGTCCGATTCTCTACCGTGTCGTGGGTGGCAATGAGAATGGCGGCCAAATTTACGTCTTTTCCCTCCAAGATGTCCCGTTTGATGTTGTCAGTCACAAAATGGGATGGGGCTACTTCGGACTAGACGGGAACCCTACCTGGGGTTGCAGACTGGGACGTGGAAGCGACTGGGAGAAGAGGAGTGGGAAGGCTGGGTGACGGATCTCTTGACTCCACTGCCGACAGCCTGTTCTGGATGTCCAAAATTGATGTCGATAAGGTGTTAATGGTGGCGTGGAGCTGTGTCAATGACAACTGGATTGTCGACATTGACACCTGCTCTCCGGAGGAAGAGGAATCGGACACCAGGAGTCGGTATAACTCCGCCTTCCGGGCCGAAGCTGGGTAACGGATCCCTCTTTTGTTCATCTCTGCTATGATTTTGGGGACCGTCCAGCTCCAGAGTGACCCCACACTAGCATGGCTGGATGCCAGGGATTCCGGAATGGAAGAGGTTTCATCGATTTCTGAGTGACGTGACATGTTGGAAGCTGAAAAAAAGAGAACTTTTAGTGTTTGGAGTAAACAATACGTCACCTCTTGAAACGTTTAGGACCTTAAACCAGTGTAAGCACTTGGCGTTTGCTGCCCATGGTGAAAACGCTTGGAGCGAAAATGAGCCCGGGACGTGAAAAACCGTGACATTGGTTCTGCAAGTGGTCGAACCTAGGTAAAGAGAGGACCAATACCTGATATCCCCACCTGGTGAGCCATACCTAACGAAGGCACTCAGGTCCTGTTGACTCGTGGCGGAGCTACCAGAATCGGATCTTAACTGAGACAAAAGAAAACATTTAGTGGAGAAGCCTAACTAAAATAGCGCTGCTATGATCAATGAGCAAGATGTGCGGACGAATGAACACAATGCCTGAGTTAACGTAACCAGGTGGTGAACAAGGACAGACGAACATGGTGTGCGTAGCGAAACCAGACTTGTGGTCAGTGAAGGAGGTGGCCTGCTTAACGGAACAGACATGATGAACGAAGATGGGTGAAACAGGCCTGGGTGACGTAGCAGGCGGAAGACGTGGACGAGATGAGGCACGGGGCCTGCGACCAGGCCGTGGAAGTTAAAACGCAATGGATGACAAAGACGTGGCCTGAAAAGAAAAACAGAATGTGTACATGACCGAGGTGGCCTGAAAAGAAAAACAGAATGTGTACATGACCGAGGTGGCCTGAAAAAACATAAACAGGCGTGAGACAAGGGATGACAAGAACGTGGCCTAAATAATGAAAACAGGCTGTGTACATTGAACGAGGTGGCCTGAATAACGTAAACAGGCGTGAGACATGGATATGACAAGGCGTGGTCTGAATAACGTAAACAGGCGTGAGACATGAATATGACAAGGTGTGGCCTGAATAACGTAAACAGGTGTGAGACATGGATATGACAAGACATGGCCTGAATAACGTAAACAGGCGTGAGACATGGATAAGACAAGACGTGGCCTGAATAACGTAAACAGGCGTGAGACATGGATGACAAGACGTGGCCTGAATAACGTAAACAGTCGTGAGACCTGGTGAGACAGTAAGATGGAGCGTATGGAAACAAAGCGTGGTGTGACAAAGGAGAAAAATAGCATAATTTTGGAAAATATGGTGACTGTAATGCGAGAATACCAACCTTATGTTATTGAATTTGACGGAAAAGCAGCAAGTAAAGTTCAGGAAATTCCGCTATGTTTGTCCTTGGAACGCAACAGCCCAGCCAGAACAAACCAGAAATTTATTTCTAAGAATAAAGTAAAAAAAGGGAAATATGGCAGCCTGGAGATTACCCTTGGTGGGGGAATGTTGCCATTAGTTTGTGAAGTTTGGCATTGAAAAAGGGTTAATACATATTTTTTTTTTTCCCAAGCAAGAAACTGGAAACTATGATTTTAATGTAGCTATGCTGTGGATTGAGCCGATTGTGGCTGGACAATCTAGGGAGCTTGAGCCGTTCTGTGCCTGCGTCCCCGCTGTGGGCTGTGACGTTGAAAGGGGCGTGGATGGGCAGGAGCCTGAACCGCCCCCCCCTGCCCTGGATCGCAAGGAGCGCGAGAGTCGGCGTCCGGGAAAGCCAGGGAACGGCGTCTGCCCGGCCGGCAAATCCCGCGAGCGCCGCATCAAGTGGTGGGATGGGAAACCTGGACATGCGGGGAAGAGGACCGGAGGCCTTGCTGGATGGAAACGAGGTGGCGGGGAAGCGGCACGAAGGTAGGAAGCCGACGGTCATACTTACCTGGCTGAAGCCTGAGCGAAGCGAGACTGACGTAAACCGGATGCACAGAATGACGCCAGCGCTGAGTGCCTGTGGGAGGGGAGCTTATACAACCTACGCCCCTCCCACAATAACAGGCTGAAAACAGCCTTGACAAATGTGCGTGTGCATTTGACACACCAAGATACGAATATGAGACGGGTTATTTCTCCTGAGGAGAGACTCAGAAATACTTTGAGGTGGATGTTTGTATCGAATTTATGTTGATTTTTGAATTTTTATTATGAAATCTGATACAGTTTTTTTAAAGCAACAGGTATTTAGCAACAGGAATGAGTTTGTCTACTTTACATTTTAAGTATTTGTGTGGCAAATCCACAGTTCAGGTAATAATAAAGGAAACATGTGAGTCTATTTGGATGACCTTGAAAGATGTAGTGATGCCGGAGCTCACAGAAGCAATGTGGTTGGACAAAGCTGACGGATTTTTTTCAAAAACAAATTTTCCAAACTGTTTGGGTGCCTTAGATGGGAAGCACATTAGACTTTAAAAACCACCTTTAAGTGGTTCTAGATTTTTTAATTTTAATAAATATTTTTCCATTGTTCTTCTGGCCCTGGTGGACAGCAACTACTGTTTTGCAGTTATAGAAGTAGGGGGATATGGCAGCAGTAGTGACTCAAATCTTCTCAACCTATCTGCATTTGGTAGTCGACTGCAGGAAGGTTCCCTTCACATTCCACCAAATGCTGCTCTCCCAGGGACTTTGGAACCAGCAATGCCATATATTTTTGTTGGGAATGAGGCATTTGCTTTATCCCAACATATTATGCGCCCCCACCCGCAAAGAAATTTATCTCTTGTCAAGCGTGTATTTAATTATCGGCTAAGTCGAGCATATAGGGTGGTGGAATGCACTTTTGGCATTTTAGCAGCAAAATGGCGAATTTTTCACACAGCAATGAACGTTTCCGTTGATACTGCTGAGATTATAGTAAAATGTGCATGGGTATTGCATAATTTGGTTAGGCTGGATTCTGACACGTTAACAAGTCCCTTCCCAGGATTACCACATCAACCTTACCATTCAACACGACAATCAATGTTGGTTAGAGAGCAATTTGCGGCCTATTTTATGTCGCCTGAAGGCTCGGTACCCTGGCAGCTTGAATCCATTTAATAAATCATTGTTATTTATGTCATCTTGTGGGCTACTGTAGCAATGTATATTAGTGTTAAAAATTATGCAGACACTTGATTTGTCAAAAGCATTTATTCCCAAGGGATAGAAGCGGTCACTTTTGACAGATTTTCTTTATTCATAAATAAACAAAATAATGTTGACAATTAAGCATTATGTAATCTGTCAACTAAGCACTTTTTGTGCATTAATATATATTTTGAAAGGAAAAAAAAATACTTTTTTGTTTCTCTTTGTGGTTGTATGTTTAACATATGTATTAACTTAGGTTAACCTTTGAAACATTACTTGTTTACAAATGTCTGTTTAACCACCTCAGCTCCCCTAGCTTAAACACCCTTAATTACTAGGCCACTTTTTACACTTCTGCACTACCCTACTTTCACCGTTTATTGCTCGGTCATGCAACTTACCACCTAAATGAATTTTCTTCTCACTAATAGAGATTTCATTTGGTGGTATTTCATTGCTGCTGACATTTTTACTTTTCTTGTTATTAATCGAAATTTAACAAAATTTTTGCAAAAAAATGACATTTTTCACTTTCAGTTGTAAATTTTTCAAAAAAAACGACATCTATATATAAATTTTTCTCTAAATTTATTGTTCTACATGTCTTTGATAAAAAAAAAATGTTTGGGTAAAAAAAATGGTTTGGGTAAAAGTTATAGCGTTTACAAACTATGGTACAAAAATGTGAATTTCCGCTTTTTGAAGCAGCTCTGACTTTCTGAGCACCTGTCATGTTTCCTGAGGTTCTACAATGCCCAGACAGTAGAAAACCACCACAAATAACCCCATTGTGGGGTAGTTATACTGCCCTGGCATTTTAGGGGCCCTAATGTGTGAGAAGTAGTTTGAAATCAAAATGTGTAAAAAATGCCCTGTGAAATCCAAAAGGTGCTCTTTGGAATGTGGGCCCATTTGCCCACCTAGGCTGCAAAAAAGTGTCACACATCTGGTATCGCCGTACTCAGAAGAAGTAGGGCAATGTGTTTTGGGGTGTCTTTTTACATATACCCATGCTGGGTAAGAGAAATATCTCGGCAAAGACAACTTTTCCCATTTTTTTATACAAAGTTGGCATTTGACCAAGATATTTATCTCACCCAGCATGGGTATATGTAAAATGACACCCCAAAACACATTGCCTAACTTCTCGTGAGTACGGCGATACCACATGTGTGACACTTTTTTGCAGCCTAGATGCGTAAAGGGGCCCAAATTCCTTTTAGGAGGGCATTTTTAGACATTTGGATCCCAGACTTCTTCTCACGCTTTAGGGCCCCTAAAATGCCAGGGCAGTATAAATACCCCACATGTGACCCCATTTTGGAAAGAAGACACCCCAAGGTATTCAATGAGGGGCATGGCAAGTTCATCGAATTTTTTTTTTTTTGCCACAAGTTAGCGGAAATTGATTTTTTTTTAGTTTTTTCTCACAAAGTCTCCCTTTCCGCTAACTTGGGACCAAAATTTCAATCTTTCATGGATTCAATATGCCCCTCAGCGAATACCTTAGGGTGTATGCCAAAAAAAAAAAGGGGGGAAAGGCGTCTGCCAGGACATAGGAGCTCCGCCCAACATCCATACCCACTTAGCCCGTATGCCCTGGCAAACCCGATTTCTCCGTTCACATCAATCGATGTGGATGAATAAATCATTGCCGGGATTATTATATTTTTTTTTTATATACAAAGTGTTTGCCAAAGCATAAGAACACCACCGCCCCCTCAGCTCATATGCCTCGGCAAATGTATCTTTTACTGCAGAGGAGAAATCTCGTCTTGCAGCGCCGCATACACCGACTTCTGTGTAATCTGACAGCAGTGCAATGCTTCTGTCAGAATGCACATCAGTGCTGCAGCTAGTCGATCGGTTGGTCCACCTGGAAGGTAAAAAAAACAAAACAAAAAAGAAAAATCCAGGCCGCAATGCAATAAATTTATTAACTTTATAATAACATTTGAACGGAACATATAAACTTTATTTAACTTTTTGAACAGAACGTTAACTTTTTTGCTTACCGGTGATTTTTTATTAATTTTTTTACCTTTATAGGACAAACCTCTCCTTCCCCATGGGACAATGTGCAAAGCGCAAATCGCCCAAAGATGTGGCGAAGTACATTATGCACTTTATCCCAGGTGAAAGGAGAGGTTTGCAGCAGCTGTGAGTGAAAGGGCCCTAATAGCCCTGTGTGCCTGTCCTGTGAGATGCAATCCCTATGCGAAGTGTACCTGTGTGTGGTACTTCCGGAAACACTCCCCTAAGCATAGGGCAGGGTGGTCAGGGCAGTCAGGACAGAAATAGCGGGTGTCACGACTTATTCCACTCCTGCTACAGACACAACATCTTTTTCGGGGTAATGGTTGGGTTGAGGTACCAGCAACGACATTGGGGAAATGTCGCTCGTGTAGACGGCTCACTACACTGGTGGTTGGGGCCACGTAACCTCCTGGATACAGGAGGTTCTCGATGATCTCTTCCTGAAATTTGAAGAAGGATCCTGTTCTCCCAGCCTTACTGTAGAGAACAAAACTATTGTACATCGCCAATTGAATCAAATATACAGACACCTTCTTATATCAGCGTCTGGTGCGTCGGGAAACTAAATAAGGAGCCAACATCTGGTCATTGAAGTCCACCCCTCCAATGAGCGAATTATAGTCGTGGACTGAGAGGGGCTTTTCAATGACACTGGTTGCCCGTTCTATTTGTATTGTCGTGTCTGCGTGAATGGAGGAGAGCATGTAAACGTCACGCTTGTCTCTCCATTTCACCGCGAGCAGTTCTTCGTTACACAGGGCAGCCCTCTCCCCCCTTGCAAGAAGGGTGGTAACGAGCCGTTGGGGGAAGCCCCAGCGACTAGGTCGCATGGTGCCACAGCAGCCAATCTGTTCTAGGAACAAATGCCTGAAGGGCACACTTGTGTAAAAATTGTCCACATAAAGATGGTACCCCTTGCCAAATAAGGCTGACACCAAGTCCCAGACTGTCTTCCCACTGCTCCCCAGGTAGTCAGGGCAACCGACCAGCTCCAGGGTCTGATCTTTACCCTCATAGATCCAAAATTTGTGGGTATAGCCTGTGGCCCTTTCACAGAGCTTATACAATTTGACCCCATACTGGGCGCGCTTGCTTGAGATGTATTGTTTGAAGCCAAGGCGCCCGGTAAAATGTATAAGGGACTCGTCTACGCAGATGTTTTGCTCAGGGGTATACAAATCTGCAAATTTGTTGTTGAAGTGGTCTATGAGGGGCCGAATTTTGTGGAGCCGGTCAAAAGCTGGGTGGCCTCTGGGACGAGAGGTGCTGTTGTCGCTATAGTGCAGGAAACGCAGGATGGTCTCTAATCGTGCCCTGGACATAGCAGCAGAGAACATGGGCATGTGATGAATTGGGTTTGTGGACCAATATGACCGCAATTCATGCTTTTTGGTTAGACCCATGTTGAGGAGAAGGCCCAGAAAATGTATTAATTCGGAAACTTGGACGGGTTTCCACCGGAAAGGCTGGGCATAATCAGTGCCATCTTAAGAGCATTATAGGCCCCCGGGCAATACAGTGCACTGGGGCCCTGTCTACACAATCACGCACTAGAATAAAAATGCAAATTATCAATAAGGCGATATTTATTGGGCATTTCCTCTTGTGGATTTTCCCCAGCAGTAGGATCAGGTAATGATACCATTGGTATTTCTGCTGGAATTGGAGTGCATGTAGATGTGGATGCTACATCTGGAGGAGCAGAACTACTGGCTGACGTTGCACCTGGATTGAGCCAAGATGTTAGTTTTGGAAGTTTGCACATTTTCTCTTTCTCCTCTGCAGCCTTTTTCCTCTTCTGTGCTCCACTCAAAACATTACGTTTCATTTCTGCACTAAAGGTTATTTTCACCAACACGTAATAAACTTTATTTTTCCTCACCTTTTTTACACTTCCTCGAACGAGTGGCAACTCTAAGATTGCTATATAAGGGGGACACATAAGATATTACAGTCAAAACTTGAGGGGCACTAATAACTTAAAGTGGATGTAAACCCAAACATTTTTTTTTTTTGTGATGTCACAATGTAGAGTACCCAGGCAGTACACACGCCACTCCAACATTAATACCCACCAGCACCAGCAGTACCCACACCAGCATTACCCACCAGCACCAGAGTGTGTGTACATTTATATATATATCTATATTTATTTCGTTTTTTTAGTTGTATGATTAAAGTGGATGTAAACCCCCAAGTATGCAGTATAGCACCCTATAGTATACAGCACCACACAGTATGCAGTATAGCACCCTATAGTATACAGCACCACACAGTATGCAGTATAGCACCCTATAGTATACAGCACCACACAGTATGCAGTATAGCACCCTATAGTATACAGCACCACACAGTATGCAGTTTAGCACCCCACACTATACAGTACCCCACAGTATATAGTAGAGCAGTATAGACCCCCACACTATACAGCACCTCACTGTATACAGCACCCCAAACTATACACGATACAGCCCCCCACACTATACAGTACAGCACTCTACACTATACCGCACCCACAGTATACAGCCCCCCACACTATACAGTACAGCAGTATAGCACTCCCCCCACTATACAGCCCCCCCCCACACTATACAGGCCCCCCACACTATACAGGCCCCCCCCACTATACAGCCCACCACACAGTATACAGGCCACCCCCCCCCCCCCCCACACACAGTATACAGCCCACCACACAATATACAGCCCATTACACAATATATAGCCCACCACACAATATACAGCCCACCACACAGTATACAGGCCCCCACACAGTATACAGCCCCCCACACAGTACACAGCACCCCACTATACAGTAGTTTACAGTATATTAAAATAACAACCCCATGTCACCTTTTTCTGATGTAATCTTTACACAGAAAAGCTCCACAGTTAACTTCTGCAACACTCCTGATAGGACCTGTGATGACTTCATAGCCATGTGACCAGTAATTGCTAGGTTACTGGTCACATGGTAATGATGTCATTAAGGTCCTAGATCAAAACTCATTAAGGTCCTAGAATTAAGATCATTAACACAGTACGATCATGATGCCTGTGTAGCCGACAGCCTGACACCCGGGGCAGTAGCTAGCAGGGCTCAAGAGGCAGCTGCCTTGGGCCCCCCCAGGAGCAACTGGGCCCAGGGCAGCTGCCCCTTTTGCCCCTTGGTAAAGACGGCCCTGGCGGCAACGCTGCTAAATGACGGTTGGGAAGTTGGCTGGTGGGTTCACTGGGCAGGCGGGCCCCCAGGCAAGTGGGGCCCCCGGGCAACTGCCCAGCGTGCCCATTCGAAAAGACGGCCCTGGGCATAATAGCTTCCCGGGTTGGCGGCTATAAATTGAGTGACATACCGATTTGTTTCTGCCACGACTATGTCCAAGAGCTCCGCAGTCAAGAACAGCTCAAAAAATCCCAGTGCCGAACCGATCTGAGCTGTCTCAACCCGAACTCCAGACTGGGCGGTGAAAGGGGGAACTACAGGTGCAGCTGAAGTTGGGGACTGCCAATCAGGGTTTGCCATCACCTCAGGGACTCTAGGGGCTCTACGGGCCTGTCTGTGTGGTGGCTGCGACGGGGTAACTATTGCACGTGCCACCGTACCAGCTTCAACTGCCCTTCTGGTGCTCGCCACTTCACCATGTTGTACGGCAGTGCTGGTACTAGATCCAGGGTGGGCTGCGCTGCTGGTGTATGCCTCACCACGTAATCCGACAGCGCCAGCCACACTCTGCTGCCCTTGAAGCGGATCCTGCGCAACCTGTGGTGTAGCAACACGGGGCCGGGTACGCCTGGTGCTATCAGGGACCTCAACCTCCTCGTCCGAACTTTGGGTCAGACTGCCACTGCTTTCTACGGGTTCATATTCTGACCCGCTGGATTTGTCAGATGAGGGTTCCCATTCCTCATCCGACTGGGTCAGGAGCCTGTAGGCCTCTTCAGAAGAATACCCCCTGTTTGACATTTGGACTACTAAATTTAGGGGGTATTCCCTGAGACTACCCAAGAAAAAAAGCAAGCCTGTCTTACAAATGGGAGGCTAGCGAAGTACCGGAGGCCGCTGCGATTGATAAAAAATATCAAAACTGATTTTTTTATCGCCGCATCGCTTTGTCACTGCGGCTGGGCGGGCGGCGGTGAACGCACGTATGGGCGACCGATCAGGCCTGATCGGGCAAACACTGCGTTTTGGGTGGAGGGCGGACTAAGGTGACACTAATACTATTATAGATCTGACTGTGATCAGTTTTGATTACTTACAGATACTATAAAAGTACAAATGCTGATTAGCGATACGCTAATCAGCGAATCAGTGACTGCGGTGCGGTGGGCTGGGCGCTAAACGATCGCTAACTACCTAACCAAGGGGCCTAAACTATCCTAAAACCTAACAGTCAATACCAGTGAAAAAAATAAGTGACAGTTTACACTGATCACTTTTTTCCCTTTCACTAGGTGATTGACAGGGACGATCAAGGGGTTAATTGGGGTGATGAAGGGTGATCTGGGGCTAAGTGTAGTGTTGGTGGGTACTCACAGTGATGTGTGCTCCTCTGCTGGAACCAACCGACCAAAAGGACCAGCAGAGGAGCACAGAAGCCATTTAACACCTTATATTTACAAATATAAGGTGTTATATGGCTTGTGATTCGTTTTTTTGAAAATCGCCAGCCTGCCAGCAACGATCATTGGCTGGCAGGCTGGTGATGTAATACCCCTCTAACTTTTGCCGGCCCGCAATGCGCATGCGCGGGCCGGCTTTGAGCGAAATCTCGCGGGATGACGCGCCGATGCGTGACTCTGCCTGAGACTTCCGCCTCCGGAACGCGATCCTGCGTTAGGCGGTCCGGAGGCGGTTAAAGGAATCCTGGCATCAACGTTATGCTTACCTCACTTAGGGCAGCTTCAAATACTCTCAGAAATGCAGATTTTAGCTGTGTGTCACTCATGAGCTAAAAGTCAGTGGTTGCCAAGAACAAGCTTCATAATCATTGCAGGCCGGCCCAGACAAATAGTCTAGTCTACCTGAGAAGAGTCCTGGTTATTCATAATCTCCTGCTCACTCACCCATCTACTGATGATTGGCAGTTATCTCCTAGACATAAAATGAGAAAACTAGGTAGAAGACTGTCAATCATCAGCAGGTGGGCAGGGAGAGCAGGAATTTATGAATAAGCATGACTCTTCTCTGGTGGGCGTGACTCTTTTCCAGGCCCAGTCTGCAATGATTATGATGTTTGTTTTTGGCCCAAACTTACTTTTAACTTAGAAATGCCATAACGCTGAAATCAACTCACCTGTCTCAACTTTATTCTGCCGGTGGTATGGGCTGCATAAAGTTGATGACAGGTTCCCTTTCAACACATCCTTGATCTTGTGTTTAAAGAGGACCTTTCACCGATTATTACACTATGAACTAAGTATACATACATGTAGAGTGGCGCCTGGGGATCTTACTGCACTTACTATTATCCCTGGGCGCCGCTCCGTTCTCCTGCTATGCCCTCCGGTATCTCCGCTCACTAAGTTATAGTAGGCAGAGATTTCAGTCACTAAGTTATGGTAGGCGGAGTCTGCCTTTGTTCTGCTCTAGCGCTGGCCAATCGCAGCGCAGAGCTCACAGCCTGGGAGGTTATTTTCTCCCAGGCTGTGAGCTCTGCAATGCGATTGGCCAGCGCTACAGCAGAACAAGGGCAGACTCCGCCTACCATAACTTTGTGACCGGAGATACCGGAGGGCATAGCAGGAGAACTGAGCGGCGCCCAGGGATAATAGTAAGTGCAGTGAGATCCCCGGGCGCCGCTCTACATGTCTGTATACTTAGTTCACATTGTCATAATCGGTGAAAGGTCCTCTTTAAGGTTGTACTCTCTGGGACATGGTTTTGTTAATAGCTAGTTGCGTACTGCATGTAAGAACAAATATGGTGCATCTAGTTTTCAACCTCTATTTTGCGCCATTACTTAATTTTTTATACTCAAACTTAGGACTAACTTGGTAGCAATCTGTAACAAGAATACCGAGTGCTGTGAACCAGTTGAGTGTTAACTAACTAGCTGTAAAGTAATAGCAATATTTTAAGTCATCCACTAGGTAGCAGGGCTTGGCCTATATGAAACACTTCCATCCACACAATTGTATGCTGTGTCAGCCATTAAAATTATGCCATTAAATTACATAATGCAACACAAACCCACACATTTGCAACATTTCAACATTTCATGTCATGTGATAGTCATGTAATGTCATCATTTTTTTAAATTCTAATCTGAAAACTGCAAAATCTGTCTCAGGTGTGGTTCGAGCTGATGGTGTCCGCGATTGGCCAAGTGATGAAGTAGAATGTGAGCCACCATCTGTGGAGTGTGTGGATGAAGGACGGGTCTCTTGAGTTGTGGATTGACTCCAAGGCTGGCTTGATTGCACAGATGTGTGTTGTGTTGGATTAGGATGGATGGCCTCAAATTGCTGTGCTTGGCCAAATGTTTGCATGCTGGGTGGTGGAACAATGGTGGATGTTTGTGGCATTGGGTTTGGTAATGGTGCTGAGTACTGTGCATGGTATGTAGGAAATTGGCTAGGATATGGGTTACTCTGGAAGTTGGGGGCATATGTTGGTTGATGCATAGTTGGGAAATCAGGAGGTGTTGGGTTATATTGGCTGTGTGGGTTTGTTGTGGATACGTAGGTATTTTGGTAGGTGTTTGGTGGTGCAGGGTAGTAATGGATGGGTGCTGAAGTTGGAATTTGGTTTTGGGTTAAGGTAGTTGTTTGTGTCGGATTAGTTTGGTTTCCTGTGGAATTTTTCAGACATAGAAATATATTTGTTTACAACCTCCCATAACTCTTTGCGACATGCAACCATTTGATCTTTGGGTAGCTTTTTGAGGACAGTGTAGGCAAACATAGTAAAATGGTAGTTGGGATCATCCATTAGTCCCCTGCGCTCATCGAGAAGTGAGGTTATCTGGCCTGAAAGTGGTATATCGGGCTCATTGGCTCGTCTCCTTCTTTCACGAGCAGAAGTTGAAGAACGAGCCTCTGTGGATCTTGAAGTTTCCGCCTCAGCTGTTGATTCTGGTGGGGCATCTGAACTGTCCTGTTCAGGTTCTAGACCACTGGTTCTTTGTAGATTTCCACTGGAACTGCAAATGACAGTAATCAGAGACCAAAAATACTACATCACTTGTCAGGGTTTGTGCTGTGATGTCCATCATTGATTGTGAGGCAAAAACAGGTGCAACTAGTAACAGAAAAAAGTTGTATTTCTTTCCATGACCCATTGTTATATGTCTGTGCAGCCTCCACTCCCAGTTATTGCTCACAATCCCTGATATATATCAAGGTTCCTATTCTATCACATGTGATTTACAAATAGGACATCAAAAGAAATACTATGTCCAATTTTGTTTCCAAATTTACCTTCTTGGTTCCAGTACTGGTCTCCAAAAATCGAGTTGCTCAAAAAATAGATATTGCTTCCTCTTACAAGGTGAACTCCGACTTCTTCCTTCATCTCTAATTTGCCGCAACTCCCGAGTGTAGCAGTTCTTTAAAGATCGCCATCATGTTTGCACTGCCTTCCCTATAGTTAGACAAAGATGACAATAAGAAGAGCATGTAGTTTGTCTTGACATAACTATATATAGCACCAGGATGTCATTGATTGACCCTTTATGGGCCTCAGTAAAGTGTCACATAGCTTCTCCTTTGGGACCACACTACTATACTACATGCTGTCATGTGTACTGTATGTGGTCCAGGGTCGATTGCTATTTAAGTAGACCCTTGAACTAAAAACACTATACATCTCTGCAAATACAGTCATTATACAATCAATTATTACTGTCAATCTTACTTTTAATACTTTGTTGGGTGGATGACAGGGATGGCCATTCCGGATAGACTGCAGTAACAACTTCATTCCAAGCTTTATTTCTTTTCACACGATCAGCATAGCTGACATCTCTGCTGTCCCATATACATGGTCTTTCCTGGACAGCAGCAATGACCATTTCCTCATCAATTTCGTGGCGGGACGCAGCCATTCTGGAAAATAATGACAATATAGATGTTATATTTATATAACATAACGCACTAAAACAAAGGAAATTACAACTTTCAGATACTTTTACAATACAAAAAAAAAAATGCATACACTACTCAACTACATACAGACATTCAGCACCACTGCATACACTACTCAACTACATACACACATTCAGCACCACTACATACACTACTCAACTACATACACACATTCAGCACCATTGCATACACTACTCAAGTACACAGACAGCCAACTCCAAGATAACTACAAATACAATGTTCATCAATTACAGTCACACATTCAAAGTCATTGGGCCAGATTTATCATTAGCTCAAGTCAGAATAATGGAGTGAAAAAGTCGCCAAAAAATGTGCAAACGCTAAAACTGCGCACAAATTTGCGACTTTTTTCTGCTCTGCACTATGCTCGCCAGTTTTCTGAAAGTGGGCTTGTTTTCTTATGTAAATTAATCTCTAGACAGATTTACTATTGGGACTATTTAAAAAGTCAAAAAAAAGTCAAAAAAATGCGCAATTTCACTCCAGTGAGGACAATGCTTATCTTATGAGACTTTTTAATAGAACATGCGACTTTTTCGTAAAAACGTTCAACTTTTTCGTAAAGATGTGCGACTTTTGTAAAGCTTCTTACTGACGGATAAACTGCTACCGTCAAACCACATTTATTACAGTCTGAAAGGGCCGATCACAAATCTGACTTGGCTAAAACTGACTTTACAAACGGAAAATGCAAATGTGATCGCACACTACATCCAGCACTCTGCCCTCCATGCTGGATGAGACATTGGTTTATATTTTGGCCAAAGCATAGTAAGCCACTCACCGCGTCAAGGCTGTCTCATGAGTGGTCCCTAACTCTTGTTCCTACCTGTTCATGGGCCATGACAGCCACATAAAATCCAGGGAATGCAGGTCAGCATGCAAGCCAAGTACACTTTGCTTGTAACCCCGTCCGGTGCCATTACAGCTTTCATCGGATCCAGGGATGCAAGTACCAACATGCATGCTGAACCCACCATATACTTCTCCTGGAGCCAAATGGCTAATGGTAGGTTCTATACAAGCAGACTCAGTTTTATACTGACTTTAAAACCAGCCTCAAGGACAGATTAACTGGTCAGGTGTGCAATGACTCCAAGGAGATCGCCACGCCTCCAATATATACTACAAAGAAAAAAATAAGGGGTTGGGTCAGCACAACCTGCCTGTAGGTGCAGATCGCTATGGCGAAATACATATACAAACGGAAAATGCAAATGTGATCGCACACTACATCCAGCACTCTGCCCTCCATGCTGGATGAGACATTGGTTTATATTTTGGCCAAAGCATAGTAAGCCACTCACCGCGTCAAGGCTGTCTCATGAGTGGTCCCTAACTCTTGTTCCTACCTGTTCATGGGCCATGACAGCCACATAAAATCCAGGGAATGCAGGTCAGCATGCAAGCCAAGTACACTTTGCTTGTAACCCCGTCCGGTGCCATTACAGCTTTCATCGGATCCAGGGATGCAAGTACCAACATGCATGCTGAACCCACCATATACTTCTCCTGGAGCCAAATGGCTAATGGTAGGTTCTATACAAGCAGACTCAGTTTTATACTGACTTTAAAACCAGCCTCAAGGACAGATTAACTGGTCAGGTGTGCAATGACTCCAAGGAGATCGCCACGCCTCCAATATATACTACAAAGAAAAAAATAAGGGGTTGGGTCAGCACAACCTGCCTGTAGGTGCAGATCGCTATGGCGAAATACATATACAAACGGAAAATGCAAATGTGATCGCACACTACATCCAGCACTCTGCCCTCCATGCTGGATGAGACATTGGTTTATATTTTGGCCAAAGCATAGTAAGCCACTCACCGCGTCAAGGCTGTCTCATGAGTGGTCCCTAACTCTTGTTCCTACCTGTTCATGGGCCATGACAGCCACATAAAATCCAAATATGGTGGGTTCAGCATGCATGTTGGTACTTGCATCCCTGGATCCAATGAAAAGCTGTAATGGCACCGGACGGGGTTACAAGCAAAGTGTACTTGGCTTGCATGCTGACCTGCATTCCCTGGATTTTATGTGGCTGTCATGGCCCATGAACAGGTAGGAACAAGAGTTAGGGACCACTCATGAGACAGCCTTGACGCGGTGAGTGGCTTACTATGCTTTGGCCAAAATATAAACCAATGTCTCATCCAGCATGGAGGGCAGAGTGCTGGATGTAGTGTGCGATCACATTTGCATTTTCCGTTTGTATATGTATTTCGCCATAGCGATCTGCACCTACAGGCAGGTTGTGCTGACCCAACCCCTTATTTTTTTCTTTGTAGTATATATTGGAGGCGTGGCGATCTCCTTGGAGTCATTGCACACCTGACCAGTTAATCTGTCCTTGAGGCTGGTTTTAAAGTCAGTATAAAACTGAGTCTGCTTGTATAGAACCTACCATTAGCCATTTGGCTCCAGGAGAAGTATATGGTGGGTTCAGCATGCATGTTGGTACTTGCATCCCTGGATCCGATGAAAGCTGTAATGGCACCGGACGGGGTTACAAGCAAAGTGTACTTGGCTTGCATGCTGACCTGCATTCCCTGGATTTTATGTGGCTGTCATGGCCCATGAACAGGTAGGAACAAGAGTTAGGGACCACTCATGAGACAGCCTTGACGGGGTGAGTGGCTTACTATGCTTTGGCCAAAATATAAACCAATGTCTCATCCAGCATGGAGGGCAGAGTGCTGGATGTAGTGTGCGATCACATTTGCATTTTCCGTTTGTATATGTATTTCGCCATAGCGATCTGCACCTACAGGCAGGTTGTGCTGACCCAACCCCTTAAAACTGACTTTAGCCATATGTGAAAGTGGAGTGAGCTGTCAGAGTAATGATAAATCTGGCCCAATCAGTGCAGTTTCTAGGTAAAATTTCTCTCAGGGTGAGTGTCAAACCCCCCCATCAAAACTGCTCGATGAAATCATATCAGAAGAGTACTTGCAACCGTCTCACCATATATTTTTTTTTTAATGCTTAACACAAGATTTATTGAAAGCAAAAGAAAATCATAAATTACTGCTTAAACTGCTATAAGTCGCAGGCAGAGTGGTACAGGAGAACTGCAGTATAAAGGAAGGCAATACCCTTAGGCTGGGTTCACACGAGCGTGTCCGGATTAGGCAAACCCGCGCGAGTAGGAATGCAATTGCAGTCAGTTTTGACTGCGAATGCGTTCCGATGTTCAGTTTTTATCGCGCGGGTGCAATGTGTTTTGCACGCGCGTGATAAAAAACCGACTGTGGTACCCAGACCCGAACTTCTTCACAGAAGTTCAGGTTTGGGTTCGGTGTTGTGTAGATGTTATTATTTTCCCTTATAACATGGTTATAAGGGAAAATAATAGCATTCTGAATTCAGAATGCTTAGTAGGTGATCAATTGAGGGTTAAAAAAATAAAATTAACTCACCTTCTCCTCTTGTTCGCGTAGTTCCCGGTCTCTTCTTTACTTCTTTAATGATGAGCTGTGGGCTAAAGGACCTTTGGTGACGTCAGATCACATGCTCCAATCACATGGTCCATCACCGTGGTGATGGACCATGTGATTGGAGCATGTGATCTGACGTCACCATAGGTCCTAGCCGGTAGTTCATCATTAAAGAAGAGACCGGGAACTACGCGAACAAGAGGAGAAGGTGAGTTAATTATTTTTTTTTATTTTTTTTTAACCCTCAATTGATCACCTACTAAGCATTCTGTTTTCAGAATGCTATTATTTTCCCTTATAACCATGTTATAAGGGAAAATAATACAGTGAATAGATTGTCACCTAGCAACCATGCGTGAAAATCGCACCGCATCCGCACTTGCTTGCGGATGCTTGCGATTTTCACGCAACCCCATTCACTTCTATGGGGCCTGCGTTGCGTGAAAAACGCAGAATATAGAGCATGCTGCGATTTTCACGAAACGCACAAGTGATGCATGAAAATCACCGCTCATCTGAACAGCCCCATTGAAATGAATGGGTCGGGATTCAGTGCGGGTGCAATACGTTCACCTACCGCATTGCACCCGCGCGGAAATCTCGCCCGTGTGAACGCAGCCTTAGAAGAGTAGTCATTAAATACAATCATCAATAATGTGCAAAACCAAAAAACTGTCATGTTAGCATTTAATAACTAACTAAAACCCAATCACAGCAGGTCTCGACTACCACACGCAAGTAAATGTACAAAAACCAATTCAAAGCATAGATGGCAAGGCGGATTACTGTATACTGTATATAAAATGTATGGAGGTTACACCATGCCGGACAATATAACCTCTGTGCCATGCTGTACAATAAATAGTGTAGAGGTATACTGTATATTGTGTGGCACAGTGTAGGCTATATGTGTATAACATAAACATACTCCACATGAAAACTTACAATTACTTGGCTTGGCCTTTGGGGATCTCGTACACCACTTCAACACTTTGGCTGGGGGACTCGGTGGAGCTGATGTTGTGTTTTATCCTAATGAGAAAGATTTCATAATAAGGATTTGGAGAAAGGGCAGAGGGATAGCAGAGCAGGGTGGCTGGTGCTGCTACTAGGGGGTCATACCATGGGTGAGTAATAAAGCCCACCATAATGCCCCCCCCAGTAGAAATAATTCTCCTTATAATGTGCAAAACATACCCCCTTGTAATGCCCCCAGTTGAGTTAATGTTCCCATAATGTGCTAATATAAAATACCCCTTCTCAGTGCCCCCGTAGATGACCCCATAGTGCTCCTCTCCCCCCTTTCCCATAGTACCCACCATAATGTGTCCCAGTATAAAATGCCCCTATACAGAGCCCCCCATATAAAATACCCCTTCTTTTTAGCCTCAGTAGATGCCCCTATAGTGCCACCCAATAATGTGCCAGTAATAAGTGCCCAAATAGATGCCCCCCAATCATGTGCCAGTAAGATGTGCCCCCATAAATGCCCCCCAATCATGTGCCAGTAAGATGTTCCCCCATAGATGCCCCCAATCATGTGCCAGTAATAAGAGCTCCCATAGATGCCCCCAATCATGTGCCAGTAATAAGAGCCCCCCCACCATCATGTGCCAGTAGCCAGAGTGCCCCCCTATCATGTGCCAGTAGCCCCCTTATGTGCCAGTCACCCCCCTATCATGTGCCAGTAATAAGAGCCCCCATAGATGCCCCCCAATCATGTGCCAGTAATAAGAGCCCCCCACCATCATGTGCCAGTAGCCAGAGTGCCACCCTATCATGTGCCAGTAGCCCCCCTTATGTGCCAGTAGCCTCCTATCATGTGCCAATAGCCCCCCTTATGTGCCAGTAGCCCCCTTATGTGCCAGTAGCCCCCCTTATGTGCCACTAGTCCCCTTATGTGCCAGTAGCCTCCTATCATGTGCCAATAGCCCCCTCAATGTGCCAGTATCATAGTGCCATCTCCCCCCCAATGTGCCAGTATTAAGTGCCTCTCTACTCCCCCCCATATGTGCCAGTATCATAGTGCCATCTCCCCCCCCCCTCCCAATGTGCCAGTATCAAGTGCCTCTCTCCTTCCCCCCCATGTGCCAGTATTATAGTGCCAACCCCCCCATGTGCCAGTATCAAGTACCTCTCTCCTTCCCTCCATGTGCCAGTATCATAGTGCCAACCCCCCCATGTGCCAGTATCAGGTGCCAACCCCCCTCCCCATGTGCCAGTATCAAGTGCCTCCCGCTCCCCCCATGTGGCAGTAACAGTCGGGTATTAAAAAAAAACCACTTATACTCACCTCCATGTCAGCGATGCGATGCAGCCTCTTCCGACCTGTGTCCCACGCTGTATGTCCATATATGGAGTTAGTGCTTGTCTATTCTAATTTAGCCTGTATTTCAGAAAAGTTTCTGCTGCGACTCAAACCCACAACCTTCTGTATCAGAGGCAAGGCACTTAACCACACAGCTATAAGAGCTGCATAGCCACTGCCTGAGAAAATATGAGACTTCTACTGTAGACTCGTTTATAGCTTTGATAGCTAGTGTACATCTATACACATGACAGCTGCCCCAGCGCACTTAGCCTGCTATATCTCTATATATGATAGCTGCCCCAGCACACCCAGCTCTGCTACATCTATACACATGACAGCTGCCCCAGCACACTCAGCACTGCTACATCTATACACATGACAGCTGCCCCAGCACACTCAGCTCTGCTATATCTCTATATATCTGTCTACTGTATAGTAATACTTAGAGATATATAGATATAGCAGAGCTGAGTGTGCTGGGGCAGCTGTCATGTGTATTAGATGTAGCAGAGCTGGGTGTGCTGGGGCAGCTATCATATATAGAGATATAGTAGAGCTGGGTGTGCTGGGGCAGCTGTCATATAGAGATATAGCAGTGCTGGGTGTGTTGGGGCAGCTGTCATGTGTATAGATGTACACTGGCTATAACAGTGAGCAGCAAACTCTTTTCCAAATTGTCAACACATCTCTGTATCGAAATTTGCTTGTTTAGATACAGGTTCTGGGATTCCAGACGGGCAATTTGCTCCCATTTTGAACAAAATATGCATCCTGAAACGGCTGTTCCAGGACTGCATACATCAGACAAGATGTGCACTGGACTGTGCTGTCAGTAATGGTACACATACTATTGGGGAGTACACAAGAAAATACAATAATACAGTGCAGTGATAAGCAACCGACTTACTTTAGTTCCCTCCTTAAGTCAGTGAATCTCAAGTCACTTAATCTAAAGTCACACACTTAATGCAAACACAAACTGGAAATCAAACACGCGAACGCTCACAAACTCATGTTTATTGTCTGCTTATATAGGTGCTGCTCTCAGACAACTTCAAACCAGACTGCTTCAAAACTGATTTTTTTTCTCTGTTATTTGCGGGCTCCGTTATAAGCATAGGTGTGGTTCCCAGAGGTGGGACCTGCATCTATTATATATTGCGGGCTATTCCTAGCGATATGCCCCCAATGTCCAAGATGGGACAACCCCTTTAACCGTCCCAAATTTGTTGTGGTGGTGGTCCCGGGATGGCTGTGGCATGTCACGCACTTAAATCTCTCTCCTTACTTAGGACACAGACAATTTAGTGCAATGGTGAAGCAGGGAGCCATCCATCCTCTGCTTCTTCATTCATCTGCTTGTGCTCAGAATAGGGTGAGGTATTGTTTTTTTATTTTATTAACAATAAAGAGGCCAGCATTGCTGTCTGGAAGCACTGAGGGGCATAACTACTGTGAAGGGGGCATTGTACTGTTTGGGGGCACTAAGCAGGCAATCTACTGTGTGCGGTCACTAAAGGAGACATTCTGCTGTGTGGGTAAACTAAAGGAGGCATTCTACTGTGTGGGGCACTATGGGGGTATAACTAATATGTGGGGGCACTAACGGAGCATAAGTACTGTGAATGGGGCACTCAGGGGGCATTCTACTGTATGGGGGCACAACGGAGACTGGGTGGGATTGGGGCGTGTTTAGATTGGGTGGAGTTAGAGGTGTGACTTAGTAAAAAAAAAATTATTGTGGAGCACTGCACGCGCTGCTGACACTATCTCTCCTTGGGCTTTTTAACCACTTCCCGTCTGCCCGTTGACTATAAACATCCGGGTAGTGGATCTCTATCTCTAAATGGACATTCTAAAACTTCCTGCAGCTTTCCCCTCTGTGCGTGGCCCCTGTACATTGAAGCTCCGTGACTCAGCTGCCTCCTAACAGCCAAGAACATGGAGCTTAACCCCTTAAGGACTCAGCCCTATTTCACCTTAAGGACTTGGCCATTTTTTGCAAATCTGACCAGTGTCACTAAGTGCTGATAACTTTAAAACGCTTTGACTTATCCAGGCCATTCTGAGATTGTTTTTTCGTCACATATTGTACTTCATGACACTGGTAAAATGAAGGAAAAAATAATAATTTTTATTTATAAAAAAATACCAAATTTACCCCAATTTTTTAAAAAATTGCAAATTTCCAAGTTTCAATTTCTCTACTTCTATAATACATAGTAATACCTCCAAAAATAGTTATTACTTTACATTCCCCATATGTCTACTTCATGTTTGGATCATTTTGGGAATGATATTTTATTTTTTGGGGATGTTACAAGGCTTAGAAGTTTAGATGCAAATCTTGAAATTTTTCAGAAATTTTCAAAAACCCAATTTTTAGGGACCAGTTCAGGTCTGAAGTCACTTTGCGAGGCTTACATAATAGAAACCACCCAAAAATGACCCCATTCTATAAACTACACCCCTTAAGGTATTCAAAACTGATTTTACAAACTTTGTTAACCCTTTAGGTGTTCCACAAGAGTTAAATGGCAAATGGTGTTAAAATTTCAGAATTTAGATTTTTTGACAAATTTTCCATTTTAATCCATTTTTTCCAGTAACAAAACAAGGGTTAACAGCCAAATAAAATGCTATATTTATTGGCCTGATTCTGTAGTTTGCAGAAACAACCCATATGTGGCCGTAAACTACTGTACGGGCACACAGTAGGGCGTAGAGGGAAAGGTGCGCCGTATGGTTTTTAGAAGGCAGATTTTGCTGGACTGGTTTTTTTGACACCATGTCCCATTTGAAGCCCCCCTGATGCACCCCTAGAGTAGAAACTCCATAAAAGTGACCCCATCTAAGAAACTACACCCCTCAAGGTATTCAAAACTGATTTTACAAACTCTGTTAACCCTTTAGGTGTTGCACAAGATTTAATGGAAAATAGAGATACAATTAAAAAATTCCAAATTTTTGGCAGATTTTCCATTTTAATATTTTTTTTCCAGTTACAAAGCAAGGGTTAACAGCCAAACAAAACTCATTATTTATGGCCCTGATTCTGTAGTTTACAGAAACACCCCATATGTGGTCGTAAACTGCTGTACGGGCACACGGCAGGGCGCAGAAGGAAAGGAATGCCATACGGTTTTTGGAAGGCAGATTTTGCTGGACTGTTTTTTTTGACACCATGTCCCATTTGAAGCCCCCCTGATGCACCCCTTGAGTAGAAACTCCAAAAAAGTGACCCCATTTTAGAAACTACGGGATAGGGTGGCAGTTTTGTTGGTACTAGTTTAGGGTACATATCATTTTTGGTTGCTCTATATTACACTTTTTGTGAGGCAAGATAACAAGAAATAGCTTTTTTGGCACCGTTTTTTTTTTTGTTATTTACAACATTCATCTGACAGGTTAGATCATGTGGTATTTTTATAGAGCAGGTTGTCACGGACGCGGCGATACCTAATATGTATACAATTTTTTTATTTATGTAAGTTTTACACAATGATTTCATTTTTGAAACAAAGAAAAACATGTTTTAGTGTTTCCATAGTCTGAGAGCCATAGTTTTTTCAGTTTTTGGGCGATTATCTTAGGTAGGGTCTCTTTTTTTTGTGGGATGAGATGACTGTTTGATTGGCAGTATTTTGGGGTGCATATGACTTTTTGATCGCTTGCTATTACATTTTTTTTGACATAAGATGACAAAAAATGGCTTTTTTTACACCGTTTTTATTTTTATTTTTTTACGGTGGTCACCTGAGGGGTTAGGTCATGTGATATTTTTATAGAGCCGGTCGATGCGGACGCGGCGATACCTAATATGTATACTTTATTTTTATTTATGTAAGTTTTACACAATGATTTCATTTTTGAAACAAAAAAAAACATGTTTTAGTGTTTCCATAGTCTAAGTGCCATAGTTTTTTCAGTTTTTGGGCAATTATCTTGGGTAGGGTATGATTTTTGCGGGATGAGATGACGGTTTGATTAGTACTATTTTGGCGTACATGCGACTTTTTTGATCACTTTTATTACCTTTTTTGGAAAGTAAGGTGGGCAAAATTTCAATTTTCTCATAGTTTTTATTTTTTTATTTTCATGGCGTTCACCGTGCGGGGAAAGTAACATGACCGTTTTATATATCAGGTCGTTACGGATGCGGCGATACCTAATATGTGTAGGGTATTTTTATATTTTTTTCATTTTTATTCAGTGATAAATGTGTTTTTTTTAATCTTTACTTTTTTCACTTTTTTTTTTACAATTTTTTGACCCAGACCCACTTGGTTCTTGAAGATCCAGTGGGTCTGATGTCTGTATAATACAGTACAGTACACTATATAGTCTACTGTACTGTATTTTACTTACACTTTGTCTGAACAGATCTATGCCTTTAGCACAGATCTGTTCAGCACCATGGACAGCAGGATGCCTGAGAAGGCGTCCTGTTGCCATGGGAACTTTCCCCGTCTGCTCAGTTGTGGCCACAACTTCGCAGACGGGGAAGGGTAAGGAGGGGGCTCCCTCCCTCTGTCACCCCATCCTGTCTGGGGGCTGCAAAGGCACAGCAGCCCCCCGATGGGAGAGGGAGGGAGCTCCCTGACCCTGACAGTTAACCTTTTCCATACAGCGGTCTGTACGGACCGCGGTATGAAAAGTGTTAAACGGCTGACATCTGCACAGATGTCAGCCGTTTATACCAGAGTGTCAGCAATGTGCTGACACTCTGGTATACCCACTGGCCACCAACGAATTTTCAAGAGGAGGCGGGCGGAGGATCGCGATCCTGCCTGCCGCACCGCCTGCCGCACCTCCCACAACCCCCCCCCCTTCCCCACCCGCCGGCAAAAAATCGTGCAGGCATTTTGGGCATTTTAAAGTTTCTGATCCCCGCCGTCAGGGACCGCGGGGATCAGAAACTGCAGAAAGTGCAGCAAACCGTTGGTCTGAATTGACCTGCGGTTTGCGGCGATCGCCGATACGGGGGGTCACATGACCCCCCCTGGCGTTGTGACAGGATGCCGGCTGAATGCCGGATTAACCCCCGCGGCGCCGCAATCACGATTTTAACTTAGGACGTACCGGTACGCCCTGAGTCCTTAAGGATTCGGGAAATAGGGCGTACCGGTCACCCCACGTACCAGTCACCCCACTAAAGTCATTTTTTTTTTTGGGCTACTTAAATTCCTTATACTGCGATATATCAATATATAATGCTCTTACTGATTTTCATTTTGTAGTTTCTTAAAAAAACGGACTTTTATAATATGTAAATTACCTCTCTACCAGCAAGTAGGGCGGCTACTTGCTGGTAGCAGCCGCATCCTCCTTTCATAAAGACGCCCCTCCTCATGTTGATTGACAGGGCCAGCGAACGCGCTCGTCCTCTGACTGGCCCTGTCTGCGTTCAAAATTTCGCGCCTGCGCTGTACCGGTCTTCAGTCGGCGCAGGCACAATGAGAGGAGGACGCTCGCTCGGCCGCTCCATCCTCAATGCGCCTGCGCCGATGACGTCACATCTACACCCGGCGCAGGCACACTGAGGAGGGAGCGGCGAGCGAGCGTCCTCCTCTCAGTGCGCCTGCGCCGAATGAAGACCGGATACGGCGCAGGCGCGAAATTTTGTCGCACTACATTTTGTTGCACCAATATCGCGCAACAATATTTAGAATGGTGGTCTATGGTGTCGCATTGCGACATGCTGCAACTGCGACGCAGTTTTGGTTGGATTTTCTGTCGTATGGCACATGTTGCATGCGACATTTTGCCCATAGGTTTCAATGTGAATCGCGTGCGACTGCGACTTCAGTGCGACATACATGCGACCAACCGTTGTTTGGGTGTCAGATTTTTTCCCCAGACACAAGTTTATAAAAAGACCTCATGGGATAATCTTTTTTCAGATGTCATTTTGGATGTCATTTTGTAGAGGAAGCTTATGTCAGATTTGTGTTTGCCAGAGGAAATTAGCCCTTCAAGTGTGCCAGGTATGTTTTGTCAAACCTTTTTTTTATACAGAGTGTAATAAACATGATTTGACGGAAAATAGTATATTTTATTACTTATGTAATTAACAAGTAATGTTGAATTTAATGTAAGTCACATTTGTAACCACTTACAGTTCCTGGTATAGGATGTGTATATTTCTTTCACCTATCTACTGTTTTCCAAGTGAAAGACACACTGTGGAATCCATATTTGGCAGCCTATAAAGTTCCCATTGTGTTTCTTTCCTGGTACTTTTCATTTTTAGCTTTGTATCTAGTACCTGCTTATGTATATGCTAATATTTCTTGTACAGTACAGAAATGTTTTTTACTATAGTAGTCTGTGTCTGTTTTTTTTCCTAACGAAGGTGGCCAGACCTACTGTCTCTCCTCCTGCTACTTGTCCTATACTTGCCACAATAATGTGAGCTGGTGTTTGTAATGTGATTCAATTTAGGCTACTTTCGCACTGCCGTTTCTGGGTCCGCCTGTGAGATCCGTTTCAAGGCTCTCACAAGCGGCCCCAAACGGATCAGTTTAGCCCCTATACATTCTGAATGGATAAGGATCCGTTCAGAATGCATTAGTTTGGCTCCGTTCCGCCTCCATTCCGCTCTGGAAGTGGACACCAAAATGCTGCTTGCAGCGTTTTGGTGTCCGCCTGGCGATGCGGAGCCAAACGGATCCGTCCTGACTTGCATTGTAAGTCAATGGGGACGGACCCGTTTACATTGACACAATATGGTGCAATTGTAAACGGATCTGTCCCCCATTGACTTTAAATGTAAGTCAGGACGGATCCGTTTGACTTACACTTAGACTTAGATTTTTTTTAGACAGAAAATGCAGACGGATCCGTTCTGAACGGATACCAGCGTTTGCATTTAAAGGTGCGGATCCGTCTGTGCAGATACCAGACGGATCCGCACCTAACGCAGGTGTGAAAGTAGCCTTAGTCAGCTTTATTAACATTTAACGGAGGTGTAAATGGTTCCAAACAATATATTTTTACTGGTTGTGATAAATAGGTTGATGTATAATAAGGTTTGCAGACAATGGGCCAGATTTATCATTACTCTGACAGCTCACTCCACTTTCACATACGGCTAAAGTCAGTTTTAGCCAAGTCAGATTTATGATCGGCCCTTTCAGACTGTAATAAATGTGGTTTGACGGTAGCAGTTTATCTGTCAGTAAGCAGCTTTACAAAAGTCGCACGTCCTTACGAAAAAGTCGCATGTTCTATTAAAAAGTCTCATAAGATAAGCATGGTCCTCACTGGAGTGAAATTGCACATTTTTTTTGCGACTTTTTTGCGACTTTTTAAATAGTCCCTATAGTGAATCTGTCTAGAGATTCATTTACATAAGAAAACACGCTCACTTTCAGAAAACTGGCGAGCATAGTGCTGAGCAGAAAAAAGTCGCTAATTTGTGCCTAGTTTTAGCGCATTTTTTTGCGACTTTTTCACTCCATTATTCTGACTTGAGCTAATGATAAATCTGGCCCCATATCTCCAGAAGGATATTGATACTTTGGAGAGAGTTCAGAGAAAAGCTACTAAACTAGTACATGGATTGCAGGATAAAACTTACCAGGAAAGATTAAAGGACCTTAACATGTATAGCTTGGAAGAAAGACGAGATGGAGGGGATATGATAGAAACATTTAAATACATAAAGGGAATCAACAAGGTAAAAGAGGAGAGAATATTTAAAAGAAGAAAAACTGCTACAAGAGGACATAAAGAATAAAAGGGGGAATAGACGGCTCTACTGCTCAGGCAAATGATTGATGTGCAAGGCTGCTAAAACTGACTCACCCAGTCAGGAGTGGATAAATAGTAGGAAAATAAATAAGCAGGCACACTCTAATTTGGGTCAATATGTTAATTTATTTCTATATATATAGGGTCGATGTAGAGTATATTAAAATATAGTCGATGCAGGGTGTATAAAAAAGGTAAATAAAAATAGGCAAATGTGGAGTAGGTAAATTTCAGCTAAATGTCCTTTTGAGTAGGTAGAGGATAATGGATGTCATTCAATGGTGACCAGCTGGTATTGGGAGTATTGAAGAAATGACATATAGGAACGATAAAATGTGAAAAAATCAAAAAGTAAAACAAATATATAAATAAATGGAACAAATATAAAAAATGCGCTGGATAATGCGCTAAAAAAAGTTGTCCTTCTATAAGAGAATAGTTCCGAGATTGATGCGTTTGTAGTCCTTATGTAGGATAATAGAATGCTATTATGGTAATGTCCTCTGGGTGAGAGATATATGGTAAATAGATGGATACTGCGCCTTTTGACTCTTTATGTGGTTCCTGCTATTTCCAGCGTCCTTGGCAACGAGAGACACCGCCGACTCCTGGATTCAAGACAGCCGCCTAGGGAGAAGTGAGCAACGCCAGAGGACCAAAGACAGCAGCGCCGGGTGAAGGGTAAGTGATCTCTGTAGCCAGAGACAGTGCGGGACGCCGCACTCAGGCACAGAGCGCCCCTTCCTCCCACAGCATCCGCATACGAGCAGAATATCCACGGACCACTGCATTCCATTTGTGTATATGCCTGCGGTTTACTGACCAATATATATGCCTGCTGTTCTTTGACAAATTACTCACTTATATATACCAGAAAAGCAACTCAAGCACTCTCCATCTAAATAGCGGGAACCACATAAGGAGTCAAAAGGCGCAGTATCCATCTCTTTACCATATATCTCTCACCCAGAGGACATTACCATAATAGCATTCTATTATCCTACATAAGGAATACAAACGCATCAATCTCGGAACTATTCTCTTATAGAAGGACAACTTTTTTTTAGCGCATTATCCAGCACATTTTTTATATTTGTTCCATTTTTTTATATATTTGTTTTACTTTTTCATTTTTTCACATTTTATCGTTCCTATATGTCATTTCTTCAATACTCCCAATACCAGCTGGTCACCATTGAATGACATCCATTATCCTCTACCTACTCAAAAGGACATTTAGCTGAAATTTACCTACTCCACATTTGCCTATTTTTATTTACCTTTTTTATACACCCTGCATCGACTATATTTTAATATACTCTACATCGACCCTATATATATATAAATAAATTAACATATTGACCCAAATTAGAGTGTGCCTGCTTATTTATTTTCCTACAAGAGGACATAGTTTTAAATTAGAGGGGCAAAGGTTTAAAAGTAATATCAGGAAGTATTACTTGACTGAGAGAGTAGTGGATGCATGGAATAGCCTTCCTGCAGAAGTGGTAGCTGCAAATACAGTGAAGGAGATTAAGCATGCATGGGATAGGCATAAGGCCATCCTTCATATAAGATAGGGCCAAGGGCTATTCATAGTATTCAGTATATTGGGCAGACTAGATGGGCCAAATGGTTCTTATCTGCCGACACATTCTATGTTTCTATCCCTCGGTGCGAGTTAAAGTTAATGGCACTCTTTGAAGGTTATAGAGCTAGTCGGGGTGGCACTGCAATAGCTGACTGAGTCCCTTCTAAAGGTATCATTCACCGTAGTGCTTAGCAGGGTGTTATCCATATACTGCTGACAGTGGTGCTCAGCCCAACATGTAACCAGATTGTTACTTTTACCAAACACTTGAAAAATGAAAGTTGAGGGCGGCACTCACCGGTACTTGCAGAGTGGTTTCTTTATTCTACGTGATGAAAGGTAGGGAGCAGACTTACATACATATGTGCATCAGCAGGACGAGGCGACGGCCGTTTCGCACCTTAGTGCTTTATCGGGCCTATAATCAAGCGGTGAATTTCACCTGCTTTTAAAAGCCTGCTATGACGCGCTTCTCTCTGCGCTGCCCAGGCATTGCGCTCACCTGGCGCCTACCTGTGCGTCACAGAGGGAAAGCTGCGTCACTATGTGAAAGACATGTTACATTAATATAATCATACAAATATACACTCACCTAAAGAATTATTAGAAACACCATACTAATACGGTGTTGGACCCCCTTTTGCCTTCAGAACTGCCTTAATTCTACGTGGCATTGATTCAACAAGGTGCTGATAGCATTCTTTAGAAATGTTGGCCCATATTGATAGGATAGCATCTTGCAGTTGATGGAGATTTGAGGGATTCACATCCAGGGCACGAAGCTCCCATTCCACCACATCCCAAAGATGCTCTATTGGGTTGAGATCTGGTGACTGTGGGGGCTATTTTAGTACAGTGAACTCATTGTCATGTTCAAGAAACCAATTTGAAATGATTCGAGCTTTGTGACATGGTGCATTATCCTGCTGGAAGTAGCCATCAGTGGATGGATACATGTTCTCATTCTGTTTACGCCAAATTCGGACTCTACCATTTGAATGTCTCAACAGAAATCGAGACTCATCAGAACAGGCAAAATTTTTCCAGTCTTCAACAGTCCAATTTTGGTGAGCTCGTGCAAATTGTAGCCTCTTTTTCCTATTTGTAGTGGAGATGAGTGGTACCCGGTGGGGTCTTCTGCTGTTGTAGCTCATCCGCCTCAAGGTTGTGCGTGTTGTGGCTTCACAAATGCTTTGCTGCATACCTCGGTTGTAACGAGTGGTTATTTCAGTCAACGTTGCTCTTCTATCAGCTTGAATCAGTCGGCCCATTCTCCTCTGACCTCTAGCATCCACAAGGCATTTTTGCCCACAGGACTGCCGCATACTGGATGTTTTTCCCTTTTCACACCATTCTTTGTAAACCCTAGAAATGGTTGTGCGTGAAAATCCCAGTAACTGAGCAGATTGTGAAATACTCAGACCGGCCCGTCTGGCACCAACAACCATGCCACGCTAAAAATTGCTTAAATCACCTTTCTTTCCCATTCTGACATTCAGTTTGGAGTTCAGGAGATTGTCTTGACCAGGACCACACCCCTAAATGCATTGAAGAAACTGCCATGTGATTGGTTGACTAGATAATTGCATTAATGAGAAATAGAACAGGTGTTCCTAATAATTCTTTAGGTGAGTGTACTTGCAATACAAAGAGCATAATCAACAGTATTTAAAAGAAGACTCCCATGTCGATCTTTTCATTGAGTCCCAACGGACCCATTGCGCCTGCGCGCAAGATCCACTTGCTCTCTCGCCTTAGTAGTAGTGATGTCGCGAACATAAAATTTTCAGTTCGCGAACAGCGAACGCGAGCTTCCGCAAATGTTCGCGAACTGGCGAACCGCCATAGACTTCAATAGACAGGCGAATTTTAAAACCCACAGGGACTCTTTCTGGCCACAATAGTGATGAGAAAGTTGTTTCAAGGGGTCTAACACCTGGACTGTGGCATGCCGGAGGGGGATCTATGGCAAAACTCCCATGGAAAATTACGTAGTGGACGCAGAGTCGGGTTTTAATCCATAAAGGGCATAAATCAACTAACATTCCTAAATTGTTTGGAATAACGTGCTTTAAAACATCCAGTGTGTGTATACGATCAGGTATGATGTTGGCACTGGCAGTGGGCACACTACAGTCAGTGGAAGAGGGCCTGACACACTGACTGGCAGCAGGCAAGCAACTGAATTTAGACTACTGTCTAAAAATTAAATGCCTTATTTATCGGCAAGCTACTGTGCCACCCGGTATCAGTGGTTGGCACTGGCAGTGGGCACACTACAGTCAGTGGAAGCGGGCCTGACACACACTGGCAGCAGGCAAGCAACTGAAATTACACTAAAGTGTAAAAATTAAATGCCTTATTTATCGGCAAGCTACTGTGCCACCCGGTATGAGTGGTTGGCACTGGCAGTGGGCACACTACAGTCAGTGGAAGAGGGCCTGACACACACTGGCAGCAGGCAAGCAACTGAATTTAGACTACTGTCTAAAAATTAAATGCCTTATTTATCGGCAAGCTACTGTGCCACCCGGTATCAGTGGTTGGCACTGGCAGTGGGCACACTACAGTCAGTGGAAGCGGGCCTGACACACACTGGCAGCAGGCAAGCAACTGAATTTAGACTACTGTCTAAAAATTAAATGCCTTATTTATCGGCAAGCTACTGTGCCACCCGGTATCAGTGGTTGGCACTGGCAGTGGGCACACTACAGTCAGTGGAAGCGGGCCTGACACACACTGGCAGCAGGCAAGCAACTGAAATTACACTAAAGTGTAAAAATTAAATGCCTTATTTATCGGCAAGCTACTGTGCCACCCGGTATGAGTGGTTGGCACTGGCAGTGGGCACACTACAGTCAGTGGAAGAGGGCCTGACACACACTGGCAGCAGGCAAGCAACTGAATTTAGACTACTGTCTAAAAATTAAATGCCTTATTTATCGGCAAGCTACTGTGCCACCCGGTATCAGTGGTTGGCACTGGCAGTGGGCACACTACAGTCAGTGGAAGCGGGCCTGACACACACTGGCAGCAGGCAAGCAACTGAATTTAGACTACTGTCTAAAAATTAAATGCCTTATTTATCGGCAAGCTACTGTGCCACCCGGTATCAGTGGTTGGCACTGGCAGTGGGCACACTACAGTCAGTTGAAGTCGGCCTGACACACACTAGCAGCAGGCAAGCAGCTGAAATTACACTAAAGTGTAAAAATTAAATGCCTTTTTTATGCAAAGTCCTGTGCCAGCCGGTATGAGTGGTGGGCACTGGCAGTGGGCACACTACAGTCAGTGGAAGTCAGCCTGACACACACTGGCAGGCAACTAACCTTAGATTAAAGTGTAAAAATTAAGTGCCTATTTTTTAAGCAAAGTCCTGTGCCACTCGGGATGACAGGGGTGGGCACTGGCAGTGGGCACACTACAGTCAGTTGAAGTCGGCCTGACACACACTGGCAGGCAACTAACCTTAGATTAAAGTGTAAAAATGAAGTGCCTTTTTTTTAAGCAAAGTCCTGTGCCACACGGGATGACAGGGGTGGGCACTGGCAGTGGGCACACTACAGTCAGTTGAAGTCGGCCTGACACACACTAGCAGCAGGCAAGCAGCTGAAATTACACTAAAGTGTAAAAATTAAATGCCTTTTTTATGCAAAGTCCTGTGCCAGCCGGTATGAGTGGTGGGCACTGGCAGTGGGCACACTACAGTCAGTGGAAGTCAGCCTGACACACACTGGCAGGCAACTAACCTTAGATTAAAGTGTAAAAATTAAGTGCCTTTTTTTAAGCAAAGTCCTGTGCCACACGGAATGACAGGGGTGAGCACTGGCAGTGGGCACACTACAGTCTGTGGGCCTGCAGCTCCTCACACACAGGCAGGCCAGGCAACTGCAATATGTATATAAAGGAAAAAAAAAAAGCAGACTAATGTTGCAGCCCTAAAAAGGGCTTTTTGGGGTGCTGTCAGGACGCTGTCCTTACAGCAGAGATCAGATGAGTCTTTCAGGACTGGAGTGGACACTGAATTCACTAGCCTAGCTATCGATTTTCCAATTAAATCAGCAGCAGTTACAGTCTCCCTCCTCTCACTAAGACTGCAGCTTCAGAATGAATCTAAAATGGATGCTGTGCAGGAGGTGGGAGGGTCTGGGAGGGAGGGTATGCTGCTGATTGGCTGGAATGTGTCTGCTGACTGTGAGGTACAGGGTCAAAGTTTGCTCAATGATGATGTATAGGGGGCGGACCGAACATCGCATGTGTTCGCCCGGCAGAGGCGAACGCGAACAAGCTATGTTCGCCGGGAACTGTTCGCCGTCGGATAGTTCGGGCCATCTCTACTTAGTAGTTCTTTGTGTCTATCTCCCCCTTGTGGTAGACTGCATATTACCTCAATCCCCGCAAAACTTAGTGTTTGATCGCTCCCTCCGTGTTCCTGTCTTATGTGTTCGATGAGACGAGGGCATCCCTTACCACTGGTGAGTGATTTAATGTGTTCCCTGATCCTTTCTTGGAGACATCTAATTGTTTTTCCGATGTAGAACCTGCCACATATACATTTTAGCAAGTAGACTACGTATTTGCTTTTCCAAGTTATAAGGGTATTAACTTTATGTTTAATCCCTCCAAAATTTAGGTTATCCCACTGCGGGTTCAGTTTGCAACATGAGCAATGGCCACATCTGCGGTTACCCCGAGGGCCCCCGCTCTGTAGCCATGTCTCAGTTTTTTTTCCTGAAATCTACTGAGGACAAATCTGTCCTTTAGAGTATGGCATTTGCTAAATGCGACAATGGGTGCGATGTTTTTTTATCCCTGTCAAAGATTCATCTCTTTCTAGTATACCCCAATTTTCTTTTATAACCTTTTTGATCTGATAGGCCATTGGTCCATACTTAAAGGAAAACACAAAGGGGTCTAATCTGGAGTTATGTTTGTCCTCTTTTTCCTTTTCTTTGTCCACTCGGGCGACTCTTTGAGGTTTTATTTGTCTTGGGTGTGCAGCCTTTTTCATAGCATCATTAAGTAATTTTATGGGGTAACCCCTAGCTAGAAGCCTGTTCTTCAGGTCTAAAGCCTGTTTATTATAATCTTCTCCTAGCTTATTGATGCGTTTAAGTCTGACAAACTGTCCATAAGGTACAGCTTTTTTGACGTTGGGGGCATGATAGCTTGAGTAATGGAGTACGGAGTTGGTGGCTGTGGGTTTGCGATATCCCTCAGTCACCAACTCCCCTTGCCTCACTGAGATAGTCACATCCCAAAATTCGAGATGTGTATCTCCGAATTTGTGTGTGAATAACATATTTATGTCGTTGGATGTGTTGAGATGCTGTACAAAGCGCGTGAAATCAACTTCTGTACCTGTCCATACTATGAACACATCGTCAATATACCTTAAATAGGTATGTATGAAAGGTAGGAAGGGATTTGAAAGCGCGTAGATGTATCTGTCCTGAAAATTGGCTAAATATAAGTTAGCAAAGTGTCACTGCCAGTTCTCTGAGAAGGCCTGTTAGATGTTCTTCTCTACCTCTTGCATGACGTTCTTTGTTTTGGTTTCACTTTGTCATCTCCTTTCCTTCTCTCAGCTGTCACCTATTTACACTAATTGTCTCCCTTTATATTCCCTCCCATACTGCCTCACTTTGCGGTTTATACTTCTTCCTGGATGAGTTGTTCACTGCTGGAGGCTGCTACTGCTGATTCCTCAGATAAGTCATTTTCCTTTATTTGTGTTTCCTTGCTGGCTTGATTCTAGGTGACCCTGACTCCGTCCGTATTAAGTGCAGGGAGCCGGTGGTCGTGTCCCCTCACTATTATAGGGTTTTCAGGTGTCACATAGTATTAGGTACGTGGGCATGCAATCGTCTGCCATAAAGACCTTTGCATGGGCATAGCAGTCAGGGAGAGCTTTAGGGGTTTTATAGGGCTCACCCATATGCTCCTTAGTTTGGGATCAAGCCAGTCGGATGTTTATTTATAAGTTCCAGCTTTCTGCAACACCTTCCGTGACATTATAAACCGCCATAACCGTCTTAAGCATGGATCCGGTTTCAGCCTTGATTGACCACATGCAAGGTCTTTTGCTGGAGGTAGCAGATCTCCGTAAAACTGTGTCTCAGTTTCAGGTGACTGGTTCGGCTGGCGTTCATGGAGTTTGTTCCGAGCCTAAGATCTCGCTTCCGGATACGTTCTCCGGGGGTAGTGAGAATTTTGTTTGCCTACTTCCCCATTCCTCTGGTGATCAGGAGCAGAGGGTGGGGATCATCATCTCGCTGCTCAGGGATAACGCTCAGTCTTGGGCCTTTTCGCTGCCGGTGGGGGAATGGCCCCTCCAATCGGTGGATGAATTTTTTGTAGCCCTGGAGCAGATATATGATGACCCGGATCGTATTGCTCTGGCTGAATCTAAACTACGTCTTTTATGCCAGGGTAAACGGTCCGCAGAGATATATTGTTCTGAATTTCGGAGATGGGCAGCTGATACTGGTTGGAATGATGCTGCACTGCGAAGTCAATTTTGCCCTTGTCTTTCGGAAAGATTGAAAGATGCATTTGCTTTTCATGAGAGACCAGCCTCGTTAGAATCTGCCATGTCTCTAGCTGTTCGTATTGACAGGCGTCTTAGAGAGAGAGAGAGGAGACTACTCCTTACTGTCATATTCAGTCCAAGGACAGTGGGGCTGTCTCATTCAGTGTGCAGGGGTCTCAGTCTCTCTCAATCCCCTCTGAGGAGGAGGCCATGCAGCTGGGTTTGCTTGCCTCTGATAGTAGAGGATTCAGCTCTCAGAGGAGGGTTTGTTTCTGTTGTGGGAGTATAAATCATTTGGCTAATGTTTGCCCCTCTAGGAGATTCATGGAGTTTTCTGAGGGTAATAAAAGAAAAACAAAAGAAAAAAAACCTCTAAAAACTTTCCATTTGCTACTATTGGCAAGGTTGATGCGGAAATTGAAGGTTTGCAGTTTACTTGTAGTTCCCGTTTTCTCCTACCTGCCAGGGTGGCGCTAGACAGCAAGAACATTGTTTGTGAGATTTTTGTAGATAGTGGAGCAGCTGTCAATCTCATTGATAATCAATTTGCAATAACGCTATCGATTCCGCTCCACTTTCTCAAAGATCGTTAAAGGGCATAGTTCACAATATCCGTTTGACTGTGAGTGACGCTCATGTTGAGGATATGTCATGTTTTGTCTTAAGCGGATTACCTACTCCTCTAGTGTTGGGGCTTCCCTGGCTCACTAAACATAACCCCACCATTGATTGGCAAGCAAGGCAAATAAATGGTTGGATTGAGTTTTGCAGAGAATTGCCTCACGGCGTCTCTTTCAGAGGTTTCTACCAAGACTGTGCCATCTTTTTTCTCAGAATTTTCGGATGTGTTTTCCGAGAGTGGTGTCCAGGAGTTTCCCCCGCACCGGGAGTACGACTGCCCTATTAATCTCATCCCAGGCGCCAAACTGCCAAAATCACATTTATACAATCTCTCCCAACCTGAAAGAGTCGCTATGCGTACTTATATCTCTGAGAGCCTGAGAAAGGGACACATCCGACCCTCGAAGTCACCTGTTGCTGCTGTTTTTTTTTTTGTTAAGAAAAAAGATGGTTCTTTAAGACCTTGTCTGGATTTCAGGGAGCTGAACCGTATCACGATTCGTGACCCATATCCGCTTCCTCTGATCCCGGACCTGTTTAACCAGATTGTTGGGGCTAAGGTTTTTTCTAAGTTGGATTTAGGAGGGGCATACAACCTAGTCAGGGTCAGGGAAGGGGACGAATGGAAGACGGCCTTCAATACACCTGAGGGTCATTTCGAGAATTTGGTTATGCCCTTTGGTTTGATGAATGCTCCGGCTGTCTTCCAACATTTTGTGAACAGCATTTTTTATCATTTAATGGAGAAATTTGTACTGGTGACATTTTGATTTTTTCTCCTGATTTCAAGACTCATCGAGACCACCTACGTCAAGTCTTGCTGATTCTGCGGGATAATAAATTCTACGCTAAACTGGAAAAATGTGTGTTTGCGGTTCCGGAGATTCAATTTCTTGGTTTTCTTCTCTCCGCTTCTGGTTTTCGCATGGACCCTGAGAAGGTCAGCGCTGTGCTTGATTAGGAGCTTCCTTAGAATCAGAAGGCGCTAATGCGGTTTTTGGGTTTTGCCAATTATTACAGAAAGTTCATTTTGAATTATTCCTCTGTTGTTAAGCCACTCACTGATATGACTAAAAAGGGGGTAGATTTGTCATGACCGGCGTCACGCAAAGGGAGGGAAATGGGAAGGCCCTGTCCAAGGGAGAGGGAAAGGTGGTGACCCCTGACTCACCTTGAGGCTGGCACCTGACTGCCCTGACGTCCCTAGACGGGTTCCTCACCCGTACGCCGATCACGTGCCTAAACCCTGGCTTTCCCTAAGATGAGCCCTACGTAGTGAACAGGGTGGTGGGATCACTAGTCCGCACCACTGACACTAAAGGAAAACACCAAGGAGAGGACAGACAATACAGACAAAACATATAATCCCAGGTGGGCGACCACAGCAGACAACAAAAGCCCAACAGGGATCCGGAGGGTAACGCTCTGGAACAACAACCAGGGATCACAGCTACTCAGCTCCAGTGGGTCAGTATAGAAGTCCAGGCAGGAAGCTCTATATCTGGCAACCAGAGAAGTGGGATAGGGGAATATAAGGAGGTTGGGAGTGCTGGACAAGAAACAGCTGAGGAGAAGAAGCTACGGATCCCTGAGTGAGCCAAAAAGGGTTGCAAGGCAAACCCAGAAAGCTACCATTAAGAAACAGCACTATCTTTATACATAGAGCGCGCAGCCACCCGCTGCAACTTCCTGACCCCTGGTATAACGGAGTCAGACGTGGCTCTTGACACCCTCCTGACAAGATTTTTCCTCGTGGTCGGTAGATGCGCTTAAAGCCTTTTCTAGTATCAAAGAGAGTTTTGCTTCCGCTCCCATTTTGGTACAACCTGATGTCTCTCTACCTTTTATTGTTGAGGTGGACGCTTCTGAGGTGGGTGTGGGGAAGGTCTTATCTCAGGGTCCCTCTCCTGCCAAATGGCGACCGTGTGCCTTTTTCTCAAGGAAACTATCCTCTGCAGAGAGAAATTACAATGTGGGAGATAGGGAGTTGTTGGCCATCAAATTAGCTTTTGAGGAATGGCACCATTGGTTAGAGGGAGCGAGACACCCTATTACCGTGCTTACAGACTATAAGAATCTGGCCTACTTGGAATCGGTCAAGCGTCTGAACCCGAGACAGGCCAGATGGTCTTTGTTCTTTTCTAGGTTTAATTTTGTTGTTACGTTCCGCCCTGGGGTTAAAAGGCGGATGCCCTGTCACGTTGTTTTCCGGGAGGGGGGAACTTTGAAGACCCGGGTCCCATTTTGGCTGAAGGGGTGATCGTCTCTGCTCTTTATCCTGATTTGGAGGCAGAGGTTCAGGCAGCCCAGGCAGAGGCTCCTGATCTTTGTCCACCTGGGAGGCTGTTTGTACCTCTCGCTTTACGACACAAGGTTTTTAAGGAGCACCACGATACTGTCCTTGCTGGGCACCCGGTGAGTAGAGCCACAGTAGATCTCATTGCTCGGAGATTCTGGTGGCCGGCTCTTCGTAAGACGGTTGAGGGTTTTGTGGCAGCTTGCGAGACCTGCGCTCGTGCCAAGGTCCCTCATTCACGGCCATAGGGTTCTCTCCTCCCATTACCCATTCCTTCCCGTCCTTGGACGCATCTGTCCATGGACTTCATTACGGACCTGCCTCGTTCCTCGGGGAAGACTGTGATTCTGGTAGTAGTGGACCGTTTTAGCAAAATGGCGCATTTCATTCCCTTTCCTGGGTTACCCAATGCTAAGACGCTGGCGCAAGAGTTTGTTGATCACATTGTTAAATTGCATGGCATTCCTTCAGACATCGTTTCTGATAGGAGCACGCAATTTGTTTCCAGATTCTGGAAGGCCTTCTGTTCTCGCTTGGGGGTTCGGTTGTCGTTCTCTTCTGCTTTTCACCCGCAGTCGAATGGTCAGACCGAACGCGTCAATCAGAATCTGGAGACATATCTGCGCTGTTTTGTGGCGGAGATTTAGGAGGATTGGTGTTCGTTTTTGTCCCTTGCTGAGTTTGCTTTAAATAACCGTCGCCAGGAGTCCTCTGATATGCACCAAAAAATGGTGACTTATGGGTTTCATCCGCAGTTTGGGACATTCTCTGGAGAGGGGTCTTCTGGTTTACCTGATGAGGAGAGATTTTCCTTGTCTTTGTCATTTATTTGGCAAAAGATTCAGGGTAATCTGAAGAGGATGAGTGAGAGATATAAGCGTGTGGCGGATAAGAGACATGTGCCTGGTCCGGACCTGAATGTGGGTGATCTGGTGTGGTTTTCTACAAAGAATATCAAACTGAAGGTTCCCTCCTGGAAGTTGGGTCCTAAGTTTATTGGGCCTTACAAGATCTTGTCCATCATCAATCCCGTTGCCTTCCGTCTTGATCTTCCTCAGACTTGGAGGATCCATAATGTTTTTCACAGGTCCCTATTAAAACCTTATGTCCAACCCACTGTACCCTCCTCTTTGCCTCCTCCTCCGATTGTTGTTGATGGTAATCTTGAATTTCAGGTCTCTAGGATTGTGGATTCTCGCATTATCCGCGGTTCTCTCCAGTACCTCGTTCATTGGGAGGGTTATGGTCCTGAGGAGAAGATGTGGGTCCCAGTGTTGGATATTAAGGACACTCGTCTCATCAGGGCTTTCCATAGGTCTCATCCTGAGAAGGTGGGCTCTGAGTGTCCGGAGTCCACCCGTAGAGGGAGGGGTACTGTCACCGCCAGTTCTGTGAGAAGGTCTGTTAGACGTTCTTCTCTACCTCTTGCATGACGTTCTTTGTTTTGGTTTCACTTTGTCATCTCCTTTCCTTCTCTCAGCTGTCACCTATTTACACTAATTGTCTCCCTTTATATTCCCTCCCATACTGCCTCACTTTGCGGTTTATACTTCTTCCTGGATGAGTTGTTCACTGCTGGAGGCTGCTACTGCTGATTCCTCAGATAAGTCATTTTCCTTTATTTGTGTTTCCTTGCTGGCTTGATTCTAGGTGACCCTGACTCAGTCTGTATTAAGTCCAGGGAGCCGGTGGTCGTGTCCCCTCACTATTATAGGGTTTTCAGGTGTCACATAGTATTAGGTACGTGGGCATGCAATCGTCTACCATAAAGACATTTGCATGGCATAGCAGTCAGGGAGAGCTCTGGGGGTTTTATAGGGCTCACCCATATGCTCCTTAGTTTGGGATCAAGCCAGTCGGATGTTTATTTATAAGTTCCAGCTTTCTGCAACACCTTCCGTGACACAAAGGTACATGCGACTAGTGTGCCCATTGCTTTGCCAAACTTTTGCCTGTTCCACGCATCCCCGAATCTGAAGGCATTATTTTTAAATTCCAATGTATCATGGATAAAGTTAGAAAATACCGCACTTTTGCCAGTGTTGGCTAAGATATCTGCCACCACTTTAATGCCTTTATCTTGGGGGATGCGCGTGTACAGGTTTTCCACATCAAGTGATACTAGTTTGAAACCCTCCTGCCAATGTATAGCATCCAGTGCCAGTAAGAGGTCCGATGTATCTTTTAAGTGTGAAGGGGCGAACCTAACCATCGGTCTAAGCAACCAGTCAACATAACGTGATAGGGGTTCAGTCACTGACCCGACCCCAGACACTATGGGTCTACCGGGAGGTTGGGTCAGTGACTTGTGTATTTTGGGTACAAAGTACCATGAAGGTTTCAAGGGAAATAACGGTAACAGTTTTTCAGCGTTTTTTTGTGACAACAGATTGAGCTCGAAGAATCTATGGTGTAATCTCCGTAACAGGCCCTGCATACAATATGTGGGCCTGTAATATTTCATATACTTCTTTGTTATGGAGCTGTCGATGGGCCTCAGCCACATAATACTCCAATAATCACTTTTTTTACGTTGCTGTCTGCGTTTCTTACGTTGCTGTCACACAATTTAGTTATCAACCTGACCGGCTCCGTGCTACCACCGGACTGTATGAGGGTCCTCAACAGGGGACTCAACTACAGCCTGGTGGAGCAATTTGACCCGGTCGGGTTTGAAATAGATCTGTTCAAGGCTACCAGGAAATTAACACTGAACAAGTTATTCAATAGAATTCAGTCCACAACAGAAAGAAAGGAAAAAGAAGGTGAAATACCAGCACTTATAGGTCCTTTAGGGTTCAGTGTTACATCGAATTTTGATCATATGGAAATAGCATGTCTCCAGTGGATGACGGGTTCGTCATTGGGTACCCCCAACCAGCAATCAGCTGGTGCTGAATTTCAGGGAGGTGTTAGGTCCACGTTCTATCCCCCCTTGCCTGCCGGCAGTTCCATTGACATATTTCAACAGAAAGTGCTAGAGGGGGTTAAAGCGCTAATGTACCCCGTAGCAAATAAAAATTTTGACATCAGGGAAGAAAAAGCCCTGAAATGGTTACAAACCCGTGACGATATAGTCATAAAGCCGGCAGAAAAGGGAGGTAATGTGGTCCTAGAGACCAAAGAGTATTATGTGGCTGAGGCCCATCGACAGCTCCATAACAAAGAAGTATATGAAATATTACAGGCAGATCCCACATATTGTATGCAGGGCCTGTTACGGAGATTACTCCATAGATACTTCGAGCTCAATCTGTTGTCACAAAAAAACGCTGAAAAACTGTTACCGCTATTTCCCTTGAAACCTTCATGGTACTTTGTACCCAAAATACACAAGTCACTGACCCAACCCCCCGGTAGACCCATAGTGTCTGGGGTCGGGTCAGTGACTGAACCCCTATCACGTTATGTTGACTGGTTGCTTAGACCGATGGTTAGGTTCGCCCCTTCACATTTAAAAGATACATCGGACCTCTTACTGGCACTGGATGCTATACATTGGCAGGAGGGTTTCAAACTAGTATCACTTGATGTGGAAAACCTGTACACGCGCATCCCCCAAGATAAAGGCATTAAAGTGGTGACAGATATCTTAGCCAACACTGGCAAAAGTGCGGTATTTTCCAACTTTATCCATGATGCATTGGAATTTATCCTTAAAAATAATGCCTTCAGATTGCGTGGTACAGGCAAAAGTTTGGCACAGCAATGGGCACAGAAGTCGCATGTACCTTTGCTAACTTATATTTAGCCAATTTTGAGGACAGATACATCTACGCGCTTTCAAATCCCTTCCTACCTTTCATACATACCTATTTAAGGTATATTGACGATGTGTTCATAGTATGGACAGGTACAGAAGTTGATGCGCTTTGTACAGCATCTCAACACATCCAACGACATGAATATGTTATTCACACACAAATTCGGAGATACACATCTCAAATTTTTGGATGTGACTATCTCAGTGAGGCAAGGGGTGTTGGTGACTGAGGGATATCGCAAACCCACAGCCACCAACTCCCTACTTCATTACTCAAGCTATCATGCCCCCAGCGTCAAAAAAGCTGTACCTTATGGACAGTTTGTCAGACTTAAACGCATCAATAAGCTAGAAGAAGATTATAATAAACAGGCTTTAGACCTGAAGAACAGGCTTCTAGCTAGGGATTGCCTCATAAAATTACTTAATGATGCTATGAAAAAGGCTGCACACCCAAGACAAATAAAACCTCCAAGAGTCGCCCGAGTTGAAAAATAAAAAGAGGACAAACATAACTCCAGATTATACCCCTTTGTGTTTTCCTTTAAGTATGGACCAATGGCCTATCAGATCAAAAAGGTTATAAAAGAAAATTGGGGTATACTAGAAAGAGATGAATCCTTGACAGGGATAAAAAACATCGCACCCATTGTCGCATTTAGGAAATGCCATACTCTAAAGGACAGATTGGTCCGCAGTAGATTTCAGGAAAAAAAGACTGAGACATGGCTACAGAGCTGGGGCCCTCGGGGTAACCGCAGATGTGGCCATTGCTCATGTTGCAAACTGAACCCGCAGTGATATACCATGAATTTTGGAGGGATTAAACATAAAGTTAATACCCTTATAACTTGGAAAAGCAAATACGTAGTCTACTTGCTAAAATGTATATGCGGCAGGTTCTACATCGGAAAAAAAATTAGATGTCTCCAAGAAAGGATCAGGGAACACATTAAATCACTCACCAGTGGTAAGGGATGCCCTCGTCTCTCATCGAACACATAAGACAGGAACACGGAGGGAGCGATCAAACACTAAGTTTTGCGGGGATTGAGATAATACGCAGTCTACCACAAGGGGGAGATAGACACAAAGAACTACTAAGGAGAGAGAGCAAGTGGATCTTGCGCGCAGGCGCAATGGGTCCGTTGGGACTCAATGAAAAGATCGACATGGGAGTCTTCTTGTAAATACTGTTGATTATGCTCTTTGTATTGCAAGTATATTTGTATGATTATTTTAATGTAACATGTCTTTCACATAGTGACGCAGCTTTCCCTCTGTGACGCACAGGTAGGCGCCAGGTAAGCGCAATGCCTGGGCGGCGCAGAGAGAAGCGCGTCATAGCAGGCTTTTAAAAGCAGGTGAAATTCACCGCTTGATTATAGGCCCGTTGAAGCACTAAGGTGCGAAACGGCCGTCGCCTCGTCCTGCTGATGCACATATGTATGTAAGTCTGCTCCCTACCTTTCATCACGTGGAATAAAGAAACCACTCTGCAAGTACCAGTGAGTGCCGCCCTCGTCTTTCATTTTTCAAGTTAATGGCATTCTTTCCCCTTCCTTCCCCATCTATAACGGGACACGCCAAGGCTGCCCATTGTCTCCCCTGCTGTATATTTTGGTTATGGAGCACCTTATGTCTTCTATACGAGCCAATCCAGACATCTCGGGAATAAAGATCGGATACAGAGAATACAAGTGTGCGCCCTTAGTAGACGATCTTTTGCTCTATATCACTAACCCCCGCATCTCCCTACTGTCTGCTCTGTGAGATCTCCCGTTTTGGCGACTGGACCAACTTCAAAATTAATATGTCCAAGTCTGAGGCTTTAAATGTCTCCTTACCCAGTGACCTGGTCTCATCCCTCAAAACCTCCTTCCCTTTTTCTTGGCCGTCCAATAGTATAACATATCTAGGAATAAAAATCACTGTAGACCTGACACAGCTCTTTAGATTAAAGGGGTTATGCCGTTTTTTTAAACTGATGATCTATCCTCTGGATAGGTCATTAGCATCTGATCGGCGGGGGTCCGACACCCGGGATCCCCGCCGATCAGCTGTTTGAGAAAGCAGCGGCGCTGGCAGGAGCAACGCGACCTGACTAGTATCAATGGCCTGGGCGGGGCGAAGCTCTGTTCAGTTGAATGGAGCTTAGCTCCACCCAGGCCAGGATAGATCATCAGTTTAAAAAAACTGCATAACCCCTTTAAATTTTACCCTTCTACTCCAACAATTCCAGAAGGACCTGAAAGCCTGGCGCCGACGGGACTTCTCCTGGTTCTGAAGGATTAATATTCTGAAAATGACCCTGTTACCAAAATTACTTTACCTCCTACAGACCATCCGCCTTCGTATTCCGTCTCAAATTCGCCGGTGTTTCACACAATTTGTATGGTCACCTGGTAAACCACGAAAAAAATGGGAAACAATTACCTGTTCCAAGGAGACAGGGGGGTGGGTCTCCCTGACTGTCGATTATACTATCATGCTACCGCCTATGCCCGGCTGTTGGACTTGACTCGCACTCACAATTCCTGGTCCTGGGTCCATATTGGCCTTTACAGTCTACCACACATTCGCAACTTTGGCGTCCATTAGTCGACACGCCTCTCTAATTGACCCTAAGGGCCCCTTGGTTCCAATAGCAGACCACCCTCGCTTCCCCCTGGGGCATTCATCCCAGCCCTTTCTACAGGGCACGAGGACTCGCCCGTTAAGATTCCATCAAGCCCTTTCTGGGTCCTCGCTGGGACCCCTACCCCATCAACTCGTAACTCTTTTGAGTACCTACAACTTAAGCATTTCCATTCCGCCATATGTAAGACCCACGCACTGACCCAATCTCTCACAACATTCAAACAGATGTGTATTCACCCCTCACCGGTCTTCAGACCAATATCGACTATATACAAACTGCTGATCCAGCGATGCTTCTCGCACCCACCTCCGTTCTGTCAGGCCTGGGAACAGGACATAGGTACTCATCTTACCCCATCTCAATGGAATAGAAGTTTTCTCACAAAGCACTGATTTCTACCAAGGCTCAAGAAACAAGCTACAAAATTCTATCCATATGGTACAGAGTACCCACATTGCTTCATAAATGGTTCCCCACGGTGTCAGACAGATGCTGGAGATGTCAGATGGAGGAGGGCACGATGATCCACATCTGGTGGCATTGTACAGTCGTGGCCAAAAGTTTTAAGAATTACATAAATATTGGAAATTGGAAAAGTTGCTGCTTAAGTTTTAATAATAGCAATTTGCATATACTCCAGAATGTTATGAAGAGTGATCAGATGAATTGCATAGTCCTTCTTTGCCATGAAAATTAACTTAATCCCAAAAAAAACTTTCCACTGCATTTCATTGCTGTCATTAACCTCTTAAGGAATAGGGCGTACAGGTACGCCCTTGTGCCCTGGTACTTAAGGACACAGGGCGTACATGTACGCCCTGTGTATTTTCGATCACTGCCGTGCGGCTGGTAGTGATCGGAACCCGGTGCCTGCTCAAATCATTGAGCAGGCACCTAGGCTAAATGCGCGGGGGGGTCCCGTGACCCCCCCATGTCGGCGATCGCGGCAAACCGCAGGTCAATTCAGACCTGCGGTTTGCTGCGATTTCTGCAGTTTCTGGTCCCCGCGGTCCCTGACCGCGGGGATCAGAAACTTTATATGCCTAAAAAAAGTTTTATTCACCCCCCCCTGCACCCCCGAATGATTTTTATGGTGGCGGGAGGTGCAGGGGGAGGGTTGCGGGCGGTGTGGGCGGTGCGGGAGGCGGGCGGTGCGGCAGGCGGGATCGCGATCCCCCGCCCGCCTCCCCTTGAAAATTCATTGGTGTTCAGTGGGTATACCAGGGTGCCAGCACATTGCTGGCACCCTGGTATAAACGGCTGACATCTGCGATGCGATGTCAGCCGTTTAACCCTTTCCATACAGCGGTCCGTACGGACCGCTGTATGGAAAAGGTTAACAGCGCAGGGAGCTCTCTCCCATCGGGGGGCTGCTGTGCCTTTGCAGCCCCCCGATGGAGAGGGAGAGAGCCCCCAGACAGCCCCCCGAGAGATCCCCTCCTTACCCTTCCCCGTCTGCGAAGTTCTGAGCAGACGGGGAAGGTTCCCATGGCAACAGGACGCCTCTCAGCATAGAAAGGCATAGATCTGTTCAGTGTAAGTAAAATACAGTGCAGTACAATATATATTGTTCTGTACTGTATTATACAGACATCAGACCCACTGGATCTTCAAGAACCAAGTGGGTCTGGGTCAAAAAAAAGTGAATAAAAGTGAAAAAAAAGTAAAAATCAAAAAACACATTTATCACTGATAAAAAATGAAAAAAATAAAATTCCCTACACATGTTTGGTATCGCCGCGTCCGTAACGACCTGATCTATAAAACGGTCATGTTACTTTACCCGAACGGTGAACACCATAAAATAAAAAATAAAAAACTATGATAAAATTGAAATTTTGCCCACCTTACTTCCCAAAAAAGGTAATAAAAGTGATCAAAAAAGTCGCATGTACGCCAAAATTGTAACAATCAAACCGTCATCTCATCCCGCAAAAATCATACCCTACCCAAGATAATCGCCCAAAAACTGAAAAAACTATGGCTCTTAGACTATGGAGACACTAAAACATGATTTTTTTTGTTTCAAAAATGAAATCATTGTGTAAAACTTACATAAATAAAAAAAAAGTATACATATTAGGTATCGCCGCGTCCGTATCGCCCGGCTCTATAAAAATATCACATGATCTAACCCCTCAGATGACCACCGTAAAAAAATAAAAATAAAAACGGTGTAAAAAAAGCCATTTTTTGTCATCTTACGTCACAAAAAGTGTAATAGCAAGCAATCAAAAAGTCATATGCACCCCAAAATAGATGCCAATCAAACCGTCATCTCATCCCGCAAAAAATGAGACCCTACTTAAGATAATCGCCCAAAAACTGAAAAAAACTATGGCTCTTAGACTATGGAGACACTAAAACATTTTTTGGGTTTTAAAAATGAAATCATTGTGTAAAACTTACATAAATAAAAAAAATTGTATACATATTAGGTATCGCCGCGTCCGTGACAACCTGCTCTATAAAATTACCACATGATCTAACCTGTCAGATGAATGTTGTAAATAACAAAAAAAATAAACGGTGCCAAAAAAGCTATTTCTTGTTACCTTGCCGCACAAAAAGTGTAATATAGAGCAACCAAAAATCATATGTACCCTAAACTAGTACCAACAAAACTGCCACCCTATCCCGTAGTTTCCAAAATGGGGTCACTTTTTTGGAGTTTCTACTCTAGGGGTGCATCAGGGGGGCTTCAAATGGGACATGGTGTAAAAAAAAACAGTCCAGCAAAACCTGCTTTCCAAAAACCATATGGTGTTCCTTTCCTTCTGCGCCCTGCCGTGTGCCCGTACAGCGGTTTACGACCACATATGGGGTGTTTCTGTAAACTACAGAATTAGGGCCATAAATAATGAGTTTTGTTTGGCTGTTAACCCTTGCTTTGTAACTGGAAAAAAAATATTAAAATGGAAAATCTGCCAAAAAAGTGAAATTTTGAAATTGTATCTCTATTTTCCATTAAATCTTGTGCAACACCTAAAGGGTTAACAAAGTTTGTAAAATCAGTTTTGAATACCTTGAGGGGTGTAGTTTCTTAGAAGGGGTCACTTTTATGGAGTTTATAATCTAGGGGTGCATCAGGGGGGCTTCAAATGGGACATGGTGCCAAAAAAACAGTCCAGCAAAATCAGCCCTCCAAAAACCAAACGGCGCACCTTTCACTCTACGCCCTGCTATGTGGCCGTACAGTAGTTTACGGCCACATATGGGGTGTTTCTGTAAACAGCAGAGTCAGGGCAATAAAGATACAGTCTTGTTTGGCTGTTAACCCTTGCTTTGTTAGTGGAAAAAATGGGTTAAAATGGAAAATTAGGCAAAAAAATTGAATTCTCAAATTTCATCGCCATTTGCCAATAACTCTTGTGCAACACCTAAAGGGTTAACGACGTATGTAAAATCAGTTTTGAATACCTTGAGGGGTGTAGTTTCTTAGATGGGGTCACTTTTAGGGAGTTTCTCCTCTAGGGGTGCATCAGGGGGCTTCAAATGGGACATGGTGTCAAAAAACCAGTCCATAAAAATCAGCCTTCCAAAAACCAAAGGGGCAACTTTCCCTCTACGCCCCGCTGTGTGGCCGTACAGTAGTTTACGGCCACATATTGGGTGTTTCTGTAAACGGCAGAGTCAGGGCAATAAAGATACAGTCTTGTTTGGCTGTTAACCCTTGGTTTGTTATTGGAAAAAATGGGTTAAAATGAAAAATTAGACAAAAAAATGAAATTCTCAAATTTCCTCCCCATTTGCCAATAACTCTTGTGCAACACCTAAAGGGTTAACAACGTATGCAAAATCAGTTTTGAATACCTTGAGGGGTGTAGTTTCTTAGATGGGGTCATTTTTGGGTGGTTTCTATAATGTAAGCCTCGCAAAGTGACTTGAGACCTGAACTGGTCCCTAAAAGTTGAGTTTTTGTAAATTTCAGAAAAATTTCAAGATTTGCTTCTAAACTTCTAAGCCTTATAACATCCCCAAAAAATAAAATATCATTCCCAAAACAATTCAAACATGAAGTAGACATATGGGGAATGTAAAGTCATCACAATTTTTGGGGGTATTACTATGTATTACAGAAGTAGAGAAACTGAAACTTTGAAATTTGCAAATTCTTCCAAATTTTTGTTAAATTAGGTATTTTTTGGTGCAAAAAAAATTATTTTTTTGACTCCATTTTACCAGTGTCATGAAGTACAATATGTGACGAAAAAACAATCTCAGAACGGCCTGGATAAGTCAAAGCGTTTTAAAGTTATTAGCACTTAAAAGGGACTCTGGTCAGATTTTCAAAAAATGGCCTGGTCCTAAGGTGTAAAAAGGCTGTGTCCTTAAGGGGTTAAAGGACCTGCTGAGATCATTTCAGTAATCGTCTTATTAACTCAGGTGAGAATGTTGACGAGCACAAGGCTGGAGATCATTATGTCAGGCTGATTGGGTTAAAATGGCAGACTTGACATGTTAAAAGGAGGGTGATGCTTGAAATCATTGTTCTTCCATTGTTAACCATGGTGACCTGCAAAGAATTGCGTGCAGCCATCATTGCATTGCATAAAAATGGCTTCACAGGCAAGGATATTGTGGCTACTAAGATTGCACCTCAATCAACAATTTATAGGATCATCAAGAACTTCACGGAAAGAGGTTCAATTCTTGTTAAGAAGGCTTCAGGGCGTCCAAGAAAGTCCAGCAAGTGCCAGGATCGTCTCCTAAAGAGGATTCAGCTGCGGGATCGGAGTGCCACCAGTGCAGAGCTTGCTCAGGAATGGCAGCAGGCAGGTGTGAGCGCATCTGCACGCACAGTGAGGCAAAGACTTTTGGAAGATGGCCTGGTGTCAAGAAGGGCAGCAAAGAAGCCACTTCTCTCCAAAAAAAACATCAGGGACAGATTGATCTTCTGCAGAAAGTATGGTGAATGGACTGCTGAGGACTGGGGCAAAGTCATATTCTCCGATGAAGTCTCTTTCCGATTGTTTGGGGCATCTGGAAAAAGGCTTGTCCGGAGAAGAAAAGGTGAGCGCTACCATCAGTCCTGTGTCATGCCAACAGTAAAGCATCCTGAGACCATTCATGTGTGGGGTTGCTTCTCATCCAAGGGAGTGGGCTCACTCACAATTTTGCCCAAAAACACAGCCATGAATAAAGAATGGTACCAAAACACCCTCCAACAGCAACTTCTTCCAACAATCCAACAACAGTTTGGTGAAGAACAATGCATTTTCCAGCACGATGGAGCACCATGCCATAAGGCAAAAGTGATAACTAAGTGGCTCGGGGACCAAAACGTTGATATTTTGGGTCCATGGCCTGGAAACTCCCCAGATCTTAATCCCATTGAGAACTTGTGGTCAATCCTCAAGAGGCGGGTGGACAAACAAAAACCCACTAATTCTGACAAACTCCAAGAAGTGATTATGAATGAATGGGTTGCTATCAGTCAGGAATTGGCCCAGAAGTTGATTGAGAGCATGCCCAGTCGAATTGCAGAGGTCCTGAAAAAGAAGGGCCAATACTGCAAATACTGACTCTTTGCATAAATGTCATGTAATTGTCGATAAAAGCCTTTGAAACGTATGAAGTGCGTGTAATTATATTTCACTACATCACAGAAACAACTGAAACAAAGATCTAAAAGCAGTTTAGCAGCTAACTTTGTGAAAACTAATATTTGTGTCATTCTCAAAACTTTTGGCCACGACTGTACTACTCTGCGTCCCTTTTGGAATTCTGTGCATAAGACAATTAGAGAAGTAACAGGCATCCCTATCCAGAACACACCTGAAGCCCTCCTATTGTTCGTACTTGACCTTAATGTCCCTGCCTATAAGAACTCACTCCTGAAATATATGATCCAAGTGGAAAAGGCAGTAATACCACGACACTGGAAATGTACCTCCCCTCCTTCGTTAGAAGAATGGTTTGAGGAGATTGCTCTATATCAGAGCATAGAGGATCTAAATAGTGTGACACCTCTAGACGCTTCAAGATATCTGAGGACCTGGGGTCCGTGGGACACATTCCGTTCCTCAGAAACCTTCCAACACATACAAACGTGATCTCCACTAGTGATAAGCGGCAGGGGTCAAATTCGAATTCGTGATATTTTGTGAATATTTAGTCGAATATTCGTTGAATATTCGCAAATTTTTTGTCTGCAAGGTATTTGTGAGTGAGTGACACCCTGTAACGGTATGAGTGGTGGGCTAGCCAGTGGCCACAGTACAGTCTGTGGGCCAGACACACACTGGCTTGCAACTGGGATTATATCACAGAAAATTATTAAATAGAATTTTTTTTATCTGCAAGGTATTTGTGAGTGAGTGACACCCTGTAACGGTATGAGTGGTGGGCTAGCCAGTGGCCACAGTACAGTCTGTGGGTCAGACACACACACTGGCTTGCAACTAGGATTATATCACAGAAAATTATTACATTGATTTTTTTTTTATCTGCAAGGTATTTGTGAGTGAGTTACACCCTGTAACGGTATGAGTGGTGGGCTAGCCAGTGGCCACAGTACAGTCTGTGGGCCAGAAACACACTGGCTTGCAACTGGGATTATATCACAGAAAATTATTAAATAGAATTTTTTTTATCTGCAAGGTATTTGTGAGTGAGTGACACCCTGTAACGGTATGAGTGGTGGGCTAGCCAGTGGCCACAGTACAGTCTGTGGGCCAGACACACACTGGCTTGCAACTGGGATTATATCACAGAAAATTATTAAATAGAATTTTTTTTATCTGCAAGGTATTTGTGAGTGAGTGACACTCTGTAACGGTATGAGTGGTGGGCTAGCCAGTGGCCACAGTACAGTCTGTGGGCCAGACACACACTGGCTTGCAACTGGGATTATATCACAGAAAATTATTACATTGATTTTTTTTTTTTATCTGCAAGGTATTTGTGAGTGAGTGACACCCTGTAACGGTATGAGTGGTGGGCTAGCCAGTGGCCACAGTACAGTCTGTGGGTCAGACACACACTGGCTTGCAACTGGGATTATATCACAGAAAATTATTACATTGATTTTTTTTTTATCTGCAAGGTATTTGTGAGTGAGTTACACCCTGTAACGGTATGAGTGGTGGGCTAGCCAGTGGCCACAGTACAGTCTGTGGGCCAGACACACACTGGCTTGCAACTGGGATTATATCACAGAAAATTATTAAATAGAATTTTTTTTATCTGCAAGGTATTTGTGAGTGAGTGACACTCTGTAACGGTATGAGTGGTGGGCTAGCCAGTGGCCACAGTACAGTCTGTGGGCCAGACACACACTGGCTTGCAACTGGGATTATATCACAGAAAATTATTAAATAGAATTTTTTTTATCTGCAAGGTATTTGTGAGTGAGTGACACCCTGTAACGGTATGAGTGGTGGGCTAGCCAGTGGCCACTGTACAGTCTGTGGGCCAGACACACACTGGCTTGCAACTGGGATTATATCACAGAAAATTATTACATTGATTTTTTTTTTTTATCTGCAAGGTATTTGTGAGTGAGTTACACCTTGTAACGGTGTGAGTGGTGGGCTAGCCAGTGGCCACAGTACAGTCTGTGGGCCAGACACACACTGGCTTGCAACTGGGATTATATCACAGAAAATTATTAAATAGAATTTTTTTTATCTGCAAGGTATTTGTGAGTGAGTGACACCCTGAAACGGTATGAGTGGTGGGCTAGCCAGTGGCCACAGTACAGTCTATGGGCCAGACACACACTGGCTTGCAACTGGGATTATATCACAGAAAATTATTACATAGATTTTTTTTTTTATCTGCAAGGTATTTGTGAGTGAGTGACACCCTGTAACTGTATGAGTGGTGGGCTAGCCAGTGGCCACAGTACAGTCTGTGGGCCAGACACACACTGGCTTGCAACTGGGATTATATCACAGAAAATTATTACATTGATTTTTTTTTTTTATCTGCAAGGTATTTGTGAGTGAGTTACACCTTGTAACGGTGTGAGTGGTGGGCTAGCCAGTGGCCACAGTACAGTCTGTGGGCCAGACACACACTGGCTTGCAACTGGGATTATATCACAGAAAATTCTTAAATAGAATTTTTTTTATCTGCAAGGTATTTGTGAGTGAGTGACACTCTGTAACGGTATGAGTGGTGGGCTAGCCAGTGGCCACAGTACAGTCTGTGGGCCAGACACACACTGGCTTGCAACTGGGATTATATCACAGAAAATTATTAAATAGATTTTTTTTTATCTGCAAGGTATTTGTGAGTGAGTGACACCCTGTAACGGTATGAGTGGTGGGCTAGCCAGTGGCCACAGTACAGTCTGTGGGCCAGACACACACTGGCTTGCAACTGGGATTATATCACAGAAAATTATTACATTGATTTTTTTTTTTATCTGCAAGGTATTTGTGAGTGAGTGACACTCTGTAACGGTATGAGTGGTGGGCTAGCCAGTGGCCACAGTACAGTCTGTGGGCCAGACACACACTGGCTTGCAACTGGGATTATATCACAGAAAATTATTAAATAGATTTTTTTTTATCTGCAAGGTATTTGTGAGTGAGTGACACCCTGTAACGGTATGAGTGGTGGGCTAGCCAGTGGCCACAGTACAGTCTGTGGGCCAGACACACACTGGCTTGCAACTTGGATTATATCACAGAAAAATATTAAATAGAATTTTTTTTTTTCTGCAAGGTATTTGTGAGTGAGTGACACTCTGTAACGGTATGAGTGGTGGGCTAGCCAGTGGCCACAGTACAGTCTGTGGGCCAGACACACACTGGCTTGCAACTGGGATTATATCACAGAAAATTATTAAATAGAATTTTTTTTATCTGCAAGGTATTTGTGAGTGAGTGACACCCTGTAACGGTATGAGTGCTGGGCTAGCCAGTGGCCACAGTACAGTCTGTGGGCCAGACACACACTGGCTTGCAACTGGGATTATATCACAGAAAATTATTACATTGATTTTTTTTTATCTACAAGGTATTTCTGCGTGAGTTACACCCTGTAACGGTATGAGTGGTGGGCTAGCCAGTGGCCACAGTACAGTCTGTGGGCCAGACACACACTGGCTTGCAACTGGGATTATATCACAGAAAATTATTAAATAGAATTTTTTTTATCTGCAAGGTATTTGTGAGTGAGTGACACCCTGTAACGGTATGAGTGGTGGGCTAGCCAGTGGCCACAGTACAGTCTGTGGGCCAGACACACACTGGCTTGCAACTGGGATTATATCACAGAAAATTATTAAATAGAATTTTTTTTATCTGCAAGGTATTTGTGAGTGAGTGACACCCTGTAACGGTATGAGTGGTGGGCTAGCCAGTGGCCACAGTACAGTCTGTGGGCCAGACATACACTGGCTTGCAACTGGGATTATATCACAGAAAATTATTAAATAGAATTTTTTTTATCTTCAAGGTATTTGTGAGTGAGTGACACCCTGTAACGGTATGAGTGGTGGGCTAGCCAGTGGCCACAGTACAGTCTGTGGGCCAGACACACACTGGCTTGCAACTGGGATTATATCACAGAAAATTATTACATTGATATTTTTTTTTTATCTGCAAGGTATTTGTGAGTGAGTGACACCCTGTAACTGTATGAGTGGTGGGCTAGCCAGTGGCCACAGTACAGTCTGTGGGCCAGACACACACTGGCTTGCAACTGGGATTATATCACAGAAAATTATTAAATAGAATTTTCTTTATCTGCAAGGTATTTGTGAGTGAGTGACACCCTGTAACGGTATGAGTGGTGGGCTAGCCAGTGGCCACAGTACAGTCTGTGGGCCAGACACACACTGGCTTGCAACTGGGATTATATCACAGAAAATTATTAAATAGAATTTTTTTATCTGCAAGGTATTTGTGAGTGAGTGACACCCTGTAACGGTATGAGTGGTGGGCTAGCCAGTGGCCACAGTACAGTCTGTGGGCCAGACACACACTGGCTTGCAACTTGGATTATATCACAGAAAAATATTAAATAGAATTTTTTTTTTTCTGCAAGGTATTTGTGAGTGAGTGACACTCTGTAACGGTATGAGTGGTGGGCTAGCCAGTGGCCACAGTACAGTCTGTGGGCCAGACACACACTGGCTTGCAACTGGGATTATATCACAGAAAATTATTAAATAGAATTTTTTTTATCTGCAAGGTATTTGTGAGTGAGTGACACCCTGTAACGGTATGAGTGCTGGGCTAGCCAGTGGCCACAGTACAGTCTGTGGGCCAGACACACACTGGCTTGCAACTGGGATTATATCACAGAAAATTATTACATTGATTTTTTTTTTTATCTGCAAGGTATTTGTGAGTGAGTGACACCCTGTAACTGTATGAGTGGTGGGCTAGCCAGTGGCCACAGTACAGTCTGTGGGCCAGACACACACTGGCTTGCAACTGGGATTATATCACAGAAAATTATTAAATAGAATTTTTTTTATCTGCAAGGTATTTGTGAGTGAGTGACACCCTGTAACGGTATGAGTGGTGGGCTAGCCAATACAGTCTGTGGGCCAGACACACACTGGCTTGCAACTGGGATTATATCACAGAAAATTATTACATTGATTTTTTTTTTTATCTGCAAGGTATTTGTGAGTGAGTTACACCTTGTAACGGTGTGAGTGGTGGGCTAGCCAGTGGCCACAGTACAGTCTGTGGGCCAGACACACACTGGCTTGCAACTGGGATTATATCACAGAAAATTCTTAAATAGAATTTTTTTTATCTGCAAGGTATTTGTGAGTGAGTGACACTCTGTAACGGTATGAGTGGTGGGCTAGCCAGTGGCCACAGTACAGTCTGTGGGCCAGACACACACTGGCTTGCAACTGGGATTATATCACAGAAAATTATTAAATAGATTTTTTTTTATCTGCAAGGTATTTGTGAGTGAGTGACACCCTGTAACGGTATGAGTGGTGGGCTAGCCAGTGGCCACAGTACAGTCTGTGGGCCAGACACACACTGGCTTGCAACTGGGATTATATCACAGAAAATTATTACATTGATTTTTTTTTATCTACAAGGTATTTCTGCGTGAGTTACACCCTGTAACGGTATGAGTGGTGGGCTAGCCAGTGGCCACAGTACAGTCTGTGGGTCAGACACACACTGGCTTGCAACTGGGATTATATCACAGAAAATTATTAAATAGAATTTTTTTTATCTGCAAGGTATTTGTGAGTGAGTGACACCCTGTAACGGTATGAGTGGTGGGCTAGCCAGTGGCCACAGTACAGTCTGTGGGCCAGACACACACTGGCTTGCAACTGGGATTATATCACAGAAAATTATTAAATAGAATTTTTTTTATCTTCAAGGTATTTGTGAGTGAGTGACACCCTGTAACGGTATGAGTGGTGGGCTAGCCAGTGGCCACAGTACAGTCTGTGGCCCAGACACACACTGGCTTGCAACTGGGATTATATCACAGAAAATTATTAAATAGAATTTTTTTATCTGCAAGGTATTTGTGAGTGAGTGACACCCTGTAACGGTATGAGTGGTGGGCTAGCCAGTGGCCACAGTACAGTCTGTGGGCCAGACACACACTGGCTTGCAACTTGGATTATATCACAGAAAAATATTAAATAGAATTTTTTTTTTTCTGCAAGGTATTTGTGAGTGAGTGACACTCTGTAACGGTATGAGTGGTGGGCTAGCCAGTGGCCACAGTACAGTCTGTGGGCCAGACACACACTGGCTTGCAACTGGGATTATATCACAGAAAATTATTAAATAGAATTTTTTTTATCTGCAAGGTATTTGTGAGTGAGTGACACCCTGTAACGGTATGAGTGCTGGGCTAGCCAGTGGCCACAGTACAGTCTGTGGGCCAGACACACACTGGCTTGCAACTGGGATTATATCACAGAAAATTATTACATTGATTTTTTTTTTATCTACAAGGTATTTCTGCGTGAGTTACACCCTGTAACGGTATGAGTGGTGGGCTAGCCAGTGGCCACAGTACAGTCTGTGGGCCAGACACACACTGGCTTGCAACTGGGATTATATCACAGAAAATTATTAAATATAATTTTTTTTATCTGCAAGGTATTTGTGAGTGAGTGACACCCTGTAACGGTATGAGTGGTGGGCTAGCCAGTGGCCACAGTACAGTCTGTGGGCCAGACACACACTGGCTTGCAACTGGGATTATATCACAGAAAATTATTAAATAGAATTTTTTTATCTGCAAGGTATTTGTGAGTGAGTGACACCCTGTAACGGTATGAGTGGTGGGCTAGCCAGTGGCCACAGTACAGTCTGTGGGCCAGACACACACTGGCTTGCAACTGGGATTATATCACAGAAAATTATTAAATAGAATTTTTTTTATCTGCAAGGTATTTGTGAGTGAGTGACACCCTGTAACGGTATGAGTGGTGGGCTAGCCAGTGGCCACAGTACAGTCTGTGGGCCAGACACACACTGGCTTGCAACTGGGATTATATCACAGAAAATTATTAAATAGAATTTTTTTTATCTGCAAGGTATTTGTAAGTGAGTGACACCCTGTAACGGTATGAGTGGTGGGCTAGCCAGTAGCCACAGTACAGTCTGTGGGCCAGACACACACTGGCTTGCAACTGGGATTATATCACAGAAAATTATTAAATAGAATTTTTTTTATCTGCAAGGTATTTGTGAGTGAGTGACACCCTGTAACGGTATGAGTGGTGGGCTAGCCAGTGGCCACAGTACAGTCTGTGGGCCAGACACACACTGGCTTGCAACTGGGATTATATCACAGAAAATTATTACATTGATTTTTTTTTTATCTGCAAGGTATTTGTGAGTGAGTGACACCCTGTAACGGTATGAGTGGTGGGCTAGCCAGTGGCCACAGTACAGTCTGTGGGCCAGACACACACTGGCTTGCAACTGGGATTATATCACAGAAAATTATTACATTGATTTTTTTTTATCTACAAGGTATTTCTGCGTGAGTTACACCCTGTAACGGTATGAGTGGTGGGCTAGCCAGTGGCCACAGTACAGTCTGTGGGTCAGACACACACTGGCTTGCAACTGGGATTATATCACAGAAAATTATTAAATAGAATTTTTTTTATCTGCAAGGTATTTGTGAGTGAGTGACACCCTGTAACGGTATGAGTGGTGGGCTAGCCAGTGGCCACAGTACAGTCTGTGGGCCAGACACACACTGGCTTGCAACTGGGATTATATCACAGAAAATTATTAAATATAATTTTTTTTATCTGCAAGGTATTTGTGAGTGAGTGACACCCTGTAACGGTATGAGTGGTGGGCTAGCCAGTGGCCACAGTACAGTCTGTGGGCCAGACACACACTGGCTTGCAACTGGGATTATATCACAGAAAATTATTAAATAGAATTTTTTTTATCTGCAAGGTATTTGTGAGTGAGTGACACCCTGTAACGGTATGAGTGGTGGGCTAGCCAGTGGCCACAGTACAGTCTGTGGGCCAGACACACACTGGCTTGCAACTGGGATTATATCACAGAAAATTATTAAATAGAATTTTTTTTATCTGCAAGGTATTTGTAAGTGAGTGACACCCTGTAACGGTATGAGTGGTGGGCTAGCCAGTAGCCACAGTACAGTCTGTGGGCCAGACACACACTGGCTTGCAACTGGGATTATATCACAGAAAATTATTAAATAGAATTTTTTTTATCTGCAAGGTATTTGTGAGTGAGTGACACCCTGTAACGGTATGAGTGGTGGGCTAGCCAGTGGCCACAGTACAGTCTGTGGGCCAGACACACACTGGCTTGCAACTGGGATTATATCACAGAAAATTATTACATTGATTTTTTTTTTATCTGCAAGGTATTTGTGAGTGAGTGACACCCTGTAACGGTATGAGTGGTGGGCTAGCCAGTGGCCACAGTACAGTCTGTGGGCCAGACACACACTGGCTTGCAACTGGGATTATATCAAAGAAAATTATTAAATATAATTTTTTTTTATCTGCAAGGTATTTGTGAGTGAGTGACACCCTGTAACGGTATGAGTGGTGGGCTAGCCAGTGGTCACAGTACAGTCTGTGGGCCAGACACACACTGGCTTGCAACTGGCATTATATCACAGAAAATTATTAAATTGATTTTTTTTTATCTGCAAGGTATTTGTGAGTGAGTTACACCCTGTACCGGTATGAGTGGTGGGCTAGCCAGTGGCCATAGTACAGTCTGTGGGCCAGACACACACTGGCTTGCAACTGGGATTATATCACAGAAAATTATTAAATAGAATTTTTTTTATCTGCAAGGTATTTGTTAGTGAGTGACACCCTGTAACGGTATGAGTTGTGGGCTAGCCAGTGGCCACAGTACAGTCTGTGGGCCAGACACACACTGGCTTGCAACTGGGATTATATCACAGAAAATTATTAAATAGAATTTTTTTTATCTGCAAGGTATTTGTGAGTGAGTGACACCCTGTAACGGTATGAGTGGTGGGCTAGCCAGTGGCCACAGTACAGTCTGTGGGCCAGACACACACTGGCTTGCAACTGGGATTATATCACAGAAAATTATTACATTGATTTTTTTTTATCTACAAGGTATTTCTGCGTGAGTTACACCCTGTAACGGTATGAGTGGTGGGCTAGCCAGTGGCCACAGTACAGTCTGTGAGCCAGACACACACTGGCTTGCAACTGGGATTATATCACAGAAAATTATTAAATAGAATTTTTTTTATCTGCAAGGTATTTGTGAGTGAGTGACACCCTGTAACGGTATGAGTGGTGGGCTAGCCAGTAGCCACAGTACAGTCTGTGGGCCAGACACACACTGGCTTGCAACTAGGATTATATCACAGAAAAACATTAAATAGAATTTTTTTTTATCTGCAAGGTATTTGTGAGTGAGTGACACTCTGTAACGGTATGAGTGGTGGGCTAGCCAGTGGTCACAGTACAGTCTGTGGGCCAGACACACACTGGCTTGCAACTGGGATTATATCACAGAAAATTATTAAATTGATTTTTTTTTTATCTGCAAGGTATTTGTGAGTGAGTTACACCCTGTAACGGTATGATTGGTGGGCTAGCCAGTGGCCACAGTACAGTCTGTGGGCCAGACACACACTGGCTTGCAACTGGGATTATATCACAGAAAAACATTAAATAGAATTTTTTTTTATCTGCAAGGTATTTGTGAGTGAGTGACACCCTGTAACGGTATGAGTGGTGGGCTAGCCAGTAGCCACAGTACAGTCTGTGGGCCAGACACACACTGGCTTGCAACTGGGATTATATCACACCCTGTAGTGGAAGTCTAGCCACTAGCCAGTGGCCACAATACAGTCTGTGTGGGCCTGACACACACTGGCTTGCAACTGGGATTATATCACAGAAAATTATTAAATAGAATTTTTTTTATCTGCAAGGTATTTGTGAGTGAGTGACACCCTGTAACGGTATGAGTGGTGGGCTAGCCAGTGGCCACAGTACAGTCTGTGGGCCAGACACACACTGGCTTGCAACTGGGATTATATCACAGAAAATTATTAAATTGATTTTTTTTTATCTGCAAGGTATTTGTGAGTGAGTGACACCCTGTAACGGTATGAGTGGTGGGCTAGCCAGTGGCCACAGTGCAGTCTGTGGGCCAGACACACACTGGCTTGCAACTGGGATTATATCACAGAAAAATATTAAATTTTTTTATTTTTTATCTACAAGGTATTTGTGAATGAGTCACACCCTGTAACGGTATGAGTGGTATGAGCCCCCTGGATCTCATAGGCCGGAAGCTGTATGAGTAATACACATAGTATTACTCATACAGCCAATGGATTCCAATACAGAAGTATTGGAATGCATTGTAAAAGGAATTAGACCCCCAAAAGTTGAAGTACCAAAGTAAGACAAAAAATAAAGTAAAAAAAAAGCTGAAAAAATAAAGTTTTCCCCCCCAAAAATTTAAAGTTTCAAGTAAAAATAAACAAAAACATAATTTTCCCCAAATAAAGTTAAAAAAAATTGGTAAAAAATAAAAAAAGTTTACATATTGAGTATCGTCGCGTCCGTATCGACCGGCTCTATAAACATATCACATGATCTAACTCCTCAGATGAACACCGTAAAAAATACAAAATAAAAACTGTGCTAAATAAACAATTTTTTTGTCACCTTACATCACAAAAAGTACAACAATAAGCGATCAAAAAGGCGTATGCCCACCAAAATAGTACCAATCTGTCGCCTCATCCACCAAAAAATGAGCCCCTACCTAAGACAATCGCCCAAAAAATTAAAAAAACTATGGCTCAGAATATGGAGACACTAAAACATCATTTTTTTTGTTTTAAAAAAGCTGTTATTGTAATAAATAAATAAAAAGTATACATATTAGGTATCGCCACGTCCGTATCCGGCTCTATAAAAATATCACATAAAATAAAAACTGTGTAAAAAAAGCAATTTTTGGTCATCTTACATCACAAAAAGTGTAATAGCAAACGATCAAAAAGTCATATGCACCCCAAAATAGTGCCCTTTAAACAGTCATCTCATCCCACAAAAAATGAGACCCTACCTAAGATGATCGCCCAAAAACTGAAAAAACTATGGCTCTCAGACTATGGAGACACTAAAACATGATGTTTTTTTGTTTCAAAAATGATATTATTCAGACCTGAACTGGTCCTTAAAAAGTTGGTTTTTGAAAATTTCTGAGAAATTTGAAGATTTACTTCTAAGCTTCTAAGCCTTGTAACGTCTCCCAAAAATAAAATGTCATTCCCAAAATGATCCTAACATGAAGTAGACATATGGGCAATGTAAAGTAATAACTATTTTTGTAGGTATTACTATGTATTATAGAAGTAGAGAAATTGAAACTTGGCAAATTTGGTATTTTAATGGCCTGGATAAGTCAAAGCGTTTTAAAGTTATCACCACTTAAAGTGACACTGGTCAGATTTGCAAAAAATGGCCTGGTCCTTAAGGTGAAATAAGGCTGTGTCCTTAACCACTTAAGGACCACAGGTTTATACTCCCCTAGTGACCAGGCCCTTTTTTACAAATCGGCACTTCACAACTTTAACGGTTTATTGCTCGGTCATGCAACTTGGCACCCAAATGAATTTTACCTCCTTTTCTTCTCACAAATACAGCTTTCTTTTGGTGGTATTTGATTGCTGCTGAGATTTTTCGTTTTTCCGATATTATTCAAAATAGGCCGCTATTCTCTCAAAAAAGTGTATTTTTTACTTTCTCTGGTTAAATTGGTCAAATATAATTACATTTCTATACAAGTTTGTGTCAGAATTTATTGTGCTATATGTCTTTGATAAAAAAAATCCAATAAGTGTATATTTATTGGTTTGCGCAAAAGTTATAGCGTTTACAAACTATGGTACAAAAATGTGAATTTACGCATTTTGAAGCAGCTCTGACTTTCTGAGCACCTGTTATGTTTCTTGAGGTGCTAGAATGCCAGGATAGTATAAATACCCCCCGAATGACCCCATTTTAGAAAGAAGACACCCCAAAGTATTCACGGAGGGGCATGGTGAGTTCATGTATGATTAAAAAAAAAAATCAAAGTTAGCGGAAAATGACACTTTCTGAGGGAAAAAATAAATAAATAAAGTTTCCATTTCTGCTAACTTCTGGCAAAAAAAATATAAAATCTCCCACGGACTCACTATGCCCCTCAGTGAATACCTTGGGGTGTCTACTTTCCGAAATGGGGTCATTTGTGGGGTGTGTTTACTGTTCTGGCATTTTGGGCGGGGCTAAATTGTGAGCAACCCTGTAAAGCCTAAAGGTACTCGTTGGAATTTGGGCCCCTTTGTGCACCTAGGCTGCAAAAAAGTGTCACACATGTGGTATCGCCGTACTCATAAGAAGTAGGGCAATGTGTTTTGGGGTGTCTTTTTACATATACCCATACTGTGTGTGAGAAATATCTCTGTAAATGACAACTTTTTTAATTTCTTTATACAAAGTTGTCAATTTACAGAGATATTTCTCTCACCCAGCATGGGTATATGTAAAAAGACACCCCAAAACACATTGCCCTACTTCTCCTGAGTACGGCGATACCACATGTGTGACACTTTTTTGCAGCCTAGGTGCACAAAGGGGCCCAAATTCCAATGAGTATAAATACCCCACAAGTGACCCCATTTTTGAAAGAAGACACCCCAAGGTATTCCGTGAGGGGCATGGCGAGTTCCTAGAATATTTTTTTTTTTTGGCACAAGTTAGCGGAAAATGTTTTTTGTTTTTTTTTTATTTATTTTTCTTACAAAGTCTCATATTCCACTAACTTGTGACAAAAAATAAAATTTTACATGAACTCGCCATGCCCCTCACGAAATACCTTGGGGTGTCTTCTTTCCAAAATGGGGTCACTTGTGGGGTATTTATACTGCCCTGGCATTTTAGGGGCCCTAAAGCGTGAGAAGTAGTATGGAATCCAAATGCGTAAAAAATGCCCTGTGAAATCCTATAGGTACTCATTGGAATTTGGGCCCCTTTGCACACCTAGGCTGCAAAAAAGTGTCACAAATGTGGTATCGCCGTACTCAGAAGAAGTAGGGCAATGTGTTTTGGGGTGTATTTTTACATATACCCATACTGTGTGTGAGAAATATCTCTGTAAATGACAACTTTTCCCATTTTTTATACAAAGTTGTCAATTTACAGAGATATTTCCCTCACCCAGCATGGGTATATGTAAAAAGACACCCCAAAACACATTGCCCTACTTCTCCTGAGTACGGCGATACCACATGTGTGACACTTTTTTGCAGCCTAGGTGCGCAAAGGAGCCCAAATTCAAATGAGTACCTTTTAGGAGGGCATTTTTAGACATTTGGATTCCAGACTTCTTCTCACGCGTTAGGGCCCCTAAAATGCCAGGGCAGTATAAATACCCCACATGTGACTCCATTTTGGAAAGAAGACACCACAAGGTATTCCGTGAGGGGTATGGCGAGTTCATCGATTTTTATTTTTATTTTTTTTGGCACAAGTTAGCGGAAATTTTTATTTTATTTTTTTTCTCACAAAGTCTCCCTTTCCGCTAACTTGGGACAAAAAGTTCAATCTTTCATGGACTCAATATGCCCCTCAGCGAATACCTTGGGGTGTCTTCTTTCCAAAATGGGGTCATTTGTGGGGTGTTTGTACTGCCCTGGCATTTGAGGGTCTCCACAATCATTACATGTATGGCCAGCATTAGGAGTTTCTGCTATTCTCCTTATATTGAGCATACGGGTAATGAGATTTTTTTTTTCCGTTCAGCCTCTGGGCTGAAAGAAAAAATGAATGGCACAGATTTCTTCATTTGCATCGATCAATGTGGATGAAAAAATCTCTGCCAAAAAATGTGCAAAAAAAAAAAGGAGGGGAAAGGCGTCTGCCAGGACATAGGAGCTCCGCCCAACATCCAAACCCACTCAGCTCGTATGCCCTGGCAAACCCGATTTCTCCATTCACATCAATCGATGTGGATGAATATATCATTGCCAGAATTTTTTTTTATTTATTTTTTTTTATTTTTATACAAAGTGTTTGCCAAAGCATATGAACACCGCCCCTCAGCTCATAAGCCTCGGCAAACATATCTTTTTTACTGCAGAGGAGAAATCTCGTCTTGCAGCGCCGCATACACCGACTTTTGTGTAATCTGACAGCAGCGCAATGCTTCTGTCAGAATGCACATCAGTGCTGCAGCTGGTTGATCGCTTGGTCCACCTAGAAGGTAAAAAAAAAAAAAAGGCCGCAACGCAATAAATTTATTAACATTAACTTTATATAACATTTGAAACAGAACATTAACTTTTATAAACTTTATTGAACATTTGAAACAGAACATTAACTTTTTTGCTTACCTGTGATTTTTTTTAATTTTTTTTACCTTTAGAGGATAAACCTCTCCTTCCCCATGGGACAATGTGCAAAGCGCAAATCGCCCAGAGATGTGGCGAAGTACATTATGCACTTTGTCCCAGGTGAAAGGAGAGGTTTGTGGCAGCTCTGTGTGAAAGGGCCCTAAGACCCCTGTGTGCCTGTCCTGTGTCACGCAATCCCTACACTAATAGTGTACCTGTGTGTGGTACTTGCGGAAACACTCCCCTATGCATAGGGCCGGCTGGTCAGGACACTCAGGACAAAAAACGGTGGTGTCACGCCTTATTCCAGCCCTGCTACAGACACGACATCTTTTTCTTGGGGAACGGTGAGTTGGGGTACCAGGATAGACACTCTGGAAGTGTCTGTCATGTAGCCGGCTCACTACATCAGGGACTTGGGGCACGGACCCTTCTGGATACAGGATTTCCGAAATGATCTCTTCCTGGAATTTTAGGAAGGATCCTGTTCTCCCAGCCTTACTGTAGAGAACAAAACTATTATAGACAGCCAATTGAATTAAATAAACAGACACCTTCTTATACCAGCGTCTGGTGCGGCGGGACACTAAATAGGGAGCCAACATCTGGTCATTGAAGTCCATCCTCCCATGTGAAGGTTATAGTCGTGGACAGAGAGGGGTTTCTCAATGACTCCAATTGCCCTTTCAATTTGTACTGTCGTGTCTGCGTGAATGGTGGACAGAAGGTAAACGTCCCTCTTGTCCCTCCACTTCACCGCGAGCAGTTCTTGGTCACACAAGGCAGCCCTCTCCCCCCGTGCAAGTCGGGTACTAACGAGCCATTGGGGGAAGCCCCGGCGACTAGGTCGCGCGGTGCCACAGCATTGAATTCCGACTAGATGTAAGTGCCGAAAGAGGGCCACACTTGTGTAAAAATTGTCCACGTATAAGTGGTACCCCTTGTGGAGTAAGGGTGACACCAAGTCCCAGACAATCTTCCCACTGCTCCCCAGGTAGTCAGGGCATCCGACCGGCTCCAGTTTTGAGTCTTTTCCCTCATAGACCCTAAAACCATATGTATAGCTTGTGGCCCTTTCACAGAGCTTATACAGTTTGACCCCATACCGGGCGCGCTTGCTGGGGATGTTCTGTTTTATGCCAAGGCGCCCGGTAAAATGTACTAGGGACTCGTCTATGCAGATGTTCTGATTGGGGGTATACACATCTGAAATTCTGGATGACAAATGGTCTATGAGGGGCCGAATTTTGTGGAGCCGGTCATAAGCAGGGTTTTATTGTCAGCGAAATGCATAAAGCACATGATGACCTCAAAACGTGCCCTGGACATTGCAGCAGAGAACATGGGCATGTAATGTATTGGGTCTTTAGACCAATATGACCGCAATACTTTTTTTTTAGTTAGACCCATGCTGAGGATAAGGCCCAAAAAAAAATTAAATTCGGAAACTGTGACTGGTTTCCACCGGTAAGGCTGGGCATAGAAGCTTTCCGGATTGGCGGTTATATAGTCTGTGGCGTAGCGGTTGGTTTCTGCCACAACTAAGTCATAGAGATCCGCGGTGAAGAACAGCTCAAAAAACTCAAGGGCCGATCCTAAATGAGCTGTCTCCATGCGAACTCCAGACTGGGCGATGAAAGGGGGCAATACGGGTGCGGCGGAAGCAGGGGATTGCCAATTAGGGTTTGCCAGCACCTCTGGGAGACTAAGGGCTCTACGGGCCTGTGAACGTGGTGGCTGCGACGGGGGAGTTACTGCACGTGCCACCATACCAGCTTGAACTGCCCTTCTGGTGCTCGCCACTTCACCCGGGAATACGGCAGTGCTGGTAGAAGGTCCAGGATGTGCTGCACTGCTGGTGTATGCCGCACCATAAAAAAGATCAGCGCTAGCACCACTCTGCTGCAACTGAGGCTCATCATGCGGGGTATGCAGAACACTGACATGGGATCAGGTACGCCTGACCGTAGCAGGGACCTCAACCTCGTCATCTTCACTAGAGGTTAGAGTGCCACTGCTGACTACAGGTTCATATTCTGAACCACTGGATTGAGCGGGTGAGGCGTCCCCATTGCTTTCATCCATCACGGCCAGAATCCTGTAGGCTTCTTCAGCGGAATACCCCTTGTTTGACATTTTGGACTAACTAAATTTAGGGGGTATTCCTCTGAGACTACCCAGGAAAAAGAGCAAACCTGCCTAGTAAAAAGGAGTGCTTGCGAAGTAAAGCTGCGATCGCTAATAAAGATCCAAAAAGCTCAAAAGTGATCTTTATAGCGGCGCAGCGATTTTACTGTGTTTTTGCAGTGATCAGAAAAAAATATTTTCTGTCACTGCGGTGGGGCGGACTGAACGCAAGTGTGCGCACAAGATCAGGCCTGATCGGGGGAACACTGCGTTTTTTGTAGAGCCTAAGGTGACCCTAATGTACTTATATAGATCTGATTGCGATCAGTCTTGATCACTTACAGGTACTATATAGTTCTAGTGCTGATTAGCGACAGCGATGACGCTAATCAGCGACTAAACAGTGACTGCGGTGCGGTGGGCTGGGCGCTAACTACCTAACGGTGATGAGGGATAGCGTCTGATATACCTGCTACCTGGTCCTCTGGTGGTCCCTTTTGCTTGGATCGACCACCAGATGACACAGGCAGCTCTGTAAGTAGCACCAATCACCACACATACACCACACACCCCCTCTGTCACTTATTAACCCCTTATTAACCCCTGATCACCCCATATAGACTCCCTGATCAATGACAGGGGGGTGACAGGGGGTGATCAGGGAGTCTATATGGGGTGATCAGGGGTTAATAAGGGGTTAATAAGTGACAGAGGGGGTGTGTGGTGTATGTGTGGTGATTGGTGCTACTTACAGAGCTGCCTGTGTCATCTGGTGGTCGATCCAAGCAAAAGGGACCACCAGAGGACCAGGTAGCAGGTATATCAGACGCTATTTACAAAATAGCGTCTGACATACCCATTTCATTGGATCTTTTAAAAATCTACAGCCTGCCAGCCAGTGATCGCTTCCGGCAGGCTGTAGTTGAACTTCTGAACTGCGCAATCCTGTGAACGCGCGCTCCTGTGAGCGCGCGTTCACAGGAAATCTCGGGTCTCACGAGATGACGCCTATTGGCGTCATCGAGACCTGAGAGAACCACCTTCCTGACGCCTATCGGCGTTAGTGTGACGGGAGGTGGTTAAGGAGTTAATGTGACCTATAAACTGTACCACTCAATTGAAAAACAAACATAAATCTTTTAGGTGGAGGGAAGAAAACAAAAACAAAAAAAAAAAAATGTGGTTGCATAAAAATAAAAAAAACTATGGCTCAGACTATGGAGAAACTAAAACATGATTTTTTTTTGTTTTAAAAAAGCTGTTATTGTGTAAAACTTAAGTAAATTTAAAAAAGTATACATATTAGGTATCGCCGTGTCCGTATCGACCGGCTATATAAAAATATCACATGACCTAACCCCTTAGGTAAACACCGTAAAAAAAAAAAGTGTAAAATAAGCTTTTTTTTGTCACCTTACATCACAAAAAGTGCCAATCAACTGTCATCTCATCCCGCATAAATCATACCCTACCCAAGATAATCGCCCAAAAACTGAAAAAACTATGGCTCTCAGACTATGGAGACACTAAAACATAATTTTTTTTGTTTCAAAAATGAAATCATTGTGTAAAACGTACATAAATAAAAAAAAAAGTATACATATTAGGTATCGCCACATCCGTATCGACTGGCTCTATAAAAATATAACATGACCTAACCCCTCAGCTGAACACCGTAAAAAAATTAAAATAAATACGGTGTAAAAAAAGCCATTTTTTGTCATCTTACATCACAAAAAGTGTAATAGCGAGCGATTAAAAAGTCATATGCACCCCAAAATAGAGCCAATCAAACCGTCATCTCATCTCGCAAAAAATGAGACCCTACCTAAGATAATTGCCAAAAAACTTAAAAAGCTATGGCTCTCAGACTATGGAGACAAATTTCTGAGAAATTTCAAGATTTACTTCTAAACTTCTAAGTCTTTTAACGTCCCCCAAAAATAAAATGTCATTCCCAAAATGATCCTAACATGAAGTAGACATATGGGGAATGTAAAGTAATAACTATTTTTGTAGGTATTACTATGTATTATAGAAGTAGAGAAATTGAAACTTGAAAATTTGCTAATTTTTCTAAATGTTTGGCAAATTTGGTATTTTTTTTATAAATAGAAATGTTTTTTTTTACTCCATTTTACCAGTGTCATGAAGTACAATATGTGACGAAAAAACAATCTCAGAATGGCCTGGATAAGTCAAAGCGTTTTAAAGTTATCACCACTTAAAGTGACACTGGTCAGATTTGCAAAAAATGGCCTGGTCCTTAAGGTAAAATAAGGCTGTGTCCTTAAGGAGTTAATGTGACCTATAAACTGTAACACTCAATTGAAAAACAAACATAAATCTTTTAGGTGGAGGGAAGAAAACAAAAAAAAATTTAAAAAAATGTAGTTGCATAAGTGTGCACACCCTCTTATTAACTGGGGATGCAGCTGTGTTCAGAATTAAGCAATCACATTCAAAATCATGTTACATAGGAGTCAGCATACACCTGCCATCATTTAAAGTGCCTCTGATTAACCCCAAATAAAGTTCAGCTGCTCTAGTTGTTCTTTCTTTTTTTTTTTTTTGTCGCATCCCACAGCAAAAGCCATTGTCCACAGAGAGCTTCCAAAGCATCAGAGGGACCTCATTATTAAAAGGTATCAGTCAGGAGAAAGGTACAAAAGAATTTCCAAGGCATTAGATACGGTATACCATGGAACACAGTGAAGACAGTCATCATCAAGTAGAGAAAATATGGCACAACAGTGACATTACCAAGAACTGGACGTCCCTCCAAAATTGATGAAAAGACGAGAAGAAAACTGGTCTGGGAGGCTACCAAGAGGCCTACAGCAACATTAAAGGAGCAGCAGGAATATCTGGCAAGTACTGGCGGTGTGGTACATGTGACAACAATCTCCCGTATTTTTCATATGTCTGGGCTATGGGGTAGAGTGGCATGACGAAAGCCTTATCTTACGGAGAAAAACATCCAAGCCAGGCTACATTTTGCAAAAACACATCTTAAAGGGACACTGACAGGCCCAATAAGCATATTTAGGTATATATATGACAGTACAGGTCTTATAAAGTGTATTAAAATCATCTAAGTATCCCCCCTGTCCACCTTATAAATACAGTAAACTGAAGTTTTATAACCTGCTTGAATCGCCTTCAATCTGCCCAAGGGGCGGCGTTTCATCTCCACTTGCGCCCAGCCAGCCTCTCCCCAACTGCCGTTTTGAAGCGCCGCCCAGCTCATCAATATTCACTTTGCTGGGCGGCTTCTGCTGTCCCTGCTCTGAAGCGCTGCGCTGAACAATGCCCGGCGCATGCGCATAATGCAAAGGCTGAAGCGGCCTCTAAGATGCAGACTGTACGCAGGCGCGATGTGATCTCGGCCAGTGAGGGTGCCGGGCGCATGCGCTGAAGATGAGACGGAGGCCGATGCCCATAGGATTGTATTGGGCATGCGCCGGATCTTGTGAAGTCGGGGACAGTAGTAGCCGCCCAGCGAAGTGAATATCGATGAGCTGGGCGGCGCTTCAAAACGGCAGTTGGGGGCGGCTGGCTGGGCGCAAGTGGAGATGAAACGCCGCCCCTTGGGCAGATTGAAGACGATTCAAGCAGGTTATAAAACTTCAGTTTACTGTATTTATAAGGTGGACAGGGGGGATACTTAGATGATTTTAATACACTTTATAAGACCTGTACTGTCATATATATACCTAAATATGCTTATTGGGCCTGTCAGTGTCCCTTTAAGTCTCCCAAAAGCATGTCGGAAAAAGTGTTATGGTCTGTGAAACCAAGGTTGAACTTTTTGGCCATAATTCCAAAAGATATGTTTAGCGCAAAAACAATACTGCGCATCACCAAAAGAACACCATACCCACAGTGAAGCATGGTGGTGGCAGCATCATGCTTTGAGGCTTTTTTTCTTCAGCTGGAACTGGGGCCTTAGTTAAACTAGAGGGAATTATGAACAGTTCCAAATACCAGTCAATATTGGCACAAAACCTTCAGGCTTCTGCTAGAAAGCTGAACATGAAGAGGAACTTCATCTTTCAGCATGACAACGACCCAAAGCATACATCCAAATCAACAAAGGAATGGCTTCACCAGAAGATTAAAGTTTTGGAATGGCCCAGCCAGAGCCCAGACTTGCACAGGAGATGCCCTCGCAATCTGACAGATTTTGAGTGTTTTTGCAAAGAAGAGTGGGCACATCTTGCCAAGTCAAAATGTGCCATGCTGATAGACTCATATCCAAAAAGACTGAGTGCTCTAATCAAATCAAAGGTGCTTCAATAAAGTATTAGTTTACAGGGTGTGCACACTTATGCAACCATATTATTTTATTTTTATATTTTTTTCTTCCCTCTACCTAAAATATTTCAGTTTGTCAGATTAAAGGTGGAAAAAGTTCTGAAATGATATATCTTTGTCTCATTTTTTTACATCACAGAAATCTGACATCTTAAAGGGTTTCTGTCACCCCATTAAACCTTTTTTTTTCTTTACTAATAATCCCTATAGTGCGATCTCATGATACATAAGCAAATTAATCATTTTGGTTCAGTAGAATTTGCTAAAAATCGATTTTTAAAATATGCTAATTACCTTGCTACCAGCAAGTAGGGCGGCTACTTGCTGGTAGCAGCCGCATCCTCCGATGGTAATGATGCCCCCTCGGCATGCTGATTGACAGGGCCAGGGAAGGGAATCGTTCTCTGCTGGCGCTGTTAGAATTTGAAATCTCGCGCCTGCGCCGTCCCTGTCTTCAATCGGCGCAGGCGCACTGAGAGGCGGCCGCTCTCTCGACCGCTCCATCCTCAATGCGCCTGCGTCGATGACGTCATCAAGTACACCCGGAAGAGATTTATTATTAATAATCGTTGGTGGTATAGTGTTAATAACTGTCATTTTTATAAAATTATTTATTCCCATTTCGTTGGTGGTTTTTGTGGCAGCATGCTTATTATGTACATACTTACCTGATTCGAGCATCCAGCGACGTCACCAGACTCTCCGCCTCCTTCCAGCGATGCCGGCATCTTCTCTTCCGGGTGTACTTGATGACGTCATCGACGCAGGCGCATTGAGGATGGAGCGGTCGAGAGAGCGGCCGCCTCTCAGTGCGCCTGCGCCGATTGAAGACAGGTACGGCGCAGGCGCGAGATTTCTAATTCTAACAGCGCCAGCAGAGAACGATTCCCTTCCCTGGCCCTGTCAATCAGCATGCCGAGGGGGCGTCATTACCATCGGAGGATGCGGCTGCTACCAGCAAGTAGCCGCCCTACTTGCTGGTAGCAAGGTAATTAGCATATTTTAAAAATCGATTTTTAGCAAATTCTACTGAACCAAAATGATTAATTTGCTTATGTATCATGAGATCGCACTATAGGGATTATTAGTAAAGAAAAAAAAAAAAACTGTTTAATGGGGTGACAGAAACCCTTTAACAGGGTGTAGACTTTTTATATCCACTGTATATAGTATATACAGCATTGTACTGATATATGGTGTACTGTTTTCTAGTGTTTTACACTGTTTTATATTTTCTGTATATACTATAAGCTAAATCATGGGTTAAAGGGGTTTTTCTATATTTTTATACTGATGACCTATCACCCCCACGATCACCTGTTTGAGAAGGCACTGGCTTTCTCGTGAGCTCTGTGGCCTACACCCTGCTTTTCCTAGGCAGAGAGACGATATGTTAATGTATCACGTGGCCTAGGAGCTGCTCGGCCCCATTGAAGTTACATAGTTAAAACGGCTGAAAAAAGACATAAGTCCATCAAGTTCAATCAAGGGATAGGTGGGGACGCGAATCCCCGAAGGAAGTGAGACTCCTATTTCTACACATTTTCATAAGCATTAATGTTGTTTACTTTTAAGAATTCATCTAAACCCTTTTTAAAACTGTCCACTGTTCCTGCTGTGACTACATCCTGAGGAAGTCTATTCCACAGATTCACAGTTCTTACAGTTAGGCCTCATGCACACGACCGTTGTGTGCATCCGTGGCCGTTGTGCCGTTTTCCGTTTTTTTTTCGCGGACCCATTGACTTTCAATGGGTCCGTGGAAAAATCTGAAAATGCACCGTTTTGCAGCCGAGACCGTGATCCGTGTATCCTGTCCGTCAAAAAAATAAGACCTGTCCTATTTTTTTGACGGACAACGGTTCACGGACCCATTCAAGTCAATGTGTCCGTGAAAGAACACGGATGCACACAAGATTGGCATCCGTGTCCGTGATCCGTGGCCGTAGGTTACTTTAATACAGACGGATCCGAAGATCCGTCTGCATAAAAGCTTTTTCAGAGCTGAGTTTTCACTTCGTGAAAACTCAGATCCGACAGTATATTCTAACACAGAGGCGTTCCCATGGTAATGGGGACGTTTCAGGTTAGAATATACTAAAAGAACTGTGTACATGACTGCCCCCTGCTGCCTGGCAGGTGTTGCCAGGCAGCAGGGGGCAGCCCCCCCCCCCTGTAGTTAACACATTGGTGGCCAGTGCGGCCGGCCCCCCCCTCCCTCCCCTGCCCTCCCTCCCCTGTAGTTAACTCATTGGTGGCCAGTGGGCCCCCATCCCTCCCCTGTAGTTAACTCTTTGTTGTCCAGTGCGGCCGGCCCCCCTCCCTCCCCTGTAGTTAACTCGTTGGTGGCCAGTGGGGCCCCCCTCCCTCCCCTGTAGTTAACTCTTTGTTGTCTAGTGCGGCCGGCCCCCCCTCCCTCCCCTGTAGTTAACTCATTGGTGGCCAGTGGGCCCTCTCCCCTCCCTCCCCCTCCTAATTAAAATCTCCCCCCCTATCATTGGTGGCAGCTGAGAGTACCGATCGGAGTCCCAGTTTAATCGCTGGGGCTCCGATCGGTAACCATGGCAACCAGGACGCTACTGCAGTCCCGGTTGCCATGGTTACTTAGCAATTTGTAGAAGCATTATACTTACCTGCGAGCTGCGATGTCTGTGTCCGGCCGGGAGCTCCTCCTACTGGTAAGTGACAGGTCATTAAGCAATACGCCGCACAGACCTGTCACTTACCAGTAGGAGGAGCTTCCAAAAATCTTGGAAAACGCCTTTAATTCTGTCTTTGAGATGTTTCTAGAAGAGAGACAGGGCTTGGCTCTTCTTCCTGTTCACTAGTTCAGTGGTAGTTCAAGTCAACTAAAGCAGAAATGTCCAACTCTATAAATCAGTATCAGTCACGTAGTTACATAGTTAATACGGTTGAAAAAAGACATAAGTTCAACCAAGGGATAGGAGGGGACGCAAATTTTAGAAAAGGGAGTGAGACTCTTAATTAATGTCATTTACTTTTAAGAATTCATCTAAGCCTTTTTTTAAACTGTCTACTTCTGTGACCATATCCTGAGGTAGACTATTCCACAGATTCACAGTTGTTACAGTAAAGAATCCTTGACACCTCTGGAGACTAAACTTTTACTTCTCCAGTCGGAGCCAGTGCCCCCTTGTCTTTTGAGGGGATTTTGCATGAAACAGCTTTCAGCATATTTTTCTACAGCCCATTTATATATTTGTATAGGTTAATCATGTTCCCCCTCAGACATCTCTTCTCAAGACTAAATAAATGTAATTGTTGAGCAGCTAAAGGAGGAAGTGCAAGGATTTAGGGGTCATTTATCAAACTGTTGTAAAGTAGAACTGGCTTAGTTGCCCATAGCAACCAATCAGATTCCACCTTTCATTTTTGACAGCTCCTTTGGAAAATGAAAGGTGGAATCTGATTGGTTGTTATGGGCAACTAAGCCAGTTATACTTTACACCAGTTTGATAACTCTTCCCCTTAGGGTCCATTCACACGACCGTGTGTACGGATCCGTACCCGTTTCGCAATTTTGCGGAAGGTCTGCGGATCCATTCATTTCTATGGGCCCTCAAAAGATGCGGACAGCACACCGTGTGCTGTCCGCATCCGTTATTCTGTACTGCGGGTCCGCAAAAATAAACTTCAATGTCCTATACTTGTCCGCGTAAAACGTTCCGTGTACCCATACAAGTCTTTGGGTCCGCAAAAATGCAGATTACAACGGAAATGTTTCCATATGTAATCCGCATTTTTGCGGATCAATGTCTGCAATTTTATTGACCCAGCCCCAAATAAAAATGTATACATTATCAGACAGGTCTGTCTGGGCAAATTCAGACAGAGAAAAAACATTTTGTGACTTGGCTGTCAGTTTATGAGTTGTCTGACATGGCTTTCTCTGTGGAGCAGATGATAGTTATGATCCAGGAGAGAATTGAGTTGTGGGACACTCATTCAGAATTGTACCACGACCGTGTCCGCAAGGATAGGTTGTGGTGCGAAGTTGCTAAAATCCTTATGCCGGACGAGTGGGCAAAGGGAGATGCCAAAGTCCATAAAAGGATTAGTAAGTAAACTTATATTTTAATATTTCTAGATTAATTTTTATTTGGAATGAAATTGGGTTTAGGTTTTCTAGCATGTGCAGCATGCTCAGAGAGGTTTGCAAACTTCTCTGAGCATCCTGCACTTATTTTCTTAGTGCACGAGCATGATGTAAGTTTTATCTAGTCTACATGCATGTAGTATATAGCATGTGCAGCATGCTCAGAGAAGTTTGAAATCTTCTCTGAGCATCCTGCACTTATTTTATTAGTGCACGAGCATGATGTAAGTTTTATATAGTCTACATGCATGTAGCATATAGCATGTGCAGCATGCTCAGAGAAGTTTGCAAACTTCTCTGAGCATCCTGCACTTATTTTATTAGTGCACGAGCATGATGTAAGTTTTATATAGTCTACATACATGTAGTATATAGCATGTGCAGCATGCTCAGAGAAGTTTGCAAACTTCTCTGAGCATCCTGCACTTATTTTATTAGTGCACGAGCATGATGTAAATTTTATATAGTCTACATACATGTAGTATATAGCATGTGCAGTATGCTCAGAGAAGTTTGCAAACTTCTCTGAGCATCCTGCACTTATTTTATTAGTGCACGAGCATGATGTAAGTTTTATATAGTCTACATGCATGTAGTATATAGCATGTGCAGCATGCTCAGAGAAGATATAGTCTACATGCATGTAGTATATAGCATGTGCAGCATGCTCAGAGCAGTGGCGTCGCTACAGGGGGTCAATTGTCCCCCCTATGTTATTCTTTGCCCCCCCGGGTGCCCCCCCGCTGATTCCCCAAAGCAGCTGCTCTGCCTCTTGGGCCCCAATGGCCGGTGAATACTAATGAGCGTTGCCATTATGGAAGCGATTAGTACCGAAGGACCAGGAAGCGGTAAACGCTCTGTACTTACCGCTTCCTGGTCCTCGGCTGTCGGCTGTGCAGGGCTGCGCATAGCGTGAGGGCGCTCTGTGACTTCACGCTGTGCGTGCCAGTTCAGAGCACAGTCGACTGAGGAGAAAGAAAATTGCAGGCGGCGTCCAGGAGCAGGAGAGGTAAGTGGTTTTTTATTTTATAAAAAATGAGGCTGCTGGGGGCATAATAGGAGCTAATGAGAGGCATAATGGGGGCTAATTAGAGACATAATGGGGCTAATTAGAGACATAATGGGGGCTAATTAGACTATTAGAGGCATAATGGGGCTAATGAGGCATATGGGAGCTAATGAGGCATATGGGGGCTAATAAGATGCATAATGGGGGCTAATGAGAGGCATCATGGGGGCTAATTAGAGACACAATTTCCCCCCCATGTTATTCTTTCCCCCCCCCCCCCGGGTGCCCCCCGCTGATTCCCCAAAGCAGCTGCTCTGCCTCTTGAGGCCCAATGGCCGGTGAATACTAATGAGCTGCTCTGCCTCTTGAGCCCCAATGGCCGGTGAATGCTTACTGCTTCCTGGTCCTTGGCTGTCGGCTGTGCAGGGCTGCGCACAGCGTGAGGGCGCTCTGTGACTTCACGCTGTGCGCGCCAGTTCAGAGCACAGTCGACTGAGCAGAAAGAAAATTGCAGGTGGCGTCCAGGAGCAGGAGAGGTAAGTGTTTTTTTATTTTATAAAAAATTAGGCTACTGGGGGCATAATAGGAGCTAATGAGAGGCATAATGGGGGCTAATTAGAGACATAATGGGGGCTAATTAGACTATTATAGACATAATGGGGGCTAATGAGGCATATGAGAGCTAATGAGGCATATGGGAGCTAATTAGGCATATGGGGGCTAATAAGATGCATAATGGGGGCTAATGAGAGGCATCATCGGGGCTAATTAGAGACACAATGGGGGCTAATTAGACTACTATTATAGACATAATGGGGGCTAATGAGGCATATGAGAGCTAATGAGGCATATGGGAGCTAATTAGGCATATGGGGGCTAATGAGGCATATGGGGGCTAATAAGAGGCATAATGGGGGCTAAAGAGAGGCATCATGGGGCTAATTAGAGACATAATGGGGGCTAATGAGGCATATGGGAGCTAATTAGGCATATGGGGGCTAATGAGGCATAATGGGGGCTAATAAGATGCATAATGGGGGCTAATGAGAGGCATCATGGGGGCTAATTAGAGACACAATGGGGGCTAATTAGACTATTAAAGGCTTAATGGGGGCTAATGAGGCATATGGGGGCTAATGATGCATATGGGCGCTAATAAGAGGCATAATAGGGGCTAATGAGAGGCATAATGTGGCTAATTAGAGACATAATGGAGGCTAATGAGGCATATGGGAGCGGCATATGGGGGCTAATGAGGCATATGGGGGCTAATAAGAGGCATAATGTGGGCTAATGAGGCATAATGGTTTATAATGGGGGCTAATGAGGCATCAGGGCTGATATGGGGGCTAATGAGAGGCATGGGGGCTGATATGGGGGTGATGAGAGGCATAATGGGGGCTAATGAGGCATAAGGGCTTATAATGGGGGCTAATGAGGCATAAGGGCTGATATGGGGGCTAATGAGAGGCATGGGGGCTGACATGAGGGTGATGAGAGGCATAATGGGGGCTAACAAGAGGCATAATCGGGGCTAATGAGGCATAAGGGCTTATAATGGGGGCTAATGATGCATAAGGGCTAATTCGGGGGCTGATGAGAGGCATGGGGGCTGATATGGGGGTGATGAGAGGCATAATGGGGGCTAATGAGGCATAAGGGCTTATAATGGGGGCTAATGAGGCATAAGGGCTGATATGGGGGCTAATGAGAGGCATGGGGGCTGATATGGGAGTAATGAGAGGCATTATGAGGGCTAATTAGAGGCATAATGGGGGCTAATGAGAGGCATAATAACAGTGTCATCCACAGATGCCCCCATAACAGTGTGTCTTCCACAGATCCTCAATAACAGTGCGCCTGCGCACTGACGAGAGACAGAAAGAAAGGGGAAGAATCCGCGGAAGCAAGCAGAGGACGGCACAGCAGACGACTGAATAGCTACTTTTGTAAGTAAATTGTTTTATTATAAATGTATCCCTGCATACTGCAATTCTCTCGTATTTTGTCATCTTATTTATATATAGTTATTTTGTTTTTGCCCCCCCCCCCATTTTTGACTGTGGTATCTTTGTGCCCCCCCCCCCCTATATATTGTTCCTAGAGTCGCCACTGGCTCAGAGAAGTTTGCAAACTTCTCTGAGCATCCTGCACTTATTTTCTTAGTGCACGAGCATGATGTAAGTTTTATCTAGTCTACATGCATGTAGTATAGAGCATGTGCAGCATGCTCAGAGAAGTTTGCAAACTTCTCTGAGCATCCTGCACGTGCTAGACTATACATGCATGTACACTAGATCAAACTGACACTCTTTTTTTTTTATCTCCTAACAAAAAAAAAACATTTTTAATAAATTTTTTATTTAAATCACAGTAAAAAATCTTAACTCATAGGAGAAATCCAGGGCACACCATATGTTCTTCATCAGATAGTGTTTTTAATACATAGTAGTTTTTACATCATTTTTGTTCCATCCAGAGCAAGTAATCATGCAATACAATTGGCCTAGCAGTACAACCCCAACGTTTCGGTCGGTTGTCGACCTTTATCAAGGGAACTGAAAAGAATATACAGTAATATTAAAGTAAATATTATGGACCAAACAGTAATGTAAAGCTTAATACTATAATCCAGGTAAAAAAAATGCTAATGGCTGCTGGATGATGTCATCTTACAAGAGTATAGGAATCTAAATCTGAGACGACACACCACATCCGCTCAGCAGTCCAAGACAGAATGGTGAAAAATGAGGGAAACAAAAACGAAACTTAACAAAAAAAATGAAAAATATCGAATGTATACAATGACCAAATATAGAACATGCTTGTAGCACCTCGGTACATGGATCAATAAATGCACGTGATCACTTCATTTAAATGACAGATATTGCTACTGGGTATAGAAGAAATATATATAGTCAAGGGTAATGTTGAAAGAATAAAGGTACTGGGTGGTAGGAGAGGGGTAAGGATAATTGACACAGCACTAAGTTACTACTACAGAGGGAAAATACTCTGTGGGGAAGTTAAAAGATACAGTCATCAGAGGAATATGGAGAAGATGTAGGTAGGTATGGATGATGTCCCACTAGTGTTATGGGACAGAATAGGATGGAATAAGTGGGCGCCAGGAGGGCCAGTTACCTATGGCTTAAGTCATTCCAAAATGCGCTCTGGAGGTGAGCGCCTGTACGGAGATGTGGCCGTTATATAGGGACTTAAAGTGTAGCGTCTCCTTTGAGGTGACGCCCGTAGCGTCTGACGCCAATGCTCCGTACAGCGTGCGCATGCGCATTATGATCATTGGAAGCTGCAGAGGGCCGTGATATCCGACGTCATGCGTCAGTGTTGTGTGAAGGCGGGCGCATGCGCAATGCGTGTATTGAAGGCAAAAGAGGGCAGGAACTATGTCCTTCCTCTATGTGAGCGCTGCTAATGGACAACACATTATATTGTAATGGGACTAGATGTAGAGGGTGATGTGAGGCAAAAACAAGAATGAGTAATGGGTTGAATGAAGATAATAAAGGAGATAATGGAAACCCATTGGAGCATAGGGAATATGTAAGATTGAGGATGGAGGTAATGTTATATGATATATGTTATGGGAAAGGTAGAAAAAAGCATAGAGTATAGTAGAAGCATAGAGTATAAAGGGGGAGAAAGGTATAGAGTGGGGAGGGAGGTGGGGGGAAGGAAAAAGGAAAAGAAGGGAAAGACGGGGTGGGTAGGGGAAGGGGTATGGTTCTCACCCATGGCTAGATCACTATGGACCGAGATTGGTCCAAATGATGGCATGTTGTTGAAATAATGAAATGGGGGACCGCCATGGGGGCAAATGTACCCCCCCCTCCTTATGCGAAGGCCTACATGATCAACTTTGAGGAGGAGTTTGTGTACCCAAATTCATTATTTCAACAACATGCCATCATTTGGCTACGATTTATTGACGACATTTTTTGCCTCTGGGGAGGACCAATATCCAGTGCACTCCTTTTCCATCAATATCTAAACAACATTTACCCGGAACTGGGCTTTACCATACAGACCGACATCAATACCATTAGCTTCCTGGATACACTCGATCTGTATAGTAAACCCACAGACAGAAATAGTCTCTTACATTTCACTAGCAATCATCCAAAGGCGACTAAACAATCATTACCCCATTCCCAATTAACACGTGTAGACCGAATTGTTTCAAATCCTTCCACAGAGATAAAAAGAATGGATGAGATGGCTCAGAAGTATATACAGAGGGGATACCCAGTACAATCAGTCCAGCGTGAAAATACACAGATACAGGCCAAGGAGATACAGACACAGACACAGAAAAGAATACCATGCATTCTGACCTATCACCCTCTTGTTCCAAAGATACAACACACCATCAGAAAACAATGGCACATTCTTTCTAGAGCATTTCCTGATATAGAAGAATTTCAGACCCCACCATTAACCTGCTATAAACGGTCAAAAAATATTAGGGATCAACTGGTTCGGGCTGACATAGGCCCCCTTTCCAAGATACCACGTTAATGGTTTTTAGGTTCCCCCAGGTTTGGAACATTTCCCTGCCTCCATTGTGCTCAGTGCTCTAGTGTAATAAAGGGTGACACCATTACACATCCCCATTCAGGTACAAAATACTCCATCAAAGGATATTTTACATGCGATTCTACCCATGTAGTTTACCTTATCAAATGCCCCTGCGGACTGATCTACATTGGTGAGACCACTCAACACATCAGGGATAGGATCTCTAAACACAAACCACCATCAGAACAGACCAATTATTGCTACCAATTCCCGCCCACTTTAACCACCTCAGCTCCCCTAGCTTAAACACCCTTGATGACCAGACCACTTTTTACACTTCTGCACTACACTACTTTCACGGTTTATTGCTCGGTCATGCAACTTACCACCCAAATGAATTTTACCTCCTTTTCTTCTCACTAATAGAGCTTTCATTTGGTGGTATTTCATTGCTGCTGACATTTTTACTTTTTTTGTTTTTAATTGAAATTTAACAAAATTTTTGCAAAAAAATGACTTTTCACTTTCAGTTGTAATTTTTTTTAAAAAAAACGACATCTATATATAAAGTTTTCTCTAAATTTATTGTTCTACATGTCTTTGATAAAAGAAAAATGTTTGGGTAAAAAAAAAAAATGGTTTGGGTAAAAGGTATAGCGTTTACAAACTATGGTACAAAAATGTGAATTTCCACTTTTTGAAGTAGCTCTGACTTTCTGAGCACCTGTCATGTTTCCTGAGGTTCTACAATGCCCAGACAGTAGAAAAACCCCACAAATAACCCCATGTCGGAAAGTAGACACCCTAAGGTATTCGCTGATGGGCATAGTGAGTTCATAGAACTTTTTATTTTTTGTCACAAGTTAGCAGAACTTCTTTCCAAAATGAGGTCACTTGTGGGGTAGTTATACTGCCCTGGCATTTTAGGGGCCCTAATGCGTGAGAAGTAGTTTGAAATCAAAATGTGTAAAAAATGCCCTGTGAAATCCAAAAGGTGCTCTTTGGAATGTGGGCCCATTTGCCCACCTAGGCTGCAAAAAAGTGTCACACATCTGGTATTGCTGTACTCAAAAGAAGTAGGGCAATGTATTTTGGGTCTTTTTACATATACCCATGCTGGGTGAGAGAAATATCTCGGCAAAAGACAACTTTTCCCATTTTGTTATACAAAGTTGGCATTTGACCAAGATATTTATGTCACCCAGCATGGGTATATGTAAAATGACACCCCAAAACACATTGCCCAACTTCTCCTGAGTACAGCGATACCACATGTGACACTTTTTTGCAGCCTAGATGCGCAAAGGGGCCCAAATTAATTTTAGGAGGGCATTTTTAGACATTTGGATCCCAGACTTCTTCTCACGCTTTAGGGCCCCTAAAATGCCAGGGCAGTATAAATACCCCACATGTGACCCCATTTTGGAAAGAAGACACCCCAAGGTATTCAATGAGGGGCATGGCGAGTTCATAGAATTTTTTTTTTTTGGCACAAGTTAACGGAAATTATTTTCATTTTTTTCTCACAAAGTCTCCCTTTCCGCTAACTTGGGACAAAAAGTTCAATCTTTCATGGACTCAATATGCCCCTCAGCGAATACCTTGGGGTGTCTTCTTTCCAAAATGGGGTCACATGTGGGGTATTTATACTGCCCTGGCATTTTAGGGGCCCTAAAGCGTCAGAAGAAGTCTGGAATATAAATGTCTAAAAAATTTTACGCATTTGGATTCCGTGAGGGGTATAGTGAGTTCATGTGAGATTTTATTTTTTGTCACAAGTTAGTGGAGTATGAGACTTTGTAAGAAAAAAAAATAAATAAATCAATTTCCGCTAACTTGTGCCAAAAAAAATTCTGAATTGAGCCTTACAGGGGGGTGATCAATGACAGGGGGATGATCAGGGAGTCTATATGGGGTGATCACCCCCCCGTCATTGATCACCCCCCTGTAATGCTCCATTCAGATGTCCGTATGTGTTTTGCGGATCCGCGGTGTCCGTGTTTTGCGGATCCACGGATCCGCAAAACACATACGGACGTCTGAATGGAGCCTTACAGGGGGGTGATCAATGACAGGGGGGTGATCAGGGAGTCTATATGGGGTGATCACCCCCTTGTCATTGATCACCCCCCTGTAAGGCTCCATTCAGACGTCCGTATGTGTTTTGCGGATCCGATCCATGGATCAGTGGATCCGCAAAACACATACGGACGTCTGAATGGAGCCTTACAGGGGGGTGATCAATGACAAGGGGGTGATCAATGACAGGGGGGTGATCAATGACAGGGGGGTGATCAGGGAGTCTATATGGGGTGATCACCCCCCTGTCATTTATCACCCCCCTGTAAGGCTCCATTCAGACGTCCGTATGTGTTTTGCGGATCCGATCCATGGATCAGTGGATCCGCAAAACACATACGGACGTCTGAATGGAGCCTTACTGAGGGGTGATCAATGACAGGCGGGTGATCAATGACAGGGGGGTGATCAGGGAGTCTATATGGGGTGATCACCCCCCTGTCATTGATCACCCCCCTGTAAGGCTCCATTCAGACGTCCGTATGTGTTTTTCGGATCCGATTCATGGATCAGTGGATCCGCAAAACACATACGGACGTCTGAATGGAGCCTTACTGGGGGGTGATCAATGACAGGGGGGTGATCAATGACAGGGGGGTGATCAGGGAGTCTATATGGGGTGATCACCCCCCTGTCATTGATCACCCCCCTGTAAGGCTCCATTCAGACGTCCGTATGTGTTTTGCGGATCCGATCCATGGATCAGTGGATCCGCAAAACACATACAAATGTCTGAATGGAGCCTTACAGGGGGGTGATCAATGACAGGGGGGTGATCAGGGAGTCTATATGGGGTGATCACCCCCCTGTCATTGATCACCCCCCTGTAAGGCTCCATTCAGACGTCCATATGTGTTTTGCGGATCCGATCCATGGATCAGTGGATCCGCAAAACATATACGGACCTCTGAATGGAGCCAGCCTTACAAGGGGGTGATCAATGACAGGGGGGTGATCAGGGAGACTATATGGGGTGATCACCCCCCTGTAAGGCTCCATTCAGACGTCCGTATGTGTTTTGCGGATCCGATGATCCGTAAAACACATACGGACGTCTGAATGGAGCCTTACAGGGGGGTGATCAATGACAGGGGGGGTGATCAGGGAGTCTATATGGGTGATCACCCCCCTGTCATTGATCACCCCCCTGTAAGGCTCCATTCAGACGTCCGTATGTGTTTTGCGGATCCGATCCATGGATCCGTGGATCCGTAAAACACATACGGACGTCTGAATGGAGCCTTACAGGGGGGTGATCAGGGAGTCTATATGGGGTGATCAGGGATTAATAAGGGGTTAATAAGTGACAGGGGGGGTGTAGTGTAGTGTGGTGCTTGGTGCTACTTATTACAGAGCTGCCTGTGTCCTCTGGTGGTCGATCCAAGCAAAAGGGACCAGGTAGCAGAGGACCAGGTAGCAGGTATATTAGACGCTGTTATCAAAACAGCGTCTAATATACCTGTTAGGGGTTAAAAAAAATCGCATCTACAGCCTGCCAGCGAACGATCGCCGCTGGCAGGCTGTAGATCCACTCGCTTACCTGCAGTTCCTGTGAACGCGCGCGCCTGTGTGCGCGCGTTCACAGGAAGTCTCACGTCACGCGAGATGACGCATGGATGCGTCCAGGAGGAATGAATCGACCGCCGTCCGGGACGCATCCGTGCGTTAGGCGGTCGGGAAGCGGTTAAGGGACACAATCATCAGATTTCTTCTTTGCGGTTCCAAGTTTTGGAACAGGTTCCGATCCCTCAGAGGGGAGGCAACCGGACATTACTACTTAAGCAACGAGAGTCCTATTGGATACATAGCCTGGACACGTTATCACCCAAAGGACTTAACAGGGAATGCGACTTTTTTTGCAACCTCTGATGGATGTATTACACCATGAGACTTACTTTACAACAAGTTTTTTCTATAATATTGTTTAATGATATGGTGTATTCACAATATATCTGATATATTACCCTTTTTATTTCAGATTCGTTAGTCTCGATCTCGGTCCATAGTGATCTAGCCATGGGTGAGAACCATACCCCTTCCCCTACCCACCCCGTCTTTCCCTTCTTTTCCTTTTTCTTTTTCCTTTTTCTCCCCCTTTATACTCTATGCTTTTACTATACTCTATGCTTTTTTCTACCTTTCCCATAACATATATCATATAACATTACCTCCATCCTCAATCTTACATATTCCCTATGCTCCAATGGGTTTCCATTATCTCCTTTATTATCTTCATTCAACCCATTACTCATTCTTGTTTTTGCCTCAGATCACCCTCTACATCTAGTTCCGTTACAATATAATGTGTTGTCCATTAGCAGCGCTCACATAGAGGGAGGGCATAGTTCCTGCCCTCTTTTGCCTTCAATACACGCATTGCGCATGCGCCCGCCTTCACACAACACTGATGCATGACGTCAGATATCACGGCCCTCTGCAGCTTCCAATGATCATAGTGCGCATGTGCACGCTCTACGGAGCATTGACGTCAGACGCTACGGGCGTCACCTCAAAGGAGACGCTACACTTTAAGTCCCTATATAACGGCCACATCTCCGTACAGGCGCTCACCTCCAGAGCGCATTTTGGAATGACTTAAGCCACAGGTAAGGCCCTCCTGGCGCCCACTTATTCCATCCTATTCTGTCCCATAACAGTAGTGGGACATCATCCATACCTACCTACATCTTCTCCATATTCCTCTGATGATTGTATCTTTTAACTTCCCCACAGTATTTTCCCTCTGTAGTAGTAACTTAGTGCTGTGTCAATTATCCTTACCCCTCTCCTACCACCCAGTACCTTTAGGCCCCTTTCACACGGGCGAGTATTCCGCGCGGATGCGATGCGTGAGGTGAACGCATTGCACCCGCACTGAAAACCGACCCATTCATTTCTATGGGGCTGTTCACATGAGCGGTGATTTTCACGCATCACTTATGCGTTGCGTGAAAATCGCAGCATGCTCTATATTCTGCGTTTTTCACGCAACGCAGGCCCCATAGAAGTGAATGGGGTTGCGTGAAAATCGCAAGCATCCGCAAGCAAGTGCGGATGCGGTGCGATTTTCACGCATGGTTGCTGGGTGACAGTCTATTCAATGTATTATTTTCCCTTATAACATGGTTATTAGGGAAAATAATAGCATTCTGAATACAGAATGCTTAGTAGGTGATCAATTGAGGGTTAAAAAAAATAAAAAAATTAACTCACCTTCTCCTCTTGTTCGCGTAGGTCCCGGTCTCTTCTTTACTTCTCAAAAGATGAACTATCGGCTAGGACCTGTGGTGACGTCAGATCACATGCTCCAATCACATGGTCCATCACCACGGTGATGTACCATGTGATTGGAGCATGTGATCTGACGTCACCAAAGGTCTTTTAGCCCACAGCTCATCATTAAAGAAGTAGAAGAGAAGGTGAGTTAATTTTTTTATTTTTTTTTAACCCTCAATTGATCACCTACTATGCATTCTGTATTCAGAATGCTATTATTTTCCCTTATAACCATGTTATAAGAGAAAATAATAAAATCTACAGAACACCTAACCCAAGCCCGAACTTCTGTGAAGAAGTTCGGGTTTGGGTACCAAACATGCGTGATTTTTCTCACGCGAGTGCAAAACACATTACAATGTTTTGAACTCGCGTGGAAAAATCGCGGATGTTCCCGCAACGCACCTGCAGATTTTCCCGCAACACCCGTGTGAAAGAGGCCTAAATCTTTCAACATTACCCTTGACTATATATATTTTTTCTATACCCAGTAGCAATATCTGTCATTTAAATGAAGTGATCACGTGCATTTATTGATCCATGTACCGAGGTGCTACAAGCATGTTCTATATTTGGTCATTGTATACATTGGATATTTTTCATTTTTTTTGTTTGTTTCCCTCATTTTTCGCCATTCTGTCTTGGACTGCTGAGCGGATGTGGTGTGTCGTCTCAGATTTAGATTCCTATACTCTTGTAGGATGACATCATCCAGCAGCCATTAGCATTTTTTTACCTGGATTATACAGGGAGTGCAGAATTATTAGGCAAGTTGTATTTTTGAGGATTAATTTTATTATTGAACAACAACCATGTTCTCAATGAACCCAAAAAACTCATTAATATCAAAGCTGAATATTTTTGGAAGTAGTTTTTAGTTTGTTTTTAGTTTTAGCTATTTTAGGGGGATATCTGTGTGTGCAGGTGACTATTACTGTGCATAATTATTAGGCAACTTAACAAAAAACAAATATATACCCATTTCAATTATTTATTTTTACCAGTGAAACCAATATAACATCTCAACATTCACAAATATACATTTCTGACATTCAAAAACAAAACAAAAACAAATCAGTGACCAATATAGCCACCTTTCTTTGCAAGGACACTCAAAAGCCTGCCATCCATGGATTCTGTCAGTGTTTTGATCTGTTCACCATCAACATTGCGTGCAGCAGCAACCACAGCCCCCCAGACACTGTTCAGAGAGGTGTACTGTTTTCCCTCCTTGTAAATCTCACATTTGATGATGGACCACAGGTTCTCAATGGGGTTCAGATCAGGTGAACAAGGAGGCCATGTCATTAGATTTTCTTCTTTTATACCCTTTCTTGCCAGCCACGCTGTGGAGTACTTGGACGCGTGTGATGGAGCATTGTCCTGCATGAAAATCATGTTTTTCTTGAAGGATGCAGACTTCTTCCTGTACCACTGCTTGAAGAAGGTGTCTTCCAGAAACTGGCAGTAGGACTGGGAGTTGAGCTTGACTCCATCCTCAACCCGAAAAGGCCCCACAAGCTCATCTTTGATGATACCAGCCCAAACCAGTACTCCACCTCCACCTTGCTGGCGTCTGAGTTGGACTGGAGCTCTCTGCCCTTTACCAATCCAGCCACGTGCCCATCCATCTGGCCCATCAAGACTCACTCTCATTTCATCAGTCCATAAAACCTTAGAAAAATCAGTCTTGAGATATTTCTTGGCCCAGTCTTGACGTTTCAGCTTGTGTGTCTTGTTCAGTGGTGGTCGTCTTTCAGCCTTTCTTACCTTGGCCATGTCTCTGAGTATTGCACACCTTGTGCTTTTGGGCACTCCAGTGATGTTGCAGCTCTGAAATATGGCCAAACTGGTGGCAAGTGGCATCTTGGCAGCTGCACGCTTGACTTTTCTCAGTTCATGGGCAGTTATTTTGCGCCTTGGTTTTTCCACACGCTTCTTGCGACCCTGTTGACTATTTTGAATGAAACGCTTGATTGTTCGATGATCACGCTTCAAAAGCTTTGCAATTTTAAGAGTGCTGCATTCCTCTGCAAGATATCTGACTATTTTTGACTTTTCTGAGCCTGTCAAGTCCTTCTTTTGACCCATTTTGCCAAAGGAAAGGAAGTTGCCTAATAATTATGCACACCTAATATAGGGTGTTGATGTCATTAGACCACACCCCTTCTCATTACAGAGATGCACATCACCTAATATGCTTAATTGGTAGTAGGCTTTCGAGCCTATACAGCTTGGAGTAAGACAACATGCATAAAGAGGATGATGTGGTCAAAATACTCATTTGCCTAATAATTCTGCACGCAGTGTAGTATTAAGCTTTACATCACTGTTTGGTCCATAATATCTACTTTAATATTACTGTATATTCTTTTCAGATCCCTTGATAAAGGTCAACAACCGACCGAAACGTTGGGGTTGTACTGCTAGGCCAATTGTATTGCATGATTACTTGCTCTGCATGGAACAAAAATTATGTAAAAACTACTATGTATTAAAAACACTATCTGATGAAGAACATATGGATTTCTCCTAGGAATCAATTGACGCATGTCCTCTACGAGCACCCACCACTTAGGCCCCTTTCACACGGGCGAGTTTTCCGCGCGGGTGCAATGCGTGATGTGAACGCATAGCACCTGCACTGAATCCTGACCCATTAATTTCAATGGGTCTGTGTACATGAGCGTTGTTTTTCACACATCAGTTCTGCGTTGCGTGAAAATCGCAGCATGTTCAATATTCTGCGTTTTTCACGCAGCCCTGGCTCTATAGAAGTGAATGGGGCTGCGTGAAAAACGCATTGCATCCGCAAGCAAGTGCGGGTGCGATGCGTTTTTCACTGATGGTTGCTAAGAGATGTTGTTTGTAAACCTTCAGTTTTTTACAGCAGAAGGAGGGGGGAGGGAGAGCGAGAGGCGGCACAGAGGATTAGGAGGCGGCGCAGAAGTCCGGAAAGGTGGTGCTGGGCACGAACGGCGGCGGGTGCGGCCGGCACCTTGCATCCATTAACATCCCCTTGGGCACCTTATTTGTTTGACTGACAGGTTAGTAAAAGCTGTTTTTTAGCTAAATAAGCCCACAGATGACATTTATAAGCCCACATTAGGAATCGTGAAGACGCCATGAACATCAGCATATTTTTAGCTGACAGGGGTGAAACCTGGTGACAGAATCCCTTTAAGACCCGATGGCATTCCTGCCGGGATCAATTCCGGCGCGAAGAAACAGCACGTAAAGGCAAAATTGGCAATAACGGTGGAAAGAAAAATAAGCCCTATCTCTACACACATCAACTACTATTTTTGAAGCTGATCTTTGAGATGATGAGATGAGACCGTAAGTTGGAATATTGTTGTTTTTTGGGATTATACATTTACTAATTGCCAATCCACATAAATATATTTCTATTAATTTTATTCTCTTATAAAGGACCGTCGAATGCCTCGAAGATGAGCCCGCAGCAAGCCAACAGTCTGCAGAAAGCACTCTAGTGATGTCACCACAGGAGCCCTCCTCTCCAGCTCTGTGACACCACCACCAGAGATAATAACACCCGAGGTCCCACATACACAGGCAGACATTACCACAAGGGGTTCAAAATGTAAAAGGAATCCTCCTCAGCCTGTTTCAGGTACAAGTACTCGAGACCTGATTGATTGTCAGGTTCTTGAGTATTTATCCCGAAAAAAGCCAGAAACTCCAGAGGACAACATTGTGCTGGGCCTGGGGCCTTTCTTACAAAGGGTACCCAAATCCAGACATCATATGTGCGTGTCTTCCTTGACAGCTGTTTTGGAGATATTTGCAGGCCCAACTATGCCAATGAGAGTGTTTGACTTTCTCAATGATGCTCGAAAACAATTGCATCAGCCTGCAATGTCTTCGATGCATCATTCATTTCCTCCTCCAGTCCAAGGTCCAAGTGCTACACGGGTAGCCCACTACCTCCTCTTCGGACCAGTATTCGTACTCTCGGGACCTTTATGACTTATGAATGATTTTTTTCTGCCAGTTATATAAAAAAAATTGTATTACCTCAAAAAAATTTATGTTTTGCTTTGAAAAAAGGTTTATTCAGAAATGGTATAATCAAAAAAGGTATATTACCATGTGTTAGAATAGCACAGTGGTGGAAAAGCTATGGCACAGGTGCCAGAGGTGGCACTCAGAGCCCACTCTGTGGGCACCCACGCCCGGGGAAACAAAGTCTATGGTATATCAATATGCCTTTGGACTTTTTCAGCAATTTATCAGCACAGGGTGCATTATGAACAGCAGAACTAGCAGTAGGCTGCCTATTATAGCTAAATGATAGTACATGGATGATATACTATATTGGTATTTGGTTTAAATTGCCGTGTTAGTATCTTGTAATTTTTAAAGAATGTGGGTTTTGGGTTTGCCATTTGTATATATATACAGTACAGACCAAAAATTTGGACACACATTCTCATTCAAAGAGTTTTCTTTATTTTCATGACTATGAAAATTGTAGATTCACACTGAAGGCATCAAAACTATGAACTATGAACATGTGGAATTATATACATAACAAACAAGTGTAAAACAACTGAAAATATGTCATATTCTAGGTTCTTCAAAGTAGCCACCTTTTGCATTGATTACTGCTTTGCACACTCTTGGCATTCTCTTGATGAGCTTCAAGAGGTAGTCCCCTGAAATGGTTTTCACTTCACAGGTGTGCCCTGTCAGGTTTAATAAGTGGGATTTCTTGCCTTATAAATGGGGTTGGGACCATCAGTTGCGTTGAGGAGAAGTCAGGTGGATACACAGCTGATAGTCCTACTGAATAGACTGTTAGAATTTGTATTATGGCAAGAAAAAAGCAGCTAAGTAAAGAAAAACAAGTGGCCATCATTACTTTAAGAAATGAAGGTCAGTCAGTCAGCCGAAAAATTGTGAAAACATTGAAAGTAAGGGCTATTTGACCATGAAGGAGAGTGATGGGGTGCTGCGCCAGATGACCTGGCCTCCACAGTCACCGGACCTGAACCCAATCAAGATGGTTTGGGGTGAGCTGGACCGCAGAGTGAAGGCAAAAGGGCCAACAAGTGCTAAGCATCTCTGGGAACTCCTTCAAGACTGTTGGAAGACCATTTCAGGGGACTACCTATTGAAGCTCATCAAGAGAATGCCAAAAGTGTGCAAAGCAGTAATCAAAGCAAAAGGTGGCTACTTTGAAGAACCTAGAATATTACATATTTTCAGTTGTTTCACACTTGTTTGTTATGTATATAATTCCACATGTGTTAATTCATAGTTTTGATGCCTTCATAGTCATGAAAATAAAGAAAACTCTTTGAATGAGAAGGTGTGTCCAAACTTTTGGTCTGTACTCTCTCTCTCTCTCTCTCTCTCTATATATATATATATATATATATATATATATATATATATTATATATACATACAATGTATTTTTCAAATGTGGTATTAGTCTTTTTTTTTTTTAATTTTTTTTTATGTTTTTTAAAAAAAACGCATGCCCACGTCGAGGGTCCTCATTGTTTTGCGAGTCCCTAATCTAATCTAACAATATAGGGACTAACTAAAAAATTTTATTTAGATGAATTTAGATAACCATAACCCAAGTTTTATCTATGACTACCACGAATGCTGTTCAGCTGCCATGATAATGCACCCTCTCTACTAATGAAGTAATCCGCAAAGAGTTCTCGAACTGCTAGTCCAGCAGATCCAGGTCTTCCATGCGGATTATGGTCTAATCCAACCGATGTGATTGTCGGAGAAGGGGCCACCTCAGGTTCAGAGGGTGCATCATGAATCCTGGTGAAATTGTGTAAAATCACACAAGCCTGTATCACCAGGGTGGCATTTTGTGGACTCATTTGCAAGGATGACATGAACACTCTCCATTTATTGGACAGTATTCCAAAAGCACATTCAACATATCAACGTGCATGAGACAGAGGATAGTTGAATACGCGCTTTTGAGTCAACCAAATCACCTCTAGGAAAAGGTTGCATTACATGTGGAGATAACGCATACCCTTCGTCAGCCACAATTACAAACCGGATTCCAAAAAAGTTGGGACACTAAACAAATTGTGAATAAAAACTGAATGCAATGATGTGGAGATGGCAAATGTCAATATTTTATTTGTAATAGAACGTAGATGACAGATCAAACGTTTAATCCGAGTAAATGTATCATTTTAAAGGAAAAATACGTTGATTCAAAATTTCACGGTGTCAACAAATCCCCAAAAAGTTGGGACAAGTAGCAATAAGATGCTGGAAAAAGTAAATTTGAGCATAACGAAGAGCTGGAAGACCAATTAACACTAATTAGGTCAATTGGCAACATGATTGGGTATAAAAAGAGCTTCTCAGAGTGGCAGTGTCTCTCAGAAGCCAAGATGGGTAGAGGATCACCAATTCCCACAATGTTGCGCAGAAAGATAGTGGAGCAATATCAGAAAGGTGTTACCCAGCGAAAAATTGCAAAGACTTTGCATCTATCATCATCAACTGTGCATAAAATCATCCGAAGATTCAGAGAATCTGGAACAATCTCTGTGCGTAAGGGTCAAGGCCGTAAAACCATACTGGATGCCTGTGATCTCCGGGCCCTTAAACGACACTGCACCACAAACAGGAATGCTACTGTAAAGGAAATCACAGAATGGGCTCAGGAATACTTCCAGAAACCATTGTCAGTGAACACAATCCACCGTGCCATCCGCCATTGCCAGCTGAAACTCTACAGTGCAAAGAAGAAGCCATTTCTAAGCAAGATCCACAAGGTCAGGCGTTTTCACTGGGCCAGGGATCATTTAAAATGGAGTGTGGCAAAATGGAAGACTGTTCTGTGGTCAGACGAGTCACGATTCAAAGTTCTTTTTGGAAATCTGGGACGCCATGTCATCCGGACCAAAGAGGACAAGGACAACCCAAGTTCTTATCAACGCTCAGTTCAGAAGCCTGCATCTCTGATGGTATGGGTTTGCATGAGTGCGTGTGGCATGGGCAGCTTGCATGTCTGGAAAGGCACCATCAATGCAGAAAAATATATTCAGGTTCTAGAACAACATATGCTCCCATCCAGACGTCATCTCTTTCAGGGAAGACCCTGCATTTTTCAACAAGATAATGCCAGACCACATTCTGCATCAATCACAACATCATGGCTGCGTAGGAGAAGGATCCGGGTACTGAAATGGCCAGTCTGCAGTCCAGATCTTTCACCTATAGAGAACATTTGGCGCATCATAAAGAGGAAGGTGCAACAAAGAAGGCCCAAGACGATTAAACAGTTAGAGGCCTGTATTAGACAAGAATGGGAGAGCATTCCTATTTCTAAACTTGAGAAACTGGTCTCCTCGGTCCCCAGACATCTGTTGTGTGTTGTAAGAAGAAGGGGAGATGCCACACAGTGGTGAAAATGGCCTTGTCCCAACTTTTTGGGGATTTGTTGACACCATGAAATTCTGATTCAACATATTTTTCCCTTAAAATGGTGCATTTTCTCAGTTTAAACTTTTGTTCCGTGATTTATGTTCTATTCTGAATAAAATATTAGAAGTTGGCACCTCCACATCATTGCATTCAGTTTTTATTCACGATTTGTATAGTGTCCCAACTTTTTTGGAATCCGGTTTGTACAAATAGAGCGGCTGAAGCAGAAGATCCGGGTAGTCATTTGGCTCTGGCAAAGGCAATTTGGTTGGCGTGAAGCCGTTCACCCATTCTAGAAGAATAGAAGATGCGGGCGTCTGCTGTGCTTCCATAGGCCCCAATATCAACAATAATACATCTATAATTACTGTCAACTAAGGCCAACAGCACTATAGAAAAATATTGTTTGAAATTAAAATATTGGGACCCTGAGTGAGGCGGTTTTCTTAACACGTATGTGTTTGCCATCCAATGCCCCTATGCAGTTTGGAAACTGCGCAGATTGATAAAATCCATCAGCAATTCTAAGCCAATCTTCTGCCTTGGTTTGGGGCATCACCGCATCTCTGAGTTGCTGCCAGATAAGTTGACATGTGTGACTGACAATCCCAGATATAGTTGAGATTCCCAGCAGATACTCATAATGCAAGGAGGCAAAAGAGTTCCCAGTGGCAAGGAACCTGTGAAGAGAAAAAATACATTTATAAGTTCCTGTAACCGATCTCCTAGCACCCCGACCGGGTACCTCCGTCGATGGATGCTCCTAGTGCTTCCCAAGGACTCCAAGCACTCCACTTGACACCGTAAGCGCTGCAGACCCCACAAACCGCCGAAGCTTGGTGGAGGTCTCGCCATCTCCTACCCACCCTGGACCTACGACAAGGCTCCAGTGGGTGAACCTCTCCTAAATGCAGAGAGCAGGAACCATGAACAAGCTCTTACAAGAGCTTATACTCAGGGGAGTATTGTGATATAGCAATCCCCAAGAGTGTAGTTATCCGATTCCCCAAACATGAACCAAAACTTCATGAAGGTATAAAAACAGGAACTCTTTATTTTAACACACAAGCATTTTATACACATCTTCCAACAAGGTTACCACCCACAGGGTTTTGTAAAAACAGGCAATAACCACGTACAATACACTCAGACACTCCTACACAAAATCCTCCCCTCTGCCCGTGATAGAATTACCTCACACTGGGTTGATGCAATCATAGGGAAAAAAACAATAATGCTAGTTGATTAAAATCACAATGAGAATAAAAAAGGTATTTTGTAGTAAAAACTCACTTCACCCAGGAGGGGCAGGGTGGGATAAAGCACATAACACCCACTCTGCTTCCTCCTGCGCCTGGATCGCCTGTAAGATCGTCCGGAAATAACGGCAGTCACACTTGGAACTTCTGGTTATTTTCTTTTTATTGTGTTAGCACAGGGTAGGGGTAGGAGTAGGCTCAACGCGTTTCGGGGTCACTGGGATCCCCTTCATCAGGAGCATAAATGCATCATGCATAATGGCAGGTATTTATACAGGGAAAAAGGCGCCAAAGAACGCCAGAAAAAAGCCCCCAAAAAACGGGAGGTATTGGCGTCACTTCCGGTTTGCGTTCCAGGGTGGAACGCATTGTGGTAGGCTAAACTTGGAGTGGTTTCCGGTTTGCGTTCCGGCGTGGAACGCATCAAGAAGCATCTCGGCCTTGTAGTGGACCAGGAGGGGAAGCGTCGTCACTTCCGGTGTGCGCTCCAGCTTGGAACGCATCGGCACCGCTGTAATGGATTGAATGTAGACCAGGAGGGGAAGCGACGTCACTTCCGGTATGCGTTCCAGCCTGGAACGCATCGGGACCGAGACAGCTGGGGGATCGGCACAAAAGTAATTTAACTTCTTGTCAGATATTATGGGTGGGTGTGGCGATGTTTAGGAGGGGTATCTAGTTTTATTTAGGTATAATATAATATGGTATGCTGGCCAGGGAGAGGGAATTGGGTGTGGAGAAAACCGGAAGTGGTATAGGTTCCGGTGTGCGTTCCAGGGTGAAACGCACCACAGCTTCTCACAGGGATCATGGTGGAGAATGTCTGTGTATGGGAGGGAGGGGCAATATAGCTGTTGGTAATTGTTAGTCTGAAGGGAATGGCAGAGAAACACATTATGTATAGTAATATATTTTGATATATTCTATTATATTTTGACCAGGGTATTCTAACCGGCAATGACTGGTTTCTCTTATCCCATAGGGATATGAGGAGAATCGGGAGATATATGGTTTTATTTTTATTTTTAGATGTTATATGGATCAGCAAGTAACATCTCCCTAAGTGTATATTTGTATATATACACATGTACACAAATATGTGCACAGGGAGGGGGGGATTTGTTCTATAGGTGGAAACGATGGGAAAAAGGGGAAAAAATGGTTTGTAAGGGCATTTAGAAGAGATGAAGAAGTTAACAAGGAAATTAGAAAATACTGTAGAAATAAAAATTAGAAAGTGCTGTAGAAATAAAAAAGAATGGAAAATGGAGGTCTGATGAATAAAATGTGTGTGTATTTTGCGGGATCGGGGAAGGAGGGTTACATGGATTGTATAAAGATCGTGCAGAGATAAAAAAAAAAAAAAATTATATTTTAGTTTTTATTTATTATTTTAAATTATTTTAAAAAAAGGTGATCTGTGTGTCGGTGTCTTGGAACAGACGAGTATATTTTTGTTCCAAGGAAGGACATGTGTGTAAATGAATGGAGTGGTGTGCCATAAATAATTATTATCGTGGAGCTCAATAAAAATATCACTCAAGGAGCGCTATATAATAATGATAAAATGTATTAAAAGACAGAGTGGATAGAGGTTGCTATAGAAAGTATAAAAAAGTATAAAAAATGTAAAAAAATATATAAAAAAATAATAAAAAAATAGAAAATGGGGATGGATAAATAAATAAATAGGAAAAAATTATTTCGGATGTTATTTCAATATTATTATTTTATTATATTATGAATTTCGTCCGTGGGTTAACCGTAAAGATGTAAACCCACGGACGAAATTCATAATATAATAAAATAATAATATTGAAATAACATCCGAAATAATTTTTTCCTATTTATTTATTTATCCATCCCCATTTTCTATATTTTTATTATTTTTTTATTTTATTATATATTTTTTTACATTTTTTATACTTTTTTATACTTTCTATAGCAACCTCTATCCACTCTGTCTTTTAATACATTTTATCATTATTATATAGCGCTCCTCGAGTGATATTTTAATTGAGCTCCACGATAATAATTATTTATGGCACACCACTCTATTCATTTACACACATGTCCTTCCTTGGAACAAAAATATACTCGTCTGTTCCAAGACACCGACACACAGATCGCCTTTTTTAAAATAATTTAAAATAATAAATAAAAACTAAAATATATATTTTTTTTTTTTTTTTTTTTTATCTCTGCACGATCTTTATACAATCCATGTAACCCTCCTTCCCCGATCCCGCAAAATACACACACATTTTATTCATCAGACCTCCATTTTCCATTCTTTTTTATTTCTACAGCACTTTCTAATTTTTATTTCTACAGTATTTTCTAATTTCCTTGTTAACTTCTTCATCTCTTCTAAATGCCCTTACAAACCATTTTTTTCCCCTTTTTCCCATCGTTTCCACCTATAGAACAAATCCCCCCCTCCCTGTGCACATATTTGTGTACATGTGTATATATACAAATATACACTTAGGGAGATGTTACTTGCTGATCCATATAACATCTAAAAATAAAAATAAAACCATATATCTCCCGATTCTCCTCATATCCCTATGGGATAAGAGAAACCAGTCATTGCCGGTTAGAATACCCTGGTCAAAATATAATAGAATATATCAAAATATATTACTATACATAATGTGTTTCTCTGCCATTCCCTTCAGACTAACAATTACCAACAGCTATATTGCCCCTCCCTCCCATACACAGACATTCTCCACCATGATCCCTGTGAGAAGCTGTGGTGCGTTTCACCCTGGAACGCACACCGGAACCTATACCACTTCCGGTTTTCTCCACACCCAATTCCCTCTCCCTGGCCAGCATACCATATTATATTATACCTAAATAAAACTAGATACCCCTCCTAAACATCGCCACACCCACCCATAATATCTGACAAGAAGTTAAATTACTTTTGTGCCGATCCCCCAGCTGTCTCGGTCCCGATGCGTTCCAGGCTGGAACGCATACCGGAAGTGACGTCGCTTCCCCTCCTGGTCCACATTCCATCCATTACAGCGGTGCCGATGCGTTCCAAGCTGGAGCGCACACCGGAAGTGACGACGCTTCCCCTCCTGGTCGACTACAAGGCCGAGATGCTTCTTGATGCGTTCCACGCCGGAACGCAAACCGGAAACCACTCCAAGTTTAGCCTACCACAATGCGTTCCACCCTGGAACGCAAACCGGAAGTGACGCCAATACCTCCCGTTTTTTTGGCGCTTTTTTCTGGCGTTCTTTGGCGCCTTTTTCCCTGTATAAATACCTGCCATTATGCATGATGCATTTATGCTCCTGATGAAGGGGATCCCAGTGACCCCGAAACGCGTTGAGCCTACTCCTACCCCTACCCTGTGCTAACACAATAAAAAGAAAATAACCAGAAGTTCCAAGTGTGACTGCCGTTATTTCCGGACGATCTTACAGGCGATCCAGGCGCAGGAGGAAGCAGAGTGGGTGTTATGTGCTTTATCCCACCCTGCCCCTCCTGGGTGAAGTGAGTTTTTACTACAAAATACCTTTTTTATTCTCATTGTGATTTTAATCAACTAGCATTACTGTTTTAATTAAGGTTTTTTGCACGTTTTTACAAACGTTGTGTTTTTAAACCACTATATCAAAGTTACCACTCAATTGACCATTTTTATCGCCAGCAGGCTATTACTTTTGAGGTTATTGGCGCCCGATACAGGTCTATTTTTTCTTACGTTTTTTTCCCTATACTCACAATATGTCCATTTCAGGCTTTCCCCTGTCTGGACACTAGACCTGTGGCTGCCTACCACCTCTCCAGTAATCAAACACACCCGTATTACACCCGAATTTTAAACCATTTACTAACGGTCCTTCCCTTTGGCGCCCTGCCTGGATATCCCAGACTCTTTTTACCTTAAGGAGTCTGTGACTAATCCCCTCTTTTTTTCCCCTCGTATCTCTGTCTTGATGCAATCATCACAGGCAGGCGAATACACAATATCCTCTGTCCTGGAGACAACCGAGAAGTAATTCAATTATCTCTCAGGACAAAGGACATCGCCAGTACACACAGAGAGACAATGGAACAGACCTCTCTACTCAACGTATACAATGTCCCACCCTTTTCAATACACATAGACATTTAACATCCCAAAATGGCACGAATTAGACCAGGGTTCAAGTTAGGCCGAGTCCTTTGTGAACAAATGAGGCTGATGAGAGGGCCCATAATCCTGGGGCAAGAGGCTAGTAGCCTGGCCCCTCCAAAACCCAGTGGCGAGGTTGGTTTCGCCACACATCTCCCCCTCCCAGGGAAGACTAACCAGATACCTGACCTCACGGTCAGTACCTGAGTTAGTCTGGCACCTGGCTCTGTTCTGTATGTCCCCAGCTGTTGAGTGGGCATCTGCGACTCCTTGCTTCCTTGTGGTTCTCTAGCTTAGAGCTGTAGGTACTTGGTGGGCAGAGGCCGACTGCGCTCTGCCCAGATGCCAGCTCTTCCGCTGGGGTAGCCTGTGGGAAGTCCGGCTCTGAAGAAGGGGATAGGGGAGGGCAGAGGCCAGCGGCGCTCTGCCCTGATGCCAGCACTTCAGCTGGTGTGCATGGTGCCAACTCCTGCTGGGTAGTAAATGAACGGTTAGGGCAGAGGCCAGCGGCGCTCTGCTCTGATGCCAGCTCTTCTGCTGGAGAGGGGTCAGTGGGGTTTAAAGCCTTACCCACTACCCTCAGTATTGGGCTGGGAGAGAGCTGTGGAGGGGGGCTATCACTTACCCCCTCCTCTGGATACCCCATCTGCCGCTGGGGAGAGAGACCAACTGTCTCCTCTCTCTGTAGAGTATACTGCCGCTGGGTTGTGAGACCGGCTGTCTCCACTACCAGTGATTCTGGTTGTTGCAGAGATGAGGGACCGATAATCTCCTCTCCCTGTACTCCCAGTGGCAGTTGGGGATCTGGGCCGCCTGCCCAGCCACCCTGTTGGGACGGTGGAGTGACTACGGTCCCATCTCCACCTGCCGACTGGGGTTCCTCCCAGTACCAGTCTACGAAGTCCCTTACCTCCACAGTAGGTGAGGAAGTAGGGGATACCTCAGCTGTGACTTGCCAGGGGTAGGGCTGCAGGTCTGGGCCTGGTATCCAACTGTCTTGTATCTTGCGCTGGGCTTGAATGGAGCAAAACAACTGTTGATAATCTTGCTCCAGTTCCCACTCCCTTTGGACCAGAAAGGTCAGATCTGCCCTCACCCCACTAGTTGTAGGCCAATTGTGCAAGTCCCACCTGTAGTCGGTAATGTCCCAAAATCTAGACTCTTCTGTGCTCCCAAAGTCAATGTCTTCAAAAGACTCCCACAATAAACCAGGGCAATTATATTCCTCACCTTAGGGCTTGGAGTACTCCTCCATCCATGGAGACTGTCGTACTGTGTCCCACCATAGTGCTTGGTAAGCGTCATCCAGCCAGGTTTCCTGCCATACCAGTGTCTCAAGCTCTGACACCCACTCCATCAATGGTTGCTCTCCCAGTAGAGGTAGTCGCAGCGCCAATCGCATTCGCAATCTCTGCTCCTCACTGGGAAGACTCTCACCCCTCCGACTCTGCACGTCCTCCAGGGCCTGGTGCCATACGCCTTTCCGCTCGGCATCCCTGTAATCCGGGTGATCTTCCTCATGGAATGCTGTGCAGGAACCAACGGCATCCATATTGCTGTAGCCAGGGGCGCTGTACGGATACTAGTGTTGCCCTCAATATACTCCACGAACGTTGTCTCCGAGCTGCTTCTCCTCACACTAGGACGCCATCCCACTGCTTGCCACCAATGTAACGGATCTCCTAGCACCCCGACCGGGTACCTCCGTCGATAGATGCTCCTAGTGCTTCCCGAGGACTCCAAGCACTCAACTTGACACCGTAAGCGCTGCAGACCCCACAAACCGCCGAAGCTTGGTGGAGGTCTCGCCATCTCCTACCCACCCTGGACCTACGACAAGGCTCCAGTGGGTGAACCTCTCCTAAATGCAGAGAGCAGGAACCATGAACAAGCTCTTACAAGAGCTTATACTCAGGGGAGTATTGTGATATAGCAATCCCCAAGAGTGTAGTTATCCGATTCCCCAAACATGAGCCAAAACTTCATGAAGGTATAAAAACAGGAACTCTTTATTTTAACACACAAGCATTTTATACACATCTTCCAACAAGGTTACCACCCACAGGGTTTTGTAAAAACAGGCAATAACCACGTACAATACACTCAGACACTCCCACACAAAATCCTCCCCTCTGCCCGTGATAGAATTACCTCACACTGGGTTGATGCAATCATCACAGGCAGGCGAATACACAATATCCTCTGTCCTGGAGACAACCGAGAAGTAATTCAATTATCTCTCAGGACAAAGGACATCGCCAGTACACACAGAGAGACAATGGAACAGACCTCCCTACTCAACGTATACAATGTCCCACCCTTTTCAATACACATAGACATTTAACATCCCAAAATGGCACGAATTAGACCAGGGTTCAAGTTAGTCCAAGTCCTTTGTGAACAAATGAGGCCTGGCTGATGAGAGGGCCCATAATCCTGGGGCAAGAGGCTAGTAGCCTGGCCCCTCCAAAACCCAGTGGCGAGGTTGGTTTCGCCACAGTTCCCATTTCTAAAATCTAAATATTTTACAGTTATAATTAACGATAGACTAATAAACTTACCTCAACGTGACTAGAAATCTTTCTTCAGGAGAAATGCTGCGCCTCATGTTAGTGTCCAGGAAAGTCAGTCCAGAATGGAGAGACGCCAGCAACATTTCAAAAGTAGCTACTGTCATACGGCAATAACCCTGAAATTTATCAGGGTGCTGCCGCAAGTCAAAGTACAAGGTGTGAAAGTGGCCCTTCTGTAAGCGCTGGGAGACAATGGGATGAACTCACCGCCTCCTCCTCGGTTCTTCAGCCAGCATAGCTTGCTGCTGTCCAAATCTCAGACAAACTAGCCAGTACAGAAAAACCTCTCGTTCATTAGCCATGATACACAAGAAATATAGCCCAAAACCGATGCCGACCAAGCATAAGTTTCACACTAAGCTCTCTGTGCAATCAAAGCCAGACAAAATGCTAAAGCAATCTGACAGGATTATTTTATCCACATTTTCACTTATTTTTTTCTATTCAACACTTAAATCTTTATATAAAATGAAAAATACAACTTCCGTTCCGTTTTTTACAGACCCTTAGTCTGTGAGGGTAATGCATGTCTATGCCTTTTAGACCTCACACCATTTGATTGTGTTTAACCCCTTCAGCCCCTGAGGATTTTTCATTTTTGCATTTTAGTTTTTCACTTCCTGCCTTTCCGGAGCCAATTTATTTATTTTTTTCCGTTCACATAGCTGTATGAGGGCTTGTTTTTGTTGAGGCAAGCCCTCAACAAATATTAATATTGCATAAGATGTAACAAGAACCTTGAAAAAAATTCAAAATGTGGTGGAATTAGAAAAAATGCAATTCCAAGACAGTTTTGCGGGTTTTTGCTTTTATGGCATTCCCTATGCGGTAAAACTGACCTATTGCCTTCATTCTCTGGGTCAGTATAATTACGATGATACCACTTTTATATGGTTTTTCTTGTTTTTTAATACTGAAAAACTTAGAAATGAAAAAACTGTTTGTTTCATCACCACATTCTGACTCACATAACTTTTTTGTAGTTAAGTCTACAGAGCTGTGTATGGCTCAGTTTTTGTTGGGCGATCTGTAGTTTTTATTGATACCATTTTGGAGTGTGTATGACTTTTTGAAATTATGAAAAAAAAGTGTTTGTTTTTATATTTTAGTAGTACAGGCAATTCAGAGGCGGCGATGCCCATAAATGTTTATTATTTTTATTTTGGGGAAAGGGGGATTATTAAAATTTTTATATTTTTTAAAACTTTTTTCCTTTTTTTTAAGTCACCCTATGTAATTATAACATTAAACTCCCATTCCCATTTAGTAATGGAAATGTGTTCATTACTCAAAATGTAATTCAGTATATTCCAATGCAGTGCTGCCACCTACAGGCCTGTATTGAAATATATCTATGATATGCATCGGAACCTCCAGCAGGTTCTGAGCTATCATTACCAGGCAACAGTTTCTCCGCATAGCGCTCACTTAATTTAAGCAGTCAGATGCCGTGGTAACATTTGACAACTGCATCTGAGGAGTTAAATGTCTGCAATCAGCTTTATCCGTGATTGCAGATATTAGCCTTGGTCCTCTGCGGCTATTGTGTCTGCTGCTCTCAGAAGTGGGGGAATATTTAAATTGCCAACCTCCATCGTACATGTACAATGGCAGTCTCGTCTATGGGATAATAAAGTATATTACAAAAACATTCTTTATCACTTCCTCTACACATTAGGAAAAAAAAAAATTAAATCACTGTTACACTTTAAAATTTTAAAGCGCCTTCAAATCCTGCAGTGTTTTCCATAGACTGAAGTCACTCGTATCACTTTTGAACCGACAATATGTGATACACGTATGATTATTAACCCCTTCAACCCCGGGCCTGTTTTCACCTTCCTGCCCAGGCCATTTTTTGCAAATCTGACATGTGTCACTTTATGTGGTGATAACTTTAAAACACTTTTACTTATACAGGCCATTCTGAGATTTTTTTTCTTGTCACATATTGTACTTCATGACAGTGGTAAAAATAAGTAAAAACAAACAAACATTTTAATTCATAAAAAAACAACTAATTTACAAATAATTTAGAAAAATGTGCAAATTTCCAAATTTCAATTTCTCTACTTTTATAATAGATAGTAATACCTTCAAAAATAGTAATTACTTTACATTCCCCATATGTCTACTTCATGTTTGGATCATTTTGAAAATGGCATTTTATTTTTTGGGGACGTTAGAAGGCTTAGAAGTATGGAAGCAAATCTTGAAATTTTTCAGAAAATTTCCAAAACCCACCTTTTAACCTGCTCAGGACCGCCGTACGCAGGATTGCGTCTTTGCGGCGGTCCTGTTACTCTGGGTGGACGCGCCGGTGCGTCCTCTCGCGAGACGCGAGATTTCGGGCAAAGCCGGCCTGCGCATGCGCATCGCGGGCCGGGAAAATTTAAAAGGCAAGTTCGTCATCAACCTGCCAGCCAATGATCGTCGCTGGCAGGTTGATGATTTTCAAAAAATCTAATCAGAAGCCATCTAACACATTATATTTATAAATATAATGTGTTAAATGGCTTCTGTGCTCCTCTGCTGGTCCTTTTCGTCGGTTGGTTCCAGCAGAGGAGCACACATCACTGTGAGTAGCCACCAACACCCCACTTAGCCCCCAGATCACCCTCCATCACCCCAATTAACCCCTTGATTGCCCCTGTCAATCACCTAGTGAAAGGGAAAAAAGTGATCAGTGTAAACTGTCACTTTTTTTTTTTCACTGGTATTGATTTATAGTTTTAGGATAGTTTAGGTCCCTTGGTTAAGTAGTTAGCGTCGGTTAGCACACAGCCCACCGCACCGCAGTCACTTATTCGCTGATTAGCGTATCACTAATCAGCTTTTGTACTTTTATAGTATCTGTAAGTGATCAAAACTGATCACAGTCAGATCTATAATTGTATTAGTGTCACCTTACCTTGCCCTCCACCCAAAACGCAGTGTTTGCCCGATCAGGCCTGATCGGTCGCCCACACGTGCGTTCACCTACGCCCGCCCCGCCGCAGTGACAAAAAACTTTTTGTTTTTCGATCACTGCACAATCACTTTACAAGCGCTGCGGCGATAAAAAAAATCTGTTTTGATATTTTTTATCAATCGCAGCGGCCTCCGGTACTTCGCTAGCCTCCCCTTTGTAAGACAGGCTTGCTTTTTTTCTTGGTTAGTCTCAGGGAATACCCCTAAATTTAGTAGTCCAAATGGCAAACAGGGGGTATTCTTCTGAAGAGGCCTACAGGCTTCTGACCCAGTCGGATGAGGAATGGGAACCCTCATCTGACGAATCTAGCGGGTCAGAATATGAACCTGTAGAAAGCAGTGGCAGTCTGACCCAAAGTTCGGACGAGGAGGTTGAGGTCCCTGATAGCAGCAGGCGTACCCGGCCCCTTGTTGCTAGACCACAGGTTGCGCAGGATCCGTTTCAAGGGCAGCAGAGTGGGGCTGGCGCTGTCGGATTACGTGGTGAAGCATACACCAGCAGCGCAGCCCATCCTGGACCTAGTACCAGCACTGCCGTACAACATGGTGAAGTGGCGAGCACCAGAAGGGCAGTTGAGCCCCTAGAATCCCTGAGGTGCTGGCAAACCCTGATTGGCAGTCACCAACTTCAGCCGCACCATTAGTTCCCCCTTTCACCGCCCAGTCTGGAGTTCGGGTTGAGACAGCTCAGATCGGTTCGGCCCTGGGATTTTTTGAGCTGTTCTTGACTGCGGAGCTCTTGGACTTAGGCTGGGTTCAGACCTGAGCGTCTTTGATATGCGCGTTTAACGCGCGTTTTTGTCACGCGTTTTTATGCGCGTTTTTTACAATAGTAAACGCGCGTTTGACGCGCGTTTGTGTGATTGACTGCAGTGTCCTATGGCCACAAACGCGCGTCAAAACGCCCCAAAGAAGCTCAAGTACTTGTTTGAGCGTAGGGCATTTTTCAGCGCGTTCAAACGCGCTGTAAAACGCTCAAGTGAGAACCAGGGCCATAGGGAAGCATTGGTTCTCATGTGTTGAGCGTTTTACAGCGCGTTTGAACGCGCTGTAAAACGCTCAAGTGTGAACCCAGCCTTAGTCGTGGCAGAAACAAATCGGTATGCCACTCAATTTATATCCGCCAACCCGGGAAGCTCTTATGCCCAGTCTTTCCGGTGGAAACCAGTCCAAGTTTCCGAAATTAAAATTTTTCTGGGCCTTCTCCTGAACATGGGTCTAACCAAAAAGCATGAATTGCGGTCATATTGGTCCACGAACCCGATTCATCACATGCCCATGTTCTCTGCTGCTATGTCCAGGACACGTTTTCAGACCATCCTGCGTTTCCTGCACTTTAGCGACAACACAACCTCCCGTCCCAGATGCCACCCAGCTTTTGACCGGCTCCACAAAATTCGGCCCCTCATAGACTACTTCAACCAGAAATTTGCAGATTTGTATACCCCTGAGCAAAACATCTGCGTAGACGAGTCCCTAATACATTTTACCGGGCTCCTTGGCTTCAAACAATACATCCCAAGCAAGCGCGCCCGGTATGGGGTCAAATTGTATAAGCTCTGTGAAAGGGCCACAGGCTATACCCACAAATTTCGGATCTATGAGGGAAAAGATCAGACCCTGGAGCCGGTCGGTTGCCCTGACTACCTGGGGAGCAGTGGGAAGACAGTCTGGGACTTGGTGTCACCCTTATTTGGCAAGGGGTACCATCTTTATGTGGACAATTTCTACACAAGTGTGCCCCTCTTCAGGCATTTGTTCCTAGAACAGATTGGCTGCTGTGGCACCGTGCGACCTAGTCGCCGGGGCTTCCCCCAACGGCTCGTTACCACCCGTCTTGCAAGGGGGGAGAGGGCTGCCTTGTGTAACGAAGAACTGCTCGCGGTGAAATGGAGAGACAAGCGTGACGTTTACATGCTCTCCTCCATTCACGCAGACACGACAATCCAAATTGAACGGGCAGCCAGTGTCATTGAAAAGCCCCTCTGTGTCCACGACTATAATGCGCTCATGGAAGGGGTGGACTTCAATGACCAGATGTTGGCTCCCTATTTAGTTTCCCGACGCACCAGACGCTGGTATAAGAAGGTGTCTGTATATTTAATTCAATTGGCTGCATATAATAGTTTTGTTCTCTACAGTAATGCTGGGAGAACAGGATCCTTCCTCAAATTTCAGGAAGAGATCATCGCGAACCTCCTGTATCCAGGAGGTTCCGTGGCCCCAACCACCAGTGTAGTGAGCCGTCTACACGAGCGACATTTCCCCAGTGTCGTTGCTGGTACCTCAAACCGACATCCACCACGAAAAAAATGTTGTGTCTGTAGCAGGAGTGGAATAAGGCGTGACACCCGCTATTTCTGTCCTGACTGCCCTGACCACCCTGCCCTATGCTTTGGAGAGTGTTTCCGGAAGTACCACACACAGGTACACTTAGCATAGGGATTGCATCTCACAGGACAGGCACACATGGCTATTAGGGCCCTTTTACTCACAGCTGCTGCAAACCTCTCCTTTCACCTGGGATAAAGTGCATAATGTACTTCGCCACATCTTTGGGCGATTTGCGCTTTGCACATTGTCCCATGGGGAAGGAGAGGTTTGTCCTATAAAGGTAAAAAAAAAGAAAATAAAACACCAGGAAGAAAAAAAAGCTAAAAAGTTAACTTTCAGTTCAGAAAGTTAAAAAAAGTTTATATGTTCTGTTCAAAAGTTATTATAAAGTTAATAAAATTTATTGCGTTGCGGCCTGGTTTTTTCTTTTTTGTTTTGTTTTTTTTACCTTCCAGGTGGACCAACCGATCGACTAGCTGCAGCACTGATGTGCATTCTGACAGAAGCATTGCGCTGCTGTCAGATTACACACAAGTCGGTGTATGCGGCGCTGCAAGATGAGATTTCTCCTCTGCAGTAAAAGATACGTTTGCCGAGGCATATGAGCTGAGGAGGCGGCGGTGTTCATATGCTTTGGCAAACACTTTGTATATATATAAAAAAAAAAAAAAAAATCCTGGCAATGATTTATTCATCCACATCGATTGATGTGAATGGAGAAATCTGGTTTGCCAGGGCATACGGGCTAAGTGGGTATGAATGTTGGGCGGAGCTCCTATGTCCTGGCAGATGCCTTTCCCCTCCTTTTTTTTTTTTGGCAGAGATTTTTTCATCCACATTGATCAATGCAAATGAAAAAATCTGTGCCGTTCATTTTTTCTTTCAGCCCAGAGGCTGAACGGAAAAAAAAAATCTTATTACCCGTATGCTCAATATAAGGAGAATAGCAGAAACTCCTAATGCTGGCCATACATGTAATGATTGCGGAGACCCTCAAATGCCAGGGCAGTACAAACACCCCACAAATGACCCCATTTTGGAAAGAAGACACCCCAAGGTATTCACTGAGGGGCATATTGAGTCCATGAAAGATTGAAATTTTTGTCCCAAGTTAGCGGAAAGGGAGACTTTGTGAGAAAAAAATAAATAAATCAATTTCCGCTAACTTGTGCCAAAAAAAAAAAAATTCTATGAACTCGCCATGCCCCTCATTAAATACCTTGGGGTGTCTTCTTTCCAAAATGGGGTCACATGTGGGATATTTATACTGCCCTGGCATTTTAGGGGCCCCAAAGCGTGAGAAGAAGTCTGGTATCCAAATGTCTAAAAATGCCCTCCTAAAAGGAATGTGGGCCCCTTTGCGCATCTAGGCTGCAAAAAAGTGTCACACATCTGGTATCTCCGTACTCAGGAGAAGTTGTCTTTTGCCAAGATATTTCTCTCACCCAGCATGGGTATATGTAAAATGACACCCCATAACACATTGCCCAACTTCTCCTGAGTACGGAGATACCACATGTGTGACACTTTTTTGCAGCCTAGGTGGGCAAAGGGGCCCACATTCCAAAGAGCACCTTTCGTATTTCACCGGCCATTTTTTACAGATTTTGATTTCAAACTACTTTGCACGCATTTGGGCCCCTAAAATGCCAGGGCAGTATACCTACCCCACAAGTGACCCCATTTTGGAAAGAAGACACCCCAAGGTATTTCGTGATGGGCATGGCGAGTTCCTAGAATTTTTTATTTTTTGTGACAAGTTAGCGGAAAATGATGATTTTTTTTTTTCTTACAAAGTCTCATATTCCACTAACTTGTGACAAAAAATAAAAACTTCCATGAACTCACTATGCCTATCAGCGAATACCTTGGGGTGTCTTATTTCCAAAATGGGGTCACTTGTGGGGTTGTTATACTGCCCTGGCATTCTAGGGGCCCTAATGTGTGGTAAGTAGTTTGAAATCAAAATCTGTAAAAAATGGCCGGTGAAATCCGAAAGGTGCTCTTTGGAATGTGGGCCCCTTTGCCCACCTAGGCTGCAAAAAAGTGTCACACATGTGGTATCTCCGTACTCAGGAGAAGTTGGGCAATGTGTTTTTGGGTGTCATTTTACATATACCCATGCTGGGTGAGAGAAATATCTTGGCAAAAGACAACTTTTCCCATTGTTTTATACAAAGTTGGCATTTGACCAAGATATTTATTTGTGAGGCTTACATAATAGAAACCACCCAAAAAATGATGTTTTAGTGTCTCCATGTTCTGAGAGCTATAGTTTTTTATTTTTTGGGCGATTGTCTTAGGTAGGGGCTCATTTTTGCGGGATGAGGTGACGGTTTTATTGATACCATTTTGGGGGGCATACACCTTTTTGATCGCTTGGTGTTGCACTTTTTGTGATGTAAGGTGACAAAAAAGTTTTTTTTTACACAGTTTTTATTTTTATTTTTTTGTGGTGTTTATCGGACAGGGTGGATCATGTGATATATTTATAGAGCCGGTCATTATGGACGCGGCGATACCTAATATGTGTGGGTTTTGTTTGTTTTTTCAGTTTTTTATTATAAAATAAGGAGAAAGGGGCGTTTTTTTTCTTTTTTACTTTATTAATTTTATTACTTTAATAATTTTATTAAAAACACTTTTTTTAAAACTTTTTTTACTTTACTTTATTTATGACATTCACTTTTGGGGGTCTGATCCCCTCTGCAATGCATTACAATACATCTGTATTGTAATGCATTGCCTGTTAGTGTATGACACTGAGTCATACACTAACAGGTTGCCTAGGAGACCCAGCCAAGTTTCAATTTCTCTACTTCTATAATACATAGTAGCGCCTTATGCACACGACCGTTTTTTTTGCGGTCCGCAAAACGGATTTCCGTTGTTCCGTGATCCGTGACTGTTTTTTCTTCCGTGGGTCTTCCTTGATTTTTGAAGGATCCACGGACATGAAAAAAAAGTCGTTTTGGTGTCCGCCTGGCCGTGCGGAGCCAAACGGATCCGTCCTGACTTACAATGCAAGTCAATGGGGACGGATCCGTTTGACGTTGACACAATATGGTGCAATTGCAAGGGGATCCGTCCCCCATTGACTTTCAATGTAAAGTCAGAAGTCCCTATTAATATACCATCAGATCGGAGTTTTCTCCAATCCGATGGTATATTTTAACTTGAAGCATCCCCATCACCATGGGAACGCCTCTATGTTAGAATATACCATCGGATTTGAGTTAGATCGTGAAACTCAGATCCGACAGTATATTCTAACACAGAGGCGTTCCTATGGTGAAGGGGACGCTTCAGGCTAGAATATACTAAAAGAACTGTGTACATGACTGCCCCCTGCTGCCTGGCAGGTGCTGCCAGGCAGCAGGGGGCAGACGCCCCCCCTCCCTATGTTTAACTCATTCATGGCCAGTGCGGCCGGCCCCCTCTCCCTCCCTCCCTTGTATTTAACTCATTGGTGGCCAGTGCGGCCGCCCCCCCCCTCCCTCCCTCCCTTGTATTTAACACATTGGTGGCCAGTGCGGCCGGCCCCCCCTCCCTCCTTCCCTTGTATTTAACACATTGGTGGCCAGTGCGGCCGGACCCCCTCCCTCCCTCCCTTGTTTTTAACACATTGGTGGCCAGTGTGGCCGGCCCCCCCTCCCTCCCTTGTATTTAACACATTGGTGGCCAGTGCGGCCCCCCCTAATTAAAATGACCGACCCCCCCCCATCATTGGTGGCAGTGGAGAGTTCAGATCGGAGTCCCAGTTTAATCGCTGGGACTCCGATCGGTAACCATGGCAACCAGGACGCTACTGCAGTCCTGGCTGCCATGGTTACTTAGCAATTTTAGAAGCATTATACTTACCTGCGCTGTCTGTGGCCGTAAATGAAAGGTCTGTGCTATAAGCAATGCGCCGCACAGAAATTTCACTTACCAGTAGGAGGAGCGCCCGGCCGGTCACAGACATCGCAGGTAAGTATAATGCTTCTAAAATTGCTAAGTAACCATGGCAGCCAGGACTGCAGTAGCGTCTTGGCTGCCATGGTAACCGATCGGAGCCCCAGCGATTAAACTGGGACTCCGATCGGAACTCTCCGCTGCCACCAATGATGGGGGGTCGGTCATTTTAATTAGGGGTTCCCGGCTGCACTGGCCACCAATGTGTTAAATACAAGGGAGGGAGGGGGGAACGGCCGTACTGGCCACCAATGTGTAAAATACAAGGGAGGGAGGGGGGGCGGCCGCACTGGCCACCAATGAGTTAAATACAGAGGGGGGGGGGTCTGCCCCCTGCTGCCTGGCAGCACCTGCCAGGCAGCAGGGGGCAGTCATGTACACAGTTCTTTTAGTATATTCTAACCTGAAGCGTCCCCATCACCATGGGAACGCCTCTGTGTTAGAATATACTGTCGGATCTGAGTTTCACGATCTAACTCAAATCCGATGGTATATTCTAACATAGAGGCGTTCCCATGGTGATGGGGACGCTTCAAGTTAAAATATACCATCGGATTGGAGAAAACTCTGATCTGATGGTATATTAATAGGGACTTCTGACTTTACATTGAAAGTCAATGGGGGACGGATCCGTTTGCAATTGCACCATATTGTGTCAACGTCAAACGGATCCGTCCCCATTGACTTGCATTGTAAGTCAGGACGGATCCGTTTGGCTCCGTACGGCCAGGCGGACACCAAAACGACATTTTTTTCATGTCCGTGGATCCTCCAAAAATCAAGGAAGACCCACGGAAGAAAAAACGGTCACGGATCACGGAACAACGAAAATCCGTTTTGCGGACCGCAAAAAAAAATGGTCGTGTGCATGAGGCCCTACTATGTATTATAGAAGTGGAGAAATTGAAACTTGGAAATTTGCTAATTTTTCAATCCCTGGTAGCCGGGCCCCTGCTGTACCCTCCGGCATCGCTGTAAAAGCCGATGCCAGCAGATTAACTCCTTCTATGCCGTGGTCCGCGCTGACCACGACATAGAAGAGGTTTGTGTCGGGTGAGGGAGAGCATCGAGTCCCCGCGCTGCTGTGGCGGGGACCCGATGCGACACAAGGCAGCCCGATGCCGTGCAGAGGCTGCCCAATGCCTTGTACACCATCGGGACCTGCCTTCTACGGGAGCCGAGGAGATCCATCCATATACTGTCGGATCTGAGTTTTCACGAAGTGAAAAATCTGATCTAAAAAGCTTTTATGCAGACGGATCAGCGGATCCGTCTGTGTGAAAGTAGCCTACGGACAAGAATGACGGACGCGGATGGCAATCTTGTGTGCATCCGTGTTTTTTCACGGACCCATTGACTCGAATGGGTCCGTGAACCGTTGTCCGTCAAAAAAATAGGACAGGTCATATTTTTTTGACGGACAGGAAACACGGATCATGGATGCGGCTGCAAAACGGGGCATTTTCCGATTTTTACCACGGACCCATTGAAAGTCAATGGGTCCGCGAAAAAAAACGGAAAATGGAATAGCGGATGCACACAACGGTCGTGTGCATGAGGCCTAATACGTACAAAAATAGTTATTATTTTACATTCCCCATGTCTACTTCATGTTAGGATCATTTTGGGAATTACATTTTATTTTTGGGGGACGTTACAAGGCTTAGAAGTTTAGAAGTAAATGTTAAAATTTCTCAGAAATTTTCAAAAACCAACTTTTTAAGCACCAGTTCAGGTCTGAAGTCACTTTGTGATGCTTACATAATAGAAACCACCCAAAAATGACCCTATTATAGAAACTACAACCCTCAAGGTATTCAAAACTGATTTTACAAACATCGTTAACCTTTAGGTGTTCCACAAGAAATAATGGAAAATAGAGATACAATTTCAAAATTTCACTTTTTGGGCAGATTTTCAATTTTAATATTTTTTTTCCAGTTACAAAGCAAGGGTTAACAGCCAAATAAAATTCAATATTTATGGCCCTGATTCTGTAGTTTACAGAAACACTCCATATGTGTTCGTAAACTGCTGTACGGGCACACGGCAGGGCACAGAAGGAAAGGAATGCCATACGGTTTTTGGAAGGCAGATTTTGCTGGACTGTTTTTTTTTACACCATGTCCCATTTGAAGCCCCCCTGATGCACCCCTAGAGTAGAAACTCCATTAAAATGACCCCATCTAAGAAACGACACCCCTCAAAGTATTCAAAACTGATTTTATAAATGTTGTTAACCCTTTAGGTGTTCCACAAGAGTTATTGGCAAATAGAGATGAAATTTCAGAATTTAAATTTTTGGGCAAATTTTCCATTTTAATCCATTTTTTCCAGTTACAAAGCAAGGGTTACCAGCCAAACAAAACTCAATATTTATGGCCCTGATTCTGTAGTTTACAGAAACACCCCATATGTGGTCGTAAACTGCTGTACGGGCACAAGAAAGGGCACAGAAGAAAAGAAATGCCATACGGTTTTTGGAAGACAGATTTTGCTGGACTGTTTTTTTTACACCATGTCTCATTTGAAGCCCCCCTGATGCACCCCTAGAGTAGAAACTCCAAAAAAGTTACCCCATTTTAGAAACTACGGGATAGGGTGGCAGTTTTGTTGGTACTATTTTAGTGTACATATGATTTTTGGTTGCTCTATATTACACTTTTTGTGAGGCAAAGTAACAAGAAATAGCTGTTTTGGCACCGTTTTTTTTTTTTTTGTTATTTACAACATTCATCTGACAGGTTAGATCATGTGGTATTTTTATAGAGCAGGTTGTCACGGACGCGGCGATAGCTATTATGTATACTATTTTTTTTATTTATGTAAGTTTTACACAATGATTTCATTTTTGAAACAAAAAAAATCATGTTTTAGTGTCTCCATAGTCTGAGAGCCATAGTTCTTTCAGTTTTTGGGCGATTGTCTTAGGTAAGGTCTCATTTTTTGTGGGATGAGATTACGGTTCGATTGGCACTATTTTTGGGTGCATATGACTTTTTGATCGCTTGCTATTACACTTTATGTGATGTAAGATGACCAAAAAAATCTTTTTTTAAAAATTTTTTTTTACGGTGTTCACCTGAGGGGTTAGGTCATGTGATATTTTTATAGACCAGGTTATTACGGACGCAGCGATACCTAATATGTATACTTTTTTTATTTATGTAAGTTTTACACAATAATATCATTTTTGAAACAAAAAAATATCATGTTTTAGTGTCTCCATAGTCTGAGAGCCATAGTTTTTTCAGTTTTTGGGAGATTATCTTAGGTAGGGTCTCCATTTTTTGCAGGATGAGTTGACGGTTTGATTGCCACTATTTTGGGGTGCATATGACTTTTTGATTGCTTGCTATTACACTTTATGTGATGTAAGATGACAAAAAATGGCTTTTTTTACACTTTTTTTTTTTTTTTTTACGGTGTTCATCTGAAGGGTTAGGTCATGTGATATTTTTATAGAGCCGGTCGATACGGATGTGGCGATACCTAATATGTATACTTTTTTTAATTTACTTAAGTTTTACACAATAATAGCTTTTTTTAAACAAAAAAAATGATGTTTTAGTGTCTCCATATTCTGAGCCATAGTTTTTTTTATTTTTTGGGCGATTGTCTTACGTAGGGGTTAATTTTTTGCAGGATGAGGTGACAGTTAGATTGGTACTATTTTGGTGGGCATACGCCTTTTTGATCGCTTATTGTTGTACTTTTTGTGATGTAAGGTGACAAAAAATGGTCTATTTTGGACAGTTTTTTTTTTTTACTGTGTTCATCTGAGGGGTTAGGTCATGTGATTTGTTTATAGAGACGGTCGATACGGACACGGCGATACCTAATATGTCTATTTTTTACCTATTTTTTTTTATTTTATTTGGGGAAAATGACATTTTTGTTTATTTTTACTTAAAACTTTTAATTCTTTGGGTGGAAAACTTAAATTTTTAAACTTTTTTTTAACTTTATTTTTTGTCCCTCTTTGGTACTTCAACTTTTGGGGGTGTAATACCTTTTTCAATGCATTCCAATACTTCTGTATTGGAATGCATTGGCTGTATGAGTAAGGCCTCATGCACACGACCGTTGTGTGCACCCGTGGCCGTTGTTCCGTTTTCCGTGATTTTCTGCGGACCCATTGTCATCCGCCTCCGTGATCCGTGTATCCTGTCCGTCCAAAAAATAGGAGCTGTAAGTGTAAGTTTTACACAATAATATCATTTTTGAAACAAGGGGCGTGTGGCCTGCACGCTGATGGCGCCGGTCGCATAGCGCGTCTGCTCCGGAGATAACATCTCTCAAGCGGCTCACAGCTACTACTCCCGAGTTATATCGCATCTCCTAGAAGCCTAATCTACTGCTCCAGCCATGGGGAAAGTCAGGAGACGCCCTGCCCCAGCCAAACTGACCGAATTCTTCGGCAAAGTGGCGCCAGTCGAGTCTGGACAGAGAGGGACACCATCTCCGGCTTGCACGCCAGCCTCTCAGGCGGGAACGCCATTACCATCTGCGTGTTACTCCGCTGATAAGCGCGGGTCTGAGAGGGAAGCCCTCGAACCTACACTACTAACAGCAGACATCATGCGCTCCATGCTGGAGAGCCTACGTTCTTCCATAAAGGAGGACATGCTGGGGCTTCTAAAAGACCTCAGAGCAGATATACAGAGCATCGGGGAGGGCACGTCCCACATGGAGGCCAAAATGGCCGAATTCGCCACCTCCCACAACACTCTAATAGATGCCCATGAGGCTATGGAGGAAGATATAGCCAAATTAACGGCTAAACTTCAAGACCTGGAGGACAGACATAGACGGAATAACGTCAGAATTCGCGGAATTCCAGAGTCTGTGGAAGCGAATGAGCTGGAGCACTTTCTGCAACAGCTTATTAACCACTTCAGCCCCCAGTGCTTAAACACCCTGAAAGACCAGGCCACTTTTTACACTTCTGACCTACACTACTTTCACCGTTTATTGCTCGGTCATGCAACTTACCACCCAAATGAATTTTACCTCCTTTTCTTCTCACTAATAGAGCTTTCATTTGGTGGTATTTCATTGCTGCTGACATTTTAACTTTTTTTGTTATTAATCGAAATTTAACGATTTTTTTGCAAAGAAATGACATTTTTCACTTTCAGTTGTAAAATTTTGCAAAAAAAACGAGATCCATATAGAAATTTTGCTCTAAATTTATTGTTCTACATGTCTTTGATAAAAAAAAAATGTTTGGGTAAAAAAAAAATGGTTTGGGTAAAAGTTATAGCGTTTACAAACTATGGTACAAAAATGTGAATTTCCGCTTTTTGAAGCAGCTCTGACTTTCTGAGCACCTGTCATGTTTCCTGAGGTTCTACAATGGCCAGACAGTACAAACACCCCACAAATGACCCCATTTCGGAAAGTACACACCCTAAGGTATTCGCTGATGGGCATAGTGAGTTCATAGAACTTTTTATTTTTTGTCACAAGTTAGCGGAAAATTATGATTTTTTTTTTTTTTCTTACAAAGTCTCATATTCCACTAACTTGTGACAAAAAATAAAAACTTCTATGAACTCACTATGCCCATCACGAAATACCTTGGGGTCTCTTCTTTCCAAAATGGGGTCACTTGTGGGGTAGTTATACTGCCCTGGCATTTTAGGGGCCCAAATGTTTGGTAAGGAGTTTGAAATCAAATTCTGTAAAAAATGACCTGTGAAATCCGAAAGGTGCTCTTTGGAATATGGGCCCCTTTGCCCACCTAGGCTGCAAAAAAGTGTCACACATCTGGTATCTCCGTACTCAGGGGAAGGTGGGGAATGTGTTTTGGGGTGTCTTTTTACATATACCCATGCTGGGTGAGATAAATATCTTGGTCAAATGCGAACTTTGTATAAAAAAATGGGAAAAGTTGTCTTTTGCCAAGATATTTCTCTCACCCAGCATGGGTATATGTAAAATGACACCCCAAAACACATTCCCCACCTTCTCCTGAGTACGGCAATACCAGATGTGTGACACTTTTTTGCAGCCTAGGTGGGCAAAGGGGCCCATATTCCAAAGAGCACCTTTCAGATTTCACAGGTCATTTTTTACAGAATTTGATTTCAAACTCCCTACCACACATTTGGGCCCCTAGAATGCCAGGGCAGTATAACTACCCCACAAGTGACCCCATTTTGGAAAGAAGACACCCCAAGGTATTCCGTGAGGGGCATGGCAAGTTCCTAGAATTTTTTATTTTTTGTCACAAGTTAGTGGAAAATGATGATTTTTTTTTTATTTATTTTTTTCATACAAAGTCTCATATTCCACTAACTTGTGACAAAAAATAAAAACTTCCATGAACTCACTATGCCCATCAGCGAATACCTTGGGGTCTCTTCTTTCCAAAATGGGGTCACTTGTGGGGTAGTTATACTGCCCTGGCATTCTAGGGGCCCAAATGTGTGGTAAGGAGTTTGAAATCAAATTCTGTAAAAAATGACCTGTGAAATCCGAAAGGTGCTCTTTGGAATATGGGCCCCTTTGCCCACCTAGGCTGCAAAAAAGTGTCACACATCTGGTATTGCCGTACTCAGGAGAAGGTGGGGAATGTGTTTTGGGGTGTCTTTTTACATATACCCATGCTGGGTGAGATAAATATCTTGGTCAAATGCCAACTTTGTATAAAAAAATGGGAAAAGTTGTCTTTTGCCAAGATATTTCTCTCACCCAGCATGGGTATATGTAAAATGACACCCCAAAACACATTCCCCACCTTCTCCTGAGTACGGAGATACCAGATGTGTGACACTTTTTTGCAGCCTAGGTGGGCAAAGGGGCCCATATTCCAAAGAGCACCTTTCGGATTTCACAGGTCATTTTTTACAGAATTTGATTTCAAACTCCTTACCACACATTTGGGCCCCTAGAATGCCAGGGCAGTATAACTACCCCACAAGTGACCCCATTTTGGAAAGAAGAGACCCCAAGGTATTCGCTGATGGGCATAGTGAGTTCATGGAAGTTTTTATTTTTTGTCACAAGTTAGTGGAATATGAGACTTTGTATGAAAAAAAAAAAAAAAAAAAAAATCATTTTCCACTAACTTGTGACAAAAAATAAAAAATTCTAGGAACTCGCCATGCCCCTCACGGAATACCTTGGGGTGTCTTCTTTCCAAAATGGGGTCACTTGTGGGGTAGTTATACTGCCCTGGCATTTTCCAGGGGCCCTAATGTGTGGTAAGTAGGTAAATGACCTGTGAAATCCTAAAGGTGCTCTTTGGAATATGGGCCCCTTTGCCCACCTAGGCTGCAAAAAAGTGTCACACATGTGGTATCGCCGTATTCAGGAGAAGTTGGGGAATGTGTTTTGGGGTGTCATTTTACATATACCCTTGCTGGGTGAGAGAAATATCTTGGCAAAAGACAACTTTTCCCATTTTTTTATACAAAGTTGGCATTTGACCAAGATATTTCTCTCACCCAGCATGGGTATATGTAAAATGACACCCCAAAACACATTCCCCAACTTCTCCTGAGTACGGCGATACCAGATGTGTGACACTTTTTTGCAGCCTAGATGCGCAAAGGTGCCCAAATTCCTTTTAGGAGGGCATTTTTAGACATTTGGATACCAGACTTCTTCTCACGCTTTGGGGCCCCTAGAATGCCAGGGCAGTATAAATACCCCACATGTGACCCCATTTTGGAAAGAAGACACCCCAAGGTATTCAATGAGGGGCATGGCGAGTTCATAGAAATTTTTTTTTTTTGGCACAAGTTAGCGGAAATTGATATTTTTAATTTTTTTCTCACAAAGTCTCCCGTTCCGCTAACTTGGGACAAAAATTTCAATCTTTCATGGACTCAATATGGCCCTCACGGAATACCTGGGGGTGTCTTCTTTCCGAAATGGGGTCACATGTGGGGTATTTATACTGCCCTGGCATTCTAGGGGCCCTAAAGCGTGAGAAGAAGTCTGGAATATAAATGTCTAAAAAATTTTACGCATTTGGTTTCCGTGAGGGGTATGGTGAGCTCATGTGAGATTTTATTTTTTGACACAAGTTAGTGGAATATGAGACTTTGTAAGAAAAAAAAAAAAAAATTCCGCTAACTTGGGCCAAAAAAATGTCTGAATGGAGCCTTACAGAGGGGTGATCAATGACAGGGGGGTGATCAATGACAGGGGGGTGATCAATGACAGGGGGGGTGATCAATGACAGGGGGGTGATCAATGACAGGGGGGTGATCAATGACAGGGGGGTGATCAGAGAGTCTATATGGGGTGATCACCACAGTCATTGATCATGCCCCTGTAAGGCTTCATTCAGACGTCCGGATGCGTTTTGCGGATCGGATCCATCTATCAGTGCATCCGTAAAAATCATGCGGACATCTGAATGGAGCTTTACAGGGGGTTGATCAATGACAGGGGTGTAATCAATGACAGGGGGGTGATCAGGGAGTCTATATGGGGTGATAACCACAGTCATTGATCACGCCCCTGTAAGGCTTCATTCAGACGTCCGGATGCGTTTTGCGGATCGGATCCATCTATCAGTGCATCCGTAAAAATCATGCGGACATCTGAATGGAGCTTTACAGGGGGGTGATCAGGGAGTCTATATGGGGTGATCACCACAGTCATTGATCACGCCCCTGTAAGGCTTCATTCAGACGTCCGGATGCGTTTTGCGGATCGGATCCATCTATCAGTGCATCCGTAAAAATCATGCGGACATCTGAATGGAGCTTTAGAGGGGGTTGATCAATGACAGGGGTGTAATCAATGACAGGGGGGTGATCAGGGAGTCTATATGGGGTGATCACCACAGTCATTGATCATGCCCCTGTAAGGCTTCATTCAGACGTCCGGATGCGTTTTGCGGATCCGATCCATCTATCAGTGGATCCGTAAAAATCATGCGGACATCTGAATGGAGCTTTACAGGGGGTTGATCAATGACAGGGGGGTAATCAATGACAGGGGGGTGATCAGGGAGTCTATATGGGGTGATCAGGGGTGATCAGGGGCTAATAAGGGGTTAATAAGTGACGGGGGGGGGGGGGTGTAGTGTAGTGTAGTGGTGCTTGGTGCTACTTTACTGAGCTACCTGTGTCCTCTGGTGGTCGATCCAAACAAAGGGGACCACCAGAGGACCAGGTAGCAGGTATATTAGACGCTGTTATCAAAACAGCGTCTAATATACCTGTTAGGGGTTAAAAAAAACACATCTCCAGCCTGCCAGCGAACGATCGCCGCTGGCAGGCTGGAGATCAACTCTCTTACCTTCCGTTCCTGTGAGCGCGCGCGCCTGTGTGCGCGCGTTCACAGGAAATCTCGGCCATCGCGAGATGACGCATATATGCGTGACTCTGCGCAGGGCTGCCACCTCCGGAACGCGATCCTGCGTTAGGCGGTCCGGAGGTGGTTAAAGCCGCACTGCCAGAAACTACTGTAAGGGACTTGATTATAGACCACATCCATAGAGTGCCTAAGCCGAAGGTTCTCGATCCATCCCTACCGCGTGACACCATTGCCAGGATCCACTTCTATACCATCAAAGATGCGTTCCTGAGAGTCCTGAGGCAAAATCCGACCCCAACGGAGGACTTTAAGGGTATTGCGGTCTATGCAGACCTCTCTGCAGCTACTCTCGCAAAAAGAAGGGAGTTTGCCCCGATAACAGCTACTCTAAGGCAACATCAAATAAAGTATCGCTGGGGTTTCCCAGTAAAGTTACTGGTCACTTACAATGGCGGCTTGCAGATCTTCAATTCACCGCAAGGGGCGAGTAAGCATCTGAGAGAATGGGGTATCATGAGCGAAGACCACCACAAAACAAAGGAGCCCACCTCACGTCCAGACAGGATCCCTCCAGATTGGGATGTTGCTTGATATGTGAGTATCCCCCGACAAGGGGTAGTCGATTGACTGATCACATTTTCCAATGTTAGTCCGTAGTAAGGAGCTGAAGTTCGTCTCTTTTTTGCCCCTACTGGACTTGTTCTATAGGTCCCTTGACCTACATTTATCTGGTCGGGCCAGTTAGGCCTTAATGACCACATTACATTTAACGTTTATTTTTATTTTTCATTTGCTTTGTTTTGTTTTTTTGCCGGTACCAATGTATATCATGTATGTAACTTGTGCTAAGTATGTGTTAGCCTCAGAGGGTTCCCACATGAATTTGTGGAGTTGTGTGTCACAAAGAGTCTTAATGCACAAGACATGGGGCTGAAAATATTATCCCTTAATGTGCGTGGCCTGAACTCCCCATTCAGACGCACACAACTTTGGTCAGAAGCTTCTAAGGCTAAATGTAATGTCATATTATTGCAAGAAACGCATTTGTTAATCAAAGATGCATTTAGATGCAAACACAAAAATTTTCCAGTTTTATTCCACTCACACACTAGGAAAAAAAGGAATGCAGGGGTACTTATTGGGGTGAAATCTGCAATCACCTTCTCCTTTAAGAAATGTATAACTGACTCGGCGGGGATATATGTCATCTTATTGTGTACGTTAGACAGTAAACCGTTCACTTTAGTGTCTGTTTACGCCCCCAATGTCGGACAGGTGGCCTTCTGCAGGAGGCTGTTTAATAAGGTGGAGAAATTGGCGGAGGGGGAGGTAATAGTGGGAGGAGACTTTAACATTCCGGTTAATGCAGCACTGGATTTTAAATCAGCACAAAGGGTGTCGTCGAGCGGAGCTCCAACCTACACTGTATGAGTCCGCATTTCATGATGTTTGGCGCTACCAACATAGTAATGAGTGTGATTATATGTATATATCTACCGCACACCTATCTCAGTCTCGTATTGATTACATCCTAGTCTCTAAAAGCCTCCTGCATAGGGTCGTACGGTCCGACATTGGGGGAGCGACCTGGTCAGATCACGCCCCAGTTAGTATTGTTATAGATGACGGTGTTCCTGGCCTACCCAGACCGCAATGGAGAATGAATACCTATCTGCTCACATGTCCGGATAGAGTCAAAGGGATTACAGACACTATGCAGGAATTCCTGACATTTAATGATCTCCCTGACACCAGTGTAAATACTCTTTGGCTCACACACAAGGCATTTATGAGAGGGGTCTTGTTGCAGTTAGCGGCGAGAGTGAATAGAAACAGAAGTCAGGCAATACAGGATGCTCTTACCCGCCTACAAAATGCGGAGAAATGTCACAAAATAAGGCTACTTTCACACTAGCGTTCGGAGCGGATCCGTCTGATGTTTCATCAGACGGATCCGCTCCGATAATGCAGACGTTTGCATCCGTTCAGAACGGATCCGTCTGCATTATAACTTAGAAAATTTTCTAAGTCAGAAAGTAGCCTGAACGGATCCGTCCAGACTTTACATTGAAAGTCAATGGGGAACGGATCCGCTTGAAGATTGAGCCATATAGTGTCATCTTCAAGCGGATCCGTCCCCATTGACTTCCATTATAAGTCTGGACGGATCCGCTCGCCTCCGCACGGCCAGGCGGACACCCGAACGCTGCAAGCAGCGTTCAGGTGTCCGCTCGCGGAGCGGAGGCTGAGCGCTGGCAGGCGGATACATTCTCAGTGGATCCGCCTCCACTGAGAATGCATTAGGGCCAGACGGATGCGTTCGGGGCCGCTCGTGAGCCCCTTCAAACGGAGCTCACGAGCGGACACCCGAACGCTCGTGTGAAAGTAGCCTAAATAATAATCACATCACGTTAGCATCTCTTCAGGAGTGTAGCTCTGCACTTAGAACTCTCCTCCTTTACAGACAAGAACTAGGGATGAAACGGTTGCAGTCAAACTTTTATCATGCTGGGGATAGAGCAGGTGCGCTTTTGGCGCGCAGACTGAAAAGTAATAAAGCCGCAGCTAGAATAACAAGCCTAAAGTACAAAGATAAAGTATTTACACATCCACAAGCAATAACTGACGCCTTCGCGTCGTACTATTCCTCCCTATATAATCTGCGGGCGGATGATAACACCGTACAACCATCCGTGGAGGCAATATCATCGTATCTGGACTCCATTAAGCTACCCAGAGTCTCTGCAGATGACCTACACGGTCTTAACAGACCATTCACTCCAGCAGAAATTTTAAAGACCATTAATGCCACTCCGTCTAACAAGGCCCCTGGACCAGACGGTTTTCCAGTGGAATATTACAAAACATTTCACTCAACATTACTCCCCTATTTAACCAAACTGTATAACTCATTTCTGCTTTCGGGGAATATCCCCCCAGAAATGCTTAAAGCCACTGTAATCACTCTGCCTAAGCCAGGGAAATCCCTGGATGCCCCTGAAAACTTCAGACCAATCTCCCTACTGAATGCTGATCTCAAGCTGTTTGCTAAGTTACTTGCCACTCGTCTTAACACGGTATTACCAGCCCTAATTAATGAGGATCAGGTTGGCTTTGTGCCAGGAAGGCAGTGCAGGGATGGTACTAGGAAAATGATAGACCTAATCCAGATTGCTGGACCAGACCCTCAGGAAATTTGGGTTTGATGGTCATTTCCTGCAAGCTATCTTAGGGCTATACACAGCGCCAAGCGCGAACGTTCTAGCTTCAGGTTTTTTGTCTGCCACTTTCTCAATTACCAATGGGACTAGGCAGGGGTGCCCGCTGTCACCCCTGATATTTGCGCTAGTGATGGAACCTATGGCAGAGAAAGTGCGTAACTGTGCGCGGATATCAGGGATCACAGTGGGGAAATATTCGCACTGTATTGGATTGATGATGTCATTCTGACGCTCGCTAACCCTTTAATCTCATTACCAGCTGCACTAGAAATTTTGGACCAGTATTCATCCGTATCATACTATAAGTTAAATGTTAGTAAAACCAATGTACTCTCAATTCATGTACCTGCTAGCTTGCATCAAGACCTTGGTGAAAGGTATCCTTTCAATTGGGCATCTGAATCGATTAGATATCTGGGAGTGGAGCTATCCAGCTCATTACCAGGCATGCTTTCGCTTAATCAGGGGATTGGGGGTTCCTGACCTCCACAGATATTATCTGGCCAATCTATTAGATCAGTCTATGGAATGGTGGTCCCCATCCTCGCCGCATAAATAGTTAACAATTGAAGAGGTTTATGTTAAGAGGAGATCTTTGAAATTGCTGCTGGCAGCATATTTACTAAAACCTTTTGTTTTCCCCATGCCACTAGATACGATGCAAGCTTCTATATTTGCTTGGGCCCATGTATTCAAAAATAAGACGCCCTTCTCTATAGAGAAAAAGCAGTTTCCCATATCAGTCATTGAGTACCACATCCCCACGCTCCAACTTACAGGTTGGCTGAACTGTGGGATAGATACTTTAGGGAGCCTATTTGAGCATTCTGTCCTACGTTCCTTTGAGTCCATGCACTCTAACTTTAATTTGCCTAACTCTGTATTTTACCAGTATCTTCAGATACGCCACTTTCTTTCATCACTCACTTTAGATATAGAAGTAAACTAGCGAGATCCACTTAACAAGATTCTCAGTGTGGGTGCCCATCCCCATTCCAGCCTCTCTTTTTGGTATTCTCTTATGCGATCTTCAGAAGGAGAATGTAAAAAGCCCTTCATGTCCAGGTGGGAAGCTGAAATGGGGAAAGAATTGGATAAATGGAATGATGCCTTATTTTGGTCCATCAAATCCTCGGAATGCATAAACCATGCTGAGAAAAATAGAAAAATCCAACTGAGATGGTACCTCACCCCAAACAGATTAGCTCATACCAATCCAGATTACTCACCATTGTGTTGGAGAGGGTGTGGTCAGATAGGCACGCCGTATCATATGTGGTGGAGCTGCTCTGCCTTAACTCATTTCTGGGCTTTAGTGTCAAAAATAATAGAAGAGGTCACGGGGATCAAGGGAATGCTGACCCCGGAGTTGGCGATTCTTAGCATTGGCCTAGGGGGCATACCTAATGATAGCAGGAATATAGTAGCTCAAATCCTCTCAGCTGCAAAAAAAGTGATTGCTCGCCAATGGAAAAGTCTACAGTCCCTATCAACTAGCGAAGTCATTGGTCTGGTTAATTATCATATGCAGTGCGAATTTACCTTTGCCTCCTCTATGAAAAATAGAATAGCAACACATAACACATGGTTACTTTGGTTGTCCAGCGCATACGCGGTTCCACTCCCTCACTACTTGCTCTAGATTTGAGGTATAAATACAATGTACATTTGTGTTTGAGACGTTCTTCCTTTGCTATACTGTGTAAGGAACGCTGGGCTCAGTGTTTATACTCACCGCACATGTTACATACTCTGATTGTATATTCTGGTGTACACAATGTTGGTACCTTCTATTATTATTATTATTTATTTTGTATGTAATATTATTTTTGTTCATTATGCATAATTTGTAAACTGTCTCATTTACAATATACTATTCAATAAAAAATTATTGATTATATCATTTTTGAAACAAAAAAAATATCATGTTTTAGTGTCTCCATAGTCTGAGAGCCATAGTTTTTTCAGTTTTTGGGAGATTATCTTAGGTAGGGTCTCCATTTTTTGCAGGATGAGTTGACGGTTTGATTGCCACTATTTTGGGGTGCATATGACTTTTTGATCGCTTGCTATTACACTTTATGTGATGTAAGATGACAAAAAATGGCTTTTTTTACACTTTTTTTTTTTTTTTTTTACGGTGTTCATCTGAAGGCTTAGGTCATGTGATATTTTTATAGAGTCGGTCGATACGGATGCAGCGATACCTAATATGTATACTTTTTTAAATTTACTTAAGTTTTACACAATAATAGCTTTTTTTAAACAAAAAAAATGTTTTAGTGTCTCCATATTCTGAGCCATAGTTTTTTTTTTTTTGGGCGATTGTCTTACGTAGGTGTTAATTTTTTGCAGGATGAGGTGACGGTTAGATTGGTACTAATTTGGTAGGCATACGCCTTTTTGATCGCTTATTGTTGTACTTTTTGTGATGTAAGGTGACAAAAAAATGGTTTATTTAGGACAGTTTTTTTTAGTTTTTTTACGGTGTTCATCTGAGGGGTTAGGTCATGTGATTTGTTTATAGAGACGGTCGATACGGACGCGTAATAAGTCTACTTTTTTTTCCCTCTTTTTTACCAATTTTTTGTAATTTTATTTGGGGAAAATGACATTTTTGTTTATTTTTACTTGAAACTTTTAATTCTTTGGGTGGAAAACTTTAATTTTTCAACTTTTTTTTTACTTTTTTTTTTGTCCCACATTGGTACTTCAACTTTTGGGGGTGTAATCCCTTTTACAATGCATTCCAATACTTCTGTATTGGAATGCATTGGCTGTATGAGTAAGGCCTCATGCACACGACCGTTGTGTGCACCCGTGGTCGTTGTTCCGTTTTCCGTGATTTACTGCGGACCCATTGACTTTCAATGGGTCCGTTGAAAACTCGGAAAATGCACCGTTTGTCATCCGCCTCCGTGATCCATGTATCCTGTCCCTCAAAAAAATAGGACCTGTCCTATTTTTTTGACAGCCAACGGTTCACGGACCCATTCAAGTCAATGGGTCCGTGAAAAAACACGGATGCACACAAGATTGGCATCCGTGTCCGTGATCCGTGTCCATAGGCTACTTTTATACAGACGGATCCGAAGATCCGTCTGCATAAAAGCTTTTTCAGAGCTGAGTTTTCACTTCTCTATGTATAAAGTTCGTTTTTTGAATCTTCAACTAGTAGGATCACATGCCACCTCACGGTCCAACATTAGTGTGCAAACCTGTAGATGATGAGAAAACGCACTATGGTGTAGCAGGTTCCAAGCATCTAACGCTCCATGTGAACAGGTTATACTCACAGGATTCCTGGTAAGTGAAGGCGTGTAGAGATCTCGATGGTATCAAGGTAGAACTCTGCTGAAAGAGAGGACTATAGCGTAGTATGTCACAACACTTGGTCTGCCTGCAAACAGATTATACTCACAGGGCTTCACTTGTCAGGTGCGTATGGGTATGTTTTTGAGCCAAGATGGATGATGACAACTTTTAAGTTCAATATATGTATTGACATCTACTGCTTTAAAAAAAGTCTTGGTTTTGAGTCTATCATCCTCTACAAAAATGACCAAATCAAGAAAATCTACAGAGATAGCACTAATATGATGAGTAAATTTAAGGTTAAAACTATTGACATTAATAGCCGCTAGAAAGCTATCTAGACCCTCCCTCTCACCTAACCAGATGAGAAGGCAGTCGTTAGCTGTAATCCAGGATCTGAGCAGTCTATAATAGATTTTACATACGCACCTGACAAGTGAAGCCCTGTGAGTATAATCTGTTTGCAGGCAGACCTAGTGTTGTGACATACTACGCTATAGTCCTCTCTTTCAGCAGAGTTCTACCTTGATACCATCGAGATCTCTACACGCCTTCACTTACCAGGAATCCTGTGAGTATAACCTGTTCACATGGAGCGTTAGATGCTTGGAACCTGCTACACCATAGTGCGTTTTCTCATCATCTACAGGTTTGCACACTAATGTTGGACCGTGAGGTGGCATGTGATCCTACTAGTTGAAGATTCAAAAAACGAACTTTATACATAGAGAAGATTTTCCTCTTGCAGCGCAGTCTTTTTCTATACATTTTCGTCAAGTAATAGACTTTTCCCACATTGTCTTTGGATTTGCAGCGCTAGAGGAGACTAGTATATTTTTCAGAGACTCTATCTTTTTATTGTCTGAATTGACCTGCGGTTTGCGGCGATCGCCAACACAGGGGGGTCACGGGACCCCCCCTCGCATTTAGCCAAGGTGCCTGCTCAATGGTTCCAATCACCGCCCGCCGAGCGGCGGTGATCGGAAATATATAGGACGTACCCGTAAGCCCTGTGTCCTTAAGGATCGGGAAATCAGGGCGTACTGGTACGAAGGGGCGGACTGAGCGGTCGGGCACTTCGGACGTGGTCTGAGGGCCCGGCCGGGAAGGGGGCCCGCCGGCCGGCCTTTGTGGTGTGCGGAGGGCGGGAAAAAGTGAATGACCTTTTTTTTTTTTTTTTTTCCCGCGCCCGCAGCTTCCCGAGTCCCGCCCATCCCCAGCCTGCTGCTTGTGATACTGGCACTGCCCTCTGCCTCAGCAACATGGGCTCAGGGAAGGCCACGGGGTGCGTGAATAGCGGTGCAGCGGCGGCGGGAAGCAGGAGACAGGAGTGCAGCCGCAGGTCCTACCTAGAGGTGAGCTGACTGACTGTGTGTCAGCCGCCCTCAGCCAGAGCCCCAGATTGAAGACGCTGAACGCAGGTCACACAGCCAGCAGCAGGAGACAGCTGGACACGAGAGTCAACTCAGGACAGCTGTTAGGGTAGGTGGTGACGTGGTGTGATGATGATGAATCATACAGTGTCTCAGATGTCTGAACTCTGGACTGGAGTCTGTCGGTAATCTTCTAAGTTGTAAATGATGAGAGAAGTCTTCCATTAAATGCAGGCAGGCAGTGGCCTAGCTAGCAGCCATGAAAATGTACCAAGGGCATGGGCAGGCACAGCAGCATCCATTAAATGCAGGCAGGGGGGCCTAGCTAGCAGCCATGATAAAAATGTACCATAGGGGCGTGGCTGGAGGTGGGACATGGGCGTGGCTGGAGGAGGGACATGGGCGTGGCTGAAGGTGGAACATGGGTGAGGCCTGGAAGGGGGCCCTTGATTTATTTTGCCCGGGGGCCCTGAGGGTTCTCAGTCCGCCCCTGCCGGTACGCCCTATGTCCTAAACAGGTTAAAGGGGTTATCCCATGATTATTGTAAAAAATTAAAATCAGACATCATAAATGACATGACTAACAAAGCTAGAACCAGTCCTGTACCTCATATGGATCCAGAGATCTCCTCATTCATTGCTCTGCTAGATTTATATCAAGCAGGCAGCTCAAGGGGAGTGTGTCTTCTGCTGCAGCTCAGGGGGCATGTCCATGCTCTCCCTATCATAACTCAGGAGGCAGTTGAAGGAAGAATCTGAGCATGTGCGGCCATCTCAGTGAGCAGGACAAAGAAATAAGAAAAACAAAAACAAACAGCAGGTGGCGCTATACAAATACATTTTATTGAATAACTCAGTGGTTATGCTAAATGTTTAATTACATGCAATTACAAAAGTATTCAGATCCAGGTGCTGGTTTGAAAACTGTAGAATATTTTTCTTGGGACAACCCCTTTAAGACCGTTTTATAAAATGCTGTTCTTAGTAAATTCTCGCCCCAATGTACTCTTGTAGGTTGCATTACCTTACCTCTGCATTTCCATTGTTATGCAACAAAAATAATGTGATAACCCCCCCCAAGCATTAAAGTTTTTTGAACTGCCATTGGAATATAATAAAGCGTGATGTTTCATTGTTAGTTTTTTGACCATTGTAAAAGTCCATGGCGGAAAAATGCATCTTGAAAATTGTTTAAAATTATCTGTGATTATACATAAACTTGCACACTTCAATACTGTGCATCTGAAGTTACTAGAAGAGAGTTGCTGCAGGGAGGTTCTATATGTAGCCACTATAACAGGTCCCTTCAATACAGCTAATTTATTAATAATCCACTGAGCAGGTGGGTCACAATTTACGGGCAGGTATAATCAATCTAAGGGCTCATGCACATGAACGTGTGTCAGCCGGGCCCGTGCTGCGGACCACAAATTGCAGTCTGCAATTCACGGGCACCAACTGCGGACTCGGACCTATTAACTTGAATGGGGTCCGCAATCCGCATCCAATGGTCCGCACCGCAAAAAAGTAGGGCATGCACTACTCTTTTGTAGGGCGAAGGCATGAACAGAAAACCCACGGAAGCACTTGGGTATCATCGGGAATGTGGACCCATTCAAGTAGATGGGTCTGCATCCGTGATACAGTGCGCACACAACCGGGGCCGTATTTTGCAGACCGCAATACGGGAATGGCCGGCACACATTCGTGTGCATGAGCCCTAACGCTGTGTTCTAAAGGTGCTGCAGCCACAGGTGGACAAGACCCCACCCAAATTCCGTGGCCTCACAAATTTACCACAAAATCAATAACGTAAGTAGAACTGACTGGACCCCACAGCAAATTTTTGAACAGGCTCCCCCCAGCAATCCTCACTCCTGTAGCTAGTCAAGATGGCTCTCTTAAACCAGGCCAGGCAGTCACTCTGTCCATTTTCTACAAACCAGATTCCAAAAAAGTTGGGACACTATACAAATCGTGAATAAAAACTGAATGCAATGATGTGGAGGTGCCAACTTCTAATATTTAATTCAAAAATAGAACATAAATCACGGAACAAAAGTTTAAACTGAGAAAATGTACCATTTTAAGGGAAAAATATGTTGAATCAGAATTTCATGGTGTCAACAAATCCCCAAAAAGTTGGGACAAGGCCATTTTCACCACTGTGTGGCATCTCCCCTTCTTCTTACAACACTCAACAGACGTCTGGGGACCGAGGAGACCAGTTTCTCAAGTTTAGAAATAGGAATGCTCTCCCATTCTTGTCTAATACAGGCCTCTAACTGTTCAATCGTCTTGGGCCTTCTTTGTTGCACCTTCCTCTTTATGATGCGCCAAATGTTCTCTATAGGTGAAAGATCTGGACTGCAGACTGGCCATTTCAGTACCCGGATCCTTCTCCTACGCAGCCATGATGTTGTGATTGATGCAGAATGTGGTCTGGCATTATCTTGTTGAAAAATGCAGGGTCTTCCCTGAAAGAGATGACGTCTGGATGGGAGCATATGTTGTTCTAGAACCTGAATATATTTTTCTGCATTGATGGTGCCTTTCCAGACATGCAAGCTGCCCATGCCACACGCACTCATGCAACCCCATACCATCAGAGATGCAGGCTTCTGAACTGAGCGTTGATAACAACTTGGGTTGTCCTTGTCCTCTTTGGTCCGGATGACATGGCGTCCCAGATTTCCAAAAAGAACTTTGAATCGTGACTCGTCTGACCACAGAACAGTCTTCCATTTTGCCACACTCCATTTTAAATGGTCCCTGGCCCAGTGAAAACGCCTGAGCTTGTGGATCTTGCTTAGAAATGGCTTCTTCTTTGCACAGTAGAGTTTCAGCTGGCAACGGCGGATGGCACGGTGGATTGTGTTCACTGACAATGGTTTCTGGAAGTATTCCTGAGCCCATTCTGTGATTTCCTTTACAGTAGCATTCCTGTTTGTGGTGCAGTGTTGTTTAAGGGCCCGGAGATCACGGGCATCCAGTATGGTTTTACGGCCTTGACCCTTACGCACAGAGATTGTTCCAGATTCTCTGAATCTTCGGATGATGTTATGCACAGTTGATGATGATAGATGCAAAGTCTTTGCAATTTTTCGCTGGGTAACACCTTTCTGATATTGCTCCACTATCTTTCTGCGCAACATTGTGGGAATTGGTGATCCTCTACCCATCTTGGCTTCTGAGAGACACTGCCACTCTGAGAAGCTCTTTTTATACCCAATCATGTTGCCAATTGACCTAATTAGTGTTAATTGGTCTTCCAGCTTTTCGTTATGCTCAAATTTACTTTTTCCAGCCTCTTATTGCTACTTGTCCCAACTTTTTGGGGATTTGTTGACACCGTGAAATTTCGAATCAACGTATTTTTCCTTTAAAATGATACATTTACTCAAATTAAACGTTTGATCTGTCATCTACGTTCTATTACAAATAAAATATTGACATTTGCCATCTCCACATCATTGCATTCAGTTTTTATTCACAATTTGTTTAGTGTCCCAACTTTTTTGGAATCCGGTTTGTACACGTACATACTGTATGTTATATTTCTGTTTCCTACACATGCATAGTGTATGTCGTGTTGCTATATATACTAGGCCAGTGGTGGGCAAACTTTTTTGTCCACTGAGCCAAATATCGCCAAAACCACAATTGAAATTTCTTTTGAGAGCCACATTTTTAAAACCTAAAATATATAGGAAGGAAGCGCATGCTGAAGTGAATGGGTCCATGATGCGGGCTGCACACGGCCGTGTGCAGCCCGCATCATGGAGCCATTCACTTCAATGGGTCCAGGATCCGGGATATGAGTGCTACAGAGTGCTTCCGTGATGCTTCTGGCTGTGCCTCCGCACCGCAAAAAAGTAGTGCATGCGCGCAGAGTGTGTTTTTACATACTTTTATATGTACTTTATTTTATTTGGATCTTGATTATTATTTCATTTTACCTTTATCATTTTTTACTTTTATTAAACTTGTCTTCAGACATTACTTTTGCTGTTTAAACACATGCCAAGTAAATGCTGATGCCAAATAATTGAGTCACCTGTAGAAGGAGGTAGAAGGAGGTACACTGACTCTGAAAGGAGGTAGAAGGAGGTACACTGACTCTGACTTGTAGCTTGCAGCGGTGTTCTGTCTCTGGCAGATTTCACTGCCCGGGAAGTTTTCAATACCCCTCGTCACTTCCTCCTCGTTCCGACGTCTACTCTGGAAGGAGGTGCGTACTGCCGGCCCTGCTGTGATGCGCGTGCGCTAATACTAGTTATCTTGCCTGTGGGACGCATTTGCGTTCCACAAAGCAAGAGAGGGCGTGTTCGCTAACTAGTATTAGCGCACGCGCATCACAGTATGCCCTACTGTGATGCGCTTGCGCTAATACTAGTTAGCAAACACGCCCTCTCTTGCTTTGTGGAACGCAAATGCGTCCCACTGGCAAGATTCGATTCCTCTGTAGTGCAGGATGGGTCGCCGTGAGAAAGAGCCGCATTGAAGGGTCTAAAGAGCCGCTTGTGGCTCGCGAGCCACACTTTGCCGACCACTGTACTAGGCAGATCCTCTTGCTCTATAACCTGCTGCCTGCAGCTCAAGCACCATGTTCAAAGTGACAGGTTCATCTTAAAATCATGAGTGTTTGATCAGCAGCACACTGCAAGAAAGTAGCTGGGTCTTATTCTCAGTTGATGTCTCAAAGCCATCAGATTTGATTGAATCTTTGTTCCTCTTTGCTTAGATATGTATATGGCCTGAAGGTCTCCAGTATATAACTACAATAGTCTGTTCTCGCAGAGAAACTGACTACCAAATTACCAAATCTGACATAGCTGGATACTGCCATTGACTATAATGGAATTCAATGGCTTTCTGCATAAATGCTGGCTTTAGGCCGAGTTCACACGAACGTGTGTGATCCGTGGCCGTATTGCGGGCTGCAATACACGGCCAAAGTTCCGTGTGCATCCCCGCATCACGGATGCGGACCCATTCACTTCAATGGGTCTGCAAATCTGGAATTGCGGAACGGCCGCACCGAACGGGACCCCTCGGAAGCACTACGGAGTGCTTCTGTGGGGTTACATCCCGTACTTCCGTTCCGCAAAAAGATAGAACATGTCCTATCTTCTTGTGGAACGGGCGGATCGCGGACCCATTAAAGTGAATGGGTCCGCGATCCGATGCGGCTGACCTACGGCCGGCGATCGTGCATTGTGGCCCGCTATTTGCGGGCCGCAGCACGGGCATGGGTCACGTTCGTGTGAACTCGGCCTTAGGCCTCATGCACATGACAGTATTTTTTCACGGTCCGCAAAACGGGGTTCCGTGATCCGTGTCCGTTTTTTCTTCCGTTGTGTTAACGTGTGTCCAGTTTTTTTGCGGACCGTCAGAAAACAAGGAATGGTGAAAAAAATGTAATTTTAATAACTCCACCCAGGATACTGGTATATATGCTGGTCACCTGAGTTTGGTTTTGTGGCCATTTTCTGTAGTCTTCACAGGGTACAGAGGTTCTTTTGGTTGCTTGTCTTTGCTGTTTCACCGTGGCGGATGACTCTGAGGAAGAGGTCTTACTGCATTGGCTTATTTCTCGGTGATGGGGACAGTGAACTCCTTTGTTGGATGAGGAACCTAGTAGAAGGCAGCGATTTTGGGTCCATCCGATTGTTTCTCAACGCTACCGGAAAGGACACTTTCATACCCTCTACAAAGATCTGCGCCTGCATCCTGAGAAGTTTTTTTCCTTCTGTAGGATGTCAGTGACTACATTTGATCGCTTGCTGTCGTCTCTACGTACTGTCCTTACCTTCATGTACACCAATATGAGGAGCAGCATTTCTCCAGAGGAAAGGCTCATCGTCACGTTGAGGTAAGCAATATTTTACATTTCTAGTTTCAACAGTAATGTGCACTGCTTCCGTCAGGAGGAACATGTGTTAGAAAATGGCTGCTGTTAGACATGTGCTACTGTTTGCTGAAGTAACCTTTGTTTGCCCATAATGTTTTGCGAACATTATGTCCTTTTTTTTTTTTAACTTGAATCCCTGACACATTACATGGCAATATTAAAGCTCGTCGTTTTCTTTTTAGCAGGTTTGCAATTTGTGTTCAGCTATCTTCATCATCATGCATAATGTTCACATCATTCTTAAGGCCCCCATAACCTTCAGCATCTCAAGGGTCTAAACACAGTTGTTGTAACTTAGTTGTGGTAGTACTGCCCACACCCCAATAGCTGGTAGTGTTTGATTCATACACCCAAAATCACTTTTTTAAATTATGTTTAGTCGACAATGGGCATAGATAGTTTTAAATCATGTCTTGTATACAACATTATAGGCGCATAAAGTATCTGATGTTTCCTTTTAGTTTCCGCTTACTGTTTTTTTTAATATCTTTTTCCTACAGATTCCTTGCAACTGGGAACTCATTTGCATCCCTGCATTTTGAGTTTCTTTTGGGAACCTCAACCATTTCTCGAATTGTACGTCACACTTGCCATGTCATCTGGCAGCAACTTCGAGAGACGGTGATGCCGCAGCCCAAGACGGACGATTGGATTCGCATCGCTGAGGGCTTCAATATTTCTGCGCAGTTTCCAAACTGCATCGGGGCAATGGATGGCAAGCCCATCCGTGTGAAGAAGCCTCCTCACTCAGGGTCCTGATTCTTCAATTATAAACATTTTTTTTCGGTAGTGCTGATGGCTGTTGCTGACAGTAACTACCGGTTTATAATGGTTGATATCGGGGCCTATGGAAGCAATTGCAGATGCTCGCGTCTTTAGTGCTTCTAGAATGGGTGAGCAGCTTCGTGCCAACCAGCTTGCCCTGCCCGAGTCCAGAAGACTGCCCGGATATGCAGGTCCGCCGGCTCCATTTGTCATCGTGGCGGATGAAGGGTTTGCATTGACTCCCGCCCTTTCCAAAGCGTGGTTTGGATGTCAGGAGGCGTATTTTCAACTACCGGTTGACTCGTGCCCGTCGGTATGTTGAGTGCGCTTTCGGCATACTCTCTAGCAAGTGGAGGGTGTTTTTGTAATCCATACAAATGGATCCGGAGAATGCTACCCTGGTGATTCAAGCTTGTGTTGTTTTACACAACTTCACTAGGATTCACGAGGCTTCCTATTCTGTTGACATGGAAGATCTTCCTACGTCATCAGATTTGGGTTTGGAAAGGACCCTGCATAGACGACCTGGGACTGCAGGCATTGCAGTTCGGGAACTCTATGCAGACTACTTTTACAGCCCAGAGGGGTCCTTGCCATGGCAGAGGGACGCTATTCGTGGCAGTGTTTGATATCTTCTGGCCTCGTTAGTTTTTTTTATTTTTTCTAGATAGCTAATCAAAATTTATTGTGGTAGTTGAGTGTAGGGACTCGCAAGAGAATGAGGACCCTTGACGTGTGCTTGCGGGCTGCGATTTTTTGGACATCACATATTTTAAACTGCATATAAATAAATATTAAAGATGTTTTCTTCAAAATGTTAATTGACATTAACATCTTTAGTATTTTTTGTATATGGTCCAAAAAAATTTCTAATACCTCATAGTCACATTATCCAAAAATACAGATGTTGATCTTCAAAATAAAGTGTTGCTTTGTGAGCTACACTGCGTGCAGAATTATTAGGCAAATGAGTATTTTGACCACATCATCCTCTTTATGCATGTTGTCTTACTCCAAGCTGTATAGGCTCGAAAGCCTACTACCAATTAAGCATATTAGGTGATGTGCATCTCTGTAATGAGAAGGGGTGTGGTCTAATGACATCAACACCCTATATTAGGTGTGCATAATTATTAGGCAACTTCCTTTCCTTTGGCAAAATGGGTCAAAAGAAGGACTTGACAGGCTCAGAAAAGTCAAAAATAGTGAGATATCTTGCAGAGGGATGCAGCACTCTTAAAATTGCAAAGCTTCTGAAGCGTGATCATCGAACAATCAAGCGTTTCATTCAAAATAGTCAACAGGGTCGCAAGAAGCGTGTGGAAAAACCAAGGCGCAAAATAACTGCCCATGAACTGAGAAAAGTCAAGCGTGCAGCTGCCAAGATGCCACTTGCCACCAGTTTGGCCATATTTCAGAGCTGCAACATCACTGGAGTGCCCGAAAGCACAAGGTGTGCAATACTCAGAGACATGGCCAAGGTAAGAAAGGCTGAAAGACGACCACCACTGAACAAGACACACAAGCTGAAACGTCAAGACTGATTTTTCTAAGGTTTTATGGACTGATGAAATGAGAGTGAGTCTTGATGGGCCAGATGGATGGGCCCGTGGCTGGATTGGTAAAGGGCAGAGAGCTCCAGTCCGACTCAGACGCCAACAAGGTGGAGGGGGAGTACTGGTTTGGGCTGGTATCATCAAAGATGAGCTTGTGGGGCCTTTTCGGGTTGAGGATGGAGTCAAGCTCAACTCCCAGTCCTACTGCCAGTTTCTGGAAGACACCTTCTTCAAGCAGTGGTACAGGAAGAAGTCTGCATCCTTCAAGAAAAACATGATTTTCATGCAGGACAATGCTCCATCACACGCGTCCAAGTACTCCACAGCGTGGCTGGCAAGAAAGGGTATAAAAGAAGAAAATGTAATGACATGGCCTCCTTGTTCACCTGATCTGAACCCCATTGAGAACCTGTGGTCCATCATCAAATGTGAGATTTACAAGGAGGGAAAACAGTACACCTCTCTGAACAGTGTCTGGGAGGCTGTGGTTGCTGCTGCACACAATGTTGATGGTGAACAGATCAAAACACTGACAGAATCCATGGATGGCAGGCTTTTGAGTGTCCTTGCAAAGAAAGGTGGCTATATTGGTCACTGATTTGTTTTTGTTTTGTTTTTGAATGTCAGAAATGTATATTTGTGAATGTTGAGATGTTATATTGGTTTCACTGGTAAAAATAAATAATTGAAATGGGTATATATTTGTTTTTTGTTAAGTTGCCTAATAATTATGCACAGTAATAGTCACCTGCACACACAGATATCCCCCTAAAATAGCTAAAACTAAAAACAAACTAAAAACTACTTCCAAAAATATTCAGCTTTGATATTAATGAGTTTTTTGGGTTCATTGAGAACATGGTTGTTGTTCAATAATAAAATTAATCCTCAAAAATACAACTTGCCTAATAATTCTGCACTCCCTGTATAGTGCGTGTCGATGTGTTTTTGCGATGTGTTGAACTCTAAATGTTTTGTGTAGTTAGAAAATGAACACAAGTCAAATTGTTTTTTCACAAACAAACTTTAAATAAAATATGTTGATCACAAATCCAAAAACCATAGCAATGTGCATAAATAATAAAGATATACTGGAAAAGTGCCCCGAAAACATTTTTAAACAGATTTTACAGTTCAAAGAGGTCTTGGGTAAATGACCCAGGACCAAATGAAGACCGTGGCCGTACATGGGCCTGTTATGTGGCCCCAGTTGCCAAAGTGCCCGGGTAATGCGGCTGACCCACATGCTGTGTCGGGTCTTGTGAATGGTGGTATGGTGGTTGGGGGGGGTGGGGGAAGATGGCCCTTGAGTTTGTTGGAGAGGCTGCTGATAGCTGCGTGTCAGCAGCATTTACTATTTCATTTTTTAATTAATGTATTTTTGCAAGTATGTCTCCCTGGTAAGGGGAGGAAAACATCTTTATGACTAGGGCCAATGAAGCCAGGCACTCATGGTACTTTTCCGGAGTGACCTGCTTCATTAGTGGCCCTAGTCCCCTTAGCATTGCCTCCTCCAAGCCATCACTCCTCCTCTGGGCAAGGAATTCTATGACTCGTGCGTCAATCATTTCACGATTCCCTTGCCCAGAGGTAGAGGGAGGGACATGGCGGCGACGCCTGGGCTTTGGCTGATGGCCTCTTTCTGGGCTCGCCAGTGGTAGGGTGGGCTGGGCCAGTGACAACTCTTCCGGCTCCTCCGCTGGCGTTGGTGTTGGACTTGTGGCCGGCGAGAAAACAGCCGGGGTTTCACTTCCTGCCGTCTCCGAGTCATCTGAGGCATCCAGACTGTCCACAGTACTGTATTTGAAAGAAACAAAAAAAAAATATATTACATCATTTGACTACCTCATTGCAAAAGTACATCATTTTTACTAAGTTAAAACAGCTGTGTGTATACAATATATATATGGTGTGGCTGCATACATCACATATTTGTTTTTACACAAGGAATAACACCTTCAATGTGAATTATTCAAATAAAAAAATATTTATAAATAAAAAAAGCAATGGAAAATTTCATGTAAAGGCCTAATGTGAAACTATTTGGAATACATTGTTTGGCGTTTGGAGCTATCCAGCCTCAAAAGAGGTTTACTCATTCAAGGACCAAAACCAGTGCTGATATTCAGTCCATCTCGTCTGTATGTGGCCTGCTTCCACCATCCAAACATCCTTGATGTAATGTAAACCTAATAGAACATAATTTCCAGAGAAACAACATGTACCAGGCAACACTTGACCATGTTGGGAGTAGTAGATTAAATTCTGCTGGTCGAACGTAGTTGGAGCATCATTATACTCCATTATCATAGGATTATGTTATTGGCATTTTATATGGGAACTTTTATGAATCCATGTTGTGGTTTGTAGTATACCATTTAACCTATGTAAATGACAATGACAGTACAGAATGAGTATCAAATTAAAAAACAGACAAAAGTAAGATAGCAGGTATATAGGAAAAATATATAACCAACCAAAACATATGCAAATGGCTACACTATTCAGGGCCAAAAAAATAAAAAGGAGGGTTTATCCTACCTTTTGAGATTTGAGACCTATCCATAGGATAGGTACACAAGATTATATTGGTGTGTGACCAACAGCCGTCAAAAACGATGATCAACTGTATGACGAGAGAATGCGTGAAGTGAGCACGTGCAATCTCCCTTCTCCATTCTTGATCAGATTGCAAACATCTATGTTCCTTGACCATGAAAATATTGCTTCACAGGAACAAAAGAGAGAGGGGAGGCGTCATCTGCGCACTGCACGTGTTGTCTCATCAAACAGCTCTTCAGCGGTGGTGCCTGGTGTGACGCCCCCACAAAAATGATGGAGACCACCTACACCAGGCATGTCTAAACTGTGGCCTGCCAGCTGTTGCACAACTACAACTCCCAGCAGGACTGGATAGCTTACAGCTATTATGGCATGTTGGGAGTTGTAGTTTTGAAACAGCTGGAGGGCCTCAGTTTTGACATGCCTGACCTACTCAAAGGATAGGTCATCAATAGTACAATATAACACAACCCATTACTTTATTTTCCACTATTGCTCACCAAGATTCTAAACTAATTTTAACCAAAAAATTTTATGAAAAAAAAACATCAAAAATACTTACGGCCTCAAATCCATAACTGGCCGCAAAAACTGCAACTGTGCAGTGTACAGATATGGTCTTTTTTTGAGGTTCCCTCACCACTCCGGCCTTTGTTGGTAACCTCCCGTCTAAATTGATCCCGGCAACTGGACCAGCGGGTTTTAGTCTGTTTGACTGTAAAGAAATGACATAATATACAAATTACAAAAAATTAAATAGAATCAAAAACTATATTAAAAAATTAGACAAATAAACAAAGTGCAAATGTTAACCTAGATCAAGGAGACAAATCTCATACATGTCTGAATTGGCAAGATTATACAGCACATGGTACAGTACTGCAGGTGTGTGGATACTAATGTACAAGTTCAGGAAGGAGGAGACTAGTCGTGCAAGCCATTTGGACTAAAATACTTTAGAATATGTGAGGGTGACAACTATAAGATGCTCAGTTACGACAGGGACACGTGTCACCAAATAAAAAGTGCCCATACATGTTATTATACATGACAGAATAATGCTGCAACGTTTCCGTCATGACACACAATAAAGTCAACGGTGGCGGATCCATTTTCTCTGACACAGAAGAAAACTGATCCATCCCCATTGACTTAGGCCTCCTGCACACGACCGTTGTGTGCACCCGTGGCCGTTGTGCCGTTTTCCGTTTTTTTTCGCGGACCCATTGACTTTCAATGGGTCCGTGGAAAAATCGGAAAATGCACCGTTTTGCAGCCGCATCCGTGATCCGTGTTTCCTGGCCGTGAAAAAAATATGACCTGTCCTATTTTTTTCACGGCCAACGGTTCACGGACCCATTCAAGTCAATGGGTCCGTGAAAGAACACGGATGCACAAAAGATTGGCATCCGTGTCCGTGATCCGTGGCCGTAGGTTAGTTTTTATACAGACGGATCCGAAGATCCGTCTGCATAAAAGCTTTTTCAAAGCTGAGTTTTCACTTCGTGAAAACTCAGAACCGACAGTATATTCTAACACAGAAGCGTTCCCATGGTGATGGGGACGCTTCTAGTTAGAATACACTACAAACTGTGTACAAGACTGCCCCCTGCTGCCTGGCAGCACCCGATCTCTTACAGGGGGCGTGATCAGCACAATTAACCCCTTCAGGTGCGGCACCTGAAGGGGTTAATTGTGCTGATCACGGCCCCCTGTAAGAGATCAGGGCTGCCAGGCAGCAGGGGGTAGACCCTCCCCCCCCCCTCCCCAGTTTGAATATCATTGGTGGCCAGTGCGCCCCCCCCCCCCTCCCTCTATTGTAATAATTCGTTGGTGGCACAGTGTGCGCCCCCCCCCCCCCTCCCTCCCTCTATTGTAATAATTCGTTGGTGGCACAGTGTGCGCCCCCCCCTCCCTCCCTCTATTGTAATAATTCGTTGGTGGCACAGTGTGCGCCCCCCATCGGCCCCCCCTCCCTCTATAGCATTTACAACATTGGTGGCCAGTGTGCGGCCTCCCATCTCCCCCCCCCCCCCATCATTGGTGGCAGCGGAGTTCCGATCGGAGTCCCAGTTTAATCGCTGGGGCTCCGATCGTTAACCATGGCAACCAGGACGCTACTACAGTCCTGGTTGCCATGGTTACTTAGCAATAGTACAATAGTAGAAGATTCATACTTACCGGCTGCTGCGATGTTCGTGTCCGGCCGGGAGCTCCACCTACTAGTAAGTGACAGGTCTGTGCGGCGCATTGCTAAATGAACTGTCACTTACCAGTAGGATGAGCTCTCGGCCGGAAGCAGACATCGCAGCTCCCAGGTAAGTATGAATCTTTTACTATTGTACTATTGCTAGTAACCCGCTGCCACCAATGATCTGGGGGGGGGGGGAGATGGGAGGCCGCACAATGGCCACCAATGTTGTTAATGCTATAGAGGGAGGGGGGGCCGATGGGGGGCGCACACTGTGCCACCAACGATTTATTACAATAGAGGGAGGAAGGGGGGGGCTCACACTGTGCCACCAACGAATTATTACAATAGAGGGAGGAAGGGGGGGGGCTCACACTGTGCCACCAACGATTTATTACAATAGAGGGAGGAAGAGGGGGGCGCACACTGTGCCACCAACGAATTATTACAATAGATGGAGGAAGGGGGGGGGGCGGGGGGGCGCACACTGTGCCACCAACAAATTATTACAATAGAGGGAGGAAGGGGGGGGCCGCACTGGCCACCAATGATATTCAAACTGGGGAGGGGGGGGTCTGCCCCCTGCTGCCCGGAAGCCCTGATCTCTTACAGGGGGATATGATAGTACAATTAACCCCTTCAGGTGCGGCACCTGAGGGGTTAATTGTGCTGATCACGGCCCCCTGTAAGAGATCGGATGCTGCTAGGCAGCAGGGGGCAGTCATGTACACAGTTTGTAGTATATTCTAACTAGAAGCGTCCCCATCCCATGGTGATGGGGACGCTTCAAGTTAAAATATACCATCGGATTGGAGAAAACTCTGAAAGTCAATGGGGACGGATCCGTTTGAAATGGCACCATATTGTGTCAACGTCAAACGGATCCGTCCCCATTGACTTGCATTGTAATTCAGGACGGATCCGTTTGGCTCCGCACGGCCAGGCGGACACCAAAACGACTTTTTTTTCATGTCCGTGGATCCTCCAAAAATCAAGGAAGACCCACGGACGAAAAAACGGTCACGGATCACGGAAAAACGGGACCCGTTTTTGCGGACCGGAAAAAAATACGTTCGTGTGCAGGAGGCCTTATAATGGTTTTAGAGATGGATCAGTCTTGTCTATTTTAGAGATAATACAACCGGATCCGTTCAGAACGGATGCAGACCGTTGTATTAGGCCTCTTTCACACTACCGTATGGCTATTTCAGTGTTTTGCGGTCCGTTTTTCACGGATACGTTGTTCCGTTTTTTTGTTTCCGTTGTGTTTCCGTTTCCGTTTTTCCGTTCCCTTTTTCTGTATGGCATATACAGTATACAGTAATTACATAGAAAAAATTGGTTCCGCAAAAACGGAACGGATACGGAAGACAAACAGATGCATTTCCATATGTGTTCCGTTTTTTTTGTGGACCCATTGACTTGAATGGAGCCACGGAACGTGATTTGCGGGCAATAATAGGACATGTTCTATCTTTCAACGGAAATACGGAAACGGAATGCATACGGAGTTCATTCCGTTTTTTTGCGGAACCATTGAAATGAATGGTTCCCTATACGGACCTTATATGGAATGCAAAAAACGGCCCGCAAAACGGAAAAAAAACCGGTAGTGTGAAAGAGGCCTTATTATGACGTAAGCCTTTTTGCTGATCCATTATGGATCCAGCAAAAACGCTGGTGTGAAAGTAGCCTAATGTGACATCACTGTTGCAGCTGGGAAAACAATGCCTTGCAGGCAAAACTGGAGCATTGGCACAGGATCAGTCAGGTATGTAATCATCTATTACCGGTTGATACCCTGAGTTGTCTTGTTTTCTCCTAAAATCAGACACCTTTAGGCCTCATGCACACGACTGTATTTTGTTTCCGTGTCCGATCCGTTTTTTTTGCGGATAGGATGCGGACCCATTCATTTCAACGGGTCCGCAAAAAACGCGGACAGCACACATACGGTTGTGTGCATGTAGCCTTAAAAGAACAAACATTAAAGGGGTTGGCCAATCTGAGACATTGATGGCAATCATTGATCAGCTAATTGTGCTTAGGTAAAAACGTACCTAAATGTATAACATAAGAATAAATAATTACAAATGTAAGGTGTCCGCTAAAATGTATTAAAATTGTGCAGAAATTTTACACACGGGCGAGAATTTCACACTGGCGAGAATTACGCGCGGGTGCAATGCGTGAGATGAATGCATTGCACCCGCACTGAATCCGGACCCATTCACTTCAATAGGGCTGTGCACATAGAAACATAGAATGTGTCGGCAGATAAGAACCATTTGGCCCATCTAGTCTGCCCAATATACTAAATACTATGGATAGCCCCCGGCCCTATCTTATATGAAGGATGGCCTTATGCCTATCCCATGCATGCTTAAACTCCTCCACTGTATTTGCAGCTACCACTTCTGCAGGAAGGCTATTCCATGCATCCACTACTCTCTCAGTAAATGACTGTGATCAGTAAATGACATGAGCGATGATTTTCACGCATCATTTGTGCTTTGCGTGAAGATCGCAGCAGGTTCTATATTCAGCGTTTTTCACGCAACGCAGGCCCCATAGAAATGAATGGATATGCGTGAAAATCGCAAGCATCCGCAAGCAAGTGCGGATGCGGTGCGATTTTAACGTATAGTTGCTAGGATGATAGGGATGAAAGCAACCCCGGACCCCATTAAAGTGTATTCCCTGTATTATTTTCCCTTATAACATTGTTATAAGGGAAAATAATAGCATTCTTAATATAGAATGCTTAGTAAAATGTAGCTTGAGGTGTTAAAAAAGAAAAAAAATTAACTCACCTCATCCTGTTGTTCGCGCAGCCGGCATCTTCTTCTTACTTTTTCTTTCAGGACCTGCAAAAGGACCTTTGGTGACGTAATTGCGCTCAATTTACTGTAGTCAATTTACTGTATTATTTTCCCTTATAACATGGTTATAAGGAAAAATAATAGCATTCTTTATACAGAATGCTTAAAAAAATGTGGCTTTAGGGGATAAAAAAAAATTAAAAATAACTCACCTCATCCATTTGATCACGCAGCCGGGCTCATCTTCTACTTCTTCTTCTTGCAGGACCTGGCTGGAGCGCGATTACGTCACCGAAGGTCCTTTTGCAGGTCCTGAAAGAAGAAGCAAGTAGACAGCTGCGCGATCAATTGGAGCAGGTACCGTAACCAATTTTTTTTTCTTTTTTAACACCTCAATCTACATTTTACTAAGTATTCTGTATTAAGAATGCTATTATTTTCCCTTATAACCATGTTATAAGGGAAAATAATAAAATATACAGAATACCTAACCCAAACCCGAACTTCAGTGAAGAAGTCCGGTTTCGGGTCTGGGTACCACAGTAATTTTTATATAACGCACGTGTAAAACGCATTGCACCCGCGCGATAAAAACTGAACATCGGAATGCAATCGCAGTCAAAACTGGCTGCAATTGCGTACCTACTCGTGCGATTTTCCCTGATCGCAGACGCAATGCATCCGGACCTAATCTGGACACGCTCGTCTTCAAGGGGCCTAAACTAAAGGGAATTTTTCACTGACAAGCCCTTATAAGTACAGTAATATAAGAATAGGACACCTGGCACTGACTCCAGATCAGTAATGTGTATGTCAATACTCAAACTTGCTCCCTCACTGTGCACCCGCAAACTGGCCACGGAATACATCAAGAAGAGTGCTTCTGGAGTCCTCTCCATTATATGCGCACACTCATGAGTCCTCTTCATTGTGTGCACACGCTACTGTATTTAATAGAGCTTTCAGGAGGTGACAGATTTCCCTTGAAATGTCCTGGCTGCCACTCCAGTTACTGTTGGACCTGTTCATCAGTCATAGGAGGCATTAGCCAATCACCAATATTGACAAGCCTGCTGGGGATAGTGATTGGCTGTCGCGATCACAAAACTAATAAACATGATGTCAACAGGACTCATAATGGTGGACAGTGAAGCTGCAGTGCGGGATATGTACAGGCTATGTACACCTTCGGAGAAAATTTTTGTTTAACTCCTTCCCGCCCAGCGCCATAATAGTACCGCACAGCGGTACGTGACTTGCCGCCCAGCGCCATAATAGTACGGCACAGCAGCACGTGACTTGCCGCCCAGCGCCATACTATTACGGCCCGCTGATCGGGCGGGTGCAGTAGCTGCGCTCGCCCGATCAGCTGCAGTGGATCGGCTGTTCCCGTTAGCCAGACCCCTGCTGTATGCGCCGGCTTAGATGAAAACACAGATGCCGGTGCATTAACCCCTTCTATGCCGCGGTCAGCGCTGACCACGACATAGAAGGGGTTTGCTGCCGGTGAGGGAGCCCATCAGGTCCCTGTGCTGCTGTGGCGGGGACCCCATGGGTGAGAAGGCAGCCCGATGCTGTGCAGAGGCTGTCCAATCCCTTGCACGGCATCGGGACCTTCATTCTACTGGTGCCCAGGAGATCCAGCCCCAAGCTGGGTCTCCTAAGCAACCTGTTAGGCCTAGTTTACACGAACGTATGGCTTTTATAGTTTTTTGCGGTACGTTTTTCACGGATCCGTTGTTCCATTTTTGAGTTCCGTTGTGTTTCCGTTCCGTATGTCCGCAAAAAATAGCCGTATGGTTTCAGTTTACAATACGTTTTTTGCGGTTCAGAAACGGAATATAAAAGGTTTTACATCATAAGTTTAGGCCACGTCCCTTTTTCACTCCCCCTATTTAACTTGGTCATGTGATAGTTGTGATTCCATTTTCATCAGCTTGTTTCAGCATTGAGAGCGTATTTGGAATCCTGTGTTTGGCAGACATTAGTTTCTGGCTACAATTTTCTGCTGTATCATGGCTGAGGATGAACTGTTTCTCTTGTGCTGGCTGCTTTCTCGGGACTTCGAACCGCAGCCAACTATGCAGAACGTGGAACCGAGGAGGAGGAGGCAGTGGGTTCACCCTATTGTCTCTCAGCGGCACAGGAATGGTCATTTCCACACGCTGTACATGGATATGCGACAGCATCCTGATAAATTTCATCGGTATTGTCGTATGTCTGTGAACAGCTTTGACTTGTTGTTAGCGACTCTGCGCCCTGGCCTCACCTACCAGGACACAAATATGAGGCACTGCATTTCTCCAGAAGAACGTCTCATCGTTACGTTGAGGTATGAGTTTATGTTATAGAATGTGCATAGTATTACATGTTATTAATGTTATCATGTTGTTATATGTGTGATAGTGTCACGCCAAAGTTTAAAATGGAAAATAGAGAAATAGTAGTGTAGACGGGCACTCTATATCAGGAGACACATACATGTACAGTTGTGGCCAAAAGTTTTGAGAATTACATAAATATTGGAAATTGGAAAAGTTGCTGCTTAAGTTTTTATAATAGCAATTTGCATATACTCCAGAATGTTATGAAGAGTGATCAGATGAATTGCATAGTCCTTCTTTGCCATGAAAATTAACTTAATCCAAAAAAAACTTTCCACTGCATTTCATTGCTGTCATTAAAGGACCTGCTGAGATCATTTCAGTAATCATCTTGTTAACTCAGGTGAGAATGTTGACGAGCACAAGGCTGGAGATCATTATGTCAGGCTGATTGGGTTAAAATGGCAGACTTGACATGTTAAAAGGAGAGTGAAGCTTGAAATCATTGTTCTTCCATTGTTAACCATGGTGACCTGCAAAGAAACGCTTGCAGCCATCATTGCATTGCATAAAAATGGCATCACAGGCAAGGATATTGTGGCTACTAAGATTGCACCTCAATCAACAATTTATAGGATCATCAAGAACTTCAAGGAAAGAGGTTCAATTCTTGTTAAGAAGGCTTCAGGGCGTCCAAGAAAGTCCAGCAAGCGCCAGGATAGTCTCCTAAAGAGGATTCAGCTGCGGGATCGGAGTTCCACCAGTGCAGAGCTTGCTCAGGAATGGCAGCAGGCAGGTGTGAGCGCATCTGCACGCACAGTGAGGCGAAGACTTTTGTAAGATGGCCTGGTGTCAAGAAGGGCAGCAAAGAAGCCACTTCTCTCCAAAAAAAACATCAGGGACAGATTGATCTTCTGCAGAAAGTATGGTGAATGGACTGCTGAGGACGGGCAAAGTCATATTCTCCGATGAAGCCTCTTTCCGATTGTTTGGGGCATCTGGAAAAAGGCTTGTCCGGAGAAGAAAAGGTGAGCGCTGCCATCAGTCCTGTGTCATGCCAACAGTAAAGCATCCTGAGACCATTCATGTGTGGGGTTGCTTCTCATCCAAGGGAGTGGGCTCACTCACAATTTTGCCCAAAAACACAGCCATGAATAAAGAATGGTACCAAAGCACCCTCCAACAGCAACTTCTTCCAACAATCCAACAACAGTTTGGTGAAGAACAGTGAATTTTCCAGCACAATGGAGCACCGTGCCATAAGGCAAAAGTGATAACTAAGTGGCTCGGGGACCAAAACGTGGACATTTTGGGTCTATGGCCTGGAAACTCTCCAGATCTTAATCCCATTGAGAACTTGTGGTCAATCCTCAAGAGGCGGGTGGACAAACAAAAACCCACTAATTCTGACAACCTCCAAGAAGTGATTATGAAAGAATGGGTTGCTATCAGTCAGGAATTGGCCCAGAAGTTGATTGAGAGCATGCCCAGTTGAATTGCAGAGGTCCTGAAAAAGAAGGGCCAACACTGCAAATACTGAGTCTTTGCATAAATGTCATGTAATTGTCGATAAATTCTTTTGAAACGTATGAAGTGCGTGTAATTATATTTCACTACATCACAGAAACAACTGAAACAAAGACCTAAAAGCAGTTTAGCAGCAAACTTTGTGAAAACTAATATTTGTGTCATTCTCAAAACTTTTGGCCATGACTGTAGATATAGAGTGCACGTCTACACTACTATTTTTCTATTTTCCATTTTATCTGACTGAGTGATTCAGGCTAGACGTCGAGCACCTATACATATTTACAGAGCAGGTGACCAACCACTTCTTTGGTTATATTAGTTGTAAATGGTGGTTGTTATAGTATATAATCTTTCTTTCTTTTTTTTTTTTTTTTTAGATTTTTGGCAACAGGGAATTCATTTGTATCTCTGCATTTTGAGTTCCTGCTGGGAGTCTCAACGATTTCTATGATAGTTTGTCAAACATGTGATGTGATTTGGCAGCGACTCAGGGAAGCGGTGATGCCAGTGCCCAAGGCTGAGGATTGGATCCAAATTGCTGAGGGTTTTTATGTTGATGCACAGTTTCCAAACTGCATTAAGGCACTGGATGGCAAACACATTCGTGTTAAGAAGCCACCTCACTCAGGGTCCCTGTACTACAATTATAAACAGTATTTCTCTGTCGTGCTAATAGCCTTGGCTGACAGTAATTACAAGTTTATAATTGTAGATATTGGGGCATATGGGAGCACTGCAGATGCGCGCATTTTCAGTGCTTCCAGAAAGTGTGAGAGACTTCAAGCCAACCAGCTTGCCCTACCAGAACCCAGACTGCTGTCAAGGTTCTGCGGGACCACCGGCTCCATTTGTAATTGTGGCTGATGAAGGGTTTGCTTTGGCACCACATGTCATGCGACCCTTCCCCAGATGCAACCTGGATGACAGCAGACGTATCTTCAACTATCGGCTGAGTAGAGCCCGTCGGTATGTTGAGTGTGCGTTTGGAATACTCACACAGAAGTGGAGAGTATTCCTGTCATCCTTACAGATGGCACTGGAGAATGCCACACGGGTTATTCAAGCGTGTGTGATCCTGCATAACTTTGTCAGGATTAATGATGGTCACTCAGAAGTTGATGAATTGGAATCTGGTACATCTTCTTCATCAGGAGGATTGGATTAGACCCTTCACGGACGACCTGAAACTGCAGCCCTTGCAGTTCGGGCCCTCTATGAAGAATATTTTTCAAGTCCCGAGGGAGCAGTGCCGTGGCAGATGGGCGTAGTTCATGGCAGAGTGTAAATTGATCTGGACTCTGGTAATCCTAGTAACTTTATTTTCCTAGTTTTTATTTTTTATTTTTGGTGGTTATATGTTGATAGTGTAGGGACTCACAAGACAAAGAGGACCCTTGACGTGGGCTTGTGGGCTGGGGTTATATTGTATGAATTGTCAAATAACATTAGTGTAGTCGAAATTGGTAAATTTGGCAATTTTCATGACTACAGAAATCTTATATTTGATTGTCTGCAACAACCCTCTAATACCTCGTAAAAACCAAAAATAATTCAAACCTATGTTATGATTGCATACGCACCCATATGTTGCAATACTTATTCCAAACTTGTCATTTTTCCATAGGCATGCAGAAGACTTGATGTTGAATATGTTTTTTTTTTGTTAAGCTGGTCTGGCCATCCTGTGTCCCTGCAACTGTATACAAACTACAATTCCCAGTCTGGGTTGATATTCTAGAGCTCTTAGGACATGCTTGGAGTTGTAATTTTTATACAGCTGGATGGCGGAAGGTTGAGCAGCGTTGACTTTACGTATATTGCCAGCCCGAGTTGTAATGATTCACCACTAAAAAGATGTGTATGACGTTTTGAGTGTAGTGATGTAAATAATACATGTAATGTTGTATACCGTAAAAATGTTGATGGTTTAAAAATAAAAGGCTAGAGATTTTTAGATTTTTTTTTATATTTATAACGAACATTTCCCAGGTAAAACATAAAAGTGCTTAATATTCAGCAATAAAAAACATAATTAGACATAACATACAAATTAAAGTTGGGTTAACTCCCGCATAAAAGGGCCCTGTGTGCTAGCGCCAGCCACATTAGGGGGTGGTGGGTAGCTCATCCTTGGTACAGGACAATGGGGGCGAGGGCCAAAATCTGGTTCTTGAGAAAATAGGGGCTGGGAATATGTTGTTTGTATGGGATGCTGGTAAAGCATAATGGGCCCAGGTTGGGCTGGTGTGCCACTGCTTAGCGTGAAAGCACGGCAATGGACATTATGGACGGCCCGCTCTAGCTCCACTGGGTCCATAGGGCTTTTTAAAATGTTGTCTACAGTAGCCATTACCAAAACAAAAATGTCTTGCTTTTCGGAAGACAATGGTTCTATAAGTGGCACTAGGCCACTGAGCATTCGCTCTTCTTTGCCCTCAGCCCTTCTCTGCCTTAAGTACTCGAGCACCTGACTTTCTACAATGACTCAAGTATTTAAGGCAGGTTCGGGAGGCTGTGGTGCGACCCTTCTCCGCCGTGCTGGTCTACTGACAGGGAATGTCCCACAGGATTGGCGCATAGCAAATGTGGTGCTAATATTCAAAAAGGGTCCAAAAACAGAGCCTGGAAACTATAGGCCGGTAAGTTTAACATCTGTTGTGGGTAAACTGTTTGAAGGTTTTCTGAGAGATGCTATGTTAGAGCATCTGTCACCGTCAGCTCTGTGAGAAGGTCTGTTAGACGTTCTTCGCTACCTCTTGCATGACGTTCTTTGTTTTGGTTTCACTTTGTCATCTCCTTTCCTTCTCCCAGCTGTCACCTATTTACACTAATTGTCTCCATTTATATTCCCTCCCATACTGCCTCACTTTGTGGTTTATACTTCTTCCTAGATGAGTTGTTCACTGCTGGATGCTGCTTCTCCTGATTCCTCAGATAAGTCTGTTTCCTTTATTTGTGTTTCCTTGCTGGCTTGATTGTAGGTGACCCTGACTCTGTCCGTATTAAGTGCAGGGAGCCGGTGGTCGTGTCCCCTCACTATTATAGGGTTTTCAGGTGTCACATAGTTCGTCTACCATAAAGACCTTTGCATGGGCATAGCAGTCAGGGAGAGCTCTAGGGGTTTTATAGGGCTCACCCATATGCTCCTTAGTTTGGGATCAAGCCAGTCGGATGTTTATTTATAAGTTCTAGCTTTCTGCAACACCATCCGTGACATTATAAACCGCCATAACCATCTTAAGCATGGATCCGGTTTCAGCCTTGATGGACCGCATGCAAGGTCTTTCGCTGGAGGTAGCAGATCTCCGTAAAACTGTGTCTCAGTTTCATGTGACCGGTTCTGCTGGCATTCATGGAGTTTGTTCCGAGCCTAAGATCTCGCTTTCGGATACGTTCTCCGGGGGTAGTGAGAATTTTGTTCACTTTAGAGAGGCTTGCTAACTCCATTTTCGCCTACTTCCCCATTCCTCTGGTGATGAGGAGCAGAGGGTGGGGATCATCATCTCGCTGCTCAGGGATATTGCTCAGTCTTGGGCCTTTTCGCTGCCGGTCGGGGCACGGCCCCTCCGATTGGTGGATGAATTTTTTGTAGCCCTGGGGAAGATATATGATGACCCGATCGTATTGCTCTGGCTGAATCTAAACTGCGTTTTTTATGCCAGGGTAAACAGTCCGCAGAGATATATTGTTCAGAATTTCAGAGATGGGCAGCTGATACTAGTTGGAATGAGGCTGCACTCCGAAGTCAATTTTGCCATGGTCTTTCGGAAAGATTGAAAGATGCATTTGCTTTTCATGAGAGACCAGCCTCGTTAGAATCTGCCATGTCTCTAGCTGTTCGTATTGACAGGCTTCTTAGAGAGAGAGAGGAGACTACTCCTTCCTGTCATATTCAGTCCAAGGGCAGTGGGGCTGTCTCATTCAGTGCGCAGGGGTCTCAGTCTCTCTCAATCCCCTCTGAGGAGTTGGCCATTCAGCTGGGTTTGCTTGCCTCTGATAGTAGAGGATTCAGCTCTCAGAGGAGGGTTTGTTTCTGTTGTGGGGGTATAAATCATTTGGCTAATGTTTGCCCCTCTAGGAGATTCATGGAGTTTTCTGAGGGTAATAAAAGAAAAACAAAAATAAAAAAAACCTCTAAAAACTTTCCATTTGCTACTATTGGCAAGGTTGATGCAGAAATTGAAGGTTTGCCATTTACTTGTAGTTCCCGTTTTCTCCTACCTGCCAGGGTGGCGCTAGACAGCAAGAACATTGTTTGTGAGATTTTTGTAGATAGTGGAGCAGCTGTCAATCTCATTGATAATCAATTTGCAATAACGCATGGTTTCCAGGTATGCACTTTGGAAAAGGATATACTGTTTTTGCTATCGATTCCGCTCCACTTTCTCAAAGATCATTAAAGGGCATAGTTTACAATATCCGTTTGACTGTGGGTGATGCTCATGTTGAGGATATTTCATGTTTCGTCTTAAGCGGATTACCTACTCCTCTAGTGTTGGGGCTACCCTGGCTCACTAAACATAACCCCACCATTGATTGGCAAGCAAGGCAAATAAATGGTTGGAGTGAGTTTTGCAGAGAGAATTGCCTCACGGCGTCGCTTTCAGAGGTTTCTACTAAGACTGTGCCATCTTTTCTCTCAGAATTTTCGGATGTGTTTTCCGAGAGTGGTGTCCAGGAGTTGCCCCCGCACCGGGAGTACGACTGCCCTATTAATCTCATCCCAGGTGCCAAACTGCCAAAATCACATTTATACAATCTCTCCCAACCTGAAAGAGTTGCTATGCGTACTTATATCTCTGAGAGCCTGAGAAAGGGACACATCCGACCCTCGAAGTCACCTGTTGCCGCTGGGTTTTTTTTTGTTAAGAAAAAAGATGGTTCTTTAAGACCTTGTCTGGATTTCAGGGAGCTGAACCGTATCACGATTCGTGACCCATATCCGCTTCCTCTGATCCCGGACCTGTTTAACCAGATTGTTGGGGCTAAGGTTTTTTCTAAGTTGGATTTAAGAGGGGCATACAACCTAGTCAGGGAAGGGGACGAATGGAAGACGGCCTTCAATACCCCTGAGGATCATTTCGAGAATTTGGTTATGCCCTTTGGTATGATGAATGCTCCGGCCGTCTTCCAACATTTTGTGAACAGCATTTTTCATCATTTAATGGGGAAATTTGTACTGGTGTATCTGGATGACATTTTCATTTTTTCTCCTGATTTCAAGACTCATCGAGACCACCTACAGTACAGACCAAAAGTTTCGACACACCTTCTCATTCAAAGAGTTTTCTTTATTTTCATGACTATGAAGGCATCAAAACTATGAATTAACACATGTGGAATTATATACATAACAAACAAGTGTGAAACAACTGAAAATATGTCATATTCTAGGTTCTTTAAAGTAGCCACCTTTTGCTTTGATTACTGCTTTGCACACTCTTGGCATTCTCTTGATGAGCTTCAAGAGGTAGTCACCTGAAATGGTCTTCCAACAGTCTTGAAGGAGTTCCCAGAGATGCTTAGCTCTTGTTGGCCCTTTTGCCTTCACTCTGCGGTCCAGCTCACCCCAAACCATCTCGATTGGGTGCAGGTCCATTGACTGTGGAGGCCAGGTCATCTGGCGCAGCACCCCATCACTCTCCTTCATGGTCAAATAGCCCTTACTTTCAAAGTTTTCCCAATTAATTTCTTAAAGTAATGATGGCCACTCGTTTTTCTTTACTTAGCTGCTTTTTTCTTGCCATAAAACAAATTCTAACAGTCTATTCAGTAGGACTATCAGCTGTGTATCCACCTGACTTATCCTCAACGCAACTGATGGTCCCAACCCCATTTATAAGGCAAGAAATACCACTTATTAAACCTGACAGGGCACACCTGTGAAGTGAAAACCATTTAAGGGGACTACCTCTTGAAGCTCATCAAGAGAATGCCAAGAGTGTGCAAAGCAGTAATCAAAGCAAAAGGTGGCTACTTTGAAGAACCTAGAATATGACATATTTTCAGTTGTTTCACACTTGTTTGTTATGTACACTGCTCAAAAAAATAAAGGGAACACAAAAATAACACATCCTAGATCTGAATTAATTAAATATTCTTCTGAAATACTTTGTTCTTTACATAGTTGAATGTGCTGACAACAAAATCACACAAAAATAAAAAAATGGAAATCAATTTTTTTAACCCATGGAGGTCTGGATTTGGAGTCACACTCAAAATTAAAGTGGAAAAACACACTACAGGCTGATCCAACTTTGATGTAATGTCCTTAAAACAAGTCAAAATGAGGCTCAGTAATGTGTGCGGCCTCCACGTGCCTGTATGACCTCCCTACAACGCCTGTGCATGCTCCTGATGAGGTGGCGGACGGTCTCCTGAGGGATCCCCTCCCAGACCTGGACTAAAGCATCTGCCAACTCCTGGACAGTCTGTGGTGCAACGTGACGTTGGTGGATAGAGCGAGACACGATGTCCCAGATGTGCTCAATTGGATTCAGGTCTGGGGAACGGGCAGGCCAGTCCATAGCATCAATGCCTTCGTCTTGCAGGAACTGCTGACACACTCCAGCCACATGAGGTCTAGCATTGTCTTGCATTAGGAGGAACCCAGGGCCAACCGCACCAGCATATGGTCTCACAAGGGGTCTGAGGATCTCATCTCGGTACCTAATGGCAGTCAGGCTACCTCTGGCGAGCACATGGAGGGCTGTGCGGCCCTCCAAAGAAATGCCACCCCACACCATTACTGACCCAATGCCAAACCGGTCATGCTGGAGGATGTTGCAGGCAGCAGAACGTTCTCCACGGCGTCTCCAGACTCTGTCACGTCTGTCACATGTGCTCAGTGTGAACCTGCTTTCATCTGTGAAGAGCACAGGGTGCCAGTGGCGAATTTGCCAATCTTGGTGTTCTCTGGCAAATGCCAAACGTCCTGCACAGTGTTGGGCTGTAAGCACAACCCCCACCTGTGGACGTCGGGCCCTCATATCACCCTCATGGAGTCTGTTTCTGACCGTTTGAGCAGACACATACACATTTGTGGCCTGCTGGAGGTCATTTTGCAGGGCTGTGGCAGTGCTCCTCCTGTTCCTCCTTGCACAAAGGCGGAGGTAGCGGTCCTGCTGCTGGGTTGTTGCCCTCCTACGGCCTCCTCCACCTCTCCTGATGTACTGGCCTGTTCCTGGTAGCGCCTCCATGCTCTGGACACTACGCTGACAGACACAGCAAACCTTCTTGCCACAGCTCGCATTGATGTGCCATCCTGAATAAGCTGGACTGCCTGAGCCACTTGTGTGGGTTGTAGACTCCGTCTCATGCTACCACTAGAGTGAAAGCACCGCCAGCATTCAAAAGTGACCAAAACATCAGCCAGGAAGCATAGGAACTGAGAAGTGGTCTGTGGTTACCACCTGCAGAACCATTCCTTTATTGGGGGTGTCTTGCTAATTGCCTATAATTTCCACCTGTTGTCTATCCCATTTTCACAACAGCATGTGAAATTGATTGTCACTCAGTGTTGCTTCCTAAGTGGACAGTTTGATTTCACAGAAGTGTGATTGACTTGGAGTTACATTGTGTTGTTTAAATGTTCCCTTTATTTTTTTTGAGCAGTGTATATAATTCCACAGGTGTTAATTCATAGTTTTGATGCCTTCAGTGTGAATCTACAATTTTCATAGTCATGAAAATAAAGAAAACTCTTTGAATGAGAAGGTGTGTCCAAACTTTTGGTCTGTACTGTACGTCAGGTCTTGCTGATTCTGCGGGATAATAAATTGTACGCTAAACTGGAAAAATGTGTGTTTGCGGCTCCGAAGATTAAATTTCTTGGTTTTCTTCTCTCCGCTTCTGGTTTTCGCATGGACCCTGAGAAGGTCAGCGCTGTGCTTGATTGGGAGCTTCCTGAGAATCAGAAGGCGCTGATGCGGTTTTTGGGTTTGGCCAATTATTACAGAAAGTTCATTTTGAATTATTCCTCTGTTGTTAAGCCACTCACTGATATGACTAAAAAGGGGGTAGATTTTTTTTTGTGGTCGGTAGATGCGCTTAAAGCCTTTTCTAGTATCAAAGAGAGTTTTGCTTCCGCTACCATTTTGGTACAACCTGATGTCTCTCTACCTTTTATTGTTGAGGTGGATGCTTCTGAGGTGGGTGTGGGTACGGTCTTATCTCAGGGTCCCTCTCCTGCCAAATGGCGACCGTGTGCCTTTTTCTCAAGGAAACTCTCCTCTGCAGAGAGAAATTACGATGTGGGAGATAGGGAGTTGTTGGCCTTCAAATTAGCTTTTGAGGAATGGCGCCATTGGTTAGAGGGAGCCAGACACCCTATCACCGTGTTTACAGACCATAAGAATCTGGCCTACTTGGAATCGGCCAAGCGTCTGAACCCGAGACAGGCCAGATGGTCTTTGTTCTTTTCTAGGTTTAATTTTGTTGTTACGTTCCGCCCTGGAGTTAAAAATGTGAAGGCGGAAGCCCTGTCACGTTGTTTTCCGGGAGGGGGGAACTTTGAAGACCCGGGTCCCATTTTGGCTGAAAGGGTGGTCGTCTCTGCTCTTTATCCTGATTTGGAGGCAGAGGTTCAGACAGCCCAGGCAGAGGCTCCTGATCTTTGTCCCCCTGGGAGGTTGTTTGTGCCTCTCGCTTTATGACACAAGGTTTTTAACCCCTTCCCGACTGCAATCTGAATATATACGTGATAGCTGCACATGCCCCGTGCAGCTATCACGTCTATAAACGTCAAGACAGTTCTTTAATCCAAGCGCTGCAAAACGCTTCGATTAAAGCTTCTGTCCGAGCTCTGCTGCTGTCACGGACAGCATACAGTGCAGTAATGCCGGCAAGGGACCAATCAGAGTGGCCCCTTGCCGACAATCGATCCGATTGGTTAGTCTGTGCAGACTAACCAATCGGATCGCGGCAGTGGAAAAAATGCCGGTTTCAGGCTCTGATCTGCGCTCTGCAGATCACAGCCTGAAATCAGGTAGTGTCTCTGTGGCCCCCAATCTGTGCCCCCCGATCTGCCTCCAACACCCCCCTGTCCGCGCTTGCCCCTTATGCAGTAGTTCCCCCGCCCGATCCATATTCATGTAGTCCCTTTCTGATGCGGTCCGCCCCATGCTGTCTCCCCGCCCCTCCTGCCCCAGCCTCCCTCACCCTCAATGTTAGCCGCCGTACTCCAATACCGCCCCCCCTTTCCAGCGCTGCCCCCGATCCTGTGCCCCCGCTGTGTGTGATGGCGGCGGCTCCATTCCTGAGCCGCCGCCATCAGCAGCGAGTGTCAGCTCTATGCTGACTCTCTGCTGTAACCCCATAGATGCCGCGGTTGTGGCATCCATGGGGTTAATAGAGGGAGGGAGCTCCCTCTCTCAACCATCGGGGCTGCAGCGCTGTGATAGCAGTGCCCGATGATTGCCATGGCAAAGGCGTCCGGTGCTGCCACCTACAGGGCATCTAATAGTATTATACTTTGCAATGCAAGAGCATTGCAAAGTATAGTACAGCCATCAGCCCCATTGGATCTTCATGATCCAAGAGGGACTTGATAAAAAAAGAAAGTGAAAATAATAAAAAGGAAAAATAAAAAAATAAATAAAAATGTAAATTAAAAAAAGAAATTGGCTTTTCCTATAAAAAAAATGAAAAAATAAAATTAAATACAGATATTAGGTGTCACCGCGTCCATAACGACCGTCTCTATAAATATATCACATGATAGACCCAGTCCGATAAACACCATAAAAAAAAAAAAACAGTGCCAAAAAAGCTATTTTTGTCACCTTACATCACAAATAGTGCAACAGCAAACGATCAAAAAGGCTTATGACCCCCAAGTTAGTACCAATCAAACCGTCACCTCATCCCGCAAAAAATGATACCCTATTTAAGACAATTGCCCCAAAAATATAAAAGCTATGGCTCTCAGACTATGGAGACACTAAAACATAATTTTTTGGGTTTCAGAAATGCTATTATTGTGTAAAACTTAAATAAATGAGAAAAAGTATACATATTAAGTATTGCCACATCCGTAACGATCTTCTCTATAAAACTATCACATGACCTAACTCTTCAGATGAACGCTGTAAAAATAAATAAATGAAAGCTGTTCCAAAACAGCCAATTTTTTGGTCACTTTGCCCCATAAAGTGTAACTTTCTGCAAAAAATGAGCCCCTGCACAAGACGATCGGCAGAAAAATAAAAAACATATGGCGTTCAGAAAACCAATCCAGCAAAATCTGCCTTCCAAAAACCGTATGGCATTCCTTTCGGCCTGCGCCCTGCCGCGTGCCCGTACAGCAGTTTACGACTACATGTGGGGTGTTTCTGTAAACCACGGAATCAGGGTAATAAATATTGAGTTTTGTTTGGCTGTTAACCCTCAATGTGTTAAAGAAAAAAATGCAATAAAATTGAAAATCTGCCAAAAAAGTGAAATTTTGAAATTTCATCTCCATCTTCCTTTAATTCTTGTGGAACACCTAAAGGGTTAAAAAAGTTTGTAAAATCAGTTTTGAGTAACTTGAGGGGTGTCGTTTCTACAATGGGGTCATTTATGGGGGTATCCACTATGTAGGCCCCACAAATGGACTTCAGACCTGAACTGGTCCTTATAAAGTGGGTTTTGGAAATTTTCTTTAAAATTTTAAGAATTGCTTCTAAACTTCTAAGCCTTCTAACGTCCTAAAAAAATAAAATGACATTTTCAAAATGATGCCAACATAAAGTAGACATAAGGGAAATGTTAAGTAATAAATATTTTATTAGGGATGACTTTCTGTTTTAGAAGCAGAGAAATTGAAATTTGGAAAATTGTGAATTTTTCAAAATTTTGGGTACATTTTGGATTTTTTCATAAATAAAGGTGAAATATATTGACTCAAATATATGACTATCATGAAGTACAATATGTCACGAGAAAACAATATCAGAATGGTTTGGATAAGTAAAAGTGTTCCAAAGCTATTACCACATAAAGTGACGCATGTCAGATTTGTAAATTTTGACCTGGACATTAGGGCATCAATGACCCTTGGTCATGAAAGGGTTAAGGAGCACCACGATACTGTCGTTGCTGGGCACCCGGGGAGCAGAGCCACAGTGGATCTCATTGCTTGGAGACTCTGGTGGCCGGCTCTTCGTAAGACGGTTGAGGGTTTTGTGGCAGCTTGCGAGACCTGCGCTCGTGCCAAGGTCCCTCATTCACGGCCATCGGGTTCTCTCCTCCCGTTACCCATTCCTTCCCGTTCTTGGACGCATCTGTCCATGAACTTCATTACGGACCTGCCTCGTTCCTCGAGGAAGACTGTGATTCTGGTAGTAGTGGACCGTTTTAGCAAAATGGCGCATTTCATTCCCTTTCCTGGGTTATCCAATGCTAAGACGCTGGCGCAAGCGTTTGTTGATCATATTGTTAAATTGCATGGCATTCCTTCAGACATCGTTTCTGATAGGGGCACGCAATTTGTTTCCAGATTCTGGAAGGCCTTCTGTTCTCGCTTGGGGGTTCGGTTGTCGTTCTCTTCTGCTTTTCACCCGCAGTCGAATGGTCAGACCGAACGCGTCAATCAGAATCTGGAGACATATCTGCGCTGTTTTGTGGCGGAGAATCAGGAGGATTGGTGTTCTTTTTTGTCCCTTGCTGAGTTTGCTTTAAATAACCATCGCCAGGAGTCCTCTGATAAGTCACCATTTTTTGGTGCATATGGGTTTCATCCGCAGTTTGGGACATTCTCTGGAGAGAGGTCTTCTGGTTTACCTGATGAGGAGAGATTTTCCTCGTCTTTGTCATTTATTTTGCAAAAGATTCAGGGTAATCTGAAGAGGATAAGTGAGAGATATAAGCGTGTGGCGGATAAGAGACGTGTGCCTGGTCCGGACATGAATGTGGGTGATCTGGTGTGTTTGTCTACAAAGAATATCAAACTGAAGGTTCCCTCCTGGAAGTTGGGTCCTAAGTTTATTGGGTCTTACAAGATCTTGTCCGTCATCAATCCCGTTGCCTTCCGTCTTGATCTTCCTCAGACTTGGAAGATCCATAATGTTTTTCACAGGTCCCTTTTAAAACCTTATGTCCAACCCACTGTACCCTCCTCTTTGCCTCCTCCTCCGATTGTTGTTGATGGTAATCTTGAATTTCAGGTCTCTAGGATTGTGGATTCTCGCATTATCCATGGTTCTCTCCAGTACCTCGTTCATTGGGAGGGTTATGGTCCTGAGGAGAGGATGTGGGTCCCAGTGGCGGACATTAAGGCCACTCGTCTCATCAGGGCTTTCCATAGGTCTCATCCTGAGAAGGTGGGCTCTGAGTGTCCGGAGTCCACCCGTACAGGGAGGGGTACTGTCACCGCCAGCTCTGTGAGAAGGTCTGTTAGACGTTCTTCGCTACCTCTTGCATGACGTTCTTTGTTTTGGTTTCACTTTGTCATCTCCTTTCCTTTTCCCAGCTGTCACCTATTTACACTAATTGTCTCCCTTTATATTCCCTCCCATACTGCCTCACTTTGCGGTTTATACTTCTTCCTGGATGAGTTGTTCACTGCTGGATGCTGCTTCTCCTGATTCCTCAGATAAGTCTGTTTCCTTTATTTGTGTTTCCTTGCTGGCTTGATTGTAGGTGACCCTGACTCTGTCCGTATTAAGTGCAGGGAGCCGGTGGTCATGTCCCCTCACTATTATATAGTTTTCAGGTGTCACATAGTATAAGGTACGTGGGCATGCAATCGTCTACCATAGAGACCTTTGCATGGGCATAGCAGTCAGGGAGAGCTCTAGGGGTTTTATAGGGCTCACCCATATGCTCCTTAGTTTGGGATCAAGCCAGTCGGATGTTTATTTATAAGTTCCAGCTTTCTGCAACACCATCCGTGACAGCATCTCAACGGAAATAAGCAAATTACGCCATATCAGCATGGCTTCATGAGGGATCGGTCATGCCAAACTAATTTAATCAGTTTCTATGAGGAGGTAAGTTCTAGACTTGACAGCAGCGAATCAATGGATGTCATATATCTGGACTTCTCCAAAGCATTTGACACTGTACCACATAAAAGGTTAGTATATAAAATGAGAATGCTCGGACTGGGAGAATACGTCTGTATGTGGGTAAGTAACTGGCTGAGGGATAGAAAACAGAGGGTGGTTATTAGTGGTACACACTCAGATTGGGTCACTGTCACTAGTGGAGTACCTCAGGGGTCAGTATTGGGCCCTATTCTCTTCAATATATTTATTAATGATCTCGTAGAAGGCTTGCATAGTAAAATATAAATTTTCGCAGATGACACTAAACTGTGTAAAGTAATTAACACTGAAGAGGACAGTATACTACTACAGAGTGATCTGGATAGACTGGAGGCTTGGGCAGATAAGTGGCAGATGAGGTTTAACATTGACAAATGTAAAGTTATGCACATGGGAAGGAATAATGCAAGTCACCCGTACATACTAAATGGTAAAACACTTGGTAACACTGACATGGAAAAGGATCTAGGAATTTTAATAAACAGCAAACTAAGCTGCAAAAACCCATGTCAGGCAGCTGCTGCCAGGGCCAATAAGATAATGGGTTGCATCAAAAGGGGCATAGATGCCCATGATGAGAACATAGTCCTACCACTTTACAAATCATTAGTCAGACCACACATGGAGTACTGTGTACAGTTCTGGGCTCCTGTGAACAAGGCAGACATAGCAGAGCTGGAGAGGGTCCAGAGGAGGGAAACTAAAGTAATAACTGGAATGGGGCAACTACAGTACCCTGAAAGATTATCAAAATTAAGGTTATTCACTTTAGAAAAAAGACGACTGAGGGGAGATCTAATTACTATGTATAAATATATCAGGGGTCAGTACAGAGATCTATCCCATCATCTATTTATCCCCAGGACTGTAACTGTGACGAGGGGACATCCTCTGCATCTGGAGGAAAGAAGGTTTGTACACAAACATAGAAGAGTATTCTTTACAGTAAGAGCAGTGAGACTATGGAATTCTCTGCCTGAGGAGGTGGTGATGGTGAGTACAATAAAGGAATTTAAGAGGGGCCTGGATGTATTTCTGGAGTGTAATAATATTACAGGATATAGCTACTAGAGGGGTCGTTGATCCAGGGAGTTATTCTGATTGCCTGATTGGAGTCGGGAAGGATTTTTTTTATTCCCCTAAAGTGGGGAAAATTGGCTTCTACCTCACAGTCTTTTTTTTTGCCTTCCTCTGGATCAACTTGCAGGATGACAGGCCGAACTGGATGGACAAATGTCTTTTTTCGGCCTTATGTACTATGTTACTATGTTAATAAAGGTTTGGGGCTCGACTGAACCTCAGCCGCAACCTCCACAGCAGAGGACTCCTCCCTCTCTGTCGGATCCAACTGTTGCAATTGTTCTCGCTCTTCAGTGGCAAGACAAGGGGAATCCTGGGGAGCAGCCACACGCTCCTCCTCACTGGTGGTCGACTCATGGCCCCTCTGCTCTTCCAGGCTGTCAACGGTGCTGTGGAATGAGAGAGGAATGTAAATAACATTGGTATATATATATATATATATATAGAATGATGCAAATTCAGGGCAGCACACCTAGTAAAAAATGCTGGGTGCCAGCGGTGTCGACACTAGGTCCAAAAGTGTCAATAGACAAAGAAATAAATACACCGCAGCACATCCGTCTGGTGAAAAGTGGTGGGATCCTTTATTCACCCAGGTAGCGACGTTTCGGTCCGCTTACTGGGACCATTTTCAAGCAATGCATACATTACAATTGTGGGTTTTTATGTGGTCATCTCAATTTACATACATAAGTGGTACTTAAACAAAATAGTGCAAATAAAATACAATACATTTTGAGTACATACATCCGAACATCATGTAAGAGAGACAATGCAGTCAAATGCATAAATACATGTAGTTCAGATATAGAAAACCATCAGTGCATAAAATATATACTTATAACACTAAAGTGATGATCAGAATTAAATAATTGTCACCTGTAAATGTGACGTTGTAGGAGGGCCTGGTATGGAATCGGGCAAGCTCAGGTTACAGGTGGACACAGGGTTCCGTGCTGTGTCTCGTGGATGCGGCGTCCCGGAACTAGATTTGCGCATGTCCGTGACGTCGTTGAAAAGGCGGTCACGTGTTCACAATGGTGTGTCACATGATCGCCGCGTCACCGGCACCATAAACAAGGTGTTACGATATCAATACAAAGTAGCATCTAGGGTCAAATGTCATTCAGGAGGCTTTTCCCAAGGTACAGGATCGGGTGATGTGCTATCAAGCGATGCACTATCACTCGGGTTATGTAAATGAGGGAGGAGGGGACAGCATCTGCTGATGCCCTAACATTCCCTACATTAACCCTTACCGGGCAAAAGACTGCCAGAATTGACCATAACAAAAGAGGAAAACGCATACGAAAGACGCATTCATGTGATTACAAAAGAAAATGCAATGTAGTCCGGGATGAACCGCGCATATCCAGAACATCTGTCCTCCTGCTGAGCTGAACCCTTCCATCCATAGGTCCTATATGTGGAATAAAAAAGTGAAAAATGTGAATAATAAAAAAATATATATTATCCAAATATATTTTGGTTAAAAACATAACAAATTTCTCATTACTGGGATCGACAAGGATACAAGAACGTGTCATCATATGAATAACCAAGGTTTGTACTCTACATTTAGGCCGTTCGGCTTGATAGATTGTAATTTAAAGATCCACTCGGATTCACGCTTTTTAAGCATTTTAATGCGGTTACCTCCTGTGCGTGGCAAGGGGACATGGTCAAGGATCATGAACTTGAGATCACTTTCCCCATGTCCCATGTTCGCAAAGTGATGGGAGACTGGCAAATCTTTTCGCTTTTTTCGTATCGAAAAGCGATGCTGATTAAAGCGGGATTTGAAGTCACATGTGGTTTCACCTACATATAAAAGCTTGCAGGGACACCATAGAACATATATAACGTAACAAGAATCACAAGTTAAATAAAATTTAAGTGGATATGAAACTCCAGTGTTCGGATGGATGAAATCACGTCCCTTCACCATGTACTTACAATTTACACAGTGAAGGCACGGATAACTGCCACACTTTTTGGGAGCTAAAAATGACTGATGTACACCTTTTTGCGAGCCTATGTCATTTTTCACTAGTTTATCCTTAAGATTACTAGCCCTCTGTATGACATTATAGGTCTATTATTAAGTTCTGGGATATTTTTGTGTTCAGTGCCTAAAATTGGCCAGTGTTTATTGATAATTTTACCTACATGTGTACTGGCTTCACAAAAGGTGGAAACGAAGGGTATTTTTTGGGATTGGTCCCTCTTTGTACCATGAAAAAGATCCCTTCTTTCTCTCTGGTTGATGCGGCTTAATTGTTGTTGTAGGACTGATACTGGATAATGTCTCTGTCTGAATGATTGTGTCATTTTGTTTAAAGTGCTGTCAAGCGTATTAGTATCACTTACTATCCTCTTGACTCTAGTGAATTGGCTATACGGTAGTGACCGCACCATCGTCCGAGGATGAGCACTGTCATACCTCAGGACGGTGTTGCGGTCAGTAGGCTTCGTATAGACCTCGGTTTTTAGCAATGTCCCAATACGTTTGATATTAACATCCAGAAAATGCAGCTCACTAGTGGAACTTTCCAAAGTGAACTGTATATCCGGAACCAAACTGTTCAAGTATGTATGAAACATGTGTAGTTCGGCAGCTGTGCCCGTCCAGATGACAAAAATATCATCTATGTATCTCCACCACCTCAGCACATGGCTGAAGTGGTGGGACACATAGACGTACTGTTCCTCCAAATGAGAGACGACCATGTTGGCGTACGTGGGGGCCACATTCGTCCCCATGGCCGTCCCCCTGACCTGCATATAATAATCATCACCAAAAAGGAAATAATTATTATACAGGATCAGCCGTAACAATCCAAGAAGAAAAGTTTGAGCCTCAGTAGAATAGTTAGAATGTGCTAGGGCCGATTCTACCACTGCTAAACCGATGTTATGCTGTATAGAGGTATACAGACTGACGATGTCGAAGGAGGCCAATATGGCGTCCTCCGGCATCGTCACGTCTGCTAACCTACTAAGAAAATCCGTAGTATCCTTAATGTAAGATTTAGATGTAATTACATATTCCTGAAGAATTTTGTCTAGAAAAATAGATGCGTTGCTTAAGAGAGAACCTCGGCCAGAAACAATAGGTCTGCCGGGTGGGCACTGTAAACTTTTATGGATCTTAGGTAATGTACGGCCTAAATGTAGAGTACAAACCTTGGTTATTCATATGATGACACGTTCTTGTATCCTTGTCGATCCCAGTAATGAGAAATTTGTTATGTTTTTAACCAAAATATATTTGGATAATATATATTTTTTTATTATTCACATTTTTCACTTTTTTATTCCACATATAGGACCTATGGATGGAAGGGTTCAGCTCAGCAGGAGGACAGATGTTCTGGATATGCGCGGTTCATCCCGGACTACATTGCATTTTCTTTTGTAATCACATGAATGCGTCTTTCGTATGCGTTTTCCTCTTTTGTTATGGTCAATTCTGGCAGTCTTTTGCCCGGTAAGGGTTAATGTAGGGAATGTTAGGGCATCAGCAGATGCTGTCCCCTCCTCCCTCATTTACATAACCCGAGTGATAGTGCATCGCTTGATAGCACATCACCCGATCCTGTACCTTGGGAAAAGCCTCCTGAATGACATTTGACCCTAGATGCTACTTTGTATTGATATCGTAACACCTTGTTTATGGTGCCGGTGACGCGGCGATCATGTGACACACCATTGTGAACACGTGACCGCCTTTTCAACGACGTCACGGACATGCGCAAATCTAGTTCCGGGACGCCGCATCCACGAGACACAGCACGGAACCCTGTGTCCACCTGTAACCTGAGCTTGCCCGATTCCATACCAGGCCCTCCTACAACGTCACATTTACAGGTGACAATTATTTAATTCTGATCATCACTTTAGTGTTATAAGTATATATTTTATGCACTGATGGTTTTCTATATCTGAACTACATGTATTTATGCATTTGACTGCATTGTCTCTCTTACATGATGTTCGGATGTATGTACTCAAAATGTATTGTATTTTATTTGCACTATTTTGTTTAAGTACCACTTATGTATGTAAATTGAGATGACCACATAAAAACCCACAATTGTAATGTATGCATTGCTTGAAAATGGTCCCAGTAAGCGGACCGAAACGTCGCTACCTGGGTGAATAAAGGATCCCACCACTTTTCACCAGACGGATGTGCTGCGGTGTATTTATTTCTTTATATATATATATATATATATATATATATATATATATATACATTGTATGAACATATAAGCCACATTTCACAAAGCACACTGGATGACATGGGTCCAGTAGACGTGTCACATATTGATTATCAGGATAGCTAATCAATATGAAAAGGCGTTCGAAGATCCTTATTATGTAATATGGACCTGCACAGATGGTTGTCCCTTATCGCTATCATCACCTGTTTATAATGTCAGCCATTTGTGCAGGTCATATCAGGATAAACAATGGTAGCTGGAATACTTTAGCGATCCTTGTGGTGACAAGGCCAGTATATTCCCACAAGATATTATAACAACATGTACCTGGCTTGTGCACTCCCGCCCTAGTTGTATACTAGGCTATAAAACATTACTGTTATAATGAGAACTAATCACTGATTGAGATATAATCGGTTTACATTCACCTCTAAAACACTTTCACTGATGAATAGAACGTTTGTATGTGTATATGTTAAAACATAAGCTTTATTAATTCACATTCAAATAAAATGGTGAATAACTATTGTAAGATAATCACGATCAAGGACTGACCCTTACTCAGCTATACATATGGCTAATTGGTAATGGGTTGGTCAGAAAGTCCTCCTTCAGAAATACCCCTTATGCCTAACTGCGGGGTGTGAGGAGATGCTGACTCATCAGTAAACCCTGTGGTCCTATTGTGACCAACTTCTAATTGCCAATTGTAGCTTGTAGGGTGATAAGCCCAAAACACCTGTAGCGCATTCACCACAGCTGTGGTCGTGATGTAATGTTCCTACAGACAGATACTGGACACTAGGGGGACAGAGGCTGTAGGTGGCGGCAAGGAGGGGGACTAGATCCTGTGTACAGTGTTGTATCCGAGTACTGTGCACTCACACTGTCTGAGCTAGAATGACACCCCTAAGTACTCCTATTGAACACCCCAAGCACTGACTCCCTCAAAGATCAATGTGTCCGGGACGGCACTGCGCCCATATCCTAGCAGCTAACATCGAATGTGCCTAAAATTGCCCAGTAACACTCAACGTGTTTCTCTACATCATCAGGAGCTCAGGGCATGAGTAGGCAACACACAAACAAAGCATCGGCGCTAGGATGGCCGTGACGCGGGCGCCATAAACAGCTGATTAAATTATCTAAGCCATTCCCCCGGAGGGCAGAAGCCACTCCCACACTGGGCGGAAGCAATCCCCGAGGCAGCCAATGGTGGGACTAGAGGTGCGGTTACCTCAATAAACCACCGCCCCCCTCACTGCCGCCCACTCCAGGGACAATCCACTAACAGTGTCAACACACTGTAATTCACATAGGAATAAATCGGCGGTTCATCGACCATAAACAGGTACATATATATATATATTGAGAGCGGACTATTAATCCTACAGATACTATGCAAAGTTGGGACGCTTTTTTATGAGCCCAATTCAATGAGCCCTCAGTATACACTGGTTCCATATTACAATCCCATATTAAAGGGATATCAAGGAACCAGAGTATAAACCAGAGCAGCCATTGATAAGACTGATTGATGTACACCAAACTAGTAAGTTATGTAAGGGGTTAATGACATATCGGAGATTACATAGGACCCCTCCTGAATTTTCAGTAGTCCCATGTTATCACATCAAATCCGATATAGCTATATAAAGCAGGCAAAAGAGATGTGTTCATTTAACCCTTCAGGGCGCACCGTCCGTAACCTGAAGGTCCATTGTGCCTCTTTTTGCAGTACTTTTTTTTATCATATTCACCCCCTCTCACAGATCTTCTTACTACCTCAATCCCCTGAAATTGGATTGGATCTGGTTCATTACTATGGGCAACAGCAACATGTCGTGCAATTGGGGTATCTACACCATTCCGAATATCATTTAGGTGTTCACCGATCCGTCTCCGAAATTTTTCGGATCGTCTTTCCCACATATTGCATCCCACATTTGCATGTTGCCAAATACACAATGCCACTAGTTTTGCAGTTAATAAAAGATCTGATCGTGTATCGTTTTTGTGTGACCGTGCTCGTGAAAATGCTTCCGATTTTGATTACATTGCATGCAACACAGCCGCTGCAACAATGAGAACTATTTTACCTAAAAAAAGCCACTACCAATATATTTGGGGACATTTCTAAGATAACATTAAAAATAATCTATACATTTCATACTAATGGCCTAAGGTCCAGCACTGGTTTTAAGAAACCCAACTGCCGGGTATAAATATAGGGCTTCTTTCTTACGCCTCCATCGCCACTTTTCCCCATGGCCTGGACTCGTTCCCGGCGGAACTGATCCCAGCACGACTGCCTGCGAGTCTTTAAGCGTTGGACTGTAGAAATATAACATAACAATTATAACTTAAAAAATGTCATCACATGTATAAAATCACATCACCAAATATGGTTACAACTACATTAAAACCAGCAAATACTTAATGTTGTATACCATATACAGGAGATTTTCTATGTTCCTAGACTGAATAACCTTATGTTCACATCACTTCACAAACATCTTGTTTCTATTGTTGTAAATACTATCTAATCCATCCACATGGACTGCGCTTGACCAGTACACGAAAAAAAGATGAACTAACCCAGCTTCAGTGATCCCAGCCAACAGAGAGTGCGGAACATTTTTGAATAATATGCAAGCATGGCCACCACTGCTAAATAGCAGGGTTGTTGTAACCCGGTAATCATAACAGGCCTTTAAACATTATTCAGACTTGATATTTTGGCATAACAGGGATACACAATATGAAGCTATAAAGCAGTTTAAAATGTATACCTCAAAGTAAGACCACACATAAAATATATATCAGACTGCAGCATGCCATGGTGATAATTGACGTTTTACTACAGCAGGAGAGCCAACGGTGGCCATGGCTAATGAGTAATCAAACAATATATAGTGCTGAGCACTTTCACATTGAAAAATCAAGCGGTACACAACATCCTCATGGTGCCCATTAAAATAAACAGATACTGATTTACCTGCTTCTCTAATATACTCCAATATACACCATTGCTTGACAAGTAACTATTATATTATAGACATTTTATACATAAAACACATCAACATGGGTTCTCATACCTAATTTGGGGCGTTTGGAGGAACTGGCCTTCTCCCACTCTCTGGGCAACATGTCACGGGTCACCTTGTCCCATGCCCGCTCCTTGCAGATGCGGTCGTGATATTCCTCTGTTCGAGTGTCCCAAAGCTGGGGACGTTCCTGGATCAACTTTTCAACATCCATGTTGAGATGCTGGTATCTTGCAAGGCAGACAGGCTGGGGCCGGTTTCAGCACCTGCACATGTGCTCTTGGCAAAGTTTGTAAAAACACAACACATGGCTAAAGTAGGCTGGGCCTAGCATGTCAAAATTAGTGATCCGCAAAAAACGGATGACATACGGATGTGTTCCGTATGCATTCCTTTTTTTTGCGGACCCATTGACTTTAATGGAGCCACGACCCGTGATTTACGGCCAAATATAGGACAAGCTCTATATTTGTACGGAACGGAAAAACGGAAATACAGAAACGGAATGCTTACGGAACACATTCCGTTTTTAATGCGCAACCATTGAAATGAATGGTTCCGTGACCTAGGCCTTACTCTGTGTAATACACCAACAGGCAATGCATTACAATACAGATGTATTGTAATGCATTGCAGAGGGCATCAGACTCCCAAAAGTTAGTCAGAAATAAAGTTAAAAAAATGTAAAAAACTGTGTTTTTAATAAAAAAAGAAAGTTTCAAGTAAAAAAAGAAAAAAACGCCCCTTTTCCCCTGATTTTATAATAAAAAATAAAATGAAAAAAACACACATATCAGGTATTGCCGCGTCTGTAACTACCGGCTCTATAAATATATCACATGATCCACCCCGTCCGATAAACACCATAAAAAAAATATATAATAAAATAAAAACAGTGTAAAAAAAATCATTTTTGTCACCTTACATCACAAAAAGTGCAACACCAAGCGATCAAAAAGGCCTATGTCCCACAAAACGATACCAATAAAACCGTCACCTCATCCCGCAAAAAATTTGCCCCTACATAAGAAAATTAACAAAACTATAGCTGTCAGAACAAGAGACACTAAAACGTCATTTTTTTGTTTCAAATATGCTATTATTGTGTTAAAGTAAAATAATATAAAAAGTATACATATTAGGTATCGCCGCGTCCGTAACAACCAGCTCTATAAAAAAATCACATGACATGACATAACCCCTCAGGTGAACATCGTCAAAAAAAAAACTGTATAAAAAAAGCCATTTTTGTCACCTTATATCACAAAATTTGCAACACCAAGCGATCAAAAAGGCGTATGCCCCCCAAAATAGTAACAATAAAGCCGTCATGTCATCCCGCAAAAAAGGAGAGCCCACCTAAGACAATCGGTCAAAAAAATAAAAAAGCTATGGCTCTCAGACTATGGAGACACTAAAACGTCATTTATTTTTTGTTTCAAAAATGCTATTATTGTGTAAAACTTAAATAAGAAAAAGTATACATATTAGGTATTGCCACATCCGTAGCGATCTGCTCTATAAAAATATCACTTGACCTAACCCCTCAGGTGAATGCTGGAAAAATAAATAAAAACTTACCAATTACCAATTTTTTGGTCACCTTGCCCTATAAAGTGTAATAATGAATGATCAAAAAATCTGATGTACCCAAAAATGGTACCAATAAAAAAGTCAACTCTTCCTGCAAAAAACGAGCCCCTGCACAAGACAATCGGCAGAAAAATTAAAAAAATAAGGCGTTCAGAAAATGGAGACACAAAAACATATTTTGTTTCAAAAATGCTTTATTATGTAAAACTGAAACAAACAAAGAAAGTAGACATATTTGATATCATTGCATTCGTAACAACCGGCTCTATAAAAATAGCACATGATCTGCCCTGTCAGATGAATGTTGTAAAAAATAAAAAATAAAAACAGTGCCAAAACAGCCATTATTTGGTTACCTGTAACGGTCAGTTCCACACACACACAGGGGGAAGGATAGTGACCACTGTGCTCCACCCTCACCCCTGGCCCTGCCTACTTGCCTCACGAGTCCTGATGACAGGGGACAACTGGACGACAGTCCCTTACTTAGGATATGTGCAGGGAAGACAGACAAGACAAAATATGGAACGTGAACGGACCGGGTCAGAACCAAGAGAGCTACGCAGTACAAAGGGTTAAGCAAAGAATGGTCAGGAGAAGCCGTAGTCAAATACCAGGAGAGTAGAGAAGTACCAGAGGAGTCCGCAAAGAGTAGTCAGGTGGGAGCCGAGGTCACAATACCAGGAGGGATGCGCAGTACAGGAGGAGCAGGCAAAGGATCGTCAGGGAACAGGGTCAGGTGAGTAATCAGTAGTCCAACAAATAGCCAGGAACCTAGAATTAACAGGCAACCTGTGGCCAACAGGCTGCCTGTATTTATAGTGGGGTCTGAGGGTCATGTGACGTGGCCAGCGTCACATGACCGACAGACAGACAAGTCGAGCACCGAGTTATCAGCTCGGCGCTCAAGGCAGACCTAGGAGCAGGGAGCCTCCCAGCTAGCAAAGGCTGATGGGAGACCGAGTGCGCCTTTGGCGCCCCGTGACAGTACCCCCCGTTTTACAAGGGGCCACCGGACCCAAGACTTCAGGCGATGGCTTTTCAGGGTGTTCTAAATGAAATTTTCGAACATGTCTAGGAGCATGAATCTCCCTGGCGGGTACCCAAGATCTCTCTTCAGGTCCATACCCCTTTGAGTGAATCAGGTACTGTAAGGAATTACGCACTCTCCTGACATCCACTATCTTAGACACCACATACTCAACAGCATCACTAACAAGAACCGGCAGAGGTGAGGCTTCAACGGTACAACTGGTTCAAAATACTTTTTAAGTAGAGATTTATGAAATACATTATGAATGTGGAACGACTCTGGCAGCTGCAACTTAAATGATACCGGATTAATCACCTCCGTGATCTTATACAGTCCAATAAAGCGAGGAGCAAATTTTCTAGAAGCTACCTTAAAGATAGATTCTTGGAGGACAACCATACTTTATCCCCAACCTGAAAGTTCACCCCCTTGGAACGTCTCCTTATCGGCCTTGAGTTTTTGAGAACTTTGAGCCTTTTCTAGGTTCGATTGAACCCGGGCCCAAACTGTGCACAGTTCGGAGGAGAGTTTATCTGCTTCAGGGTTAGAGGAGGAGACGGACGACCCAGAATGAAAACGGGGATAAAAACCATGGTTACAAAAGAAAGGGGAGACCCCAGCAGAAGAATTTACATGGTTATTCAAAGCAAATTCAGCCAACGGAAGGAATTTGACCCATAATTGCTGGTCATCAGCAACATACAACCTCAAGAATTGTTCCACAGACTGATTAAGGCGTTCATTCTGCCCATTACTCTCAGGATGGTAGGCGGAAGAAAAAGACAATGAAATTTTACATCTTTGACAGAAGGCCCTCCAGAATTTGGACACAAACTGCACACCTGTCAGAAACAATATTTTCTGCGATGCCATGTGAACGGACAATCTCTCTCACAAAAATAGACGCCAGGGTTTTTGCATTCGGAAGTTTAGACAGGGGAATGAAATGAACCATCTTGCTAAACCTATCGACCACTACCCAAACCACAGTCTTACCCTCCGCCAGCGGTAGGTCAGTTATAAAGTCTATCGAGATATGGGACCAGGGTCTACTGGGAATGGGTAGGGGTCGTAGGTTACCAGCAGGGTGAGTCCTAGGTGTCTTAGACCTGGCACAAACCTCACAGGCTGACACGTAGGACTTGACATCCCTGGTCAGAGTGGGCCACCAATAAGATCTAGAAACTAGATCCTTAGTGCCCTCAAAACCCGGATGTCCACAAAAGGCAGAATCGTGACACTCACCCAACAGCTGGAGACGAAATTGTACGGGAACAAACAACTTATCTGATGGGGTGGATGCCGGTGCCAGATGTTGTTCAGCCTTAATGCGAGCCGAGATATCCTGGGTTAGAGCTGCTAAGAAGATGTTTGCTGGTAGGATGGATTCAGGCGGTGCCTCAGTGGGCTGAAAAGCATGGAAGCTCCGAGATAATGCATCTGCCTTCACGTTTTTACTTCCCGGCCTGAACGTAATGGAGAAATCAAAACGGGTAAAAAACAGAGCCCATCGGGCTTGCTGGGGATTCAACCTCTTAGCAGACTCGAGAAGCATTAGGTTTTTATGGTCAGTGACAACAGTTACCCGGTGCCTTGCCCCCTCCAAAAAATGCCTCCACTCCTCAAATGCCCATTTAATAGCCAGCAGCTCCCTATTCCCTATGTCGTAGTTTCTCTCCATGGGAGAGAATTTCCTGGAGAAGAAGGCACACGGTCTCAGGTTAGTGAGGCTAGCAGGACCTTTTGAAAGGACTGCTCCTGCGCCGTCCTCGGATGCATCCACCTCCACAATAAAGGGTCTCTCCTGATCAGGCTGGATCAGAATGGGAGCGCTACTAAATGCCTTTTTTAATGTTTCAAATGAAGAAATGGCCTTGGTAGACCAATTCTCCAAATCCGACCCTTTCTTAGTAAGGTCGGTCAATGATTTAGCAATTACAGAAAAATTCATGATAAATTTACGATAGTAATTAGCGAAACCCAAAAACCGTTGTAAGGCCTTTAAGGATGAAGGCTTTATCCATTCCTTAATTGCCAAAACCTTACCAGGGTCCATCTTAAAGGTGTGAGGAGTCAGAACATGCCCTAGAAACAGTATCTCCTGTACACCAAAGACACATTTCTCTTGCTTAGCGGAGAGCTGATTCTCCCTCAACACCTCTAATACTTGTTTGACATGAGACACATGAGATTCAAAATCAGGAGAGAATATCAAAATGTCGTCAAGATAGACAATAATAAATTTACCTAAGAACTCCCTAAGAATATCGTTCATTAAGTTTTGGAACACAGCTGGGGCATTGCTGAGTCCAAAAGGCATCACCTGATATTAAAAGTGTCCTAAAGGAGTATTGAACTCTGTCTTCCATTCGTCTCCCTCCTTGATTCGGATTAGATTGTATGCCCCTTTCAGGTCAATCTTGGAAAACCAGGTGGCCCCCAGAACCTGGTTAAATAAATCCAGAATCAATGGGAGAGAGTATCTATTTTGGACAGTGATTTTATTTACTCTCCGGTAATCAATACAAGGCCTAAGACCACCATCCTTCTTCTTAACAAAGAAAAACCCTGCTCCCATAGGAGCGACTGAAGGTCTAATATGCCTTTTTTTTTTTTTTTTATTCTTTATTTAAGATTTTTCAATTTTTCAATAGCCCAAAGCATGATGAACAATGGGACTGATATTTAATACAACTCAGTAATAAAGCATGAGTACAATAAATGACAAACGACAAGTCATATAATTATAGTGCCCTACTCGGGGAAACCACAATAATATGTGGAACAATAAAAAGCAAACCGAATCCAAATACAATGTCGTGAAATAAGGTAGACAAGGAAAGGAGGCGGCAGAGAAGGGAAGAAAGGGGGGGGAGGGAAAAGGGAAGGGGGACATCAGACACGAACCTACACTCTCACTCAGGTGCTAGGAGCGCTTTACCTTCAGCAGAGTCAAAGAAGGTCAACCAATGACTCCAGGTTTTGGTGAAACCTTTTTCAGTGTGTCTCAGTGATGAAGTGAGATCTTCCATTCTCATAATCTCCTGAACTCTATTGATCCACATTGATATGGAGGGAGCAGATGATTGCCTCCATAGGCATGGGATGCAGGCTCTTGCCGCGTTTACCAAGTGCCTTACCACAGACTTGTTGTAGGATGACAGAGGAATCTCGCACTGATGGAGCAGGAAAACAGCAGGTGTCTTAGGGAGGGTATATCTAGTGAACTTAGACGTAATCCCCCATACAGAGTCCCAAAAAGCCGAGAGAAGGGGACAGGACCAGAATATATGTAGTAATGTACCCCTCTCAGAGCCACATCGCCAGCATAGGGGCGAGGTAGATGGGAATATGGAGTTAAGTCTAGTTGGGACCCTATACCTACGGGACATGAGTTTGAAACCCGATTCTTGAATATTGCTGGCCATAGATGTTTTGTGAATGCACGTGTATAGTCTTAACCGTTGGTACGAAAAAAGTGAGATATCCAAGTCAGCTTCCCATTGAGAGACAAAGTTGGGAGGAGGTTGGTCTGGGGGAGATATTAGCAAGCTATATGTGCGGGAGAGGGTACGTTTAGTCACTCCAGACTGCTCACAGAGGAACTCAAAGTCCGTCTTGTCTCGAACATACGTAGTCGCAAGAGGAAGTGTAGACATGAAATGTGTGAGTTGTCTAGACTGCCATGGGTTGAGAGTAGACGTTCCAGTCGACTCTGAGATCTGTTGAGGGGTGAGCCATTGATTTAAGGTAGTCAGATGGTGGGCCCTGAATTTGTTGCACCTTATTAACTCCTTGAAGGGACCGCGCTCTAATCCTGGGGGGAATTGAGGATTTCCCCGAATAGGAAACATAGGAGAGGGGGATGGGGAGATACCCGGGTGATTTTGAATGCTGGCAAAGGCTTTCACGGAGGGGCCTATAGTCAGGTGTAGGCGTGCCTCCAATGGGATCTGGGTGGACAACCAAGGAATGGCTGACAATGGAGCAATCAGGAAGGATTGCTCAATTGAGACCCATTGTTTATAGGCTTGGTGACGACACCAATCTACTATCCTAAGAAGATGTGATGCCCTATGATATGAGAGGAAGTCAGGGAGCCCTAGGCCGCCCTCAAGTTTGGGACAAAAGAGTATTGACCTAGCTATCCTGGACGGTTTACCTGCCCATATGAAATGGGTCAACATTTTCAAAAGAGTATGGAAAAAGAGTCTGGGGATGTAGATCGGCAGGGCTTGGAAGAAAAATAGAATTTTTGGCAGAACATTCATTTTAAAAATAGATATCCTTCCAAACCAAGAGAACGTACCAGTATTCCACCTGTCTAGATCTGTTTTTATAGTTCGGAGAAGAGACGGGTATTTGACCTGGTAGAGTTCCGAGAGTGTGGGGGTCAGTAAAATCCCTAGATATTTTAAGGATGAGCGAGCCCATTTAAATGGAAAGTTCTCTGAAATAGATTGGACCGTGGAAGGGGGAAGAGTTATGTTTAAAGCTTCGGATTTTTGATAATTAATCTTGAAGTTCAGTTGAGGAAGAACAGAAGATCATCAGCATAAGCTGCAACCTTGTGAGAGGTCTCATGAATCCGTAGCCCTGAAATATCGGGGTTCCCCCTTATATGACACAGAAGCGGCTCTAGACAAATCACGAATATTAAAGGGGAAAGGGGACAGCCCTGTCTCGTTCCATTGCGGATGGACAGGGGCATGGAAAACTGGCCGTTCACCTTAACCACTGCCGTGGGGTTGGAGTAAAGATTAGTAATCCGAGCCATCATTTTGTCCCCCATTCCCACGCATCGTAAGGTTTCGAACATAAATTCCTAATTAACCCTATCGAACGCCTTTTCGGCATCAGTAGATAGGAATAAAGTTGGGGTCTTAGAAGTGACGGCTTGGTAGATCATGTTAATTGCTCTCGTAGTACTATCACGGGCTTCTCTAAGGGGTAAAAAACCTGTTTGGTCTAGATGGATTAGTTTTTGGAAATGTGGTAGAAGGCGAGTGGCAAGAATTTTAGAAAATAACTTTAGATCTACGTAGATCAGGGAAATGGGACGGTAGTTTTGGCAATATGAGGGATCTTTCCCTTCCTTAGGGACTACTGTGATATGGGCTCATTTGGAAGAGTACGGGCCCTATCTAATGAGTTAAAGGCATCAATAAAATGAGCAGGCAAAATGTCCTTAAACTGCTTATAGTAGGAAAGCGTGAGTCCATCCGGACCAGGAGCCTTCCCAGTCTGGGAGTCTTTAATAGCTGCCTGTAACTCAGATAATGATATGGGTGACACCAAATCAGAAACCGCTTCTGAGGGGAGAGATGGTAAGCCCGCAGATTCAAGATAAGTTTTCACTGAAGGCTTGGATTCAGGGCTAACGGATTGATGAGAGTCGTCTAGATTGTACAGGGTGTGATAATATGATCTGAACGCTTCTGTTATTTCCTTCGGGAGAGAGGTCTTTCTACCAGTGGGGAGTGACACATGGGGGACAAAGGAGCGCAATCTGGTCTTTTGTAAAGCCCGTGCAAGGGTTCTGCCTGGTTTGTTACCATGCTCGTAGTAATGTCTACGGCACTTAGTTATTAAGGTCGCTTTGGCCTTTGAAAGGCATAAAGAGCGAACCTGATCTCTCAGCTGGATGAGTTCCGCTCCCAGCTGCAAGTCCAGTGTCCATTTATGCTGCTGTTCTATCGCGTGAATGCGCGATAGAAGAGTAGATATCTTTGCTGCCCTTTACTTTTTCAAAGGGGACCCTAGTTTAATAAAAGAGCCTCTGATAAAACATTTATGGGCTTCCCAAATGGTAAGGGGGTCGCTCTCGGGTGTCACATTATTCACAAAGTACTCAGCCAGGTCTCTCCGGACTTCAGAGGCGACCTGAAGGTCTTGGAGAAGTGAGTCATTTAGGTGCCAGGCTCTGGGTTGGTGGGTCGGGAAGGAGAGGTATATGGAGACTAGGGCGTGGTCAGAGAAGGTAATAGGGTCAATCTCTGCTTTGGAGAGAAGGTCTAGTCTAGCATGGTTCAGGAGGAAGTAATCTAATCTGGAGTAGGAGTTGTGGGGGTGGGAAAAGAATGTGTAGTCTCGGGATGTTGGATAGAGGATACGCCAGGCATCAGCAAGTTGGTGGGAAAACAAGAGCTCCTTGAGTTTGGTAATGGCAGAGAGAGGGAAGGAAACTTGGCCCTTGGAGGAGTCCACGCGAGGGTTCAGGACAATATTAAAATCCCCTACTAGAATCAAAAGACCCTCCGTGAACTCCTCCAAGGCCCTGAGGGTCTTAGATAAAAAACCCACCTGACCATTGTTGGGGGCATAGACTGATGCCAATGTAACCTTAGAACCGGCTAAGTTACCCTTTATGAATAGATACCTGTCTGCCCCATCAGTGCGAGAGTCAATCAGGTTCCACGAGATAGCGTTGGAGACGAGAATAGAGACACCTTTCGTCTTGGTATCAGGATCAGTGCTATGGTAGGCATGTGGAAAAAGCTTGTCCGAGAGCTTCGGAGTAGAAGGGGAACGAAAAAGAGTTTCCTGGATGAACGCTACATGTGTACGTTTCTTCCAGAGGAGACGCAGAAGGGACGATCTCTTTTCAGGTAAGTTCAACCGCTGTACATTAAGGGAGACCAATAAAACATCAGACATGTTTCAACAATGTGTCAGAGAACAAATATGAACAAAATATCTCAGTGAGAGTGAGGAGTGCCGACAGCAGGGTTAGGGGGAGGCGAGGGTGGGGGATGAGGAAAGTGGGAGGGAGGGAAGGTGGAAATCTAGCCCTCAGCCGAGGGACAAACACCTATCAAGGTATAAGTAACTGCGAGTACCCTGTCTAGTAGGGTTTACAAAGACAGGAACTCACAGTGCCCTAGTGGGGGAGGAGGAACAGATGGCGTCTACTAAAGAAGATGAAAACATATCACACGGAAAGCGACCCGTGACCAGAAAAGAAAGTAGGGACAAGATTGCATCTCAAAGACCCCTTCCCCAGAGATTGTGGCATTTTGACTGGGAAGGATAGAGGAGGGTAGTGGTAGGAGTAGGAACTCACAAGACAGAGGGAAAGAAGTTAGCACAGGGGAAAGACAAAAAGCACATGAGAGGAGGTATTGAGACTATCGTAAGACCACAGGAGTCCACGACAAATGAAGGGACGTAGAGAACGGCTCAACCGAGCCACCTTCAATAATGCAGACAAAGAGTCTCAGCAGTAGAGGTCAAAACGGAGGATCAGCGAGGAGGTGGAGGAAGGCGTCGTGGAGGCTGGTATTGTGGCCTGGAAAGGTGGCCGCGGTGAGAGCTGGAACGGCCAGGAGATGCCCGTCTCGGGGAGGTGGATGACGCTCTTTGCAGAGAATCCAGATCTTGTGCCAGACCTTGTAGAGAAGGAGGCAATGTCCAGTCAGGAACTGTGAAGGGACGGACGTCAAGGAATCTGAACAGATCCTGAAGGTCAGCCGGAGAACGGACCTGCATTGACTGGCCGTTAGGGTACCGGACAATAATATGAAATGGATGACCCCAGCGGTAGGATGCTCCTGCGTCTTTAATTGCTTCCAACAGGGGCCTGACCATTCTTCGCATCGATAAGGTTAGGCGGGATACATCAGGCAGGATAGTAATCGGTGTGTCCTCAAAGTAAAGCTCCTTCTTTTCCCAAGCTTTGCGTAGGATACGTTCCTTGACTGTGTAAAAATGAACCCGACATATGACATCACGTGGTCTCTCCACATCACAGTTTCTGGGTCCTGCGGTTCTGTGAACTCTGTCAAGCTCAATCTTGGTCTGAGGAGGATTGTCCAAGACAGAATTAAAAATGCCGACCACGGTGGAGTATAGCTGGTCGTTGGGAACAAATTCTGGGATGTTACGGAGCTTAATATTATTCCGGCGGCCTCTATTTTCCACGTCGTCGAGGTGTAGAGAGAAGTCCTGCATTTGAGAAGTATGTGCAGATAGTGTCTCTGAGTGGGAATGAACCATAGAGGCGGTAGCTGCGTAGCGATTTTCTAGCGAGGATAAGCGGTCATCTAGTTGATGGACGTCATCTCGGACAGCTTGCAAGGCCTGAGCCTGTTTGTTCTCAATGCGGGCCACCTGTGCCTCCAGGTCAGATTTCGTAGGCAGTGCACTTATCATTTCCCAAAGTTCTGCCAGCGTGCGGTCGATGGAGGGTGGGGGTAAGGGGGACCCCTGGGGCTCCTCTGGGTGCTGCGTCAGCGTAGAGAAGATGACCGGCACATTCTGGCTGGGGGATTGGGAAGCCGGAACGGGCCCCATGTGACCCTAAATGTGGGTAGCGGACACCAAGGGCGGCACCTTATCCACCATAAAACCCCTTGGGGAGCTGGTAACAGGGGAGTTCATGAAAACAGAGTCCCTTTCCAGAGACTGCCTAGGTTCGGCAGTATGTCGGCCTGTCGCACAAGGAGAGGCGGCATTTTCAGTACGCCCCAAACTGGCCTGAGTGGCGGTACCTGTGAGATCCGGCTGGAGCAATGCAGCATGGCGCCATGGAGGATTCGGACAGGCATCCGGATTTATCAAGGTAGGAGCCGTGCAGTAAGTGGTTGTACCACCCGGGTGCCGATCTTGTGTACGGGTAGGCTCCAATGCTGGCGCCAGTGAGAACGGCTGTGCTGCTGGGCGCAGAGACGAGGGAGCGGCGGCCATTGTGGGTGAGTCACAGCCACCTTGTTGGTTGGAGCGGAGGAAGCGGCCGATGGATTGTTCAGGAGGGACCGCGGACTGACTCTTCGATCGTCTCCCTTTAGTCATGGCCAGGAAAGGCAGGTAGGGAAGCGGTCTTTGTTAGTTCTCCTGAGGCTGGTCACGGAGCTCTCCTAACACGCGTCTTCACGCCGCCATGCCGAAGCCACGCCCCCTAATATGCCTTTTAGCAAGGCTCTCCTTAATATAATCTTCCATAGCCTTGCGTTCGGGCTTAGAAAGATTATAAATTCGCCCTTTAGGAAATTTGGCACCCTCTATTAGCTCTATGGCGCAATATCAGAATATTCCTTAATAACTGAGGGTAATGTATTAGACCTTACTGAAACTCCAGCCTGGACCACGGATAAGCATGAGTCACACTTAGGTCTCCATTTCACCAACTCTCCTTTGGACCAATCTATTGTGGGGTTATGTAAACGGAGCCAAGGCAACCCTAGTACCACCTCAACGGTAGGTTCTCCAGGACTAAAAGAGAACATCTCTCAGAGTGGCACACACCCACGGTTAGAGAAATTTCAGAGGTACATGACCTCACCGTACCACCAATCAGGGGAGTAGCATCAATAGCCATGACATGGATAGGTGTAGGTAAAGCAAACATTAGAATACCCAATTTACTAGCATATTCAAAGTCAATAAAGCTGGCCGCTGAACCGGAATCAATAAAGGCCTTACACGGCCACTTATTAACCCCCAGAGAAATTGTTATGGGTACCAAAAGCTTACATTTCGAAAAATCAGGGTGTACCTGGTCTTTAGGTTGTCTTGCCTTAGGAGACTTGTCAGAGAGGACCCTTTTAGGACACTTGTTGATTCAATGGTCAGGATCTCCACAGTAGAAGCACTCTCCGCATCTGCGACGAAGATTACCCCGGGTCATGCCAACCTGCATGGGTTCCTCGATGGAGACCTCAGTGTTGTCCCTGGAAAAGGCATCTGGCTGGACCACCATCTGAGAACTGAACTGTTGTTCTTGTCGTCTCTCTCTAACTCGTCGGTCAAGTCGGACAACTAGGGTCATCATCTCCTCTAAGGTCTCTGGAATTTGATAACTGACTAATAGATCTTTTAAATTATCAGACAGACCGGACCTAAACTGACTCTTCAGGGCTAGTTCATTCCTTCCTGAGGGGACACACTACCGTCTGAATTAGGTGCAATACTCCTCCGCAGGGAGATGGCCCTGAACCAGTGCCCTAAGAGCCGTCTCGACGTACCAGGGCCCTGTCTGGTTCGTCATAGAGGGTACCCAGGGCCTGAAAAAAAACCTCCACAGAAGTTAGACAACTGGCCCCTGGAGGTAACGAGAATGCCCAGTCCTGGGAATCACCCTGTAGTAGAGAAATGATAATACCCACGCGTTGGCTCTCGGGACCGGAGGACACGGGGCGCAAACGGAAGTAGAGTTTGCAACACTCCTTAAAGGAGAGAAACCTCTTCCGGTCTCCAGAAAAGGGTTCTGGGAGCTTGATCTGGGGCTCAAAATGTGGACTGGAAGGCTGAAGCGTAGAAGAACCTTGCCCTAACTCAAAATAACGGAGTTTCCTCTCCTAGCTCCTGCACCATCTGTGTCAGGTTAGAGACATGGTCAGTCAGGGTCACAAGAGGATTCATGATACAGTGGTTATTGGGCCTGTTAATCTGTAACGGTAACGTCCACACACACACAGGGGGAAGGATAGTGACCACTGCGCTCCACCCTCACCCCTGGCCCTGCCTACTTGCCTCACGAGTCCTGATGACAGGGGACAACTGGACGACAGTCCCTTACTTAGGATATGTGCAGGGAAGACAGACAAAACAAAATACAGAACAAGAACAGAGCAGGTCAGAACCAAGAGAGCTACGCAGTACAATGGGTTAAGCAAAGAATGGTCAGGAGAAGCCGGGGTCAAATACCAGGAGAGTAGAGAAGTACCAGAGGAGTCCGCAAAGAGTAGTCAGGTGGGAGCCGAGGTCACAATACCATGAGGGATGCGCAGTACAGGAGGAGCAGGCAAAGGATCGTCAGGGAACAGGATCAGGTGAGTAATCAGTAGTCCAACAAATAGCCAGGAACCTAGAATTAAAAGGCAACCTGTGGCCAGCAGGCTGCCTGTATTTATAGTGGGGTCTGAGGGTCATGTGACGTGGCCAGCGTCACATGACCGACAGACAGACAAGTCAAGCACCGAGTGATCAGCTTGGCGCTCAAGGCAGACCTAGGAGCAGGGAGCCTCCCAGCTAGCAAAGCCGTCCTGGGAACAAGGCCAAACACAGATCCTCGCTCCCAAAGCTAAGCAGCAGGTCTGCGGCCGATGGGAGACCGAGTGCGCCTTTGGCACCCCGTGACATTACCTTGCCTCACGAAAAACGTAATATAGAGCAATTAAAAATCATATGTTCCCTTAAAATAGTACCAATAAAACTAGCACCTTATCCCCTAGTTTCCAAAATGGGGTCACTTTTTGGGAGTTTCTACTGTAAGGGTGCATCAGGGGGACTTAAAATGCGACATGACATCTAAAAACCAGTCCAGCAAAATCTGCCTTCCAAAAACCATTTGGCATCTGTCACGAGGGTGTCAAGAACCACGCCTGACTCCGTTATACCCGGGGTCAGGAAGTCGCAGCGGTTGGCTGCACGCTCTATGTAAGATAGGGCTGTTTCCTTATGGTAGCTTTCTGGGTTTGCTTTGCAAACCCTTTTGGCTCACTCAGGGATCCGTAGCGCCTTCTCCTCAGCTGTTCCTTGTCCAGCACTCCCAAACCTCCTTATATTCCCCTCTCACACTTCTCTGGTTGCCAGATATAGAGCTTCCTGCCTGGACATCTATTCTGACCCTCTGGAGCTGTGTTGCTGCGTTCTCTGGTAGTTGGTCCAGAACGCTACCCTCCGGATCCCTGTTGGACCTTTGTGGTCTATTGTGGTCGCCCACCTGGGTGTATGTGTTTGTCTGTTTTGTCTGTCCTCTCCCTGGTCTTTCCCTCTTAAGTGTCAGTGGTGCGGACTAGCGATCCCAGCCCGTTCACTATCTAGGGCTCATTTTAGGGAAAGCCAGGGTTTAGGCACGTGATCGCCGCACGGGTGAGGAACCCGTCTAGGGACGTCAGGGCAGTCAGGTGCCAGCCGCAAGGGGTCACCACCTTTCCCTCTCCCTTGGGCAGGGCTTTACCTTTTCCCTCCCTGTGCGTGACGCCGGTCATTACATTATATCTGGCCCTTATTTTGTGTAGGTAAAAAAATATATATAGATTTTTTTTACCTACTTAGAATCCAGTATGGATCAAATTGCTGCTCTGTCCAAACAATTTCATGGCCTGTCTTTGGAGGTGGCAGGATTGAAGGCGTCGGTCCTCCAGCAACAACAGCAATTACAACTGACCGCAAGCCCAGTGGTTGCTACTGGTAACCAGGCTGTTGCGGAACCCAAGGTCCCTCTCCCTGACAGATTTTCGGGGTGAAGGGACAAGTTTTTGACATTCCGTGAGGCCTGTAAATTATATTTTAAACTGCGCCCTTACTCCTCTGGTAATGAAGAACAGCGGGTGGGGGTTGTTATTTCCCTGCTGCAGGGGGACCCGCAGTCCTGGGCGTTCTCTTTACCTACTGATTCCCAGGCTCTTCGGTCAGTGGATGAGTTTTTCGGGGCCTTGGGTCTCATATATGACGACCCTGACCGAGTCGCACTGGCTGAATCAAGATTACGGAGACTCTTACAAGGAGAGCGGCTGGTAGAGGAGTATTGCTCTGAATTCCGTAGGTGGGCTACGGATACCCAATGGAACGACCCGGCTCTCAGGAGTCAGTTCTGCTCTGGGTTATCCGAAAGGGTTAAGGATGCGCTTGCATTATATGAGACCCCCTTTTCCCTTGATGCGGTTATGTCCCTTTCTATCCGAATAGATAGACGCCTTAGGGACAGGTTGAAAAAACCGGAGCAATTGGTAACCCCTCCCACGCAGCAGTTAGTCTGTACGGACTTAGACGAGCCTATGCAGCTAGGAGGAACTACTCGTCAGGTCCGTCCTCCTGAGGCTCGCCGTAGGCGTGGGCAGGGCCGGATTAACGTAGGGGCTGATGGAGCTGCAGCTCCAGGCCCCTACCATAAAATAGGCCCATCCGCCAGCCAAAAGGCCATCGGGAGCGGCCCGCGCTAAAAGTCCTCTGTTTTCAGCTGTCACATAGCACACAGACAATGCAGAGACACTCACCTCACGCTGGCAGCAGGGAGCCTGAGGGAGGCACTCGGGAGGAGCGTAATATGATCCTAGAGTGGAAGCTGCTTCTACCAGCCCCTCCCCTTCCCGCCCACCAACCAATCAGAGCTGAGGCAAGGCAAGCACTAGCAGCTCTGAGTCGTCTGAGTCACACAAGTAAGTACAGGGAGTCTAAGAATAGAAATGAATCGAATGAGTCACAAGTTAAAAGAATCTAAAGATCTGATTAGTTAGTGACTCATTCGATTCTTTGAGTTAAAAGAGCCATGAGTCACCAGAACAGTTTACACTGAGGCTGTCAGCTGCTTTTGTTGCAGCAGTGATAAGATTAAGGGACAGGAGCAGAGAGATAAGAGAAGTGACAGATGACACAGAGTTTAGATTACAGGTTGAATTAACCCTTTAGGATCAAATTGGCTTCTCAGGAGATATATACACTCACCTAAAGAATTATTAGGAACACCTGTTCTATTTCTCATTAATGCAATTATCTAGTCAACCAATCACATGGCAGTTGCTTCAATGCATTTAGGGGGGTGGTCCTGGTCAAGACAATCTCCTGAACTCCAAACTGAATGTCAGAATGGGAAAGAAAGGTGATTTAAGCAATTTTGAGCATGGCATGGTTGTTAGTGCCAGACGGGCCGGTCTGAGTATTTCACAATCTGCTCAGTTACTGGGATTTTCACGCACAACCATTTCTAGGGTTTACAAAGAATGGTGTGAAAAGGGAAAAACATCCAGTATGCGGCAGTCCTGTGGGCAAAAATGCCTTGTGGATGCTAGAGGTCAGAGGAGAATGGGCCGACTGATTCAAGCTGATAGAAGAGCAACGTTGACTGAAATAACCACTTGTTACAACGAGGTATGCAGCAAAGCATTTGTGAAGCCACAACACGCACAACCTTGAGGCGGATAGGTTACAACAGCAGAAGACCCCACCGGGTACCACTCATCTCCACTACAAATAGGAAAAAGAGGCTACAATTTGCACGAGCTCACCAAAATTGGACTGTTGAAGACTGGAAAAATGTTGCCTGGTCTGATAAGTCTCGATTTCTGTTGAGACATTCAAATGGTAGAGTCCGAATTTGGCGTAAACAGAATGAGAACATGTATCCATCCTCTGATGGCTACTTCCAGCAGGATAATGCACCATGTCACAAAGCTCGAATCATTTCAAATTGGTTTCTTGAACATGACAATGAGTTCACTGTACTAAAATGGCCCCCACAGTCACCAGATCTCAACCCAATAGAGCATCTTTGGGATGTGGTGGAAAGGGAGCTTTGTGCCCTGGATGTGCATCCCTCAAATCTCCATCAACTGCAAGATGCTATCCTATCAATATGGGCCAACATTTCTAAAGAATGCTATCAGCACCTTGTTGAATCAATGCCACGTAGAATTAAGGCAGTTCTGAAGGCAAAAGGGGGTCCAACACCGTATTAGTATGGAGTTCCTAATAATTCTTTAGGTGAGTGTATGTTAAAGGCATCTCATTCAGTAGCTATATAACTAAGGGTGGGTTCACATCTCCTTTATGGATTCCGTTAAGTGGGGACTGTGGGGACTATTTTATTATCATCCAGTGACTGTGTTACTGTAATACTGTTATCAATTCAGCACATAGTTTTCCCTGTGCATTCACATTTCACTTCACTTGGTTCGTTGTACTACTGTCAGTGTCAGACTGTTGTCACTGTGGGTAACAATGCACAACAGACAACAATGCACACCACAGTGACAGCTCCTGACTCCTGTCCTGAGTCCTCCTGTCTGGCGTCAGCCTCAGCTTCCCTTCACTATCACTATAATCAATCACTCTTCCTGATCCTGACTCACTCATTAGAGAGCTGAAGAGCCGACTGAGTCAGCAGCAGCAAGTGAATCAAATGGATAGCATCTGCGCATGCGCACCGGCACCTAGAGTCTTCGATTCACTTGCGAGTCAGCTCAGCAGTCAGTGACTCAGCAAGTGAACCGAAGATCCGATTCATGAATCGGTTCATTTGAATGAGCTGATTCAAATGAACCGATTCATCTGAAAGATCCGAACTTCCCCTCACTACTGAGGTCATATCCGGCGGGCCGCGGCATTACAGGAACAGCACCAACTGCTCTGATGTCCTGTCGCCGGATATACGTCACAGGATATCCGGCGGCAGGACGTCAGAGCAGCTGGTGCTGTTCCTGTAATGCCGCGGCCCGCCGGATATGACCTCAGTGCGCCCGCGGTTATCCCTCCTGCACGCTGCGCTGTGTACAACCTGCTCAGCAGTTTCGACCAGCACACGACCCACAGCGCTCAGCCACACCAGCTCGCGAGACAGCAGGAGCTTCTGGAGCAGGGCAGGTTTCAGATAAACTCATTCAGTTGGAAGGGAGGGCAATCATAGTGCTGTTATGATTTATGGACACAGCTCTCAGCATGCTTAGCCAGCCTTCTATCTGGCTTTGCATCTTGAGAGTCACAGTCCACAGGCTGTTTCTGAGCCTGTGGACTGTGACTCTCAAGAAGCACAGCCAGATAGAAGGCTGGCTAAGCATGCTGAGAGCTGTGTCCATAAATCATAACAGCACTATGAAAATTACTGACTGGCTAAGCATGCTGAGAGCTCAGTCTAAATAACATAACACATAAAGAAATTACTGTTTCTAGCTGCTAGTCCACAGCAGCTAGAAACAGTAATTTCTTTAAAGGGATTCTGTCACCAGGTTTTACCCGTCAGCTAAAAATATGCTGATGTTCAGGGCGTCTTCACAATTCCTAATGTGGGCTTATAAATAACATCTGTGGGCTTATTTAGCTAAAAAAACAGCTATTACTAACCTGTCAGTCAAACAAATAAGGTGCCCAAGGGGATGTTAATGGATGCAAGGTGCCGGCCGCACCTGCCGCCGTTCGTGCCCAGCGCCGCCTTTCCGGACTTCTGCGCCGCCTCCTAATCCTCTGTGCCGCCTCTCGCTCTCCCTCCCTCCCCCCTCCTTCGGCTGTAAGATCTTGCGCTTGTGCACAGGGCTCTGCCTGATGCGCCCGTGTGGACTTCTCCATTTGGCTTCTTACAGCGAAGTGCGCATGCGCCGGCACTTCGCTCAACCCCTGTATGCACGAGATCTTACAGCAGGAGGAGGGGGGAGGGAGGGAGAACGAGAGGCGGCACAGAGGATTAGGAGGCGGCGCAGAAGTCTGGAAAGGCGGCGCTGGGCACGAACGGCGGCGGGTGCGGCCGGCACCTTGCATCCATTAACATCCCCTTGGACACCTTATTTGTTTGACTGACAGGTTAGTAAAAGCTGTTTTTTAGCTAAATAAGCCCACAGATGACATTTATAAGCCCACATTAGGAATCGTGAAGACGCCCTGAACATCAGCATATTTTTAGCTGACGGGTAAAACCTGGTGACAGAATCCCTTTAAAGAAATTACTGTTTCTAGCTGCTGTGGACTAGCAGCTTGAAACAGTAATTTCTTTATGTGTTATGTTATTTAGACTGAGCTCTCAGCATGCTTAGCCAGCCTTCTATCTGACTGGCTAAGCATGCTGAGTGCTGTGTCCATAAATCATAACACAGCTCTATGAAAATTACTGTTTCTAGCTGCTGTTGTCCACAGTCCACAGCAGCTAGAAAACAGTAATCTTCATAGTCATGTTAAATGATCACTATAGTGTCAGGAAAACATAGCGGTTTTCCTGACACTATAGTGCCCTGAGGGTGCCCCCACCCTCAGGGTCCCCCTCCCGTGGTCCCCCTCCATGTTGCCAAGATAGACGCCAAATGAAGGGGTAGTTGCAGGAACATAATACTTTAATGGTATCGATAAAATATATATGTAATTAAGACACTGAGTGCAGTTCTATAAAAAGGCCCAGCATAATCCTCAGCACCAGGCCCATGATGCTCTTAATCCGGCCCCGGGCGTGGGGTTTGTTTTTTTTGTGGGGAGAGGGGTCATTTCATTAATGTCTGTCCTTCTTTCCTCAGAAACAAAAGACCGTCGGAAAACTACTAACCCCAGGCTGTGTGGAGAATGTCAGCCGGGGGGTATACGTTTCCTCCATACGTACATCGCAATTTGTGTTGCCAGCGGTTATTGTTTTTGGTGATAAGACGGAGACTATTTCTTTCTTTCTAGACAGTGGAGCAGGGGTAAATTTGACAGATGCCCATTTTGCCCGCACTATGGGTTTGTCTCTCTGTACGCTACAGAGACCTATTCCCATATTCGCTATTGATTGTGCTCCTCTGTCTCAGAGAAACCTCACCCACATTGTTCATAATTTACACCTTCGGGTAGGGGACCACCATAACGAGGTGCTTTCATGTTATGTTCTGGAGGGGCTTCCCACTGCGGTAGTGCTGGGTCTTCCCTGGTTGGTAGCGCACAATCCAGTGGTGGATTGGCAGGCCAGGGAGATATTGGAGTGGAGTGAGCAGTGCAGAGAAAATTGCTTAAATAGCAATTGCTTAGTCGCCTCCATAACTACCCTACCTACATTTATTTCGGATTTTGAGGATGTTTTTTCTGAAAACGGTTGTCAGAAGTTACCACCTCATCGTCCTTATGATTGCCCGGTTAACCTTGTTCCCGGCGCAAAATTACCCAAGACCAGGTTATATAATCTTTCGGGTCCAGAGAGACAAGCCATGAAAGATTATATCTCCGAGAGCTTGGCTAAGGGACACATCAGACCCTCTTCTTCACCCGTGGCTGCAGGGTTTTTCTTCGTTAAAAAGAAAGATGGGGCCTGCGTCCTTGCCTAGATTTTCGCGAATTAAATCGGATAACCATCCGAGACCCATACCCTCTTCCTCTCATTCCTGACCTGTTTAACCAGATTGCGGGTGCTAGGTGGTTCTCCAAACTTGATCTTAGGGGGGCCTACAATCTGATTCGTATTAAGGAGGGGGATGAGTGGAAGACAGCTTTTAACACCCCTGAGGGGCATTATGAAAATCTAGTTATGCCTTTTGGTCTGACCAATGCTCCTGCCGTCTTTCAACATTTCGTTAATGACATTTTTAGTCATCTAATCGGCAGGTTTGTGGTAATATACCTAGATGATATTTTAATTTATTCGTCTGATCTGAGAACACATGAGGTGCATGTCAGACAAGTACTGCAGGTCCTACGGACGAATAAATTATATGCTAAAATTGAAAAATGTGTCTTCGCCGTTCAGGAGATACAATTCCTAGGTTATTTTTTATCTGCTTCAGGTTTCCGTATGGATCCTAGGAAGGTCCAGGCAATTTTAGATTGGTATCTTCCTGAGAACCTCAAAGCACTACAACGGTTCTTGGGCTTCGCAAATTTCTATAGGAAATTCATTAAAAATTATTCACTTATTGTAAAACCCCTTACTGACATGACTAGGAAGGGGACTGATTTTTCTAAATGGTCTGACGCCGCTAAAGTTGCTTTTTTCCTCTCTAAAAGAGAGGTTTACCTCAGCACCTGTACTAGTCCAACCTGATGTCTCTCAGCCTTTTATTGTTGAAGTCGATGCGTCAGAGGTGGGAGTGGGGGCGGTGCTGTCTCAGGGTCCGTCTCCTGGCAAATGGCGTCCTTGTGCTTTCTTTTCTAAAAAACTATCTGCAGCAGAAAAGAACTACGATATTGGCAATAGGGAACTATTAGCTATTAAACTTGCGTTTGAGGAATGGTGTCACTTTTTAGAGGGGGCAGTCCACCCCGTCACTGTGATTACGGACCACCAAAATCTTCTGTACCTCGAATCAGCTAAGCGTCTCACCACTAGACAAGCTAGGTGGTCGCTATTTTTTACCAGGTTTAACTTTGTGATTACCTATCGTCCTGGGGCAAAGAATACCAAGGCTGATGCACTATCTCGTTGTTTCCCTGGAGGGGGTAATGTGAGTGATCCGGTGCCCATTCTTCAAAGAGGAGTGGTTGTTTCTGCGGTACACTCTGTTCTGGAGGGGAAGGTGTTAGAGGCCCAGGGGGACGCCCCGGTCTCTTGCCCCTCAGAGAAATTATTTGTACCGTTGAACCTACGTTTCGAATTATTAAAGTAACATCATAGTTCAGCACTTGCTGGGCACCCGGGTAGTAAAGCAACCTTGGAGCTATTGTCTCGTCGTTTTTGGTGGCCAAGGTTGCGTCAGGATGTATTGGATTTTGTGTCTTCTTGTTCTACCTGTGCGCGCGCAAAAGTTTCACATACACGTCCTGCAGGGTCTCTATTACCACTCGTCATTCCCAATAGACCATGGACACATCTGTCAATGGATTTTATCACTGACTTACCTTTGTCTGCGGGTAAAACAGTTATTTTGGTAGTAGTGGACAGGTTTAGCAAAATGGTACACTTCATTGCGCTACCCGCACTACCTAATGCTAAGACTCTTGCTCAGGTATTCGTCAGTGAAATCGTGAAGCTTCACGGGGTCCCTTCCGATGTTGTTTCGGATCGGGGTACCCAGTTTATTTCTAAATTTTGGAAAGCTTTTTGTTCCCGTTTGGGGGTACACTTGTCCTTTTCCTCAGCTTTCCATCCTCAGTCGAATGGACAGACTGAGCGTACCAACCAAAACCTGGAGACATATCTAAGATGTTTTGTGTCTGAAAACCAAGAGTTGTGGTCATCATATTTACCGTTAGCTGAGTTTGCCATAAATAATCGTCGTCAGGAATCCACTGGCAAGTCACCATTTCTTGGTGCATATGGTTTTCATCCCCAATTCTGTACTTTCAAAGAGGGGGGTCTTCTGGGGTTCCGTCATCTCTTTCATCGGTATGGCAGAAGGTGCAAGCTAACTTGAAAAATATGGGAGGTAAATACAAATGCATGGCTGAGAGACGGTCGCCAGGTCCGGACCTAGGAGTGAATGACTATGTGTGGTTGTCTACTAGGAATATTAAATTGAAGGTTCCCTCTTGGAAACTGGGTCCTAGGTTTATTGGCCCTTACAAAATTGTAGCCATCATCAACCCCGTGGCTTTTCGCCTGCAGTTACCTCAGACTTTTAAAATCCATAATGTTTTTCATAAGTCGTTACTCAAAAAATATGTTCCACCTCTAGAACCGTCACCGCTGACACCCCCTCCTGTTGTCGTGGATGGTAATCTAGAATTTCAGATATCCAAAATTGTTAATTCTCGTCGGGTCCGCCGATCTCTTCAATATCTGGTGCATTGGAGAGGTTACGGTCCCGAGGAAAGAATGTGGGTTCCTGCGTCTGAGGTAAACGCCGACAGGCTAGTCCTGAGAGACCTGGTCCTGAGTGTCTGGAGGCCCCTCGTAGAGAGGGGGGTACTGTCACGAGGGTGTCAAGAACCACGCCTGACTCCGTTATACCCGGGGTCAGGAAGTCGCAGCGGTTGGCTGCACGCTCTATGTAAGATAGGGCTGTTTCCTTATGGTAGCTTTCTGGGTTTGCTTTGCAAACCCTTTTGGCTCACTCAGGGATCCGTAGCTCCTTCTCTTCAGCTGTTCCTTGTCCAGCACTCCCAAACCTCCTTATATTCCCCTCTCACACTTCTCTGGTTGCCAGATATAGAGCTTCCTGCCTGGACATCTATTCTGACCCTCTGGAGCTGTGTTGCTGCGTTCTCTGGTAGTTGGTCCAGAACGCTACCCACCGGATCCCTGTTGGACCTTTGTGGTCTATTGTGGTCGCCCACCTGGGTGTATGTGTTTGTCTGTTTTGTCTGTCCTCTCCCTGGTGTTTCCCTCTTAAGTGTCAGTGGTGCGGACTAGCGATCCCACCGGCCCGTTCATTATCTAGGGCTCATTTTAGGGAAAGCCAGGGTTTAGGCACGTGATCGCCGCACGGGTGAGGAACCCGTCTAGGGACGTCAGGGCAGTCAGGTGCCAGCCGCAAGGTGAGTTAGGGGTCACCACCTTTCCCTCTCCCTTGGGCAGGGCTTTCCCTTTTCCCTCCCTGTGCGTGACGCCGGTCATTACAGCATCCCTTTCCTTCTGTGCCCTGCCGACCACATGTCATAAACCGCAGTCATAAACCGCAGAATCAGGGTAATAAATATTGAGTTTTGTTTGGCTGTTAAAAAAAATGGATTAAAATGGAAAATCTGCCAAAAAAGTGAAATTTTGAAATTTCATCTCAATTTTCCTTTAATTCTTGTGGAACACCTAAAGGGTTAACAAAGTTTGTAAAATCAGTTTTGAGTAGCTTGAGGGGTGTAGTTTCTACAATGGTGTAATTTAGGGGTGGTTTCCACTTTGTAAGCCCCACAAAGTGACTCCAGTCCTGAACTCATCCTTAAAAAGTGGGTTTTGGAATTTTGAAGAATTGCTTCTAAAATGCTAAGCCTTCTAACGTCCTAAAAAAAAAAAAAAGACATTTACAGCAGAGAAATAGAAATTTAGAAAATTGCTAAATTTTCAACATTTTTGGTACAGTTTGGATTTTTTCATAAATAAAGGTGAGATATATTGACTCAAATTTATGAAGTACAATGTGTCACAAGAAAACAATCTCAGAATGGCTTGGGTAAATAAGTGTTCCAAAGTTATTAACACATAAAGTGACACATGCCGGATTTGCAAAAAATGGCCTGAGCAGGAAGGTGAAAACTGGCCCGGGTAGAAAGGGTTAAGATTGCATTTTACTCATTTTTGGCAAAAAAAATTTTTTTCAATTGGCCTTTATTAAAAATATTGAGCTGTTCTGTTACAAAGGGTTAACTGTTTTTCTAGCTGTGTGATAGGTGCTTTCACTTTTACTGTGTGCCAGTCATCTAATAAATCTTATCTCTAAACTAAGAGGTCATAAACACTTATTTAAGCCACATTCTTATCAGTAAGATAAGAACTGAGCTATGAGTGTTTTCAATGTCAGAGAGCAGAGATAAAGAGCCCGTCAGCTCCCCAAATGACGGAAAAGAGAGAAAATCCAGAGGCTGCTACTAGAGCATCTCAACTATGTACAGAAAAAAGGGCTCCATATTTTAATAAAGACCAACAGAAAAAATGATTTTAGCTCAAAATGAGTACAATGCAATAATAAATAAAATTACCCTCAAATGTGTACATAGCCTTCATAGCCTTACATTTTTAACAATCTCTCTAATATAGTCTGTCCCTCTCGTTCCTGCGCCAAGAAACTGACCAGGGATGTTACTTATCTCATCCCTATCTGCCTTGGCAATTGAGAAGCTGACCGTCAGAATTTGCTGTTTGACAGCATTACCAATTCTGAGTGCCCATAGACTATAAACGTTCTGGAACTTCCATTCATTAATCCCAGCTGCACACTGATTGTGCAGATGCTGAGCAGGGGGCCCGCTGTTAGTGATAGCAGGGCACCCCATAGAGAAGGCAGGGACTGTTCCACAGAGTCTCTGCCTTCTAGATCGCTGTATACACAGTGCTGAAGGAGACCTGTGCAGGAGCTGCTAGATCTTCGTTAGACCTCGATCAGCCCTGCAGTAAGGCTGTACAGTGCTGGGAGCTGTATTGCCCCTGTAACTATCAGCACTAGTTAGAGGAGAAATCAGCAATTAACAAGCGGGGATCACAAAATTGTAAAATAAAATTAAAATTAAAATAAAAAAAGTTTTAGGCTAAAAAAAAGCCCCCTTCCACCCAATCAAGTAATTAAAAAATTGTAGAAAAATAGAAAAAAAAAATTAGACATATTTGGTATCACTGCATTTGTAATGACCGGCTCTATAACAATATCCTATATTTTATCCCATCAGGTGAACGCCGCAAAAACAAATTATGCCAAAACATCATACATACCCCAAAATAGTATCAAGGAAACCTCATCCTGCAAAAACCAAGGCCTCACACAAGACCATCGCGAGAAAAGTTTAGAAAACAAATAGTTAAGCAATTACCGATATACACTATCTTATAGCCGAGTCAGTGGCGTAACTACCGGGGAAGCAGGGGAAGCAGCTGCTTCGGGGCCCGGCGTCGGCAGCGTGTGTGACAGTTTATTTTCAAGTTCTATCGATGTCTTAACTGTTCAGGGCCCCTTCACAGCAGCTGACCAGGCCCCCCTCGCTAATATGATCTAATCTTTCTTGTCTCCTAAAGTCTTCTGATGTATCTGGGATTCGAACCCACAACCTCCAAAGTCTGAGTGTATCAGAGGCAAAGCATTAACCCTCACAACCATAAAGGCTGCATTACAACTGAAAAAAAATGAGACTTCTACTGTTATAGCTGGCTAAGTGTACAGCTATACACATGACAGCTGCCCCAACACACCCAGCACTGCTATATCTCTATATGACAGCTATCCCAGCACACTCAGCTCTGCTATATCTCTATATATGAGCAGCTGTTATGTGTATAGATGTACACTTAGCCAGCTATAACAGTAGAAGTCTCAAATTTTTTCAGTCAGCAGCAAGGTGTCTCCTATGGTCTAGTGGTTAGATGCTTTGCCTCTGATACAGAAGGTCGTGGGTTCGAATCCCAGCAGAAACCTTTTCTGAAATATAAGCACTGACTCCATATATGGACATACAGAGCGGGACACAGGAAGAGGCTGCATCGCATCGCTGACATGGAAGTAAGTAGAAGTGTTTATATATATTTTTTTAATACCCGACTGTTACTGCCATGGGGGGAGCGGGGGGCACTTGATACTGGCACATGGGGGGAGTCACCTGATACTGGCCCCTGGGGGGGAGGGGGGGTTGGCACCTGATACTGGCACATTGGGGGGGGGAGGCACCTGATACTGGCACCTGGGGGGGGGAGAGGGGTTGGCACCTGATACTGGCACCTGATACTGGCACCTGGGGGGGGAGAGAGGCACCTGATACTGGCACCTGGGGGGGGGGAGAGGGGTTGGCACCTGATACTGGCACATGGGGGGGGGTTGGAAGAGAGGCACCTGATACTGGCACATGGGGGGGGAGGGGTTGGCACCTGATACTGGCACCTGGGGGGAGGGGTGGTTGGCACCTGATACTGGCACATGGGGGGGGAGAGGCACCTGATACTGGCACCTGGGGGGTCAGGGGGGGTTGGCACCTGATACTGGCACATGGGGGGGGGGAGAGGGGTTGGCACCTGATACTGGCACCTGGGGGGGAGGGGGGGTTGGCACCTGATACTGGCACATGGGGGGGGGGGAGAGGCACTTGATACTGGCACTTTTTTTGTGGGGGGGGAGGTGGCACTATGATACTGGGACATGTGGGGGGGGGGGAGAGAGGCACTTGATACTGGCACATGATGGGGGGGCATTATGGGGGACACTAGGCCGGCAGCCTATCAGAGGCCGGACACTGAGAGGCATCTACTGGGGCACTATATATGGGGCATTTTATACTGGTACATTATGGGGGGCACTAACAGGAAGGGGGGAGAGGAGCACTATGGAGGCATTTACTGGGGGCACTATATAGGGGTATTTTATACTGGGACATTATGGGGGCACTATGGGGACATTAGCTCAACTGGGGGCATTACAAGGGGGTATTTTTGCACTGTCACATTATAAGGAGAATTATTACTACTGGGGGGGGGCATTATGGTGGGCTTTATTACTCCCCCATGGTATGACCCCCTAGTAGCAGCACCAGCCTCTCCCTGCTCTGCGACCCCACTGCCCCTTCTCCAAATCCTTATTAGGAAATCTTTCTCATTAGGATAAAACACAACATCAGCTCCGCCGAGCCCCTGACCAAAGTGTGGAAGTGGTGTCCGAGATCCCCAAGGGCCAAGTAACTGTAAGTTTTCATGTGAAATATGTTTATGTTATACACATATAGCATCCACTGTGCCACATAATATACAGTATACCGCTACACTCTACCCCACAATATACAGTATACCGCTACACTGTGCCAAAGGAGTGGGGTTTACACAGGAGGAGGAAGGTGCGAAGCGCGCTGTGGGGGGGGGGGCCTTACAAATATTTGCTGTGGGGCCCAGTCACTTCTAGTTACGCCCCTGCAGTGACCTTCATAGTGGCCGCCCCTTTAACAGTGACTTCCACAGTGTCCGCCTCTTTAACAGAGACCTCCACAGTACCTGCCTCTTTAACAGTGACCTCCACAGTGCCCACCCCATTAACAGTGAATTCCACAGTGCCCGTCCCTTTAACAGAGACCTCCACAGTGACAGCCCCTTTAACAGTGACCTCCACAGTGCCTGCCCTTTAACAGTGTCCTCCGCACTGCCTGCCCCTTTAACAGGGACCTCCACAGGGCCCGCCCTTTTAACAGTGACCTCCACAGTGCCCGCCCCTTTAACATTGTCCACCCCTTTAACAGTGACCTTTATAGTGGCCACCCCTTCAACAGTGATCTTTACAGTGCCCGCCCCTTTAACAGTGACTTCCACAGTGCCTACCTCTTTAACAGAGACCTCCACAATGCCCACCCCTTTAACAGTGACCTCCACAGTTTCGGCCCCTTTGTGACCTCCACAGTGTTCGCCCCTTTAACAGTGACCTCCACAATACCCTACCCTATAACAGTACCCGCCCCTTTAACATTTACCGCCACAGTGCCCACCCCTTTAACAGTGACCTCCACAGTTTCTGTCCCTTTGGGACCTCCACAGTGTTTGCCCCTTTAACAGTGACCTCCACAATGCCCTCCCCTTTAACAGTGCCCGCCCCTTTAACATTTACCTCCACAATGCCCATCCCTTTAACAGTGACCTCCACAGTGCCTGCCCCTTTAACAGTGACCTCCACAGTACCTGCCCTTTTAACAGTGACCTCCACAGTGCCCGCCCCTTTAACAGTGAACTCCACAGTGCCCACCCCTTTAACATTGACTACCCCTTTAACAGTGACCTTTATATTGGCTGCCCTTTTAACAGTGACCTTCACAGTGCCCACCCCTTTAACAATGACCTCCACAGTGCCCGCCCCTTTAACAGTGACCACCCCTTTAACAGTGACCTTCATAGTGGCCGCCCCTTTAACAGTGACTTCCACAGTGCCCGCCCCTTTAACAGTGATCTCCGCAGTTCCTGCCCCTTTAACAGTGACCTCCACAGTGCCTGCCCCTTTAACAGTGAACTCCACAGCGCCCGCCCGTTTAATATTGGCCCCTGCATGTAGCAGTTTAGTTGTGCCGTCATACGTCATGTGACAGAATATTTAAGGACCTGCGAACTGCTAAAACCTGTGATCAGTTGTTATGGCAACCTGGAGTAGGACCTGCGAGCTTCTATTGGCTAATAAGGGACATGTGACCATGTAAATGGCAGTTCGGATTTAAGTGAAAGGCTTGCTGGCTTCTATTGGCTAATGCAGGTGATTTTCTGGGAATATCTCAGAAACAGTGCCAGCAGCCACGGTAAGCAGGCCCGGTGCTATAATAAGGCAGACCAAGCGGCCGCCTTAGAGCGCTGAGAAGGGGGGGCGGAAAAATGTAACTTTTTTTTTCATCAATCACTTGCATGCCGCCGGCCTCCTGCGGCTGTTCTCCTCTGTGTGGTGGTAGAGATGTCGCGAACATAAAATTTTCCGTTCGCGACTTTTCGCAAATGTTCGCGAACGGGCGAACTGGGCGAACCGCCATAGACTTCAATAGGCAGGCGAATTTTAAAACCCACAGGGACTCTTTCTGGCCATAAGGCCTCATGCACACGACCGTTGTGTGCATCCGTGGCCGTTGTGCCGTTTTCCGTTTTTTTTCGCGGACCCATTGACTTTCAATGGGTCCGTGGAAAAAACGGAAAATGCTCCGTTTGGCAGCCGCATCCGTGAGCCGTGTTTCCTGGCCGTGAAAAAAATATGACCTGTCCTATTTTTTTCACGGCCAACGGTTCACGGACCCATTCAAGTCAATGGGTCCGTGAAAGAACACGGATGCACACAAGATTGGCATCCGTGTCCGTGATCCGTGGCCGTAGGTTAGTTTTGATACAGACGGATCCGAAGATCCGTCTGCATATAAGCTTTTTCAAAGCTGAGTTTTCACTTCGTGAAAACTCAGAACCGACAGTATATTCTAACACAGAAGCGTTCCCATGGTGATGGGGACGCTTCTAGTTAGAATACACTACAAACTGTGTACAAGACTGCCCCCTGCTGCCTGGCAGCACCCGATCTCTTACAGGGGGCCGTGATCAGCACAATTAACCCCTTCAGGTGCGGCAGACCCTCCCCCCCCCTCCCCAGTTTGAATATCATTGGTGGCCAGTGCGGCCCCCCCCCCCCCCTCTATTGTAATAATTCGTTGGTGGCACAGTGTGCGCCCCCCCCCTCCCTCCCGCTATTGTAATAATTCGTTGGTGGCACAGTGTGCGCCCCCATCGGCCCCCCCTCCCTCTATAGCATTAACAACATTGGTGGCCAGTGTGCGGCCTCCCATCTCTCCCCCCCCCCCCCATCATTGGTGGCAGCGGAGTTCCGATCGGAGTCCCAGTTTAATCGCTGGGGCTCCGATCGGTAACCATGGCAACCGGGACGCTACTACAGTCCTGGTTGCCATGGTTACTTAGCAATAGTACAATAGTAGAAGATTCATACTTACCTGCTCCAGGCTGCTGCTGCGATGTTCGTGTCCGGCCGGGAGCTCCACCTACTGGTAAGTGACAGGTCTGTGCGGCGCATTGCTAAATGAACTGTCACTTACTAGTAGGAGGAGCTCCCGGCCGGACACGAACCTCGCAGCTCCCAAGCTCCCAGGTAAAGTATGAATCTTTTACTATTGTACTATTGCTAGTAACCCGCTGCCACCAATGATCGGGGGGGGGGGGGAAGATGGGAGGCCGCACACTGGCCACCAATGTTGTTAATGCTATAGAGGGAGGGGGGGCCAATGGGGGGCGCACACTGTGCCACCAACGAATTATTACAATAGAGGGAGGAAGGGGGGGCGCACACTGTGCCACCAACGATTTATTACAATAGAGGGAGGAAGGGGGGGGGGCACACTGTGCCACCAACGAATTATTACAATAGAGGGAGGAAGGGGGGGCGCACACTGTGCCACCAACGATTTATTACAATAGAGGGAGGAAGGGGGGGGGCACACTGTGCCACCAATGAATTATTACAATAGAGGGAGGAGGGGGGGGGGGCCGCACTGGCCACCAATGATATTCAAACTGGGGAGGGGGGGGGTCTGCCCCCTGCTGCCTGGCAGCCCTGATCTCTTACAGGGGTATATGATAGTACAATTAACCCCTTCAGGTGCGGCACCTAAGGGGTTAATTGTGCTGATCACGGCCCCCTGTAAGAGATCGGATGCTGCTAGGCAGCAGGGGGCAGTCTTGTACACAGTTTGTAGTATATTCTAACTAGAAGCGTCCCCATCACCATGGGAACGCCTCTGTGTTAGAATATACTGTCGGAAATGAGGTTTCACGATCTCACTCATATCCGACAGTATATTCTAACATAGAGGCGTTCCCATGGTGATGGGGACGCTTCAAGTTAAAATATACCATCGGATTGGAGAAAACTCCGATCTGATGGTATAAAAGGGACTCCAGACTTTACATTGAAAGTCAATGGGGACGGATCCGTTTGAAATGGCACCATATTGTGTCAACGTCAAACGGATCCGTCCCCATTGACTTGCATTGTAATTCAGGACGGATCCGTTTGGCTCCGCACGGCCAGGCGGACACCAAAACGACTTTTTTTTCATGTCCGTGGATCCTCCAAAAATCAAGGAAGACCCACGGACGAAAAAACGGTCACGGATCACGGGAAAACGGAACCCCGTTTTGCGGACCGCAAAAAAATACGGTCGTGTGCATGAGGCCTAATAGTGATGGAAAAGTTGTTTCAAGGGGACTAACACCTGGACTGTGGCATGCCGGAGGGGGATCCATGGCAAAACTCCCATGGAAAATTACATAGTTGACGCAGAGTCTGGTTTTAATCCATAAAGGGCATAAATCACCTAACATTCCTAAATTGTTTGGAATAACGTGCTTTAAAACATCAGGTATGATGTTGTATCGATCAGGGTTACGCCCGCTTCACAGTGACAGACAAAACTCCCCGTTTAACGCACCGCAAACAGTCCATTTGCACAACCGCAAACTCCCCATTTGCACAAGGTTGGATACCAAGCTAGCCATGTCCCGTTCCTTGTCCTCACTGATGTCATTGAAGGTCTCTTCCTCCACCCAGCCATGTACAACACCAAGGGTCCCCGAAAGGTGACAACAAGCCCCCTGGGACGCCTGCTGTGTTTGGTCTTCCACCTCCTCAAAGCCACCTTCCTCCTCTGACTCCTCTTCTTCAGACTCCTCTCTCTGCGTTGCCTCTCTCTGCATTATTATAAGGTGTGTTAAGTAGTACTATTCCTATCAGTTTAATCCCTGTTACGTCCCCTATCAGGGGACGTGTATATGGCATCGATTTTAGGAACCGGGAGATGGAAAAAGATGCTTGGTCGGTGCTCCTACTTCAAATTTGGGGCACTGCGTGTGCAATCTAATGTGCCACCAGATAGGAGTGGTGTGTTAAGTAGTTCTATTCTTATCAGTTTAATCCCTGTTACGTCCCTATCAGGGGACGTGTATATGGCATCGATTTTAGGAACCGGGAGATGGAAAAAGATGCTTGGTCGGTCCTCCTACTTCAAATTTGGGGCACTGCGCGTGCAATCTAATGTGCCACCAGATAGGAGTGGTGTGTTATGTAGTTCTATTCTTATCAGTTTAATCCCTGTTACGTCCCCTATCAGGGGACGTGTGTAACGGGGTTCCGAAGGTACACTCGGTCCCCCATTAGCCGCAGACCTGCTGCTTAGCTTCGGGAACGAGGATCTGTGTTTTACCTCGTTCCCAGGGCGGCTTTACTAGCTGGGTGGCTCCCTGCTCCTAAGTCTGCCTTGAGCGCCGAGCTGATCACTCGGTGCTCGACTGGTTGGTCTGTCGGTCATGTGACGCTGGCCACGTCACATGACCCTCACTCCCCACTATAAATACAGGCAGCCTGCTGGCCACAGGTTGCCTGTTAATATAGGTTCCACCTGTGATTTGGTCTTTCCTGGCGTACTTACCTCCTGCTGAATTCCTGACAATCCTCTGCCTGCTCCTTGTGTACTTTGCTGCTCTCCTGGTATTCTGACCCCGGCCTCCTCCTGACGATCCTCTGCTGACTCCTTTGGTACTTCACGTCTCTCCTGGTATTTATGACCCCGGCTTCTCCTGACAATTCTCTGCTTACTCCATTTGTACTTTGTAGCTTTCCTGGTATTGACTCGGTCCGTTCACGTCCTGTTGTTTGTCTGTCTGTCATCCCTGCACTTATTCCAAGTTAGGGATTGCCGTCCAGTTGTTCCCTGTCATTAGGACTCGCGAGGCAAGTAGGCAGGGCCAGGGGTAAGGGTGGAGCGCAGTGGTCACTTCCCTCCCCCCTGTGTGTGTGTGTACGCGACCGTTACAGATTAACAGGCCCAATAACCACTGTATAATGAATCCTCTGGTGACCCTGACTGACCATGTCTCTAATCTGATGCAGATGGTGCAGGAGTTAGGGGAAAAACTCAGTTTTTTTGAGTTAGGGCAAGGTTCTTCCACTCCTCAGGCCTCCAGTCCGCATTTTGAGCCCCAGATTAAGCTCCCAGAACCCTTTTCTGGAGACCGGCAGAAGTTTCTCTCTTTTAAGGAGAATTGCAAACTTTACTTTCGTTTGCGTTCGTGTCCTCTGGCCCCGAGAGTCAACGCATGGGCATTATCATTTCCCGATTACAGGGTGATCCCCAGCAATGGGCGTTCTGTTTACCTGCTGGCGCCAGTTGTTTATCTTCTGTGGAGGGGTTCTTTCAGGCCCTGGGTACCCTCTATGATGAACCAGACAGGGCTCTAGTAGCCGAGACGGCTCTAAAGGCACTGGTTCAGGGCAATCTACCAGCGGAGGATTATTGCACCCGATTCAGAAGGTGGTGTGTCCCCTCAGGATGGAACGAACCAGCCCTGAAGAGTCAGTTCAGGTCAGGTCTGTCTGATAAATTAAAGGATCTTCTGGTCAGTTATCAACTTCCAGAGACCTTAGAGGAGATGATGACCCTTGTTGTCCGACTTGACCGACGGATTAGAGAGAGACGACAGGAACAACAGTTCTCTTCCCAGATGGTGGTCCAGCCAGAGGCCTATCCCAGAGACAATGCTGAGGTCTCCACCGAGGAACCCATGCAGCAGGTTGGCATGACCCGAGGGAATCTTCGCCGCAAACGTGGAGAATGCTTTTACTGTGGAAATCCTGACCATTGGATCAACCAGTGTCCTAAGAAGGTCCTCTCTGTCAAGTCTCCTAAGGCAAGGCAACCTAAAGACCAGGTACACCCTGAATTTTCTAAATGTAAGCTTTCGGTACCCATTACGATTTCTCTGGGAGTAGATAAATGGCCGGGTAAGGCCTTTATTGATTCTGGCTCAGCGGCTAGCTTTATTGACTCTGAGTATGCTGTAAGATTGGGTATTCCTATGTTTGCCTTACCAACTCCTATTCATGTCATGGCTATTGATGCTACTCCTCTTATTGGTGGTACGGTGAGCTTATGTACCTCTGAGATTTCTCTAACCGTGGGTGTGTGCCACTCAGAGAGATGTTCGCTTTTAGTCCTGGAGAACCTACCGGCTGAGGTGGTACTAGGGTGGCCTTGGCTCCGACTACATAACCCCACTATAGATTGGTCCAATGGGGAGTTGGTGAGATGGGGGCCTAAGTGTGACTCGTGCTTGTCCGTGGTACATGCTGGGGTCTCACTAAAGTCTGATACTTTACCCTCTGTTGTTAGAGAATATTCTGATGTATTCTCATCACCAACCCCGGAGGTTCTACCCCCCCATAGACCTTATGATTGTACCATAGAGCTAGTAGAGGGGGCCAAGTTTCCTAAGGGACGATTATATTAAGGAGAGCCTTGGTAAAGGGCATATTAGACCTTCTGTCTCTCCTATGGGGGCAGGGTTTTTCTTCGTTAAGAAAAAAGATGGTGGTCTTAGGCCATGTATCGATTACCGGAGATTAAATAAAATCACTGTCCAGAATACATACTCCCTCCCATTGATTCCGGATTTATTTAACCAGGTTCTGGGGGAAACCTGGTTTTCCAAAATTTACATAAAAGGGACATACAATCTAATCCGAATCAAGGAGGGAGACGAATGGAAGACGGCGTTCAATACCCCGGTAGGACACTTTGAATATCAGGTGATGCCTTTTGGACTCAGCAATGCCCCAGCTGTGTTCCAAAACTTCATGAATGACATTCTTAGGGAGTTCTTAGGTAAATTTGTTATTGTCTATCTTGACGACATTTTGATATTCTCTCCTGACTTCGAATCCCATGTGTCTCATGTTAAACAAGTATTAGAGGTGTTGAGGGAGAATCAGCTCTCCGCTAAGCAAGAGAAATGTGTCTTTGGTGTACAGGAGATTCTGTTTCTAGGGCATGTTCTGACTCCTCACGCCTTCAAGATGGATCCTGGTAAGGTACTAGCAATTAAGGAATGGGTAAGACATTCATCCTTAAAGGCCTTACAACGGTTCTTAGGATTCGCCAATTACTATCGTAAATTTATTATGATTTTTTCCGTAATTGCTAAACCGTTGACCGACTTTACTAAGAAAGGGGCGGATTTGGAGAATTGGTCTACTGAGGCCATTTCTTCATTTGAAAAATTAAAAAAGGCATTCAGTAGCGCTCCCATTCTGATCAGGAGAAACCTTTTATTGTGGAGGTGGATGCGTCTGAGGACGGCGCAGGAGAAGTCCTTTCACAAGGTCCTGCTAGCCTCACTAACCTGAGACCATGTGCCTTCTTCTCCAGGAAATTCTCTCCCACGGAGAGAAACTACGACATAGGGAATAGGGAGCTGCTGGCCATTAAATGGGCTTTTGAGGAGTGGAGGCATTTTCTGGAGGGGGCAAGGCATTGTGTAACTGTTGTCACTGACCATAAAAACCTTATGTTTCTCGAGTCTGCTAAGAGGTTGAATCCCCGTCAAGCCAGATGGGCTCTGTTTTTTACTCGTTTTGATTCTTCCATTACGTTCAGGCCGGGAAGTAAAAATGTGAAGGCGGACGCATTATCTTGGAGCTTCCAGGCTTTTCAACCTACTGAGGTACCACCTGAATCCATCCTACCAGCAAAAATCTTCTTAGCAGCTCTTACCCAGGATATCTCGGCTCGCATTAGGTCTGAACAACATCTGGCACCGGTATCCACCCCAACAGATAAGTTGTTTGTTCCCGTACTATTTCGTCTCCAGCTGTTGGGTGAGTGTCATGATTCTGCTTTTTGTGGACATCCGGGTGTTGAGGGCACTAAGGATCTGGTTTCTAGATCTTATTGGTGGCCCACTCTAACTAGGGATGTCAAGTCGTACGTGTCAGCCTGTGAGGTTTGTGCCAGGTCCAAGACACCTAGGACTCGCCCTGCTGGTAACCTACGACCCCTACCCATTCCCAGTAGACCCTGGTTCCATATCTCGATGGACTTTATAACTGACCTAACGCCGGCGGAGGGTAAGACTGTAGTTTGGGTAGTGTAATGACCGGCGTCACACACAGGGAGGGAAAAGGGAAAGCCCTGCCCAAGGGAGAGGGAAAGGTGGTGACCCCTAACTCACCTTGCGGCTGGCACCTGACTGCCCTGACGTCCCTAGATGGGTTCCTCACCCGTGCGGCGATCACGTGCCTAAACCCTGGCTTTCCCTAAAATGAGCCCTAGATAGTGAACGGGCCGGTGGAATCGCTAGTCCGCACCACTGTCACTAAGAGGAAAACACCAGGGAGAGGACAGACAAAACAGACAAACACATACACCCAGGTGGGCGACCACAATAGACTACAAAGGTCCAACAGGGATCCGGAGGGTAGCGTTCTGGAGCAACTACCAGAGAACGCAGCAACACAGCACCAGAGGGTCAGAATAGTTGTCCAGGCAGGAAGCGCTATATCTGGCAACCAGAGAAGTGTGAGAGGGGAATATAAGGAGGTTGGGAGTGCTGGACAAGGAACAGCTGAGGAGAAGGAGCTACGGATCCCTGAGTGAGCCAAAAGGGTTTGCAAAGCAAACCCAGAAAGCTACCATAAGGAAACAGCCCTATCTTACATAGAGCGTGCAGCCAACCGCTGCGACTTCCTGACCCCGGGTATAACGGAGTCAGGCGTGGTTCTTGACACCCTCGTGACAGTACCCCCTCTCTACGAGGGGCCTCCGGACACTCAGGACCAGGTCTCTCAGGATGAGAGGCATGAAAAACCCAAACTAGCCTGTCGGCGTTTACCTCAGACGCAGGAACCCACATTCTTTCCTCGGGACCGTAACCTCTCCAATGCACCAGATATTGAAGAGAGCAGCGGACCCGACAAGAATTAACAATTTTGGATATCTGAAATTCTAGATTACCATCTACGACAACAGGAGGGGGTGGCAGCGGTGACGGTTCTAGAGGTGGAACATATTTTTTGAGTAACGACTTATGAAAAACATTATGGATTTTAAAAGTCTGAGGAAACTCCAGGCGAAAAGCCACGGGGTTGATGATGGCTACAATTTTGTAAGGGCCAATAAACCTAGGACCCAGTTTCCAAGAGGGAACCTTCAATTTAATATTCCTAGTAGACAACCACACATAGTCATTCACTCCTAGGTCCGGACCTGGCGACTGTCTCTTATCAGCCATGCATTTGTATTTACCTCCCATATTTTTCAAGTTAGCTTGCACCTTCTGCCATACCGATGAAAGAGATGACGAAAACCGTTCCTCTTCGGCAACCCCAGAAGACCCCCCCCTCTTTGAAAGTACAGAATTGGGGATGAAAACCATATGCACCAAGAAATGGTGACTTGCCAGTGGATTCCTGACGACGATTATTTATGGCAAACTCAGCTAACGGTAAATATGATGACCACAACTCTTGGTTTTCAGACACAAAACATCTTAGATATGTCTCCAGGTTTTGGTTGGTACGCTCAGTCTGTCCATTCGACTGATGATGGAAAGCTGAGGAAAAGGACAAGTGTACCCCCAAACGGGAACAAAAAGCTTTCCAAAATTTAGAAATAAACTGGGTACCCCGATCCGAAACAACATCGGAGGGGACCCCGTGAAGCTTCACGATTTCACTGACGAATACCTGAGCAAGAGTCTTAGCATTAGGTAGTGCGGGTAGCGCAATGAAGTGTACCATTTTGCTAAACCTGTCCACTACTACCAAAATAACTGTTTTACCCGCAGACAAAGGTAAGTCAGTGATAAAATCCATTGACAGATGTGTCCATGGCCTATTGGGAATGACAAGTGGCAATAAAGACCCTGCAGGACGTGTATGAGAGACTTTCGCGTGCGCACAAGTAGAACAGGAAGACACAAAATCCATTACATCCTGACGCAACCTTGGCCACCAAAAATGACGAGACAATAGCTCCAAGGTTGCTTTACTACCCTGGTGCCCAGCAAGTGCCGAATTATTATGTTCCTTTAATAATTCGAAACGTAGGTTCAACGGTACAAACAATTTCTCTGAGGGGCAAGAGACCGGGGCGTCCCCCTGGGCCTCTAACACCTTCCCCTCCAGAACAGAGTGTACCGCAGAAACAACCACTCCTCTTTGAAGAATGGGTACCGGATCACTCACATTACCCCCTCCAGGGAAACAACGAGATAGTGCATCAGCCTTGGTATTCTTTGCCCCAGGACGATAGGTAATCACAAAGTTAAACCTGGTAAAAAATAGCGACCACCTAGCCTGTCTAGGGGTGAGACGCTTAGCTGATTCGAGGTACAGAAGATTTTTGTGGTCCGTAATCACAGTGACGGGGTGGACTGCCCCCTCTAAAAAGTGACGCCATTCTTCAAACGCTAGTTTAATAGCTAATAGTTCCCTATTGGCAATATCGTAGTTATTTTCTGCTGCAGATAGTTTTTTAGAAAAGAAAGCACAAGGACGCCATTTGCCAGGAGACGGACCCTGAGACAGCACTGCCCCCACTCCCACCTCTGACGCATCGACTTCAACAATAAAAGGCTGAGAGACATCAGGTTGGACTAGTACAGGTGCTGAGGTAAACCTCTCTTTTAGAGAGGAAAAAGCAACTTTAGCGGCGTCAGACCATTTAGAAAAATCAGTCCCCTTCCTAGTCATGTCAGTAAGGGGTTTTACAATAAGTGAATAATTTTTAATGAATTTCCTATAGAAATTTGCGAAGCCCAAGAACCGTTGTAGTGCTTTGAGGTTCTCAGGAAGATCCCAATCTAAAATTGCCTGGACCTTCCTAGGATCCATACGGAAACCTGACGCAGATAAAAAATAACCTAGGAATTGTATCTCCTGAACGGCGAAGACACATTTTTCAATTTTAGCATATAATTTATTCGTCCGTAGGACCTGCAGTACTTGTCTGACATGCACCTCATGTGTTCTCAGATCAGACAAATAAATTAAAATATCATCTAGGTATATTACCACAAACCTGCCGATTAGATGACTAAAAATGTCATTAACGAAATGTTGAAAGACGGCAGGAGCATTGGTCAGACCGAAAGGCATAACTAGATTTTCATAATGCCCCTCAGGGGTGTTAAAAGCTGTCTTCCACTCATCCCCCTCCTTAATACGAATCAGATTGTAGGCCCCCCTAAGATCAAGTTTGGAGAACCACCTAGCACCCGCAATCTGGTTAAACAGGTCAGGAATGAGAGGAAGAGGGTATGGGTCCCGGATGGTTATCCGATTTAATTCGCGAAAATCTAGGCAAGGACGCAGGCCCCCATCTTTCTTTTTAACGAAGAAAAACCCTGCAGCCACGGGTGAAGAAGTAGTTATGGAGGCGACTAAGCAATTGCTATTTAAGCAATTTTCTCTGCACTGCTCACTGCACTCCAATATCTCCCTGGCCTGCCAATCCACCACTGGATTGTGCGCTACCAACCAGGGAAGACCCAGCACTACCGGAGTGGGAAGCCCCTCCAGAACATAACATGAAAGCATCTCGTTATGGTGGTCCCCTACCCGAAGGTGTAAATTATGAACAATGTGGGTGAGGTTTCTCTGAGACAGAGGAGCAGAATCAATAGCGAATATGGGAATAGGTCTCTGTAGCGTACAGAGAGACAAACCCATAGTGCGGGCAAAATGGGCATCTATCAAATTTACCCCTGCTCCACTGTCTAGAAAGAAAGAAATAGTCTCCGTCTTAACCCCAAAAACAATAACCGCTGGCAACACAAATTGCGATGTACGTATGGAGGAAACGTATACCCCCCGGCTGACATCCTCCACACAGCCTGCTGCATAGGCTCATCTAAGTCTGTACAGACTAACTGCTGCTTGGGAGGGGTTACCATTTGCTCCGGTTTTTTCAACCTGTCCCTAAGGCGTCTATCTATTCGGATAGAAAGGGACATAACCGCATCAAGGGAAAAGGGGGTCTCATATAATGCAAGCGCATCCTTAACCCTTTCGGATAACCCAGAGCAGAACTGACTCCTGAGAGCCGGGTCGTTCCATTGGATATCCGTAGCCCACCTACGGAATTCACAGCAATACTCCTCTACCGGCCGCTCTCCTTGTAAGAGTCTCCGTAATCTTGATTCAGCCAGTGCGACTCGTTCAGGGTCGTCATATATGAGACCCAAGGCCCCGAAAAACTCATCCACTGACCGAAGAGCCTGGGAATCAGTAGGTAAAGAGAACGCCCAGGACTGCGGGTCCCCCTGCAGCAGGGAAATAACAACCCCCACCCGCTGTTCTTCATTACCAGACGAGTAAGGGTGCAGTTTAAAATATAATTTACAGGCCTCACGGAATGTCAAAAACTTGTCCCTTCCCCCAGAAAATCTGTCAGGGAGAGGGACCTTGGGTTCCGCAACAACCTGGTTACCAGTAGCAACCGCTGGGCTTGCGGTCAGTTGTAATTGCTGCTGTTGCTGGAGGACCGACGCCCTCAATCCTGCCACCTCCAAAGACAGGCCATGAAATTGTTTGGACAGAGCAGCAATTTGATCCATACTGGATTCTAAGTAGGTAAAAAAAAATACCTACACAAAATAACGGCCAGATATAATGTAATGACCGCCGTCACACACAGGGAGGGAAAAGGGAAAGCCCTGCCCAAGGGAGAGGGAAAGGTGGTGACCCCTAACTCACCTTGCGGCTGGCACCTGACTGCCCTGACGTCCCTAGACGGGTTCCTCACCCGTGCGGCGATCACGTGCCTAAACCCTGGCTTTCCCTAAAATGAGCTCTAGATAGTGAACCGCACCACTGTCACTAAGAGGGAAACACCAGGGAGAGGACAGACAAAACAGACAAACACATACACCCAGGTGGGCGACCACAATAGACCACAAAGGTCCAACAGGGATCCGGAGGGTAGCGTTCTGGACCAACTACCAGAGAATGCAGCAACACAGCTCCAGAGGGTCAGAATAGATGTCCAGGCAGGAAGCTCTATATCTGGCAACCAGAGAAGTGTGAGAGGGGAATATAAGGAGGTTGGGAGTGCTGGACAAGGAACAGCTGAGGAGAAGGAGCTACAGATCCCTGAGTGAGCCAAAAGGGTTTGCAAAGCAAACCCAGAAAGCTACCATAAGGAAACAGCTCTATCTTACATAGAGCGTGCAGCCAACCGCTGCGACTTCCTGACCCCGGGTATAACGGAAAATGTAGAAAAAGGGGTAGTAACGTGTTAAAACCTAACTTTTAATAGGATAATTATGAATCCCAACTGGGAAATGGACCCCTACCTGACAAACAAAACACAGACACAGAAAAACAGGGGACCTGGTGTGGCAGGTCACCCAATGGTCAAATAGACAGAAGCGTCCCAGGATGGAACGGGGCGCAAGTGTTATGACCAGTAAGCGTGAACAAAATAACAATAATAATGAAGACCGTGGCATGTGCCGTGGTCTATGAACATGCCATAGAGGCAAAAATAAGGGTAGGTCTTACCGGAAATTGGGCAAGAGGACCAGCCGGTCTAATGCCCTTAAGGGAGGTGTTCTCGCGTATGGATGCGTCCCCCAGTGGTGGTCACTTTGTGCAGGAGGGCCACAGGGAAGAAACTGTCCCTGGTGTTGCCCTACTTGGCCTAAAGCTGCCCTAAAGTGCCTACTACTACGGGGTCCAATCCCCGCAAGGGGTGGCCCCGTCCGGAACCTAGCCCTAAAAACAATGACCCTAAATAGCCCTGTGAGGACAGGGGAGAGGGCCTGGTTCAGCCAATGAAAAAGAGGGAGGGGGATTAAACGCTAGTGTGAATAGATGTGCAAAATATCATACACTAGTATAAATGGATACTCTATGTCCCTACGCGTTTCGTTGGAGAGTAAAAGATGCTATATGTATCCTATGGTGAAGGAACTATAGGTAATTGCCTATGGCAAACCCCACAACTCGTCAGGGGACAGGGGTAGAGGGTACAGTATGCCTCCCCACTCGCTACCTATCTGTATGGTCAAAACAGAAATGGGGGAGGGGAGGGAGGGAGTACGAGAGTACCAGGATGGCACAGACTTAGCGGGACTAGATAATCCTAGATGACCCAGAATCCTACAAGGTGAAAGAAACACATACAAAGTGGTATAATCAGTCTGGGGCGCACATTACCTAAATACAGTTGCATAGCATGGCACTCAGTACAATGGCATGTTAGATAGTATTACTCACTGTTTGGCGTGAGGATCATGTGACTTCTCATCATTAGATGCGGCACTACGGATATAGGTGCCGATCATCTGCCAGCGTCTGTCAGGGCATAAAGGCGCGCTGAAGGATTTAAATGTGAGGTGGAAAGGTACTAGGCGCATGCGCAGTAGGCGCAGCCGCCGCTCACGTGCCTAGATAGGTGTCACGTGACGTGACACGGGTATAACGGAGTCAGGCGTGGTTCTTGACACCCTCGTGACAGGTAGTGGTCGATAGGTTTAGCAAGATGGTCCATTTCATTCCCCTGTCTAAACTCCCGAATGCCAAAAGCCTGGCGTCTATTTTTGTGAAAGAAATTGTTCGATTGCATGGTATCCCGGAAAATATTGTTTCTGACAGGGGTGTGCAGTTTGTGTCCAAATTCTGGAGGGCCTTCTGTCAAAAATGTAAAATTTCATTGTCTTTTTCCTCTGCCTACCACCCCGAGAGTAATGGGCAGACTGAACGCCTTAATCAGTCTGTGGAACAATTCTTGAGGTTGTATGTTGCTGATGACCAGCAATTATGGGTGAAATTTCTTCCATTGGCTGAATTTGCTTTGAATAACCGTGTCAATTCTTCTGCTGGGGTTTCACCTTTCTTTTGTAACCATGGTTTCCATCCCCGTTTTCATTCTGGGTCGTCCGTCCCCTCCTCTAACCCTGAGGCGGATAGGTTCTCCTCTGAACTGTGCACAGTTTGGGCCCAGGTTCAATCGAACTTAGAAAAGGCTCAAAGTTCTCAGAAACTCAAGGCCGATAGAAGACGTTCAAGGGGGGTGAATTTTCAGGTTGGGGATAAGGTATGGTTGTCCTCCAAGAATCTCTCTCTTAAGGTAGATTCTAAAAAGTTTGCTCCTCGTTTTATTGGACCATATAAGATGACGGAGGTGATTAACCCGGTATCATTTAGGTTGGAGCTGCCCGAGTCATTCCACATTCATAATGTGTTCCATAAATCTCTACTTAAAAAATATTTTATACCGGTAGTACCATCGTCTCCACCGGTTCTTGTTAATGATGCTGTCGAGTATGTGGTGTCTAAAATAGTGGATGTCAGGAAGGTGCGTAATTCCTTGCAGTACCTGATTCACGGGAAGGGGTATGGACCTGAAGAGAGATCTTGGGTACCTGCCAGGGAGGTTCATGCTCCTAGACTTGTTTGAAAATTTCATTTAGAACACCCTGAAAGGCCATCGCCTGAAGTCTTGGGTCCGGTGGCCCCTCGTAAAAGGGGGGGGTACTGTAACGGGGTTCCGAAGGTACACTCGGTCCCCCATTAGCCGCAGACCTTCTGCCTAGCTTCGGGAACGAGGACCTGTGTTTTACCTCGTTCCCAGGGCGGCTTTACTAGCTGGGTGGCTCCCTGCTCCTAAGTCTGCCTTGAGCGCCGAGCTGATCACTCGGTGCTCGACTGGTTGGTCTGTCGGTCATGTGACGCTGGCCACGTCACATGACCCTCACTCCCCACTATAAATACAGGCAGCCTGCTGGCCACAGGTTGCCTGTTAATTTAGGTTCCACCTGTGATTTGGTCTTTCCTGGCGTATTTACCTCCTGCTGAATTCCTGACGATCCTCTGCCTGCTCCTTGTGTACTTTGCTGCTCTCCTGGTATTCTGACTCCGGCCTCCTCCTGACGATCCTCTGCTGACTCCTTTGGTACTTCACGTCTCTCCTGGTATTTATGACCCCGGCTTCTCCTGACAATTACCTGCTTACTCCATTTGTACTTTGTAGCTTTCCTGGTATTGACTCGGTCCGTTCACGTCCTGTTGTTTGTCTGTCTGTCATCCCTGCACTTATTCCAAGTTAGGGATTGCCGTCCAGTTGTCCCCTGTCATTAGGACTCGCGAGGCAAGTAGGCAGGGCCAGGGGTAAGGGTGGAGCGCAGTGGTCACTTCCCTCCCCCCTGTGTGTGTGTGTACGCGACCGTTACAACGTGTATATGGCATCGATTTTAGGAACCGGGAGATGGAAAAAGATGCTTGGTCGGTCCTCCTACTTCAAATTTGGGGCACTGCGCGTGCAATCTAATGTGCCACCAGATAGGAGTGGTGTGTTAAGTAGTTCTATTCTTATCAGTTTAATCCCTGTTACGTCCCCTATCAGGGGACGTGTATGGAATAGATTTTAGACAACCGCAAAGAGTTGTCAATAGTTGACACACTCATGACATAAATTTTATACCTCTATGCATCAATCTTGGTGTAGTTATGACTGTGCTCTTGCGCACGTTTGGGAGATTGCAGGCGATGGGGGTTTTACAAAGCCTATGGTCGTGCTGAGGTAGTTCAGTGACAGTTAAGTGACCCAGAAAACAATGATTCTGCAGTGTGGGCCCATTGTTGGCCTAGTAGGCTTTAATGATCACCTTAGATGATCACAAAGAAAATTAATGTTTTTTCTATGTAAAATTATCAGCCGATCGCTTTTGGTCTGTTCACAATAAAGCAACGACCTTATCATCTGGGGTGTGCCAACATTGCCATTGCCAACACACTCATAGAGGTGGTCGCTTCATTGTGATACGCAAGCCCCTTCACCACAACAAGGTAACGATCACGAAGGGGAATTGACACATGTATGTGCCTTCTTTTTTGGTTGGTTTTTGAAGCCACAGTGAAGCACCAGAAAAATTAGGCATGTACACATGCCTGAAAAATTAGGTACTGTTGCAGCAGCTGCCGCTGCTGTAGCAGCGGCCAGAAAAATTGATGTTTGTTTCCCAGGCAGAAAGTGCCCTAAAACATTGCGGCTTGAACCCTAGTTGGTGGCGGATAAGTCACGCAAGTCATCCGTCATTCAGAGATAAAATACAGCAGCGTGTGGACCATTTTTAGCCCAGGGCAGCTCATCTCATCAGGCCTTTTTTAGTCGAATGTATCGCCCACTATCAGTCCCTTCGGGATCCATCCCTCATTCATCTTAATAAAGGTGAGGTAATCTAGACTTTTTTGACCTAGGTGACTTCTCTTCTCAGTGACAATACCTCCTGCTGCACTGAAGGTCCTTTCTGACAGGACACTTGAAGCGGGGCAGGCCAGAAGTTCTATCGCAAATTGGGATAGCTCAGGCCACAGGTCAAGCCTGCACACCCAGTAGTCAAGGGGTTCATCGCTCCTCAGAGTGTCGATATCTGCAGTTAAGGCGAGGTAGTCTGCTACCTGTCGGTCGAGTCGTTCTCTGAGGGTGGACCCCGAAGGGCTGTGGTGATGCGTAGGACTTAAAAAGCTCCGCATGTCCTCCATCAACAACACGTCTGTAAAGCGTCCTGTCCTTGCCGGCGTGGTCGTGGGAGGAGGAGGATTACTTTCACCTCTTCCCCTGTTAGATTCCCGTTGTGCTGTGACATCACCCTTATACGCTGTGTAAAGCATACTTTTTTATTTATTTTGGAACTGCTGCATCCTTTCCGACTTGCGGTAATTCGGTAACATTTCAGGCACTTTCTGCTTATACCGGGGGTCTAGTAGCGTGGACACCCAGTACAGGTCGTTCTCCTTCAGCCTTTTTATACGAGGGTCCCTCAACAGGCACGACAGCATGAAAGACCCCATTTGCACAAGGTTGGATGCCGAGCTACTCATGTCCCGTTCCTCGTCCTCAGTGATCTCACTGAAGGTATGTTCTTCCCCCCAGCCACGTACAACACCACGGGTACCAGATAGGTGACAACGAGCACCCTGGGATGCCTGTTGTGGTTGGTCTTCCTCCTCAAAGCCACATTCCTCCTCTGACTCCTCTTCCTCACAATCCTCTTCCAGCGTTGCCGCAGGTCCAGCAAGCGATGCTGATAAGGCTGTTTCTGGTGGTGATGGTGACCACAACTCTTCCTCTTCACGCTCATCTACGGCCTGATCCAGCACTCTTCGCAGGGCACGCTCCAGGAAGAAAACAAATGGTATGATGTCGCTGATGGTGCCTTCAGTGCGACTGACTAGGTTTGTCACCTACTCAAAAGGACGCATGAGCCTACAGGCATTGAGCATGAGCGTCCAGTAACGTGGCAAAAAAATTGCCAGCTCCGCAGAGGCTGTCCTAGCACCCCGGTCATACAAATACTCGTTAACGGCTTTTTCTTGTTGGAGCAGGCGGTCGAACATTAGGAGTGTTGAATTCCAACGTTTTGGGCTGTCGCAAATCAAGCGCCTCACTGGCATGTTGTTTCGCAGCTGGATATCTGAAAAGTGCGCCATGGCCGTGTAGGAACGCCTGAAATGGCCACACACCTTCCTGGCCTGCTTCAGGACGTCCTGTAAGCCTGGGTACTTATGCACAAAGCGTTGTACGATCAGATTACACACATGTGCCATGCACGGCACATGTGTCAATTTGCCCAAATTCAATGCCGCCAACAAATTGCTTCCGTTGTCACACACCACTTTGCTGATCTCCAGTTGGTGCGGAGTCAGCCACTGATCCACCTGTGCGTTCAGGGCGGATAGGAGTGCTGGGCCGGTGTGACTCTCTGCTTTCAGGCAAGTCAACTCCAAGACGGCGTGACACTGCCGTATCCGGGATGTGGAATAGCCCCTGGGGAGCTGGGGGGGTGCCGTTGATGTGGAGCAAGACGCAGCAGCAGAAGACTCAGCTGAGGATGTTATGGAAGAGGATGGAGTAGGAGGAGTAGAGGAGGTGGCAGCAGGCCTGCCTGCAAGTCGTGGCGGTGTCACCAACTCCTCTGCAGAGCCACGCATTTCATGCTTGGCAGCCGTCAGCAGGTTTACCCAATGCGCAGTGTAGGTGATATACCTGCCCTGACCGTGCTTTGCAGACCAGGTATCAGTGGTCAGATGGACCCTTGCCCCAACACTGTGTGCCAGACATGCCATTACTTCCTTTTGCACAATCGAGTATAGGTTGGGGATTGCCTTTCATGCAAAGAAATTTCGGCCGGGTACCTTCCACTGCGGTGTCCCAATAGCTACAAATTTTTGGAACGCCTCAGACTCCACCAGCTTGTATGGTAAAAGCTGGCGGGCTAAGAGTTCAGACAAGCCAGCTGTCAGACGCCGGGCAAGGGGGTGACTTTGTGACATTGGTTTCTTACACTCAAACATGTCCTTGACAAACACCTGACTGTGGGCAGATGAGCAGGAACTGCTCAAGGCGAGAGACGGATTGGCGGATGGTTGAGAGGGGGCAAGGAGGACAGCAGTGGTTGACGTGGCTGAAGATGCTGGACCAGGAGGAGGATGGCGGCTTTGAGTTTGTGTGCTGCTTGTACTCATGTGTTGATCCCATAGGCGTTTGTGATGTGCGATCATGTGCCTTCGCAAAGCAGTTGTACCTAGGTGGGTGTTGGACTTCCCACGACTCAGTTTCTTTTGGCACAGGTTGCAAATGGCATCGCTGTTGTCAGAGGCAGACACACAAAAAAAATGCCACACTGCTGAGCTCTGCAATGACGGAATTCTGGTGGTGGCAACAGCATGTATTGATTGGCGTGCTGTCTGGCTGACCCCGGGTGCCGATGCATGCTGTCTGACTGTGCCACTAGCTCCTTGCGACGACCTCCCCCTGCTTCCAACTCGTCTCCTCCTCCTCTCTGTCTCCCCATCTGAACTTTCCCCCTGTTCTTCTTCTCTTCTAGCGGGCACCCACGTGACATCCACGGACACATCGTCGTCATCATCAACCGCTTCACTTGTATCTGACAACTCAGCAAAGGAAGCAGCAGCGGGTACAACATCATCATCATCACACCGTACGTCCATGTGTGTAATGCTGCCTGACTGAGACATATCCCTGTTATCTACATCCTCTGGCAATAATGGTTGCGCATCACTCATTTCTTCCAACTGATGTGTAAATAACTCCTCTGACAGATCAAGTGAAGCGGCTGTGGTGCTAGTGTTGGTGGTGGCGGCAGGCGGGCGAGTGGTAATTTGAGAGGTGCCCAAAGCTAAGCTGGAGGAGGATGGTGCGTCAAGGTTCCGAGCGGAAGCTGTAGAAGATTGGGTGTCCTGTGTTAGCCAGTCAACTATGTCCTCAGAACTTTTCGAGTTCAGGGTACGTGGCCTCTGAACACTGGGCATTATTCTAGGGCCAAAGGGAATCACAGCACCACGACGGCCCCTGCGGGGTGGCCTGCCTTTGCCTGTCATTTTTTTTTAGATTAGTTAAGTTGTACTATGCGTGCAAGCTACTGTGACACCAGATATGAGTGGCACTGTGCAGAAGTTGGCAGAGTAGACGCTGTAGGCCTGACACACACGCTTGCAGACAACTAACTGCTATTCAATCTATTACAGTCAAATTTATTTTATTTTTTTAAATGTACACTACTGTTACACCAGATATGAGTTGCACTGGTGTGACACTGTGCCCTGGCAGGCCCTGAAACGCACACGTGTGAAGGAAACTGACTGATATTATTTCACAGTAAATTATTATTATTTTTTTTTAAATGTACACTACTGTTACACCAGATATGAGTTGCACTGGTGTGACACTGTGCCCTGGCAGGCCCTGAAACGCACACGTGTGAAGGAAACTGACTGATATTATTTCACAGTCAATTTATTTTAATTTTTTTTAAAATGTACACTACTGTTACACCAGATATGAGTTGCACTGGTGTGACACTGTGCCCTGGCAGGCCCTGAAACGCACACGTGTGAAGGAAACTGACTGATATTATTTCACAGTAAAAAATTTTTTATTTTTTTTTAAATGTACACTACTGTTACACCAGATATGAGTTGCACTGGTGTAACACTGTGCCCTGGCAGGCCCTGAAACGCACACAGGCAACTGACAGCTATTATATTACAGTCAAAAAATTATTATTTTTTTAAATGCAAGCTATTGTGACACCAGATATGAGTGGTGGCACTGGGCAAGTGGGCACAGTATACGCTGTGAACCTGACACACACGCTGGCAGGCAGGCAACTGCAATTAGATTACACAGGAAAAAAAAAGCAGACTGATGTTCTAGCCCTAAAAAGGGCTTTTTGGGGTGCTGTCCTTACAGCAGAGATCAGATGAGTCCTTCAGGACTGTAGTGGACACTGAATGCACTAGCCTAGCTATCGATTTCCCTATTAAATCAGCAGCAGCTACACTGTCCCTCCTCTCACTAAGAATGCAGCTTCCGAATGAATCTAAAATGGATGCTGTCCAGGAGGTGGGAGGGTCTGCTGCTGATTGGCTGGAATGTGTCTGCTGACTGTGAGGTACAGGGTCAAAGTTTACTCAATGATGACGAATAGGGGGCGGACCGAACATCGCATATGTTCGCCTGCCGTGGCGAACGCGAACAAGCTATGTTCGCCGGGAACTATTCGCCGGCAAACTATTCGGGACATCTCTATGTGGTGGTCCTCATATGTTCTCTCTGGGCTCCTGAGTCCTGACAAGTTGTTTGAGGACCTTTCCCACTCTGCCAATCAGGGGCCGCAGCTGTGTCACGTGTCAGGGCAGTGATTTCCTGCTGAGCCAATCACTGGTCTGACACATAACACAGCTGCGGCCACTGATTGGCTGAGTGGGATAGGTACTCAACAACTTGTCGGGAGCACAGAGAGAAGATACCAGGACCACACAGAGGAGAAGGGGAGCTGCTGCAGACGGGAACAGGCCCAGGTTAGGAGCATAATGTTTATTTTTGCACAACATTAATAGAGGGGGGAAATGTGCCATGGAGGGGTTGGGGGTGATGTGCCATGGAGGGGGAGAAATGTGCCATAGAGGGGGTTGAAATGTGACATGGAGGGGGTTGAAATGTGACACAAAGGGGGTGATGTAAAAAACAGGGGGTGATGTGACATGGAGGGGGAGAAATGTGACATGGAGGGGGAGAAATGTCACATTTCTCCCCCTCCATGTCACATCACCCCCTATGTCACATTTCTCCCCCTCCATGTCACATCACCCCCTATGTCACATTTCTCGCCCCTCCATGTCACATTTCTCACCCCTCCATGTCACATTTCTCAGCCCCCTCCATGTCACATTTCTCAGCCCCCTCCATGTCACATTTCTCAGCCCCCTCCATGTCACATTTCTCAGCCCCCTCCATGTCACATTTCTCATCCCCCTCCATGTCACATTTCTCCCCCCTCCATGTCACATTTCTCATCCCCCTCCATGTCACATCACGCCCTCCTTTTTACATCACCCCCACTGAGTTGTGTGTGTGGGGGGGCGCGCCAAAATGTAGCTTTGCTTGTGTGTGCAAAAATCCTTGCACCGGCCCTGACGGTAAGCAGACCTGTTTGGAGGAGCTCCTGAGAACCAGACAAGACTTCCAGGGATATATCATCTTCCCAGCCCAGGGCCTGCCTCTTCCCCAGGAAGGTGGTAGTTCCCTGGGCCATGAAGCAAGCCAAGGCCCAGGATCCTGCCTCCCAGGGTAGGCCGGCGGGAGGTAGGGGAGGTGAGTTACCGTATAGACAAAAAATAATAACAGAAAAAACAAAGGTAAAAACATCCTGCACGGTATGATATATAAATGTGCGGATGTCCTTGGCCATATTATTGAAGAAAATCACAGAAATAAGATAAAAATGCACTTAGTAAAGTAGATGCAAGCATTATATATGGACAAAGTCCTCACTCTGATATAATAAAATCGGAGACACTCAGCCAATATATTTTGATCAAAACAAATCTGTGCCCGCTTACTAAGCGCCAAGGTGGTCTCAGGTCAGCCGGGTCCTATGCTAAATCTACCTAAGCCGTTGGGCTTCTATGTTCAGGAGTGCAGACGCCGAACATATGTGCATCAAGCAACCGATGGGAGGAGGAGCAAGCACAACTATATGTACCACCTAATCAAGGCGCTCTATTGGATTGGAAGGGCAAAAGTGCAAGGGAATGCTACTCCCAAGATAAATAGGTGCGTATTCACACTTGAAGGTGCCACTCCCTCAAGCAAATACTACATAGACAAAAAAAATCACAGAAAAAAACAAAGATAAAAACATCCGGCACGGTATGATATATAAATTTGCAGATGTCACTGGCCATATTATTGAAGAAAATCACAGAAATAAGATAATAATGCACTTAGTAAAGTAGATGCAAGCAGGGCCGCCATCAGGGGGGTACAGCTGATACCCCAGTAAGGGGTCCGGCCAGTTCCAATTTTAAATTTTATTTTTTTCCCCCCATTTGTCAGTGACTTGATCTTCATTGTGTCGCTAGAGGGGGGCAATTGATTATTCCTTGCCCGACCCGCTGATTCCCGTTTACCTGGTAATTTATACCTGGCTGCATTCCCCTTTAAAAGGCTCTGACTCTCTGAGCCGCTGCGCAGAGGAATGCAGCTGCGCAGGTGACATCAGACGCTGGCCGCTGCCTCACGCAGCCTTCAGATTAGCGCGCCGCCGCCGCCGGCGGGAACTTCTGTTCTGGGACTGGAAAGAATTGTGGAAGCCTGCCCAGCTGCCCTCGCCCCACTTAGCCAGCCCAGGAAGGAGTCAGTGCCGGCTCCATGCTCCAGCCTCCACTCCATCACATGTTGGACCACTTGGACGGACCCCAATGATATATTAAGGTCCATTAGGTTACTTTTTTTTCATAAGGGGCTGGGTGGGCTGGCAAGGGAGGGGTTAATAACAATAAGTGATGGACTATCATGGCCCTGTGGGATAATCCAGAAAACAGCTTTGCATTTTACCCCCGAGCAAAGACCACACAACATACATGTCGCATACTGAGCTGAGCTATTTCAAAGGCTCCAAATTATTTATTTTCATATTGATCCTTATGTTGTCTACTTGGCTAGGCAGCTCTATGTTGTGAGGTCTTTGCTCGGGGGTAAAATGCAAAGCTGTTTTCTGGATTATCCCACAGGGCCATGATCCTCGCTCCATCACATTGTTATTAACCCCTCCCTTGCCAGCCCACCCAGCCCCATTTAGCTGTGTGTTCTGCTTTGAAAAAAATGTTTAGGCCATGAAAGGGTTAATTAAGTGTTGGAGGGGGTGGGGGGTGTTATTATTGTGCATATTGTGTTTGGGATCCATTTAACAAGTTTGACCAGTTGGGTTTGAGAGTGGTTGAGTGTCATCCACAGATCCCCCATAAAAGTGTTATCCACAGATCCCCCATAAAAGTGTCATCCACAGATCCCCCATAAAAGTGTCATCCACAGATCCCCCATAACAGTGTGTCATCCACAGATCCCCATAACAGTGTGTCATCCACAGATCCCCCATAACAGTGTGTCATCCACAGATCCCCCATAACAGTGTGTCATCCACAGATCCCCCATAACAGTGTGTCATCCACAGATCCCCCATAACAGTGTGTCATCCACAGATCTCCCATAACAGTGTCATCCACAGATCCCCCCATAACAGTGACTGGAGCATACCTGCTGATAAACACACCTAGGCCACCACCAGTCAAGGTAAAAACTTACAGTTGTCAATAATGTAATGTAGTGTAGGGGTTCATGTAATGTTTTGAGGCCAAAATGGCACAGATGACCACCAAGAATATCTAAAATTAGCTGGTCAAGTAAAATGTTGACTGAAACAATCATTAAATAGGTGGCCGACAAAAAGGGGCGGGTTAAAGGGTGTGGTCAATGGGCTGAGTCAAGCGGGGTGGAAAAATTAGCTTTCGCCTAGTGGGGGGCCCAGGCCTTGAGCTGTGTAAGGGGCCCCAAAATTTCTGATGGCAGCCCTGGATGCAAGCATTATATATAGACAAACTCCTCACTCTGGTCCTACGCTAAACCTACCTAAGCCGTTGGGCTTCTGTTAAAGGGAGTCTGTCACCAGCATTTCCCTTTTTTAACCCTTCCCACAGCTCCCTAGCATGCTTACAGTTAATAAAAACGTTACCTCTGGCATCAATCCTGGACTTATAGAACCCTCACAAACGATCTTTATAAGATATGCAAATGAGGGCTCGCAAGTGCCCAGGGGCGGCGTTACTCTCTTAGGTGCCCTGCTTGCTCAGCCTTCTCATTGCGTCCCCCCGCCCCTTCCTACCCTCTGCCCGCCCATCCTTTCCCTCTGACCGCCTTTGTACTAACTTGTTATGCTGCCGATATCCCGCGCCTGCGCACTCATTCCTTTGGACGGCGCATGCGCACTGCGATGCCCATTCCTTGTACGGCATCACAGTAACTATTGCGCATGCGCCGGCTAACGACGCGAAAATCGGCGTTGTTAGCCGGCGCATGCGCAATAGTTACTGTGATGCCGTACAAGGAAAGGGCATCGCAGTGCGCATGCGCCGGCCAAAGGAATGAGTGCACAGGCACGGGATATCGGCAGCATAACAAGTTAGTACAAAGACGGTCAGAGGGAAAGGATGGGCGGGCAGAGGGTAGGAAGGGGCGGGGGGACGCAATGAGAAGGCTGAGCAAGCAGGGCACCTAAGAGAGTAACGCCGCCCCTGGGCACTTGCGAGCCCTCATTTGCATATCTTATAAAGATCGTTTTTGAGGGTTCTATAAGTCCAGGATTGATGCCAGAGGTAACGTTTTTTTTATTAACTGTAAGCATGCTAGGGAGCTGTGGGAAGGGTTAAAAAAGTGAAATGCTGGTGACAGACTCCTAAGGAAATTATCCACCTTTTCTGAAAGTGGATATTAAAATGTTTTCATTTCTCTGTGTGCGTGATAGAATGCGATGACAATTGGAAAAACAAGAAGATACCAGTGACATAAGCAAAAACTATAGAAGTTAGCCGTGTGTGTTAAGATAAGATAAGTGTATGTACGTACTAATAACCAAATATGCATTTCTTGCTAAAAACCTAACTCAAGCAGTTAACACATTCCTGGAAAGGGGAAAACTTATAAAATACTAACCAATCAATAGATGGATTCAGTTGTAACCAATCAGAAGTATTATTTGTGTACCAATCAAAAGCCATTATTGAAATATCTGTAAACCAATCATGTTTTACTTTAAGAGGTTACACCCTTTGTCTCTGTGTATAAATAAAAGGCCCAGGACACTCCCAGTTTGGGTTCTTGGCAGAGTTTTGACACTGATCTCTGTAATTTTCCATTGTCGACATCATTCACCTGAACACGTGGCAACGATCATCATGTGACTGACCCCTGGTCTGCCACAACATTTTCTATGTTCAGGAGCGCAGACGCTGCACATATGGTGTGCTGCTCCTAGTCACCTCCATGTACATTAAGCAACCGATGGGAGGAGGAGCAAGCACACCTGTATGTACCACCTAATCAAGGCGGTCTATCAGATAGGAAGGGCAAAAGTGCAAAGGAATGCTACTCCCAAGATAAATAGGTGCACGGTATGATATATACCAGGCATCCTCAAACTGCGGCCCTCCAGCTGTTGTAAAACTACAACTCCCACAATGCCCTGCTGTAAGCTGATACCTGTAGGCTGTTCGGGCATGCTGGGAGTTGTAGTTTTGCAACAGCTGGAGGGCCTCAGTTTGAGGATGCCTGATATATACAGTTGCAAGAAAAAGTATGTGAACCCTTTGGAATGATAGGGATTTCTGCACAAATTGGTCATAAAATGTGATCTGATCTTCATCTAAGTCACAACAATAGACAATCACAGTGTGTTTAACCCCCATTTTTTGCAAATCTGACCAGTGTCACTTTAAGTGCTGATAACTTTAAAACGCTTTGACTTATCCAGGCCATTCTGAGATTATTTTTTCATCACATATAGTACTTTATGACACTGGTAAAATGAAGTGAAAAAAATTCATTTTAATTTATAAAAAAATACCAAATTTACCCAAAATTTTTTAAAAATTGCAAATTTCCAAGTTTCAATTTCTCTACTTCTATAATACATAGTAATACCTCAAAAATGTTTTATTACTTTACATTCCCCATATGTCTACTTCATGTTTGGATCATTTTGGGAATGATATTTTATTTTTTGGGGATGTTACAAGGCTTAGAAGTTTAGAGGCAAATCTTGAAATTTTTCAGAAATTTTCAAAAACCCAATATTTAGGGACCAGTTCAGGTCTGAAGTCACTTTGCGAGGCTTACATAATAGGAACCACCCAAAAATGACCACTTTCTATAAACTACACCCCTCAAGGTATTCAAAACTGATTTTACAAACGTCGTTAACCCTTTAGGTGTTCCACAAGAATTAATGGAAAATAGAGATACAATTTTAAATATTTACTTTTTTGGCAGATTTTCCATTTTAATACATTTTTTCCAGTTACAAAGCAAGGGTTAACAGCCAAACCAAACTCAATATTTATGGCCCTGATTCTGTAGTTTACAGAAACACCCCATATGTGGTCATAAACCGCTGTACGGGCACACGGCAGGGCGCAGGAGGAAAGGAATGCCATACAGTTTTTGGAAGGCAGGTTTTGCTGGACTGGTTTTTTTAACACCATGTCCCATTTAAAGCCCCCCTGATGCACCCCTAAAGTAGAAACTCCATAAAAGAGACCCCATCTAAGAAACTACACCCCTCAAGGTATTCAAAACAGATTTTACAAACGTTGTTAACCCTTTAGGTGTTCCACAAGAGTTATTGGCAAATGGAGATGAAATTTCAGAATTTAAATTTTCAAATTAGACCAGGTTGTCACGGATGCGGCGATACCTAATATGTATACTTTTTTAAAATTTATTTTACACAATGATTTCTTTTTTCAAACAAAAAAAATCATGTTTTAGTGTTTCCATAGTCTGAGATCCATATTTTTTTCAGTTTTTGGGCGATTACCTTGGGTAGGGTATGATTTTTGCGGGTTGAGATGACGGTTTTATTGGCACTATTTTGGGGTGTGTGTGACTTTTTGAATGCTTGCTATTACACTTTTTGTGATGTAAGGTGACAATTTTTTTTATTTAGCACAGTTTTTATTTTTTATTTTTTACGGTGTTCACCTGAGGGGTTAGGTCATGTGATATTTTTATAGAGCCGGTCGATACGGACGCAGCGATACCTAATATGTATACTTTTTTTTATTTATGTAAGTTTTACACAATGATTTCATTTTTGAACCCAAAAAAATCATGTTTTAGTGTTTCCATAGTCTGAGAGCCATAATTGTTTCAGTTTTTGGGCGATTACCTTGGGTAGGGTATGATTTTTGCGGGATGAGATGACGGTTTTATTGGCACTATTTTGGGGTGCGTGTGAATTTTTGATCGCTTGCTATTACAATTTTTGTGATGTAAGGTGACAAAAAATTGCTTTTTTTACACCGTTTTTACTTAAAATTTTTTACGGTATTCACATGAGGGGTTAGGTCATGTGATATTTTTATAGAGCAAGTTATTACGGATGCTGCGATACCTAATATGTATACATTTTTTTATTTATGTAAGTTTTACACAATGATTTCATTTTTGAAGCAAAAAAATCATGTTTTAGTGTTTCCATAGTCTGAGAGCCATAATTGTTTCAGTTTTTGGGCGATTACCTTGGGTAGGGTATGATTTTTGCGGGATGAGATGACTGTTTTATTGGCACTATTTTGGGGTGCGTGTGACTTTTTGATCGCTTGCTATTACAATTTTTGTGATGTAAGGTGACAAAAAATTGCTTTTTTACACCGTTTTTACTTAAAAAAATTTACGGTATTCACATGAGGGGTTAGGTCATGTGATATTTTTATAGAGCAAGTTATTACGGATGCTGCGATACCTAATATGTATACATTTTTTTATTTATGTAAATTTTACACAATGATTTCATTTTTGAAGCAAATAAAATCATGTTTTAGTGTTTCCATAATCTGAGAGCCATAATTTTTTCAGTTTTTGGGCGATTACCTTGGGTAGGGTATGATTTTTGCGGGATGAGATGACGGTTTTATTAGCACTATTTTGGGCTGCGTGTGACTTTTTAATAGCTTGCTATTACACTTTTTGTGATGTAAGGTGACAAAAAATGGGATTCAAGGAAAGAAAAAGAATACCGAGATAAAAGCCGCACATCTAAAAATGTATCAAATTTATTTAAAGCAAAAGACACGACAGGAAACAAGTTAAAATTATTGTATACAATATATCAGGGCCATGTGAACCAATTGCACATGCCACACTGACTCACCACAAAAGCATGAACATACCCCCACATGAATAGATGTATAACAGTTTAAAGTGCATGAAATCCATCAACAAAGTAGAAAGCTGTAATACTTATCATTCAAAGTAGCATAGTGGGGGGGGGTGCGTGGTGGTCAGGACAAAAGCCCAATGCGTATCGCCAGGCTCTGCTGGCTTCCTCAGGGGTGCCTGTACCTGAATGGCACATGAACTGGTATATATACACATAGTAACTGAATAGCAATCATTTTCACCTGTGTCAGAAGGCGTTCACATGGGGTGTGAGGGCGGCAACCCCACGCTGGTGAGGGAGGGGGATGGAAAGGGGGGAGGAGGAGGAGGGAGGAGGGAGGAGGAGGCTCAATACCCTCTGTAGAGGGTCGGTGTGGCAGCCAGTGAACGCCAAACAACGGGGACCAGAAGTGACGTCCACATAGCCGAACCGGCGCGTCCTGCACTCCAGATGACGGGAGCAACAGGGCGCGCAGGCCAGGAAGGCACCCACTGCGTGTCTGTAATGACCGGCGTCACGCAAACGGAGGGAAATGGGAAGGCCCTGTCCAAGGGAGAGGGAAAGATGGTGAGATAGCAGACCACCAAGGCCCAACAGGGATCCGGAGGGTAACGTTCTGGAACAACAACCAGGGAACACAGCTACACAGCTCCAGTGGGTCAGTATAGAAGTCCAGGCAGGAAGCTCTATATCTGGCAACCAGAGAAGTGAGAGATGGGAATATAAGGAGGTTGGGATTGCTGGACAAGAAACAGCTGAGGAGGAGAAGCTACGGATCCCTGAGTGAGCCAAAAAGGATTGCAAGGCAAACTCAGAAAGCTACCATTAATAAACAGCAGTCTTTAGACATAGAGCGCGCAGCCACCCGCTGTGACTTCCTGACCCCGGGTATAACGGAGTCAGGCGTGGCTCTTGACACCCTCGTGACAGTACCCCCCTCTCTACGAGGGGCCTCCGGACACTCAGGACTAGGTCTCTCAGGATGAGAGGCATGAAAAGCCCGAACTAACCTGTCGGCGTTTACCTCAGACGCTGGAACCCACATTCTTTCCTCGGGACCGTAACCCCTTCAATGCACCAAATATTGAAGAGAACGGCGGACCCGACGAGAATCAACAATTTTGGATATTTGAAACTCTAGATTACCATCCACAACAACAGGAGGAGGTGGCAGCGGTGACGGTTCTAGAGGTGGAACATACTTCTTGAGTAACGACTTATGGAAGACGTTATGGATTTTAAAAGTCTGAGGTAGCTCCAGGCGAAAAGCCACGGGGTTAATGATGGCTACTATTTTGTAAGGGCCAATGAACCTAGGACCCAGTTTCCAAGAGGGAACCTTTAATTTAATATTCCTAGTAGACAACCACACATAGTCATTCACTCCTAGGTTCGGACCTGGCGACCGTCTCTTATCAGCCATGCATTTATATTTACCTCCCATATTTTTCAAATTAGCTTGCACTTTCTGCCATACAGAAGAAAGAGATGACGAAAACCGTTCCTCTTCGGGAACCCCAGAAGACCCCCCCTCTTTGAAAGTACAGAATTGGGGATGAAAACCATATGCACCAAGAAATGGTGACTTGCCAGTAGATTCCTGACGGCGATTATTTATGGCAAACTCGGCTAACGGTAAATATGATGACCACACCTCTTGGTTTTCAGACACAAAACATCTTAGATATGTCTCCAGGTTTTGGTTGGTACGCTCAGTCTGTCCATTCGACTGAGGATGGAAAGCTGAGGAAAAGGACAAGTGTACCCCCAAACGGGAACAAAAAGCTTTCCAAAATTTAGAAATAAACTGGGTTCCCCGATCCGAAACAACATCGGAAGGGACCCCGTGAAGCTTCACGATTTCACTGATGAATACCTGAGCAAGAGTCTTAGCATTAGGTAGTGCGGGTTACGCAATGAAGTGTACCATTTTGCTAAACCTGTCTACTACTACCAAGATAACTGTTTTACCCGCAGACAAAGGTAAGTCAGTGATAAAATCCATTGACAGATGTGTCCATGGCCTATTGGGAATGACAAGTGGCAATAAAGACCCTGCAGGACGTGTATGAGAGACTTTCGCGCGCGCACAAGTAGAACAGGAAGACACAAAATCCATTACATCCTGACGCAACCTTGGCCACCAAAAACGACTAGACAATAGCTCCAAGGCTGCTTTACTACCCGGGTGCCCAGCAAGTGCCGAATTATGATGTTCCTTTAATAATTCGAGACGCAGGTTTAACGGTACAAACAATTTCTCTGAGGGTCCCCCTGGGCCTCTAACACCTTCCCCTCCAGAACAGAGTGTACCGCAGAGACAACCACTCCTCTTTGTAGAATGAGTACCGGATCACTCACATTACCCCCTCCAGGGAAACAACGAGATTGGTATTTTTTGCCCCAGGACCATAGGTAATAACAAAGTTAAACCTGGTAAAAAAATAGCGACCACCTAGCTTGTCTAGGGGTGAGACGCTTAGCTGATTCGAGGTACAGAAGGTTTTTGTGGTCCGTAATCACAGTGACGGGGTGGATTGCCCCCTCTAAAAAGTGATGCCATTCTTCAAATGCTAGTTTAATAGCTAATAGTTCCCTATTGCCAATATCATAGTTCTTCTCTGCTGCAGATAGTTTTTTAGAAAAGAACGCACAAGGACGCCATTTGCCAGGAGACGGACCCTGAGACAGCACAGCCCCCACTCCCACCTCTGACGCATCAACTTCAACAATAAAAGGCTGGGAGACATCAGGTTGGATTAGTACAGGTGCCGAGGTAAACCTCTCTTTTAGAGAGGAAAAAGCAATTTTAGCGGCGTCAGACCATTTCGAAAAATCAGTCCCCTTCCTAGTCATGTCAGTAAGGGGTTTTACAATCACCGAATAATTTTTAATGAACTTTCTATAGAAATTTGCAAAGCCCAAGAACCGTTGCAGTGCTTTGAGGTTCTCAGGAAGATACCAATCTAAAATTGCCTGGACCTTCCTAGGATCCATACAGAAACCTGAAGCAGATAATAAATAACCTAGGAACTGTATTTCCTGAACGGCGAAGACACACTTTTCAATTTTAGCATATAATTTATTCGTCCGTAGGACCTGCAGTACCTGTCTGACATGCACCTCATGTGTTTTCAGATCAGACGAATAAATTAAAATATCATCTAGGTATATCACCACAAACCTGCCGATAAGATGGCTAAAAATGTCATTAACGAAATGTTGGAAGACAGCAGGAGCATTGGTCAGACCGAAAGGCATGAATAGATTTTCATAATGCCCCTCAGGGGTGTTAAAAGCTGTCTTCCACTCATCCCCTTCCTTGATACGAATCAGATTGTAGGCCCCCCTAAGATCAAGTTTGGAGAACCACCTACCACCCGCAATCTGATTAAACAGGTCAGGAATGAGAGGAAGAGGGTATGGGTCTCGGATGGTTATCCAGTTTAATTCGCGAAAATCTAGGCAAGGACGCAGGCCCCCATCTTTCTTTTTAACGAAGAAAAACCCTGCAGCCACGGGTGAAGAAGAGGGTCTGATGTGTCCCTTAGCCAAGCTCTCGGAGATATAATCTTTCATGGCTTGTCTCTCCGGACCCGAAAGATTATATAACCTGGTCTTGGGTAATTTTGCACCGGGAATCAGGTTAACCGGGCAATCATAAGGACGGTGAGGTGGTAACTTCTGGCAACCCTTTTCAGAAAAAACGTCCTCAAAGTCCGAAATAAATGTAGGTAGGGTAGCTATGGAGGCGACTAAGCAATTGCTATTTAAACAATTTTCTCTGCAATGCTCACTCCACTCCAATATCTCCCTGGCCTGCCAATCCACCACTGGATTGTGCGCTACCAACCAGGGAAGACCCAACACCACAGGAGTGGGAAGCCCCTCCAGAACGTAACATGAAAGCCACTCGTTATGGTGGTCCCCTACCCGAAGGTGTAAGTTATGGACAATGTGAGTGAGGTTTCTCTGAGACAGAGGAGCAGAATCAATAGCGAATATGGGAATAGGTCTCTGTAGCGTACAGAGAGACAAACCCATAGTGTGGGCAAAATGGGCATCTATCAAATTTACTCCTGCTCCACTGTCTAGAAAAAAAGAAATAGTCTCCGTCTTAACACCAAAAACAACAACCGCTGGCAACACAAATTGCGATGTTCGTATGGAGGAAACGTATACCCCCCGGCTGACATCCTCCACACAGCCTGGGGTTAGTAGTTTTCCGACGGTCTTTTTTTTTTTGAGAAAGGAAGGACAGACATTAATAAAATGACCCCTCTCTCCACAGAAAAAACAAACCCCCTGCCTACGGCGAGCCTCAGGAGGACGGACCTGACGAGTAGTTCCTCCTAGCTGCATAGGCTCGTCTAAGTCCGTACAGACTAACTGCTGCTTGGGAGGGGTTACCAGTTGCTCCGGATCTTTCAATCTGTCCCTAAGACGTCTATCTATCTTGATAGAAAGGGACATAACCGCATCAAGGGAAAAGGGAGTCTCATACAGCGCAAGCGCATCCTTAATCCTTTCGGATAACCCAGAGCAGAACTGACTCCTGAGAGCCGGGTCGTTCTACTGGGTATCCGTAGCCCACCTACGGAACTCTGAGCAATACTCCTCTACTGGCCGCTCTCCCTGTAGGAGTCTCCGTAACTTTGATTCAGCCAGTGCGATTCGGTCAGGGTCATCATATATGACCCAAGGCCCCAAAAAATTCATCCACTGACCGGAGAGCCTGGGAATCAGTGGGTAAAGAGAACGCCCAGGATTGCGGGTCCCCCTGAAGCAGGGAAATAACAACCCCCACCCGCTGTTCTTCATTAACAGAGGAGTAAGGGCGCAGTTTAAAATATAATTTACAGGCCTCACGGAACGTCACAAATTTGTCCCTTCCCCCTTTTTATTTTTTTCACCTACACAAAATAAGGGCCAGATATAATGTAATTACCGGCGTCACGCAAAGGGAGGGAAATGGGAAGGCCCTGTCCAAGGGAGAGGGAAAGATGGTGACCCCTGACTCACCTTGCGGCTGGCACCTGACTGCCCTGACGTCCCTAGACGGGTTCCTCACCCGTACGCCGATCTCGTGCCTAAACCCTGGCTTTCCCTAAGATGAGCCCTATGTAGTGAACGGGGAGGTGGGATCACTAGTCCGCACCACTGACACTAAGAGGAAAACACCAAGGAGAGGACAGACAATACAGACAAACATATAATCCCAAGTGGGCGACAACAGCAGACCACCAAGGCCCAACAGGGATCCGGAGGGTAATGTTCTGGAACAACAACCAGGGAACACAGCTACACAGCTTCAGTGGGTCAGTATAGAAGTCCAGGCAGGAAGCTCTATATCTGGCAACCAGAGAAGTGAGAGATGGGAATATAAGGAGGTTGGGATTGCTGGACAAGAAACAGCTGAGGAGGAGAAGCTACGGATCCCTGAGTGAGCCAAAAAGGATTGCAAGGCAAACCCAGAAAGCTACCATTAATAAACAGCACTGTCTTTAGACATAGAGCGCGCAGCCACCCGCTGCGACTTCCTGACCCCGGGTATAACGGAGTCAGGCGTGGCTCTTGACACCCTCGTGACAGTGTCACATGTGGGAAGATCACCGTAGCAACAGGAGGACGCCAAAGCAAAAAACGGAAGTGACGTCCGCGCGTGAGCATAACCGAGCCGGCGCGTCCTGCGTTCCATATACCGGAAACAGCAGGGCGCGCAGTCTCAGGAAGCACACACTGTGTGCCACACATCGGAAGCCATATTACAGAATTAAAGCGCGATTATGCGCACATAGAACAAGCCCTGTCGTGAGGGGACAAAGCAAATTAAAAAAGAGAGGAAACGATCAACGGATAAGGATATCTAACATATACAGTATAGACAATGCCTTGAACCCAAGGGGGACTCAAAACACTGTATCATTACATGATTTAGTATACTCAAAGACTACCGAATTACATATAGAGTAAAAAGCAAAAAGTAGAAAAAGAAAAATAAGAAAAATATATATAAATAAAAAGACCTATATATAAGAGGTGCAAGAAATATATATAAATAACAATCCATTAATAAATAATGTATGAAAGTGGATTGCAAGATGAGAGTAACCAAAATTAATTATGTGCTTATGGAGCTACATAAGTTGTGCCCCTTACCGAGTGATTTAATGAGTAACCCTATTTATGTGTGCTAATCAATTATTATTGTTTGTGCTAGTGTTTTGATGTGATTAACTAATATGTCCATTTTACATGAATATATTTTTTCAATATTTATTACTTTTTATTTTATATTTTTTATGTTTTTTGTTATAATTTGTTATTTTTTAGTTTTTATTCTTTGTATTTTTTGGTCCTATGTTTTATATTTTTCTCTATTCTATGTTTCTTATATTTTTTATATATATCTTTTTATTTTATATTATTTGCGTTTTTATTATTATTATTCTTATTGTTAATAATATTTTTTGTTATATTTTTAATTATTAGTTGTGGTCGGATCGGCTATCAGAAAGGTGAACCTAACCTATCTAACCCTATCTACAACAAGCAGTAGAATTATGCCATAACTGCTGTGGAAGGGCAGCCTAAAGTGGGCCACCCTAATGTGAAGTGACTGTAAGATGGTGTGGGTGGGTGGGTGGGTGGGTGGGTGAAATCAGCTGAATCGGCATCAGCCTGGGCCCACAGGTGCCTATAAATAGCCTAGTAATCAGCCAGCCTGGGCCCACAGGTACGTATGAATAGCCTTGTAATCAGCCTCCCCTCACACAAATGCAGCAATATCTTGCTTATACTTGTGGTCAGATCGGCTATCAGAAAGGTGAACCTAACCTATCTAACCCTATCTACAACAAGCAGTAGAATTATGCCATAACTGCTGTGGAAGGGCAGCCTAAAGTGGCCAAAAAGAGCAGACCTTAGTTTAGAGTAAATATATACATACCGTTACGACACCCACTTTTGAACGAAAAGACCTTTCACGATGAAGGTGCGGAATATACCGTATATAACACAGTGACTTCCATCTACCTTACCTCTTTGTCTTGTGCACTGCCACATCGTTCTTGGAGATGGTTAATGCTGATGCGATTGAAAGAGTGGCTGGTAACCAGAAACGATTTACTCCTATGTTGACTAACATATGACCATATTATGAGAAGGTCTGAATCCTGAGAGCTGCAGACTGAAACAAACAATGGTGAATCTGTTGGAAGGCCTAGATGAACTCCAACCATTCGCCAAGGGCCCTGATCGGACACCAACTGTTCCTGGTGGCAAAATACTTCACCTCTACTTATTCCCCAGGCCACACTTTTTATTTTATTTTTTATAAAGGACCCAAAAGTTAGAACATGGCGTATGCAGTCTTACTCTAGTAGTAAATTAAGTGAAATGTGTAAACTCACCAGGCCTGGGGAACCATACACAGGAATACATGGCTATTTCGATTAATGAGCTAATGTTGCCTGTAATAAGGACAGAACGTACACATAATACCTGCAGTTGTGACAGAAAATAAGCTTGAGGTCGTGATAAACTATGTATGCTGCGCCTGTAGTCGTGATAGGACTTGTTGTGTCAGAAGACATGACAGACTTCGTAAGCTGCGCCTTATTACTGTACCTCCTACTGGAAGATGGACCGATACCCAGGACTTAGGCCGGACACCAACACCCTCGGCCCCAGTTTGTAGATGAAGTAAGCATGCCTGGGAGAAGATTATGTCCGCAAAGGCAGGCTTGGGATGATTGTTGTGGGACCACGCAGCCGGCCTCGAATGGCGTTGTTGTGTGTAAAATTTAAACGGAGAAGCCATGCGTGAGAGACTCTAATGGCAGAGACATGTGTAACACTAAAAGGGAGAAGCCATGCGTGAGAGACTAATGGCGGAGTCATATGTGTAAAACTAAAACGGAGAAGCCATGCGAGAGAGACTAATGGCGGAGACATATGTGTAACACTAAAACGGAGAAGCCATGCATGAGAGACTAATGGCGGAGTCATACGTGTAAGACTAAAACGGAGAAGCCATGCGTGAGAGACTCTAATGGCGGAGTCATATGTGACACTAAAAGGGAGAAGCCATACGTGAGAGACTCTAATGGCTAAGCCATGCGTGAGAGACTCTAATGGCGGAGTCATATGTGACACTAAAAGGGAGAAGCCATACATGAGAGACTCTAATGGCTAAGCCATGCGTGAGAGACTCTAATGGCGGAGTCATATGTGAAACTAAAAGGGAGAAGCCATACGTGAGAGACTCTAATGGCTAAGCCATGCGTGAGAGACTCTAATGGCGGAGTCATATGTGACACTAAAAGGGAGAAGCCATACGTGAGAGACTCTTATGGCTAAGCCATGCGTGAGAGACTCTAATGGCGGAGTCATATGTGACACTAAAAGGGAGAAGCCATACGTGAGAGACTAATGGCTAAGCCATGCGTGAGAGACTCTAATGGCGGAGTCATATGTGACACTAAAAGGGAGAAGCCATACGTGAGAGACTCTAATGGCTAAGCCATGCGTGAGAGACTCTAATGGCGGATTCATATGTGACACTAAAAGGGAGAAGCCATACGTGAGAGACTCTAATGGCTAAGCCATGCGTGAGAGACTCTAATGGCGGAGTCATATGTGTAACACTAAAAGGGAGAAGCCATGCGTGAGAGACTAATGACGGAGCCATGTGTAACACTGAAAGTGAGAAGCCATGCGTGCGAGACTAATGGCGGAGTCATATGTAACACTGAAAAGGAGAAGCCATGCGTGAGAGACTCTAATGGCAGAGCCATACGTGCGAGACTCTAATGACGGATTTTTTTATTTTTTTTTATTTTTTATAAACCACTTATGCAGCACCAGTATGACTTGGGGACTCGCATAACCATGACCCTCTCCGACAATAAACCTAGGATGCTAACCAGCCTACAACCATATTGTACCCCTAACAAATAACATGAAGAACGGTCATCGGGCCTCCGAAGCCATGAGACTGACCTGGATGACCTTACAGTGACGATAAGTAATTAAAACGTGAGCCAGACCTAATGGAAAATGCATAGACATTAGTGATCCGAACTACTTGCATGAACGAAACATTAAATCAACCGCGAACCATGAAATTGAAACAGATGGGAGAAAAAGAGCCAGAGGCATTGCAATTCGCTAAGAAAAGACCCTTGTCGTGACAAACGAATGAACTGTGAAAACATAATAGGAACTTACTCCTATTGGCCCACTGACCGCTAGGGAGCTATTTGGTTAACTGGGGCAGGAGACCAATCTGAGTGAATGTGAACCAGAAGTAAAGGAGACCAGTCTGAGTGAATGCAAACCAGGACTAAAGAACACCACCAATTTTATTAATTTTTCCCCCCCTTCCCCCCCCCCCCCAAGTAAACAAAAAAAGGTAGGCCTAAGGAATGTAACAAACCACCTAGGAAAGAACCGTAAGCAGCTATGTTTATCGGAAGAGCAGTATCAGAGCAGTGTGCTGATAGCCCTAGTAAGAATACTGAGTAACCATTATGTAGCAATGAAAAGAAATGCAGCTTTAAGTGGAAGCAGAGTATAACACATGATGCAAGAACAAGTGGGTAAATGCAGCTCTGGATGTGAGTGGTGCCTAAAAACATGGTATGGGCACAGCTCTGAGTATGAGCATGAGGAGCATGGTATAAAGCAGCCGTATGAATGCAATCTAAAAGTGAGCAGAGTATTAATGTAATGCAACAGCGGGCGTATGACCGCAGCTCTTAGTAGTAAATGGCATATAGGACAAAATGTAAATGCAGACACACGGACGTAGCTTTGAAGGTAACAATCCTAACCACGATCATTTGACCCTGAGCGCCCAACCCCCTTCGCCTCCGAGCGCCACAAGTCACGGACCGTGTAACCAAGTCCAATCCTATGGCCGCACTCGCCTGGCACCTTCTGCCATTGCCCAGGCGCAAACGAACCTCCACATGATGCTGCAGGAGGGTTTTTTTTTTTTTTTTTTTTTCTTCTCCCCCCCCCCCCCCTTTTTTTTTTTTTTTTTTAAATTGACTATTGATCCACATTTACCATCACTCAAACCCAGCACATGTGCTTGAGCCAACTGCAGACACGCGCCCCGCATGTAAACCAGGTATCAGAAAACATACAACCATGCCCACTCGAAGCACATGCTACCCCAATAATTGTATGCAATGGCCTCACCAGGCCTCTGAATAGCCAGACAAACAATACAAACAACCATGGTTCGACCATTAGCGCCCAAACTCTGCTTCATCCCAGAGTGCTACATGTCGCGGACCGCAGCGTGGGTCCCATGCAAACAACTCCGATCCTACCATGAATACCAGCGCCCTCCTGAGACATTCTGCCGTCGCCCAGCTGTAAGGAGCCTCCACACCATGCTGCTGTATCCTAGCGCTGAGCCAGAGGTAGTGAAATCAGCTGAATCGGCATCAGCCTGGGCCCACAGGTGCCTATAAATAGCCTAGTAATCAGCCAGCCTGGGCCCACAGGTACGTATGAATAGCCTTGTAATCAGCCTCCCCTCCCACAAATGCAGCAATATCTTGCTTATACTTATTTATTGATTATATTAATAATTTATGAAAAAGATATGTATGTGTAGAAAAAAAAAAAAAAAGAAGAAGGGAGAAGGGGGGGGGAAGGGGGGGGGGGAGAGGAGGGAAGGGGGGGGGAGAGGAGGGAAGGGGGGGGGGAGAGGAGGGAAGGGGGGGGAAGGGGAGGGAAGGAGGGGGGAAGGGAAAGAAAAAAAGGGGGGCTTTGTCCCATCACCCACAGGGAACCCGAACAGGAACCGGAAGAAGGAGGAATAGGTATTGCACATAAAGAAAATATGTATATATATATATATATATATATATATATATATATAAAAATTTAGCATATTGCACTGAATCGGTAAGTCCGGGGAAAAATATGCAAGAAGCAAACATAGTGAGTCCTTCACTGTATATCCGGATAAGGGATCCAAAACGACAGTCCAAAAGATTCTTTATATTCCATGCCGGGCTGTTCCAGGTGAAGAAGGGAGAAAGGATATTCCGACAGTACCCAAAAGCGATGAAGCAATTGATCATGTGCAAAACAAAAAGCGGAAGGTGTATAAATCTAAGAAAGAAAAATAGAAAACAACAAAAATGTGTGTAAATAAACCATTATTTAGCATAGAAACCTGTGAATAAAAGTTCCTCGTTAAGACCCTGTGGGGACAAGCTGTCCAAATTATAAATCCATCGGGATTCAGCTTTAAGCAAACATTGTGTCATGTGTGTGCCCCTGATATTGTAATGGACTTTTTCTAAGCCCACCACCTGCAAACCATTGTACTTACCACCATGGTAGGATCCAGGAAATGTGTAGCCACAGAAGTGAGAGGTTTCTCCTTTTCAGCCCTGTCCCGTGTAGCCAAAGTGATGTTAGACATGTGTTGCTGGATCAGTTTCCGCAATTCCTGTGAAGTTTGCCCCACATATATCTTCTTACATGGGCAAATGATTCCATATACGGTGTTCCTGGTGCGACAATTAACGTAGTGTTTAAGGCGTATACACTCCTTACCGTTCAGAAAGTTGTCTTTGCCCAACATGGATGGGCAAACATTACATTGACCACACGGGTGTGTGCCCTTTAATTTGACACCTCTGTTCAACCCCCGTATAGAGCGCTGGAAATGGCTCCGTACGAGTTGATCTTTTAGAGAGGGTGCCTTACGTGCAATAATCTTTGGTTTATTCTCCACATAGGGCGTCAACCTTTGATCGGACGTGAGCAGAAACCAGTGATTCTCCAAGATCTTATAGAGTGCTGTCCACTGATTGTTGTAACGGGTGATAAGATGTATCTTACCGTCCCTAATCTTAGGCCTGGAAGTGAACAACTGAGTTCAATCCGAGCTCTTGGCACTGGAAACAATTTTCTTGGGGTAGCCCCTGTTTTGAAACCGTGATGACAACTCTGCTGAGGCTGCCCTAAAGTCGGTCAGATGTGTACAGTTGCGTCGTAATCTGAGAAATTGACCTTTCGGTATTCCATTCTTCATATGTGCCGGATGAAAACTTCGGTAATGTAACAGACTGTTAGTAGCAGTGCTTTTTCGGAAGAGGGAAGTGACAATCCGTTCATTCTCCTTGCGTAATTTCAAATCCAAAAAGTCGACTGCGGATATTCAAGTTATTGTCATTTAATGTGTCAATGAATTGGACACAAGTCTCCTTGGAACCCTGCCAAAAACACAGAATGTCATCAATATAGCGGAACCAGCCCACCACACACTCACTAAAGAGCAGCGACGGGTACACGCACAACTCCTCCCACCAACCCGAAAATAGGTTTGCGTAGGAGGGTGCGCACCGCGCCCCCATCGCCGTTCCATACTCCTGCCTGTAAAAAATCTGATCAAAAACAAAATAGTTATGATGTAAAATAAAATGCAGAAGGCTCACCAGGAATGCGTGGTGGGCTGGCTCCGCAGTAGCCGACCTCTCCAGAAAGTGGGTAGTGGCCCCAATGCCATCCTTTTGCGCAATGCTGGTATACAAAGACTCCACGTCACAGGTCACCAAAAATACGTCAGATGTAAATGACACATGATCCAGCATCTCAATCAGATGGAGGGAGTCCCGTACATAAGATGGTAACCCTAGAACTATAGGTTGAAGAAAAAAATCGATGTAGGTACACGCCTGTTCGCATAGACCCCCAATACCGGCCGCAATTGGGCGTCCTGGGGGATTGTGGAGGTCCTTGTGGACCTTGGGGAGCATGTAAAAGGTTGGAATGATGGGTTGACTCACCTCCAAAAATGTATGCTACTTTTTAGTGATGACAAACATCTCCCGGGCCGCCTTCAATAACTGATCCAATTTCTTCTTGAAAACCGTTGTAGGGTCAGAAGGCAGGGGTGTGTAAAAAGTTATATTCTTGAGCTGTCGGTTCGCTTCTTGTATATACAGGTCCATGTCCCAAAGGACCACATTCCCACCCTTATCTGCTTCTTTGATCACAAAGGTGGTATTTGCTTGTAATTTTCGTATGGTGTCAGATTCAAACTTGTTCAGGTTTCTACCATGTAAAGAATCTGTTTTAAGTTTACGTATTTCATACACTATCGCCTGGAAAAAGAGCTGTATTGGAAAAGGGACTTTCCTTTTCCCCTATGCGGATTTTGGATAAGTTTGAATTTGTTAAGGATACATATTTATTTTGCAGACAACTTTGTTTCAAACTTCTATATAACCAACCATCAATATTACAAAATCTGGCTGACGATGAACGTGGTATTTTTATGGACCTCATGGACCTTTTACGGGAAAACGAATCAGAAACAGGTAGAAGGTTTTAACGGTCACGTCCACACACACACAGGGGGAAGGGTAGTGACCACTGCGCTCCACCCTCACCCCTGGTCCTGCCTACTTGCCTCACGAGTCCTGATGACAGGGGACAACTGGACGGCAGTCCCTAACTTAGGAAATGTACAGGGAAGACAGACAAGACAAAATACGGAACATGAACGGACCGGGTCAGAACCAAGAGAGCTACGCAGTACAACAGATTAAGCAAAGAATGGTCAGGAAAAGCCGGGGTCAAATACCAGGAGAGTAGCGAAGTACAAGAGGAGTCCTAAGAGAGTAGTCAGGTGGGAGCCGAGGTCACAATACCAGGATGGATGCGCAGTACAGGAGGAGCAGGCAGAGGATCGCCAGGGAACAGGATCAGGTAAGTATTCAGTAGTCCAACAAATAGCCAGGAACCTAGAAATTAACAGGCAACCTGTGACCAGCAGGCTGCCTGTATTTATAGTGGGGAGTGAGGGTCATGTGACGTGGCCAGCGTCAGATGACCGACAGACCAACCAGTCGAGCACCGAGTGATCAGCTCGGCGCTCAAGGCAGACTAGGAGCAGGGAGCCACCCAGCCAGCAAAGCTGCACTGGGAATGAGGTCAAGCACAGATCCTCATTCCCAAAGCTAAGCAACAGGTCTGCGGGAAATGGGGGACCAAGTGCACCTTCGGAACCCCGTGACAGTACCCCCCCTTTTACGAGGGGCCACCGGACCCAAGAGTTCAGGCGATGGCTTTTCAGGGTGTTCTAAATGAAATTTACGAACAAGTCTAGGAGCATGAACCTCCCTAGCAGGTACCCAAGATCTCTCTTCAGGTCCATACCCCTTCCAGTGAATCAGGTACTGCAAGGCATTACGCACCTTCCTGACATCCACTATTTTAGACACCACATACTCGACAGCATCATTAACAAGAATGGGCGGAGGCGAGGCTTTTGATGGTACTACCGGTTCAAAATATTTTTTAAGCAGAGATTTATGGAACACATTATGAATGTGGAATGACTCGGACAGCTCCAACCTAAAAGATACTTAATCACTTCAGTGATCTTATATGGTCCAATAAAACGAGGAGCAAATTTTTTAGAAGTTACCTTGAGAGATAGATTCTTGGAGGACAACCATACTTTATCCCCAACCTGAAAGTTCACCCCCCTTGAACGTCTCCTATCGGCCTTGAGTTTTTGAGAACTTTGAGCCTTTTCTAGGTTCGATTGAAGCCGGGCCCAAACTGTGCACAGTTCGGAGGAGAGTTTATCCGCTTCAGGGTTAGAGGAGGAGACGGACGACACAGAATGAAAACGGGGATGAAAACCATGGTTACAAAAAAAAGGGGAGACCCCAGCAGAAGAATTGACACGGTTATTCAAAGCAAATTCAGCCAACGGAAGGAATTTGACCCATAATTGCTGGTCATCAGCAACATACAACCTCAAGAATTGTTCCACAGAGTGATTAAGGCGTTCAGTCTGCCCATTACTCTCAGGATGGTAGGCGGAAGAAAAAGACAATGAAATTTTACATCTTTGACAGGCCCTCCAGAATTTGGACACAAACTGCACACCCCTGTCAGAAACAATATTTTCCGGGATGCCATGTAAACGAACAATCTCTCTCACAAAAATAGACGCCAGGGTTTTAGCATTCGGAAGTTTAGACAGGGGAATGAAATGAACCATCTTGCTAAACCTATCGACCACTACCCAAACCACAGTCTTACCCTCCGCCAGCGGTAGGTCAGTTATAAAGTCCATCGAGATATGGGACCAGGGTCTACTGGGAATGGGTAGGGGTCGTAGGTTACCAGCAGGGCGAGTCCTAGGTGTCTTAGACCTGGCACAAACCTCACATGCTGACACGTAGGACTTGACATCCCTGGTCAGAGTGGGCCACCAATAGGACCTAGAAACCAGATCCTTAGTGCCCTCAACACCCGGATGTCCACAAAAGGCAGAATCAGGACACTCCCCCAACAGCTGGAGCCGAAATTGTACGGGAACAAACAACTTATCTGTTGGGGTGGATGCCGGTGCCAGATGTTGTTCAGCCTCAATGCGAGCCGAGATATCCTGGGTTAGAGCTGCTAAGAAGATGTTTGCTGGTAGGATGGATTCAGGCGGCGTCTCAGTGGGTTGAAAGGCATGGAAGCTCCGGGACAATGCGTCTGCCTTCACATTTTTACTTCCCGGCCTGAACATAATGGAGAAATCAAAACGGGGAAAAAAACAGAGCCCATCGGGCTTGTCGAGGATTCAACCTCTTAGCTGACTCGAGAAACATTAGGTTTTTATGATCAGTGACAACAGTTACTCGATGCCTTGCCCCCTCCAAAAAATGCCTCCACTCCTCAAATGCCCATTTAATAGCCAGCAGCTCCCTATTCCCAATGTCGTAGTTCCGTGGGAGAGAATTTCCTGGAGAAGAAGGCACACGGTCTCAGGTTAGTGAGGCTAGCAGGACCCTGTGAAAGAACTGCTCCTGCGCCGTCCTCGGACGCATCTACCTCCACAATAAAGGGTTTCTCCTGATCAGGCTGGATCAGAATGGGAGCGCTACTAAATGCCTTTTTTAATGTTTCAAATGAAGAAATGGCCTTGGTAGACCAATTCTCCAAATCCGCCCCTTTCTTAGTAAGGTCGGTCAATGGCTTAGCAATTACAGAAAAATTCATGATAAATTTACGATAGTAATTAGCGAAACCCAAAAACCATTGTAAAGCCTTTAAGGATGAAGGCCTTACCCATTCCTTAATTGCTAAAACCTTACCAGGATCCATCTTAACCACCTCCGGACCGCCTAACGCAGGATTGCGTTTCGGAGGTGGCAGCGCTGCGCAGAGTCACGCATATACGCGTCATCTCGCGAGACGCGAGATTTCGCTCAAAGCCGGCCCGCGCATGCGCATCGCGGGCCGGCAAAATTAAAAGAAGTATTTCGTCACCAGCCTGCCAGCAACGATCATTGGCTGGCAGGCTGGCGATTTTCAAAAAATCCAATCCAAAGTCATATAACAGATCATATTAGTAAATATGATCTGTTATATGGCTTGTCTGCTCCTGTGCTGGTCCTTTTCGTCGGTTGGATCCAGCACAGGAGCAGACTGAACTGTGAGTACACCAACACTACACCTTAGCCCCAGATCACCCACCTGCACCCCAATTAACCCTTTGATCACCCCTTTGATCGCCCCTGTCAATCACTAGTGAAAGGAAAAAAAGTGATCAGTGTAAACTGTCACTTTTTTTTTCCCACTGGTATTGGCTGTTAGGTTTTAGGGATAGTTTAGGCCCCTTGGTTAGGTAGTTAGCGTCAGTTAGCGCCCACCGCACCGCAGTCACTTTTATTCGCTGTTTAGCGTATCGCTAATCAGCATTTGTACTTTTATAGTATCTGTAAGTGATCAAAACTGATCACGGTCAGATCTATAATAGTATTAGTGTCACCTTAGCTCGCCCTCCACCCAAAACGCAGTGTTTGCCCGATCAGGCCTGATCGGTCGCCCACACGTGCGTTCACCCACGCCCGCCCCACCGCAGTGACAAAAAATATATTTTTTTTGATCACTGCACATTCATTTTACACGCACTGCGGCGATAAAAAAATCAGTTTTGATATTTTTTATCAACCGCAGCAGCCTCCGGTACTTCGCTAGCCTCCCCTTTGTAAGACAGGTTTGCTTTTTTTCTTGGGTAGTCTCAGGGAATACCCCTAAATTTAGTAGTCCAAAATGTCAAACAGGGGGTATTCTTCTGAAGAGGCCTACAGGATTCTGACCCAGTCGGATGAGGAGTGGGAACCCTCATCTGACGAATCTAGCGGGTCAGAATATGAACCTGTGGAAAGCAGTGGCTCTCTGACCCAAAGTTCGGACGAGGAGGTGGAGGTCCCTGGCAGCACCAGGCGTACCCGGCCCCATGTCGCTAGACCACAGGTTACGCAGGATCCGCTTCAAGAGCAGCAGAGTGGGGCTGTCGCTGCCGGATCACGTGGTGAGGCATACACCAGCAGCGCAGCCCTTCCTGGACCTAGTACCAGCACTGCCGTACAACCTAGTGAAGTAGCGAGCACCAGAAGGGCAGTTGAAGCTGGTACGGTGGCACGTGCACTAGTTACCCCGTCGCAGCCACCGCACAGACAGGCCCGTAGAGCCCCTAGAGTCCCTGAGGTGCTGGCAAATCCTGATTGGCAGTCACCAACTTCAGCCGCACCAGTAGTTCCCCCTTTCACCGCCCAGTCTGGAGTTCGGGTTGAGACGGCTCAAAACGGTTCGGCCCTGGGATTTTTTGAGCTGTTCTTGACTGCGGAGCTCTTGGACCAACCAGTATGCCACACAATTTATAACCGCAAACCCGGGAAGCTATTATGCCCAGCCTTTCCGGTGGAAACCAGTCCAAGTTTCCGAACTTAAATTTTTTTTGGGCCTTCTCCTCAACATGGGCCTGACAAAAAAGCATGAATTGCGGTCATATTGGTCAACGCACCCAATTCATCACATGCCCATGTTCTCTGCTGCTATGTCCAGGACACGATTTGAGACCATCCTCCGTTTTCTGCATTTTAGCGACAACACCACCTCCCGTCCCAGAGGCCACCCTGCTTTTGACCGGCTCCACAAAATTCGGCCCCTCATAGACCATTTCAACCTGAAATTTGCAGATTTGTATACCCCTGAGCAAAACATCTGCGTAGACGAGTCCCTAATACATTTTACCGGGCGCCTTGGCTTCAAACAATACATCCCAAGCAAGCGTGCCCGGTATGGGGTCAAATTGTATAAGCTCTGTGAAAGGGCCACAGGCTATACCCACAAATTTCGGATCTATGAGGGAAAAGATCAGACCCTGGAGCCGGTCGGTTGCCCTGACTACCTGGGGAGCAGTGGGAAGACAGTCTGGGACTTGGTGTCACCCTTATTCGGCAAGGGGTACCATCTTTATGTGGACAATTTCTACACAAGTGTGGCCCTCTTTAGGCATTTGTTTCTAGAACGGATTTGCGCCTGTGGCACCGCGCTAACTAGTCGCGTGGGCTTCCCCCAACGGCTTGTAACCACCCGTCTTGCAAGGGGGCAGAGGGCTGCCTTGTGTAACGAAGAACTGCTCGCGGTGAAATGGAGAGACAAGCGTGACGTTTACATGCTCTCCTCCATTCACGCAGACACGACAATCCAAATTGAGCGAGCAACCCGTGTCATTGAAAAGCCCCTCTGTGTCCACGACTATAATGCGCTCATGGGAGGGGTGGACTTCAATGACCAGATGTTGTCTCCGTATTTAGTTTCCCGCAGAACCAGACGCTGGTATAAGAAGGTGTCTGTATATTTGATTCAATTGGCGCTGTACAAAAGTTTTGTTCTCTACAGTAAGGCTGGGAGAACAGGATCCTTCCTCAAATTCCAGGAAGAGATCATCGAGAACCTCCTTTACCCAGGAGGTTCCGTGGCCCCATCCACCAGTGTAGTTAGCCGTCTACACGAGCGACATTTCCCCAGTGTCGTTCCTGGTACCTCAACCCAACCGTCACCCCGAAAAAGATGTCGTGTCTGTAGCAGGAGTGGAATAAGGCGTGACACCCGCTATTTCTGTCCTGACTGTGCTGACCACCCTGCCCTATGCTATGGAGAGTGTTTCCGGAAGTACCACACACAGGTACACCTAGCATAGGGATCACATCTCACCAGGACAGGCACACAGGGCTATTAGGGCCCATTCACTCACAGCTGCTGCAAACCACTCCTTTCACCTGGGATAAAGTGCATAACGTACTTCGCCACATCTTTGGGCGATTTGCGCTTTGCACATTGTCCCATGGGGAAGGAGAGGTTTGTTCTATAAAGGTAAAAAAAACTAAACAAAAAAAAAAATACCGGTAAGTAAAAAAGTTAAACGTTCAGTTAAAAAAGTTTAAAAAAAGTTTCTATGTTCTGTTCAACAGTTAATAAAGTTATTGCTTTGCGGGCTGGTTTTTTCTTTTTCTTTTTTGTTTTGTTTTTTTTACCTTTCAGGTGGACCAACTGATCGACTAGCTGCAGCACTGATGTGCATTCGGACAGAAGCATTGCGCTGCTGTCAGATTACACGCAAGTCGGTGTATGCGGCGCTGCAAGACGAGATTTCTCCTCTGCAGTAAAAGATACGTTTGCCGAGGCATATGGGCTGAGGAGGTGGCGGTGTTCATATACTTTGGCAAACACTTTGTATATATAAAAAAAAAAATCCCGGCAATGATTTATTCATCCACATCGATTGATGTGAATGGAGAAATCTGGTTTGCCAGGGCATACGAGCTGAAGTGGGTATGGATGTTGGGCGGAGCTCCTATGTCCTGGCAGACGCCTTTCCCCTCCTTTTTCTTTTTTTGGCAGAGATTTTTTCATCCACATTGATCGATGCGAATGAAGAAATCTGTGCCGTTCATTTTTTTCTTTCAGCCCAGAGGCTGAACGGAAAAAAAAAATCTCATTACCCGTATGCTCAATATAAGGAGAATAGCAGAAACTCCTAATGCTGGGCATACATGTAATGATTGCGGAGACCCTCAAATGCCAGGGCAGTACAAACACCCACAAATAACACCATTTTGGAAAGAAGACACCCCAAGGTATTCGCTGAGGGGCATATTGAGTCCATGAAAGATTGAAATTTTTGTCCAAGTTAGCGGAAAGGGAGACTTTGTGAGAACAAAATCAAAAAAAATCAATTTCCGCTAACTTGTGCCAAAATTATTTTTTTTCAATGAACTCACCATGCCCCTCATTGAATACCTTTGGGTGTCTTCTTTCCAAAAATGGGGTCACATGTGGGGTATTTATACTGCCCTGGCATTTTAGGGGCCCCAAAGCGTGAGAAGAAGTCTGGTATCCAAATGTCTAAAAATGCCCTCCTAAAAGGAATTTGGGCCCCTTTGCCCACCTAGGCTGCAAAAAAGTGTCACACATCTGGTATCTCCGTACTCAGGAGAAGTTGAGGAATGTGTTTTGGGGTGTCTTTTTACATATACCCATGCTGGGTGAGATAAATATCTTGGTCAAATGCCAACTTTGTATAAAAAAATGGGAAAAGTTGTCTTTTGCCAAGATATTTCTCTCACCCAGCATGGGTATATGTAAAATGACACCACAAAACACATTCCCCACCTTCTCCTGAGTATGGAGATACCAGATGTGTGACACTTTTTTGCAGCCTAGGTGGGCAAAGGGGCCCACATTCCAAAGAGCACCTTTCGGATTTTACAGGTCATTTACCTACTTACCACACATTAGGGCCCCTGGAAAATGTCAGGGCAGTATAACTACCCCACAAGTGACCCCATTTTGGAAAGAAGACACCCCAAGGTATTCCGTGAGGGGCATGGCAAGTTCCTAGAATTTTTTATTTTTTGTCACAAGTTAGTGGAAAATGATGATTTTTTATTTTATTTTTTTTTTTATTTTTTTTTTCATACAAAGTCTCATATTCCACTAACTTGTGAAAAAAAATAAAAACTTCCATGAACTCACTATGCCCATCAGCGAATACCTTGGGGTCTCTTCTTTCCAAAATGGGGTCACTTGTGGGGTAGTTATACTGCCCTGGCATTCTAGGGGCCCAAATGTGTGGTAAGGAGTTTGAAATCAAATTCTGTAAAAAATGACCTGTGAAATCCGAAAGGTGCTCTTTGGAATATGGGCCCCTTTGCCCACCTAGGCTGCAAAAAAGTGTCACACATCTGGTATCTCCGTACTCAGGAGAAGGTGGGGAATGTGTTTTGGGGTGTCATTTTACATATACCCATGCTGGGTGAGAGAAATATCTTGGCAAAAGACAACTTTTCCCATTTTTTTATACAAAGTTGGCATTTGACCAAGATATTTATCTCACCCAGCATGGGTATATGTAAAAAGACACCCCAAAACACATTCCTCAACTTCTCCTGAGTACGGAGATACCAGATGTGTGACACTTTTTTGCAGCCTAGGTGGGCAAAGGGGCCCACATTCCAAAGAGCACCTTCGGATTTCACAGGTCATTTTTTACTGAATTTGATTTCAACTCCTTACCACACATTTTGGCCCCTAGAATGCCAGGGCAGTATAACTACCCCACAAGTGACCCCATTTTGGAAAGAAGAGACCCCAAGGTATTCGCTGATGGGCATAGTGAGTTCATGGAAGTTTTTATTTTTTGTCACAAGTTAGTGGAATATGAGACTTTGTATGGAAAAAAAAATAAAAAATCATCATTTTCCACTAACTTGTGACAAAAAATAAAAAATTCTAGGAACTCGCCATGCCCCTCACGGAATACCTTGGGGTGTCTTCTTTCCAAAATGGGGTCACTTGTGGGGTAGTTATACTGCCCTGGCATTCTAGGGCCCAAATGTGTAGTAAGGAGTTTGAAATCAAATTCTGTAAAAAATGACCTGTGAAATCCGAAATGTGCTCTTTGGAATATGGGCCCCTTTGCCCACCTAGGCTGCAAAAAAGTGTCACACATCTGGTATCTTCGTACTCAGGAGAAGGTGGGGAATGTGTTTTGGGGGTGTCATTTTTACATATACCCATGCTGGGTGAGAGAAATATCTTGGCAAAAGACAACTTTTCCCATTTTTTTATACAAAGTTGGCATTTGACCAAGATATTTATCTCACCCAGCATGGGTATATGTAAAAAGACACCCCAAAACACATTCCTCAACTTCTCCTGAGTACGGAGATACCAGATGTGTGACACTTTTTTGCAGCCTAGGTGGGCAAAGGGGCCCACATTCCAAAGAGCACCTTTCGGATTTCACAGGTCATTTTTTTACTGAATTTGATTTCAAACTCCTTACCACACATTTTGGCCCCTAGAATGCCAGGGCAGTATAACTACCCCACAAGTGACCCCATTTTGGAAAGAAGAGACCCCAAGGTATTCGCTGATGGGCATAGTGAGTTCATGGAAGTTTTTATTTTTTGTCACAAGTTAGTGGAATATGAGACTTTGTATGGAAAAAAAAATAAAAATCATCATTTTCCACTAACTTGTGACAAAAAATAAAAAATTCTAGGAACTCGCCATGCCCCTCACGGAATACCTTGGGGTGTCTTCTTTCCAAAATGGGGTCACTTGTGGGGTAGTTATACTGCCCTGGCATTCTAGGGCCCAAATGTGTAGTAAGGAGTTTGAAATCAAATTCTGTAAAAATGACCTGTGAAATCCGAAAGGTGCTCTTTGGAATATGGGCCCCTTTGCCCACCTAGGCTGCAAAAAAGTGTCACACATCTGGTATCTTCGTACTCAGGAGAAGGTGGGGAATGTGTTTTGGGGGTGTCATTTTACATATACCCATGCTGGGTGAGAGAAATATCTTGGCAAAAGACAACTTTTCCCATTTTTTTATACAAAGTTGGCATTTGACCAAGATATTTATCTCACCCAGCATGGGTATATGTAAAAAGACACCCCAAAACACATTCCTCAACTTCTCCTGAGTACGGAGATACCAGATGTGTGACACTTTTTTGCAGCCTAGGTGGCAAAGGGGCCCACATTCCAAAGAGCACCTTTCGGATTTCACAGGTCATTTTTTACTGAATTTGATTTCAAACTCCTTACCACACATTTGGGCCCCTAGAATGCCAGGACAGTATAACTACCCCACAAGTGACCCCATTTTGGAAAGAAGAGACCCCAAGGTATTCGCTGATGGGCATAGTGAGTTCATGGAAGTTTTTATTTTTTGTCACAAGTTAGTGGAATATGAGACTTTGTATGGAAAAAAAAATAAAAAATCATCATTTTCCACTAACTTGTGACAAAAAATAAAAAATTCTAGGAACTCGCCATGCCCCTCACGGAATACCTTGGGGTGTCTTCTTTCCAAAATGGGGTCACTTGTGGGGTAGTTATACTGCCCTGGCATTCTAGGGGCCCAAATGTGTAGTAAGGAGTTTGAAATCAAATTCTGTAAAAAATGACCTGTAAAATCCGAAAGGTGCTCTTTGGAATATGGGCCCCTTTGCCCACCTAGGCTGCAAAAAAGTGTCACACATCTGGTATCTCCGTACTCAGGAGAAGGTGGGGAATGTGTTTTGGGGTGTCATTTTACATATACCCATGCTGGGTGAGAGAAATATCTTGGCAAAAGACAACTTTTCCCATTTTTTTTATACAAAGTTGGCATTTGACCAAGATACTTATCTCACCCAGCATGGGTATATGTAAAAAGACACCCCAAAACACATTCCTCAACTGCTCCTGAGTACGGAGATACCAGATGTGTGACACTTTTTTGCAGCCTAGGTGGGAAAAGGGGCCCACATTCCAAAGAGCACCTTTCGGATTTCACAGGTCATTTTTTACTGAATTTGATTTCAAACTCCTTACCACACATTTGGGCCCCTAGAATGCCAGGGCAGTATAACTACCCCACAAGTGACCCCATTTTGGAAAGAAGAGACCCCAAGGTATTCGCTGATGGGCATAGTGAGTTCATGGAACACAGCTGGGGCATCACCTGATATTCAAAGTGTCCTATCGGAGTATTGAACGCTGTCTTCCATTCGTCTCCCTCCTTGATTCGGATTAGATTGTATGCCCCTTTCAGGTCAATCTTGGAAAACCAGGTTGCCCCCAGAACCTGGTTAAATAAATCCGGAATCAATGGGAGAGAGTATCTATTTTGGACAGTGATCTTATTTAATCTCCGGTAATCAATACAAGGCCTAAGACCACCATCCTTCTTTTTAACAAAGAAAAACCCTGCTCCCATAGGAGAGACTGAAGGTCTAATATGCCCATGAGCATGAGTCACACTTAGGTCCCCATTTCACCAACTCTCCTTTGAACCAATCAATTGTGGGGTTATGTAAACGGAGCCAAGGCAACCCTAGTACCACCTCGACCGGTAGGTTCTCCAAGACAAAAAGAGAACATCTCTCTGAGTGGCACACACCCACGGTCAGAAAAATTTCAGAGGTACATGACCTTACCGTACCACCAATCAGGGGAGTAGCATCAATAGCCATGACATGGATAGGTGTAGGTAAAGCAAACATTGGAATACCCAATTTACTAGCAAATTCTAAGTCAATAAAGCTGGCCGCTGACCCGGAATCAATAAAGGCCTTACCCGGCCACTTATTAACCCCCAGAGAAATTGTTATGGGTACCAAAAGCTTATATTTAGAAAAATCAGGGTGTACCTGGTCTTTAGGTTGTCTTGCCTTAGGAGACTTGTCAGAGAGGACCCTCTTAGGACACTTGTTGATCCAATGGCCAGGATCTCCACAGTACAAGCACTCTCCGCGTCTGCGACGAAGATTACCCCGGGTCATGCCAACCTGCATGGGATCCTCGGTGGAGACCTCAGTGTTGTCCCTGGAAAAGGCCTCTGGCTGGACCACCATCTGAGAACAGAACTGTCGTTCTTGACGTCTCTCTCTAACTCGTCGGTCAAGTCGGACAACTAGGGTCATCATCTCCTCTAAGGTCTCTGGAACTTGATAACTGACTAATAAATCTTTTAAATTATCAGACAGACCAGACCTAAACTGACTCTTCAGGGCTGGTTCATTCCATCCAGAGAGGACACACCACCGTCTGAATTGGGTGCAATACTCCTCCGCAGGGAGATGGCCCTGAACCAGTGCCCTAAGAGCCGTCTCGGCTACCAGGGCCCTGTCTGATTCGTCATAGAGGGTACCCAGGGCCTGAAAAAAAACCTCCACGGAAGTCAGACAACTGGCTCCAGGAGGTAACGAGAATGCCCAGTCCTGAGGATCACCCTGTAGTAGAGAAATGATAATCCCCACGCGTTGGCTCTCGGGACCAGAGGACACGGGGTGCAAACGGAAGTAGAGTTTGCAACTCTCCTTAAAGGAGAGAAACCTCTTCCGGTCTCCAGAAAAGGGTTCTGGGAGCTTGATCTGGGGTTCAAAATGTGGACTGGAGGGCAGAGGAGTGGAAGAACCTTGCCCTAACTCAAAAGAACGGAGTTTCTCTGCTAGCTCCTGCACCATCTGTGTCAAGTTAGAGACATGGTCAGTCAGGGTAATAAGAGGATTCATGATACAGTGGTTGTTGGGCCTGTTAATCTGTAACGGTCACGTCCACACACACACAGGGGGAAGGGTAGTGACCACTGCGCTCCACCCTCACCCCTGGCCCTGCCTACTTGCCTCACGAGTCCTGATGACAGGGGACAACTGGACGGCAGTCCTTAACTTAGGATATGTGCAGTTAAGACAGACAAGACAAAATACGGAACATGAACGGACCGGGTCAGAACCAAGAGAGCTACGCAGTACAACGGATTAAGCAAAGAATGGTCAGGAGAAGCCGGGGTCAAATACCAGGAGAGTAGCGAAGTACAAGAGGAGTCCTAAGAGAGTAGTCAGGTGGGAGCCGAGGTCACAATACCAGGATGGATGCGCAGTACAGGAGGAGCAGGCAGAGGATCGTCAGGGAACAGGATCAGGTAAGTATTCAGTAGTCCAACAAATAGCCAGGAACCTAGAAATTAACAGGCAACCTGTGACCAGCAGGCTGCCTGTATTTATAGTGGGGAGTGAGGGTCATGTGACGTGGCCAGCGTCACATGACCGACAGACCAACCAGTCGAGCACCGAGTGATCAGCTCGGCGCTCAAGGCAGACTAGGAGCAGGGAGCCACCCAGCCAGCAAAGCTGCACTAGGAATGAGGTCAAGCACAGATCCTCATTCCCAAAGCTAAGCAACAGTTCTGTGGGAAATGGGGGACCAAGTGCACCTTCGGAACCCCGTGACAGAGGTGTTTCACTTTGAATAAACCCTCCCTACTCACTACCTCCCTGAATTTATTCCCTAACATCCAGCTCTTTTTCCAGGCGATAGTGTATGAAATACGCAAACTTAAAACTGATTCTTTACATGGTAGAAACCTGAACAAGTTGGAATCTGACACCATACGAAAATTACAAGCAAATACCACCTTCTTGATCAAAGAAGCAGATAAGGGTGGGAATGTGGTCCTTTGGGACATGGACCTGTATATACAAGAAGCGAACCGACAGCTCAAGAATATAACTTTTTACACACCCCTGCCTTCTGACCCTACAACGGTTTTCAAGAAAAAATTGGATCAGTTATTGTTGTTTGTTTGTCATCACTAAAAAGTAGCATAAATTTTTGGAGGTGAGTCAACCCATCATTCCAACCTTTTACATGCTCCCCAATGTCCACAAGGACCTCCACAATCCCCCAGGATGCCCAATTGTGGCCGGTATTGGGGGTCTATGCGAACAGGCGTGTACCTACATCGATTTTTTTCTTCAACCTATAGTTCTAGGGTTACCATCTTATGTACGGGACTCCCTCCATCTGATTGAGATGCTGGATCATGTGTCATTTCCATCTGACGTATTTTTGGTGACCTGTAACATGGAGTCTTTGTATACCAGCATTGCGCATAAGGATGGCCACTACCCACTTTCTGGAGAGGTCGGCTACTGCGGAGCCAGTCCACCACGCATTCCTGGTGAGCCTTCTGCATTTTATTTGACATTATAACTATTTTGTTTTTGATCAGATTTTTTACAGGCAGGAGTCTGGAACGGCGATGGGGGCGCGGTGCGCACCCTCCTACGCAAACCTATTTTTGGGTTGGTGGGAGGAGTTGTGCGTGTACCCGTCGCCACTCTTTAGTGAGTGTGTGGTGGGCTGGTTCCGCTATATTGATGACATTCTGTTTTTTTGGCAGGGTTCCAAGGAGACTTGTTTCCAATTCATTGACACATTAAATGACAATAACTTGAATATCCGCTTAACATATACTATCTCGGAGGATACAGTCGACTTTTTGGATTTGAAATTACGCAAGGAGAATGAACGGATTGTCTCTTCCCTCTTCCGAAAAAGCACTGCTACTAACAGTCTGTTACATTACCGAAGTTTTCATCCGGCACATATGAAGAATGGAATACCGAAAGGTCAATTTCTCAGATTACGACGCAACTGTACACATCTGACCGACTTTAGGGCAGCCTCAGCAGAGTTGTCATCACGGTTTCAAAACAGGGGCTACCCCAAGAAAATTGTTTCCTGTGCCTATGAGGACGCCAAGAGCTTGGATCGAACTCAGTTGTTCACTTCCAGGCCTAAGATTAGGGACGGTAAGATACATCTTATCACCCGTTACAACAATCAGTGGACAGCACTCTATAAGATCTTGGAGAATCACTGGTTTCTGCTCACGTCCGATCAAAGGTTGACGCCCTATGTGGAGAATAAACCAAAGATCATTGCACGTAAGGCACCCTCTCTAAAAGATCAACTCGTACGGAGCCATTTCCAGCGCTCTACACGGGGGTTGAACAGAGGTGTCAAATTAAAGGGCACACACCCGTGTGGTCAATGTAATGTTTGCCCATCCATGTTGGGCAAAGACAACTTTCTTAACGGTAAGGAGTGTATACGCCTCAAACACTACGTTAATTGTCGCACCAGGAACACCGTATATGGAATCATTTGCGCATGTAAGAAGATATATGTGGGGCAAACTTCACAGGAATTGCGGAAACTGATCCAGCAACACATGTCTAACATCACTTTGGCTGCACGGGACAGGGCTGAAAAGGAGAACCCTCTCACTTCTGTGGCTACACATTTCTTGGATCACCATGGTGGTAAGTACAATGGTTTGCAGGTGGTGGGCTTAGAAAAAGTCCATTACAATATCAGGGGCATACACATGACACAATGTTTGCTTAAAGCTGAATCCCGATGGATTTATAATTTGGACAGCTTGTCCCCACAGGGTCTTAACAAGGAACTTTTATTCACAGGTTTCTATGCTAAATAATGGTTTATTTACACACATTTTTGTTGTTTTCTATTTTTCTTTCTTAGATTTATACACCTTCCGCTTTTTGTTTTGCACATGATCAATTGCTTCATCGCTTTTGGGTACTGTCGGAATATCCTTTCTCCCTTCTTCACCTGGAACAGCCAGGCATGGAATATAAAGAATCTTTTGGACTGTCGTTTTGGATCCCTTATCCGGATATACAGTGAAGGACTCACTATGTTTGCTTCTTGCATATTTTTCCCCGGACTTACCGATTCAGTGCAATATGCACTATTTTTCTATATATATACAGTACAGACCAAAAGTTTGGACACACCTTCTCATTCAAAGAGTTTTCTTTATTTTCATGACTATGAAGGCGTCAAAACTATGAATTAACACATGTGGAATTGTATACATAACAAACAAGTGTGAAACAACTGAAAATATGTCATATTCTAGGTTCTTCAAAGTAGCCACCTTTTGCTTTGATTACTGCTTTGCACACTCTTGATGAGCTTCAAGAGGTAGTCCCCTGAAATGGTCTTCCATCAGTCTTGAAGGAGTTCCCAGAGATGCTTAGCACTTGTTGGCCCTTTTGCCTTCACTCTGCGGTCCAGCTCACCCCAAACCATCTCGATTGGGTTCAGGTCCGGTGACTGTGGAGGCCAGGTCATCTGGCGCAGCACCCCATCACTCTCCTTCATGGTCAAATAGCCCTTACTTTCAAAGTTTTCCCAATTTTTCGGCTGACTGACTGACCTTCATTTCTTAAATAATGATGGCCACTCGTTTTTCTTTACTTAGCTGCTTTTTTCTTGCCATAATACAAATTCTAACAGTCTATTCAGTAGGACTATCAGCTGTGTATCCACCTGACTTCCCCTCAACGCAACTGATGGTCCCAACCCCATTTATAAAGCAAGAAATCCCACTTATTAAACCTGACAGGGCACACCTGTGAAGTGAAAACCATTTCAGGGGACTACCTCTTGAAGCTCATCAAGAGAATGCCAAGAGTGTGCAAAGCAGTAATCAAAGCAAAAGGTGGCTACTTTGAAGAACCTAGAATATGACATATTTTCAGTTGTTTCACACTTGTTTGTTATGTATATAATTCCACATGTGTTAATTCATAGTTTTGATGCCTTCAGTGTGAATCTACAATTTTCATAGTCATGAAAATAAAGAAAACTCTTTGAATGAGAAGGTGTGTCCAAACTTTTGGTCTGTACTGTATATATATACATATTTTCTTTATGTGCAATACCTATTCCTCCTTCTTCCGGTTCCTGTTCGGGTTCCCTGTGGGTGATGGGACAAAGCCCCCCTTTTTTTCTTTTCCTTTAGCACACATAAATAGGGTTCCTCATTAAATCACTCGGTAAGGGGCACAACTTATGTAGCTCCATAAACACATAATAATTTTGGTCACTCTCATCTTGCAATCCACTTTCATACATTATTTATTAATGGATTGTTATTTATATATATTTCTTGCACCTCTTATATATAGGTCTTTTTATTTATATATATTTTTCTTATTTTTCTTTTTCTACTTTTTGCTTTTTACTCTATATGTAATTCGGTAGTCTTTGAGTATACTAAATCATGTAATGATACAGTGTTTTGAGTCCCCCTTGGGTTCAAGGCATTGTCTATATATGTTAGATATCCTTATCCGTTGATCGTTTCCTCTCTTTTTTTCTTTGCTTTGTCCCCTCCCCACAGAGCTTGTTCTATGTGCGCATAATCGCGCTTTAATTCTGCAATATGGCCTCAGATGTGTGGCACGCAGTGTGTGCTTCCTGAGCCTGCGCGCCCTGCTGTTTCCAGTATTTGGAACGCAGGACGCGCCAGCTCGGTTATGCTTACGCGCGGACGTCACTTCCGGTTTTTGCATTGGCGTCTTCCTGTTGCTACGGTGATCTTCCCACACGTGACACGCAGTGGGTGCCTTCCTGGCCTGCGTGCCCTGTTGCTCCCGTCATCTGGAGTGCAGGACGCGCCGGTTCGGCTATGTGGACGTCACTTCTGGTCCCCGTTGTTTGGCGTTCACTGGCTGCCACACCGACCCTCTACAGAGGGTATTGAGCCTCCTCCTCCCTCCTCCTCCTCCCCCCTTTCCATCCCCCTCCCTCCTCCCACACCAGCGTGGGGTTGCCGCCCTCACACCCCATGGGAATGCCTTCTGACACAGGTGAAAATGATTGTTATCCAGTTACTATGTGTATATAAACCAGTTCATGTGCCATTCAGGTACAGGCACCCCTGAGGAAGCCAGCAGATCCTGGCGATACGCGTTGGGCTTTTTTCCTGACCACCACGCACACCCCCACTATGCTACTTTGAATGATAAGTATTACAGCTTTCTACTTTGTTGATGGATTTCATGCACTTTAAACTGTTATACATCTATTCATGTGGGGTATGTTAATGCTTTTGTGGTGAGTCAGTGTGGCATGTGCAATTGGTTCACATGGCCCTGATATATTGTATACAATAATTTTAACTTGTTTCCTGTCGTGTCTGTTGCTTTAAATAAATTTGATACATTTTTAGATGTGCGGCTTTTATCTCGGTATTCTTTTTCTTTCCTTGAATCACATTGTGCATTACATACTGTGCGCCGGCACTCTTTTCTTAACCCTGATGTGCCCCCGTCCTTTGAATTACAGGTGACAAAAAATGATTTATTTAGCACAGTTTTTATTAAAACAAAATTTACGGTGTTCATCTGAGGGGTTAGGTCATGTGATATTTTTATAGAGCCGGTCGATAGGAACGCGGCGATAACTAATATGTATACTTTTTTTTATTTATGTAAGTTCTACACAATAATATCATTTTTGAAACAAAAAAAAAAATCATGCTTTAGTGTCTCCATATTCTTGCGGGATGAGGTGACGGTTACATTGGTACTTTTTTATTTTGGTGGGCAAACGCCTTTTTGAATGCTTGCTGTTGTACTTTTTGTGATGTAAGGTGACAAAAAAATGGTTTATTTAGCACAGTTTTTATTTTTTATTTTTTACAGTGTTCATCTGAGGGGTTAGTTCATGTGATATGTTTATAGAGGCGGTCAATATGGACGCGGCGATACCTAATATGTATACTTTTTTTTCCCCCTATTTTTTACCAATTTTTTTAAACTTTATTTGGGGAAAATGACGTTTTTGTTTATTTTTACTTGAAACTTTTAATTTTTGGGGGGGGGAAACTTTATTTTTTCACTTTATTTTTTGTCCCACTTTTGGACTTGAACTTTTGGGGGTCTAATCATTTACAATGCATTCCAGTACTTCTGTATTGGAATGCATTGGCTGTATGAGTAATACAGTGTGTATTACTCATACAGCTTCCGGCCTGTGAGATCCAGGGGGCTGGATCTCACAGGCTCGTCACCTTAGGCATCGCGCTGCCTTCCATGCCATCGGGTCCCCCCTACAGTCGCATGGGGACCCGATGTCACCGCCGATCGCCACCGCAAGCCGCAGGTAAAGCCGCAAACCGCAGGTCTGAATTGACCTGCGGTTTGCTGCGATCGCTGATACGGTGGGGTCACATGACCCCCCCCCCCCCCCCGGCGTTGTGACAGAATGCCCGCTGAATGATTTCAGCGGACATCCTGTTCCTATTATTCCCCGCCGCAATCTAGTTTTAAAGTTATGACATACCAGTACGTCGTGGGTCCTTAAGGACTCGGGAAACATGCCGTACCAGTACGTCATAAGTCCTTAAGGGGTTAAACTAATAACACACAAATAATTAAATGTTACCATGTTTTTATTGAACAAACCTTGTAAACATTCACAGTGCAGGTGGAAAAAGTATGTGAACCCTTGGATTTAATAACTGGTTGAACCTCCTTTGGCAGCACTAACTTCAAAATGAATTCACACAATCAAATCAGTATGGTCAACCAGATTCTTACTATTTAGAGCTAAACCCTTATAGTGGGTAGCTTTGTAAAACTTAACATTTAATAGTATCATAAAAAAATAGGCCCATAAAGTTATAAAAATAGTATTTCACTGATAACAACTGCAAGCTGCATACTTATTAATTCATACATGCAGAGTGAGCAAAGAGGGACCCAATTAAAGGGTAGTGGTAAGTGATAGTTGAAGAGGAAATATTAGACAGAGGGACACAATGCTGGGTCTCTTACCCTAAGTGTCCCTGATTCTATATCAGGTCCTCACTACCAAACCCTAGAACATCCCTCTTGTCCATTTTTGACTGCCCAGCTTCGTCAGACAGATGTGAAAAGGTCCATTCACTCCTGATGCCACTGGTAATCACATAAATGGAAACCTTGCAATATCAAATATATGCAACACCGTGTTCCTGCCTGACTTGGTCAGACATATACAGGATAACACCTGTGTTGCACAAATAGTGGTCGTACAGGAGGGGCAGTCAGAGCCTCCCTGATATACTGCTCAAATAATACAATAGGAAAACTAAAGGGGCAGTAAACTGAGTAAAACTTCGCTTTTAATAAATTAAGGAGATAAAATAGCCCCTACTAGACTAACAACAAATAAGACGTGCCCATAAGAGGCACAATACACAGACATATAAATCACTCGGGAAAAAAAAAAGGGGGGACAAGGTGGAAGGTCAATATGGGCGATAGGGGTGACGGTGTATATTGCCCTCTGGCCCTAGTACCTCCCTACTTGTCCTGTAAACCCTATAAGGTATCCAAAGGACGGGGTCCAAAAAACCCCGCAAGGGGTGGCCCAGACAGGAACACTGATCCTGATAAATAACCCTAGTTAGGCCCTAGTCATAGACAAAAGGGGAACAGGGTGCTGCTTTGGAATACAGTGATGATATATGTAATGAACACAGAAAAAGAAGGGGGGGGGTATATCACCACCCAGACGTCCAGAAGGAGTCAGGGCGGGGGCATACTTAAGTGTCCCGACGCGTTTCTTCAATTGGAGCCCAGGATTCTTCAGGGGACACGGGGCTATGTGTTCGCTTTGATCAGTCTGTGACTAAGCCTATAAACAGAAGAGTGCATATATAATAAAGTGCCATAGGCAAATAGTCAAGAGGAGAACAAAGAAAGAAACCACCCATCGTCTAATACAAGATCATAGGGAGGCCTTTCACTTACTTGGTATTGGCTGCGGTCGAGGGTGGCTGTAAGCACACTGTGTAGCAAGACCCAGTGTGGTGGTGTCTGCTAGGATGATGACCGGCAGTTAGTGTGGCGAATTCCGCCACCTTATAAAGGCTAGAGGGGCCAGATGAAGCGCTTTCGTTTTTGAAACCAGCTTCCGGCTATGCGCCCCCTGATGACGCTCCTCCAGAGCGTCCGAGGCCGCGGTCACATGAGCGCCGAAACCGGAAGTCACGTGTCCGCGCCTGCGCCACACCTCCCCGTCCCATGCGTTCCATAGGGATAAGGGTGGAACGCACGGCCGGCGCCGAACTCAGACGTCATCCGGCCGCGCCACATAAGGTGCGTCACAGCCGCGGACACGCGATCGCAGCCCAGCCTCGGCCGTACATGCACATTGAGAGTCCCAGATGGCCAGACAGCAGAGCCACCAATGTAATGACACACATTTGCTGCCTGGCCGCTATACTGGAAGAAACAAAGAATCCTGCCTTAGCCTCTCCTACACTAAGCAGGATACTATATTCAACACTTATAAATGGATAGCTCCCCATTCTAACAGCTGTGGAGACCCATATCCATTATAGGTTTGAGGTGAGAGAAGGGAGCGATCAGAGGGGGAGACAAGCTGCTCAAGAGTCCGGACAGGACACCTAAACCCCCCTGAGCCTCCTCCACCTCCTCGCAGGACATGACAGTATACGTCAAATATCCTGTGTATCGGACCAAAATTAGAGGTTTATAGTGGAGAAATTGACCACAAGGTCCAAACAAGAAAAAATGAATTGTCAGAGGTAACAGCTGAAGTTCAACTGTTCATTGAGTCCATTGGGGACGACCGTGTTAAGCGTGAATGTCCACCAGCACTCCCTTTGTAGGATGGATCTGTTCCAATCTCCCCCACGAATGGGCTTGGGAACATGTTCAATCCCCAAAAAACTGATGGACGCTGGACGTCCCTCGTGGACCGTCTGTACGTGGCGCGCGATAGGGGTGTCCCTGTTGTTGCGAATATCGCCATGATGCTCCCCCATACGTTTCCGTAATTCCCTGAATGTTTTCCCCACATAACGCAGACCACACACGCACGTAATCAAATATATTACGCCCGTAGTGCGGCAATTCAGGAAACCTTTGATGTGGTAAATGGTGTCTCTGGGCTCCCCAACAAAGGTTTTACTCTGTACCAGGCAGCCACAGAAGCTACATCGTCCGCATCTGTGGCAGCCCGTCACAGGTCTGTCCAGCCATGTCCGTGGTTTAGCCCCGGAAGTAAAATGGCTATGCACCAATCTGTCCCTCAAATTCTTGCCCCTCCTGAATGTGAGGGAGACTGAGGGATCCAGGATCTCAGCCAGATCTGGATCCATCAGCAGTGTGTCCCAATGGTGTGACAGAATCCTCCTCACCTGTGACGCAGCCGCGTCAAAGGTGCCTACCACCCGGACAGCACTCTGAGACCCACGTTCTCAAGGGTTTGTTGGATGGAGAAGTTCAGTGCGTGTGACTGTCCTAGTTCTCTCGTAGGCCCGTCTGAGAGTCTTGTCTGGATATCCCCTCTCCTGGAACCTAGACCTAAGATCACATGCATGATGTTTGAAATCTTTGTCCTCAGAACAGTTACGTTTGAGTCTCAGGTACTGTCCGGTGGGTATCCCTTTCTTAAGAGGGACAGGATGACAACTGTCCCACCTAAGAAGGGAATTAGTGGAGGTTGGTTTCCTGTAGATGGACGTATTTAGACCGCCTATGTCATCCCTCATGATGACTACATCCAGGAAGGGGAGGTGGTCCCTCACAATGATCGAAGTGAATCTGAGGTTGAAGTCATTAATATTGAGCTCAGCGATCAATTTGTCAAAGTCGCTCTCTGGTCCGCTGCACAACAAAAAGATGTCGTCGATGTAGCGTGACCAGAGAGCGATGTGACCCACGAACCACCGAGGTGGGTCCCCAAATACCACTGACTCTTCCCACCAGCCCAGGAGCAAATTGGCGTAAGATGGGGCACAAGAACTGCCCATCGCCGTGCCCCTGAGCTGGTGGTATATACGACCATCAAACATAAAGACATTATTTGACAACACAAACTCCAGAAGCTCCAGAGTAAAGGCGCTATGTAGGGAAAATTGTTGCCCCCTCATACTCAGAAAGTGGCTGGAGGCCTCCAACCCTCTTCCATGTGGGATAGAGGAGTAGAGAGCCTCCACATCAATAGAGGCTAGAAGCCAGTGTGGCTCTATACATATGTCCTCTAATTTCCCCAATAGATCGCCTGTGTCTCTCACGTAAGATGGTAGTGCCATCACAAAAGGACGAAGTACCCTATCCACGTAGATGCCACAGTTCTGTGACACACTTCCGATCCCCGAAACAATTGGCCGCCCTTTGATTGGTGTAGTCTCTTTATGCACTTTTGGCAAGCAATAAAAGGTGGCCATGATCGGGTAGGGTGGGTATAGGAAATCATATTCCTCGTCACTAATGAGGTGGGTATTTCTGGCCCTCACTAAGATCTTTTTCAGTGTCCCTTGTAGTTTATTAATAGGGCTACTCTGAAGGATCTCATACCCCGTCCTATCCGACAAGATGGAAAGGCACATGTTACAGTATGCTGATGTCTCCATTATAACAATGTTACCCCCCTTGTCCGACGGCTTGATAACAATATTTTTGTCATCTTCGAGGTCCCTAATAGCCCTCCTCTCTTCTTTACTACAGTTAAACCAAGGTGGGACTGAATGTATATTGGCCAGTTCTGAAGTGGTATGTTGGAGAAATACGTCCACACAGGATACTTCCCCCATTGGGGGCATTTTCACACTCCTATTTTTTAGAGATGTGAACGGACCCAGACCTTCTGCGTTGGGGAGTGATTGGTCGAGACTAAATAATAAATGAACGTCTTTCAGGATTTCCACGGGGACGCCAAGTTCACGGCTTTCCCTCTTCTCCCTCAGTTTATAGAACTTATGCCATTTCAGTCTACGGGCGAAAAGGTTTAGATCCCTTGTCCACCTAAAGATGTCAAATTTATTGGTGGGAACGAACGAAAGTCCGCGTCCCAACAGACTAAGCTCACTGGGTGATAGGATACGGGAAGAGAGATTGATGATCCGTTTATCTAGTAGGGGCTGGTCTACCGTGTCTGTTTTTCGGTGTTCCTGCTTCTGAGAGGATAATGTGTCCCCTGGTCTAAAAAAGGAGAGGAGGGACCTGGTGCGGCTGCAGGTGCGATTTGGGAGGGATATTGTGGGTACTGTCTTAATCGATTGCCCCGTCCCCTATATTTGTTTGCCCCCCGTCCGCGTCCCCTACCCTTAGGGTTCCTCTCTTTTTCTGTGTCAGAGAATTCTGTATTCGTAGAGGAGACGTCTGTGTTCTGTGAAGTGGGCGGATTAGTCAAAAATTGATATACTTTATTATCACGGAAATCCTGGGAGTCCCTGTTAAATTGCCTGTGCTTGCGGTCTTTCAGATGAAATTGGTACCGCTCTACCGTATTCTGCAGCTGCACTTCTTTAACAGGGAATTCCGGTTCCGACTGAAATTTCTTTGTAATATCAATCTGTTCTTTCAGATTAGCCTCCGCCCGCTCCAGAACACCCCTCTCCTCCTCCACCAGTAGTTGCATAAGTCTTAGGGAACTAGCCGTGGCTTCCTTTTCCCACTTTTTTAGAAATTCTGGGTTCCTGATGCGGTGTGCCGGGGATAGGGTGATACGCAAACCTCTGGGCACTATCCCCTGTTTAATGTAGTGCTCCAGGCCCTGCACCTCCCACCAAGAACTTATATGTTCTTTATATAGTCTTGTGAGTTCTGAGAAAGCGCCATTAAGGCTGGGGGTATACTTTTTTTGAATAAAGAGTTGTTCAGAGAACACCAAGCTGGCCTCAGAGACCCAAATGTTCTTATCTAGACCTGTAGTCAGAAATCCCGACATCACCTCAATAATGTAAATCACACAAATAGTGGTCGTACAGGAGGGGCAGTCAGAGCCTCCCTGATATACTGCTCAAATAATACAATAGGAAAACTAAAGGGGCAGTAAACTGAGTAAAACTTCGCTTTTAATAAATTAAGGAGATAAAATAGCCCCTACTAGACTAACAACAAATAAGACGTGCCCATAAGAGGCACAATACACAGACATATAAATCACTCGGGAAAAAAAAAAAAGGGGGGACAAGGTGGAAGGTCAATATGGGCGATAGGGGTGACGGTGTATATTGCCCTCTGGCCCTAGTACCTCCCTACTTGTCCTGTAAACCCTATAAGGTATCCAAAGGACGGGGTCCAAAAAACCCTGCAAGGGGTGGCCCAGACAGGAACACTGATCCTGATAAATAACCCTAGTTAGGCCCTAGTCATAGACAAAAGGGGAACAGGGTGCTGCTTTGGAATACAGTGATGATATATGTAATGAACACAGAAAAAGAAGGGGGGGGGTATATCACCACCCAGACGTCCAGAAGGAGTCAGGGCGGGGGCATACTTAAGTGTCCCGACGCGTTTCTTCAATTGGAGCCCAGGATTCTTCAGGGGACACGGGGCTATGTGTTCGCTTTGATCAGTCTGTGACTAAGCCTATAAACAGAAGAGTGCATATATAATAAAGTGCCATAGGCAAATAGTCAAGAGGAGAACAAAGAAAGAAACCACCCATCGTCTAATACAAGATCATAGGGAGGCCTTTCACTTACTTGGTATTGGCTGCGGTCGAGGGTGGCTGTAAGCACACTGTGTAGCAAGACCCAGTGTGGTGGTGTCTGCTAGGATGATGACCGGCAGTTAGTGTGGCGAATTCCGCCACCTTATAAAGGCTAGAGGGGCCAGATGAAGCGCTTTCGTTTTTGAAACCAGCTTCCGGCTATGCGCCCCCTGATGACGCTCCTCCAGAGCGTCCGAGGCCGCGGTCACATGAGCGCCGAAACCGGAAGTCACGTGTCCGCGCCTGCGCCACACCTCCCCGTCCCATGCGTTCCATAGGGATAAGGGTGGAACGCACGGCCGGCGCCGAACTCAGACGTCATCCGGCCGCGCCACATAAGGTGCGTCACAGCCGCGGACACGCGATCGCAGCCCAGCCTCGGCCGTACATGCACATTGAGAGTCCCAGATGGCCAGACAGCAGAGCCACCAATGTAATGACACACATTTGCTGCCTGGCCGCTATACTGGAAGAAACAAAGAATCCTGCCTTAGCCTCTCCTACACTAAGCAGGATACTATATTCAACACTTATAAATGGATAGCTCCCCATTCTAACAGCTGTGGGAGACCCATATCCATTATAGGTTTGAGGTGAGAGAAGGGAGCGATCAGAGGGGGAGACAAGCTGCTCAAGAGTCCGGACAGGACACCTAAACCCCCCTGAGCCTCCTCCACCTCCTCGCAGGACATGACAGTATACGTCAAATATCCTGTGTATCGGACCAAAATTAGAGGTTTATAGTGGAGAAATTGACCACAAGGTCCAAACAAGAAAAAATGAATTGTCAGAGGTAACAGCTGAAGTTCAACTGTTCATTGAGTCCATTGGGGACGACCGTGTTAAGCGTGAATGTCCACCAGCACTCCCTTTGTAGGATGGATCTGTTCCAATCTCCCCCACGAATGGGCTTGGGAACATGTTCAATCCCCAAAAAACTGATGGACGCTGGACGTCCCTCGTGGACCGTCTGTACGTGGCGCGCGATAGGGGTGTCCCTGTTGTTGCGAATATCGCCATGATGCTCCCCCATACGTTTCCGTAATTCCCTGAATGTTTTCCCCACATAACGCAGACCACACACGCACGTAATCAAATATATTACGCCCGTAGTGCGGCAATTCAGGAAACCTTTGATGTGGTAAATGGTGTCTCTGGGCTCCCCAACAAAGGTTTTACTCTGTACCAGGCAGCCACAGAAGCTACATCGTCCGCATCTGTGGCAGCCCGTCACAGGTCTGTCCAGCCATGTCCGTGGTTTAGCCCCGGAAGTAAAATGGCTATGCACCAATCTGTCCCTCAAATTCTTGCCCCTCCTGAATGTGAGGGAGACTGAGGGATCCAGGATCTCAGCCAGATCTGGATCCATCAGCAGTGTGTCCCAATGGTGTGACAGAATCCTCCTCACCTGTGACGCAGCCGCGTCAAAGGTGCCTACCACCCGGACAGCACTCTGAGACCCACGTTCTCTAGGGTTTGTTGGATGGAGAAGTTCAGTGCGTGTGACTGTCCTAGTTCTCTCGTAGGCCCGTCTGAGAGTCTTGTCTGGATATCCCCTCTCCTGGAACCTAGACCTAAGATCACATGCATGATGTTTGAAATCTTTGTCCTCAGAACAGTTACGTTTGAGTCTCAGGTACTGTCCGGTGGGTATCCCTTTCTTAAGAGGGACAGGATGACAACTGTCCCACCTAAGAAGGGAATTAGTGGAGGTTGGTTTCCTGTAGATGGACGTATTTAGACCGCCTATGTCATCCCTCATGATGACTACATCCAGGAAGGGGAGGTGGTCCCTCACAATGATCGAAGTGAATCTGAGGTTGAAGTCATTAATATTGAGCTCAGCGATCAATTTGTCAAAGTCGCTCTCTGGTCCGCTCCACAACAAAAAGATGTCGTCGATGTAGCGTGACCAGAGAGCGATGTGACCCACGAACCACCGAGGTGGGTCCCCAAATACCACTGACTCTTCCCACCAGCCCAGGAGCAAATTGGCGTAAGATGGGGCACAAGAACTGCCCATCGCCGTGCCCCTGAGCTGGTGGTATATACGACCATCAAACATAAAGACATTATTTGACAACACAAACTCCAGAAGCTCCAGAGTAAAGGCGCTATGTAGGGAAAATTGTTGCCCCCTCATACTCAGAAAGTGGCTGGAGGCCTCCAACCCTCTTCCATGTGGGATAGAGGAGTAGAGAGCCTCCACATCAATAGAGGCTAGAAGCCAGTGTGGCTCTATACATATGTCCTCTAATTTCCCCAATAGATCGCCTGTGTCTCTCACGTAAGATGGTAGTGCCATCACAAAAGGACGAGCCTACGAGAGAACTAGGACAGTCACACGCACTGAACTTCTCCATCCAACAAACCCTAGAGAACGTGGGTCTCAGAGTGCTGTCCGGGTGGTAGGCACCTTTGACGCGGCTGCGTCACAGGTGAGGAGGATTCTGTCACACCATTGGGACACACTGCTGATGGATCCAGATCTGGCTGAGATCCTGGATCCCTCAGTCTCCCTCACATTCAGGAGGGGCAAGAATTTGAGGGACAGATTGGTGCATAGCCATTTTACTTCCGGGGCTAAACCACGGACATGGCTGGACAGACCTGTGACGGGCTGCCACAGATGCGGACGATGTAGCTTCTGTGGCTGCCTGGTACAGAGTAAAACCTTTGTTGGGGAGCCCAGAGACACCATTTAACACATCAAAGGTTTCCTGAATTGCCGCACTACGGGCGTAATATATTTGATTACGTGCGTGTGTGGTCTGCGTTATGTGGGGAAAACATTCAGGGAATTACGGAAACGTATGGGGGAGCATCATGGCGATATTCGCAACAACAGGGACACCCCTATCGCGCGCCACGTACAGACGGTCCACGAGGGACGTCCAGCGTCCATCAGTTTTTTGGGGATTGAACATGTTCCCAAGCCCATTCGTGGGGGAGATTGGAACAGATCCATCCTACAAAGGGAGTGCTGGTGGACATTCACGCTTAACACGGTCGTCCCCAATGGACTCAATGAACAGTTGAACTTCAGCTGTTACCTCTGACAATTCATTTTTTCTTGTTTGGACCTTGTGGTCAATTTCTCCACTATAAACCTCTAATTTTGGTCCGATACACAGGATATTTGACGTATACTGTCATGTCCTGCGAGGAGGTGGAGGAGGCTCAGGGGGGTTTAGGTGTCCTGTCCGGACTCTTGAGCAGCTTGTCTCCCCCTCTGATCGCTCCCTTCTCTCACCTCAAACCTATAATGGATATGGGTCTCCCACAGCTGTTAGAATGGGGAGCTATCCATTTATAAGTGTTGAATATAGTATCCTGCTTAGTGTAGGAGAGGCTAAGGCAGGATTCTTTGTTTCTTCCAGTATAGCGGCCAGGCAGCAAATGTGTGTCATTACATTGGTGGCTCTGCTGTCTGGCCATCTGGGACTCTCAATGTGCATGTACGGCCGAGGCTGGGCTGCGATCGCGTGTCCGCGGCTGTGACGCACCTTATGTGGCGCGGCCGGATGACGTCTGAGTTCGGCGCCGGCCGTGCGTTCCACCCTTATCCCTATGGAACGCATGGGACGGGGAGGTGTGGCGCAGGCGCGGACACGTGACTTCCGGTTTCGGCGCTCATGTGACCGCGGCCTCGGACGCTCTGGAGGAGCGTCATCAGGGGGCGCATAGCCGGAAGCTGGTTTCAAAAACGAAAGCGCTTCATCTGGCCCCTCTAGCCTTTATAAGGTGGCGGAATTCGCCACACTAACTGCCGGTCATCATCCTAGCAGACACCACCACACTGGGTCTTGCTACACAGTGTGCTTACAGCCACCCTCGACCGCAGCCAATACCAAGTAAGTGAAAGGCCTCCCTATGATCTTGTATTAGACGATGGGTGGTTTCTTTCTTTGTTCTCCTCTTGACTATTTGCCTATGGCACTTTATTATATATGCACTCTTCTGTTTATAGGCTTAGTCACAGACTGATCAAAGCGAACACATAGCCCCGTGTCCCCTGAAGAATCCTGGGCTCCAATTGAAGAAACGCGTCGGGACACTTAAGTATGCCCCCGCCCTGACTCCTTCTGGACGTCTGGGTGGTGATATACCCCCCCCCTTCTTTTTCTGTGTTCATTACATATATCATCACTGTATTCCAAAGCAGCACCCTGTTCCCCTTTTGTCTATGACTAGGGCCTAACTAGGGTTATTTATCAGGATCAGTGTTCCTGTCTGGGCCACCCCTTGCGGGGTTTTTTGGACCCCGTCCTTTGGATACCTTATAGGGTTTACAGGACAAGTAGGGAGGTACTAGGGCCAGAGGGCAATATACACCGTCACCCCTATCGCCCATATTGACCTTCCACCTTGTCCCCCCTTTTTTTTTTTCCCGAGTGATTTATATGTCTGTGTATTGTGCCTCTTATGGGCACGTCTTATTTGTTGTTAGTCTAGTAGGGGCTATTTTATCTCCTTAATTTATTAAAAGCGAAGTTTTACTCAGTTTACTGCCCCTTTAGTTTTCCTATTGTATTATTTGAGCAGTATATCAGGGAGGCTCTGACTGCCCCTCCTGTACGACCACTATTTGTGTGATTTACATTATTGAGGTGATGTCGGGATTTCTGACTACAGGTCTAGATAAGAACATTTGGGTCTCTGAGGCCAGCTTGGTGTTCTCTGAACAACTCTTTATTCAAAAAAAGTATACCCCCAGCCTTAATGGCGCTTTCTCAGAACTCACAAGACTATATAAAGAACATATAAGTTCTTGGTGGGAGGTGCAGGGCCTGGAGCACTACATTAAACAGGGGATAGTGCCCAGAGGTTTGCGTATCACCCTATCCCCGGCACACCGCATCAGGAACCCAGAATTTCTAAAAAAGTGGGAAAAGGAAGCCACGGCTAGTTCCCTAAGACTTATGCAACTACTGGTGGAGGAGGAGAGGGGTGTTCTGGAGCGGGCGGAGGCTAATCTGAAAGAACAGATTGATATTACAAAGAAATTTCAGTCGGAACCGGAATTCCCTGTTAAAGAAGTGCAGCTGCAGAATACGGTAGAGCGGTACCAATTTCATCTGAAAGACCGCAAGCACAGGCAATTTAACAGGGACTCCCAGGATTTCCGTGATAATAAAGTATATCAATTTTTGACTAATCCGCCCACTTCACAGAACACAGACGTCTCCTCTACGGATACAGAATTCTCTGACACAGAAAAAGAGAGGAACCCTAAGGGTAGGGGACGCGGACGGGGGGCAAACAAATATAGGGGACGGGGCAATCGATTAAGACAGTACCCACAATATCCCTCCCAAATCGCACCTGCAGCCGCACCAGGTCCCTCCTCTCCTTTTTTAGACCAGGGGACACATTATCCTCTCAGAAGCAGGAACACCGAAAAACAGACACGGTAGACCAGCCCCTACTAGATAAACGGATCATCAATCTCTCTTCCCGTATCCTATCACCCAGTGAGCTTAGTCTGTTGGGACGCGGACTTTCGTTCGTTCCCACCAATAAATTTGACATCTTTAGGTGGACAAGGGATCTAAACCTTTTCGCCCGTAGACTGAAATGGCATAAGTTCTATAAACTGAGGGAGAAGAGGGAAAGCCGTGAACTTGGCGTCCCCGTGGAAATCCTGAAAGACGTTCATTTATTATTTAGTCTCGACCAATCACTCCCCAACGCAGAAGGTCTGGGTCCGTTCACATCTCTAAAAAATAGGAGTGTGAAAATGCCCCCAATGGGGGAAGTATCCTGTGTGGACGTATTTCTCCAACATACCACTTCAGAACTGGCCAATATACATTCAGTCCCACCTTGGTTTAACTGTAGTAAAGAAGAGAGGAGGGCTATTAGGGACCTCGAAGATGACAAAAATATTGTTATCAAGCCGTCGGACAAGGGGGGTAACATTGTTATAATAGAGACATCAGCATACTGTAACATGTGCCTTTCCATCTTGTCGGATAGGACGGGGTATGAGATCCTTCAGAGTAGCCCTATTAATAAACTACAAGGGACACTGAAAAAGATCTTAGTGAGGGCCAGAAATACCCACCTCATTAGTGACGAGGAATATGATTTCCTATACCCACCCTACCCGATCATGGCCACCTTTTATTGCTTGCCAAAAGTGCATAAAGAGACTACACCAATCAAAGGGCGGCCAATTGTTTCGGGGATCGGAAGTGTGTCACAGAACTGTGGCATCTACGTGGATAGGGTACTTCGTCCTTTTGTGATGGCACTACCATCTTACGTGAGAGACACAGGCGATCTATTGGGGAAATTAGAGGACATATGTATAGAGCCACACTGGCTTCTAGCCTCTATTGATGTGGAGGCTCTCTACTCCTCTATCCCACATGGAAGAGGGTTGGAGGCCTCCAGCCACTTTCTGAGTATGAGGGGGCAACAATTTTCCCTACATAGCGCCTTTACTCTGGAGCTTCTGGAGTTTGTGTTGTCAAATAATGTCTTTATGTTTGATGGTCGTATATACCACCAGCTCAGGGGCACGGCGATGGGCAGTTCTTGTGCCCCATCTTACGCCAATTTGCTCCTGGGCTGGTGGGAAGAGTCAGTGGTATTTGGGGACCCACCTCGTGGTTCGTGAGTCACATCGCTCTCTGGTCACGCTACATCGACGACATCTTTTTGTTGTGGAGCGGACCAGAGAGCGACTTTGACAAATTGATCGCTGAGCTCAATATTAATGACTTCAACCTCAGATTCACTTCGATCATTGTGAGGGACCACCTCCCCTTCCTGGATGTAGTCATCATGAGGGATGACATAGGCGGTCTAAATACGTCCATCTACAGGAAACCAACCTCCACTAATTCCCTTCTTAGGTGGGACAGTTGTCATCCTGTCCCTCTTAAGAAAGGGATACCCACCGGACAGTACCTGAGACTCAAACGTAACTGTTCTGAGGACAAAGATTTCAAACATCATGCATGTGATCTTAGGTCTAGGTTCCAGAAGAGGGGATATCCAGACAAGACTCTCAGACGGGCCTACGAGAGAACTAGGACAGTCACACGCACTGAACTTCTCCATCCAACAAACCCTAGAGAACGTGGGTCTCAGAGTGCTGTCCGGGTGGTAGGCACCTGTGACGCAGCCGCGTCAAAGGTGAGGAGGATTCTGTCACACCATTGGGACACACTGCTGATGGATCCAGATCTGGCTGAGATCCTGGATCCCTCAGTCTCCCTCACATTCAGGAGGGGCAAGAATTTGAGGGACAGATTGGTGCATAGCCATTTTACTTCCGGGGCTAAACCACGGACATGGCTGGACAGACCTGTGACGGGCTGCCACAGATGCGGACGATGTAGCTTCTGTGGCTGCCTGGTACAGAGTAAAACCTTTGTTGGGGAGCCCAGAGACACCATTTACCACATCAAAGGTTTCCTGAATTGCCGCACTACGGGCGTAATATATTTGATTACGTGCGTGTGTGGTCTGCGTTATGTGGGGAAAACATTCAGGGAATTACGGAAACGTATGGGGGAGCATCATGGCGATATTCGCAACAACAGGGACACCCCTATCGCGCGCCACGTACAGACGGTCCACGAGGGACGTCCAGCGTCCATCAGTTTTTTGGGGATTGAACATGTTCCCAAGCCCATTCGTGGGGGAGATTGGAACAGATCCATCCTACAAAGGGAGTGCTGGTGGACATTCACGCTTAACACGGTCGTCCCCAATGGACTCAATGAACAGTTGAACTTCAGCTGTTACCTCTGACAATTCATTTTTTCTTGTTTGGACCTTGTGGTCAATTTCTCCACTATAAACCTCTAATTTTGGTCCGATACACAGGATATTTGACGTATACTGTCATGTCCTGCGAGGAGGTGGAGGAGGCTCAGGGGGGTTTAGGTGTCCTGTCCGGACTCTTGAGCAGCTTGTCTCCCCCTCTGATCGCTCCCTTCTCTCACCTCAAACCTATAATGGATATGGGTCTCCCACAGCTGTTAGAATGGGGAGCTATCCATTTATAAGTGTTGAATATAGTATCCTGCTTAGTGTAGGAGAGGCTAAGGCAGGATTCTTTGTTTCTTCCAGTATAGCGGCCAGGCAGCAAATGTGTGTCATTACATTGGTGGCTCTGCTGTCTGGCCATCTGGGACTCTCAATGTGCATGTACGGCCGAGGCTGGGCTGCGATCGCGTGTCCGCGGCTGTGACGCACCTTATGTGGCGCGGCCGGATGACGTCTGAGTTCGGCGCCGGCCGTGCGTTCCACCCTTATCCCTATGGAACGCATGGGACGGGGAGGTGTGGCGCAGGCGCGGACACGTGACTTCCGGTTTCGGCGCTCATGTGACCGCGGCCTCGGACGCTCTGGAGGAGCGTCATCAGGGGGCGCATAGCCGGAAGCTGGTTTCAAAAACGAAAGCGCTTCATCTGGCCCCTCTAGCCTTTATAAGGTGGCGGAATTCGCCACACTAACTGCCGGTCATCATCCTAGCAGACACCACCACACTGGGTCTTGCTACACAGTGTGCTTACAGCCACCCTCGACCGCAGCCAATACCAAGTAAGTGAAAGGCCTCCCTATGATCTTGTATTAGACGATGGGTGGTTTCTTTCTTTGTTCTCCTCTTGACTATTTGCCTATGGCACTTTATTATATATGCACTCTTCTGTTTATAGGCTTAGTCACAGACTGATCAAAGCGAACACATAGCCCCGTGTCCCCTGAAGAATCCTGGGCTCCAATTGAAGAAACGCGTCGGGACACTTAAGTATGCCCCCGCCCTGACTCCTTCTGGACGTCTGGGTGGTGATATACCCCCCCCCCCTTCTTTTTCTGTGTTCATTACATATATCATCACTGTATTCCAAAGCAGCACCCTGTTCCCCTTTTGTCTATGACTAGGGCCTAACTAGGGTTATTTATCAGGATCAGTGTTCCTGTCTGGGCCACCCCTTGCGGGGTTTTTGGACCCCGTCCTTTGGATACCTTATAGGGTTTACAGGACAAGTAGGGAGGTACTAGGGCCAGAGGGCAATATACACCGTCACCCCTATCGCCCATATTGACCTTCCACCTTGTCCCCCCTTTTTTTTTTTTTTCCCCGAGTGATTTATATGTCTGTGTATTGTGCCTCTTATGGGCACGTCTTATTTGTTGTTAGTCTAGTAGGGGCTATTTTATCTCCTTAATTTATTAAAAGCGAAGTTTTACTCAGTTTACTGCCCCTTTAGTTTTCCTATAACACCTGTGTTGCTCAACGTAACAGCGTAATGAGATATCCCTATAATACACAAACAAAATGTCCCGACGCGTTTCATCGGCATCTGCCAACTCCTCAGGGGACTAGTATGCTATTATGACCAAAAAATGCCAAGTCATATTTCAAACTGGGATAATCAATGTTGAAAATGGTGTTATATCTTGATGATCCCCAAATCAGCTACAAGCAAGGATGATGTGATATAATCAAACTAGGTAAGCTTTAATCAATGCTCAAAAGTAATATAGTGGTCAATCCTGAAAACTAAATGAATCATTATGGCCAGATATCGCCAAAATAAATTCCATAAACATTCAGTAATGTTGTGCATTTTCATACGTATACAATATTATCTAATCACATTATAACCAAAATGAATGCTCATTGCCTTTAAAAGGAAATCAGCTTGAACCAAAGTTCTATTATGTGGCTGAGGAAGCCAAGATGAGTTCATGGCAAGTTCAGTTTATATAAAAATAATTGTGAACATGAACGGACATTGTATTTAAAAGTTATTGCTAAAGATATGGGTTTATCTATGGGGAGTACACCACCTTCCTCAGACATGTCTGTCTGAAGGGAACAAGCTTGTTTCATGGATAAGCCATGACGAGATAAGAATTCATATCCTTGAGGCACACCTGCTGTATGAGGTTCAATTTATATATTCATAATTATATTATATATATCTCTGTATGGTATATTTAGTTTATATGTGTAACAATGTATCGATTTATATAGATATTATACCATGTATTTATCATTTATAATGTATTGTAGAAGATACAGAAACATTGAAGTAAGTTTATGTTAATTGGATTTCTGAGAAGAGTAAATCTTATTTCAAAACAATAGTTATTCATGGATTTAGATAAGTGAAATGTACAAGTTCCGATGCCAAGCATCAAAGCCATTATATAAAAATTTTATCAAGTCAACATATATTTCAAAAAGATAGGAGAAGACAGTGACTCCAACAAGTCCAGGATATAGGTAATTAAAAATGTCAGGGGAAAAAAAAAAAAACTTCCTCAATGATGTATATTAAAAAGGTTAAGAAGGTCATGTGAACGTATTATTAGATATTTAGTTTTAATGCTTAAAAGTTGTGATGTTCATCTGCAGTACCACAGTGCCATCTGGAGACAGATGGACAATATTATATTATTTTATCATTTCTTTATGCCATATTTGGAGTTATTATGACATCATGGTGTTATTAGCATGCGAATACACCCACCTTACCTGATTGGAAATCCCTAATCTAAAGGGGATGATTCTTAGATAAGGGGGGGAATAATTACTCGTGTGCGGAGCAGCAAGAGAGATTCATAGATCCAGAGATCCATTGATCCATCCATCCATTCATTCAATCAAGACAAAAAGAAAACCAGAAGAAACTTGGATAATTTTTTTGGATTACTAAGAAAGTTCTTGAGAACTGGTCCCATCTGAACTCTGTCTACCTTTTGACCCGGTAACGTATATTTTGTTTACTGTTCGTGATATTAATAAGATATTTCTCTCGGTATATAGCCAAGAGTCCCCATACTGTGGGAATATATAGTGTTATGTCCTCTGATGGCTGTTTAGCCCTGCATTTACCGCAAGGATCTCTATGATACATACCAGAGACATTGTGCCACAATATACCACTATTGAACTCTCTGACCATTAATCAGAGACATTGAGATATATTTCACCAGTACTGGACTTTACTGACTGTTTGGATGTTTCAAGCAACTAAATACTCATACTGTTGCAAGTCTCAGTCCTTATATTGCCATACTGTTGCAAGTCTCAGTACATACATTGCGATTTGTATTAATAAGCGACACTAGGATTGTTTCATGTTTTATATTTTATTGTAATATTTTTTATATATATTTTTATTGACTCTATAAATAAATTGCTTTCTGCCTAGTCCATAGTTTGAGTGCCCACCCACAATTCTTATTGTTTATAGCTCTACTTATACTGGCAGGGTGATCCAGACTTGGTTGGTTGCACCTATATCCATATATTGTCAAACCTTGAGCCGTCCCTTCTTGGACATAACACTTGTATTTACTGTCACCCTTTGGGACGTTGCCCGGTCTGTCAATTATGGACATATGGAACTATGCAGAAGCAAAAAAAACTGAAGGTAGAACAATTTGTATTTGAAGGAATGGTGGAAAATGAATTGGATCTAATTGAATCAAATTCAATGTCGGATGTATTTAAAGAGGTAGAAACTCTCCTCCAAAAACAACTGCGACAAAGATGGGAAATTAAGACATTAACCCAATATGTAGAACAAAATAAAGTCCCTAAAAGCCTGCGGCTAAGTAAAACTCCGGCTCAGGATTTACTTAATACAGAATTTGAGAGTGAATGGGATGAACTTCTTGTTTAAACAATCAACTGAATTAATAAAATTAATTATAAAGAGAAGAGGGGAAATTCTGACTATATTGACAGAACAAATAGAACGAAAAAAGTCAATAATAGAAAAATTCCCAATAAATGATGAATTCAATGCCTGGCAAGAAAGGCTATGTAAAAACCTGGATAAGACGGAACACGAGATTTTGACAAAAAAAAAATATATATATTAAAATTATAGAAATAACACAAGAAATAATATAAAAAATAACACAAAAATGGACACAAATAGAGCACAACAAAGGGAACAGCACCACATAAGGGAAGAAAATACACATCACATTAGGTAAGAGAATACGATGAAGGAACAATTCCTCAGTAAAAATTACCCTATACAGGCCGTTGACCAATCATTAGAGAAGGTCATACTGATGAATAGACAAACCTTCTTTGATACCCAGGAAGAAACACAGACTGTGGACAATATAGTGAATAGGGATGACACTCTGTACATTGTTCTGCCATACAGTACTAACCATAAAAAAATAGAAAAAATTATTAAAAAACATTGGTTTCATATTAAAAAGGATACAATTATAGGCTCCCTGATGGCCGATAGTCCTAAATTTTCTATATACGAAAGCATTGAATTTAAGCTCAAAAATAGCACCAACAATCAGGAACAAAAAGAAAAAATTAGGAATAATACAACAGTGGAGCGGACTAAAAGGATTCTACAGATACGGGAGGTGCTCTAATTGCGCCAACATCTCATTTGATAGGAAAACATTGGTGATTAACTCTACACAAAATTATTTTAAATTCATAATCAGTGATCCACTCACCTGTTGTTCTACCAATGTACTGTACATATTCCAATGTCCTTGTGGCAAGCAGTACATTGGTAGGACTAAACAAACTCTAAAGAAGAGAATCTCGGAGCATATGGCAAATATAAAGAAGGGCTATGAGAAACATCCCTTATCAAGACATTTTAAGAAGTTTCATGCCCAAGATACCTCAGGAATGTCCTTTGCGGCCCTTGAAAAGGTTGAGAGGTATTGGAGGGGCGGAAACCATGTAGCAAAAATGTCCTGCCAGGAATCTGGACGGATTTTTGATTTTTAATACCATACATCCGAGGGGTCTAAATGCAGAATTTGAAACCTTTGGTTTTCTGTAGATGGCAGGCACCTTGACCTGATGGGGCACCGGTGTATTATTCTAATCTCCGATCCCCCCTCAGGTGGAGGCCCCTCCCATCTCAAACATACATACTCCTCTAAAGTTCTCTAAAGATCTCCAAAGAATTTTCCGCCATATTTTATATGATTTTATATGACAGATTATATGATTTTATAGTTTGAGAGATTTTATACACTTTCTCTTAAAAATGCATTGCTATGAAATGGTAAAAACACACATGAAAAAAGTTGTAAAATTGCATATATGGGAAAAAAATGCAAGAAAATCGCACACAGATATATATGGCGTAGCTAGGGATGTAATCTTATGTGCCCTATAGAGACATCCTAAATATGTTCTAAAAAAACGCAACAAAATCGCATAGATAGAAAAAATGCAAAAAAATTGCATACATCCATATGGTTTTGCTGAGAATGTAATTTTATATATTTTACAGCAATAGGTTAAGATTGTAGTATAATAGAAAGAAAAATTCGCAACAGTATGCATATAGTAAAATGCAACAAAATTGCATATAAAGAAAAATCGCATATAAATAAAAATCTCAAAGAAAAATAGCAACAAAAAATCGCTAAAAAAAAATCGCACATAGACACTTTTAGTGCAATTGTGAATGAAACTGTTGGATGACGCAATGAAGAATTCCAACCCGGGATTTACCAATATCACAAGATGGTGCTCTTTAAAAGTGTCCTGAGAAACAGCATATTTTAGTCACTGATGAAGAAACTGGTTGTTTCGAAACGCGTTTGGCGTGGAAAAATATGCTGTAGGAACTACCAAGCTTTATACAGTTGATGGAATTCGTTTGAAGAAATTTTCCCAGCTGGAGCGGCAATACAGCCAAAATCAACGCTGCAAACTATCGTGAGACTGGTGCATGAAAATCGACCAGCTGAACAGTGATTGCAGTCTGCTCCCCCGCCACCACTGACAAGTGAAACTGCTGAACACTGGTGGAGAGGAGGTTAGCTTCTGAAATATACTAACACACGGACATAGAGGTGAGTCTACTATACCGTTGATGCGGGACGCCGCACAGGAAGATATCAGTACGTAAGTAGTTATACTTCCTCTCGAATTTACATATAGGCTGGCTATTTCATTTATATGGGATTTATCCAGAAGGAATTCCTCTGATGGCTGTTTAGCCCTTCATTTACCGTAATGATCTCTATGATACATACCAGAGACATTGTGCCACAATATACCACTATTGAACTCTCTGACCATTAATCAGAGACATTGCGATATATTTCACCAGTACTGGACTTTACTGACTGTTTGGATGTTTCAAGCAACTAAATCCTCATACTGTTGCAAGTCTCAGTCCTTATATTGCCATACTGTTGCAAGTCTCAGTACATTACTAAAGGAAGGGGAGCAGTAACAATTTAAAACTTAGCTTTTAATATACACTGCTCAAAAAAATAAAGGGAACACTTAAACAACACAATGTAACTCCAATTCAATCACACTTCTGTGAAATCAAACTGTCTACTTAGGAAGCAACACTGAGTGACAATCAATTTCACATGCTGTTGTGCAAATGGGATAGACAACAGGTGGAAATTATAGGCAATTAGCAAGACACCCCCAATAAAGGAGTGGTTCTGCAGGTGGTGACCACAGACCACTTCTCAGTTCCTATGCTTCCTGGCTGATGTTTTGGTCACTTTTGAATGCTGGCGGTGCTTTCACTCTAGTGGTAGCATGAGACGAGGTATACAAGCCACACAAGTGGCTCAGGTAGTGCAGCTTATCCAGGATGGCACATCAATGCAAGCTGTGGCAAGAAGGTTTGCTGTGTCTGTCAGCGTAGTGTCCAGAGCATGGAGGCGATACCAGGAGACAGGCCAGTACATCAGGAGACGTGGAGGAGGCCGTAGGAGGGCAACAACCCAGCAGCAGGACCGCTACCTCCGCCTTTGTCCAAGGAGGAACAGGAGGAGCACTGCCAGAGCCCTGCAAAATGACCTCCAGCAGGCCACAAATGTGCATGTGTCTGCTCAAACGGTCAGAAACAGACTCCATGAGGGTGATATGAGGGCCCGCCGTCCACAGGTGGGGGTTGTGCTTACAGCCCAACACCGTGCAGGACGTTTGGCATTTGCCAGAGAACACCAAGATTGGCAAATTCGCCACTGACGCCCTGTGCTCTTCACAGATGAAAGCAGGTTCACACTGAGCACATGTGACAGACGTGACAGAGTCTGGAGACGCCGTGGAGAACGTTCTGCTGCCTGCAACATTCTCCAGCATGACCGGTTTGGCATTGGGTCAGTAATGGTGTGGGGTGGCATTTCTTTGGAGGGCCGCACAGCCCTCCATGTGCTGGCCAGAGGTAGCCTGACTGCCATTAGGTACCGAGATGAGATCCTCAGACCCCTTGTGAGACCATATGCTGGTGCGGTTGGCCCTAGGTTCCTCCTAATGCAAGACAATGCTAGACCTTATGTGGCTGGAGTGTGTCAGCAGTTCCTGCAAGATGAAGGCATTGATGCTATGGACTGGCCCGCCCGTTCCCCAGACCTGAATCCAATTGAGCACATCTGGGACATCATGTCTCGCTCTATCCACCAACGTCCACAGACTGTTGCACCACAGACTGTCCAGGAGTTGGCAGATGCTTTAGTCCAGGTCTGGGAGGAGATCCCTCAGGAGACCGTCCGCCACATCATCAGGAGCATGCACAGGCGTTGTAGGGAGGCCACACACACTACTGAGCCTCATTTTGACTTGTTTTAAGGACATTACATCAAAGTTGGATCAGTCTGTAGTGTGTTTTTGTCACGGAACCATGAACCAGACGTACAACAAGAGATAAGTGAAAATAAGAAGGCTTTATTGAAAATAAAGCTGTAAAGCAAAAGTCCAAACGGATGGTGAAACCGAGCAGAGTCTTTGCGAAGCCAGAGGTCAGGAACCAGAAGGGTAGTCAGACGAAGCCAGGATCAGGAACCAGCAGGGTAGTCAGACGAAGCCAGGATCAGGAACCAGCAGGGTAGTCAGACGAAGCCAGGATCAGGAACCAGCAGGGTAGTCAGACGAAGCCAGGATCAGGAACCAGAAGCAGCAGCAGTCTTAGAAGCATGTGAACACAAGAGGACCAAGCAAGGAACTGAAGCCACAGACCTCCTATATATATGAGCTAGGCATCCAGCTCCTCCCAGTGGGAAGGAGGAGCCGCAGGGTGGAAGGCTACAAGAAACCCCGAAACCAAGATGGCCGCCAGCACATGTCAAACGAAGGAGAACAGCAGGAAGGTAAGACCATGACAGTACCTCCCCCTCAAGGGCCCCTCCTCCGCGGAGCACAAAACGGTTTCTGAGGGAAGCGTGCGTGGAAGGCTCGGAGCAAGGCAGGAGCATGGACATCTGCGGAGGGAACCCAGGAACGCTCCTCTGGACCATAACCACGCCAATGGACCAAAAACTGCAACCGACCGCGGACCAGGCGTGAGTCCAGGATATTGCTCACCTCATATTCCTCACGATTGCCCACTTGGACCGGACGAGGCCGAGGAACCGAGGAAGTGAAACGATTACACACCAGTGGCTTCAACAGGGAGACATGAAACACGTTGGAGATCCGCATGCCAGGAGGAAGCGCAAGGGCATAGGCTACCGGGTTTACCCTGCGAAGCACTCGGAAGGGACCAACAAAGCGAGGCGCCAGCTTGGGAGTGGGCACTCGAAGGTTGAGGTTGCGGGTGGACAACCATACACGGTCTCCGACCTGGTAGGAAGGAGCAGGCGCTCGTCTGCGATCAGCCTGGAGTCTCTGGCGCTGCGCAGAGACCTCAAGGGACTTCTGGATCTGTACCCAAGAAGCACGTAGGACGGAAAGGTGATCCTCCACAGCCGGAATATCCTGGGGAGAGAATACCTCCGGTAACACGGCAGGTTGGAACCCATAATTGGCCATGAAGGGAGACGTCCCAGAGGAAGAGTTCACCGCCGTGTTCCTGGCAAACTCAGCCCAAGGCAGGAGGTCAACCCAATTGTCTTGGTGATCGGAGACATAGCAACGAAGGAATTGCTCCAAGGCCTGATTGGATCGTTCTGCGGCCCCATTGGACTGAGGGTGGTAGGCCGAGGAGAAGGAGAGATGAATCCCCAACTGGGAGCAAAAGGCGCGCCAGAACCTGGACACAAACTGACTCCCCCGATCCGACACAATCTCCTTGGGCAAACCGTGCAACCGGAAGACCTCCCTGGCAAAAATCGTGGCCAACTCTTGTGCAGAGGGTAACTTCTTGAGAGGAACACAGTGGCACATTTTGGAAAACCGATCCACAATCATGAGAATGACCGTATGGCCTCGGGATGCAGGGAGGTCCACAATGAAATCCATCCCCAGGTGTGACCATGGGCGCTCCCCGGTGGCTATGGGTTGCAGAAGGCCCAACGGAAGGTGCCGAGGGGACTTACTCTGGGCACAAACGGAGCATGCCGCTACATATGCGGCGATGTCGGAACGTAGGGAAGGCCACCAGAACAGACGTGAAACAGCCCAGGACAGCTGATTCTTTCCAGGATGCCCCGCGGTCTTGGAGTTATGGTAGGTTCGCAACAACCGAGTGCGCAACTCCTCAGGCACAAAACATCTGCCGTTGGGTCTCCCAGAGGGAGCACCAGATTGAGCCGCCAAAATCTGCTCACCCAGGGGAGAGGTCAGGCTGGTGCGAATGGCGGCCAGGATCTGATTCGGAGGTATGACCGAAGTCGGAATCGACTCCTCCCTGGACAGCTCGGAGTACTGCCGTGATAAGGCATCCGCCCTGATGTTCTTGGAACCGGGTAGGTAGGAGACCACGTAATTAAAACGTGACAAGAACAGAGCCCATCTGGCCTGACGTGGTGTCAATCTCTTGGCCTCAGAAAGGTAGGTCAGATTCTTGTGGTCCGTCAGGATGAGAACCGGAACCACCGAACCCTCGAGCAAGTGCCTCCATTCTTTAAGGGCCTGCACGATGGCCAATAACTCCCTGTCACCAATCTGATAGTTGCACTCCGCGGAAGACAGTTTCCGGGAGTAAAACCCACAGGGAAGCAGAGGACCCTCTGGTGTTCTACGCTGAGACAGAAGGGCGCCTACTCCCGTCTCAGACGCGTCCACCTCGAGGACAAAGGGCAACCCAGGGTTGGGATGCGACAGAATCGGAGCCGACACAAAGGCGGACTTTAGGGCCTCAAAAGCTCGGATGGCCTCGAGCGGCCAGACCTGGGAATTACTGCCCTTCCTGGTCAGATCCGTGAGAGGCTTGGCCAGCATGGAAAAGTCCCTGATGAACTTCCGATAATAATTGGCGAAGCCCAAAAAGCGCTGCAGGGAACGAAGACCACTGGGCTGGGGCCACTGTAAGACAGCCGAAACCTTCTCAGGATCCATGGAGAACCCCTCAGCGGAAATGATGTAACCTAAGAAGGTTACCTGGGATCGGTGAAATTCGCATTTCTCAAGCTTACCGAACAGCTTGTTCTCTCGTAACCGTTGCAACACTCGTCTGACATCCAGAATGTGGGCCTCCATGGATTCAGAATATACCAAGATGTCATCCAAATAGACCACCACACACTGCTGCAACAGGTCACGGAAAACATCGTTGATGAATTCCTGAAAGACTGCGGGCGCATTGCACAACCCAAAGGGCATAACCAAGGATTCATAATGACCGGTCCTGGTGTTAAACGCGGTCTTCCACTCATCGCCCGCCTTGATCCTTACCAGGTTATATGCCGCCCTCAGGTCGAGTTTGGTAAAGACCGTGGCCCCTTTAAGGCGATCGAACAGCTCGGAAATCAAGGGTATCGGGTAAGCGTTCTTGATCGTGATGCGATTGAGACCCCTGTAATCGATGCAAGGCCTCAACTCACCGCCCTTCTTTTTCACAAAGAAAAATCCAGCCCCTGCCGGGGACGAAGATTTGCGAATGTGTCCGCGTGAAAGCGCCTCCCTCACGTACTCCTCCATGGCCTCATTCTCCGCTACCGACAGTGGATAGACTTTGCCACGAGGAGGAACGGCACCAGATTGTAACTCTATGGCACAATCGTATGGGCGGTGCGGAGGTAGGGCAACCGCGCGCACCTTATCGAATACATCCCGGTACTCCTCGTATTCAGGAGGCAACAGAGAGTCCGAGGAAGTACACAGCAACTTGACAGACCCATGGATGCAACTAGCCCCACACTGCGGTGACCACGAGAGGATCTCGACCGATCTCCAATCGAAAGTCGGATTATGCTTCTGGAGCCAGGGGTACCCCAAGACCACCGAGTAGTGTGGAGACGAAATAACCTGGAGGCAGACCGACTCTCTGTGAACGGCACCAATGGCTATCCCCACTGGAAGGGTCTCATGAGTCACGTGTGGCGGCAGAAGGGGTCTGCCGTCTATCGCCTCAAGAGCCAGTGGGGAACCTCGAGCCTGCAGAGGAATGGAATTGGCGGCAGCGAACACACTATCAATGAACAAACCACCAGCACCAGAGTCCACCAACGCCTGGGTCGTCACCGAGCCCCCGACCCAGGAGAGGACAACAGTGATCAGTGGTTTGTCAACGCGGGAAACCGGGGACGAGGAGACTCCACCCAAGATCTGCCCCCGACAGGATCTCAGGTACGAGCGTTTTCCCGAACGGTTCGGACATGCCAACCGAAAATGCCCACCGAGACCACAGTACATGCATCGGCCCTCGCGTCTCCGGAGTGCCCTCTCCCCCTCGGACAGGCGAGCAAACCCCAGCTGCATGGGTTCACCCCCAGACAAGTCATGCCCAGGAGGCGTGGGAGGAGAGGGAGGCACGGGTGGGACAGCAAACGTAGGCACCAATCTGTTAGAAGACCTCCGCAGGTTCTCCTTAAAGGAAGGTCTCTCCCTGAGTCTGGTGTCAATCAAAATCAGGAAAGAAATAAGAGACTCGAGCTCAACTGGTAGGTCCTTAGCTGCAACCTCATCCTTCAAGGCATCCGAGAGACCATGAGAGAAAGCAGCGACCAGAGCCTCATTATTCCAGCCCACCTCTGCTGCCAGGGTGCGAAACTCAATGGCGTATTCAGCTACGGATCGTGAACCCTGTCTGATGGACATAAGGAGCTTCGCAGCAGAGGCAGCACGAGCCGGCACATCGAATACCTTCCGAAGAGAAGCAACAAAACCGGAAAACTCGGCAACCACCGGATTGTTGTTCTCCCATAAAGGGCTGGCCCAGGCCAAGGCCTTGTCCGAGAGCAGCGAGATCAAGAAGCCCACCTTTGATCTCTCAGTAGGAAAGGCATGTGGCAGCAACTCGAAATAAATGCCCACCTGGTTAAGGAAACCTCGGCACTGAGTTGGCTCTCCCCCAAAGCGCTGTGGAAGAGGGGCAGAACCGGTCATACCCTGAAACACCGCAGGCGCAACAACAGGTGTCGGGGTAGACTCTGGCGCAACAACCGGAGCGGCAGTAGGAGCGAGCCCAGGAGCGACAACCGACCCATCGGCAACGGGAGCGAAATGAGCCGTGCGTTCAAGCAGGGTTTGCAACGCCACAGCGAACCGACCCAACAGGTGATCCTGCTGATCAAGTCTGGCAACCAGCGTGGGTAGCGAGGATGGCCCTGTACCGTCAGAATTCATGGCTTGGTCCTAATGTCACGGAACCATGAACCAGACGTACAACAAGAGATAAGTGAAAATAAGAAGGCTTTATTGAAAATAAAGCTGTAAAGCAAAAGTCCAAACGGATGGTGAAACCGAGCAGAGTCTTTGCGAAGCCAGAGGTCAGGAACCAGAAGGGTAGTCAGACGAAGCCAGGATCAGGAACCAGCAGGGTAGTCAGACGAAGCCAGGATCAGGAACCAGCAGGGTAGTCAGACGAAGCCAGGATCAGGAACCAGCAGGGTAGTCAGACGAAGCCAGGATCAGGAACCAGAAGCAGCAGCAGTCTTAGAAGCATGTGAACACAAGAGGACCAAGCAAGGAACTGAAGCCACAGACCTCCTATATATATGAGCTAGGCATCCAGCTCCTCCCAGTGGGAAGGAGGAGCCGCAGGGTGGAAGGCTACAAGAAACCCCGAAACCAAGATGGCCGCCAGCACATGTCAAACGAAGGAGAACAGCAGGAAGGTAAGACCATGACAGTTTTTCCACTTTAATTTTGAGTGTGACTCCAAATCCAGACCTCCATGGGTTAAAAAATTTGATTTCCATTTTTTTATTTTTGTGTGATTTTGTTGTCAGCACATTCAACTATGTAAAGAACAAAGTATTTCAGAAGAATATTTAATTAATTCAGATCTAGGATGTGTTATTTTTGTGTTCCCTTTATTTTTTTGAGCAGTGTATATAAATTCTCCCTAGACAGAGAATAAAAGACCCCTTACAAACATAAATAGACACATATGTGTAGGCCCTAAGTTGGTGTGATACCAAAAATGGCAACACACCAGGCTAGGTGCGGTCCTCCCTAGGCCTAAATACTCAGTAGTATAGGCACATAGAGGACAAGTAGTGAAGTACCTATGTCCCAGTCCCAAATTAGGGGTACCGGAACTAAGGGGACGCTAAAAAAACTGAATGGTCTTACCGGTTTTTTGTTGAGGCCTCACTTGTTCACAACATATAGTTGGTGAAGGAGGTGGTCACGTAAAGAGGGCTTGTCACTCGGATGTCCAATTGGTGATAGAAGCATCCGAGACTTAGGCCAGACGTAGTGGTAAATTGGCCTCAAAGAAAGAGAAACTTTCCCTGGTACGGCCCTGCTTGACCTATTAAGCCCTAGTGACCTAACACGGGGTCCGTGCCCCGCAAGGGGTGGCCCCGTCTGGAACCTTGCCCTGATAAGGAATCCCTATGAAACGCTAAAACAGGGTGACCAGAGAGTGGACTCGTAATATTAACAAGGCAAGGGAAAAATAGCTTCAATATGTAGGCGTGTCCCGCAATATGTAGGCGTGTCCTAACGCGTTTCATCAGCCTAACATATCCTAAGGCTGCTAATTATAACCATAAGGCCTCATGAATCATCAGGGGACACGGGGCTTGGTATTACATATCCTAAGGCTGCTAATTATAACCATAAAACCCATGAATCGTCAGGGGACACGGGGCTTGGTATTACATAGCTCCTACCTATCTACCTGCTGAAAACCAAAGGGAGGAGGGGATACTTAAAACAGAGCCCCTCAATGTAGTGCAAGGCAGATGGATATTCAAATGACGCATGTAGTATGATACACCTGCAAAACATATAAACAAAAGGGACGATCCGTTAGAATATAGATGCCCACACTGCCCACTGAGTGATAGGTGAGGGCTGGTACTCAAAAGTATCCTGGAGTGGCGTGTTGCACATGTCCAGGGTCGTGGACACAGAGGTATCCCGTGCCACCATCACACGTGCAGGCCTGCCTGACAAACACTGACAGGCGGGCTGTATTTTGAAAGGGGGAAGGGGAGGAGGGTCGGCCCGTGTGCGTGTGCTCTGTATGACGCCGGCCCACGTGACCGGACCATATCACATGATCGGGCCATCGGGGGTGCAGCGTTCAGAACTAGAGCGCAGGCGCATACAGCCGAAGGTACCCGATCTGCGCATGCGGCCGGAGGTGCCCGGACTCCGCATGCGGCCGGAGGTGCCCGGACTGCCCATGGTGAGCGCAGCCTCAGTGACGTAAAGGCGTTACTGCACCGCCAGGGCTGACTGAAGAACACCAGGCTAATACAGTAGGTAGTTTGGAGAGCTGCTGGAAGATTATAAGCAAGCACAGCAGCTTAAACAGCCACAGTATATTTTGCCTGCCAGGCACTGGGCTAATGTAGGGGGAGGTGGAGCTGTTGGGATAAGTTAGATTACAGGACCCACAGCTACTACACTCCCTTCCTAAATTGATGGGGAAACCAAGTAGAGTAACCCCTAATGTAGACAGGAAGGGACATTTATGGCAGGGATCAGAACATACCTGCCAGAATAGGGAAAACAATCGACCTAAAATAAAATGAAATGATTACTGTCATAATGCTCCAAAAGGGAGATAACCTTAGGGAGGGATAATTTGTCCTCAATGGTTCAGATAGGGATAACCTGATTATTTCAATGGAGGGAGTGGTGACATCACAAAAAGCATCCAAAATGTAACTGTTCATTCAGGCCTTGGGGGTGGGAGGTGTTGAGTTTGAAGATCCACCAACACTCCTGTTGGAGGATACGTATATCCCAATCCCCCCCCTTCCCCCCGAAGTGGCTTTGTGACGCGCTCAATGCCCATAAAGTTAATAGCTGATGTACGACCTCCATGTGCAGCCAGAACATGTCTAGCTACTGGGGTGTCCCTCCCGTTGCGAATATCTCCTATATTGTCGGGTGGTAATAATTCAATTAAGAATTATTAATTATGGTCATAAAAATAATTAACCATAAAAAAATAAAATTTATAAAATTTGTCATAAATTCTTAAAATCATGACTTGGTGAATTGTAGACAACCTAATTGATACAATTCACATCTGAGTCCGACTATTTCCTCAGATAAATAAGTTCTTTTTGACGTGAGATGACGTTAATGATAAAATGTAGTTCTGCATTATACAATAATACACAGGTATTATAAAAATATGCAGATTTATTGGTTACAAGATTATAAACATATATAAGTAAATAAACACAATGATACATGCAAATGAATATATATAGCGTAAATATAAAGCATTACAAGCTTAACAATAAATGTGAGTGGAAATAACTCGTCACATTATAACAAAGCTATTAGGTTAGGATATCAAAATATGAACATAAGTTATATATATTACTTCTGTTCAGAGAAAACCTTATGATATCAAGATGGGCATGTCTAATCCTAGACATCATTATAGAATAATACATTCTGCCCCCCCTAACCAACTACACATCACATGACTTCAAGATGGGCAAATCCATTCAAGGATATAACTTAGAAGAGACAACTGTATCCTTCCACCCCATCCTGGACTATTTTCACATATATAACTTTGGTAAGACTATTAAGACAAATAACAGGGATCTAGGATCTTAAATGGGAAGGATTTGAAATAAATCTTTCCTGTGGGAATCCATCACTTAGCTTGGCGAAGAATGTTCTATCAAATATATATATATATATATATATATATATATATATATATATATAAAAGCAATAATTTAATGTTTTGCTAGATTATGAGTCTTGATTCTTCTGCAGGTAGAATGAAGCCTCACAATATCCTAAGACTACATCTCAATATGGAGATGATCAATTAATTTCATTATCTATTTATTCGCCAATCTAGATGGTATAATTTCACCCACACTATCAAATTAGTCTTAATAAAATGAAATATCATTTTCTGTGTCTCTTACCAAGTCCTAGTAGGAATCTCACTTCTGCTCCTAGGAAAGCTGGGTGGTCCATCATAGCACATCTCACCATGGCTTTCATCTTGATAGCCCTCAACTTCTCCTCTCCTCTCTCTCCTTTTCTCTCTCTTTCTCCTCTCCTCCTTTTTCTTTTTCTCTTCTTTCTGCCTCCTGTGTATGGCTTATGATCACAAACTTATCAGTTAGACACACCTTCCTAGTTTGGAACTTTCCAATCATTGTCGGATGGGCGTGACCATTAATAAAATGTGACATCATAACCCTACCCAGAATGCACTTTTGCTACTGTTGTAATGTCACCTATTGATACCTAGGTGGCACTAGTGTATAAGCTATCTGCATCATAGTATAAAGGGTTAACTTATGTAAGTCTGAATATACATTTTGACCTTAGAAGCTTTAATTCAAAGCCATAGGGATTAATTCTGACACTTGTAGCAATTAGAGACAGACCTCTAGGCGTCTCACTTAATGTCTCTCACATTGTTTATGGATCGTAAATGGCTTTGTTTTCTCACAGAGATATCAGTACTTTCTCTGTCATACCAAAGATGTGATTAATTGTTACAAAACACACATCTTCACAGACACTCCTTTAGAGACAGATATTCCTAATGAGAAATATATATATATACTGGATACATGTTGTCTTCGTAACATATAACAATATAATATAAACAAATATATATATATATATGTCCTACTGATTGTCTTATGCTAAGGACTAACTAAGGATCATTAAATGAATACATACATATTATATATTTTGCTTCATTTATAAATGCCTAATTGTATAGGTAATTATCACCAGCTGCATAGAGCTTATCTTTTTCTCCCGTCATAAATTTAAAAGTAGACAAGGAGGCCTCTTCTCAGACTGGTACATTCACCAGAAAATAACACTGAAGAGTTTAAACCTTTGTGTGACCTTAATTTGGCCTACTCAAGACATACAAAATTGTAACTATAGTCGAGCATGGCTCTTAAAGGCAATGAAGATCCATCTTGACAATAATGAATTGGATATGAATGTATTTACCTATGAAAATGCACAACAATATGTTCGCTCATCCTTTTGCGGAGTTCCCTTCGGGTTTTGCCCACATAGCGCTTGACGCACTTTAAGTGAGGAGGTAGATGACCCCTACGCCACGGCAATTGATGAAGTGCCGTATCATGTGGGCATTGCCCACCGGGTCGACCGCAAAGGATTTTCCCTGGACCAGCCACCCGCAGAAACTACAGTGGCCACACTTATAGCAGCCTGTGGTCACTCTGTCCAGCCACGTCCCTTGGTTTGTGAGGGGGCTAAAGTGACTATGTACAAGTTTATCTATTAAATTAGTCCCCCTTCTAAATGTCACCGAGGGGTACGGGCTCAATACTTCTGCCAGGTTTGGGTCCATCAACAAAGTCTCCCAATTGCGACACAAGATGCCCTTCACTCGAGTTGCTGCTGAGTCGAAGGTACCTATAATCCGTATGGTTTTTTGTAAGTCGCTAACGGGGCGTGTCGTCGGGTGTAACAGGGTGGTTCGTGTACGTCCCAAAGCCCTTTGGTAGGCTTGTTTAAGCGTCTTATCGGGGTAGCCACGTTCCCGAAACCTGATCCTCATTAAATCCGCCTGACGCTTAAATTCACTTTGTTCAGAACAATTACGTCTCAAACGTATATATACTGTCCGAATGGAATTCCCCGCTTAAGTGAGGCAGGGTGGCAACTATCCCACCTAAGCAAGGAGTTTGTTGCTGTAGGCTTGCGGTAGATGGTTGAACGCAAACCGCCAACATTATCCCTGGAAATGGAGATATCCAGGAAGGGAAGATTATCCTTCATAATAATGGAAGTGAATCTGAGACCAATTGAGTTGTTGTTAAGCTCATGGACCAAGCTAGCGAACTGCCCTTCTGTCCCGCTCCACAGAATGAAGATATCATCTATGTAGTGGGACCAAAGGGCAACATGTCCAGTGAACCAGCTGGGCGTGTCCCCAAATACCACTGTCTCCTCCCACCAACTTAGGAGCAAGTTTGCAAAGGAGGGCGCGCATGAACTGCCCATGGCAGTGCCCCTGAGTTGGTGGTAGACACGGCCATCAAACAGAAAGTAATTCTTGGTGAGAACAAATTGTAGCAACTACAAGACAAGGTCACTGTGTGCAGAGAACTGGCAGCCCCTCGCTTTCAAGAAATGTGCAGCTGCCTCCAGGCCCTTGTCATGGGGGATCGAGGAGTACAGTGCCTCCACGTCAATTGAGGCCAGGAACCAGTCAGGTTCCACACAGATGTGCTCCAGTTTAATAAATGCCCTGTATCCCTCACATATGATGGTAAAGCTTGTACAAAGGGACTAAGGAGGCGGTCCACATAAATGCCCACATTCTGCGAGAGGCTCCCCACCCGTGAGACAATGGGACGTCCCCTCACAGGTAGGGTGTCCTTGTGGACTTTTGGCAGACAGTAGAAAGTTGCTACCACTGGATGGAAGGGGTATAAAAATTCAAACTCCTCACCATTGATGAGTTGGGTGGTCTTAGCACTTGTTAGTATTGCACGTAGTTCACTTTGATATCTTAAGGTTGGATTACTTGGCAGAATTTCGTAACCCTGTCTATCACTCAGTACATACATTGCGATTTGTATTGATAAGCGACACTAGGATTGTTTTATGTTTTATATTTTATTGTAATATTTTTTATATATTTTTTTATTGACTCTACTGTATAAATAAATAGCTTTCTGCCTAGTCCATAGTTTGAGTGTCCACCCACAATTCTTATTGTTTATAGCTCTAATATATAGTGTTAGGGGCCTCCATAATGCTGATTATTCTCTTAGCAAAGATGCATATTGTTAATGGAAGATCTGACATTATTTTAAAAAGAGGACTAAACCCTTTGGAAAGTTATTTTGCATAGTTTGGTTGCCGAGCTGAATATTTTATCATATTAATATCATATATTTTTGTTTGGTCATAGGAAAACAGAGTCAAGGGATAACGTTTATTTTCCTGTATAATCCATGTTTTATTGTTATAGCCTGTTTGATAAACAGAAGATCCTAAGTTTCTCTTGGTATATGAGTCTGTTAAAAGTATGACACTGGTTGTCATAAATCACTAAGTCACACTGTGCTGATCAGATAGGGGTGTGTTAGCACCACTGTGTGGTACATTTTGGGTATTATTTTGTAACTTCCTCATTTGCCTTGCAATTGTATTAATTTTATATTCTTTGTTTTTTATAATAAACGATATATATATTTTTGCATATACAATTGTCCCTTTGTTTCACTGCTTGCACAAATCAAATTAAGATACTTAATAAAAAGAACTTAGAGGCGTGTTTATGTTTATGTCCGCCCGAAGGATCATATAATTTTTTTGATACATATTTTTTTTCTTGATCCTCTCTTTTATATGAAGATTTTTTTTTTATTATATAGAAGATATATGACAGTAAGGTATGCCCAAATGCTCAAAGCAATAGTTCAATGGCACAAGATCACTATTATATTAATATACTGCGAATGGCAGCGGCTTTATGAATACACTGGCAGCTTGTTTAAAAAGCCGCGCTCCTCCGCTCCATCCATGCCTCCTCTGCGTCACATGACCCGATCACATGTTAGATCATGTGCTCATCTCGCGGTCACGTGATCGGACGGATCCAGGAAGTGCTTCATATACAGCCGTGCACTTGTAACCTGGCAACCGCCCAAACTTATGATGTTGCAGGTGGGCGAGATAGTCGCGATGAGATGGGTTAGCCTAATGGGCAAAGGTAGTCATCCCCATGCATCGCTTAGATTGTAAACGTGCCCTGGGGATCCGCCAACATAGCGGTCCTCAGGGAAATATCTCTGAGTTTATCAGGCCGATTTATGGTCTTTTTCTGGCATAGCAAAAATTACCTACAAAACGTAAATATCCCAACAACTGTCGTATAGGGAAGAAGTGAAAAACAAATAATAGTCCAGTTCATGATCTTATTGTAAGTATATCGCATCAGGTTCATAATGCAAAGTACTGAACGCTCTACAGAGTATTGGGACAGGGGGGATGGGCCTACTGAGCTATAGGGTACACCCATGGCCAATCAGACAATCAATTAAAGGTCAATATAACAGCCAAAAGACAATTGGTCATTTAGCCCCTCTGGGTATACCGTCTTTAGTTGAAAAATCCACCATGTTTCTCTTTGTAAGAACAGGCCCGGATTGGCTTTACAGCCAAACTAAGTAAACAGTGTCAGCGAGCAGTAGCTGCCGCTGACACACAAAATTCCTGGTTCTTATCTCACCGAGGCCAGGAACCTCGGTGACACGTACCTTCCGTCAATGACGGACCCAGGGGCGGACTGACCGGTCGGGCACTTCGGACATGGTCCGAGGGCCGGCCGGGATGGGGGCCCGGTGCACTCACTGTATTCTATCGCACCGGGCCCTGCTCACTGTAATACTAATTTTCATATGTGAACAAGAAGAGAAATCCTCTGCGATCCTCTCCCTCTCTGTACTCACAAACTCAGTAGCAGGCAGGCCGGGCGGCAGCGCAACTCAATGACGTCACGCACCTGCTCCGCCTGCTTCATTCATAAAGTGGGAGGAGCAGGCGCGTGACGTCAGTGAGTTGCGCTGCCGCCCGGCCTGCCTGCTACTGAGTTTGTGAGTACAGAGAGGGAGAGGATCACAGAGGATTTCTCTTGTTCTTGTTCACATATGAAAATTAGTATTACAGTGAGCGGGGCCCGGTGTAATAGAATACAGTGAGTGCACCGGGCCCCACTGCCATTACAACACCAGATGCCGGGCCCCCAGACCCTGCATTGGGGGTCATTCACTCACAGGGACACTGTTATGGGGGGATCTGTGGATGACACATATATAGCATAAGGTGCTATATATGTGTCACCCACAGTGCCATCCACAGAGCCCCCACAACAGTGCCATCCACAGAGCCCCCACGACAGTGCCATCCACAGAGCCCCCACGACAGTGCCATCCACAGAGCCCCCACAACAGTGCCATCCACAGAGCCCCCACAACAGTGCCATCCACAAACCACCATTAGTTCAAAACCGACCAAAAGCACACCTTTTGGTTCAAAATATTTTTTAATTTCGCTATTCCCCACCCCACTTGTAATTGTTCCGCTACTTGTGGGCTGCGCGGGCATGAGTTCAGTCACTTCGGTGCGCAATCCCGTCCTGCAGCGCGTGATCCCGCGAGACCCGCTGCTGTAGGTCACGGGTCTCGCGGGATCACGCGCCGAAGTGACTGAACTCATGCCCACGTAGCCCGCAAGTAGCAGATTAGTGGAACAAGTACAAGGTGGAGGGGACTGTTTCTAACAGAGGCTCACTAATGAGATTAGATCACCCCATACGAAAGCATTGAATCAATGCTTTCCTATGGGGAAAAATCTGACCCTGGAGGTCATCATGCAGAGTGTGAGGACGTCCAGCGTCAGATACCAGACCAAAGGTCTGTTTTAATCCAGGAAGCCCTCAGGTGGCTGCCAGCCACTAGAGGCTGACTTATTGCGGGAAGGTAAACAATGCGTTCTCTAGAACATTGCAGCTCGATTTGCAAAAGGGACACTGTACCCAGACCACTTCAATGAGCTGAAGTGGTCTGGGTGCCTTTTGTGTCGCTTTAACTTTGAAATCTTATTAAAGATTGTGTAGGGTGTGGCTGGAGGCGGGACAAGGGTGGGGCTTGCAGCAGAACATGGGTGGGGCCTGTAAGGGGGCCCTTGATTTATTTTGCCCGGGGGCCCTGAGGGTTCTCAGTCCGCCCCTGGACGGACCCTTACGCCTTCCTACAAGGGATATCTCATTACCCTGCTACGTTGTTACAGGTGTTATCCTGTATATGTCTGACCGAGTCAGGCAGGAACAAAGTGTTGCAAATATTCGATATGGCAAGGTTTCCATTTATGTGATTACCAGTGGCGTCAGGAGAGAATGGACCTTTTCACATCTGTCTGACGAAGCTGGGCAGTCAAAAACGGACAAGAGGGATGTTCTAGGGTTTGGTAGTGAGGACCTGATATAAGAAGAATCAGGGACACTTAGGGTAAGAGACCCAGCATTGTGTCCCTCTGTCTAATATTTCCTCTTCAACTATCACTTACCACTATCCCTTAATTGGGTCCCTCTTTGATCACTCTGCATGTATGAATTAATACTTATGCAGCTTATCAATGCAATACTATTTTTATAACTTTATGAGCCTATTTTTTTATGATACTATTAAACGTTAAGTTTTACTAAGCTACCCACTATTTGTGATTTGGTGAGCAATAACTTCAACCAAACGTTTCCTGTAGTTGCAGATCAGACGTGCACAACGGTCAGGAGTAATTCTTGACCATTCCCCTTTACAGAACTGTTTCAGTTCAGCAATATTCTTGGGATGTCTGGTGTGAATCGCTTTCTTGAGGTCATGCCACAGCATCTCAATCGGGTTGAGGTCAGGACTCTGGTCCACTCCAGAAGGCGTATTTTCTTCTGTTTAAGCCATTCTGTTGTTGATTTACTTCTATGCTTTGGGTCGTTGTCCTGTTGCAACACCCATCTTCTGTTGAGCTTCAGCTGGTGGACAGATGGCCTTAAGTTCTCCTGCAAAATGTCTTGATAACCTTGGGAATCAATTTTTCCTTCGATGATAGCAATCCATCCAGGCCCTGACGTAGCAAAGCAGCCCCAAACCATGATGCCCCCACCAGGGGCGGACTGACAACTCATAGGGCCCCTGGGCAATAGGAGATTATGGGGCCCCTGTGTCCCCGCCCACCCTCAATCCACACCCACACACAGCCCCACCCACATCGCACTGTGTCGGCTTCAGGCTCATGTGGGCCCTTGGGCGATAAAGTCTCAGTGGGTCCCCCTATACAGTGATAATTCTCTGAGTACAGAAAATATAGTAGATGTCCCCTGCAGTCCTATGTAACACCACAGATAACACAGTGATGGCTATCTGAGTACAGAAATTGTAGTAGTGTTACCTGCAGTCCTATGTAAAACTACAGATAACACTAGTGCTGATAATGTGGTAGTGTTACCTACGTCCTTAGGGTGCCTCCCTATTAGTGTTGAGCGAACTTGTGTTTTAAGTTCAGCGTCTAAAGTTCGGGTTCAGGTTATCAAAGTATCCCGTTATGGATTCTAAATTCCGTTATGGTCCGTGGTAGCAGAATCCATAACGGGATACTTTGATAATCCGAACCCGAACTTTAGATGCCGAACTTAAAACACAAGTTCGCTCAACACACTTCCCTATGTCTCTCCCACGGACTCCATGCTGGCGGCGCTGCCTCCTCCTTTTCTTCTTGCCCCGCACAGAATGTCTTGATGCATCTGCGTCAAGACATAGGAACACTGTGGGCATGGTGATGGTGACACACAGGGACAGAGAGCCACAGACACACACACACGGAGAGCCACAGACACACACACACACGGAGAGCCACAGACACACACACACACACGGAGAGCCACAGACACACACACACATCGAGAGACACAGACAGACACACACACATCGAGAGACACAGACAGACACACACACATCGAGAGACACAGACAGACACACACACGGAGAGACACAGACAGACACGGAGAGACACACACACACAGAGACCCAGACACACACACACACACACACGGAGAGACCCAGACACACACACACACACACGAAGAGACCCAGACACACACACACGAAGAGACCCAGACACGCACACGGAGAGCCACAGACACACACACGGAGAGACACAGACACACACACACACACGGAGAGACACAGACACACACACACACGGAGAGACACAGACACACACACACACACGGAGAGACACAGACACACACACACACGGAGAGACACAGACACACACACACACGGAGAGACACAGACACACACACACACGGAGAGACACAGACACACACACACACGGAGAGCCACAGACACACACACACACGGAGAGCCACAGACACACACACACACACGGAGAGCCACAGACACACACACACACGGAGAGCCACAGACACACACACACGGAGAGACACACACAGGGAGAGACACACACACACACAGGGAGAGACAGACTCTCACAGAGTACTGTAGACAGATCCCAGAAATCACAGAGAACATCTGGCTGAAAGAAAGAACCGAGCAGCTTCAGGTGGATCTCACCCTGGAAAAGCTTATGTTAGATGGAGACAGTCAGCAGGTTGTATGCAGGGCTCTCTGTGGGCTGACACACTGTAACACAGGTGCTGTAATGGAGGCACCAAGGTACAGAAGGGACCTTGGTGCCTAGTGGGACCACCACTAGGATGAGGTAAGGGGCAGGAGGACACACACAGTTGTGCTAATTAATGAACATACAAAACATAGGCCCCTTCTAGGACCAATCTAGGATACCCTAATAGGATAATTGACAACCCTTTAAAATATAAAAGTTGTTGGATCCCTGATGCCATTGGAGGTTAAGAGGTGCCAATTTCACTAAGAGGACAAAAGGGTAGTGTACATTCACAAAGAAACTCAGAAACTATAGACCAAGAAGGAAAGAAAATATTTATTTTAGACAAGCAAGTTTGAGCCTAGAGGATGACACAAATGAAGCCAAATGAACTATTACTTGTTCAAGTTAGGGCTCTTTCACACTTGCGTTCTTTTCTTCCGGCATAGAGTTCCGTCGTCGGGGCTCTATGCCGGAAGAATCCTGATCAGTTTTATCCTAATGCATTCTGAATGGAGAGAAATCCGTTCAGGATGCATCAGGATGTCTTCAGTTCCGGACCGGAACGTTTTTTGGCCAGAGAAAATACCGCAGCATGCTGCGCTTTTTGCTCCGGTCAAAAATCCTGAACACTTGCCGCAAGGCCGGATCCGGAATTAATGTAAGTGAGGAGCGGGGGAGCAGCATACTTACCATCCGTGCGGCTCCTGGGGCGCTCCAGAGTGACGTCAGGGCGCCCCACGCGCATGGATGACGTGATCGCATGGCACGTCATCCATGCGCATGGGGCGCTCTGACGTCATTCTGGAGCGCCCCGGGAGCCGCACGGACTGTAAGTATACTGCTCTCCCGCTCCCCACCACTACTATGGCAACCAGGACTTTAATAGCGTCCTGGCTGCCATAGTAACACTGAACGCATTTTGAAGACGGATCCGTCTTCAAATGCTTTCAGTTCACTTGCGTTTTTCCGGATCCGGTGTGTAATTCCGGCAAATGGAGTACACGCCGGATCCAGACAACGCAAGTGTGAAAGAGGCCTTAAGATATATAAATAATTCTGTAGACCAATATTTTCCAACCTGTGGCTCTGAGGCTGCTGCTAAATCTCTGAGCATGTCCTGGCAGTCTTTGGTGGGCAAGAAATTCTGAAAGTTGTAGATCTGCAACATACTGTAGGTGGGGCCCTGGTCACAGACTTTACCTAGGGAATCTCACTTGACTTCGCCCATACAGCATCACAGGGTAGCGACAGCATCACAGGTCCTTTACCTCCTCCAGTTGCACAGCCTGTGAGCCTGACTCCTCCCACGCAGGATCACGTGGTCGTGACATCATGAAAGGTCTTTTAGCCTCCTCCAACTAGAAAAAGCCTGTAATGTATGGGCTACTGGGAGGAATAGGTCACGTGACGAGGGGACGCGAAATAGGCGGTGAAAAAAAAACTCTTTAGCACAGCTGCGGCGGCCCCCTATCCTGGCCGGGCCCTCGGACCACGTCCGAAATGCCCGACTAGTCAGTCCGCCCCTGGCCCCCACCACCATACTTCACAGTAGGGATGAGGTTTTGATGTTGGTGTGCTATGCCTCTTTTTCTCTACACATAGTGTTGTGTGTTTCTTCCAAACAACTCAACTTTGGTTTCATCTGTCCACAGAATATTTTGCCAGTACTGCTGTGGAACATCTAGGTGCTCTTGTACAACCTGTAAACGTGCAGAAATGTTTTTTTTGGACAGCAGTGGCTTCCTCTGTGGTATCCTCCCATGAAATCCATTCCTGTTTAGTGTTTTACGTATCGTAGATTCGCTAACAGGGATGTTAGCATATGCCAGAGACTTTTGTAAGTCTTTAGCTGACACTCTAGGATTCTTCTTCACCTCATTGAGCAGTCTGCACTGTGCTCTTGCAGTCATCTTTACAAGACGGCCACTCCTAGGGAGAGTAGCAGCAGTGCTGAACTTTCTCCATTTATAGACAATTTGTCTTACCGTGGACTGATGAACAGCAAGGCTATTGGAGATACTTTTATAACCCTTTCCAGCTTTATGCAAGTCAACAATTCTTAATCGTAGGTCTTCTTAGAGCTCTTTTGTGGGAGGCATCATTCACATCAGGCAATGCTTCTTGTGAAAAGCAAACCCAAAACTGGTGTGTGTTTTTATAGGGTAGGGCAGCTGTAACCAACACCTCCAATCTCATCTCATTGATTGGACTGCAGTTGGCTGACACCTCACTCCAATTAGCTCTTGGAGATGTCATTAGTCTAGGGGTTCACATACTTTTTCCACCTGCACTGTGAATGTTTACATGGTGTGTTCAATAAAAACATGGTAACATTCAATTCTTTGTGTGTTATTAGTTTAACCTCTTCCCGTCACACTAATGCCGATCGGCGTCAGTGCGGCGGCTCCCTCAGGTCACACTAACGCCGATCGGCGTCATCTCGTGAGACCCGAGATTTGCTGTGAACGCGCGCGCGTTCACAGCGGCGCGCTGTTCGGAAGTTATACTACAGCCTGCCAGCAATGCTCATTCGCTGGCAGGCTGTAGATGTTAAAATAATCGCATCAGAAAGGTATATCAGACGCTGTTTTGTTAACAATGCCTGATATACCTGCTACCTGGTCCTCTGGTGGTCCCTTTTGCTTGGATCGACCACCAGAGGACACAGGCAGCTCTGTAAGTAGCACCAATCACCACACTACACTACACCCCCCGTCACTTATTAACCCCTTATTAACCCCTGATCACCCCATATTGACTCCCTGATCACCCCCCTGTCATTGATCACCCCCCTGTAAAGCTCCATTCAGACGTCCGTATGTGTTTTGCGGATCCGCGGATCCGCAAAACACGAACACCGGCAATGTGCTTTCCGCATTTTGCGGATCCGCACATTGCCAGAACTATATAGAAAATGCCTTTTCTTGTCCGCAATTGCGGACAAAAATAGGACATGTTCTATATTTTTGCGGAACGGAAGTGTGGACCCGGAAGTGCAGATCCACAATTCCGGATCAGAGCGGGACAAAGTCTGTCCCCATAGAAATTAATGGGTCCGCAATTCCGTTCCGCAAAAACACTGCAAAATCGCTGTGGCGCTATAAAGATCACTTTTGAGGGGCATGGCAAGTTCATAGAAGATTTTTTTTTTTGCCACAAGTTAGCGGAAATTGTTTTTTTTGTTGTTTTTTTTTTTGTTTTTTTTTTCTTACAAAGTCTCATATTCCACTAACTTGTGACAAAAAATTAAATCTTACATGAACTCACCATACCCCTCACGGAATCCAAATGCGTAAAAATGCCCTGTGAAATCCTAAAAGTACTCATTGGAATTTGGGCCCCTTTGCGCATCTTGGCTGCAAAAAAGTGTCACACATGTGGTATCGCCGTACTCAGGAGAAGTAGGGCAATGTGTTTTGGGGTGTATTTTTACATATACCCATGCTGGGTGAGAGCAATATCTCTGTAAATTGACAACTTCGTATAAAAAAAATAAAAAAGTTGTCAATTTACAGAGATATTTCTCTCACCCAGCATGGGTATATGTAAAAATATATCCCAAAACACATTGCTCTACTTCTCCTGAGTACGGCGATACCACATGTGTGACACTTTTTTGCAGCCTAGGTGCGTAAAGGGGCCGCAAGTCTAACGAGTACCTTTAGGCTTTAGGCCCCTTTCACACGAGCGAGTATTCCGCGCGGATGCGATGCGGGAGGTGAACGCATTGCACCCGCACTGAATACCGACCCATTCATTTCTATAGGGGTGTTGACATGAGCGGTGATTTTCACGCATCACTTATGCGTTGCGTGAAAATCGCAGCATGTTCTATATTCTGCGTTTTTCACGCAACGCAGGCCCCATAGAAGTGAATGGGGTTGCGTGAAAATCGCAAGCATCCGCAAGCAAGTGTGGATGCGGTGCGATTTTCACGCACGGTTGCTAGGAGACGATCGGGATGGAGACCCGATCATTATTATTTTCCCTTATAACATGGTTATATGGGAAAATAATAGCATTCTGAATACAGAATGCAAAGTAAAATAGCACTGGAGGGGTTAAAAAAAAAAAAAAAAAAAATTTAACTCACCTTAATCACTTGCTCGTGTAGCCCTGCATCTCCTTGTGTCTCCTTTGTTGAAGGACCTGTGGTGAGCATTAATTATAGTTCAAGGACCTGTGATGACGTCACTCCGGTCATCACATGGTACGTCACATGATCTTTTACCATGGTGAAAAGTAGACACCCCAAGGTATTCACTGAGGGGCATAGTGAGTCCGTGGGAGAGTTTTTATTTTTTTTGCCAGAAGCTAGCAGAAATGGAAACTTTATGGGGGGCGGAGCTTGACCGCGGACTGGATGGCAGCTTGAGAGAGCTCTCTCCTGCCACGTACTCGCACTAGCATTGAAATACACCATCAATTTGTCAAAATTATGGGCAAAGTAGGGAGATAAATAATGCATAAGTATTATTGATATCCTTCATTATTAAGTTGTCCAATGTATATGATTACAGTGAGGTTTCGTCTGCCCTATCTTCCCCCCCCCCTCCCTCTACCCCCATTCACTCCCTTAATCTACACAGTCTGCTGGGAGACAGCTGTATGATATAAGGTCATGGATAACTGTAAAGAGATAGGTGGTTTGTGTTCACAAAAATAATACATCTAGATGGCGCAGACAAAATGTCATTATCATGTATTGCTGAAGATTAATGTCTTATTTTATTTTATTTTATTTTATGTCACAGAAAATCTCCTTTCACTTCTACTTGTCTTTCTAAATTAATATTCTGCTAGTTTTCAGTCTCTAGATAGGTCAAAGAATATACTTGAGAAACCATGATAGGTATATGCATATACTTTCCATTCAGTATACAAAGCGATTCCCCCCCCCCCCCCTCCTCCTCCCTACCGATCTTCCATCCCAAATCAGTTTATACTTATATCTCTGGAATGATGCTGGTACCAAATACTATAGACAGGGTATACATTAGTTGGCGAGTTGCCTTTTTGCCTTATTGATTAACATAATGTTAAGTGCTTGTACACCACAGGTCAAGAATTGTTCACAATTTGAACACTTAGTTCCCTCCACCCTGAGTATTACCTCACACAAAAATCCATTTACTTGCTTCAAGTTTTGAGGCTCATATTTTACTTTGCTACTCGCACCCGTTTTATTCCTTTTTTCTCATAGCCTTATCGGCTTTTATACTAAGTGTGCTGAGAGAGGTGAATTTTGTTCACACGTTACTATTATTATTGTTTTACCCTCCCTTCCTTCCCCATTACTTTTTCCACACTTTCCCTGTATAGGTATTGGTAAAATTCAGGACTATGAGTGAAATCAAATGTGCAACCTTTAATGTAAGGGGCCTAAATACCCCTAATAAATGGCATCATGTACTGGACATGCTCAGGAAACTTAAAGCCTCTATCCTCTTCTTGCAAGAGACTCACTTTAAGAAAAATTAAATTCCCAAGTTGCCCTCTAAATATTTCACAAACTGGTATCACTCCTGTCATACCACTTCAGCTTCTAAAGGTGTGTCTATAGCAGTACACAAATCCATTCCTATAAAAATTTTTAAACAATACACAGACTTGGAAGGAAGAATACTGTTTTTGAGAGCACAAATTTATAATACCAAGCTTACTTTAGCAAATTTGTATGCTCCCAACCACGGTCAAGTTCCTTGGCTTCTAGACACCTTGGACAAACTTAAATTATTTGCAGATGGACCTATAATCTTAGGAGGGGACTTGAATGTAACTTTGAATCCTTCACTAGATTCCTCTACAAATAAGTCTGGCGTATCCCATCATGCCTTAGCTAGACTACGTTCTAAACTTTCTGAACTTTCTCTTTCAGACATTTGGCGGTTACAGAATCCCTCCGCTCGGGACTACTCCTATTTCTCTTCAGTTCACAACTCGCATCAAAGACTGGATTACTTGATGGTCCATGCTTCTCTATTGCCATGGGTAACGACCACAGGTATCTCGACCATAACTTTCTCAGACCATGCACCGGTCCATTTTTCCCTTACTTTATTGGATGTTACTCCCACACTATGGAGATGGCGCTTGAATGAGCAAATTTTAGAAAATACTAAAGCATTTCTAGATATACAATCGCAACTTAAGATGTTCTTCGAAATAAACAAAAATTCAGGCCCAAAGAGTCCAATAATATGGGAATCTCATAAAGCTTTTGTCAGAGGGATATTTATTTCTTGGGGTTCTAAATTAAAAAAGGAAAGGCAAAAAGTCACGGATGATTTGTTAGAACAGATATCCATATTAGAGAAAGAACATAAAAACAACAGCTTGCGAGTCACGCAAGAGAAACTAAGAATCTTGAGAAAAAAGCTCCTCACTCATTTACAAAATAAATCTGCCAAGGCATACCTACATTTTAGACATAAGTTATATGCACACGGAAACAAAGGGGGGAAGCTTATGACGGCTCTGCTTAAGAAAGAGAAAGCTAAGCAGCACATCCATAAAATTAGTGATCATACGGGAAAGGTAACTTCATCTCTCCCAGAGATGGCAGCAGCGTTTCACAAATATTATTCAGCACTATACAATATAGATAAAACTAATACTACACATAGCGACAAACAGAAGAAAATCCTAATAGATAACATTTTACAAGACATTTCCTTGCCAAAATTAGACCAAGCAATGATCAACTCCCTTCTCACTCCTATAACACGGAAAGAGGTATCTACGGTCCATCCGGGCCAGGAAAGAGTCCAGGCCCGGATGGGCTCCCTTTACTTTATTACAAAAAATTCCAAGAAGTACTCATGCCTCACCTTGTGGATCTCTGCTCCTCACTCTATGGGGGTGAACCATTGCCTAAACAGGCTCAAGAAGCTCATATCACCCTTATAGCAAAAGAAGGGAAGAACCCAGAAGAATGTGGGAGCTATAGACCTATATCACTTCTAAATTTAGATCTAAAAATTTGGGCTAAGCTTCTGTCCTTAAGAATAAAGAAGCTTTTACCTCATCTGATAGGGGAAGAACAATCAGGCTTTGTCCCGGGGAGGGAGGGGAGGACCAATACGATTAAGCTTCTCACCGCAATACATCAAGCACATGTAGAAACTAGACTATTGGTCCTTCTCGGAGTAGACGCCGAGAAGGCCTTTGATAGAGTAATTTGGAACTTTATGCACTCTACTCTCATAAAGTTTGGTTTCCCAGATGCCTTCATAGAAGCAATATTTTCGCTATACTCTCAACCTTCGGCCTCTCTGCTGGTAAATGACTATCTGTCATTTCCCTTTGAGATTGCGAATGGCACCAGACAGGGTTGCCCTCTCTCTCCCACTTTATTTGTGCTAGTAATGGAGACATTGCTTCAAAGAGTGAGACAACACTCGCACATTAAAGGTTTTCCTACTCCTGAAGGGGAACTAAAGGCTCTAGCTTTTGCAGACGATTTGCTGTTTTGGTTGCCTGAACCGGAGGTTGGGTTGCCCTGTCTGGTGGATCTGTTTGAGGCTTTTGGAGTGATGTCAAATCTTAAAGTGAACGTTACGAAGTCGGAACTACTAAATATTTCCCTCACTAAACAAAACCACATAAAAGTCAAAGATATTTCCCCTTTCATCTGGGCCTCTTCTTCACTTAAAGAGGACCTTTCATCAGCATCAAGTATGTAAACTGAATATACATACATGGAGAGCGGCGCCCAGGGATCCCCCTGCACTTACTATTATCCCCGGGCGCCGCTCCGTTCTCCGGTTACAGGCTCCGGTAAAGTCATAGTTAGGCTCCACCCATTTGAGCCTGCCGCGGTCTCCTTCTCCTATGCTGTAGCGCTGGCCAATCGCAGCGCTCAGCTCTTAGCTATGCTATGAGCTGAGCGCTGCGATTGGCCAGCGCTACAACATAGGAGAAAGAGACGCCGGCAGGCTCAAATGGGTGGAGCCTAACTATGACTTTACCGAAGCCTGTAACCGGAGAACGGAGCGGCGCCCGGGGATAATAGTAAGTGCAGGGGGATCCCTGGGCGCCGCTCTACATGTATGTATATTCAGTTTACATACTTGATGCTGATGAAAGGTCCTCTTTAAATACCTAGGTGTGCATATCCCCTTGTCCATACACAAACTATATGACATGAACTTTCGCCCGCTCCTTATGGAAATTCAAAAAATACTCTCAGAATATGACCTACCTCTAATCTCGTGGTTTGGCAGGAAAAATGTCATTCAAACGTATATCCTCCCCAAGATTTTATATAAAATGCAAATGATACCGATTGCTTTGCCACAAATCTTTTTTGCCAAATTAAGATCACTGTTCTCGAGTTACATATGGAAACAGAAACGCCCTAGATTGGCGCATGAACTTCTAGTTAGAACTAGAGAGAAGGGTGGGATAGGATTGCCAGATGTACATACACTATATAAAGCTATTCAATTGAGAAGATGGACCAATTTGGCAGGCTTCTCTGAACCGCAGAACATATTCAAATGGTCTAAGAGAGCTTACAAAGGAGATTTATTGCGAGATCTATGGATACCCGCTAAAACACGTAAGAAGTTTAATCCACTTGATAATAACTTACTCTTCAAAGGCGCTTTGGAAGTCTGGGCATCTTTGTCACCCTCTCTAGCACCTAAAATCTCACCGTTATTACCTTCCAGTTTAATACCTGTGGTCGTTGGTAAGGACTCTTTGACCTTCAAACCCATGTGGGATCAATTAGGACATGTGACAGTCTCAAAACTATTCCCGAGTGTAGGGATTCCAGGCCTCACAGAATTACAAGAATTGCTTCCAAACTTTACTCTCACATTTCTGCATATTTCACACTTTAACAGATGTTGCGTGAACTTCCTACAAACCAACTATCCCTTTAGAGAACTTACTGATTTTGAAGTGAACCTGTCTTCTACGGTACCCGGATTTGGCAAGCTTTCTGGTATGGTATCGGTAGTGAGAGAGTCTAAAAATCTGAGTGCCCCTGGGTACATTTCGTCCTGGGAAAAGGAACTGGGTTTACCTTTTTCTGAGATTGAAAAGCGTCAAATCCTCCAGAAATCCCACGGCCATTGGGGCTCGTCCTTCCGCCGCCAAGGATCGCAGGGCAACATTCTTTGCCTCCTGTTGCCTCCTCCTCCTACTCGGCTTCCTCCTCGTCTTCTTCCACCTGCTCATCCAGTCAGCCACACACCTTCACCACCAACTTCAGCACAGCCCGGGGTAAACGTCAGCAGGCCGTTCTGAAACTCATATGTTTGGGGGACAGGCCCCACACCGCACAGGAGTTGTGGCGGGGTATAGAACAACAGACCGACGAGTGGTTGCTGCCGGTGAGCCTCAAGCCCGGCCTGGTGGTGTGCGATAATGGGCGAAATCTCATTGCAGCTCTGGGACTAGCCGGTTTGACGCACATCCCTTGCCTGGCGCATGTGCTGAATTTGGTGGTGCAGAAGTTCATTCACAACTACCCCGACATGTCAGAGCTGCTGCATAAAGTGCGGGCCGTCTGTGCGCGCTTCCGGCGTTCACATCCTGCCGCTGCTCGCCTGTCTGCGCTACAGCGTAACTTCGGCCTTCCCACTCACCGCCTCATATGCGACGTGCCCACCAGGTGGAACTCCACCTTGCACATGCTGGACAGACTGTGCGAGCAGCAGCAGGCCATAGTGGAGTTTCAGCTGCAGCACGCACGGGTCAGTCGCACTGCGGAACAGCACCACTTCACCACCAATGAATGGGCCTCCATGCGAGACCTGTGTGCCCTGTTGCGCTGTTTTGAGTACTCCACCAACATGGCCAGTGGCGATGACGCCGTTATCAGCGTTACAATACCACTTCTATGTCTCCTTGAGAAAACACTTAGGGCGATGATGGAAGAGGAGGTGGCCCAGGAGGAGGAGGAGGAGGAAGAGGGGTCATTTTTAGCACTTTCAGGCCAGTCTCTTAGAAGTGACTCAGAGGGAGGTTTTTTGCAACAGCAGAGGCCAGGTACAAATGTGGCCAGACAGGGCCCAATACTGGAGGACGAGGAGGACGAGGATGAGGAGGAGGTGGAGGAGGATGAGGATGAAGCATGTTCACAGCGGGGTGGCACCCAACGCAGCTCGGCCCATCACTGGTGCGTGGCTGGGGGGAAACGCAGGACAATGACTATACGCCTCCCACAGAGGACAGCTTGTCCTTACCTCTGGGCAGCCTGGCACACATGAGCGACTACATGCTGCAGTGTCTGCGCAACGACAGCAGAGTTGCCCACATTTTAACATGTGCAGACTACTGGGTTGACACCCTGCTGGATCCCCGGTACAAAGACAATGTGCCCACCTTACTTCCTGCACTGGAGCGTGATAGGAAGATGCGCGAGTACAAGCGCACGTTGGTAGACACGCTACTGAGAGCCTTCCCAAATGTCACAGGGGAACAAGTGGAAGCCCAAGGCGAAGGCAAAGGAGGAGCAAGAGGTCGCCAACGCAGCTGTGTCACGGCCAGCTCCTCTGAGGGCAGGGTTAGCATGGCAGAGATGTGGAAAAGTTTTGTCACCACGCCACAGCTAACTGCACCACCACCTGATACAGAACGTGTTAGCAGGAGGCAACATTTCACTAACATGGTGGAACAGTACGTGTGCACACCCCTCCACGTACTGACTGATGGTTCGGCCCCATTCAACTTCTGGGTCTCCAAATTGTCCACGTGGCCAGAGCTAACCTTTTATGCCTTGGAGGTGCTGGCCGGCCCGGCGGCCAGCGTTTTGTTTGAACGTGTATTCAGCACGGCAGGGGGCGTCATTACAGACAAACGCAGCCGCCTGTCTACAGCCAATGTGGACAAGCTGACGTTCATTAAAAATGAACCAGGCATGGATCCCACAGGACCTGTCCATTCCTTGTGCAGATTAGACATTAACTACCTCCCCTTAACCATATATTATTGTACTCCAGGGCACTTCCTCATTCAATCCTATTTTTATTTTCATTTTACCATTATATTGCGGGGCAACCCAAAGTTGAATGAACCTCTCCTCTGTCTGGGTGCCGGGGCCTAAAAATATCTGACAGTGGCCTGTTCCAGTGTTGGGTGACGTGAAGCATGATTCTCTGCTATGACATGAAGCCTGAATCTCTGCTATGGGACCTCTCTCCTCTTTCTGGGTGCCGGGGCCTAAATATCTGACAATGGACTGTTCCAGTTTTGGCTGACGTGAAGCCTGATTCTCTGCTATGACATGAAGACTGATTCTCTGCTGACATGAAGCCTGAATCTCTGCTATGGGACCTCTCTCCTCTGTCTGGGTGCCGGGGCCTAAATATCTGACAATGGACTGTTCCAGTTTTGGCTGACGTGAAGCCTGATTCTCTGCTATGACATGAAGACTCATTCTCTGCTGACATGAAGCCTGAATCTCTGTTATGGGAACTCTTTTTATTATAAAAATACAAAACTTTACAGACAAAATTTCAAAACACCAAAACATCAAAATATTAAACAGAACAGCATTCCAGCTGACCCAGCCTCACTTATACTCACATTCATACCTATACTCTATAAAAACTATATACAAACTATATACAAAACTATATACAAATGCTAAAAAGAAATGAAAAGAAAACTTAGCCGGTTCAGCTGTAAAACCCTAAACAAAAAGAAAACTTGACTACTTGTCAATAAAATGAAAACGCAAATAAGACTAGCCTATAAAACAAAAACAATAATAATAATAACATTTTTTTTATTTTATTTTTATTTTATTTTTTTCCCATCACCAATTTATTTTTATTTTTTTAATATACTAATATAACACATAAAGCAAAAACCTATTTATCTCCCTAATCTAGCCCTAACCCCCACTACCTACTCCATCACCCTTCACCCATCACCCAAGGCTGACCTCCGCCTCACGTCTCTCTCGTGTCCGCATAGTCCGAGGCCAGCCCTACCTCCACCACCCGCATCTAGCCCCTCGCTCCATGTCCTCCCATGTCCGCATAGTCCAGGGCTAGATGCAGGCCTCCCACACATAAAAGCACAAATAAAAGACCCCTTCCCTCACCCACCCAACCTAACTAGCCCCAACTCATTCTATCCTAATAAATAACATAAACAACATAACTATTTAACACACACTGCAAACTATTCTAATATACAGAACTACGCGAAGGCCCAAGCTCGGTCTCTGTAAGCCTTTTTTCAAAGCTCAACCTCTCACAAAACAAAAATCTACGGTGAAAGCATCAGCCCACCACCAGGAAACGTATGACTAGGCTAGGGTACGCTAAAAGCAAAGCCTCTCCAGAGGAGAGAGGCCCTACTGGTACCCAGTCTCTCATACTCCAAAGGTCACCCAGAATGTTCCTACATACCTCATCCACTGGGAGGACTTTCTGCTGCGTTGAAACTAAGCACCGTGCATTCCACGTGTAGAACCTAACCACTATACTGACTGAAAAACATGTGCACAGGTCCCTTCTACCAATGTCTCTGAGCACTCCATAAGCCCACTCCGCGTAGGAGAGGCTGGCTAGCCTAGGCCAGCCAATGGAAGCTCCCACCCGTTGGTATACCTCTGTATTAAAGGGACACTGAAGCAGGAAGTGATCCATACTTTCCAGTATGGAGCCACACTCCTCCCGGGGACAACCCCTTTCATCAGAGTTCCTGTACTTCAAGTTGTCCCTCACATACAGCCTCCCGTGAAAGCAGCGCCAAGCCAAGTCCCAAAACTTCAAGGGGATCCTTGCAGAATTTAGCAACTGTAACCCCTTGTCTAGATCCCGCTTGGGCAATCCCTGAGGGCCAGGGGCTTCTGGAAGTGGGAAAACAAGACACTCTCATCAAGGGACCTCCTTGACGTGAATGCAGTGAGAATGGATGATATATATGGAATATCGGATGGTAGCAGGTGTGTGGTGCATTTATAGAAGCCTAATAGTGAGGGGGTTACCTGGAATTAGAATGTGGCTGTATGGGAAGATTGATGATGGACTATGATGTTATATGGAACATCGCTGATTGGAATTAGATGATGGTGGATGGCTTATTTAGGAGTAATGTGGTGCCGACACCCCGAGAGTGATGACTAAGGAAGATGTTTTAGGAGTGTGTCCTGCCTTAAAGGGATTAGGGAGGGGGGGGGGGAGGTATGGGTTTATTTGTTTAGGATGGATAATTGTACTCACATTGAAAATACTTTTGATACCAGAGTCTATATGTGGATTTATGCCATGTCCTATGTAGATATGTGTAATATAATGTATATATTATATACTATATATGACAGATAATGTATACATCTGTGGTCTACAAAATATCATGTTAATGTGATAAAATAAGACTGGAAAATGTTAATAAAGAAATATCTGATTTAAAAAAAAAGGGACCTCCTTGACAGAGTCCTGATCTCCCTCACCCCCAAACCCCACCGGCGGATCACCTTCAGAATCGGGGTGACGTAAGTCGGAAGATATCCATGAGGCGTACGTAAATCCTTCACTTGCCCTCCTGTCTCCCATTCCTGGAGGAAAGGCCGAAACCACCCCCGGCAGGAGACTACCCACGGAGAAGCCCTCTCCATCCAGAGGTTCGCCAGATTCGCTTTAACAAAGGTGTTTACAAGAAACACCACTGGGTTGACCATAGATAACCCCCCTAGTCTCCTCGTGCGGTAAGTCACTTCTCTCTTGATCAGGTTCAGTCTATTCCCCCATAAGAGCTGGAAGAACAGACTATAAACCCGAGTCCAGAGAGGCTCTGGCAAGATACACACGCTACCCAAATAGATAAGCAAAGGGAGTAAGTAGGCCTTGATCAGGTTTACCCTTCCCCTGAGGGTCAAAGACCAACCCTTCCACTGGTCGACCTTCTGAGCGGCGATCTTAAGTCTGTCGTCCCAATTTTGAGTGGGATAGTCCCCATGGCCAAAATGGATGCCTAGGACTTTGGCTGACGACTGGGGCCCTGGGAGGGTGTCCGGGAGATCAAAAACTGGATCACCCCCTCCCAGCCAGAGACTCTCACACTTATCCCGATTGATCATGGACCCGGATGCCTCCGAGTAGCGATCCACTTCAGACATCACGTACTCCGCCTCCCCTCTCGAGGATACGAAAATGGTGACATCGTCAGCATACGCTACTACCCTCAGAGTGGCTTCCGGCGCCGCCCGATCAATCCCGACTCCCGCCAACGGTCCACGATCGATCCGCTTAAGAAAGGGATCAATCGCGAACACGTATAAAAGCGGGCTCAAAGGACAACCCTGGCGGACGCCAGACCCAACCTCAAAAGAGCAGCCAGACCAACCGTTCACAAGCGGGAAACTCTCTGCCCCTGCATACAAGATCTTTAACCAATCGACAAACCCCCCCGGCAGGCCATACTTCAGAAGAACCGACCAGAGGTACTCATGGTTCACCCGATCAAACGCCTTTGCTTGATCTAAGGACAGCATGTACCCCCTCCAGTGGCCTGCTCTACTCTGTTCCACTGCCTCTCGGACACTGAGTACAGCACTAAAAGTGCTGCGGCCTGGAACCGAGCAATGCTGAGCCGCCGAAAGGAGTTGGGGTGCAAATTTTACCAGCCTATTAAAAAGTATCTTGGCCAGAATCTTTCTGTCCGTATTAAGAAGTGCTATGGGACGCCAGTTCTCAATACAGCTCGGATCTTTACCCTTTGATAGAAGGATCAGAGCTGACCTCCTCATTGACCGAGGCAGAGTGCCCGAGGATAAACACTCATTGAATACCTCAGTCAAGAGGGGACATAAAGAGTCCTTAAAGGTCTTATAAAACTCGGATGTTAAGCCATCCGGGCCTGGCGACTTCTTCAGAGCTAACCCTCCCACCGCCAGGATAACTTCCTCCTTCCTGATCTCTTCTACCAAACCGTCAAAAGAGAGGTGAGCTCCTGACTCAGGGATGACTTCAGCCAGGAAAGCCGACATTCTGTCCCGATCCAGATCCCTCCTCCCCAAGAGGCACGAGTAAAAGGATCTAATGACTTCCAGGATCCCTGATCTGGACCTGCTCAGCGATCCCGTACTATCGACCAGTCCTGTTATTAACTTACTCTTCACTGACATCTTACAATTTCTGTAGGGGTTGGGCGAGCGGTACCTCCCGAAGTCCCTCTCAAAAACTAAAGATGTGTGCCTATCATACTGGCACCTCTTGAGCAAAGATTTCACCCTGGAGATATCCTCGCAGCTACCACCAGTCGAGACCAGATGCTCGAGTTTCCTCCTCAGACCCTGATACAGGCGGTACCTGTCCAGGGACCTGAGGCTCGAGAGCCGGCGGAAGAACTTTGCAGCTCGATCTTTGAATATCTCCCACCACTCTGACTTAGTATCACAGAGATCCAGTAAAGGTACCTGACTCTGAAGGAAGTCCTCAAAGGATTGTCTCACCTCTGCTTCCTCCAAGACACCCGAATTCAGCTTCCAATAACCTCTTCCCATTTGGGGGGATTCTGAAATATTCAGAGAAAACATAATCAAACAGTGATCAGAGAATTCCACTTCCACAACCCTTAAGGGCGAAAAGGTAGCCTCCTCCTTCAAATAAAACCTATCTATTCTAGACCTGATCTGACTACCTCTATAGAAAGTGAAACCCCCTATCATAAGTCAGCTGGTTTCTGGTGCCTCCCCTGTCTTGGGGCCTTGTGACAGTATTAAAGTCCCCACCAAAAACCACCTGCCGGCTTGTAAAAAGGAAAGGCTTAATCCTCATAAAGAGACATTTCCTGTCCCACCTGGACTGGGGCCCGTAGATATTAATCAGGCGCAGTTCCTGTCCCTTCATGAGGACATCCAAGATCAAACACCTCCCCATTTCTAATTCAATTACTCGTCGGCATTCTACCGGTGCGGTAAAAAGGACCGACACTCCGCTATACGGCTCAGCCGCAAGAGACCAGTAGGAGGGCCCTGGTCTCCACTCCCTCTTGGCTTTATAAATCGCTGCCAAATCTGGCAGCCTGGTCTCTTGCAAAAACAAAATATCAGCTTCAACATGGCTGAAAATCGAAGGCTGTGAAACGAGCCGCATCCGACTTAATGCTGGCGACATTAATGGTCGCCAGAGTCAGCAGAGCGGGTACCGCCATAAAGAGTAGTTAAATTAGACGGCCTTCTTCCCATCCTTCTCCCCCCTCCCGGGGCTGCCTTCTAGAGCAGCACGACCTCTCTTGAGGGAGATAGTGGTATCCATTTCTGCCACCACCACCTCCCTTTGCGCACCACTCCTGGCTTTCTCAGTCTCAGGGCCCGGTTTTGCCACCCCTCCTGAGCACCTTGCATCTCCACCAGAGGGGGGCGCGGGGCCCCCTGAACGCCCTCCCTCCTTCGCCCCCCGGCCCCTCACCTTCAACCTCCTCCGCAGCAGAGGAGGCAGAGGTCTCATCCAAGATGAGGTACCAGTTGGAGAGCTCCAGAGGGGAGCCGGTTACACCTTCCCTGGCAACTTTGGTCGGGCTAGATCTTTTTTTAGTACGCCGTTTCCGTTTACTTTGGGACTCTGCCCCACTACCCTCTGCAGAACTTTCGTAGTACGAGGACAGAGTCTCTTCGGCCCGATCCAGTCTCTCAATCTCCTCCTCCAGCTCGCTGCCCCCTAGGGTCTCGGATTCAGGAGGGGCAGTCATTTGGGAAGGAGCGGGCATCACCCCAGGACGGGGTTCCTCCCCCTCCCTCTCCGCCTGACGCCTCTCTCTCTCCGCCTCTGCCGGGACGGGTTGTTCCGGTTCCTCACTGACCCCTTAACTCCACTGCCTTTGCCAGTATCCGCCTCAGCCGAAGGGACCTCCCGGCCCGCTCCTGCATGAGCTCGGGCCGCATTGGCCTCAGAGAGAGGACAGCGACTGAAGGGGTGCCCGAGCTCCCCACACAGGTTGCATCTAATCTCCTCACAAGATGCAGCAAGATGACCTGTCCTCCCACACAACGCGCACTTCTGCACTTGGCAGCTGGCGCTAAAGTGTGTGGGGCTGCCGCACTTGTGACAGAGCTTAGGCTGCCACCTGTAGAAAACCAAGATCCTGTCTCGGCCGATAAAGGCAGATGATGGAATGTGGGAAACTGTACTACCCAGACGCCTAAGCTTGATATTAAACGTCCAGGCACCCGACCAAATGCCAAACTCGTCCAGGTTTTTAGCTGGTATTCCCTGGACCTCTCCGTACCTTCCCAGCCAGGTCATGATGTCAATACAAGAGAGCGACTCGTTACGGGTCAGCACGGTCACTCTCTTGACCTCACTCTGGCGGGTTATTGCTTTTGCAACGAAACCACGCCAGTCCGGCATGTTCTTCACCAGCTCATATCCGGACCAGAAGAGCTCAAGCCCCTCCGGCCGGACAAAGCTGATGTCAAACTCCTTGGAGCCAAAAGGATGGATCAAGGCAAAGATGTCGGTTGCCTTGAAACCCATCTCAAGCAGGAGCTCCACTATCCTCTTTCTAGTAGGGCAAGCTTCATCGCTACTCCACTTGAGACAGACCACATTCCGTCTGGCTCCAGGGCCGGTTGTGGGTGAAGACCAGGTGGTCTCGCCCCCGTTCTGTTCTCGGAAGGTCTGAACGCCATGTCTGTTGAACCAGAATGAACATTCCACCTTCTTCCCCTCTACGGAAATGGAGCTCTCCCCCTTTTTGAGGGCCTCCAGCAGTCGCCGCTGCAAGTCACCATTATCAGACCCTGAGAGCGAGGAAGCCAAGGAAGTCAGCCCCTCCCCCCCTACAGCCGCAGCCACACTGGCATAACTTCTGCCAGGCGCCACGGACGCAGGAGGGGCAGCAGAACCGGCTCCCCCCCCCCACCAGTCACAAACGTCGCCCCGGATCCCCCCAAGGGGGCCACACAGGGGGGGCCCGCCACTTTTCCAGCAGCAGGACTAACCCCTGCATCCACCCCCCCCAACAGGACCCGAACAATCCCTGAACTTTCACCTGCCCTCAAAAACACAGCTGGGCCAGCTGGGGCAATGATACTAATATTTTTCTTTTTATGCAAATCCACCTCCGTGGTCCCTACCACCACATCCTCGGCTTCCACATCCACATCCACATCCATATCCTTTGCAACTTTTTTTGCCTTAATGTCCTCACCTGTCTGGAGCAGGTGCCCTGTGGCACTACTGCTCCCAGCCATGCCAGCCCTGCACAAAGTAGCAGCCACAGCTGCAGGAGCCCCGCCCCTCCCATCCCCGCCCATGGACACGCCCCCAGCCTCTCCCAGGGGCATGCCTGCAGACTCCCCCACCGCCCAGGCCCCGCTCCCCCCCGCCGCCGGCAAAATGACAGCAGCAGGGGAAGGAGCAAAGAGCGCATGAGCAGCAGAAGAGGCAGGGGCAGAGAAGGAAGCCGCAGGACCCCCGGCACCCGCCACCCCGCATATGGTGACGGACGCATGAACCCCACCCCCCCGCCCCCAGACACGCCTCCAGGTACATCCAGAGGCGCTGCCGCAGATGTCCCCCCCACCCTGGCCCCGCCCCCCTCCACCGCCGATGCACTAACACAGGCGGAGGGGGCGGCGGGAGACACAGGCACACGGGGCCCAACGGGGGCAGAGGAAACAAGGACCACACCACCATCCAAGTCAGGAGGGGCGGCGACAAAATCGTCACACCGCCGCACCCCCACCAGACATTTATCCAACATCCCAGTGGAGGCAGCGGCGGTGGGCGGGGCCACACCGAAAGCAGCCACGCCCCCCCTCCTTTTGCTATCGGCACCAGCTTGTGCGGCTTTTCAGCCACTCCCATCTTGCCGCCCCTGCTACTGCAAACAGGGTCGGCGTTCGGCGCCATCTTTTTCTCACAGACCAAAATACATTTCGCTACATTCTCTCTATTCTCCCCACTCCCACGCTCTGGTTCCACTGTAGAAACCAGGCTAGGGGGGAAATGGGGTTAGCCCCCTGAGCCGACTTTGCAGCCGACCCAGAGGGCAGTGGATAGGACACATACACCCAGTTCACTTCTTTTTTTTTCTCTGCCTCTTTTTGTTTCTTCTTTGCCTTTTTTTGTTTCTTTCTCTTTTTCTTTTTCGCAGGCTCATCTTCCAACAATTCATCCCCAAAAACAAGTCCGTCAACATGAGCCCGGGGGGACTCAAGGTAACGTATCTGTTCCATCAACTGTCCCCCTACCCCACTGCTTTCTTCCTCATCTGAGCTAGTGGGGGGGAGACGGACCTGCTCGGGCCGGATCCCAGAATCCGCCGGCCCCGCAGACTGTCCCCCCAGGCTCACTAGGGTATCCTCCTCATCTGAGGAAACTTTTTTTTGGTTCATCTCTGCGAACCTCTTTTCGTTTTTCAATTTTTCCTCAAATGGGCCACTATGTCTGAAGATGTCAGCCCTTTTATTCTCCATTTCACTTATCTCGACCTTCAGGGCCCTTATTCTTGCCGCTATTTCAGGCCTCTTCACTTTAGAGGCCCTGTCCGCTTTTTGTCTTTCCTCCTTTATATCATGCTGGAGTTTGTTTAAGGCCTTACCAGCCTCTTCGTACTCCCGGAGGTGGGCTGCAATACGGGAGCTATACTGGACCACCGACTCCCTGGGCCTCATAGTACCCCAGTCGGCCTCCACCAAACCCGACCCACCTCCAGGAGCACCCCGCATATCTTTAGGAGGGTTATCGTCCACCCTCCTGGACTTGCCGGCGATGTTCACGGCTTCGCCCCTGGGGGCCACAGGGGACACTTCCACATGACCCCTGCTTGATCTTCTGACCCCCGGAGCGGAAGATGGAGCAGAGGCCGGTAACTCGCCTCCCCTACCTCCCGCCGGCCTACCCCGGGAAGCAGGATCCTGGGCCTTGCCTGAGCGCATAGCCCAGGCCCCTACCAGCTCCCTAGGGAGAGGCAGGGCCTGGGCTGGGGAGAAAGGTGGAAAATCTCCCCACAAGCCTGGTCCCTCCCAGGGGATTAAGGTGTTGAAAAATCTCCCTGGGGCCTTAACGAGGTGGAAGTCTCCTGGAGCTGCTGCACTCACACCTTCTACCTCAGCTGCAGGAAACAGACACGCCCATGCCTGATTCTCTGCTATGGGACCTCTCTCCTCTGTCTGGGTGCCGGGGCCTAAATATATGACAATGGACTGTTCTAGTTTTGGCTGACGTGAAGCCTGATTCTCTGCTATGACATGAAGACTGATTCTCTGCTGACATGAAGCCTGAATCTCTGTTATGGGACCTCTCTCCTCTTTCTGGGTGCCGGGGCCTAAATATATGACAATGGACTGTTCCAGTTTTGGCTGACGTGAAGCCTGATTCTCTGCTATGACATGAAGACTGATTCTCTGCTGACATGAAGCCTGAATCTCTGTTATGGGACCTCTCTCCTCTGTCTGGGTGCCAGGGCCTAAATATATGACAATGGACTGTTCCAGTTTTGGCTGCCATGAAGCCTGATTCTCTGCTATGGGACCTCTCTCCAATTGATATTGGTTAATTTTTATTTATTTTATTTTTATTTTTATTCATTTCCCTATCCACATTTGTTTGCAGGGGATTTAACTAAATTTTGCTGCCTTTTGCAGCCCTCTAGCCCTTTCCTGGGCTGTTTTACAGCCTTTTTAGTGCCGAAAAGTTCGGGTCCCCATTGACTTCAATGGGGTCGGGTTCGGGTCGGGTTTGGATCCCGAACCCGAACATTTCTGGGAAGTTCGGCCGAACTTCTCGAACCCGAACATCCAGGTGTTCGCTCAACTCTACTCCTGAACATAGAAGCCCAACAGCTTAGGTAGGTTTAGCATAGGACCCGTCTGACCTGAGACCACCTTGGTGCTTGGTAGGCGGGCACAGATGTGTTTTGAGCAAACTATATTGAGCTAAGTGTCTCAGATTTTATCATATCAGAGTGAGGACTTTGTCCATATATAATGCTTGTATCTACTTTACTAAGTGCATTATTATCTGATTTTTGTGATTTTCTTCAATGAGGTGAGTTACCGGCCTCAGGTCCACCATCCGCCCCAGGGGTAAGAAGATCTAACAGGAGTCTTGTTGAAGGGACCCCTGTAGCCCCTGCGAGCGAGTATAGCCACGGTGGCCGCAAGGCTGCCGCGGCAGCCGTGAACATTGCAGGCACACCGCAAGACCATCTGGATAGTACTCCTGGAGGGAAACCAGGCCCGGCTGTCACGCCTTGCCCTGTGAATGTGCGGAGATCTGCCAGGCTGGCTGCACGTTTGACTCTTCTCTTTGTTTTGGTTTGAGTTGAGCTGGATCCACCTTCCCTCAGGTATACTGGGTTGAGTGTTAGCGAGGCTATTTATTCCTCCTTCTCCCAGTGGCCTGTGCGGGTTATAGTTCATTCCTGTGGGCTTTGAATGTGTTGTGGATCGTCTGCTCCAGCTCAGCTCAAGATAAGTCCTCTCTGTTTCTTCCCTTGTTGTCTTTTGTCTAGGCCTCTAGGGAGACGCTTGCTTCCTCCTGCTTGAGGAAGAAGGTCGCCTCTTCCCCTTTCCCTTCTGCTCAGGGTTTTCCCAGGGTATATAGACGTAGGCACGAGGGCATGTGCATATCCACCATAGGGCTATGCACATGTGCACAGCAGTATAGGGAAAGCTTCAGGGATCGCTAGGAGGTGACCCTTTCTCCCTAGCTTTTTGGCCTAGTCTATTGTTCTATTTGTTTTCCCTGTGTTTTGTTATTTCCCTGCTGACATACCTTCCGTGACATTATAACCCGCCATAAAACTGTCATATCCCTGCTGTTTGCGAAATGGAGGCTATGGATGCTTTGGCTGATCGCATGCAGGGATTATCACTGGAGGTTGCTGATCTCCGCAGTACTGTTGCATGGTGTCAGAATGCTCTGGCATCTGGCGCCGTTGGAGGAAAAAAAGTCTGCTTAGAGCCTAAAGTCACTCTCCCTGATAGGTTCTCAGGGGGTGGTGATGACTTTATATGGTTCAGGGAATCCTGCAGGTTGTATTTTATTCTGCGACCGATGTCATCTGGTGACGAGAATCAAAGAGTTTGGATCATTATATCTTTGTTCAAAAGGGATGCGCAGTCCTGGGCTTTTTCTCTGCCGACCGGTTCACCATCCCTCCGATCAGTGGATGAGACCGCGTCTCTATGGCTGAATCAAAGCTGCGCTGTTTGTTACAGGGAGAACGTACTGTGGAGTCATATTGTGCAGAATTTAGAAGATGGGCAACTGACTCGGGGTGGAATGATCCTGCACTCCGGAGTCAGTTTTGTCAGGGGCTATCTGAGAGGTTGAAAGATGCCGTTGCTTTTCATGAGTATACCGATTCATTGAAGACGGCCATGTCTTTGGCAGTGCGGCTTGATAGACGTCTTAGACAAAGGTATAAGATTCCTCTCGAGTGGGGGGTCCCGTCTGGAAGTGGATCCGTCCCACCTAGTCCCGGGGGTGATATGACTTTTGAATCTGGGGCAGGAAAGGAGCCTATGCAGTTGGGCCAGGTTTCCTTTCGCTCAGGTGATAGGGATTTTAGGAAGCTGAATAAGCTATGTTACTACTGTGGTAAAAAAGGTCATTTTGTTTATGTGTGTCCTTTTGTTAAACCTTAAAACGGTAATGAAAAACTAAGGAGGTATTCACATAAAGAGAAAACCTCCCTGACTCTTGGTAGTGTGAATGGGGAGTCTGAGCAAAAAGTGAGTAGCATACTCATTACAGTTGAAGACTGTTTGCTATCGATTTTTTCCTATCGATTTTTCCTATTCATTATCTGGATAGTGTTTGCAATCGATTTTCCAGAAATTATTCGCATAAATATGGGAATTATTAATTTCCCTCCACAACTTGCATTGTATGGACTTTATATGAGTTAATTGACCTATTACCTCATCCATCCCACTATTATGTGTATGTTTTTATGTATTTTATGTTTTATTAAATTGCACTATTTCACCATACTATACTGGTATACTGGTTCTCTGCGTGAACCCATATGTCTGAGTGCCGGTCCAATACTATTTAGATTTTTAGCATATAGTTTTCACCCACAGTTTGTTACTTTTTCTGGAACTGCATCTTCTGGGATGCCATTAGAGGAGAGATTCTCTTCCGCCTTGTCATCTATCTGGCAGAAGTTAATTTGGAAAAGATGGGTAAAAGATATAAACGGATGGCTGACAGGAGACGTATGACTGGTCCGGACCTGTGTGTGGGTGATTTGGTGTGGTTGTCCACTAAAAACATTAAGCTCAAGGTACCATCTTGGAAACTGGGTCCAAGATTTATTGGCCCTTACAAAATCTCTGCTGTGGTCAACCCGGTGGCGTTCCGTCTGGATCTTCCGCAGACCTGGAAGATCCATAATGTGTTTCACAGGTCCTTACTGAAGAAATATGTGGAACCTGTGGAACCATCTCCATTGCCATCTCCTCCTGTCCTGGTGGATGTCAATTTAGAGTTTGAGATCTCTAGGATTCTCAACTCACGTGTTCTTCAGGGCTCCCTCCAGTACCTAGTGCACTGGAAGGGATACGGTCCCGAGGAAAGTATGTGGATTCCGGCTTCTGATGTTAGCACTAGCCGCCTGGTGAGGGCTTGTCACAGGGCACACCCGGAGAAAGTTGGTCCAGGGTGTCCGGAGGTCACCCTTAGAAGGGGGGGTACTGTCACGCCTTGCCCTGTGAATGCCCTGTGAATGTGCGGAGATCTGCCAGGCTGGCTGCACATGTTTGACTCTTCTCCGTTCTGTTTTGGTTTGAGTTGAGCTGGATCCACCTTCAGGTGTACTGGGTTGATTGTTAGCGAGGCTATTTATTCCTCCTTCTCCCAGTGGCCTGTTCGGGTTATAGTTCATTCCTGTGGGCTTTGGATGTGTTGTGGATTGTCTGCTCCAGCTCATCTCAAGATAAGTCCTCTCTATTTCTTCCCTTGTTGTCTTTTGTCTAGGCCTCTAGGGAGACGCTTGCTTCCTCCTGCTTGAGGAATCAGGTCACCTCTTCCCCTTTCCCTTCTGCTCAGGGTTTTCCCAGGATATATAGACGTAGGCACGAGGGCATGTGCATATCCACCATAAGGCTATGCACATGTGCACAGCAGTATAAGGAAAGCTTCAGGGATCGCTAGGAGGTGACCCTTTCTCCCTAGCTTTTTGGCCTAGTCTATCGTTCTGTTTGTTTTCCCTGTGTTTGGTTATTTCCCTGCTGACATACCTTCCATGACACCGGCGATAGCCGGGTGGGGTACAATGAAGCCCCGGGAGTCGGTTACCACCTTCGGCTCCTGAATAACGGCTTACCTCTAGGAGTACGAGGAAAGCAGCAAGGCCCTAAGGAAGCTCCATGTAGACCTGAAAACCGAGAGAGCGAGAGCAGACAGGGCATCTAAGAGGAACAGGCCGGAAATTTCAGCAAACATAAAAAGACTGAAAGAAGAAGTGAAGAGGTTGGAGGAGAGAAGGTCAGCCATCCTTCGTAATAGCGGACCCTTTAGGGAAAAGGTTGAAAATGAGGCCCGCTTTAAAGAAATGGTGTCAGGGAAAAAAGAGGTTGAAGATACAGAGACCTCAGATATTGAGACCTCAGATGAAGAAGAGGAGATGGAGTCAGAAGAGCGAACTGTCTCCTTGGTCAGCTCGAGGATTCGGCCGGAGCAGGTGTGCCAACCCCCACAAGCTCAGATGAGGATTTTGAGTGTGAAAGTAGTGGAGTGGGTGGGCAGCTGATCCAACAAATCAGGCACCTGGAGTCCCTGAGGATCAGTGAAGAAAATCTCCTGTTTGGCAATGAACTCCCGGAAGAAGATGATGAACCTAAGAAGAAGAAAAAGAAAACAAAGCAAGGACGTGGTGAGGCGGCTTTTGTCTATGTATCACAACAAGTGCGCTCTGGGCCGGCTGCAAAGTCGGCTCAGGGCGCAAGCCCCGATATTCTCCCTAGCCCAGTTCCTGCTGTGGAGCCGGAGCACAGGAGCAGGGAGATTAGTAATGTTGGTAATGTAAAGATGGCGCAGGACGCTGTCCTCACTTGAAGTAGTGAGAGGGGCAGGCCGAAAGGCCCAACACGTTGGTAACAAGGGCGGAGAGAAGAGAGAGTGGTTCGGTGGCACAGGTGGCCACGCCCACCGCCGCGGTCCCGGTTACACTGGAAAAGTGTGTAGTGAACCTGCGGCGGTGTGGTGTGACTGCCGCCGGTACGCCCGCTCCCCCTAAAGTTGTGGCGGCTTCCCCTGTTGTCCCCTCCGGCCCTGCTGTTCTCGTTGCGTCCATTACCCCGCCTACCTATGCCAGCAAGCTGTCTCAAGTGGAGTAGCGAGGTAGCGTGCCCTACAAGAAATAGGGTGGCGGAGCTCCTACTTGGGATGGGTTTCAAGGCAACGGACATCTTTGCCTTGATCCATCCGTATGGCTCCAAGGAGTTTGACGTCAGTTTTGTCCGGCCAGAGGGCCTAGAGCTCTCTGGTCCGGATATGAGCTGGCGGAGCTGGACTAGCGTGGTTTCCTTGCAAAAGCGATAACCCGCCAGAGTGAGGTAAAGAGAGTGACCGTGCTGACCCGTAACGAGTCACTCTGTTATGTCGACATCATGACCTTGCTTGGCAGGTACGGAGAGGTCCAGGGAGTTCCATCCAAGAAACTGGATGAGTTTCGCATTTGGTCGGGTGCCTGGACGTTTAGCATGAAACTCAAACGTCTGGGGAGTACGGTTTCCCACATCCCATCATCTGCTTTTATCGGCCGTGACAGGATCTTGGTCTTTTAAAGGGGCAGCCTAAGCTCTGTCACAAGTGTGGCAGCCCCACACACTTCAGCGCCAGGTCATCTACCCGCATCTTGTGAGGAGATTAGATGCAACCTGTGTGGTGAGCTAGGGCACCCTTTCAGTTGCTGTCCTCTCTCTGAGGTCAATGCGGCCCGAGCTCACGCAGGAGCGGTCTGGGAGGTCCCTTCGGCTGAGGCGGGTGCTGGCAAAGACAGTAGAGTTGAGGGGTCGGTGAAGAACAGAAATGGTCTGTCCCGGCAGAGGCAGAGGGAGAGGCGCCAGGCGGAGAGGGGGCAAGCGGCTGCCCCTCCCAAGCGGCTGCCCCTCCTGAGTCGGAGACCCTAGGGGACAGGGATAGAGACCCTAGGGGAGCTGGAAGATGAGATCGAGAGACTAGAGTGCCGAGGAGACTCTGTCCTTGCACTATGAAAGCGCTGCAGAGGATAGTGGGACAAAGTCCAAAAATAGACGGAAACGCCGGACTAAAAAAAGACCTAGCCCGACCAAAGTTGCCAGGGAAGGCATAACCGTCTCCCCTCTGGAGCTCTCCAACAGGTTTCTCACCTTGGATGAGACCTCCGCCTCCTCTTCTTTTGGGGAGGAGGTTGAAGGTGGGGGATGTAAGGTCCTCAGGAGGGGTGGCAAAACCGGGCCCTGAAACCGAGGAAGCCAGGAATAGTGCGCAGAGGGAGGAGGTGGTGGCGAATGAGATGGACACCACTGTCTCACTCAAGAGAGGTCGTGCCGCTCTAGAAGACAGTCCCGGGAGGAGGAAGAGGGTTGAGAAGGGTGGGAAGAAGGCCGTCTAATTCTATCACTCTGTATGGCGGTACCCTCTGTGCTGACACTGGCAACCATTAATGTCGCCAGCATTAAGTCAGATGCGGCTCGTTTCACAGCCTTTGATTTTCTCAGCCCAGTTGAAGCTGACATTTTGTTTTTGCAAGAGACCAGGCTGTCAGATTTGGCGGCAATCTATAAAGCCAAGAAGGAGTGGAGATCAGGGCCTTCCTACTGGTCTCTTGCGGCCGTATAGCGGAGTGGCGGTCCTTTTTACCACACCGGTAGAATGCCAACGAATGATTGAATTAGAAATGGGGAGGTGTTTGATCCTGGATGTCCTCATAAAGGGACAGGAACTGCGCCTAATAAACATCTATAGAATAAATATTGCGGCACTCAGATTTTAGATTATTGCATATCAGACTTTTTATTTTTTCATTTTTTCAAGTATTAGCAGTGGTTCCATCCAAAAAGGCCCAATTTAGATCCTTTGTATAAACAGTGTTTAAAGACCAGACGTTTCGGTCATAACAGACCTTCATCAGTGGTCACATATTTTATCTGAAATAATACATGGTGCAAGACATGAATTGGCATGAAAACAACTGAAATACATATGCTTTAACGTAAAAAAGAGATAATTTATCACATACACATATGTATATATATATATATATATATATATATACACACACATACATACATATATACACGTGGTTATCCAATATGTTGCACAGTACATGATTGACACATAAAGGAACATGTTGCAGACGTCTCAGGATGAAGAGGAGTCAGGTCATGTCAGATACATGGTAAATGCTAGAGGAGGAGAATACATCAAGGCAGTACGATGCAGGAGGAGTCAGGTCATGTCGGATACATGGTAAATGCTAGAGGAGGAGAATACATCAAGGCAGTACGATGCAGGTTATGGTCTGATGGATGCTTGATCCCCGTAATTGCTACAGTGGGGTACGTATAAATCATGACAAAATTGTGTAGCTTCACCCTTTATAAATTATAACCATCGCCATATTCTGCATAGTCCAAATTGCGGATATGGAATAACACTGGACTGGTATCCCTCATCTAGTATGGCACCCCACATGGTAAGAGTACAGTTCCTGGCAATTAGCCCGGTTTTAGGTGCATAGAGGGTCATGGTATATGCTGTTTCTGACGACACAATGTATAATGTGCAATGTGGCACAGAGTATATGGATCATGGCACGCAGACACTATACGTTATACGCCTCATTTATAAATTGTGTATAGCATTGTGGCAACTATATTGGGAATACGTCTGAATAGGTAAGTCGTGAAGCTCAGTATAATATAATCGTAGGCATTGCGTATGTGTGTGCGTACCAGTGGCCATACATCAGTGCCGCTGTATTCACGTCAGGCATGATGAAGCAGGGTGGTGGATACAAATTACTGTAGGGGATAATTCCTGTAGGGGTTAATTCCCTGATGAGTGGCACAGTCAGCTGTACGTCGATACCAGGCGGGAAGTCGGCAGTGGCAGGTATCGCTATGTGTGGTATCTAGGTCCTCTATAGCCTGCAAGGGAAATATGAATATAGCTCATTACTAGAGTTGAGCGAACACCTGGATGTTCGGGTTCGAGAAGTTCGGCCGAACTTCCCGGAAATGTTCGGGTACGGGATCCGAACCCGACCCGAACTTCGTCCCGAACCCGAACCCCATTGAAGTCAATGGGGACCCAAACTTTCGGCACTAAAAAGGCTGTAAAACAGCCCAGGAAAGGGCTAGAGGGCTGCAAAAGGCAGCAAAATGTAGTTAAATCCCCTGCAAAGAAATGTGGATAGGGAAATGAATAAAAAAAAAAATAAAAATTAACCAATATCAATTGGAGAGAGGTCCCATAGCAGAGAATCAGGCTTCATGTCAGCAGAGAATCAGTCTTCATGCCATAGCAGAGAATCAGGCTTCACGTCACCCACCACTGGAACAGTCCATTGTCAGATATTTAGGCCCCGGCACCCAGGCAGAGGAGAGACGTCCCATAACATAGAATCTGGCTTCATGTCAGCAGAGAATCAGTCTTCATGTCATAGCAGAGAATTAGGCTTCACGTCATCCACCACTGGAACAGTCAATTGTCAGATATTTAGGCCCAGGCGCCCAGGCAGAGGAGAGAGGTCCCATAGCAGAGATTCAGGCTTCATGTCAGCAGAGAATCAGTCTTCATGTCATAGCAGAGAATCATACTTCACGTCACCCAACATTGGAACAGTCCATTGTCATATAATTTAGGCCCCGGCACCCAGACAGAGGAGAGAGGTCCCATAACAGAGATTCAGGCTTCATGTCAGCAGAGAATCAGTCTTCATGTCATAGCAGAGAATCAGGCTTCACGTCACCCACCACTGGAACAGTCAAATTGTCACATATTTAGGCCCAGGCACCCAGGCAGAGGAGAGAGGTCCCATAGCAGAGATTCAGGCTTCATGTCAGCAGAGAATCAGTCTTCATGTCATAGCAGAGAATCATGCTTCACGTCACCCAACATTGGAACAGTCCATTGTCATATAATTTAGGCCCCGGCACCCAGACAGAGGAGAGAGGTCCCATAACAGAGATTCAGGCTTCATGTCAGCAGAGAATCAGTCTTCATGTCATAGCAGAGAATCAGGCTTCATGTCACCCACCACTGGAACAGGCCACTGTCAGATATTTTTAGGCCCCGGCACCCAGACAGAGGAGAGGTTCATTCAACTTTGGGTTGCCCCGCAATATAATGGTAAAATGAAAATAAAAATAGGATTGAATGAGGAAGTGCCCTGGAGTACAATAATATATGGTTAAGGGGAGGTAGTTAATGTCTAATCTGCACAAGGGATGGACAGGTCCTGTGGGATCCATGCCTGGTTCATTTTTATGAACGTCAGCTTGTCCACATTGGCTGTAGACAGGCGGCTGCGTTTGTCTGTAATGACGCCCCCTGCCGTGCTGAATACACGTTCAGACAAAACGCTGGCCGCCGGGCAGGCCAGCACCTCCAAGGCATAAAAGGCTAGCTCTGGCCACGTGGACAATTTGGAGACCCAGAAGTTGAATGGGGCCGAACCATCAGTCAGTACGTGGAGGTGTGTGCACAGGTACTGTTCCACCATGTTAGTGAAATGTTGCCTCCTGCTAACACGTTCCGTATCAGGTGGTGGTGCAGTTAGCTGTGGCGTGGTGACAAAACTTTTCCACATCTCTGCCATGCTAACCCTGCCCTCAGAGGAGCTGGCCGTGACACAGCTGCGTTGGCGACCTCTTGCTCCTCCTCTGCCTTCGCCTTGGGCTTCCACTTGTTCCCCTGTGACATTTGGGAATGCTCTCAGTAGTGCGTCTACCAACGTGCGCTTGTACTCGCGCATCTTCCTATCACGCTCCAGTGCAGGAAGTAAGGTGGGCACATTGTCTTTGTACCATGGATCCAGCAGGGTGGCAACCCAGTACTCTGCACACGTTAAAATGTGGGCAACTCTGCTGTCGTTGCGCAGGCACTGCAGCATGTAGTCGCTCATGTGTGCCAGGCTGCCCAGAGGTAAGGACAAGCTGTCCTCTGTGGGAGGCGTATCGTCATCGTCCTGCGTTTCCCCCCAGCCACGCACCAGTGATGGGCCCGAGCTGCGTTGGGTGCCACCCCGCTGTGAACATGCTTCATCCTCCTCCACCTCCTCCTCATCCTCGTCCTCCTTGTCCTCCAGTAGTGGGCCCTGTCTGGCCACATTTGTACCTGGCCTCTGCTGTTGCAAAAAAGCTCCCTCTGAGTCACTTCGAAGAGACTGGCCTGAAAGTGCTAAAAATGACCCCTCTTCCTCCTCCTCCTCCTGGGCCACCTCCTCTTCCATCATCGCCCCAAGTGTTTTCTCAAGGAGACATAGAAGTGGTATTGTAACGCTGATAACGGCGTCATCGCCATTGGCCATGTTGGTGGAGTACTCGAAACAGCGCAACAGGGCACACAGGTCTCGCATGGAGGCCCAGTCATTGGTGGTGAAGTGGTGCTGTTCCGCAGTGCGACTGACCCGTGCGTGCTGTAGCTGAAACTCCACTATGGCCTGCTGCTGCTCGCACAGTCTGTCCAGCATGTGCAAGGTGGAGTTCCACCTGGTGGGCACGTCGCATATGAGGCGGTGAGCGGGAAGGCCGAAGTTCCGCTGTAGCGCAGACAGGCGAGCAGCGGCAGGATGTGAACGCCGGAAGCGCGAACAGACGGCCCGCAATTTATGCAGCAGCTCTGACATGTCGGGGTAGTTGCGAATGAACTTCTGCACCACCAAATTCAGCACATGCGCCAGGCAAGGGATGTGCGTCAAACCGGCTAGTCCCAGAGCTGCAACGAGATTTCGCCCATTATCGCACACCACCAGGCCGGGCTTGAGGCTCACCGGCAGCAACCACTTGTCGGTCTGTTGTTCTATACCCCGCCACAACTCCTGTGCGGTGTGGGTCCTGTCCCCCAAACATATGAGTTTCAGAATGGCCTGCTGACGTTTACCCCGGGCTGTGCTGAAGTTGGTGGTGAAGGTGTGTGGCTGACTGGATGAGCAGGTGGAAGAAGAGGAGGAGGAAGCTGAGTAGGAGGAGGAGGAGACAGGAGGCAAAGAATGTTGCCCTGCGATCCTTGGCGGCGGAAGGACGTGCGCCAAACAGCTCTCCGCCTGGGGCCCAGCCGCCACTACATTTACCCAGTGTTCAGTTAGGGAGATATAGCGTCCCTGGCCGTGCTTACTGGTCCACGTATCTGTGGTTAGGTGGACCTTGCCACAGATGGCGTTGCGCAGTGCACACTTGATTTTATCGGATACTTGGTTGTGCAGGGAAGGCACGACTCTCTTGGAGAAGTAGTGCCGGCTGGGAACAACATACTGTGGGACAGTAAGCGACATGAGCTGTTTGAAGCTGTCTGTGTACACCAGCCTAAATGACAGCATTCATAGGCCAGTAGTTTAGAAATGCTGGAATTCAGGGCCAGGGATCGAGGGTGGCTAGGTGGGAATTTACGCTTTCTCTCAAATGTTTGTGAGATGGAGAGCTGAACGCTGCCGTGTGACATGGTTGAGATGCTTGGTGACGCAGGTGGTGGTGTTGGTGGTACATCCCATGTTTGCTGGGCGGTAGGTGCCAGAAGAGATAGCAGGGGGAGCCTGAATGACTTCCTTGTTTTTAAGGTGTTTACTCCACTGCAGTTCATGCTTTGCATTCAGGTGCCTGGTCATGCAGGTTGTGCTAAGGTTCAGAACGTTAATGCCTCGCTTCAGGCTCTGACGGCACAGCGTGCTAACCACTCGGGTCTTGTCGTCAGCACATTGTTTGAAGTAGTGCCATGCCAGGGAACTCCTTGAAGCTGCCTTTGGGGTGCTCGGCCCCAGATGGCGGCGGTCAGTAGCAGGCGGAGTCTCTTGGCGGCGGGTGTTCTGCTTTTGCCCACTGCTCCCTCTTTTGCTACGCTGTTGGCTCGGTCTCACCACTGCCTCTTCCTCCGAACTGTGAAAGTCAGTGGCACGACCTTCATTCCATGTGGGGTCTAGGACCTCATCGTCCCCTGCATCGTCTTCCACCCAGTCTTGACCCCTGACCTCCTGTTCAGTCTGCACACTGCAGAAAGACGCAGCAGTTGGCACCTGTGTTTCGTCATCATCAGAGACGTGCTGAGGTGGTATTTCCATGTCCTCATCATCAGGAAACATAAGTGGTTGTGCGTTAGTGCATTCTATCTCTTCCACCCCTGGGGAAGGGCTAGGTGGATGCCCTTGGGAAACCCTGCCAGCATGTGTCTTCAAACAGCATAAGAGACTGCTGCATAACTTGAGGCTCAGACAGTTTCCCTGATATGCATGGGGGTGATGTGACAGACTGATGGGCTTGGTTTTCATGCGCCATCTGTGCGCTTTCTGAAGAAGACTGGGTGGGAGATAATGTGAACGTGCTGGATCCACTGTCGGCCACCCAATTGACTAATGCCTGTACCTGCTCAGGCCTTACCATCCTTAGAACGGCATTGGGCCCCACAAAATATCGCTGTAAATTCTGCTGGCTACTGGGACCTGAGGTAGTTGGTTCACTAGGACGTGTGGCTGTGGCAGAACGGCCACGTCCTCTCCCAGCACCAGAGGGTCCACTAACACCACCACGACCATGTCCGCGTCCCTTACTAGATGTTTTCCTCATTGTTACCGTTCACCACAATAAGAAAAATATTATTTGGCCCAATGCATTGAATTCAAATTCAGGCCTTTTTTTTTACAGACACCTAACACTATCTGGCTATCTATTTAGGTACCGTATTACACTAATACAGGCACAGCAGTAATGACAGATTTAGCTGAATATAAATTTGAGGCCTATTATTTAGGCGCTGGGTGACAGGTATACGTTTACGGACAGAATTAGACTTGGATCTGCACAGTAGCATGTGTGTGAAGTTATTGAGAATAACCCTATCTGCACCTTGAATCTTATATACCCTTTTAGGGATAGATTTAAAGTAGGCCTGATACAGCAGTAACCACTAATTTAGAGAATTGCAAAATTGGGAATTGTATTTCAACCCAGAACAAAAACTGTGCTTTGACGGACACTAAATAACTTGACCAGCTAAAGCAATAATGACAGATTTGGATGAATATAAATTTGAGGCCTATTTTTTAGTCGCTGGGTGACAGGTATACGTTTACACACAGAATTAGACTTGGAATTGAACAGTAGCGTGTGTGTGAAGTTATTGAGAATAACTTGGTGACAGGCTCAGCTTGCCCCTGATGTAGTATATGGCCAAAAAATAACCACACTATTGATGGTTAAATGCACTTGGTGACAGGCTCAGCTTGACCCTGATGTAGGATATAGCCAAAAAATAACCACACTATTGATGGTTAAATGCACTTTGTGACAGGCTCAGCTTGCCCCTGATGTAGTATATGGCCAAAAAATAACCACACTATTGATGGTTAAATGTACTTGGTGGCAGCTTGTGCTGGCGCACCACAAGACACAAAATGGTCGCCAATCAACCCAGAAAAAAAGTGAATGAAAAACGCTCTGGGCAGCCTAAAAACAGTGAGCAATTGAATAGCAGCAGTTCAATGATCCACAGCTGTAGATCGATCACTGAATGAAGTCTTTTGGAGTAGTTAATCACTGCCTAATCTCGCCCTAACGTCGCAGCTGCAACCTCTCCCTACACTTGTAACAGCAGAGTGACGTGCAGCGCTACGTGACCCAAGCTTATATAGAGGCTGGGTCACATGCTGCACTGGCCAATCACAGCCATGCCAATAGTAGGCATGGCTGTGACGGCCTCTTGGGGCAAGTAGTATGACGCTTGTTGATTGGCTGCTTTGCAGCCTTTCAAAAAGCGCCAAGAAAGCGCCGAACACCGAACCCGGACTTTTACGAAAATGTAATCTATACAGTTCGGGTTCGCTCATCCCTACTCATTACCTGTTCTAGTAGGGTCCGGACATCTGGGCTTGGATGCATGGCATCACGTCTGGCCCGTCCCTGTCTTAAATGTACGGCCTCCCTTGTAGTTCCGGTCACCTGACCGGAAGTTGCATAGCCTCTGGAACGCAAACTTGCGTTCCACAGGGATGTCATGTGACCAGGGAGGAAGTACTTGCGTGCTATCATCAGGATTATCTATTAGAGTATGGATTAGACCAGTATGAACGCTCCTGGATATAATAGGGGAAGTAGTGCAAGATATATTTATTAAAAAAACATACTATCGGATGTTCCTGACGTCACATAAGGCTTCACTTCACTGGTTATATATTGGTGTGTTTATTATTAAGTGGACCTGTCAGACAACTGTGTACTGCATTTTATACTCTATTCAATGATTATATGGAAAAATCGGGATAGGGGAGGGATTAAAGGAACCTGGTAAGGGAAAGGTTAATCATGCAGGGAAGGAGGGAAACTAGGGGAAGAGATAATCTCACCCACATCAGTTGCAATATTATTCTCAGCGTGTCTGTAAAAGTGAAAAGACAAGAGCATATTAGAGCAATATTCACATATATGAATCATACATTAATAAAAAAAATCACACTCACGGTTCAGTCCATTTGGTGCGAGTGTCCCTAGTTTATGAATCCAGGAACGCCTCCCGTTGTCTCAGGAGGAGTATCCGGTTCCCTCCTCTCCTTGAAGGGTCTATTTGTTCCAGGATTTGAAAACGCAATAGCGAAATTTGATGTTTTTTATCCGTAAAGTGGTGTGGAATTGGCAGGAAAGTATGCCCAAGTCTTATTGTCGACTTGTGCTTACTTATGCGGTCCAGTACGTGCTGCGAGTCCGCATGGGCATTTTATCAGATAGATAACGAAGGTAGAGTCACAGGTGTAGAATCCACAAATCGGAATCCTCTGTCCAGTACATGGATGTGTGGCATATTCGCCTTTTATTACGGTGGAACATTGGGCACAACGAAGACATGGGTATGTTCCTAATCGTCTGCTCTGTAAGAAGGTTTGCTTGGGTAGCTTCGAGAAACTACCTATATCGGCTTTTATTAGTTTATCCCTAATGTTGGAAGATCTTTTGTAGCATGTTAGTGGCGTTTGATTAAATTCTTTTATAGAGGGATAAGCTTTAGTTAGGAGTGGCCAGTGTTGTTTCAGAGCCTGTTGGATTTTTGGCATTAAGGGATGATATGTAGTCACACATGCGATTCTATTCTCATTATTAATTTTAGGTCGTGGTTCTCGGACCCCGGTGAAGTCTTGTAAGGTATCTTTGAGGATGGCTTCTGGGTAACCTCTCCTACGGAATTTTTCTGTCATGGCTTGGAATTGTGTATCTCTTGTGTCGTCATTACTCACGATGCGGTCAACGCGTGTCAATTGTGATCGGGGTAGGGATTGTTTTGTGGCCCTGGGGTGGCAACTGTTGTAGTGAAGAAGGCTATTCCTGTCAGTTGGCTTATTATACAGATCTACGGATAGCTCACCTATGGAATCAATTTTGACCAGTGTGTCCAGGAAACTTATTTCCTCCGTGCTGGTGTGCGAGGTAAAGCCTAACTCTTCATAGGTTTGATTGAGGTCAGTCACCATCTGGTGTATAGAGGAAATAGGTCCCCTCCATACACAGAAGATGTCGTCTGTGAAACGGTACCAGATATCGGCATATTGCTGGAACAGGGGATTAGTGTATACGTGGTCTTCCTCAAATGCTATCATGAATGCATTAGCATAGGGCGGGGCCACATTTGACCCCATCGCGGTACCCCGTTTCTGGCCAAAGAATGTGTCTCCAAATAGGAAGAAGTTTTTAGTGAGTATTATCTCCAGGATTTTAAGGCAAAACTCCTGTTGTGTGTTGTCTAGAGTGGACTGGTTGTATAGTAGTCTTGCTGTGGCTTGGAGCCCCTTGGTGTGTGTTATCGATGTGTAAAGGCTATTTACATCTAAGGTCACAAGAATACTTCCCGGTGTGATGGTTATCCCCTTGAGTTTTCTGAGGAAGTCGGTTGCATCTAATATAAAAGATTTGGATGTCTTGATTAGTGGCGTGAGTATTTTTTCCATATAAATGGCTAGAGGGGAAAGGATAGAGTCGGTGGATGCCACTATAGGACGACCTGGGGGACTAATGAGGCTTTTATGTATCTTTGGCAGTATATAAAACACCGGGACAATGGGATCTTGTTTGGTGAGAAAGATGGCTGTCTTGGGGTCAATGATTCCAGATTCTGAATATCTGTTAATGGTATTGGTGATTAAACTTTTTATCTGTGCTGTGGGGTCTCTGGGAAGTGCTTCGTATGTGTTTATGTCGGATAATTGTCTCCTAACCTCTTTTAGGTAGTCAGTTTTATCCATTACAACTAGCGCCCCTCCCTTGTCTGCCGTTTGATGATAATATCTTTGTTATTATGTAATGAATCAAGTGCTAATTTTTCCGCAGACGATAAGTTATTGGTATGTTTGTAGTGGCCCTGTGTGTTTGACGTAAGTATGTCTTTTATCAGATTTTGAGACAGGGAGATATATGTCTCAACAGGGTGTTTGTTTTTTGGTGGCATGAAGGAGCTCTTATTCCTTAAGCCTAGATGTTCTATGGATAATATTCCTGGCATCGTGGGTATACGTGGTTCCTGTGTTTGGAGTTCCTGAAAGTGTGTTTTAAGTCTCAATGTCCGGTAAAATCTTTGTAGCTCCTGTTCTAAGGTAAAAGTGTTGAGTTTAGGTGTTGGGCAGAAGGATAGGCCCTTTTGTAATACAGTAGTCTCTGCAGGTGAAAGGGTAGTAGAGGAAATATTAATAACTAAGTTGTCCTCCTTAACTGGGAGCGTGTCTGTATGCGGTCTCCGTGATTTTCTGCCACCCCTCCTTGTCTTCCACGTCGTCCTCTGCCTCTCCGTTGATACTGGCCTAAAAAACGAGGTTGATATCCGTAATTTCCTGATCTATCGCTATCCGAATTGGATGAGCCGGAATAGTGGGTGTTGCGATATCCTCTGTAGCTTGGTTGTTGTTGATTGTTGTTTTTCCACCGGTAAACCGTGTCTGCTCTGTAGTCCTCAGTGTCGCGTAGAAATTTTTGGCGTTTATTATGTTCAGTGTTCCTCTTGTAGTCTTGTAGTTGGGTCTCAATCTTTTCTTTAGCCTTTGTCAATTCCTCCTCTGGAGTAGTGGAGACGAGTTGAGTTTCGGTGGTTTCAATTCTCTTGGATAGCTCGCTGATCGAGGTCTGTAGCTCTTCGATTGTTAGGAGTATAAGGTCAAACGAGCATTTGTTAAGGATGTTTTCAAAACTTTCACAAAAGCTTTTCTTCTCAGCGAATAGTGTGGGTCTCAGGTGCGACCTCAGACCTCGCGGTATGCGATTGCTCTTATAATATTCTGTCAACGTGCTGCAATGTAGTTCCCAACCAACGAGACGTCTGCGGTCACGTTAATATTCCTGGAGTTTAATTTCGTAACTCGGAATCTGTAAAAAATCGTTGGGTAAATGTACCCCGGACACTATGCTTTCTGCTGTGCTTGTGTCATATGAGAATACGTTGGTCATATCTGGATGACTGTGCAAGGTTCTCGCAGTGGTCAGAGTAAGTAGTAGAGTGAAGAACCGCACTCAAGTCAAATGTCTCTGGTTGCCAATCAAGGACTGCGAACAGTCAGTAAATATAGAATAAATATTGCGGCACTCAGATTTTAGATTATTGCATATCAGACTTTTTATTTTTTCAAGTATTAGCAGTGGTTCCATCCAAAAAGGCCCAATTTAGATCCTTTGTATAAACAGTGTTTAAAGACCAGACGTTTCGGTCATAACAGACCTTCATCAGTGGTCACATATTTTATCTGAAATAATACATGGTGCAAGACATGAAAACAACTGAAATACATATGCTTTAACGTAAAAAAGAGATACTTTATCACATACACATATATACACACACACATACATACATACACGTGGTTATCCAATATGTTGCACAGTACATGATTCACACATAAAGGAACATGTTGCAGACGTCTCAGGATAAGGAGGAGTCAGGTCATGTCAGATACATGGTAAATGTTAAAGGAGGAGAATACATCAAGGCAGTACGATGCAGGAGGAGTCACGTCATGTCGGATACATGGTAAATGCTAGAGGAGGAGAATACATCAAGGCAGTACGATGCAGGTTATGGTCTGATGGATGCTTGATCCCCGTAATTGCTACAGTGGGGTACGTATAAATCATGACAAAATTGTGTAGCTTCTCCTGTTATAAATTATAACCATCGCCATATTCTGCATAGTCCAAATTGCGGATATGGAATAACACTGGACTGGTATCCCTCATCTAGTATGGCACCCCACATGGTAAGAGTACAGTTCCTGGCAATTAGCCCGGTTTTAGGTGCATAGAGGGTCATGGTATATGCTGTTTCTGACGACACAATGTATAATGTGCAATGTGGCACAGAGTATATGGATCATGGCACGCAGACACTATACGTTATACGCCTCATTTATAAATTGTGTATAGCATTGTGGCAACTATATTGGGAATACGTCTGAATAGGTAAGTCGTGATGCTCAGTATAATATAATCGTAGGCATTGCGTATGTGTGTGCGTACCAGTGGCCATACAACAGTGCCGCTGTATTCACTTCAGGCATGATGAAGCAGGGTGGTGGATACAAATTACTGTAGGGGATAATTCCTGTAGGGGTTAATTCCCTGATGAGCAGGGCCGGATTAAGAGCATCATGGGCCTGGTGCTGAGGATTTTGCTGGGCCTTTTTATGGAACTGCACTCAGTGTCTTAATTACATATATATTTTATCGATACCATTAAAGTATTTTGTTCCTGCAACTACCCCTTCATTTGGCGTCTATCTTGGCAACATGGAGGGGGACCACGGGAGGGGGACCCTGAGGGTGGGGGCACCCTCAGGGCACTATAGTGTCAGGAAAACCGCTATGTTTTTCTGACACTATAGTGATCATTTAACATGACTATGAAGATTACTGTTTTCTAGCTGCTGTGGACAACAGCAGCTAGAAACAGTAATTTTCATAGAGCTGTGTTATGATTTATGGACACAGCACTCAGCATGCTTAGCCAGTCAGATAGAAGGCTGGCTAAGCATGCTGAGAGCTCAGTCTAAATAAAAGAACACAAAGAAATTACTGTTTCAAGCTGCTAGTCCACAGCAGCTAGAAACAGTAATTTCTTTAAAGGGATGCTGTCACCAGGTTTTACCCGTCAGCTAAAAATATGCTGATGTTCAGGGCGTCTTCACGATTCCTAATGTGGGCTTATAAATGTCATCTGTGGGCTTATTTAGCTAAAAAACAGCTTTTACTAACCTGTCAGTCAAACAAATAAGGTGTCCAAGGGGATGTTAATGGATGCAAGGTGCCGGCCGCACCCGCCGCCGTTCGTGCCCAGCGCCGCCTTTCCAGACTTCTGCGCCGCCTCCTAATCCTCTGTGCCGCCTCTCGTTCTCCCTCCCTCCCCCCTCCTCCTGCTGTAAGATCTCGTGCATACAGGGGTTGAGCGAAGTGCCGGCGCATGCGCACTTCGTTGTAAGAAGCCAAATGGAGAAGTCCACACGGGCGCATCAGGCAGAGCCCTGTGCACAAGCGCAAGATCTTACAGCCGAAGGAGGGGGGAGGGAGGGAGAGCGAGAGGCGGCACAGAGGATTAGGAGGCGGCACAGAAGTCCGGAAAGGCGGCGCTGGGCACAAACGGCGGCAGGTGCGGCCGGCACCTTGCATCCATTAACATCCCCTTGGGCACCTTATTTGTTTGACTGACAGGTTAGTAATAGCTGTTTTTTTAGCTAAATAAGCCCACAGATGTTATTTATAAGCCCACATTAGGAATTGTGAAGACGCCCTGAACATCAGCATATTTTTAGCTGACGGGTAAAACCTGGTGACAGAATACCTTTAAAGAAATTACTGTTTCTAGCTGCTGTGGACTAGCAGCTAGAAACAGTAATTTCTTTATGTGTTATGTTATTTAGACTGAGCTCTCAGCATGCTTAGCCAGTCAGTAATTTTCATAGTGCTGTTATGATTTATGGACACAGCTCTCAGCATGCTGAGCCAGCCTTCTATCTGGCTGTGCTTCTTGAGAGTCACAGTCCACAGGCTCAGAAACAGCCTGTGGACTGTGACTCTCAAGATGCAAAGCCAGATAGAAGGCTGGCTAAGCATGCTGAGAGCTGTGTCCATAAATCATAACAGCACTATGATTGCCCTCCCTTCCAACTGGATGAGTTTATTTGAAACCTGCCCTGCTCCAGAAGCTCCTGCTGTCTCGCGAGCTGGTGTGGCTGAGCGCTGTGGGCCGTGTGCTGGTCGAAACTGCTGAGCAGGTTGTACACAGCGCAGCGTGCAGGAGGGATAACCGCGGGCGCACTGAGGTCATATCCGGAGGGCCGCGGCATTACAGGAACAGCACCAGCTGCTCTGACGTCCTGCCGCCGGATATCCTGTGACGTATATCCGGCGACAGGACATCAGAGCAGTTGGCGCTGTTCCTGTAATGCCGCGGCCCGCCGGATATGACCTCAGTAGTGATGGGAAGTACGGATCTTTCAGATGAATCGGTTCATTTGAATCAGCTAATTCAAATGAACCGATTCATGAATCGGATCTTCGGTTCACTTGCTGAGTCACTGACTGCTGAGCTGACTCGCAAGTGAACTGAAGACTCTAGGTGCCGGTGCGCATGCGCAGATGCTATCCATTCGATTCACTTGCTGCTGCTGACTCAGTCGGCTCTTCAGCTCTCTAATGAGTGAGTCAGGATCAGGAAGAGTGATTGATTATAGTGATAGTGAAGGGAAGCTGAGGCTGACGCCAGACAGGAGGACTCAGGACAGGAGTCAGGAGCTGTCACTGTGGTGTGCATTGTTGTCTGTTGTGCATTGTTACCCACAGTGACAACAGTCTGACACTGACAGTAGTACAACGAACCAAGTGAAGTGAAATGTGAATGCACAGGGAAAACTATGTGCTGAATTGATAACAGTATTACAGTAACACAGTCACTGGATGATAATAAAATAGTCCCCACAGTCCCCACTTAGCGGAATCCATAAAGGAGATGTGAACCCACCCTTAGTTATATAGCTACTGAATGAGATGCCTTTAACATACACTCACCTAAAGAATTATTAGGAACACCATACTAATACGGTGTTGGACCCCCTTTTGCCTTCAGAACTGCCTTAATTCTACGTGGCATTGATTCAACAAGGTGCTGATAGCATTCTTTAGAAATGTTGGCCCATATTGATAGGATAGCATCTTGCAGTTCATGGAGATTTGAGGGATGCACATCCAGGGCACAAAGCTCCCGTTCCACCACATCCCAAAGATGCTCTATTGGGTTGAGATCTGGTGACTGTGGGGGCCATTTCAGTACAGTGAACTCATTGTCATGTTCAAGAAACCAATTTGAAATGATTCGAGCTTTGTGACATGGTGCATTATCCTGCTGGAAGTAGCCATCAGAGGATGGATACATGTTCTCATTCTGTTTACGCCAAATTCGGACACTACCATTTGAATGTCTCAACAGAAATCGAGACTTATCAGACCAGGCAACATTTTTCTAGTCTTCAACAGTCCAATTTTGGTGAGCTCGTGCAAATTGTAGCCTCTTTTTCCTATTTGTAGTGGAGATAAGTGGTACCCGGTGGGGTCTTCTGCTGTTGTAACCCATCCGCCTCAAGGTTGTGCGTGTTGTGGCTTCACAAATGCTTTGCTGCATACCTCGTTGTAACAAGTGGTTATTTCAGTCAACGTTGCTCTTCTATCAGCTTGAATCAGTCGGCCCATTCTCCTGTGACCTCTAGCATCCACAAGGCATTTTTGCCCACAGGACTGCCGCATACTGGATGTTTTTCCCTTTTCACACCATTCTTTGTAAACCCTAGAAATGGTTGTGCGTGAAAATCCCAGTAACTGAGCAGATTGTGAAATACTCAGACCGGCCCGTCTGGCACCAACAACCATGCCATGCTCAAAATTGCTTAAATCACCTTTCTTTCCCATTCTGACATTCAGTTTGGAGTTCAGGAGATTGTCTTGACCAGGACCACCCCCCTAAATGCATTGAAGCAACTGCCATGTGATTGGTTGACTAGATAATTGCATTAATGAGAAATAGAACAGGTGTTCCTAATAATTCTTTAGGTGAGTGTATATATCTCCTGAGAAGCCAATTTGATCCTAAAGGGTTAATTCAACCTGTAATCTAAACTCTGTGTCATCTGTCACTTCTCTTATCTCTCTGCTCCTGTCCCTTAATCTTATCACTGCTGCAACAAAAGCAGCTGACAGCCTCAGTGTAAACTGTTCTGGTGACTCATGGCTCTTTTAACTCAAAGAATCGAATGAGTCACTAACTAATCAGATCTTTAGATTCTTTTAACTTGTGACTCATTCGATTCATTTCTATTCTTAGACTCCCTGTACTTACTTGTGTGACTCAGACGACTCAGAGCTGCTAGTGCTTGCCTTGCCTCAGCTCTGATTGGTTGGTGGGCGGGGAGGGGAGAGGCTGGTAGAAGCAGCTTCCACTCTAGGATCATATTACGCTTCTCCCGAGTCCCTCCCTCAGGCTCCCTGCTGCCAGCGTGAGGTGAGTGTCTCTGCATTGTCTGTGTGCTATGTGACAGCTGAAAACAGAGGACTTTTAGCGCGGGCCGCTCCCGATGGCCTTTTGGCTGGCGGATGGGCCTATTTTATGGTAGGGGCCTGGAGCTGCAGCTCCATCAGCCCCTACGTTAATCCGGCCCTGCTGATGAGTGGCACAGTCAGCTGTACGTCGATACCAGGCGGGAAGTCGGCAGTGGCAGGTATCGCTATGTGTGGTATCTAGGTCCTCTATAGCCTGCAAGGGAAACATGAATATAGCTCATTACCTGTTCTAGTAGGGTCCGGACATCTGGGCTTGGATGCATGGCATCACGTCTGGCCCGTCCCTGTCTTAAATGTACGGCCTCCCTTGTAGTTCCGGTCACCTGACCGGAAGTTGCATAGCCGCTGGAACGCAAACTTGCGTTCCACAGGAATGTCATGTGACCAGGGAGGAAGTACTTGCGTGCTATTATCAGGATTATCTATTAGAGTATGGATTAGACCAGTATGAACGCTCCTGGATATAATAGGGGAAGTAGTGCAAGATATATTTATCAAAAAAACATACTATCGGATGTTCCTGACGTCACATAAGGCTTCACTTCACTGGTTATATATTGGTGTGTTTATTATTAAGTGGACCTGTCAGACAACTGTGTACTGCATTTTATACTCTATTCAATGATTATATGGAAAAATCGGGATAGGGGAGGGATTAAAGGAACCTGGTAAGGGAAAGGTTAATCATGCAGGGAAGGAGGGAAACTAGGGGAAGAGATAATCTCACCCACATCAGTTGCAATATTATTCTCAGCGTGTCTGTAAAAGTGAAAAGACAAGAGCATATTAGAGCAATATTCACATATATGAATCATACATTAATAAAAAAAAATCACATTCACGGTTCAGTCCATTTGGTGCGAGTGTCCCTAGTTTATGAATCCAGAACGCCTCCCGTTGTCTCAGGAGGAGTATCCGGTTCCCTCCTCTCCTTGAAGGGTCTATTTGTTCCAGGATTTGAAAAAATTATTTATAACAGGTGAAGCTACACAATTTTGTCATGATTTATACGTACCCCACTGTAGCAATTACGGGGATCAAGCATCCATCAGACCATAACCTGCATCGTACTGCCTTGATGTATTCTCCTCCTCTAGCATTTACCATGTATCCGACATGACCTGACTCCACCTGCATCGTACTGCCTTGATGTATTCTCCTCCTCTAGCATTTACCATGTATCTGACATGACCTGACTCCTCTTCATCCTGAGACGTCTGCAACATGTTCCTTTATGTGTCAATCATGTACTGTGCAACATATTGGATAACCACGTGTATATATATATATATATATATATATATATATATATATATATACACACATACATACAGCAAAAACGAAGGCAGCACTCCAAGTTGTGAAAGAAAGTGGAAGGTTTATTCACCTAACCAGCAGCAACGTTTCAGCTCTCTCTATGGAGCCTTTGTCCAGCTGAGTAACATGTGCATAATGGCATACATAAATAGTGACAGTGATTAACATGATTACAAATCAATTCCAATGGTCATAAACATAAATAAGATGAATATAGAAATTACAATCATAAATAGTATAATTCATCCATACAGCTAGTGTACATATAGTAGCGAATAGGTGCATACTGTACATAAAAATCCATAGTGTAATTCATATTGTGTACAATATGCCCCAATCTTACATAATTGGTGATTATTACAAACGTGAACAAATGTGTGAGTATATTAAAAGAAGTACTTAAAAACCTTTGAATGGGTAAGAGGCTGAAGCAGCATGGTGGAGACTGCTGGCGTCCGGAAACAGCAGCGGCGCATGCGCCGCGCCGTATATTATCGCGAGACTTGTACCGAGACTGAGTGACGTTGCTGGCCATAACAAAGATGGCCACAATGGAAAACATGAAGTAAGGGCGCATGCGCCACCAGGGGTTAACGCCCATCCAGCTTAACAGAGCACTAGTTGATAAGATATATACCGCATTTTCAGCAGAGAAGCCGATCCATAGATCGGGGGGCGGCGGTTCAATGCCGGTCACCGTCAGGACATCCGTCATGACAGGGGGGCGTGGCTCTCATACCAGCTCCACCCCGTCGTCCAGATATATCGGCGCATCCGCTCCAAAGCGCTCGTGCCTGTCATGTAATAACTGATCCAAATCAGGGATCAGTCACAACAGACTGCAAGAGCGCAAGGATCCAATGCATCGGTAAACTTGTGATAGTAAAAGTATATGAAAATATATGAAAAAATGAGGATAACAGCAGGATTATCCAACCGTCCGTGTGATGTGACCCCAGTCCCACATACAGGGGCTAGAGCCACAGCAGACAGACAGGGACAATCACTTCACCATTCAGCAACGCAAATAAGTACAAGAATGTGAATAAGGATCGCCGACACAGTTCCTCCAGTCTTCACCCCAACTGTCCATTCAAAATATGAAGTCATAGTAAGATCCTGTATAAAACAGAGAAGATAAGGAGAAAACCAATTAGATAAATAGCACATGTTATCTTCCATAAACGTAATCAGAAAAAGAGGACATGCACAGTCAGCATTTAGACAACCCCGACGGATGTCCTGACGGTGACCGGCATTGAACCGCCGGCCCCCGATCTATGGATCGGCTTCTCTGCTGAAAATGCGGTATATATCTTATCAACTAGTGCTCTGTTAAGCTGGATGGGCGTTAACCCCTGGTGGCGCATGCGCCCTTACTTCATGTTTTCCATTGTGGCCATCTTTGTTATGGCCAGCAACGTCACTCAGTCTCGGTACAAGTCTCACGATAATATACGGCGCGGCGCATGCGCCGCTGCTGTTTCCGGACGCCAGCAGTCTCCACCATGCTGCTTCAGCCTCTTACCCATTCAAAGGTTTTTAAGTACTTCTTTTAATATACTCACACATTTGTTCACATTTGTAATAATCACCAATTATGTAAGATTGGGGCATATTGTACACAATATGAATTACACTATGGATTTTTATGTATGCACCTATTCGCTACTATATGTACACTAGCTGTATGGATGAATTATACTATTTATATGATTCTAATTTCTATATTCATCTTATTTATGTTTATGACCATTGGAATTGATTTGTAATCATGTTAATCACTGTCACTATTTATGTATGCCATTATGCACATGTTACTCAGCTGGACAAAGGCTCCATAGAGAGAGCTGAAACGTTGCTGCTGGTTGGGTGAATAAACCTTCCACTTTCTTTCACAACTTGGAGTGCTGCCTTCGTTTTTGCTGTATGTTTACAATTTGGACCTTGGTCACAGGTCTTATAAGGAGGACTTCTTGCACCCGCATCTATTCTTTGAGTGCTGCATATATATATATATATATATACACACATATACATATACACACATACATATGTGTGTATATATGTATATATGTGTATGTGACAAATTATCTCTTTTTTACGTTAAAGCATATGTATTTCAGTTGTTTTCATGCCAATTCATGTCTTGCACCATGTATTATTTCAGATAAAATATGTGACCACTGATGAAAGTCTGTTATGACCGAAACGTCTGGTCTTTAAACACTGTTTATACAAAGGATCTAAATTGGGCCTTTTTGGATTGGACCACTGCTAATACTTGAAAAAATGAAAAAATAAAAAGTCTGATATGCAATAATCTAAAATCTGAGTGCCGCAATATTTATTCTATATTTGCTAGTAAAAGTTAAGTTAGATGCACAGGGAGGTTGATGCACCAAGTAGGGTGCTCTCAGTTTTAGCAGAGTCACCCCGCTGCTAGAGTGGGAAAAATGTAGAAAAGAGATAACTGGGCACACCTAGGATATTGGTAATTGGTATTTAATAGTTAGTTATATAAGTTATTAAAAGTTTATTAAAGGTACTTGCGATAGTTTAGAATGTAAAATCACTGACACACTATTACGTAACATACAAAATATCAATTCTGCGTCCCAGTGGCTGGAGTGGAGCCGCAACAGTCACTGCCGGCAATTGAGCAGCCTCACTCCAATCCCTGCGTAAGCAGAACGAATATGGAACATATAGGCTACATGCGCCAAAATAACATTAAGTTGGCGGATTACTGTAGTAATGACATATAGAGGTGATAAAAGTGATAAGATAAATCCAATCTAAAAGGAATAATGTCCCGGTAACGTTATAAATAGAAATTCGTTTCTCCTGAAGGTTAGCAAAAATGTCCAAATGTGCCAGAGGTACCAACAGGTGGTGGTGTGTAGTCTATTCACAATGGTGCGATAGTTTGGTTCATTCAATCATTAGGCCAGCGGCGTCCCGCTTATGGTCTAGAGTTAATCCGACAGTTGGACAAAAGGACATAGAGGAACAGTCTTACCGGTGATGGAGGGTTCTCACAATAAGGAGAAACCTCTGCCGTCTAACGAAACTTAATCCTGGTTTTTGTGCAGTCGGGTAGGGCTCGCGGTAGATGCTGTAAATCACCTGTTCGCAGTCGAATCACTGCACGAGGTCCCGCTTGTTTGAGTCCTAATAGAATATCCCAACCTTTCAGATGGATGTTTCAGATCGGCTGTGCGTGACGAGTCGGCTCAAGATTGTTCCTTTCTCCAGTCGATGCGGTGCACTCGCATATACTTGAATTTGGGGGGTCAGACCAGACGCGTTTCGGGGTTAAAGTATCCCCTTCATCAGTGGCTATCCGACCTCCCCAAGAGACCTTTCTTTTATGCTCTGGCAAAGAGCTTTACAAAACCCGGTTCCGAATTCAGTTCCGGAAGTCCTGAAAAAAACTTTATATCTCATCGGCGAATATTTTCCTTGTGAGTGTAACAATTCCGCTTTACTTATTCTGCTTATTTAGGAAACCATTGTTATGTTTGCACATTTATAAAGTAGTAATCACTTATAGACTGCATCATTTGTTGCAATGTGAAACAACTAGATGACAAAGCTGCGGTTCACTAGCGTCTTTGCTGTCGCCTACCGCCGTCCAGATGATACAATATAAAATGGTACGTTTATAAATATATATATATGTGATATACAACACATATGTAGAATATTTCAGAAGATTTTTCGACAAATATCTCACCATTCCACCATTATATATAGTAAATATCTGTAAGAGTGTCTATAAGAACAGGAATGTGGAGACGTATAAAAGGTATTTTGTTATATAAAATGAGGGAGATGAGTATTAAAAAAGCACCATGGTGCTATATTCACAATACAATATATAAATTCTAACTCCAAAGGGTCATATATTAATGCCTCTATGGAGTCGGATATCCATATGGCTAGAGGGAGGAAATTGATATGGGTATTGGTGTACACTCATATAGTAAAAAAATTTTATAAACATTTTGATTTTTTAATGTTTTTGATTTTTTCTGAGATTAGGGACCAAATCTCAATGGTTAATTGTATTCTTGCCCAAAAATTGGACAAATTACATGAGTCCCATGGGCATAATGTTCATAATGTTAAACATAATATAGAGTCTTGTACAGCCCAAAATATATATATATATATATATATATATATATATATATATATATATATATACATACATATACATATACATATACATATACATACACACACACACACACACACTAATACCCATAAAATGTTTCTATGGGAATATTAAAATATAAAATAGAATATATAATACAAAAATATATATAATAAAAAATTACATATAATAAAAAAAATTTATAATAAAAATTTTTTAACAAAAATCCCTTCATAGAAATTTTTTCATAAAAAAATCCTTCATAAAAATCTTTTCACAAAGAATCCTTTTCCATAAAAAATCTTTCCCTTCAATAGAAGTCCCATATAAGTCCAAAAGGTTGTGTTGATGTAAATACATATCTCAAAATGTATATATGTATATATGTTAAAATTGGAGAATAAAAATGGAGAATAAAAGATGGAGAATAAAAAATGGTAAAAGTCAATAAAAATTAATAAAAATTAATGATCGATAAAAATAAATGATTGTCTGTTTGCACAAGGGTTGACCCACACAAGGGAAGCTTTATAGGTAAACAGAACAAGCCATGAACAGTCGGTCAGTTGCACATTTTGAGGAACCATCGTCAAGGGGGAACCAGCCGGGGCATAAAGCTACTCGGCAAAGCTCACCCTTAAAGATAGGTCCCCAACTAGATCTATAAAAAGCCGAATATTTCATATTCAGCATTAAGGCCGTCGGGAATCATAGTCTCCATTTCATAGATTCTCTGGGTTTCCAGTCTTGACATTTTACTGATATGGTTCCCTTTTCTCCAGCTCTTTGGTACTCTATCTATGGCCGCAAATTTCAATTTGGATGGGTCACTGTTGTGTGCAATTTTAAAATGTTTAGAGAGTGAGTGAGTTTCTACGCCCTTTTTGATGTTGGATATGTGTTCCGAAAGGCGTTTCTTGAGAGTTCTTTTGGTCCTGCCTATGTATTGGCGTTTACAAGGACATTCTATCATATAGATGACATTTTCTGTACTGCACGTTAAAAGTTCTTTAATAATATGTTTATGTCCATTTGTGGTTGCGATTATTTCTTTTGTTTGTTTTGCGAATGATGTTAGTTTGCAGTTGCCGCATTGACCACATCTGAAAAAGCCTTTAAGATCCATCCATTTTTGAATTGATGATACATTTTTAGATTGATCATCCTCCTTAATTGTAGGGGCTATCTTGTTTCCCAAAGTGGGTGCTTTAGTAAAAACAATCAAGGGTTTTAATGGAATTAATGTGCCTATAGTTTTTTCTTTTTTGATGATGTCCCAATGTTTGTGTATGATATTTTTTATCTTACCGTATTCACTACTATACGGTAATATTATTTTGATTTGGTTATCTATTTTTTCTTTGTGATTATTAGTTTTCTCATTGAAAAATTTCTCTCTATCCATTTTGGTAACTGTATCTAATGCCACATTTAAAAGGGCTTCTGGATATTCTTTTTTTTAAAATTCGGATTTCATTTTTTCGGCCTCTATTTCAAATTGAGCTATCATTGTGCAGTTTCTCCTTAAGCGTTGGAACTGGCCTTGCGGAATGTTAATGAGCCAGCTTGGTAGGTGGCAGCTGTTAAATAAAATATAACTGTTCCGCGTTGAGGGCTTGATAAAGGTGCATGTTTTGAGTACATTCTCATCCACGTATATTTTCAAGTCCAAAAATTCCAATGCTTCTTGACTGTTGGATCCCGAAAATTTTAAGTTAAAATCATTACGGTTAATATCGTCTAAAAACTGTTTGAGTGATTCTGGGCTCGATTGCCATATAAAAAACACGTCATCAATGTATCTTTGCCAGAGCACCAGGTCCGTCCCCAGTCTTGGAGTAACGAATTTTTCTTCCCAATTAGCCATAAATAAATTAGCGTAACTGGGGGCGAACCTGGTGCCCATGGCAGTGCCCCGAATCTGCAGATAAAAAGCTCCATTGAAATAAAAATAGTTGTGGTTTAAAATAAAATCAATTCCCTCAATTAAAAAATTTATCTGTTTTTCTGTTAATCTACCCTCGGTTATAAGTTCTTCTCTTGTTGCTTTTTTACCTTGTTCATGGTCTATGACCGTATATAAAGATTGGACATCTAAAGATCCCATTATCCAATGTTTTTGGAAATGCATATTCTCTATTTTCTTTATGATCTGAGTTGTATCTTTGACATAAGATGGTGTATTTTTCACCCTTGTTTGGAGTAAAATGTCAATGTACATTGAGAGATTTGCTGTTAGTGAATCAATCCCTGAAATAATGGGGCGTCCAGGTGGATTGGTACTATCCTTGTGTACTTTTGGGATGCAATAAAAAGCCGGAATCCGTGGGTATTTAATATAAAATCATATTCTTGATTATTTAAAATTCCGCTATCCATTCCTCTCTTACAGAGATTCCCTAATTCTGTATAGAATTGCTCCGTAGGGTCACTTTTTAAAATTTGGTATGTAGTGGTGTCTGCCAGTTGACGTAGGCACTCCACAGTTATATTTTATTTAACAGCTCCCACCTACCAAGCTGGCTCATTAACATTCCGCAAGGCCAGTTCCAACGCTTAAGGAGAAACTGCACAATGATAGATCAATTTGAAATAGAGGCCGAAAAAATGAAATCCGAATTTAAAAAAAAAGAATATCCAGAAGCCCTTTTAAATGTGGCATTAGATACAGTTACCAAAATGGATAGAGAGAAATTTTTCAATGAGAAAACTAATAATCACAAAGAAAAAATAGATAACCAAATCAAAATAATATTACCGTATAGTAGTGAATACGGTAAGATAAAAAAATATCATACACAAACATTGGGACATCATCAAAAAAAAAAAAAAACTATAGGCACATTAATTCCATTAAAACCCTTGATTGTTTTTACTAAAGCACCCACTTTGGGAAACAAGATAGCCCCTACAATTAAGGAGGATGATCAATCTAAAAATGTATCATCAATTCAAAAATGGATGGATCTTAAAGGCTTTTTCAGATGTGGTCAATGCGGCAACTGCAAACTAACATCATTCGCAAAACAAACAAAAGAAATAATCGCAACCACAAATGGACATAAACATATTATTAAAGAACTTTTAACGTGCAGTACAGAAAATGTCATCTATATGATAGAATGTCCTTGTAAACGCCAATACATAGGCAGGACCAAAAGAACTCTCAAGAAACGCCTTTCGGAACACATATCCAACATCAAAAAGGGCGTAGAAACTCACTCACTCTCTAAACATTTTAAAATTGCACACAACAGTGACCCATCCAAATTGAAATTTGCGGCCATAGATAGAGTACCAAAGAGCTGGAGAAAAGGGAACCATATCAGTAAAATGTCAAGACTGGAAACCCAGAGAATCTATGAAATGGAGACTATGATTCCCGACGGCCTTAATGCTGAATATGAAATATTCGGCTTTTTATAGATCTAGTTGGGGACCTATCTTTAAGGGTGAGCTTTGCCGAGTAGCTTTATGCCCCGGCTGGTTCCCCCTTGACGATGGTTCCTCAAAATGTGCAACTGACCGACTGTTCATGGCTTGTTCTGTTTACCTATAAAGCTTCCCTTGTCAACCCTTGTGCAAACAGACAATTATTATTTTTATCGATCATTAATTTTTATTAATTTTTATTGACTTTTACCATTTTTTACTCTCCATCTTTTATTCTCCATTTTTATTCTCCAATTTTAACATATATACATATATACATTTTGAGATATGTATTTACATCAACACAACCTTTTGGACTTATATGGGACTTCTATTGAAGGGAAAGAGATTTTTTATGGAAAAGGATTCTTTGTGAAAAGATTTTTATGAAGGATTTTTTTATGAAAAAATTTCTATGAAGGGATTTTTGTTAAAAAATTTTTATTATAATTTTTTTTTTATTATATGTAATTTTTTATTATATATATTTTTGTATTATATATTCTATTTTATATTTTAATATTCCCATAGAAACATTTTATGGGTATTAGTGTGTATACACATATATATATATATTTTGGGCTGTACAAGACTCTATATTATGTTTAACATTATGAACATTATGCCCATGGGACTCATGTAATTTGTCCAATTTTTGGGCAAGAATACAATTAACCATTGAGATTTGGTCCCTAATCTCAGAAAAAATCAAAAACATTAAAAAATCAAAATGTTTATAAAATTTTTTTACTATATGAGTGTACACCAATACCCATATCAATTTCCTCCCTCTAGCCATATGGATATCCGACTCCATAGAGGCATTAATATATGACCCTTTGGAGTTAGAATTTATATATTGTATTGTGAATATAGCACCATGGTGCTTTTTTAATACTCATCTCCCTCATTTTATATAACAAAATACCTTTTATACGTCTCCACATTCCTGTTCTTATAGACACTCTTACAGATATTTACTATATATAATGGTGGAATGGTGAGATATTTGTCGAAAAATCTTCTGAAATATTCTACATATGTGTTGTATATCACATATATATATATTTATAAACGTACCATTTTATATTGTATCATCTGGACGGCGGTAGGCGACAGCAAAGACGCTAGTGAACCGCAGCTTTGTCATCTAGTTGTTTCACATTGCAACAAATGATGCAGTCTATAAGTGATTACTACTTTATAAATGTGCAAACATAACAATGGTTTCCTAAATAAGCAGAATAAGTAAAGCGGAATTGTTACACTCACAAGGAAAATATTCGCCGATGAGATATAAAGTTTTTTTCAGGACTTCCGGAACTGAATTCGGAACCGGGTTTTGTAAAGCTCTTTGCCAGAGCATAAAAGAAAGGTCTCTTGGGGAGGTCGGATAGCCACTGATGAAGGGGATACTTTAACCCCGAAACGCGTCTGGTCTGACCCCCCAAATTCAAGTATATGCGAGTGCACCGCATCGACTGGAGAAAGGAACAATCTTGAGCCGACTCGTCACGCACAGCCGATCTGAAACATCCATCTGAAAGGTTGGGATATTCTATTAGGACTCAAACAAGCGGGACCTCGTGCAGTGATTCGACTGCGAACAGGTGATTTACAGCATCTACCGCGAGCCCTACCCGACTGCACAAAAACCAGGATTAAGTTTCGTTAGACGGCAGAGGTTTCTCCTTATTGTGAGAACCCTCCATCACCGGTAAGACTGTTCCTCTATGTCCTTTTGTCCAACTGTCGGATTAACTCTAGACCATAAGCGGGACGCCGCTGGCCTAATGATTGAATGAACCAAACTATCGCACCATTGTGAATAGACTACACACCACCACCTGTTGGTACCTCTGGCACATTTGGACATTTTTGCTAACCTTCAGGAGAAACGAATTTCTATTTATAACGTTACCGGGACATTATTCCTTTTAGATTGGATTTATCTTATCACTTTTATCACCTCTATATGTCATTACTACAGTAATCCGCCAACTTAATGTTATTTTGGCGCATGTAGCCTATATGTTCCATATTCGTTCTGCTTACGCAGGGATTGGAGTGAGGCTGCTCAATTGCCGGCAGTGACTGTTGCGGCTCCACTCCAGCCACTGGGACGCAGAATTGATATTTTGTATGTTACGTAATAGTGTGTCAGTGATTTTACATTCTAAACTATCGCAAGTACCTTTAATAAACTTTTAATAACTTATATAACTAACTATTAAATACCAATTACCAATATCCTAGGTGTGCCCAGTTATCTCTTTTCTACTTTATTCTATATTTACTGACTGTTCGCAGTCCTTGATTGGCAACCAGAGACATTTGACTTGAGTGCGGTTCTTCCCTCTACTACTTAATAAACATCTATGGCCCCCAGTCCAAATGGGACAGTCGGCAGGTGGTCTTTGGAGGGGACTTCAATACCATCACGAGGTCCCAAGATAGGGGAGGCGCCAGAGACCCGCTGGCTTATGACAGCATTTTCCTAAACAGTGTAGCTAGTGAGGCTCATCTGGTGGATGTCCACATCAGGCATACCCCAGGCCACGGGGGATTCACTTACTATAGAGGTAGTCAGATTAGGTATAGAATAGATAGGTTTTATTTAAAGGAGGAGGCTACTTTCTCGCCTTTAAAAGGTTGTGGAGGTAGAATTCTCTGACCACTGTCTGATTATGTTTTCTTTGAATATTTCAGAGTCCCCCCAAATGGGAAGAGGTTACTGGAAGCTGAATTTGGGTGTCCTGGAGGAAGCAGAGGTGAGACAATCCTTTGAGGACTTCCTTCAGAGTCAGGTAGCTTTACTGGATCTCTGTGATACTAAGTCTGAGTGGTGGGAGATATTCAAAGATCGGGTGGCAAAGTTCTTCCGCCAGCTCTTGAGCCTCAGGTCCCTGGACAGGTACCGCCTGTATCAGGGTCTGAGGAGGAAACTCGAGGATCTGGTCTCGACTGGTGGTAGCCTTGAGCATATCTCCAGGGTGAATTCTTTGCTCAATAGATGCCTGTATGATAGGCACGCATCTTTGGTTTTTGAGAGGGATTTCGGGAAGTACCGCTCGCCCGGCCCCTACAGAAACTGCAAGATGTCAGTGAGTAGTAAGTTGGTGACAGGACTGGTCGATAGTACAGGATCTCTGAACAGGTCCAGATCAGGGATCCTGGAAAGGGTCAGATACTTCTACTCGTGCCTCTTGGGAAAGAGGGATCTGGATCGGGACAAGATGTCGGCTTTCCTGGCTGAAATCACTCCTGAGTCAGGAGCTGACCTCTCTTTTGACGTTTTGTTGGAGGAGATCAGGAAGGAGGAAGTAATCCGAGTTTTATAAGACCTTTAAGGACTCTTTAAGTCCCTTCTTGACTGAGGGTTTTTAATTAGTGTCTATCCTCGGGCACTCTGCCGAAGTCAATGAGGAGGTCAGCCATGATCCTTCTGTCAAAGGGTAAAGATCCGAGCTGTATTGATAACTGGCGTCCCATAGCACTTCTCAATACGGACAGAAAGATTCTGACCAAGATACTGTTCAACAGGTTGGTGAAGTTTGCAACCCAACTCCTTTCGGTGGCCCAGCATTGCTCGGTTCCAGGCCGCAGCACTTTCAGTGCTGTGCTCGGTGTCCGAGAGGCAGTGGAGCGGAATAGGGCGGGTCACTGGAAGGGGTACATGCTGTCCTTAGATCAGGCAAAGGCGTTTGATCGGGTGAACCACGAGTACCTCTGGTCAGTCCTTCTGAAGTATGGCCTGCCAGGAGGGTTTGTCGATTGGTTAAAGATCTTGTATGCAGGGGCGGAGAGTTTCCCGCTTGTGAACGGTTGGTCTGGCTGCTCTTTTGAGGTTGGGTCTGGCCAGGGTTCTCCTTTGAGCCCGCTTTTATACGCGTTTGCGATTGATCCCTTTCTTAAGAGGATTAATCGTGGGTTGTTGGCGGGAGTCGGGATGGATCCGGCAGCACCGGAAGCCACTCTGAGGGCAGTAGCATACGCTGATGATGTCACCGTTTTCATATCCTCGAGAGGGGAGGCGGAATACGTGATGTCTGAGGTGGAGCGCTACTCGGAGGCATCTGGGTCCATGCTCAATTGGGATAAGTGTGAGAGTCTCTGGCTGGGAGGGGGTGATCCAGTTTTCGATCTCCCGGACACCTTTCCAGGGCCCCAGTCGTCAGCCAAAGTCCTAGCTATCCATTTCGGCCATGGGGATTATCCCACCCAGAATTGGGACAGCAGGCTTAAGATCATCGCTCAGAAGGATGACCAGTGGAAGGGTTGGTCTTTGACCTTCAGGGAAAGGGTGAATCTGATCAAGACTTACCTTCTCCCTTTGCTGATATATTTGGGCAGTGTGTGTATCTTGTCAGAGCCTCTCTGGACTCGGGTTTATACAGTAGCCTGTTCTTTCAGCTCTTATGGGGGAATAGGCTGAACCTGATCAAGAGAGAGGTAACTTACCGTACGAGGAGACTGGGGGGGAAGGTTATCTATGGTCAACCCCGTGGTGTTTCTTGTGAACACCTTTGTTACGGTGAATTTGGCAAACCTCTGGTTGGAGAGGGCTCCTCCGTGGGTAGTCTCCTGCAGGGGGTGGTTTCAGCCTTCCTTCCAGGAATGGGAGACAGGAGGGCAAGTGAAGGACTTGCGTAGGCCTCATGGATATCTTCCGGCTTATGTCACCCCGATTCTGAAGGTGATCCGCCGGTGGGGTTTGGAAGTGAGGGAAATCAGGACTCTGTCAAGAAGATCCCTTGATGAGAGGGTCTTGTTGTCCCACTTTCAAAAGCCCCTGGCCCTTTAAGGATTGCCCAAGCCGGGATCTAGACAAGGGGTTACAGTTGCTAAATTCAGCAAGGATCCCCTTGAAGTTTTGGGACTTGGCTTGGCGCTGCATTCACGGGAGGCTGTATGTAAGGGACAATTTGAAGTACAGGAACTCTGAGGAAAGGGGTTGTCCCCGGGAGGAGTGTGGCTCCATACTGGAAATTATGGAGCACTTCCTGCTTCATTGTCCCTTTAATACATAGGTTTACAAATGGGTGGAAGCTTCCATTGGCTGGCCTAGGTTAGCCAGCCTCTCCTATGCACTCCGCTCCAATGCGGTCCTATGGAGTGCTCAGAGACCTGGGAAGGAGGGACCAGTGCACAGTTTTTCTAGTCAGCATAGTGGTTAGGTTCTACACGTGGAATGCACGGTGTTTAGTCTCTACGCGGCAGAAAGTCCTCTGAGTGGACGAGGTTTGTAGGAACATCCTGGGTGACCTGGTGAAGGTGCATTCTCTTGAGTATGAGAGACTGGATACCAGTAAGGCCTCTCTTCTCTGGAGAGGCTTTGCTTTTAGCGTACCGTAAGTCTAGTCATACTGTTCCTGGTGGTGGGCTGATGCTTTCACCTTAGATTTTTGTTTTGTAACATGATTTAGGTTTGAAAAAAGGCTTGCAAAGACCGAACTTGGGCCTTCGGGAAGATTGTACAGTTATGAAGTTATGTAGTCATGTTGGTTGTTATTTTTATGTGTAATATGTGTAATATTAGAGATAGGGAGAGCTGGGGTTAGTTAGGTTGGGTGGGTGGGGAGGCTTGCATCTAGACCTGGACTATGCAGACATGGGGCGAGGGGCTAGATGCGGGTGGCAGAGGAAGGGCGGGCCTCGGACTATGCGTACATGATAGAGACATGAGGTGGAGGTCAGCCCTGGGTGAAGGGTGATGGATTAGGTAGTTGGGGGCTAGGATTAGGTTAGGTAAAGTGAGTAGCTTTGTTTTGACTTTGGTGTAGTTTGTATAAAAAGGTGGTGGTATTTATAATAAAAAATATATATATTAAAAAAAAATATATACACTCACATAAAGAATTATTAGGAACACCTGCTCTATTGCTCATTAATGCAATTATCTAGTCAACCAATCACATGGCAGTTGCTTCAATGCATTTAGGGGTGTGGTCCTGGTCAAGACAATCTCCTGAACTCCAAACTGAATGTCAGAATGGGAAAGAAAGGTGATTTAAGCAATTTTGAGCGTGGCATGGTTGTTGGTGCCAGACGGGCCGGTCTGAGTATTTCACAATCTGCTCAGTTACTGGGATTTTCACGCACAACCATTTCTAGGGTTTACAAAGAATGGTGTGAAAAGGGAAAAACATCCAGTATGCAGCAGTCCTGTGGGCAAAAATGCCTTGTGGATGCTAGAGGTCAGAGGAGAATGGGGCGACTGATTCAAGCTGATAGAAGAGCAACGTTGACTGAAATAACCACTCGTTACAACCGAGGTATACAGCAAAGCATTTGTGAAGCCACAACACGCACAACCTTGAGGCGGATGGGCTACAACAGCAGAAGACCCCACCGGGTACCACTCATCTCCACTACAAATAGGAAAAAGAGGCTACAATTTGCATGAGCTCACCAAAATTGGACTGTTGAAGACTGGAAAAATGTTGCCTGGTCTGATGAGTCTCGATTTCTGTTGAGATATTCAAATGGTAGAGTCCGAATTTGGCGTAAACAGAATGAGAACATGTATCCATCCTCTAATGGCTACTTCCAGCAGGATAATGCACCATGTCACAAAGCTCGAATCATTGCAAATTGGTTTCTTGAACATGACAATGAGTTCACTGTACTGAAATGGCCCCCACAGTCACCAGATCTCAACCCAATAGAGCATCTTTGGGATGTGGTGGAACGGGAGCTTTGTGCCCTGGATGTGCATCCCTCAAATCTCCATCAACTGCAAGATGCTATCCTATCAATATGGGCCAACATTTCTAAAGAATGCTATCAGCACCTTGTTGAATCAATGCCACGTAGAATTAAGGCAGTTCTGAAGGCAAAAGGGGATCCAACACCGTATTAGTATGGTGTTCCTAATAATTCTTTAGGTGAGTGTATATAAATATATATAAATATATACAGTACAGACCAAAAGTTTGGACACACCTTCTCATTCAAAGAGTTTTCTTTATTTTCATGACTATGAAAATTGTAGATTCACACTGAAGGCATCAAAACTATGAATTAACACATGTGGAATTATATACATAACAAACAAGTGTGAAACAACTGAAAATATGTCATATTCTAGGTTCTTCAAAGTAGCCACCTTTTGCTTTGATTACTGCTTTGTACACTCTTGGCATTCTCTTGATGAGCTTAAAGAGGTAGTCCCCTGAAATGGTTTTCACTTCACAGGTGTGCCCTGTCAGGTTTAATAAGTGGGATTTCTTGCCTTATAAATGGGGTTGTTGCGTTGAGGAGAAGTCAGGTGGATACACAGCTGATAGTCCTACTGAATAGACTGTTAGAATTTGTATTATGGCAAGAAAAAAGCAGCTAAGTAAAGAAAAACGAGTGGCCATCATTACTTTAAGACATTAAGGTCAGTCAGTCAGCAGAAAAATTGGAAAAACTTTGAAAGTAAGGGCTATTTGACCATGAAGGAGAGTGATGGGGTGCTGCGCCAGATGACCTGGCCTCCACAGTCACCGGACCTGAACCCAATCGAGATGGTTTGGGGTGAGCTGGACCGCAGAGTGAAGGCAAAAGGGCCAACAAGTGCTAAGCATCTCTGGGAACTCCTTCAAGACTGTTGGAAGACTATTTCAGGGGACTACCTCTTGAAGCTCATCAAGAGAATGCCAAGAGTGTGCAAAGCAGTAATCAAAGCAAAAAGGTGGCTACCTTGAAGAACCTAGAATATGACAAATTTTCAGTTGTTTCACACTTGTTTGTTATGTATATAATTCCACATGTGTTAATTCATAGTTTTGATGCCTTCATAGTCATGAAAATAAAGAAAACTCTTTGAATGAGAAGGTGTGTCCAAACTTTTGGTCTGTACTGTATATATATTATTATTATTATTATGGCAAAGTTGCCTTTTTTTTGATTTATAAGACAAGGTTGTATAGTTTTGTATTTGTTTAGGTTTGGAGAGGGTCACCTTTATTTATGTTTATTTATGTTATGTATGTTATGACGAATAGTCTATTTTTCTGTTATATTTTGTTATTATGACGAATTAGTCTCTTTTCTGTTAGGGGTTTTACAGCCGGGTCGGCCAGGTAAGTTCTAGTTAGGGGTTTTGTTGTAGTTGTTTTTTTGTCATTAGGTCTGTTAGTTAGGATTAAGGTATGAATGTGAGTGTAATTGAGGCTGGGCCAGAGGGGTTATTGTTTTATTGCATTGTAAAGTAATTTTTTGTACTTTTATAATACAAAAAGACCCAGTCTAAAACCTTCCCGGACACCTGATGTACCTGTGTGCCAAATTTGGTGAAGTTCATTCGGTTCAGTCGTTTGGTCGCGCATAAAGAACGTCCAGACAGACGTCTAGACAGACAGAAACTCATTTTTATAATATAAGAGACTAGCAGAAGGACCAGGATTTGCACGGGTATAATTAATCAATTTCATTTAAAGTTTCTGTGTGTCGTTAAAAGATATCGACAGTTTCACCCATAACAGTGACCTCTACAGCACCCCGCCCCACTGTCTGCTGAGCTGTGTATCTAATGCTATCCTGTGTGATACGGTCTGCTGAGCTATGTATCTAATCCTATCCTGTGTGATACTGACTGCTGAGCTGTGTATCTAATCCTATCCTGTGTGATACTGTCTGCGGAGCTGTGTATCTAATCTGATCCTGTGTGATACTGTGTCACGGCGGGGAGTGGGGGAAACCCCCCACCGTGCGGTATCAAAGGGTAGCTGCTAGGCATAGGCGTGCGCAGCCTAGTGTGTGTGTGTGTGTGTGTGTGTGTGTGTGTGTGTGTGTGTGTGTGTGTGTGTGTGTATGTATATATATATATATATATATAGGGTACATTATTATTATACAGGGGTAATATAACTAAGGGGTATCAGGGTAAATTATACAGGAGTAATATAACTGAGGAGGGCTATCAGGGACATTATACAAGGGTAATATAACTTATATTATATAAGTTATATTACCCCTTTATCATGTCACCTGAGATGGCCCTCCTCAGTTATATTACCCCTGTATAATAATGTACCCTAATACCCCTTAGTTTTACCCCCTGTATAATTTACCATGATCCCTCAGTTATATTACCCCCTGTATAATGTCCCCGATAGCCCTCCTCAGTTATATTACCCCCTGTAATTTACCCTGATACCCCTCAGTTATACGGTATCAAATCCTATAGCCAACCCCCCCTCCCCAAAAAGATATGTGGATGGACATTACATATAATGGTACACACTAGGGCTGCACGATATGGGAATTTTGTGCGATTGCGATTAGGGCCCTAAAAATTGCGATAACGATGTGCGATGCGATATTTTAAAGGGAATTGTGCTAGAGGTCTATTTGCTTGGATTTTCCCATATGAGCCGCTGACGCAGCTGGGTATGACAGTTGTGGGGGACCTGCGGAGGGCGCCGTTATGTGGGGGACCTGCGGAGGGCGCCGTTATGTGGGGGACCTGCGGAGGGCGCCGTTATGTGGGGGACCTGCGGAGGGCGCCGTTATGTGGGGGACCTGCGGAGGGCGCCGTTATGTGGGGGACCTGCGGAGGGCGCCGTTATGTGGGGGACCTGCGGAGGGCGCCGTTATGTGGGGGACCTGCGGAGGACGCCGTTATGTGGGGGACCTGCGGAGGACGCCGTTATGTGGGGGACCTGCGGAGGACGCCGTTATGTGGGGGACCTGCGGAGGACGCCGTTATGTGGGGGACCTGCGGAGGACGCCGTTATGTGGGGGACCTGCGGAGGACGCCGTTATGTGGGGGACCTGCGGAGGACGCCGTTATGTGGGGGACCTGCGGAGGACGCCGTTATGGGGGACCTGTGGATGGCACTGTTATAGGGGATGTGTGCTATGACACATGGGGCCACGAGGGGGGCCAGCATAAGACACACATATAGCATCTTATGCTGGTCCCCCTCATGGCCCTATGTGTCCCTTCATGTGTCCTAAACTGCGCACATAACCAGTGCTCCAGACAAAAAAAAATGACCAGGAGCCATTGGTTCCTAAACTAAAAAATTTAGGAGCCAAATTAAATTTTTTTAGTCGCCAAATTGAAAATAGTAATAGTGATAATTTTAAAAAAAGGACTTTGAGAAGATGAGACGCAGGTCCCAGTAGTGAGCCAGGTCTACATATAGGAGAATACAGCACCACATACCTCTCACATCCAGGGACATCTTCTGGGGGACAAGGTGACTAAAAATGGCGAATTGCGTGGTTTAGAGTTTTTTTTTCTGTTACTGCCTTCACCAAGCGGAAATATTTTGTAATATTAATACCTCACACTTTTTCGGACGTGGCTATATGTAATATGTTTATTCTTTATTGTTTGTAAAAAATTTTATGTAAAACTGGGAAGGGGGCCATTTAAACTTTTAGTATTTTTTTAAACTTTTTATTTAATAACCATTTCTTCCCTTAGGGACTAGAACCTGGATCTTTTTACACCCTTGTGCTATTCACCCTGATAGATCTCTATCAGGGTGAATAGGATCTCACATGTCTCCCTGCTGCCCTGTGCTTTGTGCACACGGCAGCAGGGAGCTGAACATGGCAGCCAGGGCTTCAGTAGCGTCCTGGCTGCCATGGTAACGATCTGAGCCCCAGCAGTGTAATCTGCCACTGCCACCACTGGAGGGGATGGGACCCTGTGGCCACCATATAACAATGGGGAAGGGGGGGGGGGGACTTGTGGCAAGTGATAATGGGGGGGGGGGGGTTGGGGGGGCGCACTGCGCCACCAATGAATGTAATTAAAGAGGACCTTTCATGGGTCCAAAGAATATGAACTTAGTAGCAGGCTGCATAGAGCGGCGCCCAGGGATCTAAGTGCACTTACTATTATTCCTGGGCGCCGCTCCGTTCGTCCGCTGTGGCCCCCGGTATTTTCAACATTCAGAGCAAGGAGGAGGAGACGCCAGTGTCTCTCTGTCTCCCTGACAGCAGCGCTGTCCAATCACAGAGCAGAGCCATGGAGAAAAAGAACTTCTTGGCTCTGAGCTCTGCGCTGTGATTGGACAGCGCTGCTGTCAGGGAGACAGAGAGACACTGGCGTCTCCTCCTCCTCCTTGCTCTGAATGTTGAAAATACCGGGGGCCACAGCGGACGAACGGAGCGGCGCCCAGGAATAATAGTAAGTGCACTTAGATCCCTGGGCGCCGCTCTATCATAAAATGGCCAGCCTCTGTACTTTCACTATGAATGCACTGCAGTGCAGAGAGCGGCAGAGAGCGAGCCGGCCGGCACGTGACTGACGTCACTGTCACGCTCCTCCCACTTAATTCAGGAAGCAGGAGCGTGACTAAGTGACGTCAGTCACGCGCCGGCCGGCTGCCTCGCTCGCTCCCGCTCGTCGCTGCAGTGCATTCATCGTGAAAGTAAGTACAGAGGCTGGACCTGTTATCAAGAGGACAGAGGACTTTTTATCAATAGGGGCCCCTTCATATATAATCGCGGCATTTTCGGGTCGGCCGAATCGCCAAATCGCATTTGCCGATTATCGCGATTCGATTACTTTTGCGATATATCGTGCAGCCCTAGTACACACTATACAGTAGAATACAGCAGCACATACCTGTTACATCCAGTGACATCTCCTGTGATGTAGACTTTCCTGAACGTCTTCATTCGGAGATAAGAGCGCCATGATAACATCTTTCAGCCGCGTCTCTGCAGAGTTTCACAGAAAAATGTTTAGATTTCTCACTTTACTATCATCCTCAGATAACAGACCCCCCCTCCACCCGTAGTGCCCATAAGTATAATGCCCTCTGTATAATTATAATATATACTGGCCCCTCTGTGTTGTTATTATTATTATTCTTATAATGGCCCCCTCTGTATTAGGCTCCATTCACATGTCCGCAGAATGTGTCCGCATCCATTCCGCAATTGTGCGGAACGGGTGCGGACCCATGCATTCTCTACGGGGACGGAATGGATGCAGTGTGGTCTTCGCATCCGCATTTCCGGAGCGGCCTGCCGAACTTCCGGTCTGCGGCTCTGGAAAAAAATAGAACATGTCCTATTATTGTCTGTAGCTGCGGATAAGAATAGGCTGTTCTATGGGGGTGCCGGCCGGGTGTATTGCGGATCCGCAAAACACTACGGACGTGTGAATGGACCCTAATAGTAATAATTATGGCGCTTTTCAGCCCCTCCAGCATACAGTCCCATGTAAAATACATCACTCCTTGCCTTCAGCCCCTCCAACATACAGTACCATGTAAAATACATCACTCCCCGCCTTCAGCCCCTTCAGCATACAGTCCCATGTAAAATACATCACTCCCTGCCTTCAGCCCCTCCAACATACCGTCCCATGTAAAATACAAAACTCCCGCTGCCTTCAGCTCTTCCAGCATACAGTCCCCATGTAAAATAATATCACCCCTCCTGCCTTCAGCCCCTCCAACATACAGTCCCCATGTAAATAATATCACCCTCACTACCCTCTCTTCAGACCCCTCTAACATACAGTCTCCAGTACAAGGATTATTCCTCCTCCCTTCAGCCCCTGCAAAAAGCCCCCCAAGTACACATAACAGTCAATCTTCTCCTCCACACACTGACCTGTAGCTTCTGCTCCTCTCTCCAACAACGTGCTCTGTTGAATCTCCTGCACATCTTGAGGCCCCGCCCCCTATATGATGAGACTCCGCCTCTTCCTCCAATCATCATACCTCCCTGGAGCAAATCCATTCTAGGGCTCTACTGTCTTATAGGCTTCAGACCACTCGCCTGAAGCCTATGTGAAGGATCGCATCAGGAGTTGGCAGATGGCAGTGCAGCACGGAGGTGATGATTAGGGTGTGCCCAGGCACACCCGGCACACCCCGTGCGCACGCCTATGCTGCTAGGCCAGGACGCAGGGATCAGGTCACCTCTTATAGCATCCCTAATCCTCTCCCTAGCTCCTAACCGTATGAGCCAACCCAGATGGTAGGAGGGCTCATACTCCGGAATCTCAGGGCCCTACTAACCCTCAAGAAATCCCTGGACTAGGAGCAGGGTAAAGACGACCTGTTCCTCCACAACACGGAGCAACAGGAGTCTCTAAAGGCCTAGCTGCAAGGAGAGGGGAACATATACAGCATATGGAGATGGCAGGTAAGTGAAACCAATAACACACTTACCTGCCACAGACACACTGACTGGAACCCGTGCACAAGTGCTAATGTCCACACCAACATTAAAGGACACAGCACACACCACGAACCTCACAGGAACCCAGAACATTCATAGCGGCAATAAATGTGAGACAGGGGAATGTCATAAAAAACATGCTGGACACCAAACACTACTAGACATCTAACACCAAAAATAGACATACAAACACCATGATCAAAACCCACTCCATACAGGAAGGGAAGGAGACACCGGAATAACATTGAACATCTATGACCACAAGGGTGGCCCTCATTGGACAGATGGTAAAGCCAGACAAGGAGCTTAACTCCAGCACACACCAAGGCTGGAGTACAAAACAGCTACAGGCTTCCAGCAGAGACTAAATAGCCCAAGCAGCCACACCCACAAACACATAAACCCAGTGTTCACAAAACACTAGGAAGGGAGTTAACCCTTCCAACACCAGACAGAGAAGGAAGCCACTTAAAGGGGAAGTGCACACACAAGCATAGAAAGCTACACGTTGCCGCAGGCAACAACATGCGTGGCAACCATGTCATGGCAATCACCCAGAAGGCCGAGACACTGCCACCGCGTGCACACACAGTAACACATTGCCGCGGGCAACCGCAAGTGTAGCAACAGTGTCACAGCGCACACCATAGGCCATGACATACTGCCTGCTGAGCTGTGTATCTAATCCTATCCTGTGTGACACTGCCTACTGAGCTGTGTATCTAATCCTATCCTGTGTGACACTGTCTGCTGAGCTGTGTATCTAATCCTAATCTGTGTGATGATGTCTGCTGAGCCATGTATCTAATCTTATGTTGTGTGATACTGCCTGCTGAGCTGTGTATCGAATCCTATTCTGTTGATACTGTGTGCTGAACTGTGTATCTAATCCTTGCTGAGCTGTGTATCTAATCCTATCCTGTGTGATACTGTCTGCTGAGCTGTGTATCTAATCCTTGCTGAGCCGTGTATCTAATCCTATACTGTGTGATAATGTTTGCAGAGCTGTGTATCTAATCCTATCCTGTGTGATACTGTCTGCTGAGCTGTGTATCTAATCCTATCCTGTGTGATATTATCTGCTGAGCTGTGTATCTAATCCTATCCTTTGTGATACTGTCTACTGAGCTGTGTATCTAATATACTACCCTGTGTGATACTGCCTGCTGAGCTCTGTATCTAATCCTATCATGTGTGATACTGTCTGTTGAGGTGTGTATCTAATCCTATCATGTGCGATACTGTCTATTAAACTGCGTATCTAATCCTATCATCCTGTGTATCTAAGTCTATTGTGTGATACTGTCTGCTGAGCTGTGCATGTCGTCGTGTAGCCCAAGCCTAAGGCCTCATGCACCCGACCGTATTTTTTCACGGTCCGCAAAACAGGGTTCCGTTGGTCCGTGATCCGTGACCGTTTTTTCGTCCGTGGGTCTTCCTCGATTTTTGGAGGATCCAAGGACATGAAAAAAAAGTCGTTTTGGTGTCCGCCTGGCCGTGCGGAGCCAAACGGATCCGTCCTGAATTACAATGCAAGTCAATGGGGACGGATCCGTTTGACGTTGACACAATATGGTGCAATTTCAAACTGATCCGTCCCCCATTGACTTTCAATGTAAAGTGAGGAGTTAATATACCATAGGATCGGAGTTTTCTCCAATCCGATGGTATATTTTAACTTGAAGCGTCCCCATCACCATGGGAACGCCTCTATGTTAGAATATACTGTCGGATATGAGTTAGATCGTGAAACTCATATCCGACAGTATATTCTAACACAGAGGCGTTCCCATAGTGATGGGGACGCTTCTAGTTAGAATATACTACGAACTGTGTACATGACTGCCCCCTGCTGCCTGGCAGCACCCGATCTCTTACAGGGGGCTGTGATCCGCACAATTAACCCCTCAGGTGCTGCACCTGAGGGGTTAATTGTGCATATCATAGCCCCCTATAAGAGATCAGGGGCTGCCAGGCAGCAGGGGGCAGACCCCCCTCCCTCCCCAGTTTGAATATCATTGGTGGCCAGTGTGCGGCCCCCACCCCCGGCCCCCCTCCCTCTATTGTAATATCATTGGTGGCCAGTGTGCGGCCTCCCCCGGCCCCCCCCTCCCTCCCTTTATTGTATTATCATTGGTGGCCAGTGTGTGGCCCCCCGGCCCCCCTCCCTCCCTCTATTGTAATATCATTGGTGGCCAGTGTGTGGCCTCCCCTCTGCCTTCCCCCCCGATCATTGGTGGCAGCGGAGAGTTCCGATCGGAGTCCCAGTTTAATCGCTGGGCCTCCGATCGGTAACCATGGCAACCAGGACGCTACTGCAGGCCTGGTTGCCATGGTTACTTAGCAATATTACAATATTAGAAGCATCATACTTACCTGCTGCGCTGTCTGTGACTTTGGATCCGTCTGTATGAAAGTAACCTACGGCCACGGACGCGGATGCTAATCTTGTGTGCATCCGTGTTCTTTCACGGACCCATTGACTTGAATGGGTCCGTGAACCGTTGTCCGTCAAAAAAATAGGACAGGTCATATTTTTTTGACGGACAGGAAACACGGATCATGGATGCGGCTGCAAAACGGTGCATTTTCCGATTTTTCCACGGACCCATTGAAAGTCAATGGGTCCACGAAAAAAACCTGAAAATGGCACAACGGCCACGGATGCACACAACGGTCGTGTGCATGAGGCCTAAAGCTGACTTATAGCAGTGAAGAAAAATGGCTGGGTTGTTTTGTATTGGCTAATGCAGGTCATGTTTTGGGAATATCTCAGGAACGGTACGAAATATATATATCTCTTATATATATAAAAATTAGTTTCTGTTTGTCTATCTGTCTGTCTAGACGTGTGTCTGGACGTTCTTCATGCGCGACCAAACGACTGGACCGATCTTCACCAAATTTGGCTCACAGGTACAACGGGTGTCCGGGAAAGTTTTAGACTGGGTCTCAGCTCTCTAGGACGTACCGTTCCTGAGATATTCCCAAATAATTAGCCCCCCCAAATACAAGCCTGCAAGTCTTTCTCTTCAAATCCCAACTGCCATAAACACAGTTTTACTCCAGGTTTCGATAACAACCCAGCCATTTTTCTTTACTGCTTAAAGGAGCGGGTACTCTGGAGGTCAATGTATTTAAAGGGGCGGGCACAGTGAAGGTCACTGCTTTTAAAGGGACGGGCACAGTGGAGGTTATGGTTATTAAAGGGGCGGGCACACTGGAGGTCACTGTTATTAAATGGGCGGGCACTGTGGAGGTCACTGTTATTAAAGGGGCCAGCTCTATGAAGGTCCCTGTTAAAGGGGCTGTCACTGTGAAAGTCACTGTTAAAGGGGCGGTCACTGAAAGTCACTGTTAAAGGGGCAGTCACTGAAAGTCACTGTTAAAGGGGCAGTCACTGTGAAAGTCACTGTTAAAGGGGCGGTCACTGTGAAAGTCACTGTTAAAGGGGCTGTCACTGTTAAAGTCACTGTTAAAGGGGCGGTCACTGTGAAAGTCACTGTTGAAGGAGCGGTAGCAGTGAAAGTCACTTTTAAAGGGGCGGTCACTGTGAAAGTCACTGTTAAAGGGGCAAGCACTGTGAAGGTCACGGTTAAATGGGCAGGCACTATTAAAGGGACGGGCACTGTGAAGTTTATTGTTAAAGGGGAAGGCACTGTGGAGGTCAATGTTAAAGGGGCGGCTACTGTGGAAGTCAATGTTAAAGGGGCGGGCACTGTGGAGGTCATTGTCAAAGGGGCGGGTACTGTAGAGGTCACTCTTATGGGGGAAACTCGATATCTTTTTACAACATACGGAAACATAAAATGAAATAGATGAAATATACCCGTGCGAAGCTGGGTCCTTCTGCTAGTCTCTTATATATATATAAAAATGAGTTTCTGTCTGTCTGTCTGGACGTTCTTTATGCGCGACCAAATGACTGGACCGATCTTCACCAAATTTGGCACACAGGTACATCAGGTGTCCGGGAAGGTTTTAGACCGGGTCTCAGCTCTCTAAGACGTACCGTTACTGAGAGATTCCCAAAAAATTACCACCACAAAATTGTTAAAGTCACAGTTAAAGGGGTGGTCACAGTGAAAGTCCCTGTTAAAGGGGCGGTCACTGTGAAAGTCACTGTTAAAGGGGCGGTCACAGTGAAAGCAACAGTTAAATGGACGGTCACAGTGAAAGTCACAGTTAAAGGGGCGGTCACAGTGAAAGTCACCGTTAAAGGGGTGGGCACTGTAGAGGTCACTGTTATGGGGGAAACTTGATATTTTTTTACGACACACGGAAACATAAAATGAAATAGATGAAATATACCCGTGCAAAGCCGGGTCCTTCTGCTAGTCTCTTATATTATAAAAATTAGTTTCTGTCTATCCGTCTAGACGTCTGTCTGGACGTTCTTTATGTGCGACCAAACGACTGGACCGATCTTCACCAAATTTGGCACACAGGTACATCAGGTGTTCGGGAAGGTTTTAGACTGCGTCTCAGCTCTCTAAGACGTACCGTTCCTGAGATATTCCCAAATAATTAGCCCCCCAAATACAAGCCTGCAAGTCTTTCTTCAAATCCCAACTGCCATAAACACAGTTTTACTCCAGGTTTCCATAACAACCCAGCCATTTTTCTTTACTGCTTAAAGGGGAGGGTACTGTGGAGGTCAATGTATTTAAAGGGGCGGGCACAGTGAAGGTCACTGTTTTTAAAGGGATGGGCACAGTGGAGGTCGCGGTTATTAAAGGGGCGGCCACTGTGAAAGTCACTGTTAAAGGGGCGGTCACTGTGAAAGTCACTGTTAAAGGGGCTGTCACTGTTAAAGTCACTGTTAAAGGGGTGGTCACTGTGAAAGTCACTGTTGAAGGAGCGGTAGCAGTGAAAGTCACTTTTAAAGGGGCGGTCACTGTGAAAGTCACTGTTAAAGGGGCGGGCACTGTGAAGGTCCTGGTTAAATGGGCAGGCACTATTAAAGGGACGGGCACTGTGAAGTTTATTGTTAAAGGGGAAGGCACTGTGGAGGTCAATGTTAAAGGGGCGGCCACTGTGGAAGTCAATGTTAAAGGGGCGGGCACTGTGGAGGTCATTGTCAAAAGGGGCGGGTACTGTAGAGTTCACTGTTATGATATCTTTTTACAACATACGGAAACATAAAATGAAATAGATTAAATATACCCGTGCGAAGCTGGGTCCTTCTGCTAGTCTCTTATATTATAAAAATTAGTTTCTGTCTATCCGTCTAGACATCTGTCTGGACGTTCTTTATGTGCGACCAAACTACTATTAAGGTATTCAAAACTGAATTTACAAACTTTGTTAACCATTTAGGTGCCCCACGAGAATTAAAGGAAAATGGGAATTAAATTTCAAAATTTCACTTTTTATAGCAGATTCAAAATTGTAATCTATTTTTTCTTCAACACATTAAGGGATAACAGCCAAACAAAACTCAAAATCTATTACCCTGAATCTGGGGTTTACAGAAACACCCAATGTGTGCTCAAAAACTAAAGTATGGGCGCACAGCATGCTTCAGAGTGGAAGGAGCTCCATATGGCTTTTGGAGAGCGGATTTAGCTGGAATGGCAATTGGGAGCTATGTCGCATGTAAATACACCCTGAGTTGGCCCTATAGTGGAAACCCCCCAAACGTCACCCCATTCTGGAAACTACACCCCTCAAGGAATATTTCAAGGTGTGTAGTGAGCACTTTGATCCATCGGGCGTTTCACAGAATTAGGAAACGCTTGGCTGTGAAAATAAAAAAAAATAATTTTCCCCCCGAAAAAGTTGCTTTACACCCACATTTTTCACTTTCACGAGGGGTAACAGGACAAAATGCACCTCATATTTTGTTCCCTATGTCCACTCGAATATGCCAACACCCCATATGTGCTTAAAAAAAAATGTATGGGTGCAGGTCCAAAAGGGAAATAGCGCCATAGGGCTTTTGGAGGACAGATTTAGCAGGATTGGCTTTTGGGAGCTATGTCGCATATAAAGACACCCTGAGGTACCCCTAGTGTGGAAATCCCCAAAAAGTGACCACATTCTGGAAACTACACCTCTCAAGGAATATTTCAAGATGTGTAGTGACAACTTTGTCATTAAAGGTAAAACATGGAATTGGCTGTAAAAATGAAAAATGAAAATTTTTTCCAGAAAAATGGATTTTAGGCCCAAATTTTTCACTTTCAAAAGGGGGAACTGGAAAAATGTACCCACTAATTTTTTGCCCATTTTCTCCTGATTACAGCAATACCCTATATGTGCTTGTATACTGCTATATGGGCGTACCACAGGGGTCAGAAGTAAAGGAGCACCAAATGGCTTCTGGAAGGCAGATTTCACCGGAATAATTCACAGGCGTCATCTTGCAATTGAACACACCCTGATGTAACCCTAGAGTGGAAACGTCCAAAAAGTGACCCCATTCTGGAAACAACACCCCTCAAGGAATATTTCAAGGTCTGTAGTGAGCACTTTGACCCATCGAGCATTTCACAGAATTAGGAAACGCTTGGCTGTGAAAATGAAAAATTTAAATTTTTTCCCCCAAAAGTTGCTTTACACCCACATTTTTCACTTTCAAAAGGGGTAACAGGACAAAATGCACCCCACATTTTGTTCCCCATTTCCCCCCGAATATGACAACACCCAATATGTTCTCATAAAATGATGTATGGGTGCATGGCAGGGTCCAAAAGGGAAGTAGCACCATAGGGCTTTTGGAGGACAGATTTTGCAGGATTGGCTTTTGGGAGCTATGTCGCATATAAAGACACCCTGAGGTACTCCTAGAGTGGAAATCCCCAAAAAGTTACCCCATTCTGGAAACTACACCCTTCAAGGAATATTTCAAGATGTGTAGTGAGAACTTTGTCCTCAAAGGTAAAACATGAAATTGGCTGTGAAAATTAAAAATTACAATTTTTTTTCCAGAAAAATGGACTTTAGGCCCAAATATTTCACTTTCAATAATTCAATAATTCACAGGCGCCATCTTGCAATTGAACACACCCTGAGGTGGCCCTAGCGTGGAAACCCCCAGAAAGTGACCCCATTCTGGAAACTACACCCCTCAAGGTATATTTCAAGGTGTGTAGTGAGCACTTAGACCCATTGGGCGTTTCACGGAATTAGGAAACGCTTGGCTGTGAAAATTAAAAATGTAAAAATTTCCCCCCAAAAGTTGCTTTACACCCACATTTTTCACTTTCACAAGGGGTAACAGGACTTATGCATCAATAAAGGATCGTTATATCTACGCTGGTGAGTGCCGCCTTTTCTATTACCCTCCACATGGTTATGGCACCCCGGTATATGTTCCCCATTTTCTCACCATTTTACAAACACCCCATATGTGCTCGTAGCCTGCTGTATGTTTTTTGCAGGCCTGAATTGGCAGACATGGATTTTAGCTGCCATGTCGCATTTAAAAAATTTCCTAAGGTCCTCAGAAATGAAAAAACCCATGAAGTGACCCCATTTCGGAAAGAGCACCCCCGTACGAATATTTTAAGTGGTGGAAAGGGTACTTTTTACCAAACAGGTGTCTCACAGAAAAGATTATGTAGTAGTTGTTGGAAAGTGGGTATGCAAATGAGGTGGACTAAATCAGAGATATGGAAATATCACAGGGCGCATAAAGGATGAAATTAAACATCCATGGATGAGTGGTAGGTTCGGAAGCATTCTTTCATGCAGAGGCCTGGTTTATCAGGGCAGGTGTCGCACTGATAAATGGTGTCCTTTTCGTATTCCCTTTTGTAACAAACCCAACATCTTTTTTGGTTCTTTCCCCTTTTTGCTGTCTGTGGCACTTCACTAGGGAAATGTTGTCCTGGTACAACACAGGCACCATGACCTTCTGAAGTACTTGGGCCCTCCCCTTCCTGACTTTGGAAAATTAGGGCCTTGAGTACCGCCTCTTGGAACTGAAGGAAAGTTCCTGTGTGGCCTGCAGTTCGATGTAAAATGTACACATTGTACATTGCCATCTGTACAATGTATACGGCAAGCTTTTTGTACCACACCTTAGTTTTACGCATGGCACTGTAGGGCTTCAGAACTTGATTGGACAGATCAACCCCTCCCATGTGACTGTTGTAATCAAGGATGCAGTCTGGCTTGTTGACAGGGGTAGTGGTACCTCGCACTTGTGCAGGAGAACTGGTGTTGGTGTGAATGGTGGTTAGTACAAGGACATCCCCCTTGTCCTTGTACTTAACCGCCAGCATGTTCTCATGGCAGAGAGCCTTACTGTCACCTTTTCAGAGTAATTGCCCTACCAGGGATCTAGGGAGCCCTCTCAGATTTTTTCACACTGTGCCGCAAGCCACAATACCTCGGGCTTTTAGGGACATAAATAGGGGCAGGGGCGGACATACCGCATGTGCAGCTGGTTCGGTTGCACAGGGGCCCGGAGCAGGAGGGGGCCCCCCTTCTTACCGGCTGCAGGGGGAGATAAGCTACTCCCAGGGCCGTCTTTAAAGCCCTGGGGGGCCCAAGCAGAGGCGTACAGGCCTGATGGAGGGAGGGGGCCCGCTGCACTCCCATGTAATGGGAGCACTCTGATCGGGCCCAGCATGAAGTACAGTGAGAATGCCGGGCCCAGTCAGAGTGCTCTTCAAACAAGTGGCGCAGAGGCAAGGAGGAGGGGGTCGCACTCACTCGGCCCGGCAGTTCTCATCCCTGCTGGGCTGTTCGTTTCTATAGTGAAGCAGGGAAACCTCTCTGCTCCCTGCTTCACTGATATTCAGAGCTCAGGCGCTCCCCCTGCTGGCCGCACATTGCGCTGCTGGCTGTGGGAGGAGCGCTGAATGCCCGGAAATCTGCCTCCAGCACGGTCAACAGCGTGATGTGAGTGTGGGAGCCCCCCATAAAGCTGCAAAAAGGGGGCAACCACTAAAGTGAGGGGGCACAAAAGAGCATAACCACTGTGAGGGGCACATATCTGGGTATAACAACTACTGTGAGGGGGCACAGATATATAGGCATAACTACTGTGAGGGGCACATATCTGACATAACTGTTGTAAGGCAGCTCATATCTGGCATAACTATGAGCACATATCTGACATAACCACTGTGAGGGGTACATATTTGGCATAACCACTGTGAGGGGCACATTTGGCATAACTGCTGTAAGGGGGCTCATATCTGGCATAACTGCTGTGAGGGAGGCACATATCTGGCATAACTGCTGTGAGGGAGGCACATATCTGGCCATAACGACTGAGGAGGCACATATCTGGCTATAACCACTGTGAGGGAGGCACATATCTGGCATAATGAATGTGAGGGGGCACATATTTGGCATAATGACTGTGAGGGGGCACATATCTGGGCATAACGACTGTGAGGGAGGCACATATCTGGCCATAATCACTGTGAGGGAGGCACATATCTGGCAAAACGACTGTGAGGGGGCACATATCTGGCAAAACGACTGTGAGGGGGCACATATCTGGCATAACGACTGTGAGGGGGCACATATTTGGCATAATGACTGTGAGGGGGCACATATCTGGGCATAACGACTGTGAGGGAGGCACATATCTGGCCATAATCACTGTGAGGGAGGCACATATCTGGCCATAACTACTGTGAGGGGCCCATATCTGGCATAATGACTGTGAGGGGGCACATATCTGGGCATAACTACTGTGAGGGGCACATATCTGGCATAACGACTGTGAGGGGGCACATATTTGGCATAATGACTGTGAGGGGGCACATATCTGGGCATAACGACTGTGAGGGAGGCACATATCTGGCCATAATCACTGTGAGGGAGGCACATATCTGGCCATAACTACTGTGTGGGGCACATATCTGGCATAATGACTGTGATGGGGCACATATCTGGGCATAACTACTATGAGGGGCACATATCTGGCATAACGACTGTGAGGGAGGCACATATCTGGGCATAAAGACTGTGAGGGAGGCACATATCTGGGCATAACGACTGTGAGAGGGGCACATATCTGGGCATAACGACTGTGAGAGGGGCACATATCTGGGCATAGCAACTGTGAGAGGGGCACATATCTGGGCATAAAGACGGTGAGGGAGGCACATATCTGGGCATAACGACTGTGAGGGAGGCACATATCTGGCCATAATCACTGTGAGGGAGGCACATATCTGGCCATAACTACTGTGAGGGGCACATATCTGGCATAACGACTGTGAGGGATGCACATATCTGGGCATGAAGACTGTGACGGAGGCACATATCTGGGCATAACGACTGTGAGAGGGGCACATATCTGGGCATAACGACTGTGAGAGGGGCACATATCTGGGCATAACAACTGTGAGAGGGGCACATATCTGGGGAATGACTGTGAGGGAGGCACATATCTGGGCATAACGACTGTGAGGGAGGCACATATCTTGGCATAATGACTGTGAGGGAGGCACATATCTTGGCATAATGACTGTGAGGGAGGCACATATCTGGGCATAACGACTGTGAGGGAGGCACATATCTGGGCATAACTACTGTGAGGGAGGCACATATCTGGGCATAACTACTGTGAGGGGCACATATCTGGCATAACGACTGTGAGGGATTGTCACGGCTGTATGTGAGCAACAAGAGTATACACAGTAAAAAGAGTAACTGACCGGACCCAAACTAGGGAGGATAAAGGGTGACCCCTGTCAGACCCTCAAAGCTCTGCCTATGCTGCTAAAGCACATGCCCGGATCCAAATGGTGGAACGAGGCATGCCCACGTACCTAAGACTGATGACCACTGTAACCCCTACAATAGTGGAAGGGGCACGGCCACCGGTGCCCTGCTCAGTATATGGAGGGAACCGTGGCCACCTCAGATCCAGTCAGAAAATAACCAGGTACACAACAATGTCTGCACACTTAGCTGAAGGTGCTGCAGAGAAGACGGATCCAAGGACAGCTGGCAATATCCGGAGTGCTTGCTGCAGCAGAACACAGGTCCAGTGAACTGATAGCTACAAGTGAAGATACTCAAGCAAGAGCTACAACTGAAATGAGAAATATAATCCACACCCTACAATAGGAGGAGGGGTGATTTAAAGGCAGGGAAATCAACCGCAGGAGGAACAGCTGGGAGGAAGGAAACAGAAAGTAAAGACTTCATCACAGGGGCGGAGAAACAGAGCAGTGAGAACTCCACCAAACTCTAGTAGTGACATCATCACAGGGGTGGAGAAACAGAGCTGTGAGAACGTCTCAAAGCTCTGGTAGTGACAGTACCCCCCCCCCCCCCTCTACGGGTGGACTCCGGACACCCAGGACCCACCTTCTCAGGATGAGCCCTATGAAATGCCCTGATGAGGCGAGTGGCTTTAATGTCCGACACCGGAACCCACATCCTCTCCTCAGGACCATAACCCTTCCAATGAACGAGGTACTGAAGAGAACCGCGGACAATGCGAGAGTCCACAATTCTGGAAACCTCAAACTCCATCAACCAAAATCGGAGGAGGAGGCAAAGAGGAGGGTACCGTGGGCTGGACATATGGTTTTAAGAGAGATCTGTGAAATACATTATGTATCTTCCAAACCCGTGGAAGATCAAGACGGAAGGCAACAGGATTGATGACTGAAAAGATTTTATAAGGCCCAATAAACTTGGGACCCAATTTCCAGGAGGGAACCTTCAGTTTAATATTTCTTGTAGACAACCACACCAGATCACCCACATTCAGGTCCGGACCAGGCACACGTCTCTTATCAGCCACACGCTTATACTTCTCACTCATCTTTCTAAGATTACTCTGAATCTTTTGCCAAATGGTAGACAAAGATAAGGAAAATCTCTCCTCCTCAGGTAAACCAGAAAGAGCCCCTCCCGAGAATATCCCAAACTGCGGATGGAACCCATATGCACCAAAGAATGGTGACTTATCAGAAGATTCCTGACGACGGTTGTTCAGAGCAAACTCAGCAAGAGGGAGAAATGAACACCAATCCTCCTGGTTCTCTGCCACAAAACAGCGCAAATATGTCTCCAGATTCTGATTGAGGCGCTCAGTCTGACCATTCGACTGCGGGTGAAAAGCAGAAGAGAAGGACAGCCGAACCCCCAGGCGAGAACAGAAAGCCTTCCAGAACCTGGACACAAACTGCGTGCCTCTATCGGAAACAATATCAGAGGGAATGCCGTGCAATTTAACAATATGGTCGACAAAAGCTTGCGCCAACGTTTTAGCATTGGGTAAACCAGGGAAAGGTACGAAATGAGCCATCTTGCTAAAACGGTCCACCACCACCAGGATCACCGACTTCCCCGAGGAACGAGGAAGATCCGTGATAAAGTCCATGGACAGGTGTGTCCAAGGACGGGAAGGTATGGGTAACGGGAGAAGGGAACCTGAAGGCCGTAAACGAGGGACCTTAGCGCAAGCGCACGTCTCACAAGCAGCCACAAAACCCTCCACCGACTTACGAAGAGCCGGCCACCAAAATCTCCGAGCAATGAGATCTACCATGGCTCTACTCCCGGGGTGACCAGCAAGAACCGTATCATGATGCTCCTTAAAGAGTTTGTGACGTAGCTCAGGAGGCACGAACAACTTCCCAGAAGGACAACGGGCAGGTGCCTCAGTCTGGGCAGCCTGGACCTCGGCCTCCAAATCGGAATATAGAGCAGAAACAACTACCCCCTCCGCCAAAATGGGACCCGGGTCCTCGGAGTTTCCTCCTCCCGGAAAACAGCGAGAGAGAGCATCAGCCTTCACATTTTTGATCCCAAGTCGGAATGTAACGACAAAATTGAATCTGGAGAAGAACAGAGACCATCTGGCCTGTCTCGGATTCATACGCCTGGCCGACTCCAAGTATGCCAGATTCTTATGGTCGGTAAAAACGGTGATAGGGTGCCTGGCCCCCTCCAACCAATGGCGCCATTCCTCGAAAGCCAACTTGATGGCCAACAATTCCCTATCTCCCACATCATAGTTTCTCTCTGCCGGGGAGAGTTTTTTAGAGAAAAAGGCACAGGGTCGCCATTTGGCAGGAGAAGGGCCCTGGGACAAAACTGCACCCACACCCACCTCGGAAGCATCCACCTCAACAATAAAAGGTAAGGAAACATCGGGATGCACCAAGACGGGAGCAGACGCAAAACTCTCTTTAATCTTAGAAAAGGCTGCAAGCGCCTCCTCCGACCAAGAGGAAAAATCCGCCCCCTTTTTTGTCATGTCAGTAAGGGGTTTGACAACAGAGGAATAATTCAAAATGAACTTTCTGTAATAGTTCGCAAAACCCAGAAAGCGCATCAATGCCTTCTGATTCTCAGGAAGCTCCCACTCAAGTACAGCGCGGACCTTCTCCGGATCCATGCAAAAACCAGAAGCAGAGAGGAGAAAACCCAGAAATTGAATCTCCGATACCATAAAAAGACATTTCTCCAGCTTGGCGTACAATTTATTTTCCCGCAGAATCTGCAGAACCTGAAAAAGATGATCCTGATGGGTCTGAACATCAGGGGAAAAAATCAAAATATCATCAAGATACACCAATACAAATTTCCCCATTAAATGGTAGAAAATACTATTAACAAAATGCTGAAAGACGGCCGGAGCATTCATCAGGCCGAAAGGCATATCGAGATTCTCGAAATGCCCGTTAGGGGTATTAAAGGCCGTTTTCCATTCATCCCCCTCTCTGACCCTGACCAGGTTGTACGCGCCTCTCAAATCCAATTTGGAAAACACCTTGGCCCCAACAATTTGGTTGAAGAGGTCCGGGATCAGAGGAAGGGGATAGGGATCGCGAATCGTGATACGGTTCAGCTCCCTAAAATCTAGGCAAGGTCTCAGAGAGCCATCTTTTTTTTTAACAAAAAAAAAACCCGCGGCCACAGGTGACTTTGAGGGACGAATATGCCCCTTATCGAGACTCTCGGAGATATAAGTTCGCATTGCGATTCTTTCCGGTTGTGAGAGATTGTAGAGGCGTGCTTTTGGCAGCTTGGCGCCGGGAATGAGGTTAATGGGATAGTCAAACTCCCGGTGAGGAGGTAGCTCCTGAACACCGCTCTCGGAAAACACGTCCGAGAAATCAGAGAGAAATGATGGCACAGTTTTAGTAGACACCTCTGCAAAAGTCGCTGTGAGACAACTCTCTCTACAAAAGTCACTCCACTCATTTATTTGCCTTCCTTGCCAATCAATAGTGGGGTTATGTCTAGTGAGCCAGGGTAACCCCAAAACTAGAGAAGAAGGCAATCCGTTAAGGACAAAACAAGATATATTCTCCACATGAGTGTCACCTACAGCTAGCCGGATATTGTGAACAATGCCCTTCAGAGATCTCTGTGAGAGTGGAGCAGAGTCAATAGCAAAAACAGGTATATCCTTTTCTAATGTGCAAACCTGAAAACCATGCATGGCTACAAATTGAGTGTCAATAAGATTGACGGCCGCTCCACTATCGACAAAAATCTCACAAGAAATGACCTTGCTCTCTAGCGCCACCCTGGCAGACAGGAGAAAACGGGAACTGCAGGTCAGAGGAAAAGCATCAATTCCTACATCAACTTTGCCCAAAGTAGCAGATGAAGCAGAATTTGATGATTTACCTTTTGAGGTTTTTCTCTTATTATCGCTCTTAGTACAGTTCAAGAATCTCCTAGACGGACAAACATTTGCCAAATGACCTATGCCCCCACAACAAAAACACACCATACTCTGAGGACTAAATCCTCTTTTATCAGGGGCAAGTCGACCTAGCTGCATGGGCTCCTCCTCAGAGGGGAGCGAGACAGGATGAGGCCCCTGCACACTGAATGAGTCCGCACCATTGCCCCTAGACTGACAATGGCTGGACAGAGAGGTCTTGTTTCTTTCTCTTAGACGCCTGTCAAGGCGTACCGCCAATGACATGGCAAACTCTAAGGACGTTGGTCTCTCATGGAAAGCAAACGCATCTTTCAATCTCTCTGAGAGACCATAACAGAACTGACTCCGGAGTGCAGCATCATTCCAACCTGAATCAGCTGCCCATCTCCGAAATTCAGAACAATAAAGCTCCGCAGACAGTTTGTTCTGGCATAAAACACGTAAGTTAGATTCGGCCAGAGCAACACGATCCGGGTCATCATATATCTGCCCCAGGGCCACGAAAAATCTTTCCACGGATCGAAGGGAGGGATCCCCTGATGGCAGCGAAAAAGCTCAAGTCTGAGCATTACCCCTGGGCAGGGAGATGACAATCCTCACCCTCTGCTCCTCCTTACCAGAGGAGTGGGGATACAAGCAAAAATGGAGTTTGCATGCCTCTCTGAAGCGAACAAAATTCTCACTGCCCCCGGAGAACGTTTCCGGAAGTGAGACCTTTGGCTCGCAACAGACTCCATGAGCCGGAGCAGAGCCCAATGCTTGAAGCTGAGTTATAGATTGACGGAGATCCGCTACTTCCAAAGAAAGACCCTGCATGCGGTCATCCAGACCAGAAAGCGGATCCATGTCAAAAAAGGTGTCATGGTCTTACCTTCTTGCTGTTCTCCTTCGTTTGACATGTGCTGGCGGCCATCTTGGTTTCTGGGTTTCTTGTAGCCTTCCACCCTGCGGCTCCTCCTTCCCACTGGGAGGAGCTGGATGCCTAGCTCATATATATAGGAGGTCTGTGGCTTCAGTTCCTTGCTTGGTCCTCTTGTGTTCACATGCTTCTAAGACTGCTGCTGCTTCTGGTTCCTGATCCTGGCTTCGTCTGACTACCCTGCTGGTTCCTGATCCTGGCTTCGTCTGACTACCCTGCTGGTTCCTGATCCTGGCTTCGTCTGACTACCCTTCTGGTTCCTGACCTCTGGCTTCGCAAAGACTCTGCTCGGTTTCACCATCCGTTTGGACTTTTGCTTTACAGCTTTATTTTCAATAAAGCCTTCTTATTTTCACTTATCTCTTGTTGTACGTCTGGTTCATGGTTCCGTGACATTAGGACCAAGCCATGAATTCTGACGGTACAGGGCCATCCTCGCTACCCACGCTGGTTGCCAGACTTGATCAGCAGGATCACCTGTTGGGTCGGTTCGCTGTGGCGTTGCAAACCCTGCTTGACCGCACGGCTCATTTCGCTCCCGTTGCCGATGGGTCGGTTGTCGCTCCTGGGCTCGCTCCTACTGCCGCTCCGGTTGTTGCGCCAGAGTCTACCCCGACACCTGTTGTTGCGCCTGCGGTGTTTCGGGGTATGACCGTTTCTGCCCCTCTTCCACAGCGCTTTGGGGGAGAGCCAACTCAGTGCCGAGGTTTCCTTAACCAGGTGGGCATTTATTTCGAGTTGCTGCCACATGCCTTTCCCACTGAGAGATCAAAGGTGGGCTTCTTGATCTCGCTGCTCTCGGACAAGGCCTTGGCCTGGGCCAGCCCTTTATGGGAGAACAACAATCCGGTGGTTGCCGAGTTTTCCGGTTTTGTTGCTTCTCTTCGGAAGGTATTCGATGTGCCGGCTCGTGCTGCCTCTGCTGCGAAGCTCCTTATGTCCATCAGACAGGGTTCACGATCCGTAGCTGAATACGCCATTGGGTTTCGTACCCTGGCAGCAGAGGTGGGCTGGAATAATGAGGCTCTGGTCGCTGCTTTCTCTCATGGTCTCTCGGATGCCTTGAAGGATGAGGTTGCAGCTAAGGACCTACCAGTTGAGCTCGAGTCTCTTATTTCTTTCCTGATTTTGATTGACACCAGACTCAGGGAGAGACCTTCCTTTAAGGAGAACCTGCGGAGGTCTTCTAACAGATTGGTGCCTACGTTTGCTGTCCCACCCGTGCCTCCCTCTCCTCCCACGCCTCCTGGGGATGACTTGTCTGGGGGTGAACCCATGCAGCTGGGGTTTGCTCGCCTGTCCGAGGGGGAGAGGGCACTCCGGAGACGCGAGGGCCGATGCATGTACTGTGGTCTCGGTGGGCATTTTCGGTTGGCATGTCCGAACCGTCCGGGAAAACGCTCGTACCTGAGATCCTGTCGGGGGCAGATCTTGGGTGGAGTCTCCTCGTCCCCGGTTTCCCGTGTTGACAAACCACTGATCACTGTTGTCCTCTCCTGGGTCGGGGGCTCGGTGACGACCCAGGCGTTGGTGGACTCTGGTGCTGGTGGTTTGTTCATTGATAGTGTGTTCGCTGCCGCCAATTCCATTCCTCTGCAGGCTCGAGGTTCCCCACTGGCTCTTGAGGCGATAGACGGCAGACCCCTTCTGCCGCCACACGTGACTCATGAGACCCTTCCAGTGGGGATAGCCATTGGTGCCGTTCACAGAGAGTCGGTCTGCCTCCAGGTTATTTCGTCTCCACACTACTCGGTGGTCTTGGGGTACCCCTGGCTCCAGAAGCATAATCCGACTTTCGATTGGAGATCGGTCGAGATCCTCTCGTGGTCACCGCAGTGTGGGGCTAGTTGCATCCATGGGTCTGTCAAGTTGCTGTGTACTTCCTCGGACTCTCTGTTGCCTCCTGAATACGAGGAGTACCGGGATGTATTCGATAAGGTGCGCGCGGTTGCCCTACCTCCGCACCGCCCATACGATTGTGCCATAGAGTTACAATCTGGTGCCGTTCCTCCTCGTGGCAAAGTCTATCCACTGTCGGTAGCGGAGAATGAGGCCATGGAGGAGTACGTGAGGGAGGCGCTTTCACGCGGACACATTCGCAAATCTTCGTCCCCGGCAGGGGCTGGATTTTTCTTTGTGAAAAAGAAGGGCGGTGAGTTGAGGCCTTGCATCGATTACAGGGGTCTCAATCGCATCACGATCAAGAACGCTTACCCGATACTCTTGATTTCCGAGCTGTTCGATCGCCTTAAAGGGGCCACGGTCTTTACCAAACTCGACCTGAGGGCGGCATATAACCTGGTAAGGATCAAGGCGGGCGATGAGTGGAAGACCGCGTTTAACACCAGGACCGGTCATTACGAATCCTTGGTTATGCCCTTTGGGTTGTGCAATGCGCCCGCAGTCTTTCAGGAATTCATCAACGATGTTTTCCGTGACCTGTTGCAGCAGTGTGTGGTGGTCTATTTGGATGACATCTTGGTATATTCTGAATCCATGGAGGCCCACATTCTGGATGTCAGACGAGTGTTGCAACGGTTACGAGAGAACAAGCTGTTCGGTAAGCTTGAGAAATGCGAATTTCACCGATCCCAGGTAACCTTCTTAGGTTACATCATTTCCGCTGAGGGGTTCTCCATGGATCCTGAGAAGGTTTCGGCTGTCTTACAGTGGCCCCAGCCCAGTGGTCTTCGTTCCCTGCAGCGCTTTTTGGGCCTCGCCAATTATTATCGGAAGTTCATCAGGGACTTTTCCATGCTGGCCAAGCCTCTCACGGATCTGACCAGGAAGGGCAGTAATTCCCAGGTCTGGCCGCTCGAGGCCATCCGAGCTTTTGAGGCCCTAAAGTCCGCCTTTGTGTCGGCTCCGATTCTGTCGCATCCCAACCCTGGGTTGCCCTTTGTCCTCGAGGTGGACGCGTCTGAGACGGGAGTAGGCGCCCTTCTGTCTCAGCGTAGAACACCAGAGGGTCCTCTGCTTCCTTGTGGGTTTTACTCCCGGAAACTGTCTTCCGCGGAGTGCAACTATCAGATTGGTGACAGGGAGTTATTGGCCATCGTGCAGGCCCTTAAAGAATGGAGGCACTTGCTCGAGGGTTCGGTGGTTCCAGTTCTCATCCTGACGGACCACAAGAATCTGACCTACCTTTCTGAGGCCAAGAGATTGACACCACGTCAGGCCAGATGGGCTCTGTTCTTGTCACGTTTTAATTACGTGGTCTCCTACCTACCCGGTTCCAAGAACATCAGGGCGGATGCCTTATCACGGCAGTACTCCGAGCTGTCCAGGGAGGAGTCGATTCCGACTTCGGTCATACCTCCGAATCAGATCCTGGCCGCCATTCGCACCAGCCTGACCTCTCCCCTGGGTGAGCAGATTTTGGCGTCTCAATCTGGTGCTCCCTCTGGGAGACCCAACGGCAGATGTTTTGTGCCTGAGGAGTTGCGCACTCGGTTGTTGCGAACCTACCATAACTCCAAGACCGCGGGGCATCCTGGAAAGAATCAGCTGTCCTGGGCTGTTTCACGTCTGTTCTGGTGGCCTTCCCTACGTTCCGACATCGCCGCATATGTAGCGGCATGCTCCGTTTGTGCCCAGAGTAAGTCCCCTCGGCACCTTCCGTTGGGCCTTCTGCAACCCATAGCCACCGGGGAGCGCCCATGGTCACACCTGGGGATGGATTTCATTGTGGACCTCCCTGCATCCCGAGGCCATACGGTCATTCTCATGATTGTGGATCGGTTTTCCAAAATGTGCCACTGTGTTCCTCTCAAGAAGTTACCCTCTGCACAAGAGTTGGCCACGATTTTTGCCAGGGAGGTCTTCCGGTTGCACGGTTTGCCCAAGGAGATTGTGTCGGATCGGGGGAGTCAGTTTGTGTCCAGGTTCTGGCGCGCCTTTTGCTCCCAGTTGGGGATTCATCTCTCCTTCTCCTCGGCCTACCACCCTCAGTCCAATGGGGCCGCAGAACGATCCAATCAGGCCTTGGAGCAATTCCTTCGTTGCTATGTCTCCGATCACCAAGACAATTGGGTTGACCTCCTGCCTTGGGCTGAGTTTGCCAGGAACACGGCGGTTAACTCTTCCTCTGGGACGTCTCCCTTCATGGCCAATTATGGGTTCCAACCTGCCGTGTTACCGGAGGTATTCTCTCCCCAGGATATTCCGGCTGTGGAGGATCACCTTTCCGTCCTACGTGCTTCTTGGGTACAGATCCAGAAGTCCCTTGAGGTCTCTGCGCAGCGCCAGAGACTCCAGGCTGATCGCAGACGAGCGCCTGCTCCTTCCTACCAGGTCGGAGACCGTGTATGGTTGTCCACCCGCAACCTCAACCTTCGAGTGCCCACTCCCAAGCTGGCGCCTCGCTTTCTTGGTCCCTTCCGAGTGCTTCGCAGGGTAAACCCGGTAGCCTATGCCCTTGCGCTTCCTCCTGGCATGCGGATCTCCAACGTGTTTCATGTCTCCCTGTTGAAGCCACTGGTGTGTAATCATTTCACTTCCTCGGTTCCTCGGCCTCGTCCGGTCCAAGTGGGCAATCGTGAGGAATATGAGGTGAGCAATATCCTGGACTCACGCCTGGTCCGCGGTCGGTTGCAGTTTTTGGTCCATTGGCGTGGTTATGGTCCAGAGGAGCGTTCCTGGGTTCCCTCCGCAGATGTCCATGCTCCTGCCTTGCTCCGAGCCTTCCACGCACGCTTCCCTCAGAAACCGTTTTGTGCTCCGCGGAGGAGGGGCCCTTGAGGAGGAGGTACTGTCATGGTCTTACCTTCTTGCTGTTCTCCTTCGTTTGACATGTGCTGGCGGCCATCTTGGTTTCTGGGTTTCTTGTAGCCTTCCACCCTGCGGCTCCTCCTTCCCACTGGGAGGAGCTGGATGCCTAGCTCATATATATAGGAGGTCTGTGGCTTCAGTTCCTTGCTTGGTCCTCTTGTGTTCACATGCTTCTAAGACTGCTGCTGCTTCTGGTTCCTGATCCTGGCTTCGTCTGACTACCCTGCTGGTTCCTCATCCTGGCTTCGTCTGACTACCCTGCTGGTTCCTGATCCTGGCTTCGTCTGACTACCCTTCTGGTTCCTGACCTCTGGCTTCGCAAAGACTCTGCTCGGTTTCACCATCCGTTTGGACTTTTGCTTTACAGCTTTATTTTCAATAAAGCCTTCTTATTTTCACTTATCTCTTGTTGTACGTCTGGTTCATGGTTCCGTGACAAAAGGACGGTTTTGGTGGATTATAATGTCACGGCTGTATGTGAGCAACAAGAGTATTCACAGTAAAAAGAGTAACTGACCGGACCCAAACTAGGGAGGATAAAGGGTGACCCCTGTCAGACCCTCAAAGCTCTCCCTATGCTGCTAAAGCACATGCCCGGATCCAAATGGCGGAACGAGGCATGCCCACGTACCTAAGACTGATGACCACTGTAACCCCTACAATAGTGGAAGGGGCACGGCCACCGGTGCCCTGCTCAGTATATGGAGGGAACCGTGGCCACCTCAGATCCAGTCAGAAAATAACCAGGTACACAACAATGTCTGCACACTTAGCTGAAGGTGCTGCAGCCGCAGAGAAGACGGATCCAAGGACAGCTGGCAATATCCGGAGTGCTTGCTGCAGCAGAACACAGGTCCAGTGAACTGATAGCTACAAGTGAAGATACTCAAGCAAGAGCTACAACTGAAATGAGAAATATAATCCACGCCCTACAATAGGAGGAGGGGTGATTTAAAGGCAGGGAAATCAACCGCAGGAGGAATAGCTGGGAGGAAGGAAACAGAAAGTAAAGACTTCATCACAGGGGCGGAGAAACAGAGCAGTGAGAACTCCTCCAAACTCTAGTAGTGACATCATCACAGGGGTGGAGAAACAGAGCTGTGAGAACGTCTCAAAGCTCTGGTAGTGACAGGGATGCACATATCTGGGCATAAAGACTGTGACAGAGGCACATATCTGGGCATAACGACTGTGAGAGGGGCACATATCTGGGCATAACGACTGTGAGAGGGGCACATATCTGGGCATAACAACTGTGAGAGGGGCACATATCTGGGGAATGACTGTGAGGGAGGCACATATCTGGGTATAACGACTGTGAGGGAGGCAAATATCTGGGAATAATGACTGTGAGGGAGGCACATATCTTGGCATAATGACTGTGAGGGAGGCACATATCTGGGCATAACGACTGAGGGAGGCACATATCTGGGCATAACTACTGTGAGGGGGCACATATCTGGGCATAACGACTGTGAGGGGGGCACATATCTGGGTATAACTGCTGTGAGGGGCCACAAGGAGGACATAACTATTTTGACAGCTTAATTACTGTGAGGGGCCCACAATGTGGGCATTAGTACTGTATGGTAGCACTAGATTATCCTGCTATACATTGGCATGGCTCAGTCTTACAGGCCAGCACAGCGACCCCTGCTGGTGATTTCACAGGGGCAGTCACCATCCCTTCCTTATGTGATTATTCTTTTTCTCTAAGGGACCTTGTTCTGGATCCAGTGGACATCACGCAGACGCCAGTGACACCCAAATTTTATTAGGATTGGGTGAGTGTAGCCATGCATTGGGCTTAGGGCTCTTTCACACGAGCGGATCCTGTGCGGGTAATCCGCTGCGTGAAAGAGAGCCAAGCCCCGCTCCGGACAGCAGAGACAAGGAGCAGTAACATGACTGATAATGCTCCGTGCCTCTCTGTGATCTTTTTACTACAAAATCACAGTGACACTGTATGTTTTGTATTGCTATAAGTAATGTTAGGACGGAATTGGTTATGTTGAGAACTTGGCTTGGAGGAGAGGGGGCCCAGGCACATTCTTTGCACAGGGGCCCTCTGCTGTGTGTGTCCGCCCCTGAATAGGTGATAACCATTATCCAGCAGTGGGTGCAGTAAGTCCCACACAATCTTGCCAGTAACTCCTAGGACAAGGGGGGGGGGGGGGTTAGAGGGCATTTAGGGAATCTTTCCCCTCATAAACCCGGAACCTGTAGGTGTACCTGGATGTACTTTCGCACAGCTTGTACATTTTTATTCATACCGTGCCCGCTTGCTGGGTAGGTACTGCTTGCTGGGTAGATACTGGCAAAATTTAACCCTTCCTTTAAAATGTACAAGGGACTCGTCTATGCTAATTTCTTTTCCTGGGGTGAACACCTCTGTAAATTTTGAGTTGAGGTGCGCGATGACCGGAGTTATCCATGACGTACTATTACGTCAAGATGCGGTAAGTCACCGACTTTCATGACGTAGTAGTACGTCATGTGTCAGAAAGGGATTAAAGGGGTGGTCAATGTTAAAGGTGCGGGCACTGTGGAGGTCACTGTTAAAGGGGCGGGCACTGTAGAGGTCACTGGTAAAGGGGTGGGCACTGTGGAGGTCACTGGTAAAGGGGCGAACACTGTGGAATCACTGTTAGCCCCTTATGGACCTGGGTCATTTTCACCTTAAAGGGGTATTCTCATCTCGCTATTTGAGCCTCCCCTGCAGCAGCTCTGCATTTCACTTCCTGCTTTCCAAGCTTCTCAGGCTGGGCGGGCTTAGGCAGTTTAAGTGAAGGCCAGCCACGCCTCCTTATGACATCATTTTGAGCTCAGTCCTTGCGTGCTCGTTCATGAGGAATGTATGACTCATCACTCTGGCAGCCTGCCGTCTATGTGAAGCAGCTTCTGCTGTTCAATCCTCACTCTCAGAGCAATGCTAATGTACCATGAAGGAAGTGGCCTAGACAAGTGCAGCCCCCAATATGCCTCCATCAGCCACCCCCAGTGCCTTCAATACACCTTTAATACCCCCGCCCGCCCCCGCAACAAGCCCTGCCCCCCGCCGAGCGGCAGCTCCGATCCTCTCCCTATCTGATGCGGCATGAATGTTCTAATGCGCATGCGTGGGTGCCGGCGTGCGCACTCCTGAGCAACAGACCGGCTGCCTGGGTGAAACAAAGGTCCTCTCTGCGCAGCCGCGGCTCAGAGATGCGGCAGAGGAGTGGGCCGTATCCTTTGGATACAGGATACAACTGTGGCACTACATAAACAGAATAATTAGACCATGGGTGAGTTTTTTTTAATGACATTAAATTAGAAAAATGACGGAGGGCATCAGTTGGACCATATGAGATATGATCTTAAAGATGAGAATACCCCTTTAAGGACCAGGCCATTTTTTGCAAATCTAACCAGAGTCAAAACGCTTTGACTTATCCAAGCCATTCGGAGATAGTTTTTTCGTCACACATAGTACTTCATGACACTGGTAAAATGGAGTAAAAAAAATTCATTTTTATTTATAAAAATTTGCTAATTTACAAGTTTCAATTTCTCTACTTCTATGATACATAGTAATACCTACAAAAATAGTTATTACTTTACATTGCCCATATGTCTACTTCATGTTTGGATCATTTTGGGAATGACATTTTATTTTTTGGGGATGTTACAAGGCTTAGAAGTTTAGAAGCAAATCTTGAAATTTTTCAGAAATTTTCAAAAACCCATTTTTTAAGCACCAGTTCAGGTCTGAAGTCACTTTGTGAGGCTTACATAATAGAAACCACCCCAAAATGACCCATTCTAGAAACTACACCTCAAGGTATTCAAAACTGATTTTACAAACGTCGTTAACCCTTTAGGTGTTCCACAAGAGTTAATGGAAAATAGAGATAAAATTTCAGAGTTTAAATTTTTTGGCAAATTTTCCATTTTAATCCATTTTTTCCAGTAACAAAGCAAGGGTTAACAGCTAAACAAAACTCAATATTTATTGCCCTGATTAAGTTGTTAGACTGGTTTATTTACACCATGTCCCATTTGAAGCCCCCCTGATGCACCCCTAGAGTAGAAACTCCATAAAAGTGACCCCATCTAAGAAACTACACCCCTCAAGGTATTCAAAACTGATTTTACAAACTTTGTTAACCCTTTAAGTGTTCCACAAGAGTTGTTGGCAAATGGAGATGAAATGTAAGAATTCAAATTTTTGGGCAAATTTTCAATTTTAATAAATTTTTTCCAGTAACAAAGCAAGGGTTAACAGCCAAACAAAACTCAATATTTATTGCCCTGATTCTGTAGTTTGCAGAAACACCCCATATGTGGTCGTAAACTACTGTACGGGCACACGATAGGGCGTAGAGGGAAAGGAGCACAGTGTGGTTTTTTCGAAGGCAGATTTTGCTGGACTGGTTTATTTACACCATGTCCCATTTGAAGCCCCCCTGATGCACCCCTAGAGTAGAAACTCCATAAAAGTTACCCCATTTTGGAAACTACAGGATAAGGTGGCAGTTTTGTTTGGACTATTTTTTGGGTATATATGATTTTTGGTTGCTCTATATTACATTTTTGTGAGGCAAGGTTACCAAATATAGAAATTCTGAAATGTCATCTCCATTTGCCATAAACTGTTGAGGAACACCTAAAGGGTTAACAAAGTTTGGAAAATCAGTTTTGAATACCTTGAGGGGTGTAGTTTCTTAGATGGGGACACTTTTATGGAGTTTCTACTCTAGGGGTGCATCAGGGGTTCTTCAAATGGGACATGGTGCAAAAAAAAAGGCCATCAAAATCTGCCTTCCAGAAACCATACAGCGTTCCTTTCCTTCTGCGCCATGCCGTTTGGTCATACAGCAGTTTAAGACCACATATGGTGTGTTTCTGTAAACTTCAGAATCAGGGTAATAAATATAAATTTTTGTTTGGCTGTTAACCCTTGCTTTGTTACTGGAAAAAACAGATTAAAATGGAAAATTTGCAAAAAAAGTGCTGTTTTGGCACCGTTTTAATTTTATTTTTTTGACCGTGTTCATCTGAGGGGATAGGTCATAGGGTATTTTTATAGAGCAGATACTTACGGACGCGGCGATACCTAATATGTCTACTTTTTAAAAATGTATTTAGGTTTTACACTATATATTATCCTTTTATAAACGAAAAAAAAAAAACATTTTAGTATCTCCATAGTCTAAGAGTCAGTTATTTTTAGTTATGTCTACTTTTTTTAAATGTATTTAGGTTTTACACTATATTATCCTTTTATAAACAAAAAAAATATTTTAGTATCTCCATAGTCTAAAAGTAAGTTATTTTTAGTTTTTAGTCGATTATCTTAGGTAGGGGCTAATTTTTTGCGGGATGAGAGGACGGTTTTATTTGGACTATTTTGTTGGGCATATGACTTTTTGATCGCTTGCTATTACACTTTTTGTGATGTAAGGTGACAAAAAAATAAATTTTTGGGCACGGTGTTCATCTATTTTTATAGAGCAGATTTTTACGGATGCGGCGATACCTGAAATGTTTTTGTTTTAGTGTCTCAAGTCTGAGAACCATAGTTTTTTTTCGATTGTCAGTGGCTAAATGGAATTAAAATTTGGGAAGGGCATTATAAATTTAGTACTCCATGGAAGTGTGGTACTCCCTGAAGCAACCGTCAATGCAGAGGCCCGGATGATTGGGGCATGTGTCACACTGAGTGGTAGTGTACTTTCGTATCCCCCTCCTATGACACACTCTGCACTTTTTTTGGGACCGTCCCTTCTTTCCAGTAGGGGGGACCACACCTGGAAAGTGTTGGCCAGGGATGATCCGGGCACATCCAGTTCCCGAGGTACTCCGGCCTGCTCTTTCCCAGTCAGAAAAGATCAGGGCCTTGAGGACTGCCTCATAGAACTGGAGGAATTTCTCTGTGTTGCCAGCGCTACGGGATAGCACAAAAGAGTTGTACAAGGCAACCTGTTGTACAAGGCAACCTGTACCAAGTAGACCGCAACGTTTTTGTACAATGCCGGGGTTTTGCGCATGGCGTTATATGGCTTGAGGACTTGATCAGAGAGATCAACTCCTCCCATATACCGATTATAGTCGACAATATGCATTGTGGACAGTACAATGACATCCCTCTTGTCCTTATATCTGACCAGCAACAGGTTTCCACTGGTAAGGGCACGGGTCTCACCCCTGGGGATAGGTACCTGGAGGGGATGGGTAGGGAGACCGCGTTGGATCTGGCGACGAGGGACTGGAACAGGGGATACTAGTAGAAAAGTTATCCACGTACAGGTGGTAACCTTTATCTAGCAGTGGGTGCATAAGGTCCCACACAAGTTTCCCGCTAACACCCAGAGTGGGGGGACATTCTGGGGGTTCAATACGGGAATCTCGCCCCCTCGTAAACACGAAACTTGAAAGTATACCCTGAGGTACTCTCACAAAGTTTGTACAGCTTCACGCCATACCTCGCCCGCTTAGAGGGAACATACTGGCGGAAAATGAGTCTCCCTTTGAAAGCAATGAGGGACTCCTCAAATGCGACCTCCCTTCCAGGTACATAGACCTCCAAAAATTTGGCCCTGAAGTGATCGATGACCGGCCTGATTTTGTACAGGCGGTCATAGGCAGGATCACCTCTGGGGGAATATGCTGCATTATCTGCATAATGCAGGCATTTCCGATTGGCCTCAAACCAGGTACGTGTCATGGCCATACTGTAAAGTGGGGTCTGGTAGTGGACGTCCCCCCTCCAGTAATGCCTGACACTGGGATTTTTTACTAGCCCCATGTGCAGCACAAGGCCCCAAAACTTCCTCATCTCAGACCTAGCCGAAAAGGAGCCCGGGTGTTGAGTGATGAACTGTTGGGCGTACAAATTTGTTTGCTCCACCATCAGATTCACAAAATGGTCACTGAAAAAATACTAAAATAGTCATATTCAGTAAAGCCCACTGTGGGAATCTGGATTCCTGCTTGGCCAACAAAATCAGGAATCACAGGCTCAAAATGCTCTGGGGTATACCAGACAAGTTCACCGGTAGGGGGCTCAGGTGGACTTATATGGTGGGCCGGAAAACTAGTACGAGCCCCAGAGCTGCTCGTACTAGTGTGGGCCACAGGGTCCCTGGAATGGCGGTCCCCTTGCTCCGCCTGGTGGCGTCTCTGCCGCCATGGGGGCTCATCATTATCGCTAGATGATGAGGAGGATGCAGCTGACAAGAGGAAAGTGGGGTCATCCTCATCCTCACTGGGACTCTCGGATTCTGAGGCAATCTAGGCGTATGCCATAGGGGAGTGTGTGTGTGCGTGGAAAACTTTATTGAGTGTGCGTGTGTGTGGGGGACAGGTGTTCGCGTACTTTACCCTACACCTAACAGAAAAATATATATATTGAAATTCCCAAAAAGAGTAAAAAAATATATAAAAATTCAAACTCGCTGATCAGCGGTGGGGTGGGCGATGCGCTAACAGTGGCCAGACGCTAAGAGTGCCGGCCACAGTCAGCGCATGCAAAAAACAAAACAAAACACTTGAGCTCCAAAAAATGAGTGTGTGGGGGCGGGGCAAGCTGCAGCACCCCTGGGGAGTCTAGGGTCACACAGCTGAGTGCTGTGGACCCCAGACAACCGATCCAGGTGCTACAACACAATAAAAAAAACTTTTCTTTTTCCCCCTAACTCTCCCTCACTATCCCTGCCTCACCCAAAGATGCTGATTTGTGCCTGATGGCACAAAAAACTTACACAGTAGCCGGAGCTCCTCTCTCTCCCCTCTCCACAGACGTGTATGAGCGGAAAAAAGGAGCTCCGGCAATTCAAATTTGCCGCTGCGCCTGCCCACCTGCCCAGCCAATCAGAAGCGATCCTGAGAGGTGGCGTGACCGCCACCTCTCAGGATCGCAGGACGGTGATTGGTGGTGTATTATCACACCACCGATCACCATCCTATTCCGGGTTATCGGGTCACCAGAGACCCAAATAACCCGTAAACGCAGCAAACCGCAGGTCTGAATTGACACGGGGGGCGGGGGGTCACAGGACCCCCTTGGGCATTGTACCAAGGTGCCTGCTCAATGATTTGAGCAGGCACCTTGTTCCGATAACCGCCCGCCACACGGCGATGATCGGCACTACACAGGGCGTACCTGTACGCCCTGTGTCCTTAAATACCAGGACATCAGGGCATACAGGTACGCCGTGTCCGTAAGAGGTTAAAGGGGCGGACACTGTGGAGGTCACTGTTAAAGGGGCGGGTATTGTGGAGGTCACTGTTAAAGATGCGGTCATTGTTAAAGGGGCGGGCAATGTGGAGGTCATTGTTATGGGGGATACTGTTGATATTTTTTACGACACACGGAAACATGAAATAGATTAAATATATCTGTGCGAAGCCGGGTCCTTCTGCTAGTGTGTGTGTGTGTATATATATATATATATAAATATATATTACGATTCTGTAAAAAAATAAAAATCAGAATCTAATCAAATTAAATTCATTAATTACCCCCTCTGTACAGTTCCATGTAAATATCATTGCCCTCGCTTCAGCCCCCTCCAACATACCACGTAAATAACGTCACTCCCCTCACTTCAGCCTTTCCAACAAATAGTGACATATAAATAACATCAATCCCCGCTAACATACAGTCCCAAAAACACATCACTTCGCCTGCCTTCAGCTATTCCAACATACAGCCCCACGTATATAATGTTTCCGAGACCCCGCCCCTTCCTGTGACATCATGCCTACCAGGAGCAACTCCATTCTAGTCACTACCTTGGGGGCGTGCCTTGTGTGTGTACTGCAGGACTCTATGGTGGTTAGACTTTCCACAGCATGTAAGGGATTGCAGTCCTGTGTCATCAGAACGGAACTTCTCCTTCCATGATCCTGGCAGCTCTGTGAAGAAAGCGGCCGGTAGGTTGTGCGCGGTCTGCGACGCGTGGAGGTAGCTCCTGTGTGCAGCGGCTCAGCCTCTCGCATCTGGCTTTACCCATCAGTGCCTGTCTATATTATTGACCCACCTAAGCCCCCAGCCAGATGTGGTGACAGAACACATGTGCCCCAGAGTAAGCAGCAGGAGTCCTCTGTGCTTACCTTTTCTTTGGAAGCTTGTTCTGTGAGTGGAGGGATGTATGATCTAGTATCTTATAGCCAGAGCAGAGGATAAATGTACAGTGAGTGAGAGACTACATAAGCTGTGCCTGGCATGAGGGGGAGAGAATACATATTCTCTGACTGGCATGAGGGAAGAGAAAACAAAACCTATGACTGTCCCGGAAAGAGAATATGCATGCTGTGACTGGCGTGAGGGGAGAGAATACGTATGCTGTGACTGGCGTGAGGGGAGAGAATACGTATGCTGTGACTGGCATGAGGGGAGAGAATACGTATGCTGTGACTGGCGTGAGGGGAGAGAATACGTATGCTGTGACTGGCATGAGGGGAGAGAATACTTATGCTGTGACTGGCATGAGGGGAGGGAATACGTATGCTGTGACTGGCGTGAGGGGAGAGAATACGTATGCTGTGACTGGCGTGAGGGGAGAGAATACGTATGCTGTGACTGGCGTGAGGGGAGAGAATACGTATGCTGTGACTGGCGTGAGGGGAGAGAATACGTATGCTGTGACTGGCGTGAGGGGAGAGAATACGTATGCTGTGACTGGCATGAGGGGAGAGAATACTTATGCTGTGACTGGCATGAGGGGAGGGAATACGTATGCTGTGACTGGCGTGAGGGGAGAGAATACGTATGCTGTGACTGGCGTGTGGGGAGAGAATACTTATGCTGTGACTGGCATGAGGGGAGAGAATACGTATGCTGTGACTGGTGTGAGGGGAGAGAATACGTATGCTGTGACTGGCGTGAGGGGAGAGAATACGTATGCTGTGACTGGCATGAGGGGAGAGAATACTTATGCTGTGACTGGCATGAGGGGAGGGAATACGTATGCTGTGACTGGCGTGAGGGGAGAGAATACGTATGCTGTGACTGGCGTGAGGGGAGAGAATACTTATGCTGTGACTGGCATGAGGGGAGAGAATACGTATGCTGTGACTGGCATGAGGGGAGGGAATACGTATGCTGTGACTGGCGTGAGGGGAGAGAATACGTATGCTGTGACTGGCATGAGGGGAGGGAATACGTATGCTGTGACTGGCATGAGGGGAGAGAATACTTATGCTGTGACTGGCATGAGGGGAGGGAATACGTATGCTGTGACTTGCGTGAGGGGAGAGAATACGTATGCTGTGACTGGCGTGAGGGGAGAGAATACTTATGCTGTGACTGGCGTGAGGGGAGAGAATACTTATGCTGTGACTGGCATGAGGGGAGAGAATACGTATGCTGTGACTGGCGTGAGGGGAGAGAATACTTATGCTGTGACTGGCGTGAGGGGAGAGAATACATATGTTGTGACTGGCGTGAGGGGAGAGAATACGTATGCTGTGACTGGCATAGGGAGAGAATACGTATGTTGTGACTGGCATAGGGAGAGAATACGTATGTTGTGACTGGCATAGGGAGAGAATACGTATGCTGTGACTGGCATGAGGGGAGGGAATACGTATGCTCTGACTGGAAAAGGGAGAGAATACGTATGCCCTGCGTGATTGCTCATAGCACACGGATGAATGATATGGTTGTGTGTATAAGGCCCTAGTTTACACTGCCTTTCTTTTACATGGTATTACTAAATCTGCCCCCATGTGTGTAATACCAGGAGTGGGATGCAGGCACAGCTCTTTGGAAGAGATGAGTATTGTGCTACTCTGTGACAGTCTTTCACCAGACCTTTGCTTGGAGACAAATGGGACTTAATAATGCTTTTGTATTGTCTGCATTTTACTTTTCACAGGGTGCTTTGCAGTTGAGAATTCAACAATGGATGTAGAAGATGCACTTGATTTATTTCCTGGTGATGACCGTTATAATGGAGAATATAACAGCAGTGTTTTAAGTGAAACCAGTTCAGGTCTTGGAGATTCCAGCTTTGGAGAAGCTGAAGAGGAGCTGGAAACTTCTAACTTCCAGCCTCTGTCTGTTCCTGCCGTCTCTGATGAAAATGGTGCTGAGCCAGGTACTGTATGTGCAGTATACAAAACTCCTGTGGGGTCAAAATGCTCACTATACCCCTTGGTAAATTCAGTTTCTGAAATGGGGTCACTTCTTTGGTCTGTCTTTTTTAAATTGAACTGCAGAACCTCTGTAGTTGTCAGTAGGCCTCATGCACATGGTGCTCTGCAGGACACCAAAACAGCAGTTTGTGACTACATAGGGGGTGTTGCTGTGTTCAGGGGAAAATGGGTAACATGTTGTGGGACTCAATGAAAATGAAAAACGTGGGGCACATGCAACATTTTGTTGGAAAATATGTGATTTCCCTTATGCCTCCCCAACGGTTGACTCTGCCTCCTATGGACAGGAAACAATGCCCCAAATTAGAGTCTCTTCCTGCTGTCTTCTTCACTTGTGTTTCCTGTCTATCAGGACACTTGGAAGCCTCTTGCAAGTCTGTTTTGCATTCTTTGTTGTTGCCCAGCTACTTTTTTCCTTCCCCAGTATCTTTTTGGACTTTGCAAAGTTTTTGTATTGCTAACAAATCAGGCAAATTGTTAACAACTACACCATTTCAGGTTCAGATACTGTTTAAAGGAAGACTACACGCACCACTTTAAGAAAAGTATAATAAAGAAGTTAATTTATTAAGGGATTAGGGATAATTAGGCAAATGTACCATATTTTTGGCCTCATAAGATGCACTTTCCCCCATAAATGTCACTGTCTTTTATGGGGCGAATACTAATGAGCGCTTCCATTAGCCCTAAATCCTGTTCCCATGAGGAAATAAAGGAGTATGTGTTATATAATGCTGAGATTTTCTTCCTGGGTTCCCGACTCTGTAAAGCTAATGTCTCAAAAGCGAAGAGTACCGTAGAAGTTGAGATTAAAACATTATGGCTTTTAATGTAATTCAAAACATGGTACAAATAGGGAGCTGAGCCTGGCCACTGGATGTAATAGAAACATAGAATGTGTCGGCAGATAAGAACCATTTGGCCCATCTAGTGTGCCCAATATACTGAATACTATGAATAGCCCCTGGCCCTATTTTATATGAAGGATGGCCTTATGCCTATCCCATGCATGCTTAAAGGGGTTGTCCGGGTTCAGAGCTGAACCCGGCGGACATACCATTATTTTCACCCCGGCAGCATCCCTGAGCCTAGCATCGGAGCATCTCATGCTCCCGTGCCCTGCGCGATTCGCTAAATCGCGCAGGGCACGGGCTCTTTTGTTTACAATAACACACTGCCGGGCGGTAACATCCGCCCGGCAGTGTGTTCGTTGACGTCACCGGCTCTGAGGGGCGGGCTTTAGCTCTGCCCTAGCCGTTTTACTGGCTAGGGCAGAGCTAAATCCCGCCCATCAGTGCCGGTGATGTCACCGGGGTTCCTGTCAGCCCCATGGAGAGCCCCGTAACGTCACCGGAACTACTAAAAATGCCTTTGCCCTGCGCAATTTAGCGCAGGGCAAGGGAGAGCATCGGAGCATGAACTGCTCCGATGCTCATGTCAGGGGGGCTGCCGGGGTGAAAATGGAGGGATGTCCGGGTTCAGCTCTGAACCCGGACAACCCCTTTAAACTCCTTCACTGTATTTGCAGCTACCACTTCTGCAGGAAGGCTATTCCATGCATCCACTACTCTCTCAGTAAAGTAATACTTCCTGATATTACTTTTAAACCTTTGCCCCTCTAATTTAAAACTATGTCCTCTTGTAGCAGTTTTTCTTCTTTTAAATATTCTCTACTCTTTTACCTTGTTAATTCCCTTAATGTATTTAAAAGTTCTTATCATATCCCCTCTGTCTCGTCTTTCTTCCAAGCTATACATGTTAAGGTCCTTTAACCACCTCCGGACCGCTGTACGCACAGACGCGTCCTGGAGGTGGTTGTTTAATTCCTCCTGGACGCGCCGGCGCGTCCTCTCGCGAGACGCGAGATTTCGGTCACAGCCGGCCCGCGCATGCGCATCGCGGGCCGGCAAAAGTTAAAGGACTATTGCATCAGCAACCTGCCAGCCAATGATCGTCGCTGGCAGGTTGCTGATTTTTAAAAAATCGAATCACAAGCCAGATAACAGATCATATTAGTAAATAGGATCTGTTATATGGCTTCTCTGCTCCTCTGCTGGTCCTTTTCGTCGGTTGGATCCAGCAGAGAAGCAGACATCACTGTGAGTACACACCAAACACTGCCCTTAGCCCCTGATCACCATCCATCACCCCCATCATCCAAATTAACCCCTTGATCGCCCCCTGTCAATCACTTAGTGAAAGACAAAAAGTGATCAGTGTAAACTGACACTTTTTTTTTCCACTAGTATTGGCTGTTAGGTTTTAGGGATAGTTTAGGCCCCTTGGTTAGGTAGTTAGCGTCAGTTAGCGCCCACCCCACCGCAGTCACTTTTATTCGCTGTTTAGCGTATCGCTAATCAGCATTTGTACTTTTATAGTATCTGTAAGTGATCAAAACTGATCACGGTCGGGCAAACACCCAAAACGCAGTGTTTGCCCGATCAGGCCTGATCGGTCGCCCACACGTGCGTTCACCCACGCCCGCCCCACCGCAGTGACAAAAAATTTTTTTTTTTTGATCACTGCACATTCACTTTACACGCTCTGCGGCGATAAAAAAATCAGTTTTGATATTTTTTATCAACCGCAGCGGCCTCCGGTACTTCGCTAGCCTCCCCTTTGTAAGACAGGCTTGCTTTTTTTCTTAGGTAGTCTCAGGGAATACCCCTAAATTTAGTAGTCCAAAATGTCAAACAGGGGGTATTCTTCTGAAGAGGCCTACAGGATTCTGACCCAGTCGGATGAGGAGTGGAAACCCTCATCTGACGAATCTAGCGGGTCAGAATATGAACCTGTAGAAAGCAGTGGCTCTCTGACCCAAAGTTCGGACGAGGAGGTTGAGGTCCCTGGCAGCACCAGGCGTACCCGGCCCCGTGTCGCTAGACCACAGGTTATGCAGGATCCGCTTCAAGAGCAGCAGAGTGGGGCTGTCGCTGCCGGATCACGTGGTGAGGCATACACCAGCAGCGCAGCCCTTCCTGGACCTAGTACCAGCACTGCCGTACAACATGGTGAAGTAGCGAGCACCAGAAGGGCAGTTGAAGCTGGTACGGTGGCACGTGCACTAGTTACCCCGTCGCAGCCACCGCACAGACAGGCCCGTAGAGCCCCTAGAATCCCTGAGGTGCTGGCAAACCCTGATTGGCAGTCACCAACTTCAGCCGCACCAGTAGTTCCCCCTTTCACCGCCCAGTCTGGAGTTCGGGTTGAGACGGCTCAGATCAGTACGGCCCTGGGATTTTTTGAGCTGTTCTTGACTGCGGAGCTCTTGGACTTAGTCGTGGCAGAGACCAACCAGTATGCCACACAATTTATAACCGCAAACCCGGGAAGCTTTTATGCCCAGCCTTTCCGGTGGAAACCAGTCCAAGTTTCCGAACTTAAAATTTTTCTGGGCCTTCTCCTCAACATGGGTCTAACCAAAAAGCATGAATTGCGGTCATATTGGTCCACGAACCCGATTCATCACATGCCCATGTTCTCTGCTGCTATGTCCAGGACACGATTTGAGGCCATCCTGCGTTTCCTGCACTTTAGCGACAACACCACCTCCCGTCCCAGAGGCCACCCAGCTTTTGACCGGCTCCACAAAATTCGGCCCCTCATAGACCATTTCAACCAGAAATTTGCAGATTTGTATACCCCTGAGCAAAACATCTGCGTAGACGAGTCCCTAATACATTTTACCGGGCGCCTTGGCTTCAAACAATACATCCCAAGCAAGCGTGCCCGGTATGGGGTCAAATTGTATAAGCTCTGTGAAAGGGCCACAGGCTATACCCACAAATTTCGGATCTATGAGGGAAAAGATCAGACCCTGGAGCCGGTCGGTTGCCCTGACTACCTGGGGAGCAGTGGGAAGACAGTCTGGGACTTGGTGTCACCCTTATTCGGCAAGGGGTACCATCTTTATGTGGACAATTTTTACACAAGTGTGGCCCTCTTTAGGCATTTGTTTCTAGAACGGATTTGCGCCTGTGGCACCGCGCGAACTAGTCGCGTGGGCTTCCCCCAACGGCTTGTAACCACCCGTCTTGCAAGGGGGGAGAGGGCTGCCTTGTGTAACGAAGAACTGCTCGCGGTGAAATGGAGAGACAAGCGTGACGTTTACATGCTCTCCTCCATTCACGCAGACACGACAATACAAATTCAAAGGGCAACCCGTGTCATTGAAAAGCCCCTCTCAGTCCACGACTATAATTTGCTCATGGGAGGGGTGGACTTCAATGACCAGATGTTGGCTCCCTATTTAGTTTCCCGCAGAACCAGACGCTGGTATAAGAAGGTGTCTGTATATTTAATTCAATTGGCGCTGTACAATAGTTTTGTTCTCTACAGTAAGGCTGGGAGAACACGATCCTTCCTCAAATTCCAGGAAGAGATCATCGAGAACCTCCTTTACCCAGGAGGTTCCGTGGCCCCATCCACCAGTGTAGTTAGCCGTCTACACGAGCGACATTTCCCCAGTGTCGTTGCTGGTACCTCAACCCAACCGCCACCCCGAAAAAAATGTCGTGTCTGTAGCAGGAGTGGAATAAGGCGTGACACCCGCTATTTCTGTCCTGACTGTCCGGACCACCCTGCCCTATGCTTAGGAGAGTGTTTCCGGAAGTACCACACACAGGTACACCTAGCATAGGGATCACATCTCACCAGGACAGGCACACAGGGCTATTAGGGCCCTTTCTCTCACAGCTGCTGCAAACCTCTCCTTTCACCTGGGATAAAGTGAATAACGTACTTCGCCACATCTTTGGGCGATTTGCGCTTTGCACATTGTCCCATGGGGAAGGAGAGGTTTGTTCTATAAAGGTAAAAAAAACTAAACAAAAAAAAAATTACCAGTAATTAAAAAAGTTAAAAAAAAGTTAATATGTTCTGTTCTAAAGTTAATAAAGTTATTGCTTTGCGGCCTGGTTTTTTCTTTTTTGTTTTGTTTTTTTTTACCTTCCAGGTGGACCAACCGATCGACCAGCTGCAGCACTGATGTGCATTCGGACAGAAGCATTGCGCTGCTGTCAGATTACACGCAAGTCGGTGTATGCGGCGCTGCAAGACGAGATTTCTCCTCTGCAGTAAAAGATATGTTTGCCGAGGCATATGAGCTGAGGAGGTGGCGGTGTTCATATACTTTGGCAAACACTTTGTATATATAAAAAAAAAAATCCCAGCAATGATTTATTCATCCACATCGATTGATGTGAATGGAGAAATCTGGTTTGCCAGGGCATATGAGCTGAAGTGGGTATGGATGTTGGGCGGAGCTCCTATGTCCTGGCAGACGCCTTTCCCCTCCTTTTTCTTTTTTTGGCAGAGATTTTTTCATCCACATTGATCGATGCGAATGAAGAAATCTGTGCCGTTCATTTTTTTCTTTCAGCCCACAGGCTGAACGGAAAAAAAAAAATCTCATTACCTGTATGCTCAATATAAGGAGAATAGCAGAAACTCCTAATGCTGGCCATACATGTAATGATTGTGGAGACCCTCAAATGCCAGGGCAGTACAAACACCCCACAAATAACACCATTTTGGAAAGAAGACACCCCAAGGTATTCGCTGAGGGGCATATTGAGTCCATGAAAGATTGAAATTTTTGTCCCAAGTTAGCGGAAAGGGAGACTTTGTGAGAACAAAATCAAAAAAATCAATTTCTGCTAACTTGTGCCAAAATTTTTTTTTTTCAATGAACTCGCCATGCCCCTCATTGAATACCTTGGGGTGTCTTCTTTCCAAAATGGGGTCACATGTGGGGTATTTATACTGCCCTGGCATTTTAGGGGCCCCAAAGCGTGAGAAGAAGTCTGGTATCCAAATGTCTAAAAATGCCCTCCTAAAAGGAATTTGGGCCCCTTTGCCCACCTAGGCTGACACCAGATGTGTGACACTTTTTTGCAGCCTAGGTGGGCAAAGGGGCCCACATTCCAAAGAGCACCTTTCGGATTTCACAGGTCATTTACCTACTTACCACACATTAGGGCCCCTGGAAAATGCCAGGGCAGTATAACTACCCCACAAGTGACCCCATTTTGGAAAGAAGACACCCCAAGGTATTCCGTGAGGGGCATGGCAAGTTCCTAGAATTTTTTATTTTTTGTCACAAGTTAGTGGAAAATGATGATTTTTTTTATTGATTTTTTTTTCATACAAAGTCTCATATTCCACTAACTTGTGACAAAAAATAAAAACTTCCATGAACTCACTATGCCCATCAGCGAATACCTTGGGGTCTCTTCTTTCCAAAATGGGGTCACTTGTGGGGTAGTTATACTGCCCTGGCATTCTAGGGGCCCAAATGTGTGGTAAGGAGTTTGAAATCAAATTCTGTAAAAAATGACCTGTGAAATCCGAAAGGTGCTCTTTGTAATATGGGCCCCTTTGCCCACCTAGGCTGCAAAAAAGTGTCACACATCTGGTATCTCCGTACTCAGGAGAAGGTGGGGAATGTGTTTTGGGGTGTCATTTTACATATACCCATGCTGGGTGAGAGAAATATCTTGGCAAAAGACAACTTTTCCCATTTTTTTTATACAAAGTTGGCATTTGACCAAGATATTTATCTCACCCAGCATGGGTATATGTAAAAAGACACCCCAAAACACATTCCTCAACTTCTCCTGAGTACGGAGATACCAGATGTGTGACACTTTTTTGCAGCCTAGGTGGGCAAAGGGGCCCATATTCCAAAGAGCACCTTTCGGATTTCACAGGTCATTTTTTACTGAATTTGATTTCAAACTCCTTACCACACATTTGGGCCCCTAGAATGCCAGGGCAGTATAACTACCCCACAAGTGACCCCATTTTGGAAAGAAGACACCCCAAGGTATTCGCTGATGGGCATAGTGAGTTCATGGAAGTTTTTATTTTTTGTCACAAGTTAGTGGAATATGAGACTTTGTATGAAAAAAAAAAAAAAATCATCATTTTCCACTAACTTGTGACAAAAAATAAAAAATTCTAGGAACTCGCCATGCCCCTCACGGAATACCTTGGGGTGTCTTCTTTCCAAAATGGGGTCACTTGTGGGGTAGTTATACTGCCCTTGCATTCTAGGGGCCCAAATGTGTGGTAAGGAGTTTGAAATCAAATTCAGTAAAAAATGACCTTTGAAATCCGAAAGGTGCTCTTTGGAATATGGGCCCCTTTGCCCACCTAGGCTGCAAAAAAGTGTCACACATCTGGTATCTCTGTATTCAGGAGAAGTTGAGGAATGTGTTTTGGGGTGTCTTTTTACATATACCCATGCTGGGTGAGATAAATATCTTGGTCAAATGCCAACTTTGTATAAAAAAAATGGGAAAAGTTGTCTTTTGCCAAGATATTTCTCTCACCCAGCATGGGTATATATAAAATGACACCCCAAAACACATTCCCCACCTTCTCCTGAGTACGGAGATACCAGATATGTGACACTTTTTTGCAGCCTAGGTGGGCAAAGGGGCCCATATTCCAAAAAGCACCTTTCGGATTTCACAGGTCATTTTTTACAGAATTTGATTTCAAACTCCTTACCACACATTTGGGCCCCTAGAATGCCAGGGCAGTATAACTACCGCACAAGTGACCCCATTTTGGAAAGAAGAGACCCCAAGGTATTCGCTGATGGGCATAGTGAGTTCATATAACTTTTTATTTTTTGTCACAAGTTAGTGGAATATGAGACTTTGTAAGAAAAAAAAAAAAAAAAATCATAATTTTCCGCTAACTTGTGACAAAAAATAAAAAGTTCTATGAACTCACTATGCCCATCAGCGAATACCTTAGGGTGTGTACTTTCCGAAATGGGGTCATTTGTGGGGTGTTTGTACTGTCTGGGCATTGTAGAACCTCAGGAAACATGACAGGTGCTCAGAAAGTCAGAGCTGCTTCAAAAAGCGGAAATTCACATTTTTGTACCATAGTTTGTAAACGCTATAACTTTTACCCAAACCATTTTTTTTTTTACCCAAACGTTTTTTTTTTATCAAAGACATGTAGAACAATAAATTTAGAGCAAAATTTATATATGGATGTCGTTTTTTTTGCAAAATTTTACAACTGAAAGTGAAAAATGTCATTTTTTTGCAAAAAAATCGTTAAATTTCGATTAATAACAAAAAAAGTAAAAATGTCAGCAGCAATGAAATACCACCAAATGAAAGCTCTATTAGTGAGAAGAAAAGGAGGTAAAATTCATTTGGGTGGTAAGTTGCATGACCGAGCAATAAACGGTGAAAGTAGTGTAGGTCAGAAGTGTAAAAAGTGGCCTGGTCTTTCAGGGTGTTTAAGCACTGGGGGCTGAGGTGGTTAATCTTTCCTGGTAAGTTTTATCCTGCAATCCATGTACTAGTTTAGTAGCTCTTCTCTGAACTCTCTCCAAAGTATCAATATCCTTCTGGAGATATGGTCTCCAGTACTGCGCACAATACTCCAAATGAGGTCTCACTAGTGCTCTGTAGAGCGGCATGAGCACCTCCCTCTTTCTACTGGTAATTCCTCTCCCTATACACCCAAGCATTCTACTAGCATTTCCTCCTGCTCTATGACATTGTCTGCCTACCTTTAAGTCTTCTGAAATAATGACCCCTAAATCCCTTTCCTCAGATACTGAGGTTAGGACTGTATCACTGATTTTATATTCTGCTCTTGGGTTATTACGCCCCAGGTTCATTATCTTGCACTTATCAACATAAAATTTTTGTTGCCAGATTTTTGACCATTCCTCTAGTTTTCCTAAATCCTTTTCCATTTGGTGTATCCCTCCAGGAACGTCAACCCTGTTACAAATCTTTGTCGTCAGCAAAAAGACACACCTTACCATCGAGGCCTTCTGCAATTTCGCTGATAAAGATATTTAACAATATGGGTCCCAGAACAGATCTCTGAGGTACCCCACTGGTAACAAGACCATGGTTTGAATATACTCCATTGACTACAACCCTCTGTCTGTCCCTCAGCCACTGCCTAATCCATTCAACAATATGGGAGTCCAAGCTCAAAGACTGCTATTTATTGATTAGCCTTCTATGTGGGACAGTATCAAAAGCCTTACTGAAGTCTAGATAAGCGATGTCTACTGCACCTCCGCCATCTATTATTTTAGTCACCCAATCAAAAAAATCAATAAGATTAGTTTGACATGATCTCCCTGAAGTAAACCCATGCTGTTTTTCATCTTTCAATCCATGAGATTTTAGATGTTCCACAATCCTCTCCTTAAAGGGGTTATCCCACTTAGCAGTTTCATACTTACCTGCTGCCACCGCGCGTTCACTTCCTGGATTCTGGCTGGGGGCGGGCTTCATCTTGATTGAAGTCTTCTCCCGGCCGGGCCGCACGCTGGACTGAACGCGCACGCTGCCGCGCATGCGCAATGTGACTTATTTCTGGCCAGTATAGTACAGAGCCGGCGTGCGCGTTCGCAGCTCTGTACTATTCTGGCCGGGAAGAAGTCACCGTCGCGCATGCGCGGCAGCGTGCGCGTTCAGGACAGCGAGTGGCCCGGCCGGGAGAAAAGAAGAAGTCTTCTGGGCAAGCGCGACCATCGGGATTTTGCGGAAGAGCGGTGGTCGTAACCAGGGGAGACCGAGTCACAACAATAAGGTAAGTGGGGATGAATTTTCTCCTAATCGGTGGGAATTTGTTAATAAAGTATATTTACAAAAATGATCACTGTCAAATCATTAACAGATTTAACAGTGATCATTATGATGGGATAACCCCTTTAACCACCTCTGGACCACCGAACGCAGCGACGCGTCCTGGAGGTGGTCGATTCATTCCTCCTGGACGCATATACGCGTCCTCTCGCGAGACGTGAGATTTCCTGTGAACGCGCGCACACAGGCGCGCGCGTTCACAGGATCGGAAGGTAAGCGAGTGGATCTCCAGCCTGCCAGCGGCGATTGTTCGCTGGCAGGCTGGAGATGCGATTTTTTTTAACCCCTAACAGGTATATTAGACGCTGTTTTAATAACAGCGTCTAATATACCTGGTCCTCTGGTGGTCCCTTTTGTTTGGATCGACCACCAGAGGACACAGGCAGCTCAGTAATAAGTAGCACCAAGCACCACACTACACACCACAACCCCCCGTCACTTATTAACCCCTTATTCACCCCTGATCACCCCATATAGACTCCTTGATCACCCCCCTGTCATTGATCACCCCCCTGTCATTGATCACCCCCCTGTAAGGCTCCATTCAGATGTCCGTATGTGTTTTGCGGATCCGATCCATGTATCAGTGGATCCGTAAAAAACATACGGACGTCTGAATGGAGCCTTATGCCTCATTCACACATCAGTGTTTGGTCAGTGTTTTCCATCAGTGATTGTGAGGCAAAATCAGGATTGGAGCCTCCACAGACATAAAGTATAAGGGAAAGATCTGCACCTGTTCTTTGTTTAGAGCTGCACCTGGTTTTGGCTCACAATCACTGATGGAAATCACTGACCGAACACTGACTGTGTGAACGAAGCCTTACAGGGGGGTCATCAATGACAGGGGGTGATCAGGGAGTCTATATGGGGTGATCACCCCCCTGTAAGGCTCTAGTCAGTCGTCTGTATGTGTTTTGCGGATCCGATCCATGTATCCGTGGATCCGTAAAAAACATACGGACGTCTGAATGGAGCCTTACAGGGGGGTGATCACCCCATATAGACTCCCTGATCACCCCCTGTCATTGATCACCCCCCTGTCATTGATCACCCACCTGTCATTGATTACCCCCCTGTAAGGCTCCATTCAGACATTTTTTTGGCCCAAGTTAGCGGAAATTATTCTTCTTTTTTTTTTTTCTTACAAAGTCTCATTATACACTAACTTGTGTCAAAAAATAAAATCTCACATGAACTCACCATACCCCTCACGGAATCCAAATGCGTAAAATTTTTTAGACATTTATATTACAGACTTCTTCTCAGGGCCCCTAAAATGCCAGGGCAGTATAAATACCCGGTTAAAGTGTGGGAAATAGCTCACTCTCTCACAGCCACAGAGAGGTGCTCTAGTCTAAAATGATTCACCCTTCACAAGTGCAAGAAAATGTGTATAACTGGAAGACTGGCACTCTCAACACATGGGACCATATGGTTCAGTGCAAATCACAATGTTTATTAATAAGTACATAAAAAGAATAAAAAGATAAAAATATACACTAACACTGAATAATTATTAAAAAGGTTTCACACCGTATCGTGCTGATCATATAATGATGTCATAAATCATATATTTGGACACCCGATATTCAATGTTGATCCTTATATTGTTTTAGTGGCCGCTACAGGAAAAAACCATGAATGTTCACATATAAATTCCTGTAAGTGGAAAAGAAAGAAAAGGAAGTCCTCCTTATTTCTGTCCTAAATGAAGGCAGACAGTGCGAAATGTTGTTCGCTGAAATAAAGTCAATGTTTCTGCTATAGATGACTATTTCTTTCTTATGTAGGTATAGCTTGGCAATTGGCAGTAGAAATGTGCCTAGTGATCACCCACTATGTGGGCTTACCTTTCCTTAGTGCCGGTCAGTCAGTCAGGTTACTCGGGGCTCGCTGAATGCCGGCGTCCCGGCTGTTTCGCTGTCAGCGTCCCACGTGGATTTGGAGATAGACTTGTCGCTCCGGAAATGACGTGTCGGCACACAGGATAGTATTCGTTGATTTTTTTGAGCTCAACCGTTCGTTGTGGCGGCCAGAATCAGACTTACAGTGCACTGTTGTAGAAGTATTTTCTTCTCACAAATGGGTCATATTCTGATCTCCTATTTGGATCTCTTGGTTTCAACGCTATAACTTTTACCCAAACATTTTTTCTCGCCCATATTCCTTGGGGGACACAGGAAACCATGGGTATAGCTCTGCTCTCTAGGAGGCGTGACACTAAGTGAAAGCTGTAAGCCCCTCCTCCATCAGCTATACCCTTCAGCCTGGAGAAGAGACTGCCAGTTTTTGCTTAGTGTCCAAGGAGGCAAGACACCCCCTGCTTATGCAGGGTTGTTTTCCTATGACTTTTTATTTTTGCGTTATTTGTTGTTTTTAATTCGATTTTTTTTCTACCTACAGGGACAACAGAGGCGCATTAGACCCCTCTGTTTCTCCCGGGGTTGAGTTGCGCCAGTGCCGGTAATTCCGCACTGCTGCCTCCCCCACAGAAGACAAGGTGGACCAGGGCAGCCTCGCTCCCCTGCGTCCCGCCAGCTCAGAGTCGTCCGCACGCCAAGTCCCTCCCCCGGCTTCCTGCCACTGCGGTGCCAGGAGCTGAAGGGGCGACCCCCGCTGGATGGACTGAGGGCGAAGACAGCGTATGGTGAGAGTGGCTGCTCCAGCCTCCCCTTCCTCCCTCCCACCGCTGCTACAGGCCTCCTGGGCTCCCATGGCCACTGCTACATCCCCCTTGGCCACTGCTACATGGCCACTGCTACATCGTGCGCCCACCCCCCGCCCCCACCCGCCCCCCGCCACCCCGGGCATATCGGGACCGTTACCGGGCAGGGGAAGTTATCTGGGCAAGTCCTTGGCAGGGACGCTGCCTTCAGGGGACGGCTGCAGGAAAAAAGCAAGCCGTCTGCCACATCCAGGCGCGGCGGGGGCCGCTTACTTGGCGTGAACGGCGCCATTTCAGGCCGGCACTTCATCATCCTTGGGGGTTAAAATCATTTTGCCGCGCGCGCGCGGCTCTGCTTCTTCTTCTTCAGCGCGGCAGAGGGGGGGCGGAGCTTCCTACATGCGCTCCGCTACTTCCGGTTTCATCGGGCTCCACTTCTCAGGGCTGCGTGGAATCCTCTCTGCCGTGCGATCCTGAAGCCATTCATCTCCGTGCTGCTGCCTCTCCTCCACAGCCTCCTCAGTCTGTTCCCCTTACCGCTGCCACTTGCATCATCCGGTTCTGGTAGGACTGTTAACCCCCTCCGTGCCACCACTTTTCTTGGGGTCTCCCACTTTAAGTGAAACATCTTTTTTTCCACCATGTCAGACCCTTCTGCAGCCGCCAAGCCTTGGTACCATGCCTGTACTGCTTGTAGGGAACCCTTTCCCCGGGGGCAGTCTGATCCGCACTGTACTGCATGCCGAGCTCCACCGCAGCCTCAGTCGCCCGCTGTGTCGCTCCCTGCTTCCTCTGACCCGCCTGACTGGGCTAGATCCCTGTCCCAGGCCGTGGAAAGCCTCACTCATGTCGTGGGCCGCCTAATAGACAGGCCACCTACCCCGCAGGACGCCTCTCTGACTGTCGCGCCCTCCGGGTCCACTGCTTCTGCCGCTGCAGCGGGTTCACTCTCTCTTAGTGACCCCTCCCGAGCTAGGCACTCTCAGAAGCGTATTAGAGTAGAGCGAGCCTCCTCCTCTGAGGCCTCACTCTCCCCGCCACGCGTGCGCACCCAGACGAGCCTCTCCTCTCCAAAGGATTCGCTCTCTGAAGGTGAATTGGCGGTTTCAGATTTGGAAATGGACTCGGCCCTGCCGTCCAAGCTAGCCTCAGCAATGGGTCAGCTCATCTCTGATATTCATGACACCTTTAAGGTGCAGGATGATCCCCCTAGCTCTGACGCAGCTAGCGTCTCCTTTATCAGACCCAGGCAGGCCTCAAAAGTCTTTCCAATTCACTCTGATTTCTCCTCTGTGGTGTCTAAGGCTTGGGCTCGCCTGGACGCCCGTTTTGTCAGCCCCAAGAAGCTGGACATTTGCTATCCCTTTCCAGCCGATGTCGTGGCCACATGGTCTTCCCCACCCAAGGTGGACCCCCCTGTGGCCCGGCTGTCAAAGAACACGGCCATCCCTGTTCCCGACGGGTCCTCTCTTCAGTCAGCGGAGGACCGTCGCATGGAGACCCTTTCCAAGGGCATTTTTGCTGCCTCCGGTTCTGCTCTCAGACCGGTTTTTGCCTCTGCTTGGGCAGGGAAAGCAATCTCTGCTTGGGGTGCGCAGCTGGAACAGGAGTTGGACTCGGACGTCCCCATCCAGGACCTACGTTCCTTGGCCCAGCTTATTATTCGGGCCGGGAATTTTGTTTGTGAGGCCTCCCTTGATGCGGGAGCCCTTATTGCACGCTCCTCCGCCCTGGCAGTTTCCGTCAGGAAGGAGCTCTGGCTGAAGGTTTGGAAAGCGGACGCTGCCTCCAAACGTTCCTTGGCGGGGCTACCGTTTGCGGGTTCCCGCCTTTTCGGGGTCCGCCTAGACGAACTTATTTCGGAGGCCACGGGTGGTAAAAGCACCCATCTTCCTCAACCCCAAGCAAGGGGCGCCCCCCGCGGACGCCCTGGTGCGTCTCGTTTTCGGTCCTCCCGCAGGGCCTCTGGGGCCCCCACCACAGCTGCCGCTTCGGCTCCTCCCCAGGACAAGCGTAGGAAGCCGTTTTTTCGGGCCCAGCCCTCCTGGCGCAAGCCGCAGGCTGCCCGCACACCCGCAGCAAAGCAGTCCTCTGCCTGAAGGCGCGCCCCCACCCACCCGGGTGGGGGGCCGGCTCCTCCTTTTCAGGGACGTCTGGATGGCTCACGTCTCCGACGCCTGGGCCCTCGAAATTGTGTCCTCCGGATACAAAATCGAATTTGCATCCTTCCCTCCAGATCGGTTTTTTCGCTCCCGCCCGCCGCTGGACCCGAAAAGCGCGGCTGCGTTCTCCGCGGCCGTTCAAGCCTTACTGGACAGGGGGGTGATTACCCCCGTTCCTCTAGAGGAAAGGTTCCAAGGGTTCTACTCGAACCTCTTTGTAGTTCCCAAGAAGGGAGGTTCGGTGCGGCCCATTTTGGACCTCAAAAAGCTCAACCGTTTTCTCCTCCTTCGACGCTTTCGGATGGAGTCCCTCCGTTCCGCGGTGGCTTCCCTGGAGCAGGGAGATTTCATGTCTTCCATCGATATACAGGATGCCTACCTCCATGTTCCGGTAGCCCGGTGTCACCATCGCTTCCTCCGATTCGCCGTGGGGGACCTCCACTTCCAGTTTGTCGCCCTTCCCTTTGGGCTGGCAACTGCCCCCCGGGTGTTCACCAAGGTCCTGGCCCCGGTTTTGGCCTTACTCCGTTCCAGGGGTGTTTTTCTGCTACCGTACTTGGACGATATCCTCATCAAGGCTCCGTCCCTTTCTCAAGCGGTTGCCAGCGTGGATCTCACTCTAGAGACTCTGGCGAGGTTCGGTTGGGTCATCAACTTCCCCAAGTCCTCCCTTCCCCCCTCCAGACAGCTAGTCTTCCTGGGAATGCTTTTAGACACAGGAGCGGCGGAGGTACGTCTTCCCTCGGAAAAACGTCTGACCCTCCGTGGGGCGGTTCGGGGTCTCCTTCTCCACCGTCGACCGTCCTTCCGCTTCTGCTTGCGGGTCTTGGGGCAGATGGTTGCCTGCTTCGAGGCGATCCCATTTGCGCAGTTTCACTCCCGCCCTCTCCAACGGGCGATCATCTCCTCCTGGGACAAATCGCCGGAGTCTCTGGATCATCCCTTCCGTCTATCGCCTCCAGTGCGGTCATCTCTCCGCTGGTGGTTACAGTCCCCTCTTCTGGGCAGGTCCTTTCTGCCACTCAACTGGTTGGTGGTTACAACCGATGCCAGTCTCTTGGGCTGGGGAGGCGTGTTTCCTCCCCGATCCGTCCAGGGCATTTGGTCTCCATCGGAGTCCAAACTCTCGATCAATGTCCTGGAGCTGAGAGCGGCCCTTCTGTCTCTACGACACTGGACTCATCTGCTGAAGGGTCATCCTGTTCGTGTACAATCGGACAACGCCACGGCTGTGGCGTACATAAACCACCAGGGGGGCACTCGCAGCGCTGCAGCAATGCGGGAGGTCACCAGCATTCTCCGTTGGGCGGAAGCCCACGTCCCGGCCCTATCTGCAATTTTTATTCCAGGGGTGGACAATTGGGCGGCGGACTTCCTCAGTCGCACCACCGTCGACCCCGGCGAGTGGTCTCTTCACCCGGAGGTATTCGAGGCCATTTGCCTTCGTTGGGGCATACCGGACGTGGACCTCATGGCCTCAAAATTCAATCACAAGGTCCCCGCCTATCTGTCCAGGGCCAGGGATCCGGGAGCTTGCGGAGCCGACGCCCTCGTTCTTCCTTGTCGAGGCTTCGCGCGCACATATATATTCCCTCCCATCCCTCTCCTGCCCAAGGTCCTTCGGAAGATAGCGGCGGAAGGCGTCTCGGTGATTCTGGTCGCTCCGGACTGGCCCCGCCGGTCTTGGTATGCTGACCTCATGCTGCTCCTGGCAGACGCGCCCTGGCCGCTGCCCGCCAGGGAAGATCTTCTCTCTCAGGGACCGATCTTCCACCCGCGTTTAGGGTCCCTACGTTTGACGGCGTGGTTGTTGAGACCACCGTCCTGACGCGTAGGGGTTTTTCTGCGGACGTCGTCCGCACCATGATCCGCGCCCGTAAGCCGTCCTCTTCTAGGATCTATTATAGGACCTGGAGGACCTTTTTGGGGTTCTGTGCCAATCTGGGGATTCCTCCGCTCCGCTTTTCTCTCCCCACCGTTTTGTCCTTCCTGCAGAGCGGACTGGCCCAAGGGCTGGGCCTTAGTTCTTTGAAGGGTCAGGTGTCTGCGCTGTCCATTTTGTTTCAGCGCCCACTGGCCCCCCTTGGTCCTGTCAAGATCTTCCTTCAGGGCGTGGCTCACGCGGTTCCCCCGTACCGTCCTCCGGTACCGCCCTGGGACCTGAACCTGGTTCTCTCAGCGCTCCAGGCTTCCCCTTTCGAGCCTCTGCGGACGGTTTCCTTGCGACTTCTGTCCTGCAAGGTTATTTTCCTTGTAGCCGTCACCTCTCTTCGGAGGGTGTCCGAATTGGCTGCACTCTCCTGTCTGGAACCTTTCCTAGTGTTCCACCAGGACAAGGTGGTTCTTCGTCCGGTCCCTTCCTTCCTTCCTAAGGTGGTCTCCGCCTTTCATCTGAACGAGGACATCGTTCTCCCCTCTTTGTGTCCTTCCCCTTCCCACCCGCGGGAGAGGAAGCTTCATCGCCTGGACGTTGTCAGGGCGCTCAAGATTTACCTGGAAGTAACCAGCTCTTTCAGGCATACTGACTCGCTCTTTGTGGTCCCGGAAGGGTCGCGCAGAGGGATGGCGGCATCCAAAGTGGCTATCGCCCGTTTTGTCAAGATGGCTGTTACTGAGGCTTATCTCGCCAAGGGCAAGGTTCCGCCCCTTGGTGTTACCGCTCACTCCACTAGAGCGGTCGGGGCTTCCTGGGCTCAGAGGAATCGGGCTTCTACGGAGCAGATTTGCAAGGCGGCCACTTGGTCCTCCTTGCACACCTTCACCAAGTTCTACAGGGTGCATACTCATGCGTCGGCTGACGCTGCTTTAGGCCGTCTGGTGTTGCAGGCGGCAGTTGATTGATGCCTCTGGTGTTGGTTGAGTTTGTTCTGGTCCCTCCCTTCTGGGACTGCTCTGGAACGTCCCATGGTTTCCTGTGTCCCCCAAGGAATATGGGCGAGAAAAGGAGACTTTTGTATTACTTACCAGTAAAGTCTGTTTCTCGCTCTTCCTTGGGGGACACAGCACCCGCCCTTCATTTGGGTTACAGTTGTGGTTCCGGCTTGGTTGCCCCCGTTGGGGCTCGACAGTTCTTTTTCCGGTTGGTGGTTATCTTTCACTACTTGGACACGCAACTGGCAGTCTCTTCTCCAGGCTGAAGGGTATAGCTGATGGAGGAGGGGCTTACAGCTTTCACTTAGTGTCACGCCTCCTAGAGAGCAGAGCTATACCCATGGTTTCCTGTGTCCCCCAAGGAAGAGCGAGAAAGAGACTTTACTGGTAAGTAATACAAAAGTCTCCTTTTTATCAAAGACATGTAGAACAATAAATTTTGAGAAAAATTTATATATGGATGTCGTTTTTTTTGCAAAATTTTACAACTGAAAGTGAAAAATGTCATTTTTTGCAAAAAAAATCGTTAAATTTTGATTAATAACAAAAAAAGTAAAAATGTCAGCAGCAATGAAATACCACCAAATGAAAGCTCTATTAGTGAGAAGAAAAGGAGGTAAAATTCATTTGGGTGTAAGTTGCATGACCGAGCAATAAACTGTGAAAGTAGTGTAGGTCAGAAGTGTAAAAAGTGGCCTGGTCATTAAGGGTGGTTAAGTATGGTTTCCATGAATTTCCCCACTATTGATGTCAGGCTTACTGGCCTATAGTTGCCCGATTCCTCTCTACTACCTTTCTTGTGAATGGGCAAGACATTTGCTAATTTCCAATCTTCTGGGACGACTCCTGTTACCAGTGATTGGTTAAATATCAATATCAATCAATAGGGCAAAGGGCTTACTGTGCTTTGGAGGATATAAGTGGAATTCCCCCCCCCCCCCCTCCTTCCCAGACGATTTTAGATGTTCCCATCTCAGGAATAAATAGTGGATAAGTTAGTAGCCCATAATAGCAATGTCTTTACCCCTCTGATTTTTCAGACTGGAGCTCTGGTCGTGTTTGTAATTTAAGTTTTATGTAGTCTCCTATCCCTCTCCCCCTTGACTTACTTCTGACCGGATACAGCTTCGTGGGTGGCGCTGAGGTGCACAAAATGCCTGGGTGTTTTTATCCCCCCCACACTTATTGCACCTCTATTCTTCGGGAGTTGGGAGATACCATAATTGTGTAGATGTATCTTAGCAGGCAAAACACATACAGTGTTATTTAAACTTTTACGAAGTACAAAGTTGTATAGTAATCCACACTTTTCTGTTGGAGGTTTTTGGCTAGTTATAATAGCCTCCTATTTGTCTGTCTCGTCCAGTGTCTTCCCCCAGTCTGTTGTCCCTCCCTTCTTTCCTCCCCCTCCTTCCTACCACATTATTTTTCTCTTTAATAAAACTTATTGGGACTAGTACCTTATAACAGATTTCATTCTTTCCTAGAGAAACCAAGCAGAGTCATCACTTATATCAAGAGGTACTTATGGCATAGATTAATATCACCACTCTAAATATAAAAGGCTTAAACTCGCCTGCTAAGAGGCGCCATACCATTTTTATATTACGTAAACTCAAAACCAGTATAGCTTTCCACCAAGAAACCCACTTTAAAATAAATAGAATCCTTAAACTCCCTAATCATTACTTTGACCAATGGTTCCATAGTTGCCAGGAGACTTCCTGTACAAAAGGGCTAACAATTGCATTCCACAAATCTATCCCTTTCCAAGTCTCACAACAGTTTACTGATGCTGAGGGAAGAGTCCTGTTTCTTAAAGGGTCTGTGGCCTTTGAGAGATTCACTTTTGCTTATATTTATGTTCCTAATACAAAGCAGATCCAGGTGCTGGAGGATTTAAAAATGTTTGCAGAAGGCCAGATTATCTTGGGAGGCGATTTAAATCTAGTTTTGAACCCAATGCTGAATTCATCATCACAGCGTTCCAGTATCTCTCAGAGCAATTGGAAAGCTTCATGCCAAACTACAGGAAGTACGGTAGGTTTAATTGATTTGTGGAGACAACTTGATCCTCAAACAAGGGACTATACTTTTAGGTCAATAACACACAATTCTTTCCAATGACTAGACCACATTCTAGCCACAAAATCAGTGTTATTACAGACAAAATTAGCCTCCATTGGTAATATTACCATTTCGGACCATGCTCCTTGCTGTATTACACTCTCCATGATGCATCTATCCAAAATAGAATGGTCATGGAGTCTAAATGAGTCCCTCCTTGATAATGAAAAGGTTTGCCAGGAAATCAACAAACACCTTAGGGATTATTTTGACTTAAACTCAGCAGAGGAGGTGAAGGTGCCAATAGTCTGGGAGGTGCAGAAAGTATACATCAGGGGAATTCTTATAGCTCTTGGTTCAAAACTAAAAAGAGATTAACAAAAAGAAGTAGATAGTATACTACAGTCGTGGCCAAAAGTTTTGAGAATGACACAAATATTAGTTTTACAAAGTTTGCTGCTAAACTGCTTTTAGATCTTTGTTTCAGTTGTTTCTGTGATGTAGATTACATGACATTTATGCAAAGAGTCAGTATTTGCAGTGTTGGCCCTTCTTTTTCAGGACCTCTGCAATTCGACTGGGCATGCTCTCAATCAACTTCTGGGCCAATTCCTGACTGATAGCAACCCATTCTTTCATAATCACTTCTTGGAGTTTGTCAGAATTAGTGGGTTTTTGTTTGTCCACCCGCCTCTTGAGGATTGACCACAAGTTCTCAATGGGATTAAGATCTGGGGAGTTTCCAGGCCATGGACCCAAAATGTCAACGTTTTGGTCCCCGAGCCACTTAGTTATGACTTTTGCCTTATGGCACGGTGCTCCATCGTGATGGAAAATGCATTGTTCTTCACCAAACTGTTGTTGGATTGTTGGAAGAAGTTGCTGTTGGAGGGTGTTTTGGTACCATTCTTTATTCATGGCTGTGTTTGAGGGCAAAATTGTGAGTGAGCCCACTCCCTTGGATGAGAAGCAACCCCACACATGAATGGTCTCAGGATGCTTTACTGTTGGCATGACACAGGACTGATGGTAGCGCTCACCTTTTCTTCTCCGGACAAGCCTTTTTCCAGATGCCCCAAACAATCGGAAAGAGGCTTCATCAGAGAATATGACTTTGCCCCAGTCCTCAGCAGTCCATTCACCATACTTTCTGCAGAAGATAAATCTGTCCCTGATGTTTTTTTTGGAGAGAAGTGGCTTCTTTGCTGCCCTTCTTGACACCAGGCCATCTTCCAAAAGTCTTCGCCTCACTGTGCGTGCAGATGCGCTCACACCTGCCTGCTGCCATTCCTGAGCAAGCTCTGCACTGGTGGCACTCCGATCCCGCAGCTGAATCCTCTTTAGGAGACGATCCTGGCACTTGCTGGACTTTCTTGGACGCCCTGAAGCCTTCTTAACCACCTCAGCCCCCAGTGCTTAAACACCCTGAAAGACCAGGCCACTTTTTACACTTCTGACCTACACTACTTTCACCGTTTATTGCTCGGTCATGCAACTTACCACCCAAATGAATTTTACCTCCTTTTCTTCTCACTAATAGAGCTTTCATTTGGTGGTATTTCATTGCTGCTGACATTTTTACTTTTTTTGTTATTAATCGAAATTTAACGATTTTTTTGCAAAAAAATGACATTTTTCACTTTCAGTTGTAAAATTTTGCAAAAAAAAACGACATCCATATATAAATTTTGCTCTAAATTTATTGTTCTACATGTCTTTGATTAAAAAAAAATGTTTGGGTAAAAAAAAAATGGTTTGGGTAAAAGTTATAGCGTTTACAAACTATGGTACAAAAATGTGAATTTCCGCTTTTTGAAGCAGCTCTGACTTTCTGAGCACCTGTCATGTTTCCTGAGGTTCTACAATGGCCAGACAGTACAAACACCCCACAAATGACCCCATTTCGGAAAATACACACCCTAAGGTATTCGCTGATGGGCATAGTGAGTTCATAGAACTTTTTATTTTTTGTCACAAGTTAGCGGAAAATGATGATCTTTTTCTTTTTTTTTTTTTTTCTTACAAAGTCTCATATTCCACTAACTTGTGACAAAAAATAAAAACTTCCATGAACTCACTATGCCCATCACGAAATACCTTGGGGTCTCTTCTTTCCAAAATGGGGTCACTTGTGGGGTAGTTATACTGCCCTGGCATTCTAGGGGCCCAAATGTGTGGTAAGGAGTTTGAAATCAAATTCTGTAAAAAATGACGAGTGAAATCCGAAAGGTGCTCTTTGGAATGTGGGCCCCTTTGCCCACCTAGGCTGCAAAAAAGTGTCACACATCTGGTATCTCCGTATTCAGTAGAAGTTGGGGAATGTGTTTTGGGGTGTCTTTTTACATATACCCATGCTGGGTGAGATAAATATCTTGGTCAAATGCCAACTTTGTATAAAAAAATGGGAAAAGTTGTCTTTTGCCAAGATATTTCTCTCACCCAGCATGGGTATATGTAAAAAGACACCCCAAAACACATTCCCCACCTTCTCCTGAGTACGGAGATACCAGATGTGTGACACTTTTTTGCAGCCTAGATGGGCAAAGGGGCCCACATTCCAAAGAGCACCTTTCGAATTTCACTCGTCATTTTTTACAGAATTTGATTTCAAACTCCTTACCACACATTTGGGCCCCTAGAATGCCAGGGCAGTATAACTACCCCACAAGTGACCCCATTTTGGAAAGAAGAGACCCCAGGGTATTCGCTGATGGGCATAGTGAGTTCATGGAAGTTTTTATTTTTTGTCACAAGTTAGTGGAATATGAGACTTTGTATGAAAAAAAAAAAAAAAAAAAAAAATCATCATTTTCCACTAACTTGTGACAAAAAATAAAAAATTCTAGGAACTCGCCATGCCCCTCACGGAATACCTTGGGGTGTCTTCTTTCCAAAATGGGGTCACTTGTGGGGTAGTTATACTGCCCTGGCATTTTCCAGGGGCCCTAATGTGTGGTAAGTAGGTAAATGACCAGTGAAATCCGAAAGGTGCTCTTTGGAATGTGGGCCCCTTTGCCCACCTAGGCTGCAAAAAAGTGTCACACATCTGGTATCGCCGTATTCAGGAGACGTTGGGGAATGTGTTTTGGGGTGTCTTTTTACATATACCCATGCTGGGTGAGATAAATATCTTGGTCAAATGCCAACTTTGTATAAAAAAATGGGAAAAGTTGTCTTTTGCCAAGATATTTCTCTCACCCAGCATGGGTATATGTAAAATGACACCCCAAAACACATTCCCCACCTTCTCCTGAGTACGGAGATACCAGATGTGTGACACTTTTTTGCAGCCTAGGTGGGCAAAGGGGCCCATATTCCAAAGAGCACCTTTCGGATTTCACTCGTCATTTTTTACAGAATTTGATTTCAAACTCCTTACCACACATTTGGGCCCCTAGAATGCCAGGGCAGTATAACTACCCCACAAGTGACCCCATTTTGGAAAGAAGAGACCCCAGGGTATTCGCTGATGGGCATAGTGAGTTCATGGAAGTTTTTATTTTTTGTCACAAGTTAGTGGAATATGAGACTTTGTATGAAAAAAAAAAAAAAAAAAAAAATCATCATTTTCCACTAACTTGTGACAAAAAATAAAAAATTCTAGGAACTCGCCATGCCCCTCACGGAATACCTTGGGGTGTCTTCTTTCCAAAATGGGGTCACTTGTGGGGTAGTTATACTGCCCTGGCATTTTCCAGGGGCCCTAATGTGTGGTAAGTAGGTAAATGACCAGTGAAATCCGAAAGGTGCTCTTTGGAATGTGGGCCCCTTTGCCCACCTAGGCTGCAAAAAAGTGTCACACATCTGGTATCGCCGTATTCAGGAGACGTTGGGGAATGTGTTTTGGGGTGTCTTTTTACATATACCCATGCTGGGTGAGAGAAATATCTTGGCAAAAGACAACTTTTTCCATTTTTTTATACAAAGTTGGCATTTGACCAAGATATTTATCTCACCCAGCATGGGTATATGTAAAATGACACCCCAAAACACATTCCCCAACTTCTCCTGAGTACGGCGATACCAGATGTGTGACACTTTTTTGCAGCCTAGATGCGCAAAGGGGCCCAAATTCCTTTTAGGAGGGCATTTTTAGACATTTGGATACCAGACTTCTTCTCACGCTTTGGGGCCCCTAGAATGCCAGGGCAGTATAAATACCCCACATGTGACCCCATTTTGGAAAGAAGACACCCCAAGGTATTCAATGAGGGGCATGGCGAGTTCATAGAAATTTTTTTTTTTTGGCACAAGTTAGCGGAAATTGATATTTTTTATTTTTTTCTCACAAAGTCTCCCGTTCCGCTAACTTGGGACAAAAATTTCAATCTTTCATGGACTCAATATGCCCCTCACGGAATACCTGGGGGTGTCTTCTTTCCGAAATGGGGTCACATGTGGGGTATTTATACTGCCCTGGCATTCTAGGGGTCCTAAAGCGTGAGAAGAAGTCTGGAATATAAATGTCTAAAAAATTTTACGCATTTGGATTCCGTGAGGGGTATGGTGAGTTCATGTGAGATTTTATTTTTTGTCACAAGTTAGTGGAATATGTGACTTTGTAAGAAAAAAAAAATAATTCCGCTAACTTGGGCCAAAAAAAAGACTGAATGCAGCCTTACAGAGGGGGGGGGGGGGGGGGGGGATCAATGACAGGGGGGGTGATCAATGACAGGGGGGTGATCAGGGAGTCTATATGGGGTGATTACCCAACTGTCATTGATCACCCCCCTGTAAGGCTGCATTCAGACGTCCGTATGATTTTTACGGATCCGATCAGTCTATCAGTGGATCCGTAAAAATCATGCGGACATCTGAATGGAGCTTTACAGGGGGGTGATCAATGACAGAGGGGTAATCAATGACAGGGGGGTGATCAGGGAGTCTATATGGGGTGATCACCACAGTCATTGATCACTCCCCTGTAAGGCTGCATTCAGACGTCCGTATGATTTTTACGGATCCGATCAGTCTATCAGTGGATCCGTAAAAATCATGCGGACATCTGAATGGAGCTTTACAGGGGGGTGATCAATGACAGAGGGGTAATCAATGACAGGGGGGTGATCAGGGAGTCTATATGGGGTGATCACCACAGTCATTGATCACTCCCCTGTAAGGCTGCATTCAGACGTCCGTATGATTTTTACGGATCCGATCAGTCTATCAGTGGATCCGTAAAAATCATGCGGACATCTGAATGGAGCTTTACAGGGGGGTGATCAATGACAGAGGGGTAATCAATGACAGGGGGGTGATCAGGGAGTCTATATGGGGTGATCACCACAGTCATTGATCACTCCCCTGTAAGGCTGCATTCAGACGTCCGTATGATTTTTACGGATCCGATCAGTCTATCAGTGGATCCGTAAAAATCATGCGGACATCTGAATGGAGCTTTACAGGGGGGTGATCAATGACAGAGGGGTAATCAATGACAGGGGGGTGATCAGGGAGTCTATATGGGGTGATAACCACAGTCATTGATCACTCCCCTGTAAGGCTGCATTCAGACGTCCGTATGATTTTTACGGATCCGATCAGTCTATCAGTGGATCCGTAAAAATCATGCGGACATCTGAATGGAGCTTTACAGGGGGGTGATCAATGACAGGGGGGTAATCAATGACAGGGGGGTGATCAGGGAGTCTATATGGGGTGATCAGGGGTGATCAAGGGCTAATAAGGGGTTAATAAGTGACGGGGGGGGGGGGGGGTGTAGTGTAGTGGTGCTTGGTGCAACATATTACTGAGCTGCCTGTGTCCTCTGGTGGTCGATCCAAACAAAGGGGACCACCAGAGGACCAGGTAGCAGGTATATTAGACGCTGTTATCAAAACAGCGTCTAATATACCTGTTAGGGGTTAAAAAAATCACATCTCCAGCCTGCCAGCGAACGATCGCCGCTGGCAGGCTGGAGATCCACTCTCTTACCTTCCGATCCTGTGAACGCGCGCGCCTGTGTGCGCGCGTTCACAGGAAATCTCGCGTCTCGCGAGAGGACGCACCGGCGCGTCCACCCAGAACAACAGGACCGCCGCAAAGACGCAATCCTGCGTACGGCGGTCCTGAGGTGGTTAACAAGAATTGAACCTCTTTCCTTGAAGTTCTTGATGATCCTATAAATTGTTGATTGAGGTGCAATCTTAGTAGCCACAATATCCTTGCCTGTGAAGCCATTTTTATGCAATGGACAATGGAAGAACAATGATTTCAAGCATCACCCTCCTTTTAACATGTCAAGTCTGCCATTTTAACCCAATCAGCCTGACATAATGATCTCCAGCCTTGTGCTCGTCAACATTCTCACCTGAGTTAACAAGACCATTACTGAAATGATTTCAGCAGGTCCTTTAATGATAGCAATGAAATGCAGTGGAAAGTTTCTTTTTGGATTAAGTTAATTTTCATGGCAAAGAAGGATTATGCAATTCATCTGATCACTCTTCATAACATTCTGGAGTATATGCAAATTGCTATTATAAAAACTTAAGCAGCAACTTTTCCAATTTCCAATATTTATGTAATTCTCAACTTTTTACCACGACTGTACAGCAAATTGCTGCAGTGGAGAGGATCCAGAAAAAATCAAAATCCCTACCCTTGCAAGACGAACTGGTATCGCTGAGAGCAAAGCTTAAATTCGATTCCTTCAACTAAATAGTACTTATACTTTAAACACCTCATATATGCATATGGGGATAGAGGGGGTAGATTAATGTCCTCCCTCCTCAAAACAGTCAGAGCCAAAACCTTCATTCACAAACTCAAAACTGAATCTGGTAAAATGGTCACCTCTACTGAGGAGATTGTGAATGCTTTCCATCGCTTTTATTCTAAGCTATACAACTTGAATAAACTAGATGCAACTTGAATAAACTAGATGATGCAGATTTAGACTCAAGAGCTATGGAAGCCACCCAGAAATTCTTGCATACCTTGAAACTCCCTTCCCTTGCCCCTTGAGCAGCATTAGACCTGGTCCACCCCTTTTCAGAAGAAGAAATCAAACAGGTTATATGGAGCTTCTCGCCCAAAAAGAGCCCAGGACCTGATGGTTTCCCCCTGCCCTATTTCAAAATCTTCCATTAAATTTTGGTCCCTCACTTAACAAGGATCTGTAATGTTCTTCTCTCGGGGAGCGTCCTTTCTAGACAACCTCAAGAAGCTTTTATTACATTGATACCCAAGGAGGGAAAAGATCCCACGGAATGCGCCAGTTATAGGCCAATCTCCCTACTGAACCAAGATCTAAAAATCTGGGCTAAACTACTCGCCAACAGGATTAGATCCATCATTCCCTCTCTAGTAGGCCCCGAACAAGTCGGTTTTGTCCAGGGGAGAGAGGGGAAAACAAACACAGGTAGACTTTACATGCAATTAACACAGCCCACATCACTAAAACGCCACTAGTCCTTCTCGGCATTGATGCCGAGAAGGCTTTTGATAGGGTAAATGGGATTTCATGGAAGCTACTCTACGTAAGTTTGCTTTTCCACAGCCTTTGATACATGCAATTTTTATGCTATATCAGGCTCCCCATGCGCAATATAAATGGCACACTTTCACCAGTATTTTTTATTTCACGAACGGAACCAGACAAGTGTGCCCTTTGTCCCACTCCCTATTTGTTCTAGTAATGGAAATCTTGCTCTAAAGTGTCAGGGAACATAAACACATACATGTATCTTTAGGGGGGAGACAGCTGAAATTTTTAGCTTTTGCTGACGATCTATTGTTTCTAACGATAAATCCTACTAACAGTCTTCCGGAGATCGCACAGTTATTGCAAGACTCCGGCTTTATGTCTAACTATAAGGTCAACTCTACCAAGTCAGAGGTACTAAATATTTCTGTTCCCCGGGCATTGGTGCCAGGCTTAAGGTTGAACACTACTTTTGCTTAGGCTCCTTCATCCATTACCTATTTAGGTGTGCGTGTTTCTAGAGACCTCTCAGATCTCTATCATTTGAACTACTCTACTTTGCTAATGGAGAATGGAGCTTACTGAAATCCTTTGAGAAATTGTGGATCTCCTGGCTTGGGGAGATGTCCAAGTTTTTCTGGAAAAATAAGAGATCACGATTGGCACATTCTTTAACCCCTTAAGGACTCAGCCCTATTTCACCTTAAGGACTTGGCCATTTTTTGCAAATCTGACCAGTGTCACTTTAAGTGCTGTTAACTTTAAAATGCTTTTACTTACCCAGGCCGTTCTGAGATTGTTTTTTCGTCACATATTGTACTTCATGACACAACAAAAATTGGGTCAAAAAAGTTAATTTTTTTGCATAAAATAATACCAAATTTACCAAAAATTTTGAAAAATTTGCAAATTTCAAAGTTTCAGTTTCTCTACTTCTGTAATACATAGTAATACCCCCAAAAATTGTGATGACTTTACATTCCCCATATGTCTACTTCATGTTTTGTATCATTTTGGGAATGATATTACATTTTTTGGGGATGTTACATAGCTTAGAAGTTTAGAAGCAAATTTTCAAATTTTTATGAAATTTTCCAAATCCCACTTTTTATGGACCAGTTCAGGTCTCAAGTCAGTTTGTGAGGCTTACGTAATAGAAACCATCCAAAAATGACCCCATTCTAGATTTTTTTTTTTTCCTATATAATCAATTTTTTTCCAGGAAAAAAGCAAGAGTTAACTGCCAAAAAAAACTCTATGGGTTGCCCTGATTCTGTAGTTTACAGAAACACCCCATATGTGGTCGTAAACTACTGTTTGGCCAAACGGGAGGATATAGAAGGAGGGGAACGCCATATGGTTTTTGCAAGGCAGATTTTGCAGGACTGGTTTTGTTTATACCATGTCCCATTTCAAGCCCCCCGTTGCACCCCTAGAATAGAAATTTCAAAAAAGTGACTCCATCTAAGAAAGTACACCCCTCAAGGTATTCAAAACTGGTTTTACAAACTTTGTTAACCCTTTAGGTGTTCCACAAGAGTTAATGGCAGGTGGAGAAACAATTTTGGAATTTCTATTTTTTGGAAAATTTTACATTTTAACCCATTTTTTCCAGTAATAAAGTAAGGGTTAACTGCCAAACAAAACTCAATATGGGTTGCCCTGATTCTGTAGTTTGCAAAAACACCCCATATGTGGTCCTAAACTACTGTTTTGCCAAACGGGAGGACATAGAAAGAGGGGAACGCCATATGGGTTTTGGAAGGCAGATTTTGCAGGACTGGTTTTGTTTATACCATGTCCCATTTCAAGCCCCCCGTTGCACCCCTAGAATAGAAATTTCAAAAAAGTGACTCCATCTAAGAAAGTACACCCCTCAAGGTATTCAAAACTGGTTTTACAAACTTTGTTAACCCTTTAGGTGTTCCACAAGAGTTAATGGCAGATGGAGAGACAATTTTTGAATTTCAATTTTTTGGGAAAATTTTCCATTTTAACCCTTACTTTATTACTGGAAAAAATGGGTTAACAGCCAAACAAAACTCAATATGGGTTGCCCTGATTCTGTAGTTTGCAGAAACACCCCATATGTGGTCGTAAACTACTATTTGGCTAAATGGCAGGACATAGAAGAAGGGGAACGCCATATGGTTTTTGGAAGGCAGATTTTGCTGAATGCTGGACTGGTTTATTTACACCATGTACCCTTTCAAGCCCGCTGATGCACCCCTAGAGTAGAAACTCCATAAAAGTGACCCCATCTAGGAAACTACGGGATAAGGTGGTTGTTGTTTTGGCACTATTTTAGGGGTAAATATGATTTTTGGTTGCTCTATATTACACTTTTTTGAAGCAAGGTAACAAAAAATGTAAATTCTAAAATTGTTTCTACATTCGCTATTTAGTTTTGTGGAACACCTAAAGGGTTAACAAAGTTTGTAAAATAACTTTTGAATACCTTGAGGGGTGTAGTTTCTTAGATGGGGTCACTTTTTGGGAGTTTCTAGTCTAGGCTACATCAGGGGGGCTTCTAATGGGACATGGTGTAAAAAAAAAACAGTCCATCAAAATCTGCCTCCCAGAAACCATATGGCGTTCCCTTCGTTCTATGCCCTGCCGTGTGGCTACATAGCCATTTACGACCACATATGGGGTGCTTCTGCAAACTCCAGAATCAGGGCAATAAATATTTAGTTTTGTTTGGCTGTTAACCCTTGCTTTATTACCGGAAAAAAAGGATTCAAATGGAAAAATGGGTGTTTTGGCACAGTTTTTATTTTATATTTTTAACACTGTTCATCCGAGGGTTTTGGTCAAATGTTATTTTTATAGGGAAGATTCTTACGGACGCGGCGATACCTAATATGTCTACCTAAAATTTATTTAGATTTTACACTATATTATCATTTTAGGAACAAAAAAAAAATTATTTTAGTATCTCCATAGCCTGGGAGCTAGTTTTTTTTTTTTTTTTGTTGGGTGACTATCTAATGTAGGGGGATGAGATGGCGGTTTTATTGGCACTAATTGGGGGTGCATATGACATTTTGATCGCTCGCTATTACACTTTTTGTGATGTTAGGTGACAAAAAATTGATTTTTTCTTTGCACTTTTTTTTTTTAACGCTGTTCATCTGGGGGGGGGGGGGTTGGGTTAAATGTTATTTTTATAGAGAAGATTTTTACGGACGCGGCGATGACCAATATGTATGGCTCTCAGACTTTGGAGACACTAAGCAGGCATCCTCAAACTGCGGCCCTCCAGATGTTGTAAAACTACAATTCCCACCATGCCCTGCTGATGGCTGTAGGTTGTCTGGGCATGCTTGGAGTTATAGTTTTACAACATCTGGAGGGCCGCAGTTTGAGGATGCCTGCACTAAAACGAATATTTTTTGGGGAAAAAAAAAAATTGTTTCCATGTCTCCAAAGTCTGAGAGCCATAGTTTTTTATTTTCTCTAGGGGACTGTTGGGGATTATAAAAATTTTGTACTCCATGGAAGTGTGATACTCCCGGAAGCAATCGATAACGCAGAGGCCCGGATGATCGGGGCACGTGTCGCACGTGGTGGTGTCCTTCCGTATCCCCATCCTGCGACACTCCCTGCACTTTTTTTGGGTTCGTCCCTTCTTTCCAGTATGGGGGACCACACCTGGAAAATGTTGGCCAGGGACGATCCGGGCGCCTCCAATTCCCAAGGTACTCCGGCCTGCTCTTTCCCGGTCCGAAAAGATCAGGTCCTTGACTGCCTCATAGAATTGGAGGAATGTCCCTGTGCTGCCAGCGCTTCGGGATAGTACAAAAGAGTTGTACATGGCAACCTGCACTAAGTAGACCGCAACTTTTTTGTACCATGCCTGGGTTTTGCGCATGGCATTATATGGCTTGAGGACTTGATCAGAGAGATCAACTCCTCCCATATACCGATTGTAGTCGACGATACAATCTGGCTTGAGGACCGTTGCCGCGGTACCTCGCACAGGGACAGGGGTGGTGCTGTTACCGTGGATTGTGGACAGTATAAGGACATCCCTCTTGTCCTTATACCTGACCAGCAACAGGTTTCCACTGGTAAGGGCACGAGTCTCACCCCTGGGGATAGGTACCTGGAGGGGGTAGGCAGGGAGGCCGCGTTGATTTTTCCGCATGGTCCCACAAGCGAACGTGGAACTGGCGGCAAGGGACCTGAACAAGGGAATGCTAGTATAAAAGTTATCCACGTACAAGTGGTAACCCTTATCTAGCAGTGGGTACATAAGGTCCCACACGAGTTTCCCGCTAACACCCAAAGTGGGGGGACATTCTGGGGGTTCAATACGGGAATCTCGCCCTTCGTACACACTAAATTTGTTAGTGTACCCTGAGGTACTCTCACAAATCTTGTACATTTTCACGCCATACCTCGCCCGCTTAGTGGGAATGTATTGGGGGAAACTGAGTCTCCCCTTGAACGCAATGAGAGACTCATCAACCGCGACCTCTCTTCCAGGTACGTAGGCCTGCGCAAATTTGGCCCTGAAGTGATCGATGACCGGCCGTTGCTGCATTATCTGAATAATGCAGACATTTCCCGGATGGCCTCAAACCGGGGACGTGTCATGGCCATACTGTAGAGTGGGGTCTGGTAGAGGACGTCCTCACTCCAGTATTGCCTGACACTGGGTTTTTGCACTAGACCAATGTGCAGCACGAGGCTCCAAAATGTACTCATCTTGGCTGCACTGACCGGCGTCCAGCCACCGGGTCTAGCCAAAAATGAGCCCGGGTGCTGAGCAACGAACTGTTGGGCGTACACCATCAGATTCACAAATGGGTTACTGAAAAAAAAACTAAAAAAAGTCAATTTCAGTAAACCCCACTGTGGGAATCTGGATTCCTGGATTGCCAACAAAATCCGGAATCTCAGGCTCAAAATCCACTGGGGGACACCAGCTAAGTTCACCAGCAGGGGGCTCCGGTGGGCTTATTTGGTGGGCCGGGAAACCAGTACGAGCCCCAGGGCGGCTTGGGGGCTCATCGTCATCAGATGATGATGAGGAGGATGCGGATGACAAGAGGAACGTGGGGTCATCCTCATCCTCACTGGGGCTCTCGGAGTCGGAGGCAATCTGGGCGTATGACTCCTCCACCGAGAACATCCGGCGGGCCATGGGTATGTCTGTGTGCGTGTGTATGTGCGTGCGTGTAAACCTTTATTGTATGTGCATGTGCATGTGTGTGGGGGCACGGGTGTTCGCGTACTAAAAAGTAACAAAAATAATATGGAGAAGTGTTAGAAAAGAAAAAAAAAAAGTTCAAACTTGCTGATCAGCGGTACAACGCTGATCAGCGGTGGGGCGGGCGATGCGCTAACAGTGGCTGGACGCTACTGGTGGTGGGGGGGCAAGTGGCAGATAAAAGTGATTTTTATTTATTTTTTTCTAACTAACTTTTCTTTTCTATCCCTGCGTAACGGTGCCTCTCCCTCACTGACCCTAACCTACCTGGAGGGCGATGGGTGCAGGAGGGTGATGGGTGCCGATTAGGGGGGATCTCAGGAGCCTGGTGAGGACGGTGCTGCAGGGTGCAGGTGCTGAACAGGAAGAGGAGGGGAGAGAGGAGCGCAGGAAGTTTGAATCTCGCACCTCTCTCCCTGCACCAATCAGCACGCTGGACAGCAGGCATCAGCACCATGGCCAGCACTGCCTCTCCAAATGTTCGTACTGTGATTGGTGGTGTGTAATCACACCACCGATCACAGTCTTTTTCCGGTTCATCGGGCCACCGGAGACCCGAATGGACCGGAAATGCAGCAAACCGCAGGTCTGAATTGACCTGCGGTTTTCTGCGATCGCCGATACGGGGGGGGGGTCACATGATTTCACATGATTTCAGCCGGCATCCTGTTCGGATTAACCCCCGCCGCAATCGCGATTTAAACTTAAGGATTCGGGAAATAGGGCGTACCGGTACGCCCTAAGTCCTTAAGGGGTTAATGATCAGGAGGAGAGAGATAGGAGGCTTAGGGTTACCTGATGTTCAATTATATTACAAAGCGGTCCAGCTGAATAGATGGCTGCAGATGTAGAAAATATGTAGTTTCCCGGCCCTAGGTTCAAACCTGATGGAAAGGACAACCCCATCTTAACAGGCCCAGTGGAAGTATGGAGGCACCTGGCTCAAAGTCTGGCTCCTCGTCCCTCCCCTCTTATGCCAATGTCCCTACTACCCGTTTTGATTGCCTCTCCAGGAGTGACTAAAGAGGGTCTGTGGAGTTTCTTGACAAATTGGAAACTGGGGGACGCATTCAAAGTCAAAGTCATCCCATCAAATGAAACCTTTAAAACCTTTTTCCCAGCGGAGGTGTCTGAGATGTCAGGTTCCTTTTTATTATGCCCACTTTAAATGTATATGTACCAAGTACTTACATAAGACAGATCCAGAGAGGACCCCTACAGCTTTTGAAAAGCTGATGTTGTCAAAACTTCCCAAATCCAGGAAAATATCTCACTTATATCAGCAATTTATAATACACAATATATGGCAGGTGCAGCACTATGAAGTGCCTTTTGCGCTGTGGCATTAGAAGAATTTTGGTATCTCTGACTTTTAGTCTAACCAGACTGTCTATTACTCTGTAATTCCTCTAGCGCCCTTCTATGGAAACAGTAGGTTTAAAGAGCACACCAAATGCTTGATATAACTTCTTTATTAACTTCAACTTTTCTTCATATAACACTGCCGCCTCCGCAGCAGATAGTCCATGTACATAACACATGTTGAAAAGATATCACAAAATGGCAGTATGATTAAGATGGTGGTTCAACTGTTCAATCTTGTCATTCAACATAAAATGGTGGATATATTTCTCTTTTCAGTATCTGTACTGTCACTTTAAAGGGTTTCTATCACTTCGTTTCACCTATTTAGCTTTCAGACACTAGCGATCCGCTAGTGTCTGCTTTATCTAACCATCCTAATATAAGAGCTTATTGTCCTGCCGTTTAGCTAAAAAAATAACTTATATAGATATGCAAATGAGCCTCTAGGTGCTATGGGGGCGTGATTAGCACCTAGAGGCTCCGTCTACCTTAACAAACTGCCGCCGCCCAGCACGTCCCTCCAGCCCGCCCATCTCCTCCGGAATGCGATGCTCCTCGTATTCGGCGCATGCGCAGTGAATGTCTGATCGCTTCCCTGCTCAGACATCTCCACTGCGCCGATGACGTCATAGTGCTAAGAGGAACAGGCGCAGTGGAGATGTCTGAGCAGGGAAGCGGTCAGACATTCACTGCGCATGCGCCGAATACAGACGCGCACAAGGAGCATCGCATTCCGGAGGAGATGGGCGGGCTGGAGGGACGTGCTGGGCGGCGGCAGTTTGTTAAGGTAGACGGAGTCTCTAGGTGCTAATCACGCCCCCATAGCACCTAGAGGCTCATTTGCATATCTATATAAGTTATTTTTTTAGCTAAACGGCAGGACAATAAGCTCTTATATTAGGATGGTTAGATAAAGCAGAAACTAGCGGATCGCTAGTGTCTGAAAGCTAAATAGGTGAAAACGAAGTGATAGAAACCCTTTAAAGGGACACTGACAGGCCCTATAAACATATTTAGTTATTCCTATGCAGTCATAGGTCTATTAAAGTGCATTCCAATGATATAAGAGTACCCCCTGTCTGCATTTTAAACCATGTGAATACAACTTTATATTCATCTGACAATCACATTCCTTTGTGCCCATGGGGCATTTTTTTCTCCTGCCTTCGTGCCCAGCTGCACCCCAACTGTCGATTGCTACCGCCGCCCAGCTCATCATTATTCACTGCGCTGGGTGGGTCTTAAATTCCCAGATCCTGTCAGATCACGCACATGCCCGATAGAGACTTATGGGCATCGGCCTCAATCGGACCATCTGCGCATGCGCCGGATACCTGTATCCGGTACCCTCACAAGCCGGAAATTTTATGCGCCTGCGTCCTTTATTCTTCTATGCGGCTGCTCTCTGTGTCTCCTGCTGCGCCTGCGCCGGACAAGAAACTCAGTGAGGGCGGAGAGAAGAGTAAAAGCCGCCCAGCGCAGTGAATAATAATGAGCTGGGCGGCGGTAGGAAACGACAGTTGGGGCGCGGCTGGGCACAAAGGTAGGAGAAAAACCGCCCCTTGGGCATAAAGGAAGGTGATTGACAGATGAATATAAAGTTGTTTTTACATGGTTTAAAATGCGGACAGGGGGTACTCTTATATCATTGGAATACACTTTAATAGACCTATGACTGCATAGTAATAACTAAATATGTTTATAGGGCCTATCAGTGTCCCTTTAAGTTATTTAAGCACTTTATGATCTCTCTGAGAGGTATATCTGAGGTCTAACTAATAGTTCTACTTGCAGTTAGCAGTGACTATTTGTAGATTGGTTGAGTATGATCTGGTATGGTTGTATGCAATTTGGATTGCAATATGGAATCTGAATGCTTGCAATTGTATGCTTGTAATTTGTAGCTTGCAATTTGTATTTGCAATTGGTGGAACTGTAAGTAAACACATATCTAGTTGAGTATACAGTTCTAAACACAATACTATGAATATGAACATTATATAACTGTTCTAAATACCTATATTGGCCTCTTGTTCCCATAAAACTCAGCTCTCAGTGAAGTGAATGTCTCTTCAGCTCCTGTCTCTGGTGAATAATGATAGTAGCAGCAGGAGCTGGGGGAATTCCCAGACAGGCTGTGTGTGAGGCTGGCTGTGATTGGAGAAAACTCTTGCTGTGTGAGAAGCTGGCTGTGATTGGTCTAGAATTCTGCCCAGTAACAACAGATTAACGCTATACATTCTGTTGTTTCTGCTGTGTCACCGAGCCTACTTTACACTACAAAATGAACTCCAAAGGCATATTATTTTTCTCTGCTTCCGTGAACACAAAATGCAACAGCCATATGACATCCAAAACATGATGTCACAGTAAATAACACTGCTTTTGTCTTTAACACCTAAACATACGAACTGTATTAAGGCTATTGGCAGGTTTAGCTGTATACACATATAAGCTATACTAGCAACCTAGGACAGGTCTTAGCTGGCCAGCTACACTCCCACCAAAATTACCTATAATTCTATGTTCTTAGTGGTAGGACTTGAACATGAATTTGAGGAATTTTCCATCATGTTCTCAGCTTCCAAATGTCTTTTATCACTCTCAAGTAGAATAACTAACTTCTGTATAGGACGTTCCAACTTGAGTGGAGTAGTGAGACTTTTTCCTTTTTGGTCAAGTTTTGAGTCTCCTATTTGTAACCACACACTTCTTACTAGTTTGTCTTCATCCTTTTGAACTTCTAGAACTTTGGCCAATTTCCAATGACTTCTAGGTAATTCTTCTTTTACTTAACACTATGTCACCAACTTGGACATTTCTTCTGGGTCTTTGTCATTTACTTCTTAGGGTAAGATTGGCTAAGTGCTCTTTCTTCCATCTATTCCATAACTGTTCTGATGGATATTGAACTCTTCGCCATCTTTTTTTAGCATATAAATCCTCTTTGGTGAACTTGCCAGGCGGTGGCTGTATGTAATCCGACTTAAGGTGAAGTAGATGGTTGGGAGTTAAAGGGTACAAACTTGTTGGATCGTTGATGTTATCAACTGTAAGTGGACGACTGTTAACAATAGACATAACTTCATAGAATAGGGTTCTAAGTGAAGCATCATCTATTCTTCCGGCGTTCTTTTTCAACACTGAACTTAAAGGATAACTGTCGTATATATATATTTTTTGGAGTATTGGATTGTGGTGATTAAAATCACCTTGGTGGCCCTATTTCAACGTTTCACTGTGTATTCCATTTCCCCTTAATTCCACATTTTTGTTCCCTGTACTGCCTATTTTTACCTGTGCTTAAAATAGGGTTGCTAGGCATGGTCCGTCTATCTGTTGATAGACGGAGCACGCAGCGTGCAGGCTCACATTACTGACAGCCAGGTACTGTAAGTAAATGATTAAAGCCAGGTCCTCCCCAGCAGCTGATAACAGTGCCTGGGCTGTGTGCACTTCTCCTTGTCCCTGCGCTTGGCAGACGCTCCCTCACTCAGCAGAGCTGGAGAATGCAGAGTTGGAGCAGCACACAACAGGGAAGGGAGATCTGCCATCTGCTCAGTGTATAAATGAAAGCGGACCCCTTTGTGCTGCAGGAGATTAACCCTTTAGGGGGAGAGCTCTGGTTACTGACACTTTTGGGGGGCTATTGTTACTGGCTAGTGCATGTGAGGAGCTCAATGCATTGTGGGTAGTGAGGGCAGGCGGGATTAGCCTCAGGGTGAGGGCAGTGGCGGCCATCTTAACTGAATAGTGAAATTGCAGTTTTATGCAGACTGGTTGCTAAGGGCTGAATCTTATTAAATATGGGGTTAGTCAGTCTAATAGTAACTGATTCTGGAATATCATGTTATTAGTAACTACATATTTGAAAATTGAAATTAGGGTCTAAATGTGACAGTTATCCTTTAAAGGAGTTGTCCGGGTTCAGCTCTGAACCCGGACATCCCTCGATTTTCACCCCGGCAGCCCCCCTGACATGAGCATCGGATGCTCGCCTTTGCCCTACGCTAAATTGTGCAGGGCAAATGCATTTTTAGGAGTTCCGGTGACGTACCGGGGCTCTCCATGGGGCTGACAGGAACCCTGGTGACATCACCGGCACTGATGGGCGGGATTTAGCTCTGCCCTAGCCAGTAAAATGGCTAGGGCAGAGCTAAAGCCCGCCCCTCAGAGCGTCACCGAACACACTGCCGGGCGGAAGTTACCGCCCGGCAGTGTGTTATTGAAAACAAAAAAGCCTGTGCCCTGCGCGATTTAGTGCAGGGCACGGGAGCGCATCTGAGCATGAGATGCTCCGATGCTAGCCTCAGGGGGACTGTCTGGGTGAAAAAAACTATGTCCGGGTTCAGCTCTGAACCCGGACAACCCCTTTAACACATTTCTCACAGTTCTGATTTGTCTTTCCCAAACTCCTCCTGTATGGCTTGCATGTGGAGCATTCATGTGAAAATCACACTGTTTCTCTAGCAAATACTCAGTTACTTTTTCTTTATCAATCTCTTTTAGCGCTTTCTTCAATTCATTCTTTGCTCCAACAAAATAAGATCCTTGGTCAGATCTAAGCTCTCTGACAGTACCTCTAATGGCTATGAAACATCTCAAGGCGTTGATGAATGCGTGCGTCAGTTGACATATCTTCTAACATTTCCAGGTGAATCACTCTGGAACTCAGAATTGTAAATATTAGTCCATATCTCTTGTACTCCTTGCGGTTCTGATTGGTGATGAATGGGCCAAAGCAATCCATTACACTATAAAGAAATGGTGGTGATGGGTTTACGCGATCTGCCGGTAAATCTGCCATTCTTTGTTCTTTTGTAGGTCTACGCGCCTTTCTGTAGACTACACATTTACTTACCGTATATATTTTGCTATAACTTTGCTTCCTTTCACAATCCAGTAACCACCTTCTCTCAAACAGCTTTGGGTAAAGCTTCTTCCTTGATGCAAGGATATGTTGTGGTAGTGATCAATAATCAATCTTGTGAAAGTAGAGTTTTTGGGTAGAATTGCTGGATGCTTTACTCTGCTAGGTAACAATGTATTTTCCAGTCTCCCTCCCACCTTCAGTATACCAGCCTGCAGAACAAGATTAAGCTTGAACAATGGGTGGTTGTTTGGAAGCCTTTTAGGTTCTTTACTAAGTCTCTTCAACTCTTCACTGTAGATTCTCTGTTGAATGAGTTGTATGACTGTTTCTTCAGCTTTCATTCTTCTACATTCAACAATTCCTTCTTTCTGATTCCCTTTGCCAAACGTTGAATTCGAGCTACTACGTTTACGACTTTATTCCATTTTAAACATCTGGCTAGTCTTTCAAGTACGTCATCTTGACACTTGGCAGCAGTGCTCAATGTTTGTACAACTTTTACTTCTGGATCACCCATAGCAGGGCTCCAGATGGCGACCAAACGGTCACCAATGCGCCTTAAAATTTGCAGATGGCGACAAGACTTTTTAGTCTTGTCGCCATTTGCGACTGTACCGCCGCCATCCTGCGCAGCCTAAGTTCTCTTAAGTAGCACAGTGGAGAAGGAAGGAGTCCCTCCCTCTCCATTGTGACGCTGCCGCCACTACCACCAATGGGGAGATAGCAGGGGAGGAGGAGGGGAGGAGGAGGGGAGGAGCTGTCGCCACTGCGCCACCAATGAATGTAAAACATAAGTATAGGCAGCGGTATCACAGACCCGGCACCCGGCCTCTATAACAGGGCATGCGATACGCGGCAATTAACCCCTCAGGTGCCACAGATCGCATGCCCTGTTATTGAGGCCGGGTGCCGGGTCTGTGATACCGCTGCAGACAATTGTATAAAGGAGTTAAAGAGGACCTTTCGTGGGTCCAAAGAATATGAACTTAGTAGCAGGCTGCATAGAGCGGCGCCCAGGGATATAAGTGCACTTACTATTATTCCTGGGTGCCGCTCCGTTCACCCGCTGTGGCCCCCAGTATTTTCAACATTCAGAGCAAGCAGGAGGAGACGCCAGTGTCTCTCCTTCTCCCTGACAGCAGCGCTGTCCAATCACAGCTCAGAGCCAGGGAGGTTTTTGTTCTCCCTGGCTCTGAGCTCTGCGCTGTGATTGGACAGCGCTGCTGTCAGGGAGAAGGAGAGACACTGGCGTCTCCTCCTGCTTGCTCTGAATGTTGAAAATACCGGGGGCCACGTCGGGTGAATGGAGCGGCGCCCAGGAATAATAGTAAGTGCACTCAGATCCCTGGGCGCCGCTCTATGCAGCCTGCTACTAAGTTCATATTTTTTGGACCCACGAAAGGTCCTCTTTAATTACATTCATTGGTGGTGCAGTGCACCCCCCCCAAAGCCTCTCCCCCCCCCCCATTATCAATGGCCACAAGTCGTCTTCCCCCCCCCCCCATTGTTATATGGTGGCCACAGGGTCCCATCCCCTTCATTGGTGGCAGTGGCAGATTACACTGCTGGGGCTCAGATCGTTACCATGGCAGCCAGGACGCTACTGAAGCCCTGGCTGCCATCTTCAGCTCCCTGCTGCTGTGTGCACAGAGCACAGGGAGATGTGCGAGATCCTATTCACCCTGATAGAGATCTATCAGGGTGAATAGCACAAGGGATGAAAAGATCCAGGTTCTAGTCCCTAAGGGAAGAAATGGTTATTAAATAGAAAGTAAAAAAAAACACCAAAATACTAAAAGTTTAAATGGCCCCCTTCCCAGTTTTACATATAAAATTTACAAACAGTAAAGAATAAACATATTACATATCGCCACGTCCCAAAAAGTGTGAGTTATTAAAATATAAAAAAATATTTCCGCTCGGTGAAGGCCGTAACCGAATAAAAAACTCTAAACCACGCAATTTGCCATTTTTAGTCATCTTGTCCCACAGAAGATGTCCCTGGATGTGAGAGGTATGTGGTGCTGTTTTCCCCTATATGTAGTGCTGGCTCACTACTGTGACCTGCGTCTCATCTTCTCAAAGTCCTTTTTTTTTAAATTAGATGCATTTTAAATTTGGCGACTAAAAAATGTAATTTGGCTCCTAAATTTTTTAGTTTAGGAGCCAATGGCTCCTGGTCATTTTTTTTTGTCTGGAGCACTGCATAGACAATTCTGTGTAACCTTTACTGGGCGTGATTTCCTTTTCCCAAAGGAACTCTGGGCCTGTGAACCAGTTTGAATTTTTCAATTATTTTACATTCAGGCGTCTTGAAACATGATCTGCTGGGTTATGCTTTGTGTCAATGTGATGCCAATGTTCCGGATTTGTTATTTCCCGAATTTTCTCAACTCTGTTGGTGACAAAGATATGGAATCTTCAAGCTTCGTTGTTTATGTATCCTAGGACAACTTGTGAGTCTGTCCAAAACTATTCTTCATCTATTTTCAATTCCAATTCTTCTCTCAGAAACTTGCTTACTGATGCTGAAACTACGTCTGCTGTCTGTTCAAGTCTTGGTATTGTCTGAATACTGGTAGGTGCAACTCTGGCCTTCCCCATAACCAGGGCAAAGTGTATGTTTTCTTCTCCTATGACTCTGATGTAGGAGCACTGACCATAACCATAACTACTGGCATCTGAAAAAGGATGAAGTTCTATTTTCTTGTACTTTTCGAAATCATGAGGTACAAAACATCTGGGTATCCAAAATTCTCAAGTTTTGCAAGTCTCTTATCCAACTCTCCTACCTTGGCCTCAAACTTTCAGGTATGGGCTCATCCCATCCCAACTTCTGTCTGCATAATTCTTGTAGTATTTCTTTTGCTTTTAGGATTATTGGGACCAAGAATCCCAATGGATCAAATATAGAAGCCACTGCGGAAAGAATGGTTTGTCTAGTTGCAACTTTCTCTTCAATAGATACTTCAAAAGAGAACTTGTCGTTCTCTACATTCCATCCCAATCCAAGTACGTTCTGAACTGGAAGATGATCATAATTGAGATCTTCATTCTTCATTGTTGCTGCACGTTCAGAGTCACTGAAGGATTCCAGTACCTCTCTGTTGTTTGAGATGAATTTATGAAGGCACAGGTTTCCTCTTGCGCATAACTCTTGGCTTTCTTTCACTAGTTTGATTGCAGATTCTGTAGACTCTAGATTTAGGAGACCATCATCTACATAAAAGTTTTTCTTCTAAAAATTTGCTGCTGTTGGGCAATCCTTTTCATTCTGATTGGCCAGGTACTTCATACCATAATTGGCGCAACCTGGAGATGATGCTGCTCCAAACAAGTGTACTTTCATTCTGTATTCTGCTGGCTCTAAATCTGTATCTCCATCCTCCCACCATAGAAACCTCAGGAAGTCTCTATCTTAATTTTTCACATGAAACTGGTGGAACATCTTTTCAACGTCGCACATGACTGCTACGGTATACTTTTTGAATCTACAGAGTACTCCAGGCAGAGCGTTTGTAAGATCTGGTGCTTTTAGTAGATGATCATTCAATGCAACACCATTGTACTTTGCTGAGCAATCAAATACTACACTAATCTTATCTGGTTTCTTTGAGTGGTAAACACCTTGATGTGGGATGTACCACACTTCTCCTTCTTTAGGTTGGTTATTAACTTTCTCTGCATGTCCTTCTTCGAGGATGCCTTCCATGAATTTCAAATAATCCTGCTTGAATTTGGGATCTGTTCCCATCTTTTTTTTCAAACATTTCAATCTTGCTAGGGCAAAATTTCTGTTATTTTGTAGACGAGGTCGTTCTCTAAAAGGTAAGGGCATTTCAAGATGACCTTGTTGATTCTGCTGAATACTTCTAGAGTGTGTACGAACTTTTTCTTCTTGAGATACACTCTTTTCTTTAGAACTTATGTCTGTAAAGTCGGATTCAAGGATCTTGATTACTTTTGCTGGACTTACAGTTGGTAACTCTTGGACAGATATTCGATGACACAATCCTGTCACCTGTCTTAAGTTAGCGATCTGCTTTTTTTCCTCCAACAACACCCCATCCTAGATCAGTTTGAACAGCGTAGGGTTCACCTTTTCCTCCTGTGATTACCTTTCGTGGTACCAATGCTTCGGGACAATCGTAGCCTATCAACAGTCTAACACCAAACTCCTTCAGCGGGGACATTTCATGAGATATGACAGATTGGTGTAACCATTTATTGGCTGTTTCACAGGTAGGTATGCGATCTCGATCTAGAGGTATATCGTCTTTTGTATAAGCTGGAGGTAGATCCAATGTGCAGTTTGAATGAAATCCTCTAACTCTCAGTCATTTGACCCTTTGACTGTTAACTAATGTGTCTCTCCCCGTCATTGTGGTGAGTTTGAGCGTCACTGGTTCTGTAGCCACTTGTAATTTCTTGCAGATTTCTTGATCAATGAAGGTGACGTCACTCTGGGCATCCAGTAGCGCATAGGCATATACCTTCTTGTTCCTCCTTTTAGGATTTGAAATACACACTGGTACAACCATTAATGTGCCGTTGCTTTCTTTTTCCCTCACTCTGCAAGAGAATACCGATACTTTATTTTCTTCCTCAGTATCTTTAGGTATTGAGGATTTATCCTTCTTTGGACGTTCTTCATGTAGTGGTGTAGGATGGCGTCCTTTGCAAACGCTGCATGTGGCCTTTTTCTTACACTCCTTAGTAACATGGCCTTTTCTTAGGCATCCGATACACAGTTGGTTATCCAGCGCAAATTTTTTCTTTTCTTCTGGGGACTTCACCTTCAATTGTTGGCACTTATGTATGGAGTGGTTCTCCCCATAGAACATACACTTGAAGGTAGTCTGAAGATTTGTCGGTCCTGTCTCTCTACTGATCCCAGTAGTGACTTTGAACTTGCTCTCGTAGGTATCTGGACCTTTAGCTGCTGTGTTGGTTTCAAAGCTAGTTGCTCTTGCATGTCTTATCTCTCTTGCAGACCTTTCTTCTAAGGATTTTAAGACGTAAGATGCTGTTACTGGATTACATGCTATCCGTGCTTCCTTATTGAACTCTTTAAAACTTGGGAAGTCCTTACCTAGATCTAACTGGTCAGTCACATAGCGATTCCATCTAGAAGCCACTTCTTCAGGTGGCTTAGTTAGCATTCTGTGGTTTTCTAGATAGTCGTTCAGTGCTTCCAGTCCTTGAACGTGTGGGATGGCATTGCTGCATGCTTGCATGAAGTCACCATACTCTTGTAGTCTGAAGTGTTCTTTAGGACCTATTTTAGGCCAGTTATTCAATTTCTCTCTAAAAGCTATTTGTACTAAGAAAGGATGACCATATCTTTCATTAAATTTTTCCCAAGCTTGCTTGTAGACTTCTTCGTCTTTTCTATTGAAGTTACCGTTAAGAACTTACTTTGCTTCTCCACCAACATATCTCTGAAGGTAGAATAACTTGTCGATTGGACTGAAGCAATGATGCTCAATGATCATTTCAAAACTTGCCTTCCAATCTATGAACTTCAGTACGTCTCCTGAAAATACAGTGGGTTTCGGCACGGGATGTCTAGCGAGGACTGTTCTCTGTTGTCCTGTTGAGACAATAGTTGTAACACTCTCCAGAGCATTGCCGTGACATCTAGGAATAGAATCATCCGGTTCTATTTTCTCACTTGGTTCTGAATTAGTTGAGTCCTTTTCTTTATATTTTCTGGTAGAGAGAGAGGGTAAATTAACACATCTTTTTCCTAACACTGGACTAGGCCTTTTTTTTGAGCAGGGATGGAAGGATAATAACCTTTTTCTTCACTACATGCTGGAGATTTCCTTCCATTCTCCTGGGCATATGAAGGGAAGTAGGAGTCTGTTTCTTCACTTAGTACAGATTTGAACCTATGACTACTCTGACTTATACCCTCCTAATGTACTCTTAGTCTGGCTTCTATGATCTTAACTTCTTTCTGCCTTTCAAGACTTTTTATCTGTTGGCGCTGTGCCTCAATTTCAGCTTCAATTTGATGGCGTTGTGCATCCTTTTAAGCCATCAGTTGGCGCTGCGCCTCGATAGCAGCTTCCATTTCAATTTCTGCTCTCTTGACAGCAAGTTGTTCTGCTAATTCCTTTCTTTTGGCCGAAGTATTTGAGTACTCTGATATATGGGTGGCACTTCTGCTAGCGAAGGAAGTCACACTTGAGATTGTAGTACCACCTAAGGACCTAGCATAGTCTCTCATAACAAGCTCATTCATTCTACTTCTTGCTTTAACTTCATCATAGTTTTCTGCAGATGATAGTTCTTTCATGAGCTTTACCAAATCTTTACTGCCCGCAGTACATGTGCCCATTTTCCTTACAATATCCTGGGAAGGTGTCGTAAATGACTGCAGGTTGACATATGCTGCCATAAGCTCTGATTCAGATTCTTCTACCATCTCTACCATATCACTCAAGTTCTCTTTTATACTTTCTTGCTTTAGCTTTTTACGAATGTCTTTAATGTCTAATTTCCATTTACCATACATTCTGGCCAACTTTTTTCCTTTCAGTGCTGCTTCTTGCTCCAAATTTTCCAGCATCTTTGGGGTCTGTTTTCTGGCACGTGATGAACGTCTTAGTTCATCTGCTTGGGCTATATTTGTTTGAGGCAAGACTAATGCTATATCAGACTCTTCTACCTCAGACAGGTTCCCTTGCTCTTTAACTTCTACTCTATCTATCTTTGCATCCTCTAACAGTGGCATGGTAATACTAGGCTCAGACATTTTACTTTAAATGTAATACTGACAATCAATACGAATTTTAAGAGTCCTTTCACTTTAAATGCAATACTGACAAATGCAGAAATAAATGACTGTCACTTTAAATACAACAGCGATAAATGCAGGCAAATGGGAACAATAGGGAAGACATTGGGATATAGCCAGATAACAGGTAGAGGTTGGATTGACAGGTGACAAAACAATAACAAACATAGGTGCACTCTGCAGTCTCACTAATTCTCAAACTGATTTTAAAATTGAGAGATTAGTCAACATGTCCTACGGTGTAGAACATGTCTAAGCCCGGACACCACGACAAGGTTTCTCAAGTAGCCCGGGACCCTACACTCTCCTACCTGAGCCATATGGGCGATACCAGGAGCCAGTGGGCAAATTACAGGAGTATAAGGCCGACTCGCAAACAACTCACCAGTTACCTCCAGCATGTGGCCATGCTTGCAATGGGAGGAGGGAGGAGTCTGTGAGTCTGGGCTATATCAGCAAGTCTTGAGTGGGACTCACAGACTCCTCCCTCCTCCCATTGCAAGCATGGCCACATGCTGGAGGTAACTGGTGAGTTGTTTGCGAGTCGGCCTTATGCTCCTGTAATTTGCCCACTGGCTCCTGGTATCGCCCATATGGCTCAGGTAGGAGAGTGTAGGGTCCCGGGCTACTTGAGAAACCTTGTCGTGGTGTCCGGGCTTAGACATGTTCTACACCGTAGGACATGTTGACTAATCTCTCAATTTTAAAATCAGTTTGAGAATTAGTGAGACTGCAGAGTGCACCTATGTTTGTTATTGTTTTGTTATATTGTTATATTAATTATCACATCCACACTTGTTACCTTGTGTAGGATGTCTATTGTGGTACTTGTGGTTCGCCGCGGGCATCCTCCATTGTATGCATTTTGCTGGGGATTGCCATTAGCAACGGGCCACAAGTGCAGGATTTGCTCCCCTATATATATGCACAACTGCATGTGGGTTTGAGCAGCTCCTGCTAATGCCAACCTGTCTTCTTAGTTTGTATGGATTGACAGGTGTATAGACACCGGTGGATTTTTTGGAACCAATGTTCAACTAGATACGTCAGGTGTGAGACCACATACAATTTGCAAATGAAATATAGTTTATAAAATGTATATTTAATAAATAAATACAATACTTATAGATGATAGAGGGGCCTTACTGATGTAAAAAGGACCTACACTCGGAATGACACTTCACGTGTCGATAAGCTTTTGGTCATTTATCAGATGAGGATGAAGTGGCGGGTCAAACAGAGACAGGAATACCAGGAACCTAGACTCACAAAAAACAAGTGAAGGTAAGCTGTTCATTCAAACCTGCTGGAGATTGCGACTGGAACCGGAAGATCCACCCAGACTCCTTCTGGAGGATCCTGCGGTCCCAGTCACCCCTCCTGGGTGAGGGTCTGACCAATTCCAATCCGGAAAAACGAAGTAATCTCGAATCTCCGTGATGTGCTTCCCACATATGATTCACAAGTGGGGTGTCTTTTTTGTTTTTTATATCATTCAGATGTTCCAGTATGCGCTTTCGAAATTCTCTGAAAGTTTTGCCCACATAGTCCTTAGGGCATGCACATTGAGCTAGGTAGACCACCCCCTCGCTACGACAGTTAATAAAGTCGCGAATGTCATACAGGGCTCCAGATGGCGACCAAAATGGTCGCCAATGCGACTTAGAATTTACAAATGGCGACAAGACTTTTTAGTCTTGTCGCCATTTGCGACTAGACCCACCGCCGCAGCTCTGCTCTGCTCAATACAGCGGCAGGCACAGGAGCTGATGTTCTCAGCAGCGCAGGAGGAGTCTCTCCCTCCCCCCTGTGCTGCTGCTGCCGCCGCCTCCGCCAATAAGAAGAGACGGGAGGAGGAGGGGAGGGGCTGTGGCCACTGCGCCACCAATGAAGAAAACTGACCTGAATACAAATACAGGAGGCGGGTGCCGGAATCAAATAGCCGGCACCCGACCTCTGTGACAGGGAGCTGCGATCAGCTGCAGTTGAGTTAACCCTTCAGGTGCGGTACCTGAGGGGTTAATTGTAGCTGATCGCAGCCCCCTGTCACAAAGGTCGGGTGCTGGCTATTTGATTCCGGCACCCGCCTCCTGTATTTGTATAAGAAACGTTGGTGGCACAGTGCGCCCCCCCCCCCCCCCCCCTAGTATAATAAACATTGGTAGCACAGTGCGCCCCCCCCAGTATAATAAACGTTGGTGGCACAGTGGGAAGTGCCAATGAGGGTTAAAAATAATAAAAGAAAATTAACTCACCTCCTCCAGTTGATCGCATAGCTGCCGGTCTCCTGTACTTACTTCTTTCTTCAGGACCTGTGGTGATGTCACTGAGCTCATCACCATGGTAATGGATCATGTGATGAGCACAGTGACGTCACCACAGGTCCTGAAGAAAGAAGTAAGTACAGGAGACCTGCAGCTATGCGATCAACTGGAGGAGGTGAGTTAATTTTCTTTTATTATTTTTAACCCTCATTGGCACTTCCCACTGAGCCACCAATGTTTATTATACTTGGGGAGGGGGGGCGCACTGTGCCACCAACGTTTCTTATACAAATACAGGAGGCGGGTTAGGGTTGAGTAAATTATTTTTTTATTTTTTAACCCTCATTGACACTGCCCACTGCGCCACCAATGTTTATTATTTTGAGGAGGGGGCGCACTGCGCCACCAATGTTTATTATATTGGGGTGATGGGGGGGCGCACTGCGCCACCAATGTTTATTATATTGGGGTGATGGGGGGGCGCACTGCGCCACCAATGTTTATTATACTGGGGTGATGGGGGGCGCACTGCGCCACCAATGTTTATTATACTGGGGTGATGGGGGGCGCACTGCGCCACCAATGTTTATTATACTGGGGTGATGGGGGGGCGCACTGCGCCACCAATGTTTATTATATTGACCTTCTACTATGCAGTCTGTATTCAGAATGCTATTATTTTCCCTTAGAACCATGTTGTTATAAAGGGAAAATAATACAGTGAATAGACTTTCATCCTAGGAACTATGCGTGAAAATCGCACCGCATCCGCACTTGCTTGCGATTTTCACACAGCCCCATTAACTTCTATGGGGCCTGCGTTGCGTGAAAAACGCACAACAGAGCATGCTGCAATTTTCACGCAATGCACAAGTGATGTGTGAAAATCACCGCTCATGTGCACAGCCCCATAGAAGTGAATGGGTCCGGATTTAGTGCGGGTGCATTCCGGTATTTTGAATGCCGGATCCGGCACTAATACATTCCTATGGGGAAAAATGCTGGATCCGGCATTCAGGCAAATCTTCATTTTTTTTTCGCCGGAGATATAACCGTAGCATGCTGCGGTTTTATCTTTTGCCTGATCAGTCAAAATGACTGAACTGAAGACATCCTGATGCATCCTGAACGGATTACTCTCCATTCAGAATGCATGGGGATATGCCTGATCAGTTATTTTCCGGTATAGAGCCCCTAGGACGGCACTCTATGCCGGAAAAGAATAACGCTAGTATGAAAGTACCCTAAAATATTAAGTTTAAATCCCCCCTTTCCCAATTTTACATATAAAATATATAAACAATAAATAAATAAACATATTACATAGCGCTGTCCAAACTATTAAATTATTCAAAAATATCTCCTATGCGGTGAGCATTCGCCATTTTTAGTCACCCCAAAAAATAGGATAGGACGGTTCTATTATGGGCCGAATGTTTCATAAAATGCGAAATGCACGCAGCTTTTTTTTTTTTTGTTTTTTTTGCGCGGTATTGAGTATCGCAATACTTTTTTATGGTGACGAAAGCGAATCAAAATTTTGGTTTCAAAACAACCCTACGCCGATCTGATCGGCATAGCGTTGTCACGATACCAAAATTTTGATTCAGTTTCGATTTGGCGACAAAAAATTTGATTTGGCTCCTAAATTTTTCAGTTCAGGAGCCAATGGCTACTAGGTATTTTTTTTAGGCTGGAGCACTGTCATATGTTTTGCCCGTGACTGAGCATACGTTCATTTTGGTGGTGTTAATATTTTTGCACGCCAGACAAGATCCACAGCGGAAGGTACCAAGTGGTTTCCGGTCCAGCCAGGTTCCCTTAGGGGCAGGCCCCAAATAGTGACTATGCACCAGTCTATCGCGGAGGCATCTGCCTCTCCTGAACGTAATGCTGGGACGGGAAGGAAGTTTATCCTATACGTCAGGGTCCATTAATAGAATGGGCCAGTACTTAGTGATGATATCCCTCACCTCCTGACTCATAGTATCGAACGTCGAGATAATTCTGATGATCTCATCACTCCCCCTTGACTGTCTTGGTATCAAGAGAGTATTACGCTCACAAAGAGATGCGTTTTGGAAGGCCATCCCAAGTATGTGTTGGGGGTAGCCCCTAGTGGAAAATCTCTTTTGTAATTTTTTAGACTCCTAGTAAAAGCTCTCACAATCAGAACAATTCCTTCTCATCCGCAGATACTGTCCGCGGGGGATACCCTTCTTGAGACTCACTGGATGGTGACTGTCCCAATGTAAAAGGCTATTGGTGGCCGTGGATTTCCTGAACCTGGAGGTGACAAGACCGTCCCCGGTTTTGGTGACCCTCACATCAAGGAATGTCAACGATTCTGGGCTAAACTCAGATGTAAAAGATAATCCCACATCGTTGACATTAAGAGCCTTGATGAATAGGTCGAATTCGTCCGAGCTGCCGTTCCAGATGATAAAAACAACGTCGATGTACCTGGTCCAGAAGACGATCTTGTCACTCCACCAAGATGGTGTATCAGGAAAGACCACTTGGTCCTCCCACCAGCCCAGGAGGAGATTTGCGTAAGTAGGGGCGCAAGGACTGCCCATCGCGGTCCCCCTGAGCTAGTGGAAGAACTGCCCATCAAAAAGGAAAAATTTGTGTGTAAGCACAAACTCAAGAAGGGTTATCACAAAGGAATTGTGTACCCCATGGCTAACTGCCCTTGTTTTAAGGTACGCAGATGTAGCCATAAGGCCCTTCTCATGGGGAATCGAGCTATAAAGCGACTCCACATCCACACTACCAAGAGACCACGATGGATCGATGCTCAATGCCTCTATTTTACGCAGGAAATCCATCGTGTCTCTTGTGTAGGATGGAAGGGAAGACACAAAGCTTTTGAGTACACTATTTATGTATATACCACTGTTCTGAATAATAGAGTCAACCCCCGACACAATGGGGCGGCCTTTGAGGGGGGACGTTCCTTTATGAATTTTTGGTAACCCATAAAATGTAGCAGTCTGGGGTTTCGTAGGGAGTAAAAAACGATATTCGGCATCACTAATCACCCGATTTGTTAAACCGTCCTGAAGAATAAGTGACAGATCTCTCAAGAAAGATTCCGTAGGATCAGAGGGTAATACCCGGTAGCAGCTCTTATCATTCAGCAGTTGTTTACACATTAGTTTATATTGCATGTGTCCCATCACTACCATATTACCCCCTTTATCCGCCGGTTTGGCTATAATTGAGGTATCCTTTTCAAGATTACGCAATGCTTCCATCTCTTCCCCAGACAGATTGTGAAAATGGGGTTTCTTAGGGGGTAATCTATTGATTTCATCAGTCGTCATCTGTAAGAAAATTTCAATATGATCGTAGTTCATGGGAGGGGGCAGTCTCTTACTTTTAGGACGGAGATCTGTAAATGGACCAAGACCCGGTGTGCGTGAGCCCTCTTCCTGGAGATCACAGAGTGTTCTTAAATCTACAAAGTCACTCTCCTGCAAGCCCAGCTGTTCACAAGTCCTGCGGTCGTTGTTTTTCATAAACTTATGCCACTTAAGTTTCCTGGCGAATAGATGAAGATCCTTGGTCCAAACAAAGGGGTCAAACCTCGTGGTAGGAACAAAGGAAAGCCCCCGCCGAAGTAACGATTCTTCTACTGCACTAAAGACTCGAGGGGAAAGATTTACAATCTGTAATTGGTCGTGGGTCCCCGGGTGCGTCCGAATTACGGACGATCCCGCAGCTGATACGGGCCACCCTTTCCTAAAAAACTGCCCTGTGTAGCTGGTGCCGAAATAGATGAAGAGGATGAGGAGGAGGGTCCAGATGGTGGGGGATACTCGCCTTCTCTCCCTCTCTGACCACTAGTTTTTGGCCATTTTTTATTCTTATTGGAATATCCTCGACCCCTTCCCCTCTGTCCCTGTCTTGTGTTATATCTCCCCCTATTACTGGGTACCTCACTGTCCGAGAACTCCTGTTCAGAAGACGAAATATCAGTTTCAAGTTGATTTTGCGGTTTTTCAAACTGATAGGCTCTATTTTCCTTGAATTCTCTCAGGTCCCTATTGAACTGTCTGTGCTTTCTCTCCTTAATCTGCCCTTGGAATCTCTCCACCGCCGTCTGTAGGGAGGACTCCCGTCGATTAAATTCAGGGTCAGTCTTAAAGGTCACAGCCAGTTCAATAGAGCCCCTGAGTTTATCAGATGATTTTTCAAAATAGATACGTTCCTCGGACAGGAGTAAATTCAGCTCTAGCTCTGTACTTTGGCCTCCCACCATGCGTCTCTTCTCTCTCTAGGGATCACAGGAGGGTTGGCACTCTTTCTCTGACTATTTTGCCTTTTCTGTTCTGCCACTTTAAGATTCGGCTGCAGTTTGACTAATGCACACGTTTTATGGCCTTTACGGTAGCTCCGCTGAAATGTCTTTGCTGATTCAGGGAACAGTTGCTGCGCAGCGGTATATGCTGGCGCTCTGCTGCTCTAATGCGCTCTTTACTGTGCAAGTTGAGGAGCGCTATCGCTTCGCTCTCTGAGGGCTATAGTTCCACTATGGCAGGTGCAGCACTATGAAGTGCCTTTTGCGCTGTGGCATTAGAAGAATTTTGGTATCTCTGACTTTTAGTCTAACCAGTAATTCCTCTAGTGCCGTTCTATGGAAACAGTAGGTTTAAAGAGCACACCAAATGCTTGAAATAACTTCTTTATTAACTTCAACTTTTCTTCATATAACACTGCCGCCTCCGCAGCAGATAGTCCATGTACATAACATGTGTTGAAAATATATCACAAAATGGCAGTATGATTTAGATGGTGGTTCAACTGTTCAATCTTGTCATTCAACATAAAATGGTGGATATATTTCTCTCTTCAGTATCTGTACTGTCACTTTAAGTTGTTTAAGCACTTTATGATCTCTGAGAGGTATATCTGAGGTCTAACTAATAGTTCTAGTTGCAGTATGCAGTTAACAGTGACTATTTGCAGATTGGTTGAGTATGATCTGGTGTGGTTGTATTCAATTATGCTTGCAGTTGTATTCTTGCAATTTGTAGCTTGCAATTTGTATTTGCAATTGTATAGTTGCAATTGGTGAAACTGTAAGTAAACACATATATATCTAGTTCAGTATACCGTTCTAAACACAATACTATCAATATGAACATTATATAACTGTTCTAAATACCTATATTGGCCTCTTGTTCCCATAAAACTCAGCTCTCAGTGGAGTGAATGTCTCTTCAGCTCCTGTCTCTGGTGAATAATGATTCTAGCAGCAGATGCTGGGGGAATTCCCAGACAGGCTGTGTGTGAGGCTGGCTGTGATTGGTGAAAACTCTTGCTATGTGAGAAGCTGGCTGTGATTGGTCTAGATTTTTGCCCAGCAACAACAGATTAACGCTATACTTTCTGTTGTTTCTGCTGTGTCATCGAGCCTACCTTACACTACAAAATGAACTCCAAAGGCATATTCTCTTTCTCTGCTTCCGTGAACACAAAACACAACAGCCATATGACATCCAAAACATGATGTCACAGTAAATAACTGTGCTTTTGTCTTTAACACACAAACATAGGAACTGTATTAACGCTATTGGCAGGTTTAGCTGTATACACATATAAGCTATACTAGCAACCTAGGACAGGTCTTAGCTGGCCAGCTACACAATACTTTATCTAAACTGCTTTTTCTGGGCTCATGGGAAAATAAATTAGGAATTGCACTTTCTGATGCAGAGGTACTTAGTTTTGCAGCATTCTCTTTGAGATGTCAGATGTCAAGTGGACTCCTTTTCATATAGTACCGGAGATGATCTTTTTAGCAAAGCCAAGCTCCTCCTATCATCCCTCCAAGACTAACCTAATTACGCATCTATTTGCTGCAGCGAAGGCATTAATCCCCCTACATTGGTTAAAATCAAGTCCTCCGTCTTTTCATGAGTGCTGTGCTAAGGTGGACCAGATTTGCAATTTCGAAGAGCTTGTCAGTAGGACAGAGAGGAGTTTTGACAAATTCCTCAAAATTTGGAACCCTTGGAGTCTCTGGAGAGGTATACACTGTAGAGCTAAGCTCCTACACAATAAGTATTTCTTATTTTCTCACATTATCTAGGGTCCTTGAAAAATTCTTCCCCCCATTTTGTGTTATCTTTGTACAGTCGTGGCCAAAAGTTTAGAGAATTACATAAATATTGGAAATTGGAAAAGTTGCTGCTTAAGTTTTTATAATAGCAATTTGCATATACTCCATAATGTTATGAAGAGTGATCAGATGAATTGCATAGTCCTTCTTTGCCATGAAAATTTACTTAATCCCAAAAAAAACTTTCCACTGCATTTCATTGCTGTCATTAAAGGACCTGCTGAGATCATTTCAATAATCGTCTTGTTAACTCAGGTGAGAATGTTGACGAGCACAAGGCTGGAGATCATTATGTCAGGCTGATTGGGTTAAAATGGCAGACTTGACATGTTAAAAGGAGGGTGATGCTTGAAATCATTGTTCTTCCATTGTTAACCATGGTGACCTGCAAAGAAACGCGTGCAGCCATCATTGCGTTGCATAAAAATGGCTTCACAGGCAAGGATATTGTGGCTACTAAGATTGCACCTCAATCAACAATTTATAGGATCATCAAGAACTTCAAGGAAAGAGGTTCAATTCTTGTTAAGAAGGCTTCAGGGCATCCAAGAAAGTCCAGCAAGCGCCAGGATCGTCTCCTAAAGAGGATTCAGCTGCGGGATCGAAATGCCACCAGTGCAGAGCTTGCTCAGAAATGGCAGCAGGCAGGTGTGAGCGCATCTGCACGCACAGTGAGGCGAAGACTTTTGGAAGATGGCCTGGTGTCAAGAAGGGCAGCAAAGAAGCCACTTCTCTCCAAAAAAAATATCAGGGACAGATTGATCTTCTGCAGAAAGTATGGTGAATGGACTGCTGAGGACTGGGGCAAAGTCATATTCTCCGATGAAGCCTCTTTACGATTGTTTGGGGCATCTGGAAAAAGGCTTGTCCGGAGAAGAAAAGGTGAGCGCTACCATCAGTCCTGTTTCATGCCAACAGTAAAGCATTCTGAGACCATTCATATGTGGGGTTGCTTCTCATCCAAGGGAGTGGGCTCACTCACAATTTTGCCCAAAAACACAGCCATGAATAAAGAATGGTACCAAAACACCCTCCAACAGCAACTTCTTCCAACAATCCAACAACAGTTTGGTGAAGAACAATGCATTTTCCAGCACGATGGAGCACCGTGCCATAAGGCAAAAGTGATAACTAAGTGGCTCGGGGACCAAAACGTTGACATTTTTGGTCCATGACCTGGAAACTCCCCAGATCTTAATCCCATTGAGAACTTGTGGTCAATCCTCAAGAGGCGGGTGGACAAACAAAAACCCACTAATTCTGACAAACTCAAAGAAGTGATTATGAAAGAATGGATTGCTATCAGTCAGGAATTGGCCCAGAAGTTGATTGAGAGCATGCCCAGTCCAATTGCAGAGGTCCTGAAAAAAAGGGCCAACACTGCAAATACTGACTCTTAGCATAAATGTCATGTAATTGTCGATAAAAGCCTTTCAAACGTATGAAGTGCGTGTAATTATATTTCACTACATCACAGAAACAACTGAAACAAAGATCTAAAAGCAGTTTAGCAGCAAACTTTGTGAAAACTAATATTTGTGTCAAAGTTTGCTGCTAAACTGCTTTTAGATCTTTGTTTCAGTTGTTTCTATGATGCTTTACTGTTGGCATGACACAGGACTGATGGTAGCGCTCACCTTTTCTTCTCCGGACAAGCCTTTTTCCAGATGCCTCAAACAATCGGAAACAGGCTTCATCGGAGAATATGACTTTGCCCCAGTCCTCAGCAGTCCATTCACCAAACTTTCTGCAGAAGATCAATCTGTCTCTGATGTTATTTTGGACAGAAGTGGCTTCTTTGCTGCCCTTTTTGACACCAGGCCATCTTCCAAAAGTCTTCGCCTCACTGTGCGTGCAGATGCGCTCACACCTGTCTGCTGCCATTCCTGAGCAAGCTCTGCACTGGTGGCACTCCGATCCCGCAGCTGAATCCTCTTTAGGAGACTATCCTGGCGCTTGCTGGACTTTCTTGGATGCCCTGAAGCCTTCTTAACAAGAATTGAACCTCTTTCCTTGAAGTTCTTGATGATCCTATAAATTGTTGATTGAGGTGCAATCTTAGTAGCCACAATATCCTTGCCTGTGAAGCCATTTTTATGCAACGCAATGATGGCTGCACGCGTTTCTTTGCAGGTCACCATGGTTAACAATGGAAGAACAATGATTTCAAGCATCACCCTCCTTTTAACATGTCAAGTCTGCCATTTTAACCCAATCATGATCTCCAGCCTTGTGCTCGTCAACATTCTCACATAAGTTAACAAGACGATTACTGAAATGATCTCAGCAGGTCCTTTAATGACAGCAATGAAATGCAGTGGAAAGTTTTTTTTGGGATTAAGTTAATTTTCATGGCAAAGAAGGACTATGCAATTCATCTGATCACTCTTCATAACATTCTGGAGTATATGCAAGTTGCTTTTATAAAAACTTAAGCAGCAACTTTTCCAATTTCCAATATTTATGTAATTCTCAAAACTTTTGGCCACGACTGTATGTTGATGACCCTGATGTTTGATTGGTAAGGTTGTTGCACACCCCAAATTAACCTCAAAGTGTTTGGATTAAGCTGGCCCCAAATGGATCTTGGAGAGGATATAATTTGTAGGGTTTTCCAGGTCTTTTTGGGCTCAGGTGTGCGTGTCTGTCCTTTAAGAATCTTGTGCTGAGCATTCATTTGTGTTCAATAACAAAAATGCTTTTCAAATGATTGTATTGCACCATACAACTGTCATATCTCATTTATGTGTTTATTTGTGTATTAAAACCAATAAAAGTGAATTTAAACAAAACATGGTACAAATAGAAGGTAGAAAGGCAAGATAATGATGGGTGTGTCACAAGACTTGTAAGAGAAGGTACATCATTAACTTGGCACAAGGACAATAAAGGGGTATTATGATTTAGCCTTATCAGACAGCGTTGCCCAGAAGGCCGGTGTGAGTCAATGTGCTTGTGCAGAATTTGGCACATATAAATTCCCAAATGGAAACATCTGAGGACCTATAGTGCCCTTAATAAAAAAGTATCTACCTACTGAATCAACCATAGTAGCATGGTGAACAAAGGCTAGACTAACCCCTTTAATCGCTGAACGGGGAGAGAGATTATGGAACCATTGATTATACAGTAAATGAGACACTCTCTGTACATGGTTGACACGGAAGTGTGTTTGTTGTAGAAAAGCAACTACTACTTTCTTCCTATGTAAGACAGCTCTAACTCTTTTTAGCTGGAGCATTTAGCCCCCTGACATTAAACGTATATACAGATGTAGCAACGTTAGCGATCCCTTTTTTCGCATAACGAAAGCAACGAATCGCGATACTAACCTGCAATTCATAACAAAGCCAGTAGATGGCAGCATTAACCAATCCTAATTAAAACCACAGTAACAGTTTTAACTAAATTATATCTACCTCTTTTTAACACATTAAGTTATATCTTAAAGGATTTTTTAAGCTTAATTCTTAAATAGTTATATATTATTTTTGTATTATTATATACTTTTAAATAGTTTTAATTATTTAAAAACATTATTTATAACACACAACACAGAACAAATAAACACACAGGCTATATGCCAAAAGCCGGGTATAATGCAAGCCAGCACCTATTCATAAAACAGGTAACCGGGATACCTTACAATGGCAGCCTGGTGCACTATGAGACATTTAAAACCATCTCTCATCTAACTGAGAGTCAGTAAGTCTCAAAGTTGCTTGAGAGCTCTTGGATAGCTTGGGGGACCCATGCACCTAAATCTTTATCATTAGGGTGACAAAATTATAATTTTTTTTATTGCTAGCTAATTCTTCTCTAACTGCTTAGGAAGGCTGCATAAAAATTTACGGCTTTCTAATTGTTCTAATATATATTTTATAACCAATCTATACGGTTTTGTTATGTAAACTAATTTGCATAAATATGAAAGACATAGCACATGTGAAAGACAGTCTTATTGCCCAATATTATGCAGATTAGCCTACTTTCCATCATGAACAGCGCCATCTATTGGATACATAGTCTTATGTCCTGTAGAGATGGGAAGTTCGGATCTTTCACATGAATCGGTTCATTTGAATCAGTTCATTCAAATGAACCGATTCATGAATCGAATCTTCGGTTCATTCGCTCAGCTGACAAGAAGCAAGTGAACCAAAGCTTAGGTTGCGCAATGCGCATGTGCGGATGCTTCGATTCACTTGCTGACTCGCTGAGTCGGCTCTTGGTCTGAGTCAGGAAGTTTATTCTTTAAAACCCTGTGTGTAATTTTCTACCCCACTGTAGGAAAAAATTCAAGCATCCAGGGGGTGTGAATTTAACACTGGGGTAAATAATATAATTTAAATGGAAGGTTAAATGTGTAAATGTATAAAAAAAAAATACATCTCTCTCAATAGTTATATAGCTACTGAATGAGACAGAAGAAGGGATGCCTTTAACATATATATCTCCTTGAGAAGCCAATTTGACCCTAAAGGGTTAATTCAACCTGTAATCTAAACTTGTCCTGTCACTTCTCTTATCTCTCTGCTGACTGCCCATCTGTCCCTTAACCTTATCACTGCTGCAGCCTGGTCATCAGCCTCAGTGTAAACTGTTCGAGTGACTCACTGTTCTTTTAACTCTAAGAATCGAATGAGTCTCTAACTAAGTCGGATCTTTAGATTCTTTCAACCTGAGACTCATTCGATTCTTAGGGCTCTTTCACACTTGCGTTCTTGTCTTCCGGCATAGAGTTCCGTCGTCGGGGCTCTATGCCGGAAGAATCCTGATCAGGATTATCCTAATGCATTCTGAATGGAGAGAAATCCGTTCAGGATGCATCAGGATGCATCAGGATGTCTTCAGTTCCGGAACGGAACGTTTTTTGGCCGGATAAAATACCGCAGCATGCTGCGCTTTTTGCTCCGGCCAAAAATCCGGAACACTTGCCGCAAGGCCGGATCCGGAATTAATGCCCATTGAAAGGCATTGATCCGGATCCGGCCTTAAGCTAAACGTCGTTTCGGCGCATTGCCGGAGCCGACATTTAGCTTTTTCAGAGTGGTTACCATGGCTGCCGAGACGCTAAAGTCCTGGCAGCCATGGTAAAGTGTAGCGGGGAGCGGGGGAGCAGCATACTTACCGTCCGTGCGGCTCCCCGGGCGCTCCAGAGTGACGTCTGGGCGCCCCAAGCGCATGGATCATGTGATCACATGGATCACGTCATCCATGCGCATGGGGCGCTCTGACGTCACTCTGGAGCGCCCCGGGAGCCGCACGGACTGTAAGTATACTGCTCCCCCGCTCCCCGCTCCTACTATGGCAACCAGGACTTTAATAGCGTCCTGGGTGCCATAGTAACACTGAACGCATTTGGAAGACGGTTCCGTCTTCAAATGCTTTCAGTACACTTGCGTTTTTCCGGATCCGGCGTGTAATTCCGGCAAGTGGAGTACACGCCGGATCCGGACAACGCAAGTGTGAAAGAGGCCTTAGACTCCCTGTATTGTGTGACTAAGTGCTGCTTGCCTGAGCTCTGATTGGTTGCAGGCCGGGGTGGGCGGGGAGGGGAGGGGCTGGCTTCCACTCTAGGATCAGATTACGCTCCTCCCTGCTGCCAGCATCTCTGTTGCTGAGCTATCTGACTGAGCGGCTTCACAGGGTTCAGCTCAGTCAGAGGAATCGACTCCTCTGGTTCAGTGAACTGAATTGATTCAAAAGAACGATTCGTTCATGAACCGGACATCACTAACGTCCTACAGTCTGCAGACTATTATCATTTTCCTCATGAACAGCGCCATCTATTGGATTCACAGTATTATGCCTTACATTCTGCAGACTAGCATCATTTTCCTCATACACAGCGCCATTTATTGGATTAAGGTTTCTTTCACACTTGCAGCAGTGTGATCTGGCAGTTCCGACGACGGAACTGCCTGCCGGATCCGCCGATCTGGGTGACAACTGAAGGCATTTGTGGACGGATCCGGATGCGTTTCACAAATGCATTGCAAGAACGGCTAGCTTAATTTTCCTTATACACTGTTAAAGGTGGCGGGCACAGTGTAGGTCACTGTTAGAAGGGCAATCACTGTGTATTTTACTGTTAAGGGGGCATGCTGCTGCAGAGGTCACTGTTAAAGGGGTTGGCCGGGTTCAGCTAGCTTCCGCCAGGCAGTGTGTTATTAAAAACAAAAGTGCCCTTTCCCTGCGCGATGTAGCGCAGGGCAAAGGAGAGAGCATCGGAGCATAAACTGCTCTGATGCACCTGTCAGGGGGCTGCCAGGGTGGAAATGGAGGTAAGAACCCGGACAACCCCTTTAAAGGGGCGGGCACTATGGATGTTACTGGTAACTAGTGTTGATCACGAATATAGGCACTACGAGAATTTGCAAATGTTTAGAATATCACAAAGTATATTTATTATCGCAAATATTCGTTTTTTTAAATACCAGTTTATGCAACAAAAAAAAATCAAATTTTCGCAATCAAGAAAATAATGACTGGAGATCACGAATTCTCGAATATATGGTGAATATTTGCCCAAATATTCGAGAAATATTGCGAATTTGAATATTGCCCCTGCCGCTCAACACTACTGTTAACGGGTAACGGGTAGGCTGTTGTGGAGGTCACTGTTAAAGGGGCAGGCACTGTGGATGTTACTGATAAGGGGTTAGGCTGCTATGGAGGATGCATCCACAGTGCCGGCCCCTTTAACCCTTTAAGTGGGTGGACACTTTGAAACATGCCATCTACTTAAAAACTGATCCACTAAACCAGGGATCAGCAACCTTCGGCACTCCAGCTGTTGAGAAACTACAATTGCCAGCAAGCTCCATTCTTTTTTGTGAGAGACGGAGAGAAGCGTGACGGATCACTTTCAAATGGATCCGCAAAACGAGAGTGTGAAAGTAACCTATATTGGAAAATAAAAAAATAAAATAAAAAATACTGTATTGTTCTCAAAGGAAAAAAATAAAATAAAGGGCATAGTGCATCCCCTTTCATCACAGATCAGTTCCTTTGTTTTTTTTTCCCTTTGAGAACAATAGATGGACAATGTTGGGGGTTGGTGTTAATCACAGCTGGAGTGAGATACATTTCTGTTGGTTACAATACTGACACAGAGACACACGTGCCCATAATTGTGTATAAAAAACAGACAAACAAACACAAAGGACAAACAAATTGTTTTTTTTTGTCTTTACCTAATATTAATAACCACTTATTATATAGTTCCCTTCCTACCATTTAGAACTTCTTACCAAAATGACAATCGACAACATAAAACAGTTCTTTTTTTAACTGAAGGCTATATGCCATAAGCAAGGTATGTGCAAGCCAATGTCCTATCTGTGAGACAGGTACCATAAGCATACCTCACAGATGCAGCCTGAGACATATTAACCACCTCCGGACCGCCTAACGCAGGATCGCGTTCCGGAGGTGGCAGCGCTGCGCACAGTCACGCATATATGCGTCATCTCGCGAGACGCGAGACTTCCTGTGAACGCGCGCACACAGGCGCGCGCGCTCACAGGAACGGAAGGTAAGAGAGTTGATCTCCAGCCTGCCAGCGGCGATCGTTCGCTGGCAGGCTGGAGATGTGTTTTTTTTAACCCCTAACAGGTATATTAGACGCTGTTTTGATAACAGCATCTAATATACCTGCTACCTGGTCCTCTGGTGGTCCCCTTTGTTTGGATCGACCACCAGAGGACACAGGTAGCTCAGTAAAGTCCCACCAAGCACCACTACACTACACTACACCCCCCCCCCCCGTCACTTATTAACCCCTTATTAGCCCCTGATCACCCCATATAGACTCCCTGATCCCCCCCTGTCATTGATTACCCCCCTGTCATTGATCACCCCCCTGTAAAGCTCCATTCAGACGTCCGCATGATTTTTACGGATCCACTGATAGATGGATCGGATCCGCAAAACGCATCCGGACGTCTGAATGAAGCCTTACAGGGGCATGATCAATGACTGTGGTGATCACCCCATATAGACTCCCTGATCACCCCCCTGTAAAGCTCCATTCAGATGTCCGCATGATTTTTACGGATGCACTGATAGATGGATCGGATCCGCAAAACGCATCCGGACGTCTGAATGAAGCCTTACAGGGGCATGATCAATGACTGTGGTGATCACCCCATATAGACTCCCTGATCACCCCCTGTAAAGCTCCATTCAGATGTCCGCATGATTTTTACGGATGCACTGATAGATGGATCGGATCCGCAAAACGCATCCGGACGTCTGAATGAAGCCTTACAGGGGCATGATCAATGACTGTGGTGATCACCCCCCTGTCATTGATTACCCCCCTGTAAAGCTCCATTCAGACGTCCGCATGATTTTTACGGATCCACTGATAGATGGATCGGATCCGCAAAACGCATCCGGACGTCTGAATGAAGCCTTACAGGGGCGTGATCAATGACTGTGGTGATCCCCCCATATAGACTCCCTGATCACCCCCCTGTCATTGATTACCCCCCTGTCATTGATTACCCCCCTGTAAAGCTCCATTCAGATGTCCGCATGATTTTTACGGATGCACTGATAGATGGATCGGATCCGCAAAACGCATCCGGACGTCTGAATGAAGCCTTACAGGGGCATGATCAATGACTGTGGTGATCACCCCCCTGTCATTGATTACCCCCCTGTCATTGATTACCCCCCTGTAAAGCTCCATTCAGACGTCCGCATGATTTTTACGGATCCACTGATAGATGGGTCGGATCCGCAAAACGCATCCGGACGTCTGAATGAAGCCTTACAGGGGCGTGATCAATGACTGTGGTTATCACCCCATATAGACTCCCTGATCACCCCCCTGTCATTGATTACCCTCCCTGTCATTGATTACCCCCCTGTAAAGCTCCATTCAGATGTCCGCATGATTTTTACGGATGCACTGATAGATGGATCGGATCCGCAAAACGCATACGGACGTCTGAATGAAGCCTTACATGGGCGTGGTCAATGACTGTGGTTATCACCCCATATAGACTCCCTGATCACCCCCCCTGTCATTGATCACCCCCCCTGTCATTGATCACCCCCCCTGTCATTGATCACCCCCCCTGTCATTGATCACCCCCCCTGTCATGATCCATTCAGACATTTTTTTGGCCCAAGTTAGCGGAATTATTTTTTTTTCTTACAAAGTCTCATATTCCACTAACTTGTGTCAAAAAATAAAATCTCACATGAACTCCCCATACCCCTCACGGAATCCAAATGCGTAAAATTTTTTAGACATTTATATTCCAGACTTCTTCTCACGCTTTAGGGCCCCTAGAATGCCAGGGCAGTATAAATACCCCACATGTGACCCCATTTCGGAAAGAAGACACCCCCAGGTATTCCGTGAGGAGCATATTGAGTCCATGAAAGATTGAAATTTTTGTCCCAAGTTAGCGGAACGGGAGACTTTGTCAGAAAAAAATAAAAAATATCAATTTCCGCTAACTTGTGCCAAAAAAAAAAAAATTCTATGAACTCGCCATGCCCCTCATTGAATACCTTGGGGTGTCTTCTTTCCAAAATGGGGTCACATGTGGGGTATTTATACTGCCCTGGCATTCTAGGGGCCCCAAAGCGTGAGAAGAAGTCTGGTATCCAAATGTCTAAAAATGCCCTCCTAAAAGGAATTTGGGCACCTTTGCGCATCTAGGCTGCAAAAAAGTGTCACACATCTGGTATCGCCGTACTCAGGAGAAGTTGGGGAATGTGTTTTGGGGTGTCATTTTACATATACCCATGCTGGGTGAGATAAATATCTTGGTCAAATGCCAACTTTGTATAAAAAAATGGGAAAAGTTGTCTTTTGCCAAGATATTTCTCTCACCCAGCAAGGGTATATGTAAAATGACACCCCAAAACACATTCCCCACCTTCTCCTGAATACGGCGATACCACATGTGTGACACTTTTTTGCAGCCTAGGTGGGCAAAGGGGCCCATATTCCAAAGAGCACCTTTAGGATTTCACAGGTCATTTACCTACTTACCACACATTAGGCCCCCTGGAAAATGCCAGGGCAGTATAACTACCCCACAAGTGACCCCATTTTGGAAAGAAAACACCCCAAGGTATTCCGTGAGGGGCATGGCGAGTTCCTAGAATTTTTTATTTTTTGTCACAAGTTAGTGGAAAATGCTGATTTTTTTTTTTTTTTTTTTTTTTTTTTTTCATACAAAGTCTCATATTCCACTAACTTGTGACAAAAAATAAAAACTTCCATGAACTCACTATGCCCATCAGCGAATACCATGGGGTCACTTGTGGGGTAGTTATACTGCCCTGGCATTCTAGGGGCCCAAATGTGTGGTAAGGAGTTTGAAATCAAATTCTGTAAAAAATGACCTGTGAAATCCGAAAGGTGCTCTTTGGAATATGGGCCCCTTTGCCCACCTAGGCTGCAAAAAAGTGTCACACATCTGGTATCTCCGTACTCAGGAGAAGTTGGGGAATGTGTTTTGGGGTGTCATTTTACATATACCCATGCTGGGTGAGAGAAATATCTTGGCAAAAGACAACTTTTCCCATTTTTTTTATACAAAGTTGGCATTTGACCAAGATATTTATCTCACCCAGCATGGATATATGTAAAAAGACACCCCAAAACACATTCCTCAACTTCTCCTGAATACAGAGATACCAGATGTGTGACACTTTTTTGCAGCCTAGGTGGGCAAAGGGGCCCATATTCCAAAGAGCACCTTTCGGATTTCACAGGTCATTTTTTACAGAATTTGATTTCAAACTCCTTACCACACATTTGGGCCCCTAGAATGCCAGGGCAGTATAACCACCCCACAAGTGACCCCATTTTGGAAAGAAGAGACCCCAAGGTATTTCGTGATGGGCATAGTGAGTTCATAGAAGTTTTTATTTTTTGTCACAAGTTAGTGAAATATGAGACTTTGTAAGAAAAGAAAAAAAAAAGAAAAAAATCATAATTTTCCGCTAACTTGTGACAAAAAATAAAAAGTTCTATGAACTCACTATGCCCATCAGCGAATACCTTAGGGTGTGTACTTTCCGAAATGGGGTCATTTGTGGGGTGTTTGTACTGTCTGGCCATTGTAGAACCTCAGGAAACATGACAGGTGCTCAGAAAGTCAGAGCTGCTTCAAAAAGCGGAAATTCACATTTTTGTACCATAGTTTGTAAACGCTATAACTTTTACCCAAACCATTTTTTTTTTACCCAAAGATTTTTTTTTTATCTAAGACATGTAGAACAATAAATTTAGAGCAAAATTTCTATATGGATCTCGTTTTTTTTTGCAAAATTTTACAACTGAAAGTGAAAAATGTCATTTTTTTGCAAAAAAATCGTTAAATTTCGATTAATAACAAAAAAAGTAAAAATGTCAGCAGCAATGAAATACCACCAAATGAAAGCTCTATTAGTGAGAAGAAAAGGAGGTAAAATTCATTTGGGTGGTAAGTTGCATGACCGAGCAATAAACGGTGAAAGTAGTGTAGGTCAGAAGTGTAAAAAGTGGCCTGGTCTTTCAGGGTGTTTAAGCACTGGGGGCTGAGGTGGTTAAACTAGCTCTCTGTCCAAAAGGAGAGTGCCAGTAAGTCTCAATATTGGTTTATTTTGGTTTACTAGGGGGTCCTGTGCACCTAAGGCTACTTTCACACTAGCATCGGGACTCCGTTTGAAGGGTCTCACAAGCGGCCCCGAACGCATCCGTCCAGCTACCAATGCATTCTGAGTGGACGGGGATCCGCTCAGAATGCATCAGTCTGGCAGCGTTCAGCCTCCGCTCAGCAGCAGCGTTCGGGTGTCCGCCTGGCCGTGCGGAGGCAAACGGATCCGTCCAGACTTACAATGTAAGTCAATGGGGACGGATCCGTTTGAAGTTGACACCATATGGCTCAATTTTCAAACGGATCCGTCCCCCATTGACTTTCAATGTAAAGTCTGGACGGATCCGTCTGAACAACTTTCAGACTTAGAATTTTTTCTAAACTATAATGCAGACGGATCCGTTCTGAACGGATCCAAACGTCTGCATTATAGGAGAGGATCCGTCTGTGCAGACACCAGACGGATCCTCTCTGAACGCTAGTCTGAAAGTAGCCTAAGTCGTTACCATTAGGGTGAAAACAATTGTAATATTTTTATTTTTTTACGCTAGCTAACTCCTCTTTCACTGTTAAGAGGGCTGCATAAAAATGTTCTGTTTTCTAATTGTCTGAACTACAGTAAATTCAAATAACCTTTCTATAATGTTTTGTTAAGTAAACTCATTTGCATAAACCTAATATGGGAAAGACATGTAAATTAGCAGAATCTGCCTGGTTTATCAGCTGAAACACTGTTTGCAATATCTTGGCCATATTTATGCAAATGAGCTTACTTGACAAACATTATAGAATGAGAAGAACTTTATGCTAATCTGCATGATGTAAGGCATAAGACTATGTATCCAATAGATGGCGCTGTTCATGATGGAAAGTAGGCTAATCTGCATAATATAGGCCAATAAGACGCTGTCTTTCATATTTATGCAAATTAGTTTACATAACAAAACAGTATAGATGGGTTATTAAATATATATTAGAACAATTAGAAAGCCGTAAATTTTTATGCAGCCTTCCTAAGCAGTTAGAGAAGAATTAGCTAGCAATTAAAAAAAATATCGCGATTGTGATAGGAGCGGTAGTTGCTACATCTGTACCTGCAAATTAGCAGTTGGGGGAAATATAGTATGCAGAGGTTTTCTACAGAGCCACTACTGAGGTGAAGCCCAATTGAAAAGGGGAGGGGAGAACAGGAAAGGGGAAAAAGTAAAAAACCAAGGTTAATATGAAGTAGATCTGAGCCAATAAGTTTCCTACTATGACATTTAGAATGGGTTAGCAGAAGAGTCCAATGTAGGAAAACAAGTAACCCCATAATACACAGGAGAGAGTTCCATAGAAAGTGGCCCAGTAACCCAGGAAGGCTATCATAGTAGGGCATGCCAAAACACAAAACTGAGAACAAAAATCGGCAGATCAAAAATCTATAATGGCCAAAAGGTAACTCAGCTATATGGGAAGTTGGATCAAAAAAGGAGAATAGTACAAAGTCAGCAGAGTCACTCAATGTCTTCCGGACTTCTCCTGGAAGCCAGGGTGCCTTGGTAACTTCTTTGGTCTTTGAGGTTTTGCCGAGACAGTCTGCTAGGAATCCACCTCTGACAGAGGAGGAAGAGATTCAACATTTTGAGCTGGGCACAATCAGGAATATTCAGAACTGAGATTTCCAGGGCATCGTAGACTCGCTGTAAATCCGCATAAGCTTGGATGACTAGATTACGAGTATTAATCAGGAGGCCAAATGGGTGAAGCCATCTATAAGTCAGCTGCTGCTTCTGCAGAACATCCAACAGGGGTTTCAGATGTCTCCTCTTCTTAAGAGTCATAAGTATTAAATCTTGGTACACCACCATTGCTGATCGATCTCCACCACTGTGCCAATTTGAGATGCTGCCAGAACTTGCTCCTTACCCTAAAAGCTGATTAACTGGCAGATCACATCTCTATGAGGTTCCTGCTGTTTTGGCTTGGTCCACAGGAAAATTGGAAGCAACAAGCTGCTCAAAGAACTGGGAAATCATGGAGCTCAGGGCTTCTGGGCCTATGGTTTCGGGGACTCCCTTAAGCCTGAGATCGTTGCCCCTGCCTCGATCCTAGTCTTCGACCAAAGAATATTAATAATTAAGATGTGCCTGAGTGTGCTCCAGTTTGTGGGATACCTGGTCATCAAAGTCCGTTGTAGCGACTTGAGAGATTTCCAGCGCGTCCACACCTGAGTCCAGGTGGCGTTTTTCTTGTTTTATTTCTTTATGATTCTGCCGTAAGGGTTCTATTGCCGTGGAAAGCAGCCCCTTTATAAAAGCTCTGGATAAAGTCTGGTCAGCCTCTGCCGCAATATCATTCTGCTTGCTCTGCCTGTCGCTGTCTGAGTCAGCTTCTCCGCCGTATAACTGCGCAATGTGACGGGGCTGCGCCATCTTGGTTTCACCTTGTATTCCAGATTTCCTCTCAAACCTGTCCATATTGCTGTGGCAGGAAGTGGGTTTCGGTCGCCCAGGGTTGTTTTTACCCCTGTGTTTAGTTGCTTTGCCCATATTCGCTATGATAGATACTTATAAAAGCCTGCTCTGTCTAGGCTTGCAGCAGAGCTCATGGAGCTGTGTGCATCCGGCTCGGCTGCTAGACTCTGCCCTCTGAGACAACCCTTTTAAGTCGTCTGAGAACCAATCCTTTTGAAAGTACTTCAAGCTATTGTCCCCCCCTCCCCCTTAATGTGGTTATTTGGTGTTCTCCTGTGATGCTGTCATAGAGGATAACTGGAAAAATCAAATTCTTACTGATCACTTGGTTACCAGGAATAATTCACAACAGCACACTTATGTCCTTTCCTGTTGATGTGTACTGTGGTGCATATGGCTCATTTTAAAACACTGATGAGTGGAGAACCAAGTTACTGGTAAGAACTAATTCTATTTTTGCTGTCTGCTTTTCTCCTAGAAAAGTTGCTAGTGCTGTCATGTAATTTTTTTTTTATAAATGTCATAAACCTATTGAAACTTTTTTTTTTATTCCCTCAACCCTAGCAATCTGTGAAATGTGTGGAATAGTTGGCACACGTGAGGCCTTCTTCTCCAAGACCAAAAGATTCTGCAGTGTCTCCTGTTCGCGGAGCTATTCATCTAATTCTAAGAAATCCAGTGTTCTTGCCCGGTTACAGGTAGATGTGAATGTTTTATTTTATGTTGTTAATAACAAACCATAAAGGAAGACTCCATCTGTTGGCAATATTTATTTTACATCATGTTAAAAATGACCATGGTTGCTGCTTTCATTATTGTCCTTATGAATTCTGCTGACCCCTAAGGAGTATTGTTTACAGTGGTCACACCCCCTCCTGTTTGTAAATCTATATTCATTTTAGTGGTATTTTACAGCAAATGAGCATAGAGTTAGGCCAGTGCTTCTCAAATAGTGGGGCGCCAGGCTCCGTAAAGGGGGGCTCGTTCAGGGCCGGCCTTTGGGGTGTGTGAATTTCTTCTGTATAATGCTGGCAGGCAGGCCGGGCGGCCGGCGCGTCCCTCAGTGATGTCACGTGCCTGCGCCGCCTGCTTTATGAATGAAGCAGGCGGCGCAGACAAGTGACGTCACCGAGGGACGCGCCGGCCGCCCGGCCCGCCTGCCGGCATTATACAGAAGAAATTCGGATATACGATACTATTAGGAGTGAGGGGGGCATGTTTAATAACTTTAAACGGCGGCGGCGGGCACACGGAATCTGTGGATGGCACAGTTAAGGGGTGGGGGTCTGTGGATGGCACATATATAACAGTGCCAGCCACAGATCCCCCTGTAACAGTGCCAGCCACAGATCCCCCCCATAAGTGTCCGTCATCCACAGATCCCCCCATAAGTGTCCGTCATCCACAGATCCCCCCATAAGTGTCCGTCATCCACAGATCCCCCCATAAGTGTCCGTCATCCACAGATCCCCCCATAAGTGTGTGTCCGATCCACATTTCTTTCTTTTTTTATTCTCTTATACGTTAATAAGGATACAGTGTTATGCAGAGGTGTACTTAAAACAATTTTATAGACAAATGATACTATTTACAGTCGCGCAGGGGGGGGGGGGCGCAAAATGTTTTCTTCTTCCTAGGGGGGGCATGACAGAAAATAATTGAGAAGCACTGAGTTAGGCCCAGCTATGTGTGTGGATCACATTGGGTGCCAGCTGCTGATATCTGGCCGAAACATCTGGTATCAGAGTTATTTTGATCTTGCCCATTAAAGAGCCACTTATCCATGAAAAACAAGGGGGAAAAAGTTAAGGAAAGTTTGTCTCTAGCTTTTCCTGCATGGATATCTGCAAACGCTAAAGAAACCGTTTTAGCAACAATCCTGTAGTCAGAAAAAATGCCTCCTTCCTCCTAGCCCCTCTATCTTCAGTTGAAAAAAGACTAATAACTAGAATGACCTTACAGTGAAAGCATGAAGTTCTGGAATGGGACAGGCTTCAGGCCAATAAACCTCAGTGGACACTCAGAGCACTTTGAAAGAGCTGGGAACTGCAGAACTTAGCATCTTCGTACGAAACCTCCCCATTATATGTGCAGGTATACTATACAGTACCAGAGCCCTGACACTACAGTTACCCAATTCTCCCAGGTGCCTGAATGTCGTGGTTGCCTATATAGGCAAATGTGAGGGTTATAGACACTGTCCATATAATGTTACCCTTACATTGTGCCAGTAACCCAGCTTTTTTTTAGGGTTATGAAAAGGCAAATCTGCCCAGCTATGGCACTGTTTAGGTTGTGAAGGTGGATTCACCTTGGTCGATGTAGTGTTCTGCTGTCTTGCTTGCTGCTCCTTGTACTGGTAACCCAGCTCCCAAGACCCTAAAAGGCAAATCTGCCTAGCTATGACACTAATTAGGATTGTGGAGGGAGATTTACCTTGGTAGATTTTGTATTCTGCAGTCTATTACAGGTCCATATGACAGTATCCCAGCTTTCCCAGCACCCTAAAAGGCAAATCTGCCTAGCTGTAGCACTATTTAGAACTAAGGCAGAATTTGTCTTGGTAGACTTAGTACTTTGCAGTCTATTACAGTTCCACATTGTTTTAGCCCAGCTTTCCCAAGAAAGGTCAATCAGCCTATCTATGACACTATTTAGGATTGAGGATAATGATTTATTCAGTTAAACGTAGTATATAGCAGTCCCTATTACAGCTACACAAGATGTTTTACCCAGCTTTTCCAGGAACTTGAATAACAGATATGTCTAGCTATGCTACAGTATGGAGGATTTGTCACAAGGATTCTTACTGTGCTTTTCCAGGCTCCTGACTAGCAAGTACAACTAGGTATTGTACAATAGGGGGGATTTGCCAATTCATAAATAGGTTGATCTGGCATTCTGCAGACTAGGAAAGCTGGGTAGCATTTTCTTTGATGCGGTATATTGGTTATATAACATAGACACAAAGCTTCCCCGATACCCCATGTGAATCTGTTGTATGGTAGCAGGGCAACATGGTCTGTCATCACCAATGCAGCTATTCAGTGTTGTAATCCAACTTTTCTAGGACACTAAATGGCAAGTTGGTCCTGCTTTATAAAGGTATTTATCACTGCATAACTAGGCTAATTTAAAATTCAGCAGTCTAGGAAAGGTGGGTAACAACTTCTGCAGAGATATAAGGGAGGCCACATTTGGTGCATACATTCTGTATACACTATTGGTCATTTATCAAACTGGTGTAAAGTATAACTGGCATAGTTGCCCATAGCAACCAATCAGATTCCACCTTTAATTTTTGATAGCTCCTTTGGAAAATGAAAGGTGGAATCTGATTGGTTGCTATGGGCAACTAAGACATTTCTGCTTTACACCAGTTTGATAAATGACCTCATATATCCATAAATATAATATCAGTTCAACTGTGAGAATATATTATTTATGTAGTTTGGTAGCCAGCCTACCGTCATATGCTACCCAGCTTCTTAAAGCCTGTTTCACACTGGCATTTACTTTGTCCAGCAGGCTGTTCCGGCATCCTGCCGGATCAGTACTACCGTGTACACCTGTGAGCTGCCGGATGTCTGCCCGGCCCCATTCAGTATAATGGGGAGAGGTGTAGATCTGGCCGCAGCACGGCAAATATGCAGAGATGTAAATATGCATGCAGCGGTATTTGTCTGTCTGCCTGCCGGACCGAGTAAATGCCAGAGTAAAAGTAGCCTAAAGCTGCTGAAAGTCAAATCTGCACAATTATGCACTGAAGGGTGGAATTTTCCCCACATAACTAGGCAGAGTAGCTCTTCAGCTATGCCTGGTACTAGATAGATAGATTACAGAATTTTTTACCCTTTAAGACGCACCGGTCCATAAGACGCACCTATGTTTTAGAGGAAGACGGTAAGAATTTTTTTTTTCATTAGACCTTAGACCATGTCAGACCTCCAATGTTAATCAGAGCTCAGCTCACAGCCCCAATCAGACCCCCAGTGTTAATAAGACTCCAATAAGACCTCATCTCAGACCCCCAATCAGACCTCATCTTAGACCCCAATGTGAATGACCGCCAATCAGACCTCAGATAAGAGCCCCAAAATGATTAAGACCCCCATTCAGACCTTAGATCAGCCCCCCATGCCTCTTATTAGCCCCCATGCCTCTTATCATTTGCCCCCCATGCCTCTTATCATCAGCCCCCCATGCCTCTTATCATCAGCCCCCCATGCCTCTTATCATCAGCCCCCCATGCCTCTTATCATCAGCCCCCCATGCTTCTTATCATCAGCCCCCATGCCTCTTATCATCAGCCCCCCCATGCCTCTTATCATCAGCCCCCCCATGCCTCTTATCATCAGCCCCCCCATGCCTCTTATCATCAGCCCCCCCATGCCTCTTATCATCAGCCCCCCCATGCCTCTTATCATCAGCCCCCCCATGCCTCTTATCATCAGCCCCCCCATGCCTCTTATCATCAGCCCCCCCATGCCTCTTATCATCAGCCCCCCCATGCCTCTTATCATCAGCCCCCCCATGCCTCTTATCATCAGCCCCCCCATGCCTCTTATCATCAGCCCCCCCATGCCTCTTATCATCAGCCCCCCCATGCCTCTTATCATCAGCCCCCCCATGCCTCTTATCATCAGCCCCCCCATGCCTCTTATCATCAGCCCCCCCATGCCTCTTATCATCAGCCCCCCCATGCCTCTTATCATCAGCCCTCCCATGCCTCTTAAGATATATACAAAGGTATACAAAGACAAAGATTAAGTAAAGTAACAGTCACTGAGAGTCATTAATAAACAAAACTCCAGCGTGATTTGCAAGTAGTGTTACTTTTATTGGAATTGCGGCTTCAGCGTAACGTTTCGGCCTATTGGCCTTCTTCAGACTAATGCCGCTGGTGATGGTGAGAAGAAATTGGCGCTCTGTGGCAGTGTAATGCGGAAGTACCGCTGGTGAGAGCGCCACTCTCACCAGCGGTACTTCCGCATTACACTGCCACAGAGCGCCAATTTCTTCTCACCATCACCAGCGGCATTAGTCTGAAGAAGGCCAATAGGCCGAAACGTTACGCTGAAGCCGCAATTCCAATAAAAGTAACACTACTTGCAAATCACGCTGGAGTTTTGTTTATTAATGCTTAATTGGGGCGGGAACCCTACTCCAAGCCACAACAGAGTGCGACAAGGTTACAACCAAAAGTCACTGAGAGTCATCAACAAATGGACGGGCTCCATCGACCAGCGCCCAACATGGCACTCGGCCAACACCCTTGCGATACAAAGAGAGGTGATGGTAGCAAGACATCTTAGGCTACTTTCACACTAGTGTTCGGGGCTCCGCTTGTGAGCTCCGTTTGAAGGGGCTCACAAGCGGCCCCGAACGCATCCGTACTGCCCTAATGCATTCTGAGTGGACGCGGATCCGCTCAGAATGCATCAGTCTGGCAGCGTTCAGCCTCCGCTCCGCTCAGCAGGCGGACACCCGAACGCTGCTTGCAGCGTTCGGGTGTCCGCCTGGCCGTGCGGAGGAAAGCGGATCCGTTTGAAGTTGACACAGTATGGCTCAATTTTCAAACTGATCCGTCCCCCATTGACTTTCAATGTAAAGTCTGGACGGATCCGTCTGAAGCTACTTTCAGACAATATAATGCAGACGGATCCGTTCTGAACGGATCCCAAGTCTGCATTATATGAGCGGATCCGTCTGGGCAAACCCCAGACGGATCCGCTCTGAACGGTAGTGTGAAAGTAGCCTTACCCTGATGATGTCTTCAATGGAGCTGAGCTCTCTGTCCCAAAACTAAGGGGGAGATTTATTAAACTGGTGTGAAGTACCTGTGTGAAGTTGGCACCCCATGTTTTTAAATTTCAAAAAGAAATACACCATTCGTTTGTGCTGCGTTTTTGCTGGTTTGTGCCGCAAAAATGAACGTTTGTGCCGGTTCGGTTCCTGAGACATTGCGCGTTAGATTTTTATGAAGCCCCGCCCACTTTCCACCCCATGTTTTTAAATTTCAAAAAGAAATACATCATTCGTTTGTGCTGCGTTTGCGCTGGTTTGTGCTGCAAAAATAAACGTTTGCGCCGCTTTGGTTTCCGAGATATTGCGTGCGTGATTTGCTGAAACCCCGCCCACTTTCCACCCCATGTTTTTAAATTTCAAAAAGAAATACACCATTCGTTTGTGCTGCGTTTGTGCTGGTTTGTGCTGCAAAAATAAACGTTTGTGCCGCTTTGGTTTCCGAGATATTGCGCGCTTGATTTGCTGAAACCCCGCCCACTTTCCACCCCATGTTCTTAAATTTCAAAAGGAAATACACCATTCGTTTGTGCTGCGTTTTTGTGCTGGTTTGTGCCGCAAAAATGAACGTTTGCACCGCTTTGGTTTCCAAGATATTGCACGCTTGATTTGCTGAAACCCCGCCCACTTTCCACCCCATGTTTTTAACCCTGACCCTAGACCCCCCAGGTGTGCTGCAGCTTGCCCCCCTCCCACAACTTTTTTTCTGCGTACGCTGACTGTGGCCGGGACTCTTAGCGTCCGGCCACTGTTAGCGCATCGCACACCCTACCGCTGATCAACTTCGGACGGTTGATCAGGGAGTTCGAATTTTTTTGAAAAAAAATTCACATTTTTTGTCTTTGTTTTTTTTTTTGTCTGTTAGGTTTAGGATAGGTTTGCGAACACCCGTCCCCCCACGCACACAAAATAAAGTTTATCACGCACACACACACTCTCCTATGGCCCGCCGGATGTTCTCGGCTGAGGAGGCATACGCCCAGCTTGCCTCCGAGTCCGAGAGCCCCAGTGAGGACGATGATGACCCCACTTTCCTTTTGTCATCCGCGTCCTCCTCATCATCTAGCGATGATGATGAGACCCCAAGGCGGCGGAGACACCGCCAGGCGGAGCAAGGTGACCGGCATGCTAGGGACCCTGTGGCCCACACTAGTACGAGAAGCTCTGGGGCTCGTACTAGTTTTCCAGCCCACCAGTTAAGTCCACCGGAGCCCCCTACCGGTGAACTTGTCTGGTATACCCCAGAGCGTTTTGAGCCCGTGATTCCTGATTTTGTAGGCCAACCAGGAATCCAGATTTCCACAGTGGGCTTCACTGAATACGACTACTTTAGTCTTTTTTTCAGTGACCACTTTGTGAATCTGATGTTGGAGCAGACGAACCTGTACGCCCAACAGTTCATTGCTCAACACCCGGGCTCCTTTTTGGCTAGGCCCGGTGGCTGGACTCCGGTCTGTGCAGCCAAGATGAGGACTTTTTGGGGCCTCGTGCTGCATATGGGCCTAGTCAAGAAACCTAGTGTCACGCATTACTGGAGTGGGGACGTCCTCTACCAGACCCCACTTTACAGTACGGCCATGACACGTACCTGATTTTAGGCCATCCGGAAATGCCTGCGTTATGCAGATAATGCAGCATGTCCCCCCCAAGGTGATCCTGCCTATGACCGCCTGTACAAAATCAGGCTGGTCATCGATCATTTTGGGGCCAGATTTGTGCAGGCCTATGTACCTGGAAGGGAGGTCGCGGTTGATGAGTCTCTCATTGCTTTCAAGGGGAGACTCATTTTCCGCCAGTATGTTCCCTCTAAGCGGGCGAGGTATGGCGTGAAGCTGTACAAACTTTGCGAGAGTACCTCAGGGTACACTTACAAGTTTCGTGTGTACGAGGGGCAAGATTCCCGTATTCAACCCTGCAGCACACCTGGGGGGGTTTAGGGTCAGGGTTAAAAACATGGGGTGGAAAGTGGGCGGGGTTTTCAGCAAATCAAGCGTGCAATATCTCGGAAACCAAAGCGGCGCAAACGTTAATTTTTGCGGCACAAACGCAGCACAAACAAATGGTGTATTTCTTTTTGAAATTTAAAAACATGGGGTGGAAAGTGGGCGGGGCTTCATAAAAATCTAACGCGCAATATCTCAGGAACCGAACCGGCACAAACGTTCATTTTTGCGGCACAAACGCAGCACAAACGAATGGTGTATTTCTTTTTGAAATTTAAAAACATGGGGTGCCAACTTCACAAAGGTGTGTGAAGTAGAACTGGCTTAGTTGTCCAAAACAACCATCCAGATTCCACCTTTTATTTTTCACAGTTCCTTTGGAAAATGTGCGGTGGAATCTGATTGGTTGCTATTTATAAACACCAGTTTGATAAATCTCCCCCTAAGTGTTTTCTACTCTCCTGGCCCCTCCTAGCTCCACCTAAAGCTGTTTCACACAAATGTGTGCAATCCGCACCTGCAAGACCAGCAGTGTCCAGAACAGAGGATCACACTCACACACAGATTGTGATTTCTGGACTGCTTGTGTGAAAGAGCCCCAAAGGTTAGTACGCATGTACAGTTACCTCATACTGCAGAAATGTGGCCAGATATAGACATCACTAAGTAGTTACATGAAGTTAAAGGGGAAGAATGAATTAAAAACCTTTTTCAAAATGCCTTCCTATGTTGCTGTACTCTTGTCTAAGAATACTGCCATCCTAAGGGGGAGGGTGTAAATGAGGGTGGGTGTTTCCTCCATAATGTTGTTTCTAGCCACTGATACTCCTCCTCGCAGTCTGTATTCTCATCATCCTGACAGGACCTTATGTTGTCACTAGGTCATGTGACCCCTGTTTTTAGACTTGCAAACATCAAAACACTTATTTGATAAAATTATTATGTTTAATTTCCTAATATAAAGGGGCTTATAGAATAACTAACATAGATCTATGCAGTTGCTGGTTGTTTCAAATTGTTCATTTATCAATCCAAGTTATTTTATCAAGTGGAGTGGCATTGGATTTTGGATTTGGTTATAGCTGGCACTGATACAAAATCTATTTTGTACTGTTAGTAACTGGAATATCCCTTGCTGGCTCACATGCACTAGAATCTCCTACATTTAAACCTAAATCTTATTGGTGAAATTAGAAAGCGTTTTCCATATGAAGACATTGGAGTATAGTGACTAATAAAAATGTGCCAGAATTCTTAAATTTACTAAGTATCTTAGGGCTCTTTCACACTTGCGTTCTTGTCTTCCGGCATAGAGTTCCGTCGTCGGGGCTCTATGCCGGAGGAATCCTGATCAGGATTATCCTAATGCATTCTGAATGGAGAGAAATCCGTTCAGGATGCATCAGGATGTCTTCAGTTCCGGAACGGAACGTTTTTTGGCTGGAGAAAATACAGCAGCATGCTGCGCTTTTTGCTCCGGCCAAAAATCCGGAACACTTGCCGCAAGGCCGGATCCGGAATTAATGCCCATTGAAAGGCATTGATCCGGATCCGGCCTTAAGCTAAACGTCGTTTCGGCGCATTGCCGCATCCGACATTTAGCTTTTTCAGAGTGGTTACCATGGCTGCCGGGACGCTAAAGTCCTGGCAGCCATGGTAAAGTGTAGTGGGGAGCGGGGGAGCAGTATACTTACCGTCCGTGCGGCTCCCGGGGCGCTCCAGAGTGACGTCAGGGCGCCCCAAGCTCATGGATCACGTGATCACATGGATCACGTCATCCATGCGCATGGGGCGCTCTGACGTCACTCTGGAGCGCCCCGGGAGCCGCACGGACTGTAAGTATACCGCTCCCCTGCTCCCCGCTCATACTATGGCAACCAGGACTTTAATAGCGTCCTGGGTGCCATAGTAACACTGAACGCATTTGGAAGACGGTTCAGTCTTCAAATGCTTTCAGTACACTTGCGTTTTTCCGGATCCGGAGTGTAATTCCGGCAAGTGGAGTACACGCCGGATCCGGACAACGCAAGTGTGAAAGAGGCCTTAGACCTTTTTTGCAACTTGCTTAGCAGGTGGATGTGGTTTAGTGGAAAAAAGTGTGGCTTAGGTTGCAAAACCGTGATTGCACCAGAATTTTGCCACAATGTAAGGCAACTAATAATTGGTATAAACTTACAATAGACAGCCTAAAAATGCACAACATTTATCATCCAGTATCAGCCACTGCAAAAAATCTGGTGCTACCTGCACATGTTGAGGATTATGTATATTTTTTCCTCCTGGATATTTGTGCAGAAAATCCATTGTGTATCACATTTCCATCAAAGTGAATGAGATTTCACAAATCTCATGTACACTTAGCTTTTTTGTTTCGTCTGATAATTGACCTGCTTTGCAGATTTTGAAATCCACAGCATGTCAATTACATGCAAGTAATACATTGAGAAAAGCGGAAAAAATTCAAACCATTCTGGGTGGCGCTGATGCAGAAGAGGCTCATTACTCTGAAGGTACCGATAAAGGTAATCTTTTATTCAAGAAAAGTCTACGTGTTTCGGGGGCAGAACATCCTGTCGGGTATATAAAGCAAATGCTTTATATAAAGATAAAAAAAAAATTTAGCGGATCAAAAGAAAAATTATGCAAACGATATTGATTCGGGAGATGGACATAATCATCTCCAAACGAGTTCGATCAAGAACCTGATTATTTTGTGCAATCAGTAAAACAGGGTACAAGCGTCTATGCAAAAATATAAATGTTTTATTATACAATAGTTTAATATACAATCAAAAATGAATCAACATAAATTTCAATAATATACAATGATATGCAGTACCCAGAATTCACCACTATATGATGCCAACAAAACAATACTCAACCAATATTATGCAATACAGCTTTAAATTTGTGAGAGATATACAATCAATGGATTATGCGGAAAACTCAATCAAGAAGATGACAGATACGAGCCCTTGCTCCGCCCCAAAAAAATGGTGACCAATCTCAGATACGGGGTGGTATGGTAGTATTGCACAAAACTTATAAATTATTGGCTTGATGTCAAACTAGGGAATACTAAGATTCCCAACAGAGAGTTACTCCAGTATTATCCCCTTTATTCAGTTATATGCATCGTAACTGAAACAAGAGAGAACACTGATGTGGCAACTAACGTTACACGTCCGCAAATGAGCGGGTACCTGACTAAGTATCAAGCCAATTAATTTAGATCAATACTACATAAAACAAAAATATACATTACCCAAGGGTCAAGTGATGTGCAGAGTCTTGGGGCAGCCAGCTCTCGAGAGTTCTTCCCGATAATCCCAATGATTCTCCAGAGATCTATAATCCCAATGTTTCTTTGTTTTTTTTGTTTTTTTTCTCCTTTCCCTTTTTTTTTTCTTTTCTGGTAACTGGTTTCTTAACCCAAAACTTATCAGATGAACACGCCCTCTGAGTTTGGAACTTCCAATCATTGTTGGATGGGTGTGGGCATTGATAAGGAGCATGACGTCATAATACTGCCCAGAATGCACTTTTGCTACTGATGTCGTATCAACTGCTCATATCTAGGTGGCACTGTTGTGTAAGCAATAGGCATCATACCATTAAGGGTTAACTCATATATGCCTGATATTTTTACTACTACACCTCTGACGTCTAGAGGCCTTGTCTCAGGGCCGAGGGACAAACTTTGATACATGCATGTATACTTTGAGGAACATCTAGACAATTCTCACGCTGTGAAATTCATGTTCAGATAGGAAAAACAATGAAACCTCAGAATTTGCAGGTGCGGTGTATCTTCTAACTTTCTAAATGTATAATATATTGTTACTATAACACTAGCTTTTGAGCAGCACAGTAATCTTCTCATGGACTTACTTTGGCCTACATGAAAATCCATACAAAACAGTGAATATAAATCAACATTGCTCTTAAAGGCAATGAATACCCATTATAACTAAAATAAGTATATATAACTGTTTACACTTATGAAAAAGCACAACAAATCCCCCTTCATCAGGACAATAAAAATTATTACATTTAAAACATGATTCTTCCAATTGTTTTATGCACTCAGTTTGAGCGCAATGTGTGCGAGTCACATGGGTGGGGAGGAGGTTGGGGGCGTGAAAGTTTGAGCGGTCGCTAGGATACCGACATTCCCCTCAGGTTCAGGTGGCCAATTGCTATGCAATGTGGGCTGTACCATTACTCTGTTACACTCCTCTTGGTGACGTGTCGTGGGCGGTAGTTTCTCTGATTGGTCCGGCCTCCAGGTGACGTCAGTGGGGGCGGTCTTCAGATGACGTGATTGGTCCGGCCTCCAGGTGACGTCAGTGGGGCGGTCTTAGGGTCCATTCACACGTCCGTTGTTTCTTTCCTGATCTGTTCCGTTTTTTGCGGAACAGATCTGGACCAGATCTGGACCCATTCATTTTCAATGGGTCCTGAAAAAAAATCAGACATTGAGCTGTCCGATTTTTTTCAGGACCCATTGAAAATGAATGGGTCCAGATCTGGTCCAGATCTGTTCCGCAAAAAACGGAACAGATCAGGAAAGAAACAACAGACGTGTGAATGGACCCTTAGGGTGACGTAATGGTTCCTAGTGCTGTCTTTTATTGGGCTAGCTTCTGGGTGACGATTAGGGGGCGGATACAGGCTCTCACTCCTGATTGGTCTTAATTTTTTGGGGGCGTGCGTTAGGTAGTGACGCCGTGTGATCACATGATTTTTTCTTTTTGGTCAGGTGACTGTCATCTACTCCTCCGTGTCCGGCTGTCATCAAGAATAAGCAAAGAAGGTATGTATATTTGTCTGATCTCTATATGCTGGCTATGTGGTACTTCTGTCCTGTAGTGTATAATACGCGGGAGTCTCCGGCGCAATTTTGGATGGATTGTGTATACTCAGATGCCGTATAGTATATATCAGGTCAGGACAAAGAGGGGCAGCTTTGGGTGAAGGGGTCGCACTGATGCGATACATGTCTAAAACAATTACGCATTCTTGCGTGTAGTAGGTAGTGCCTGGCACTGGTAGTAAGATCAGTAAGAAATCTTAAAACTATTTTGATTTAAAAAAACCCGATTTGAGCGGTCAAAAAATGAATAAATCGATAAAATAATAAATAATTAATTAAATAAATAAATACCGTAAGTAAAAATGGACGTATATAGATAGAGAAAATAACTGGGTTATAAGCGATGGTTATATATATAGATAAAAGAACTGGGTTATAAGCGATGGTTAGGAGTGATCATACAAAAGTATCTGTCTTTGTGTGTGTGTATATATGTCTATATACATATATTTTTATTTTTAGGGGGTCTAGAATTATATCGAGAGGAACGTTGATGTGGGTGTCCGGTAGCTACTCATTGAGTATGGTGTATGTCTATTTTTATACTGATATCTGTATTTTTTGTTGTATTTTGGTCTATGGTCTCGATTTCTAGCTATTGTATCGATCCTTAGTTTTTTTTGTCTTATAGTCACCACTAGTGTCATGGGTTATAGTATGGTCTCATTTATCTCATTGAGCCTATACAGTGATACCTCGGTTCACGAACGCTTCTGTTCACGAACAACTCGGTTCACGAACAGAAAAGTTCATAAAAATATGCTCCGGTTCACGAACTCCGCCTCGGTTCACGAACAGGAGCCGCGGCCATTTTAATGCTATTTCCAGGCTGTCACATGGTCGTGACTTCTTGTAGGAAGACCGTGGAGAGAAGAAGAGACACAGAAAGAAGTACTGTGAGTACTCTGCAAACATTTTAAGTGATTTTTTGATTTTTGGTGTGCTTTTTAGCACATACAGTACTGTACAGTTCACGGGACACCCAATATGGCTCCCAAGAAGCATAGTGGAAAGAAGAAAGTGCGGAGCAGCAATGAAGGTGACAATGTGCAAAGTGGAAATGCAAGTGACAATGTGCAAAGTGGAAATGCAAGTGACAATGTGCAAAGTGGAAATGCAGGTGACAAGAATGTGCAGCGCAAGCATGGTGGCAAAAAGAAAGTGCAGAGCAGTAGTAAAGGTGACAGCAAGGTTGTGAAGAAAATAACCATTGAGCTATACTATACTGTACTAATGTGTATTGTAATTTGTTTCATATTTTTGTGCTTCAAAAACCCCCAAAAAAAGGTCAGCACGGATTAACCGGATTTACATTGAACCCTATGGGAAAATGTGCCTCGGTTCGCGACCAATTCGGTTCGCGACCAGAGTCAGTTCACGAATTAAGTTCGTGAACCGAGGTATCACTGTAGTTGCCAGTGCCACCAGTGTCATGAGTTACAGTATGGTCTCACTTATCTCATTGAGCCCGTGCGGGGTCAGGGTGTCTAATTGATAGATCCAGTATACCTCTCTTCTCTGGAGGCTGCTGAATCTATTATATGGATTGTCTGGTATGTAGTCTATGGGTGTGATTTTTAGTGTGTGTTCGCTTTTTTCTGGTGTTGTGGCACAATGTCGTGAGATGCTGTGTTTTGGGCATAATTTTTGTATGTTGTGTCTGTGTTGATTGACTCTACAGTGCAGCTCTTGTGTCGTCCGCCCCACGTACTGGAGTCCGCATTTGCACTCTATAAGGTATATTACATAACTGCTTTTGTTACAAGGGTATTGTTTTTGGTGGTGATGGAGATATCTAGGAAGTCTATTTGGTTTCTGTTATAGTTTGGGGTAACATTTTTACCCCAAACTATAACAGAAACCAAATAGACTTCCTAGATATCTCCATCACCACCAAAAACAATACCCTTGTAACAAAAAACATATTTCAAACAGGTAGACACTAACAGTTACATACATTACAAAAGCTTTCACCACAAGAAATGGCTCCAAAACATCCCTTACAGCCAGTACAAACGCATAAGACAAAACTGCACAGAGGACACAGATTTTGTAGAATAAGCTAAAATTATTCAGAAAAGATTCACCGACAAAGGCTACCCAAAGGGAATAATAAAAAATGCTTATCAAAAGAGCAAAAAAAAAACAACACAAAGGGAATGCCTAACAAACAACAAAGAAGAAAAAAAGACAGGAACAGAAAAATACCATAAACACCTAAACTTGATCACACAGTATAATACTTCAAATAAAGCTATACAAGACATCCTGGCCAAACACTGGCACATTCTAAGACGGGACCCCTATCTTGAAAAATACCTCCCACCAAAACCCGCAATTATTTACAGAAGGGCACCAACTATAAAAAATACTTTGGCCCCCAGCAAAGGGAAAAATACAGTTGCAAGAAAAAGTATGTGAACCCTTTGGAATGATATGGATTTCTGCACAAATTGGTCATAAAATGTGATCTGATCTTCATCTAAGTCACAACAATAGACAATCACAGTCTGCTTAAACTAATAACACACAAATAATTAAATGTTACCATGTTTTTATTGAACACACCATGTAAACATTCACAGTGCAGGTGGAAAAAGTATGTGAACCCTTGGATTTAATAACTGGTTGAACCTCCTTTGGCAGCAATAACTTCAACCAAACGTTTCCTGTAGTTGCAGATCAGACATGCACAACGGTCAGGAGTAATTCTTGACCATTCATCTTTACAGAACTGTTTCAGGTCAGCAATATTCTTGGGATGTCTGGTGTGAATCGCTTTCTTGAGGTCATGCCACAGAATCTCAATCGGGTTGAGGTCAGGACTCTGACTGGGCCACTCCAGAAGGCGTATTTTCTTCTGTTTAAGCCATTCTGTTGTTGATTTACTTCTATGCTTTGGGTCGTTGTCCTGTTGCAACACCCATCTTCTGTTGAGCTTCAGCTGGTGGAGAGATGGCCTTAAGTTCTCCTACAAAATGTCTTGATAAACTTTTTTACTTCGATGATAGCAATCCGTCCAGGCCTTGATGCAGCAAAGCAGCCCCAAACCATGATGCCCCCACCACCATACTTCACAGTTGGAATGCGGTTTTGATGTTGGTGTGCTGTGCCTCTTTTTCTCCACACATAGTGTTGTGTGTTTCTGCCAAACAACTCAACTTTGGTTTAATCTGTCCACAGAATATTTTGCCAGTACTGCTGTGGAACATCCAGGTGCTCTTGTGCAAACTGTAAACGTGCAGCAATGTTTTTTTTGGACAGCAGTGGCTTCCTCTGTGGTATCCTCCCATGAAATCCATTCTTGTTTAGTGTTTTACGTATCGTAGATTCGCTAACTGGGATGCTAGCATATGCCAGAGACTTTCGTAAGTCTTTAGCCGACACTCTAGAATTCTTCTTCACCTCATTGAGCAGTCTCCGCTGTGCTCTTGCAGTCATCTTTACAGGACGGCCACTTCTAGGGAGAGTAGCAGCAGTGCTGAACTTTCTCCATTTATATACAATTTGTCTTACCGTGGACTGATGAACAGCAAGGCTTTTGGAGATACTTTTATAACCCTTTCCAGCTTTATGCAAGTCAACAATTCCTAATTGTAGGTCTTCTGAGAGCTCTTTTGTGCGAGGCATCATTTACATCAGGCAATGCTTCTTGTGAAAAGCAAACCCAGAACTGGTGTGTGTTTTTTATAGGGCAGGGCAGCTGTAAACAACACCTCCAATCTCATCTCATTGATTGGACTCCAGTTGGCTGACACCTCACTCCAATTAGCTCTTGGAGATGTCATTAGTCTAGGGGTTCACATACTTTTTCCACCTGCACTGTGAATGTTTACATGGTGTGTTCAATAAAAACATGGTAACATATAATTCTTTGTGTGTTATTAGTTTAAGCAGACTGTGGTTGTCTATTGTTGTGACTTAGATGAAGATCAGATCACATTTTATGACCAATTTGTGCAGAAATCCATATCATTCCAAAGGGTTCACATACTTTTTCTTGCAACTGTAATACAAAAATCCCAACGGAAACTCGAAAAGAGCCAGTAGGCAGCTTCAAATGTGGGACAAAACGTTGCCTCTGCTGCAACATGATCGTGCACAATAGTAAAAATTTCAGCTCAACAAAAAATGGTGCTACATTTACAATAAAACATCATCTAAACTGCAAAAGCAGTTATGTAATATACCTTATAGAGTGCAAATGCGGACTCCAGTACGTGGGGCGGACGACACAAGAGCTGCACTGTAGAGTCAATCAACACAGACACAACATACAAAAATTATGCCCAAAACACAGCATCTCACGACATTGTGCCACAACACCAGAAAAAAGCAAACACACACTAAAAATCACACCCATAGACTACATACCAGACAATCCATATAATAGATTCAGCAGCCTCCAGAGATGAGAGGTATACTGGATCTATCAATTAGACACCCTGGCCCCACACGGGCTCAATGAGATAAGTGAGACCATACTGTAACTCATGACACTGGTGGCAACTATAGGCTCAATGAGATAAATGAGACCATACTATAACCCATGACACTAGTGGTGACTATAAGACAAAAGAAACTAAGGATCGATACAATAGCTAGAAATCGAGACCATAGACCAAAATACAACAAAAAATACAGATATCAGTATAAAAATAGACATACACCATACTCAATGAGTAGCTACCGGACACCCACATTAACGTTCCTCTCGATATAATTCTAGACCCCCTAAAAATAAAAATATATGTATATAGACATATATACACACACACAAAGACAGATACTTTTGTATGATCACTCCTAACCATCGCCTATAACCCAGTTCTTTTATCTATATATATAACCATCGCTTATAACCCAGTTTTTTTATCTATATATATATATATGTATATCATGTATTACTATGTCCATTTTTACTTATTTATTTATTTAATTATTTATTATTCTATCGATTTATTCATTTTTTGACCGCTCAGATCGGGGTTTTTTAAATCAAAATAGTTTTAAGATTTCTTACTGATCTTACTACCAGTGCCAGGCACTACCTACTACACACAAGAATGCAGCATTTTTTAGACCTGTATCGCATCAGTGCGACCCCTTCACCCAAAGCTGCCCCTCTTTGTCCTGACCTGATATATACTATACGGCATCTGAGTATACACAATCCATCCAAAATTGCGCCGGAGACTCCCGCGTATTATACACTACAGGACAGAAGTACCACATAGCCAGCATATAGAGATCAGACAAATATACATATCTTCTTTGCTTATTCTTGATGACAGCCAGACACGGAGGAGTAGATGACAGTCACCTGACCAAAAAGAAAAAATCATGTGATCACACGGCGTCACTACCTAACGCACGCCCCCAAAAAATTAAGAGCAATCAGGAGTGAGAGCCTGTATCCGCCCCCTAATCGTCACCCAGAAGCTAGCCCAATGAAAGACAGCACTAGGAACCATTACGTCACCCTAAGACCGCCCCACTGACATCACCTGGAGGCCGGACCAATCACGTCATCTGATGACCGCCCCCACTGACGTCACCTGGAGGCCGGACCAATCAGAGAAACTACCGCCCATGACACGTCACCAAGAGGAGTGTAACAGAGCAATGGTACAGCCCACATTGCATAGCAATTGGCCACCTGAACCTGAGGGGAATGTCGGTATCCTAGCGACCGCTCAAACTTTCACGCCCCCAACCTCCTCCCCACCCATGTGACTCGCACACATTGCGCTCAAACTGAGTGCATAAACAATTGGAAGAATCATGTTTTAAATGTAATAATTTTTATTGTCCTGATGAAGGGGGATGTTCTGCCCCCGAAACACGTAGACTTTTCTTGAATAAAAGATTACCTTTATCGGTACCTTCAGAGTAATGAGCCTTTTCTGCATAAGCGCCACCCAGAATGGTTTGAATTTTTTCCGCTTTTCTGTATGTATTTTATCCTGATAACTGCTATCACGGCAAGGGATACAGACCAGGGGCAGCAGATGCAGTCTTTTCCTCTCCCGTGAACTGGACGGGTAATTATCCAGAAAAACGATTCGGAGGCGTTGTGACCTATCACAACCGCATTCGGTAAGCATAATCAGTGCTTTTTCTTATACCAAGTACTGTAGGGTTCTACACACGAGGTGCTGCCTCCTCTCTTCTTTTTTCTCCTTTTAAGTAATACATTGAGGGAGATTTATAAAAACTGGTGTAGAGGAAAAAGGGCCAACCGATCAGTTTCCAATCTTCATTTTTCAGAGCTCCTTTGAAAAATGAAAGGTGGAATCTGATTGGTCACTGTGGGCAACTAAGGCTACTTTCACACGAGCGTTCGGGTGTCCGCTCGTGAGCTCCGTTTGAAGGGGCTCACGAGCGGCCCCGAACGCATCCGTCTGGCCCTAATGCATTCTCTGCATTCTCAGTGGAGGCGGATCCGCTCAGAATGCATCCGCCTGCCAGCGTTCAGCCTCCGCTCCGCTCAGTGAGCGGACACCTGAACGCTGCTTGCAGCGTTCGGGTGTCCGCCTGGCCGTGCGGAGGCGAGCGGATCCGTCCAGACTTATAATGGAAGTCAATGGGGACGGATCCGCTTGAAGATGACACTATATGGCTCAATCTTCAAGCGGATCCGTTCCCCATTGACTTTCAATGTAAAGTCTGAACGGATCCGCTCAGGCTACTTTCTGACTTAGAAAATTTTCTAAGTTATAATGCAGACGGATCCGTTCTGAACGGATGCAAACGTCTGCATTATCGGAGCGTAACCGTCTGATGTTTCATCCGCTCCGAACGCTAGTGTGAAAGTAGCCTAAGCCAAATTTCCTTTACACCAGTTTTGATAAATCTCCCCCATTTGGTTTTTGGTGCAGAAATGTACCGAAATTCATAGAATATTTCTGCAAGTCAAGCCGTACTAATGTGCAGGTAGCCTTAGACTGCTTAGTCTTAGTGAACATCATCTAAATTAGTAAATCTGACTAATTTAATATTGTTGAACTCATGTTAGTTTGTTTCCATAGGGTAAACCACCTACAAAGAAGGCAAAGGTTCTGCACAAAGCTTCTTGGTCTGCTAAAATCGGTGCATTCCTCCATTCTCAGGGCACAGGACAACCAGCAGATGGAATACCCTCTGGACAGGATGGTAAGATAGTTTACAGAGCAGTTAGTGTGAATATAATGAGAAGGCCACACATAGCGGAATTTCAGCTGCAGATTTTACCATCTGCATTCAAATGGTTAAATCTATACTGCAGCTCAATTCACAGAATTTTTTCCCAGCGTATGGAAGAGATTTCTTAGAATCTCATCCACTTTTCTGGTTCTATATCCTCTACATGTGAACATACTCTAAATTCAAATAAAGAAAATAACCAATTCTGTCAGTTATGTATTTGCATAGATCACAATAGAGCTACAAGATTGTATCAATGAGTCAATTACCAGTACCTGCTCAGAGGTATATCGTTATATTAAAGGAGTTCTGCAGTTTGTTTTAACTGATGATCTATCCTCTGGCTGTTTGAGAAGGCAGCGGCGCTCCAGCAGCGCCGCGGCCTTCTCACTGTTTACCGCAGGCCCAGTGACGTCACGACTAGTATCAACTGGCCTGGGCGAGGCTAAGCTCTGTTCACTTGAATGGAGCTTAGCCCCGCCCACGCTAGTTAATAATAGTCGTGATGTCACTGGGCCAGCGGTAAACAGTGAGAAGGCCGCGGCGTTGCTGGAGCGCCGCTGCCTTCTCAAACAGCTGATCGGCGGGGGTCCCAGGTGTCGGACCCCCGCCGATCAGATGCTGATGATCTATCCAGAGGATAGATCATCAGTTAAAACAAAGTGCAGAACACCTTTAAAGGACTTTTGTTAGCAGATTTGTAACTGTGAAACTGTCTGATCTGCTGAAGGCATCTGTGTTGATCTGTGAAAAAGGAAGTTGGATCTAGCGGATAAAATCAAATTCTTCTTTATTCAAAATTCATATTAAGATAAAAACACGCATTATTGGTGATAATGTCAACGCGTTTCAACCAGAACACTGGTCTTCCTCATGGACATACAAAATTTTAAAAAACAAGCATGGATTATATAACCCCTACAACAGGTGCTGGAAATTGTACTAAAGGCAATTAACATCAGGTGCAAAATACTCAGATAACAAAAAGCTGGGTAGTCAGATGTAAGTTATATACTAAGACATCAAGCTAGAACATTGGAGTGACAACATAATAATAACATGATAGACAATGAGCCGACATATAAGGCTTAACCAATGCATTATGAGATTACAGATATTAGTAATACTTCAGAATAGACAGGAACAAGCACACATAGTAGTATAGCCATGTGGACAATACGTCTGTGTTCCAGTGGCGGATCCAGGGGGGGGCAATTGCCCTCCCGAGCTGGCGGCGGAGCACAGGGAGATGAGCGCTTCCATTGTGGAAGCGTTCATCTCCAGTCATCTGTATCGCCGTCTTCAGGACAGCGATACAGATGCCTGTGCTGCGGCAGGGGAGGGAGAGGCGTGTCCCTTTCCCTTCCTCTGATAGGCTGCAGGCACTAGTCCGGCAGCCTATTAGAGGCCGGCGCAGGCGGCGCGATGACGTCATCGCGCCGCCTGAGCCATACAGCGCAGGACACAAGCCAGAAGAGGCCTGCATCGCATCGCTGACATGGAGGTAAGTATGTGTTTTTTTTTGTATATATACAATGCTGTTATTACTGGCGGGGGGGGGCTGTTATTACTGGCGGGGGGGGGGGGGCTGTTATTACTGGCGGGGGGGGGGCTGTTATTACTGGCGGGGGGGGGGGGGGCTGTTATTACTGGCGGGGGGGGGCTGTTATTACTGGCGGGGGGGGGGCTGTTATTACTGGCGGGGGAGGGGCTGTTATTACTGGCACAGAGGGGCTGTTATTACTGGCACAGAGGGGCTGTTATTACTGGCAGGGGGGCTGTTATTACTGGCACAGAGGGGCTGTTATTACTGGCACAGAGGGGCTGTTATTACTGGCACAGAGGGGCTGTTATTACTGGCACAGAGGGGCTGTTATTACTGGCACAGAGGGGCTGTTATTACTGGCACAGAGGGGCTGTTATTACTGGCAGGGGGGCTGTTATTACTGGCACGGGGGGGCTGTTATTACTGGCACGGGGGGGCTGTTATTACTGGCACGGGGGGGCTGTTATTACTGGTGGGGGGGGGGGCTGTTATTGCTGGCACAGGGGGGGCTGTTATTGCTGGCACATGGGGGGCTGTTATTAATACTGTCACATGGGGGGCTGTTATTAATACTGTCACATGGGGGGCTGCTATTAATACTGGCACATGGGGGGCTGTTATTAATACTGGCACATGGGGGGCTGTTATTAATACAGGCACAATAGGGGCATCTACTGAGGCCACAAAGAAGCGGTATTTTATATGGGCGCTCTGTACAGTACAATTTTATACTGGGACACATTATGGTGGGTACTATGGGGAAGGGGGGGGAGTACTTTGGGATCATCTACGGGGGGCACTAAGAAGGGGTATTTTATACTTGCAAATTATGGGGGACACTGAGGGCATCTACTGGAGCATTTTATACTGGTACATTATGGGGGACACTAGGAGGAAGGAGGGTGTGGAGTACAATTGGGGAATTTACTGGGGGCACTATATAGGGGTATTTTATACTGGGACATTATGGGGGCACTATGGGGACATTAGCTCAACTGGGGGCATTACAAGGGGGTATTTTTTGCACTGTCACATTATAAGGAGAATTATTTCTACTGGGGGGGCTTTATTACTCCCCCGTGGAATGACCCCCTAGTAGAAGTACCAGCCTCTCCCTGCTCTGCTATCCCTCTGCCCCTTCTCCAAATCCTTATGAAATCTTTCTCATTAGGATAAAACACAACATCAGCTCCGCCGAGCCCCCGGCCAAAGTGTTGAAGTGGCGTCCGAGATCCCCAAGGGCCAAGCCAAGTAATTGTAAGTTTTCATGTGAAATATGTTTGTTATACACATATATCCTACACTGTGTAGTCTGTTCTATAAGCACCATTGTTTTGTGGCGGCGGACAGAAAAAAAATCTGAAAGTGCCCCTCCCGAACCCAGGCTCTGGATCCGCCACTGCTGTGTTCACACTTAATAAAGTCAAGACGTCCCTGCGGTAATTCAGACCAGAGGGAAAGCATGAATCTAATGTCAGGATCCAATAGGCTTCTCTATCTTGTAGCTTCTTTCTATATCACCTCCATGAAAGGTGATATATATACACATTTTGCATGGAGAAGACCCGCACCTGTAAAGCCTTCTGCAATTAAGCCATGTTTTATTTGTTTGTTGGTGCATGGGCACACAGGCTGCAATTTTTTTCCCAATAGTCGGTGCTTTCTTGTACACTACAGGGTGGGCCATTTATATGGATACACCTTAATAAAATGGGAATGGTTGGTGATATTAACTTCCTGTTTGTGGCACATTAGTATATGTGAGGGGGGAAACTTCTCAAGATGGGTGGTGACCATGGCGGCCATTTTGAAGTCGGCCATTTTGAATCCAACTTTAGTTTTTTCAATAGGAAGAGGGTCATGTGACACATCAAACTTAATGGGAATTTCACAAGAAAAACAATGATGTGCTTGGTTTTAACGTAACTTTATTCGTTCATGAGTTATTTACAAGTTTCTGACCACTTATAAAATGTGTTCAATGTGCTGCCCATTGTGTTGGATTGTCAATGCAACCCTCTTCTCCCACTCTTCACACACTGATAGCAACACCGCAGGAGAAATGCTAGCACAGGCTTCCAGTATCCGTAGTTTCAGGTGATGCACATCTCGTATCTTCACAGCATAAGACAATTGCCTTCAGATGACCCCAAAGATGAATGGCCCCAAGGTCTCCCGATCTGACCCCCTTAGACATTTAACTGGCCCACGACGACCAATCCACTTTCCAGGAAACTGTTTATCTAGGAATGCTCAGACCTGACACCCATAATGTGGTGGTGCACCATCTTGCTGGAAAAACTCAGGGAACGTGCCAGCTTCAGTGCATAAAGAGGGAAACACATCATCATGTAGCAATTTCGCATATCCAGTGGCCTTGAGGTTTCCATTGATGAAGAATGGCCCCACTATCTTTGTACCCCATATACCACACCATAAATTTTTTTGTTCCAACAGTCTTGGAGGGATCTCTCCAATGTGGGTTAGTGTCAGACCAATAGCAGTGGTTTTGTTTGTTAACTTCACCATTCACATAAAAGTTTGCCTCATCACTGAACAAAATCTTCTGCGTAAACTGAGGGTCCTGTTCCAATTTTTGTTTTGCCCATTCAGCAAATTCAGTGCGCCGATCTGGGTCATCCTTGTTGAGATGCTGCAGTAGCTGGAGTTTGTAAGGGTGCCATTTGTGAGTAGCTAATATCCGCCGAAGGGATGTTCGACTAATGCCACTCTCCAGTGACATGCGGCGAGTGCTACGCTGTGGGCTCTTGCTGAATGAAGCTAGGACAGCCACTGATGTTTATTCATTAGAGACAGATTTCATGCGTCCACATTTTGGCAAATCCAACACTGAACCAGTTTCACGAAACTTAGCAAGCAGTTTGCTAACTGTAGCATGGGAGATGGGTGGTCTCGTAGGGTGTCTTGCATTAAAATCCGCTGCAATGACCCAGTTACTGCGTTCACCAGACATCAACACAATTTCTATCCGCTCCTTACGTGTTAACCTCGGCGACATGTCAAAGGCTGTAAACAAAGAGAAACTTGAAAATAACTCATGAAAGAATAAAGTTACGTTAAAACCAAGCACACCATTGTTTTTCGTGTAAAATTCCCAATAAGTTTGATGCGTCACATGACCCTCTTCCTATTGAAAAAACAAAAGTTGGATTCAAAATGGCCACCATGGTCACCACCCATCTTGAAAAGTTTCCCCCCTCACATATACTAATGTGCCACAAACAGGAAGTTAATATCACCAACCATTCCCATTTTATTAAGGTGTATCCATATAAATGGCCCACCCTGTATTTTATATCCATGGGATAATATATTATGTAACTTGCTGTCCTTATACAAAATTGGGAGAAACTTATGGATTAATGTTTTACCTTATAATATAGTGATTATACTGTAGTACCAGCACTGGGTGACTTTGTTTTTTTTAGTTTTATCTTGTTTTGATTTTTTGGGTATTTTCAAATACCTTCTTAGATGAAGACTGGAACCTGGCTATTGGGTTTCTGGCGTCTAATTTTAAATGTGTCACCCATTATGAGGCAGGGCTTAAGACCCTATTACAATGGTACCTTACCCCACAGAGGCTGCACACAATCTACCCCTCATCCTCCCCACATTGTTGGCGAGGTTGTGGCGCTAGGGGCTCCTTACTTCATATTCTGTGGGATTGTCCGATACTCACCCCCTACTGGCACAGTGTTTTTGACTTGATATCGGGGCTGGCAACCCAAAAGATTAAACCTATCCCGGAGCTGGCTCTCTTGTTTCTGGGTATACACACTATCCCCCCGGTATTTAGGAATATCACAGGGCATGTTTTACTTAGCGCTAAGCTGATTATTACTCGTCACTGGAAGCAACCAACCTCACCGACCTTGGCTGAGGTCATACAAGAGGTTAACTCGTCGTGTAGATACGAACATTCAATATCTTGCACGACTATTTCTCCTAAATCCAAGCAACTTACCTGGGGTCCTTGGCTCCACAACCCTAACTACTCACCCTAAATTTTAGATGACTATGTACCACTCAATGCTGGAAGACATCACCAAATGTTACTTAAAGACCCTTCCTTCCCCTCCCCCTTTCTCCCTTCCCCCCCCGTTCCCCTTGATTGTTATGGTCTTTTGTTGTAGACCTTAATATACTATGTTCATACTACATTAACCATATACATATTACGCTTTAGAAGCAAGTCTATTGTATAAGCGTGTACAAATGCTATTTTGATTGAGAACTATCAGATGTATGACTTTATTGTTATGCTTTATTAAAATGCCAATAAAAAAACGATTTACTCTAATAAATCATGTTTATTGATGTTTGCAAATTTATTTCTAATTTTATTTAATAAAGAAAATTTTTTTCTTTTTTTTTTTTACAAAAAAACATTCATTCAGACAAAAAGTGTTCCCATGGGTGCTAAATATTCGCCTTCTTTAGCTAATCTAACCATGTGTTTTTGGGAAGAAGACTACATATTCAATGAGCTTTATACACTAAAAATTGTGTTAATTTTTCGTGCTAGATTTTTAGCTGCGGTCCTAAAGGCAGGAAGATAGGTCCATACGTCCTATAGTTCAAACATGCAAAAAAAGGAATATAAAGTATTAGGTCCGCGCTATACACTTAAAGGGAATCTATCATTAACTTTATGCTGCCCATACTAACGGCAGAATAAAGTAGAGACAACACATACAACTTGTGTTTCACTCATAATGTACAAACTGATAAAATTTAATTCCTAGATCTCACATTACAAGGCATACCTAACCAAAAGATTATCTCCAGTATATTTAGGAAGCCGATGGCAGGTAACACAATATTGCATGCCTGCACTAATCGTCCCTCATCCACATTAAAAGCCATACCAGTAGGAAAAACAACTCGAGCCAAACGCAACTGTAGCGGTGAGACTATGTATTTAAAGCAATTAAAGGGGTTATCCGAGTTATTTTTTTGCTCTTTCTATGTTCCTAACTGGGCAAATGTAACAGCTTTCCAATTCACTCACTATCTCCAGTGGCTGGTTTCTCAGATTTCACTGAGGGTCACATGACCTGTGATGTCAGCTTCTCTCCCTGCTCTGATAAAGGTCGTTTACAAGCCTGTAAACGAAACGTCACTGTGCTGGCCACGCCCCCTTCACTTCTGGCTGTGTGCTCTATCCTAGGAATCTTAACCCCTTCAGCTGCACAGACTCAGGGCTGAAGTGTTTACTGTGTAGCTGCAGGCAGTGAGGAGACAAATGCTGGGCACAGGAGCTGAAAGAGAAGTTCTGCAAAGCATTACAGGTAGGGGGAAGATCCTGTGTGTATTAGCAGTGTCATTATATAAGTGGAACTTGTAGTTCTACACTTACAAGTTTTCTCCCAGCACTCAGGGCAGCTCTTGTATCCACTCCCTTAGCAGTGTCATTATACAGCTAGGACTTGTAGTCCTACACATACAACATACTGCTGAGTCTCCCAGCAGGCAGACATGTCACTCAGGGCAGCTCTTGTATTCACTCCCTTAGCAGAGCAGGGGGAGGGGCAGAGATTGTTTTTATTGCATGTAAACAAAGGGCCAGAAAAGAATGGGGAAATTAGGAAATATATATATTTTTTTTGCATAAAACTTGCTTAGCTCAGTTGAATATCAGATTTTCAGTGCTATATTATTTTTTTTCATAACTCGGATAACCCCTTTAACCCACATTAACAATCTTTTATCCAGCAGAGTGTACCCACAGTGGATGTTAGAAAGAGACAGAAATAAGTTATTATGATTTATTATTTGAAAACGCCAAAAAATCAAAACAAGAAACAAAAAACAGTCACCCAGTGCTGGTACTACAGAATAGTCCATTATATTATCAAGTTAAAACATTAATCCATAAGTTTCTCCCAATTTTGTACGAGGATAACAAATTACTTAACATATTATCCTAAGGATATAAAATAGTGTACAACAAAGCACCTACTGTTGCGCCAGTATGCCCAGGCACCAACAAACAAATGAAACATGGCTTCATTGCAGCGGGTTTTACAGGTGCTTACATATGTAAAACCCACAAAATCCTTTTTTAATCAGAATCGGACAAAAACTTACAACATCAAAGAATACATGAATTGGAGGGCTGCAGCTAACGATTATTTGAATAATCGATTAGTTGTCGATAATTTCATCGATTAATCTTGAAAAAACACCAAAATGACAAAAAAGGGATTTATATGATTTTACTTGAAAAATTATGTTCAAAGGCCATATTAAAACAAATTGTGGATGACACACTGTCATGGGGGATCTGTGGATGACACACTGTCGTGGGGGATCTGTGGATGACACACTGTCATGGGGGATCTGTGGATGACACACTGTCATGGGGGATCTGTGGATGACACACTGTCATGTGGGATCTGTGGATGACACACTGTCATGGGGGATCTGTGGATGACACACTGTCATGGGGGATCTGTGGATGACACACTGTCATGGGGGATCTGTGGATGACACACTGTCATGGGGGATCTGTGGATGACACACTGTCATGGGGGATCTGTGGATGACACACTGTCATGGGGGATCTGTGGATGACACACTGTCATGGGGGATCTGTGGATGACACACTGTCATGGGGGATCTGTGGATGACACACTGTCATGGGGGATCTGTGGATGACACACTGTCATGGGGGATCTGTGGATGACACACTGTCATGGGGGATCTGTGGATGACACACTGTCATGGGGATCTGTGGATGACACACTGTCATGGGGGATCTGTGGATGACACGGTTAAGGGGGGGGATCTGTGGATGACACGGTTAAGGGGGGGGGATCTGTGGATGACACTGTTATGGGGGATCTGTGGATAACACGGTTATGGGGGGGATCTGTGGATGGTGCTATTATGGGGGATCTGTGGATGACGCTGTTATGGGGGATCTGTGGATGACGCTGTTATGGGGGATCTGTGGATGACGCTGTTATGGGGGATCTGTGGATGACGCTGTTATGGGGGGGATCTGTGGATGACGCTGTTATGGGGGGGATCTGTGGATGGCGCTGTCATGGGGGGGGATCTGTGGATGGCGCTGTTATGGGGGGGGGGATCTGTGGATGGCGCTGTTATAGGGAGAGGGACCTGTGGATGACCATGCTATTGGGGGGATCTATGGATGACACTATATAGCATCTTATGCTATATGTGTCATCCACAGATCCCCCCCCATAACAGCGGCATCCACAGATCCCCCATAACAGCGCCATCCACAGAACCCCTCCCCCATAACAGCGCCATCCACAGACCCCCCCCCCATAACAGCGCCATCCACAGATCCCCTCCCCCATAACAGTGCCATCCACAGATCCCCCCCATAACGGTGCCATCCAGAGATCCCCCCATAACAGTGCCATCCACAGATCCCCCCCCCATAACAGTGCCATCCATAGATCCCCCCCCCATAACAGTGCCATCCATAGATCCCCCCCCATAACAGTGCCATCCACAGATCCCCCCCATAACAGTGCCATCCACAGATCCCCCCCCCCATAACAGTGCCATCCACAGATCCCCCTCCCCATAACAGGCCCGGCAGTAACTTTTACTTTAACTTTAAATCAGTGCATCTTTATTACCTTACAATGAAGCTCCACTAACAGGCAGAGCGGGCGGCGGCGTAACGTCACTCACTCACGTGACGAGCCTGCTCCGCCCACTTTATGAATGAAGCAGACGGAGCAGGCGCGTCACATGAGTAAGTGACGTTACATCGCCGCCCGCTCTGCCTGTTACTGGAGCTTCATTGTAAGGTAATAAAGATGTGCTGATTTAAAGTAAACCGCCCGCTCCCGCCCGTATAGCAACGAATCGGCCGATTATTCGATAACTGGGTTCGTCGACAACGAATCCCGTTATCAAATGTTATCGATAACTTTGATTAATCGTTGCAATGAACTGTAATTCTCACTGTGTAATTTATGTTATTCTCTGCACCCTTTGCAATAAGTTTTATGTAGGAAGCAGGATTAGGAACATATTGGAACATATTAATGATATTCCTAAAACTAATAGCCGCGTGTCTGGACCATCTAAGCATTTCAATGAGTGTCATGGAGGAAAAACTGCTTCCCTCCGAGCCTTTGGCACTGACGGGGTTAAGTCTTCCTTTCGTGGAGGTGATATAGAAAGAAAGCTAAAAGATAGAGAAGCCTGTTGGAACCGTTAGATTCATGCTCTCCCTCTGGTCTGAATTACTGCAGGGACGTCTTGACTTTATTAAGTGTAAACCCAGATGTATTGTCCACATGGCTATAGTACTATGTGTGCTTGTTCCTTTCTGTTCTGAAGTATTACTAATATCTGTAATCTCATATTGCTTTGGTTATGCCTTATATGTCTATCATGTTATTATTATGTTCTAGCTTGATGTCTTAGTATATAACTGACATCTGACCTAGCCATTCTGCACCTGATGTTAATTGCCATTAGTACAATTTCCAGCACCTGTTGTAGGGGTTATATAATCCATGCTTGTTTTCCATATCATCATCATGACGGCATCACAAGGAGATTGACCCCAAACCTATGTAGGGGCAGGAACAGAGAAGAGGTTAAATTGCCCCTGAAAGGATTTGGACCTTTCTGGACCTCTACGACCACCTTGGTTTGATGTCACTGACGTCAGGAGAGATATTTTTCAGCTAGCAATAACATGACACTCATAGGTATCACTGAGAAATACTCTAACTTTATTATGCTATTGCTTGGCCTTATATAGGCAGTAGAAAAGTTTGCATAACAACAGCGTTAAAACAATCATAAAAGATAAACATTGGTGCTCTTACACATACTACCGGAACATCCGTATATGGTATGTGTACGTGCAGTAAATAAAAAGAATAGGTTTTAATCAGTCACATATAAGAAGGTACGCAGTTGTGCTGAATGACCCTGAATAAGGCAAGAACGTTTGTAATAGTTCTGGGAGATTCCCAGAATCTGTCCTGGGACAGATAAGCAAACCTAACTCACAGTGGGGGAACTTGAAACAGTGCGTGGTTGAGATGTTATAACAATTCTTTACATATTTAGAAGAAACAAGATGGAGTCACATTTCTCTTCAATCCCCTCTTAGAACCAAATTTCTTAGATAATATGGTTCTTACCCTTGCCCTTTTCCCTGTATATCGCCAGATATTTTCTATATCCTTCATGTGAGTTGTCTTCAGGATTTAGGCAGCAGAGTCTCATAAAATGACATATTTGATACTCCTTTCATTATCAGTTTCCGTACACATGGTATGATACATGTTGCAACTATTGCTATTACTATAATAATTATCAGGATAATGATTCCCAACTGTACAAGTGCCTGTTTCCAGTTAGTGAACCAGCCAAAATACTGATCCCAAGGGTTATCGATACCTGAGTTTCTTTTAAGCTCAATTGATAAATCCTTGAGTTTCTTTATTGCCAGTGTGACCTTACCATTAGGGCCGGTGTTGCTGGGTAGGAACGTGCAGCAGGATGAGGGGTCCGTCAATACCTTACAGACACCACCTCTTTCTGCAAGTATCATATCGAGTACCATGCGGTTTTGAAATGTCATAATGGAATCTGCCTGTAACTCTAATGCTACACCCTGGTGTAGTTTACAAACCTTTGTTGATTATAGTAAATATAGTTGATCCAGTCTACATTTTTGTTGATTGTTATGTGGGGAATTATGGATTCAAATCTTGGCCCCTCTTGGGACGCCTATTGTGTCTATATACACATGAGGATCAAAACTACCCATGGGGAGTGATCTTTTGGTCCTTTTCACTATTCCTACACTACGGGTCTCTTGTTCACTAAATATGTGTATATTCTTTATGGCTTTAGCAAGAGCACATTCACCTTTCCAGGAACCCTCTAGTCTAGATCTTATCTTTCCATCCCACAGATCCAATATACATCTCCAATCGAGTATACTTGATTCTGTGTGAGGGAGGTATCTGTTTCACTGTAAGTTGCACAGTATCCTTCAGTGAAATTACCCAGGGATCTTCCTTGATCTCCCCCTCTGTGGCAGGTATAGTTACCAGGATAGATATGTATATCTGCACCAGGGCGGGGAGTTTTTATGAGGAGTGGGTATTTTTGCTTCCATTCTTCACATGCAGACTTGTTACTAGATGAATTTGAGAATAATTGCAAAAAACATTCCTCAACACTAGAGGGCAATATTAAGGGCACAGTACCTAGGTGAGGGTTAGCGGTCCCACATATATAACAATTACTTTTATTTACTGAAGCTGCGCTGTACTTCATCCATTCTAAACATAGGTTGGCATCAGAGAACCCAGTTTCTGCTGCCAGGGTATCCTCATAGGTAGGGTCAGAAATAGCCAGTATGTTTCCTAGGGACTGTATATGGGTTTTTAGAGGGTATGTTTGTTTCTGAGGGTATGTCCATTCTGATGATTGACACATGTCTCTTATTTCAAAGTGTTTGGTGACCATTGAAATCTCTGCCCCCCCCCCCCCCCCCCCATGTTGTGAAAGTACCATCCCAGCACGTAATCTCCTTCATCACCTTTGTTGGGGTTTTCTATGTTTATAATTATTTTCATCTCCGACACCATCTTAGGGCATGCCCACCCTGTAGGATATAGGCTAACGTCTATGTGACAGTCCCCTCCGTTGATAATTGTCATTCTACTAATCAAGGATTTACCATTCTTATCCTTTCGATTAAGGGCATTCTGTGGTTTATACCCCCAGTCTTCTCCTGTATTGCATCCTACTGACCCCCAGTATGCGCATCTATTACCCCAATAAGGGTCAGTAATACAGATATAAGCCTGTCCATTCTTATAGTGGTTGCCGCATCTCGTGGAAGGACTGCACTTCATTATGCTGCATAAACAGAAGGAGTAAGTTGCAACGTGAGTACTGGAGGAATTGTACCAGAAGGTAGTGATTCCACCTTTCTGAGTTATAGCAACTTCAGCTTTGTTATCCTCCGGCAGAGTCATTAGGATAGTCAGTAATCCCACAGTCCAAGTGGACCGTCTGTGCCATCTTCCAGAATTGAGGGAGTGCATCCTGGTTGAGGTCAGAGCTGTCTGCTCCTGTTAGTACCTCACTTTGTCCTTTTTCGAGGTCAGGACTGTCTGTGCCCGTTATTACCTCCTTTTGGGGTGCCTCCTTTACCAGTTTTACTCTGGTGGCATGGACCCAGTTAGGTGCTTCTTCTGTAAGTACAGCTGTGCGGGTCACGGCTACCACTGTAGTCGGTGGTCCGTAGGTGAAGTCTCCTGCAAATTTTTCCTTTCTTTAATTTCTTTATCAGCACGATATCTCCCACTTGGAATGGGTGAGTTGGTTCCTGTGGAAGACAAGGAGACTTACAAGCAACTTTTTCCTCAATTTTACTTAGGGCTTTAATAAATCTATTTACATTGGTGTTTAGGTTGTTCCTCAAACATGTGATACACCTTCCCACATAATCTGACACTAACTGTTTAATGCCTGTAATATAAAATTCTTTTTTCTAGCAGCATGTGTGTTGTTTGAATGCTGTTGTGTCCTACTCCATGAAAATGTGCAATGAACAGAGAGGAGCTGTGCTGTGGTATGCATGGTTTCCCCTCTTTGCAGATTAATCCTGTCCTAGGATTCTTCTGCAAGATTGGATAACACCAATCGGCCATTTCAACGTCAGTAGCTGAGGACTGGAGATCCACAAGCATCTGAGTTAACTCAAGTGAAGGAGGTACTAAATTCACCATTTGCAATGTGGCCGGGGCCATCAGTGCAGCCTTCTCGGCCTCCGCATCTGCTAGGGCATTGCCTTGGGACACATGATTTTTACCACCAGTATGCGCCCTGCAGTGGACAATTGCAATCTGTGAAGGAAATCTTATGGCTTCTAAAAGTTGTATGACAAATTGTGAATGTGAGATGTGCTTACCATCAGCTGCAATGAATCCTCTCCTTTGCCAAATGACCCCGTGGTCCCAGACCACTCCATGTGCGTACCTGCTGTCAGTGTACATGGTGTCTGGCTTGCCTTCATGTAGTATGCATGCTCTCGTGAGTGCAATTAATTCTGCTGCTTGTGCAGATTGGTATGTCATGGGTCTGGCTTCCAGGACAACATGTGTGTCATGTTGTATGGCGTGTATACAATCATGTGCCTCTGTCAAGTGATCCTCAGGTCCTTTAAGTCCTAATAGGGCATTCAAGATAGGTGCTGGACCTGAGATGTGTGTTGCGTATTTGATTTGGAGGGAGGGATTGCTGAGGAGTAGAATCTCATATCCAGATAGTCTTTGTGCGGATATGTGCTGTGTGTATGCCTTTGAGAAGGCCTACTACATCATGTGTGGTATACAGGATAGTCTCATGTCCCATTGTGAGTGGCGTTGCAAGCTCAACCATCATAGCACAGGCTGCAAGAGATCTCAGACAGGCCGGCATTCCTTGGACGGATGCCGGAACCACCTTTGAGAAAAAGGCACAAGGACGTAACTTGCCTCTGTGATATTCTGTCAGCACACCCGCCATGGTTATACAATTTTGTCGAGCATATACGTGGAATGTGAGTTAGTAGTCAGGGAGGCCCAAACCTTGTCATTAAAGAACATTTCAAATAATCAAATGCATTAAACATTTCCTCAGACCACCTGATGAGTTCTGGCATATCTGCCAGAGTGGCTTGTCTCATTACATTGTCATAGTAGGAGCAATCAGGAATCCATTGTCTGCAGTAGTTTATCATACCAAGGAAAGATAACATTTCTTTCTTGGTGTGCTGATTCTCTTTTCTCCCTTTGTGAGAACAAAGCCCAAGTATTCAACTTGCTTTTTACACCATTGCATTTTCTTGCGTGACACCTTGTGTCCACATTCAGACAACCATTTCAACAAAGATAAACCATCTGTTACATTGGCCTCCTCTGACACACTGCACAATAAAAAATCATCCACATATTGCAAGAGTACAGAACCCGGGGGGCATCCTGCACCAGGTGAGTTGACGACCCTCAAAGGAAAAAGCAAAAAAGGAGTCTGGTCTGCTTGTCAACCGGGATAGAGAAGAAAGCATCCTTCAGGTCTATCACGCTGAAACAGACAGCATCTGCAGGGATTGTTGAGAGCAACTGAGAAATGTCTCGGCTGTCTCTGTTTACTCATGGTGTTGGCTCCTGAACTTTTGTAACTATGTGTGGGGGTCTGTATCTTCCTGATCTCAAAGCATCCCTCTGCCTCCTTCTCATATAAGTGTTTCTCAAAGTCTTGTATTTTGTCTGAGGTCCATGAGGAAACACTCTGCTTTACAGTCAGCATGAGATTGGGAAGGAGAACCAGGCTATCACTATTTGCAGTCTGCAGTCCCTATGTTGGGAGGGGGAAACTCACACTTAGATTTTCCTCCACCCACAGTAAGAAAATTCACCAAATGACAGAGTGATAATATTACAGTGAGATATGTTCTTACACTTACCACCAGAACAAAAGCTCTCACACAAACAGATGAATCTTAACACTCTATGTATCTTATACTCTATATATAGGTATGCGTCAAACCAAGGTAAGTCAGGTTTCCCCGAGACTGTTCTCTTACATGTACCCCTGGTACTAAAAAATCTCTCAGTTAGATAAAGTAAAAATAGATCTCCCTGAGATCCTATGGTGTGTCCATGATGCAAAACAACTTACGGATTAGATCCCCCTGAGATCCTTTGCTGTGCGTGGCACTCCAAGTGCCGGCCTCATGCATGAAAGTACTCCAAGTACTTATTTTAAACTCCCTGAGTCTATTTTTAAGGCTTAACAATGTATCCCAGATACATAATAAAAAAAACTCACGGGTAAAGATGTGGCCAGTGCCCTCGGACCGGGCAGTGGACAAAAGGGATGTCTCTCTTACCGGACATGAGGATGGCCTTCTCTATCCCGGACGGCGCCCCCAAACTGAAAGGATTTGGACCTTTCTGGACCTCTACGACCACCTTGGTTTGATGTCACTGACGTCAGGAGAGATATTTCTCAGCTAGCAATAACATGACACGCACAGGTATCACTGAGAGATACTCTAATTTTATTATGCTATTGCTTGGCCTTGTATAGGCAGTAGAAAGTTTGCATAACAACAGCGTTAAACCAATCATAAAAGATAAACATTGGTGCTCATACACATACTACCGGAACATCCGTATATGGTATGTGTACGTGCAGTAAATAAAAAGAATAGGTTTTAATCAGTCACATATAAGAATGTACGCAGTTGTACAGAATGACCCTGAATAAGGCAAAAACGTTTGTACTAGTTCTGGGAGATTCCCAGAATCTGTCCTGGGACAGATAAGCGAACCTAACTCACAGCGGGGGAACTTTGAAACAGTGCGTGGGTGAGATGTTATAACGATTCTTTACATAGTTAGAAGAAACAAGATGGAGTCACATTTCTCTTCAGCCTCCTCCCACAACCATTCCCTAGTGTTTTCTGTCCCTACTGAGGCCAGCGGCAGAGAAGAGTCTCCCTGCATGTCAGGGAGATAAAGCGGAAATTTGTTATTTTTTTCTTGGGCGACCTGTAGGAACGGTCTCCTATTTACCTTAAGCTCATTTCATTTCTTTGAGTTCCCCAGTCCGCTAGCGGCCACGTGCTAATGCTGGGCTGGGGAAACTGGGAGGGCTCGCTCTGGAACATCTGGAGCCTGCTCCCGGGCTGCTGGCTCCTCCTCTCCCCCTGTGGGTTGAGCTGGTAGCACAGCCGGTGTGCAGGCACGCTGAAGACGCATGATGTCCCTTCCGGGTCATGGCGGTCATGTGGTACGACCCGGAAGTTCACAGGAGCGGTAGGCTTCTGCAGCAGGATAAAAGAACAGTGGGGAGCCACAAACGCTGATCTGAGGTCTGAGTGAGTAGAGTGGTACTTCCACTGTCTTAATATGTCGGGCCCTGAGCTGCAAAGTCCTATTGAGCTTCATGCCCCAGCGCTGCCTCCTGTAAGTTTCCCTTGTGGGATATCAGTTTTTATGTATCTATATCTGTGCTTTTTATGCACATAGAAATATGGGAGCACTTAGTCTTGGCGTTCTTTTTTTTTTTTTTTGTACATGGGTGTCTCCACCATACTCTATGTAAAATTCCTCCTCACCAGGTCGTTTTTTCATATCCTCAGGCAAAGGGGGCGCAGAAGAAAGCTAAAAAGACTCTAAAATGTATCTCTTGCTTCAAGAGATTACCTGAGTCATATGTAAAAAAAACTCCAAGGACTGCATATCTTATGTTATTCGTGAGGAGCAACCATCACTTTTGTACGGTGTCAGAACCATGATTCAGAAAGAAATACGGTCCTTCATGTCAACTATGACAGAGACGACCCAGGGACCTTAACCTCCTAAGCGACCAAAAATTAGGGTCGTCTACTTCCAAGCAATGGGCTGATGACAGACCCCTATCAGAGGGAGAGGTGTCAGAGGGAAATAGGAAGTTCTACTTTTCATCTGATGAAATGAATGACCTCTTAAAGGTAGTTTGTGCTACCATGGGGGTTGAGGAAGTCAAGAAAGCACATTCCATACAGGAAGAAATGTTTGGTGGACTTAGATTTAAACGTGCCAGAGTGTTCCCAATAAACGAGAACATTAAGAAAATGATTATGGAAGAGTGGTCTGATCCTTAGAAAAGGCTAGGCATTTCCAAAGAATTTAAGAATAGTCTGCTGTTCGATCCTTCTGAATACAAATTATTTGACGATGTTCCAAAAATTGATGTTCAAGTGGCTAAAGTAAACAAAAAGACATATTTGCCATTTGAAGATGCCTCTCAACTGAGAGACCCGATGGAACGAAAAACAGATAGCCTTTTGTGGAAATCATGGGAGGCATCTATGTTCAGTCTTAAAGCAAATATAGCTGCCACGTCAGTAGCTAGATCCATGTATCTGTGGTTGAACGAGCTAGAAAATCACATTAGAAATAAAACTCCACGGGAGGAAATACTAGCTTCTATTCCTCTATTAAAATCCGCAACAGCTTTTTTGGCAGATGCATCCGCAGAATCTGTTAGATTTTCTGCCAGAGATGCGAGCTTATCAAATGCAGCCCGCAGAGCTCTTTGGATTAAATCCTGGTCGGGGGATAAGACTTCTAAAATGAAGCTTTGCTCTATACCCTTCTCAGGAGAATACGTTTTCGGCCAGTTCTTGATGAGATTCTTTACAAAGGCAGCATAAAAAAAAAAAAAGGGGCTTTCCTGAAGATACGCCATCAAAAGGAAATTTCCTTTTCCCCCCTATTCTAGTCGGGACAAGTCCTCCAGGGGCAAGGGAAAATCGGGCCGCTGGAGCTTCCCAAAGGAGGGTAGAGGAAGGGGTTTCCTCCTTAATCCCCAAAGTAAATCTGGCAACAGACAATTACGCCAGAATAGGGGGAAGACTGCAGAATTTTCTAGTTCCCTGGGAAAATATAACATTAAACCCTTGGGCCCTAGAAATAATAAGATCAGGATACAAAATAGAGTTTATTACTGTCCCCTCAAAAAAATTCCTGATCACCAACTTAGGTTCCAGAAGATCCCAGGAAAATGTGTTGCAAGTAGTTTGAGATTTGATAACACTGGGAGTAGTAGTCCCTGTTCCCCTTTCTCAAAGAGAACAAGGATTCTATTCAACACTATTCATAGTGAGAAAAAAAGAGGGCTCCTTTCGTACTATAATAAATTTAAAAAGTCTAAACCGATTTATCATATACAGAAAGTTCAGGATGGAATCTCTGAATTCCATTATTCCACTAATAAAGTTAGGGGCCGTTATGTGCACAGTCGATCTAAAAGATGCATATTACCATATTCCTATTCATCTCAGTTACCAGAAGTTCCTAAGGTTTGCAATCAGGGATACAAAGGGTCAGATTCTTCATTACCAATTCACAGCACTGCCTTTTGGGATTTTCTCAGCCCCAAGAGTATTCACCAAACTTGTGGTTGAGATGGTTCCTCATCCGAGGCAGGAGGGCCTGATTCTAGTACCATACCTAGATGACTTTCTGGTTATCGGCGACTCATTTAACTTCCGATTTAAAAAATATTTTTAGACTTAGGTTGGGTGATGAACCCAGGAAAATCCTGTCTCCAAGCTTCTACAAGTGTAACATTTCTGGGAGTGGTGTTGGACTCTCAGAAACAGACAACATACCTTCCCAAGGACAAAATATATGCCCTCAGACAGGAGATCAAACGGTTCCAAAAGAGGAGGCGTTGCTCTATAAGAGAAGCAATGAGCATAATGGGTTTTCTAACCTTCTGTATTCCTTCGGTACCATGGTGTCAATCCCACTATCGCACCATGCAGGTCTGGATCTTACAACAATGGGACAAACAGCTAAGATCGCTAGACCGAAAGTTACTGTTACCAGGTTTCGTAAAAACATCTCTCTCCTGGTGGACAGTTGCACAAAATCTATCCAAAGGAGTAGTTTGGAACAAATCTCCTTCTATAATGATCCTGACAGATGCAAGCAGGGTCTGGGAGACCCTAAAATCCACCTTGAGGTCTCTTCGAAATTATCAGTTGAAGATACTATCGGACAACATGACTACTGTTGCATACCTCCTACACCAGGGAGAAACGAGATCAAAGAAGCTTCTAGGTCTTTCAAAGAAGATACTTCTTCGATACTAATTTAGCAAGCCATAGGTAGATTAAATGGTCTATCAGGGCAGCTTCCAGATTAAGACCTCCCTTAAAATCTCACACCCCTACCTGGGACTTAAACACGGTACTTAATGGACGGTCCTTGAACCCTTAGAACAGTGGTGCCCAACCATTTTTCGTCTGAGGGCCGCACTAGACTTGGTATAAATTTTGCGGGCTGGAACCAGGTAGCTTTGCCAGAAAGAAATGCAAATGCTGTGAGGGGGCACGTGTGAGCATTACTACTGTGAAGAGGGCACATATCTGGGCATAACTACTGTGAGGGGGCACATATCAGGGCATAACTACTGTGAGGAGGGCACATATCCGGGCATAACTACTGTGAATAGGGCACATATCTGGGCATAACTACTGTGAGGGGGGCATGTGCGAGCATTACATCTGTGAAGAGGGCACATATCTTGGCATTATTACTGTGAGGGGGGCATGTGATGTATACATGTGTGTAATGTATGTAGTGCAGTATGTGATGATCACACACTGCACTACATACATTACACATATGTATACATCACATACTGCGCTGTCACCTTCTTCTGCAGGTCTACCTTGATGTCTGGTCTTTAGGCTTCAGTCAGATCCTAATCACTGACAAGCTGGTGTTGGTATACGTTCCACCATCAAAAATATTAATCACTGTAGTACGGAACGCTATAGGGATTAGATAAAACTAATACTTTATTAAATATGCAAAAAAAGGGGTGTCTGGAAAGGAAACCTACTAACTATATAAAATTCTAAGTGACCAGATCTATCCACGAGTCCTGAGGCGGATCGAGGTAACACATGGAAAACCATGATCAGCGGTAGCGCTCAGGTGTGGATAAGGTCACTAAGAAATCCACTTCTGGTGCACTACTAATGGTTGCAACACCACGCCTGCCGGCCGTAGTGATCTAGCATAACCAAAAGTGTGTACCGTGGCACGGACGAGGTGCTCTGCTCAATCACCCAGTTTAGATGGCCCTGGACTAAATTAGCAAACAAATCCATTGATAAACATCTACTCATTGGATCCGAGATGATCAAGAACCACCTGTTCAAGGATATGAACCAGATGTCTGAATGTCGGTCCTATGAGCACGAATCAAGGGACACTAACTACCTGGGTGTGAGCAAAAAAAAGCTTGAGTGCACCTGTTCACATACTACAGAGGGCTGGATTGACGCAGACCACTTCTGTTGTGTGAACGCAAATCAGGCGTCAGATCCTCCACCGCCATGCTTGCGCCGTGTGCCCGACACCACCAGGAGCTGGCCCCGTCCTCCTTTCATCTCCCTTCGGCTTCTCCTACAGCAGGGCGCTCTATTGCTCCAGTGCCCGCCCAATCTTACCAATCTGGGGCGTAGCTAGAAATGACTGGGCCCCATAGAAAAATAAATTATGGCCCCCCCTCCTGGATCATTCACCCCCACATACCTATCGGACCTCCCACCCCTTCCAGAGCTCCCACCCAAACACCCCTCCAGGACCTCCCACCCCAACATCCCCACACTCCTCCCTAGATCCCCCTCAGTGTCATCCATAGATCCCCCCTCAGTGTCATCCACAGATCCCCCCTCAGTGTCATCCACAGATCCCCCCTCAGTGTCATCCACAGATCCCCCCTCAGTGTCATCCACAGATCCCCCCTCAGTGTCATCCACAGATCCCCCCTCAGTGTCATCCACAGATCCCCCCTCAGTGTCATCCACAGATCCCCCCTCAGTGTCATCCACAGATCCCCCCTCAGTGTCATCCACAGATCCCCCCTCAGTGTCATCCACAGATCCCCCCCTCAGTGTCATCCACAGATCCCCCCTCAGTGTCATCCACAGATCCCCCCTCAGTGTCATCCACAGATCCCCCCCTCAGTGTCATCCACAGATCCCCCCCTCAGTGTCATCCACAGATCCCCCCCTCAGTGTCATCCACAGATCCCCCCCTCAGTGTCATCCACAGATCCCCCCCTCAGTGTCATCCACAGATCCCCCCCTCAGTGTCATCCACAGATCCCCCCCTCAGTGTCATCCACAGATCCCCCCCTCAGTGTCATCCACAGATCCCCCCCTCAGTGTCATCCACAGATCCCCCCTCAGTGTCATCCACAGATCCCCCCCTCAGTGTCATCCACAGATCCCCCCCTCAGTGTCATCCACAGATCCCCCCTCAGTGTCATCCACAGATCCCCCCTCAGTGTCATCCACAGATCCCCCCTCAGTGTCATCCACAGATCCCCCCTCAGTGTCATCCACAGATCCCCCCTCAGTGTCATCCACAGATCCCCCCTCAGTGTCATCCACAGATCTCCCTCAGTGTCATCCACAGATCCCCCCTCAGTGTCATCCACAGATCCCCCCTCAGTGTCATCCACAGATCCCCCCTCAGTGTCATCCACAGATCCCCCTTCAGTGTCATCCACAGATCCCCCTTCAGTGTCATCCACAGATCCCCCTTCAGTGTCATCCACAGATCCCCCTTCAGTGTCATCCACAGATCCCCCTTCAGTGTCATCCACAGATCCCTTTTCAGTGTCATCCACAGACCCCCCTTCAGTGTCATCCACAGATCCCCCTTCAGTGTCATCCACAGATCCCCCCTCAGTGTCATCCACAGATATATCCCCCCTCAGTGTCATCCACAGATATATCCCCCCTCAGTGTCATCCACAGATATATCCCCCCTCAGTGTCATCCACAGATATATCCCCCCTCAGTGTCATCCACAGATATATCCCCCCTCAGTGTCATCCACAGATATATCCCTTCTCAGTGTCATCCACAGATATATTCCCCCCCAGTGTCATCCACAGATATATTCCCCCCCAGTGTCATCCACAGATATCCCCCCCACCCAGAGCCGCTTCCTAGCTAATTTATTCACTGCACTTGCCTCTGTGAAATTGAAGAGAAGCGCCGTAATCGTGCACTGGCAGAGGCCAGGAAGACGGTGCATGCGCACTTCGATGCCTCTGCCAGTGCGCCTTTACGAGATTACGGCGCTTCTCTTCAATTTCACAGAGGCAAGTGCAGTGAATAAATTAGCTAGGAGGCGGCGCTGGGCGGGGAGATTGCAGTCACAGGCAGCATCGCTTTGCTGTCTGTGCCGTTCGCAGCGCGCCCTGCGCTAGTGCGCTGATAAAGTCCTGTTACTGCGCGGGCCGCATGACACGGTTTCGCGGGCCGTAGGTTGGGCATCACTGCCTTAGAAGATTGTCCTCTTAAGCTATCTTTCCTAATTGCAATTACTTCAGCCAGGAGGTTAGGTGAGATCCAAGCTTTCTCTATCAGAGAACCCTACCTTAGAATTTCCGATGATAGGATTGTTCTAAGGCTGGACCCGGGGTTCCTCCCCAAGGTTGTTTCCGACTTTCACAGAAGTCAGGAGATCATTCTACCCTCATTTTGTAACCAACCTAGATATCGGAAAGAAAGGAATTTCCATACCCTAGATGGCCGACGCATTGTACTAAGATATTTGGAAGTCACCAAAGAATTCAAGAAACCAATAACCTACTTGTCCAGTTCGCAGGGAAAAATAGGGACATGAAGGTTTTTAAATCCTCCATTGCTAGATAGATCAAGGATACCATTTCCTTTTGTTACAAGCTTCAGGGTCTAGATCCTCCTGAAAACCTCAGAGCTCATTCCACCAGTGCTGTCTCATCTTCCTTTGCCGAGAAAGCTGGTGCTTCATTGGACGAGATATGCAGGGCTGCGACCTGGTCCAATGTGCACACATTTATTTAACATTATAGACTAGATTTGTCTAGGTCTTCCGACCTGTCTTATGGACGCAACGTCCTTCAGGCAGTAGCCCCCCCCTAAGTTGTGTAATTTTTTTAGTTCTCCTTGTGATGCCGTCATGGTGATTATATGGAAATTCGGAATTAGTCTTACCAGTAATTCTGTTTCCATGAAATCACCATGACTGCACATGATTCTCTCCCCTTAGGTTAAATTTAACTTAATGTTGGGTATAAAGGAATACCATATATTTGCATTAGTCTTTATTTTAAGGCTCTCTAGTAATTTTTAAACACTGGGGAATGGTGGTGGGAGGGGACAATTTTAAGGGATTCTGTCACCTGGATTTTAGTGACAGAGCTTTTAACATCATCACATCAGTCTGCTCGTTTTGTATTAAAATATACTAGTATTACTACCCGAAGTGTTGTCCTTTGTCTAGAAAAATTGCTTTTATTAACCACCTCAGCCCCCAGTGCTTAAACACCCTGAAAGACCAGGCCACTTTTTACACTTCTGACCTACACTACTTTCACCGTTTATTGCTCGGTCATGCAACTTACCACCCAAATGAATTTTACCTCCTTTTCTTCTCACTAATAGAGCTTTCATTTGGTGGTATTTCATTGCTGCTGACATTTTTACTTTTTTTGTTATTAATCGAAATTTAACGATTTTTTTGGCAAAAAAAGGACATTTTTCACTTTCAGTTGTAAAATTTTGCAAAAAAAACGAGATCCATATATAAATTTTGCTCTAAATTTATTGTTCTACATGTCTTTGATAAAAAAAAAATGTTTGGGTAAAAAAAAAATGGTTTGGGTAAAAGTTATAGCGTTTACAAACTATGGTACAAAAATGTGAATTTCCTCTTTTTGAAGCAGCTCTGACTTTCTGAGCACCTGTCATGTTTCCTGAGGTTCTACAATGCCCAGACAGTGGAAAAACCCCACAAATGACCCCATTTCGGAAAGTAGACACCCTAAGGTATTCACTGATGGGCATAGTGAGTTCATAGAACTTTTTATTTTTTTTCACAAGTTAGCGGAAAATGATGATTTATTTTTTTTTTTCTTACAAGGTCTCATATTCCACTAACTTGTGACAAAAAATAAAAAGTTCTATGAACTCACTATGCCCATCACGAAATACCTTGGGGTCTCTTCTTTCCAAAATGGGGTCACTTGTGGGGTAGTTATACTGCCCTGGCATTCTAGGGGCCCAAATGTGTGGTAAGGAGTTTGAAATCAAATTCTGTAAAAAATGACCAGTGAAATCCGAAAGGTGCTCTTTGGAATATGGGCCCCTTTGCCCACCTAGGCTGCAAAAAAGTGTCACACATCTGGTATCTCTGTATTCAGGAGAAGTTGGGGAATGTGTTTTGGGGTGTCTTTTTACATATACCCATGCTGGGTGAGATAAATATCTTGGTCAAATGCCAACTTTGTATAAAAAAATGGGAAAAGTTGTCTTTTGCCAAGATATTTCTCTCACCCAGCATGGGTATATGTAAAATGACACCCTAAAACACATTCCCCAACTTCTCCTGAGTACGGAGATACCAGATGTGTGACACTTTTTTGCAGCCTAGGTGGGCAAAGGGGCCCATATTCCAAAGAGCACCTTTTGGATTTCACTGGTCATTTTTTACAGAATTTGATTTCAAACTCCTTACCACACATTTGGGCCCCTAGAATGCCAGGGCAGTATAACTACCCCACAAGTGACCCCATTTTGGAAAGAAGAGACCCCAAGGTATTCGCTGATGGGCATAGTGAGTTCATGGAAGTTTTTATTTTTGTCACAAGTTAGTGGAATATGAGACTTTGTAAGAAAAAAAAAAAAAAAAAAAAAAATCATCATTTTCCACTTACTTGTGACAAAAAATAAAAAATTCTAGGAACTCGCCATGCCCCTCACGGAATACCTTGGGGTGTCTTCTTTCCAAAATGGGGTCACTTGTGGGGTAGTTATACTGCCCTGGCATTTTCCAGGGGCCCTAATGTGTGGTAAGTAGGTAAATGACCTGTGAAATCCGAAAGGTGCTCTTTGGAATGTGGGCCCCTTTGCCCACCTAGGCTGCAAAAAAGTGCCACACATGTGGTATCTCCGTACTCGGGAGAAGTTGGGGAATGTGTTTTGGGGTGTCATTTTACATATACCCATGCTGGGTGAGATAAATATCTTGGTCAAATGCCAACTTTTTTATAAAAAAATGGGAAAAGTTGTCTTTTGCCAAGATATTTCTCTCACCCAGCATGGGTATATGTAAAATGACACCCCAAAACACATTCCCAACCTTCTCCCGAGTACGGAGATACCAGATGTGTGACACTTTTTTGCAGCCTAAATGCGCAAAGGGGCCCATATTCCTTTTATGAGGGCATTTTTAGACATTTGGATCCCAGACTTCTTCTCGCGCTTTAGGGCCCCTAGAATGCCAGGGCAGTATAAATACCCCACATGTGACCCCATTTTGGAAAGAAGACACCCCAAGGTATTCAATGAGGGGCATGGCGAGTTCATAGAAATTTTTTTTTTTTGGCACAAGTTAGCGGAAATTGATTTTATTTATTTTTTTCTCACAAAGTCTCCCTTTCCGCTAACTTGGGACAAAAATTTCAATCTTTCATGGACTCAATATGCCCCTCACGGAATACCTGGGGGTGTCTTCTTTCCGAAATGGGGTCACATGTGGGGTATTTATACTGCCCTGGCATTCTAGGGGCCCTAAAGCGTGAGAAGAAGTCTTGAATATAAATGTCTAAAAAATTTTACTCATTTGGATTCCGTGAGGGGTATGGTGAGTTCATGTGAGATTTAATTTTTTGACACAAGTTACTTGAATATGAGACTTTGTAAGAAAAAAATAATAATTTCCGCTAACTTGGGCCAAAAAAATGTCTGAATGGAGCCTTACAGAGGGGTGATCAATGACAGGGGGGGGTGATCAATGACAGGGGGGTGATCAGGGAGTCTATATGGGGTGATCACCACAGTCATTGATCACGCCCCTGTAAGGCTCCATTCAGACGTCCGTGTGCGTTTTGCGGATCCGATCCATCTATCAGTGGATCCGTAAAAATCATGCGGACATCTGAATGGAGCTTTACAGGGGGGTGATCAATGACAGGGGGGTAATCAATGACAGGGGGGTGATCAGGGAGTCTATATGGGGTGATCACCACAGTCATTGATCACCCCCCTGTAAGGCTCCATTCAGACGTCCGTGTGCGTTTTGCGGATCCGATCCATCTATCAGTGGATCCGTAAAAATCATGCGGACGTCTGAATGGAGCTTTACAGGGGTGTGATCAATGACAGGGGAGTAATCAATGACAGGGGGGGTGAATAAGGGGTTAATAAGTGACGGGGGGGGGGGGTGTAGTGTAGTGTAGTGTAGTGTGGTGCTTGGTGCAACATATTACTGAGCTACCTGTGTCCTCTGGTGGTCGATCCAAACAAAGGGGACCACCAGAGGACCAGGTAGCAGGTATATTAGACGCTGTTATCAAAACAGCGTCTAATATACCTGTTAGGGGTTAAAAAAATCACATCTCCAGCCTGCCAGCGAACGATCGCCGCTGGCAGGCTGGAGATCCACTTTCTTACCTTCCGTTCCTGTGAGCGCGCGCGCCTGTGTGCGCGCGTTCACAGGAAATCTCGGCCATCGCGAGAGGACGCGCCGGCGCGTCCACTCGGAATCAATCAACCACCTCCAGGACGCGTCTGTGCGTACAGCGGTCCGGAGGTGGCTAATATGGTAATTACCTGAGTAAGGAGCCCAAGGGGCTGTCCCTCCGGCCGTTGGAGCCCAGACGCGCCCCTTCTCCTGGAGCCCAGCACCTCCCCACTGCTAATTTATTCACTCCTCATTGCCGGCTGGCGCATGTGCAGTGGGTCTTGTGAGGCCGATTCCAGGCGCTGACATGTGTATTCAGCGTTAGTGTGATCCGGCAGGCAGTTCCATCGTCCGAGTTGCCTGCCGGATCCGCCGATCCGTGTGACAACTGACAGCATTTGTAGACTGATCCGGGTGCAGATCAGTCTACAAATGCATTGCAAGAACTGATCCGTCTCTCCGCTTGTCATGCGGAAGGACGGGTCCGTCATTCAGTTGTTTTGCAATGCCGGATCCGGCACTAATGCAACTCAATGGGAATTGATGCTGGATCCAGCTTTCCGGTGACTGATCAGGCATTTTGGACGGACATAATACCTGCTGCGGTATTATGTCCGGCCAAAACGCCTGACAGTGACTGAACGGAAGGCATACTGATACAAACTGAATGGATTTCTATCCATTCAGAATGCATTGGGATATGCCTGATCAGTTCTTTTCCGGCATAGAGCCCTTTTGACGGAACTCTATGCCGGAAAAGAATAACGCTAGTGTGAAAGTACCCTTAAAGGGGTTGTGTCACTTCAGCAAGTGGCATTTATCATGTAGAGTACGTTAATGCAAGGCACCTACTAATGTATTGTTATTATCAATATTGTCTCCTTTGCTGGCTGGATTCATTTATTCATCACATTATGCACTGCTTGTTTCCATGATTATGACCACCCTGGATTCCATCAGTGGTGGTCATGCTTGCACAGTATAGGAAAAAGCTATGGCCTCTCTGGTGCATGGTATTAACTTCCTATCTCTTATATATATAAAAATGAATTTCTGTCTGTCTGGACGTTCTTTATGCGCGACCAAAAAACTGGACCGATCTTCACCAAATTTGGCACACGGGTACATCAGGTGTCCGGAAAGGTTTTAGACCAGGTCTCGACTCTCTAGGACGTACCGTTCCTGAGATATTCCCCCAAAATAACCCACATTAGCCAATACAAGCCTGCAAGTCTTTCTCTTCAAATCCCAACTGCCATAAACACAGTTTTACTATAGGTTTCCATAACAACCCAGCCATTTTTCTTTACTGCTTAAAGGGGCGGGCACTGTGGAGGTCACTGGTATTAAATGGGCAGGCACTGTGGAGGTCACTTATAAAAGGGGCGGGCACTATGAAGGTTACTGTGAAAGTCACTGTTAAAGGGGCGGTCACTGTAAAAGTCACTGTTAAGGGGCGGTCACTGTGAAGGTCACTGTTAAAGGGGCGCCACTATGAAGGTCACTGTTAAAGGGGCGTGCACTGTGAAAGTCACTGTTAAAGGGGCGGCCACTATAGGTCACTGTTAAAGAGGCAGGCACTGTTAAAGGGCCGGACACTCTGAAGGTCATTGTTAAAGGGGGGCACGGTGGAGGTCAATGTTAAAGGGGTGGCCACTGTGGAGGTCTTTGTTAAAGGGGTGGGTACTGTAGAGGTCACTGTTATGGGGGGAACTGTCTATCTTTTTACAACACACGGAAACATAAAATGAAATAGATTAAATATACCCGTGCATAGCTGGGTCCTTCTGCTAGTCTCTTATATATATAAAAATGAGTTTCTGTCTGTCTAGACGTCTGTCTGGACATTCTTTATGCGCAACCAAACGACTGGACCGATCTTCACCAAATTTGGCACACAGGTACAGCAGGTGTCCGGGAAGGTTTTAGACCAGGTCTCAGCTCTCTAGGACTTACATTCCTGAGATATTCCCCAAAAATGACCTGCATAAGCCAATACAAGCCAGCAAGCCTTTCACTTAAATACGAACTGCCATTTACACGGTCACATGTCCCTTATTAGCCAATAGAAGCTTGCAGGTCCTACTCCAGGTTGCCATAGCAACTGATCACAGGTTTTAGCAGTTCGCAGGTCCGTAAATATGCCGTCATATGACGGCACAACTATACTGCTACATGCATGGGGGAAGGGGCGACTATTAAACAGACGACCGCTGTGGAATACGCTGTTAAAGGGGCGGGCACTGTGGAGGTCACTGTTAAAGGGGCAGTCACTTTTAAAGGGGTGGACACTGTGGAGGTCACTATTAAAGGGGCGGGCACTGTGGATATCGCTGTTAAAGGAGCAGGCCATTATGAAGGTTGAAGGAGTGGTCAATGTTAAAGGGGCGGGCACTGTGGAGGTCACTGTTTGCATCATTCTCAAAGTTCAACATTTCTAAGTGCACTAGTGATATTCAGGAGGCTAACTTAAAGCTTTTCCACTGTAGCAGAACTTCAGCTGTGTTTTTGGTGGCTACTTAGACACTCTGCTTCAAAACAGGTAAGGAATTTGTTAGACAGGTTTTTACTTTTTACTGATTGCAAATGAGCATAGGGCCATTAAGGTGTTACATTTGTTGTTGGGGGAGGAGCTTTTGTGGGAGTGTGTTTATATATAGCAACATAGTATTAGCTTGCTTAATTATAGCTTGCATCATTCTAAAAGTGCATCATTTCTAAGGGCTCTTTCACACTTGCGTTGTCCAGATCCGTCGTGTACTCCATTTGCCGGAAGTTCCCGCCAGATCCGTAACACCGCAAGTGAACTGAAAGCATTTGAAGACTGATCCGTCTTCAAAATGCGTTCAGTGTTACTATGGCAGCCTGGTTGCCATAGTAGTAGTGGGGAGCGGGGGAGCAGTATACTTACCGTCCGAGCGGCTCCCGGGGCGCTCCAGAATGACGTCAGAGCGCCCCATGCGCATGGATGACGTGATTCATGCGATCACGTCACGTCATCCATCACGTCATCCATGCGCGTGGTGCGCCCTGACGTCACTCTGAAGCGCCCCGGGAGCCGCACGGACGGTAAGTATACTGCTTCCCCACTCCCCACTACACTTTACCATGGCAAACAGGACTTTAGCGTCCTGGCAGCCATGGTAACCATTCAGAAAAAGCTAAACGTCGGATCCGGTAATGCGCCGAAACGACGTTTAGCTTAAGGTCGGATCCGGATTAATGCCTATCAATGGGCATTAATTCCGGATCCGGCCTTGCGGCAAGTGATCAGGATTTTTGGCCGGAGCAAAAAGCGCAGCATGCTGCGGTATTTTCTCCGGCCAAAAAACGTTCCGGTCCTGAACTGAAGACATCCTGATGCATCCTGAACGGATTTCTCTCCATTCAGAATGCATTGGGATAATCCTGATAAGGATTTTTCCGGCATAGAGCCCCGACGACGGAACTCTATGCCGGAAAAGAACAACACAAGTGTGAAAGAGCCCTAAGAGCACTAGAGATATTCAGGAGATACTCAGGAGGTAATCTGGAGGTGGATACAATCTAAAAAAGTAAGATTTGTTTGTTTAAAATCTTTCCCCTCTTTAAAATGGCAGACCTGGTTTTGTGCAGGAATTGTTGTGCTTTTATTTCATGTTCCACTCTTCAGAGGTTTGGATGCTGTCTGATCTGTAGACAGCTCTCTGTAATGCAACAGGAAATTGCATTTTTGAAATCTGAGATTAGTAAATTAACTGTTGCACAAACTCAGGCTGTGATTGTTGCAATGCCACTGCCACAGAGGCCCCCTAGAAATGGAAGATGGGTTACTGTAGGTTCTGGTAGACTTAGAGTTGTTGATAGAAGACATGTCCCACAGTCTGTGGCTCTCCATAATGGATTTGCAGCACTTACAGAGTGCAAGAGCAACATGGAGGATGGCTCAGGCACAGTGGGTGAGGAACAATCATCTCCTATGCCTAAGGTATGCAAGACTGCAGCCAAAGACAAAAAGGATAAGGTGAGGACTGATAGTAAGCAGCTGTTGGTGGACGATTCTATTATAAGAGTTGTGAAGTTGGAGGAAAATGGTTTTGTGAGATGTCTCCCTGGTGTTACTGCTAGCAGGCACAGATGACTTATCCCTAATCTTGTTAAGCAAGCAAAGCAGGAAAGGGAGGTGGATGCTATTGTCCATCTTGGGGCAAATGATCTGGCTTGCAATGAGGTTTCAAAGGTGAAGGAAGCTTTTCACACACTTGGAAATGATATATGGAAGGTTGCATCGACTGTTTCATTCTCTGCCGTTTTGCCTCTGCATAACCTTCAGCATGACAGGCAGATGCGCATTAAGGAATTCAATGTATGGCTTGGTGAATGGTGTCTGAACCAAGGGTTTGGCTTTGTGTCTCATGTTAGCTCTCGTTGGAATGGAAAAGAACTGTACAAGAAAGATGGTTTGCATCTTTCTCTCAAGGGAATGAATGTCCTCAGTGAACAGTTCCAAGTATTTGCTAAGGAGCATTTAAACTAGGAAAGGGGGGCAAAAGAGTGATAATCCATCAATCCGATTGCTCCCCGGAAAAATAATTGAAGATGCCAGTAGCACATAGATTAATAAATGACAAGCTCAGAGTCTTGTCTACAAATGCTCACAGTTTAGGGACTAAGATCAATGAACTTGAGTCTATAATGGCATCTGAGAATATAGATTTAGTGGTTGTTACTGAGACGTGGTTTAATGAGAGTAATGACTGGGATATAGCAATACCAGTGTTCTCTCTATATAGGAAAGACAGAGAAGACAAGAAAGGGGGAGGGGTGGCCCTGTATGTGAAATATAGTATAAATTCTAATCTAATACAAGATAGCTAGACCAATTTAGAGTCAGTTTGGGTTACGTTGCAGCTTGAAAAACGTAAGGTAACTTGTGTAGGTGTGATATATAGACCACCTGGCCAAGTCAAAGAATTAGATGATCTACTAGTTGAGGAAATAGCTAAAATTACATTGAAAGGGGAAGTTATCATTATAAGAGACTTTAATCTTCCTGATGTAAACTGGAAAACCAAAATAGCTAGTTCTGCCAGGAGTACAGATATTCTAAATTCCCTACTGGGATTATCTCTACAGCAAGTAATTGAGGAGCCAACCCGGAAGGAGGCCATTTTAGATTTAGTATTTACAAATGGGAATTTGGAAAATACTGTAGGGGAAAGTGTGGGATCTAGTGATCACCAGTCAGTGTTGTTTACTATAAGTACAGTGACTGACTCACACCACACAAAAACAAAAGTTTTTTATATTTAGAAAACTGACTTTTCTAAAATTTGATTAGAGGTATACAAATCCCTATCAGACTGGAAGAGTTTCAATGGAGTCCAGGAGAAATGAGACTACTTAAAAGTGGCACTATTGAAGGCAACAGATAATCGTATTAGGCTTGTCAGTAAAAGCAAAAAAAGGAAGAGACCACTGTGGTACTCAGCAGAAGTGACCAAAATCATTAAAAATAAAAATATAGCATTTAGCAATTATAAAAAAAAACTAAAGGAGGATGACCGGGAAATTTATAAGATTAGGTAGAGAGAGACCAAGCAAGTTAGAAGAGCTTCTAAAGCACAGGCAGAAGAGAAATTAGCTCAGTCAGTGAAAAAAGGTGATAAGACATTCTTCAGATACATAAATGAAAAAGGAAACTAAAACAAGGAATTAACAAATTAAAAACAAAATAAGGAAGGCATATGTAAGAAGATAAAGAACCAGCTGACTGCCTCAATGAATACTTCTGTTCAGTTTTTACAAAGGAAAATGAAGGAAAAGGACCTCAGTTAGGGAGGAAGACTAATGAATCATTTGATGCATGTGTCTTTACAGAGGAAGATGTTCTAAGTCAGCTGTCTGATTTAACAGAGGCCTGATGGGATACATCCAAAGCTATTAAGAGGTTAGCGGTGTACTAGCAAAACCATTAGTAGATTTATTTAACCAATCACTGGTAACAGGAGTCGTCCCAGAAGATTGGAAATGAGCAAATGTGCCCATTCACAAGAAAGGTAGTAGGGAGGAATTGGGCAACTATAGGCCAGTAAGCCTGACATCAATAGTGGGGAAATTAATGGAAACCATACTCAAGGAGAGGATTGTGGAACATCTAAAATCCCATGGATTGAAAGATGAAAAAGAGCATGGGTTTACTTCAGGAAGATCATGTCAAACTAATCTTATAGATTTTTTTGATTGGGTGACTAAAATAATAGATGGCGGAGGTGCAGTAGACATCTTTATCTAGACTTTAGTAACCCTTTTGATACTGTCTGACATTGAAGGCTTATCAATAAATTGCAGTCTTTGGGCTTGGACTCCCATATTGTTCAATGGATTAGGCAGTGGCTGAGGGACAGGCAACAGAGGGTGTAGTCAATGGAGTATATTCAGACCAAGGTCTTGTTACCAGTGGGGTACCTCAGGGATCTGTTCTGGAACCCATATTGTTTAATATCTTTATCAGCGAAATTGCAGAAGGCCTCGCTAGTAAGGTGTGTCTTTTTGCTGATGACACAAAGATTTGTAACAGGGTTGATGTTCCTGGAGGGATACACCAAATGGAAAAGGATTTAGGAAAACTAGAGGAATGGTCAAAAATCTGGCAACTAAAATTTAATGTTGATAAGTGCAAGATAATGCACCTGGGGCGTAAAAACCCAAGAATATAAAATCAGTGATACAGTCCTAACCTCAGTATCTGAGGAAAGGGATTTAGGGGTCATTATTTCAGAAGACTTAAAGGTAGGCAGACAATGTCATAGAGCAGGAGGAAATGCTAGTAGAATGCTTGGGTGTATAGGGAGAGGAATTACCAGTAGAAAGAGGGAGGTGCTCATGCCACTCTACAGAGCACTAGTGAGACCTCATTTGGAGTATTGTGCGCAGTACTGGAGACCATATCTCCAGAAGGATATTGATACTTTGGAGAGAGTTCAGAGAAGAGCTACTAAACTAGTACATGGATTGCAGGATAAAACTTACCAGGAAAGATTAAAGAACCTTAACATGTATAGCTTTGAAGAAAGACGAGACAGAGGGGACATGATAGAGACTTTTAAATACATAAAGGGAATCAACAAGGTAAAAGAGGAGAGAATATTTAAAAGAAGAAAAACTGCTAAAGTGGCAAAAGTTTAAAAGTAATATCAGGAAGTATTACTTTACTGAGAGAGTAGTGGATGCATGGAATAGCCTTCCTGCAGAAGTGGTAGCTGCAAATACAGTGAAGGAGTTTAAGCATGCATGGGATAGGCATAAGGCCATCCTACATATAAGATAGGGCCAGGGGCTATTCATAGTATTCAGTATATTGGGCAGACAAATGGATCTTATCTGCCGACACATTCTATGTTTCTATGTTAAAGGGGCAGACACTGTGGAAGTCAATGTCAATAGGGCGGGTACTGTGGAAGTCATCGTTAAAGGGGCAGTCACTGTTAAAGGGGCGTGTACTGTGAAGGTCACTGTTAATGGGGTGGTCAATGTTAAAGGGGGTGGGCACTGTGGAAGTCACTGCTAAAGGGGCGGGTACTGTGGAGGTCAATGTTAAAGGGGTGGCCACTATGAAGGTCACTGTTAAAGGGGTTGTCAGTGTTAAAGGGGTGGGCACTGTGGAGGTCACTTTTAACCCCTTATGAACCAGGCTCATTTTCACCTTAAGGACCAGGCCATTTTTTGCAAATCTGACCAGTGTCACTTTATGTGTGAATAACTTTAAAACGCTTTGACCTATCCAGGCCATTCTGAGATAGTTTTTTCTGTACACATTGTACTTCATGACACTTTTAAAATGGAGTAAAAAAAAAAATCTTTTTTATTTTTAAAGAAATTCCAAATTTACCCGAAATTTGGAAAAATTAGCAAATATCCAAGTTTCAATCTCTCTACTTATATAATACATAGTAATACCTCCAAAAATATTAATTACTTTACATTACCCATATGTCTACTTCATGTTTGGATCATTTTGGGAATGCCATTTTATTTTTTGGGGACGTTACAAGGCTTAACGTTCAGAAGCAAATCTTGAAATTTTTCAGAAATTTTCCAAAACCCACTTTTTAAGGACCAGTTCAGGTCTGAATTCACTTTGTGAGGCTTACATAATAGAAATCACCCAAAAATTACCCCATTTTGGAAACTACACCCCTCAAGGTATTCAAAACTGATTTTACATACTTTGTTTGGGCACACAGCAGGGCGCAGAAGGAAAGTTACGCCATCTGGTTTTTAGAATGCAGATTTTGCTGGATTGGTTTTTAGTCACCATGTCCGATTTATAGCCCCCTGATGCACCCCTAGAGTAGAAACTCCAAAAAAGTGACCCCAGTTTGGAAACTACGTAATGAGGTCCCAGTTTTGTTGGTACTATTTTAGGGTACATATGATTTTTGGTTGCTCTATATTACACTTTTTGTGAGGTAAACAGTTTTGAATACCTATAGGTGTGTAGTTTCTTAAATTGGGTCACTTTTTGGAGTTTGTACTCTAGGGGTGCATCAGGGGGTGCTTAAAATGGGACATGGTGTCAAAAAACCAGTCCAGCAAAAACTGCCTTCCAAAAACCATATGGCGTTCCTTTCCTTCTGCGCCCTGCCGTGTGGCCATACAGCAGTTTACGACCACATATGGGGCATTTCTGTAAACTATAGGATCAGGGCAATAAATATAGAGTTTTGTTTGGCTGTTAACCCTTGCTTTGTTATGGGTAAAAATTGATTAAATGAAAAATTTGCCAAAAATAGCTGTTTTGACACAGTTTTTATTATTTTTATTATTTACAACGTTCATCTGACAGGTTAGATCATGTGCTATTTTTATAGAGCAGGTTCTAACGGACGCGGCGATACCTAACATGTATACTTTTTTTTTTATTTATTTAGGTTTTACACAATAATATCATTTTTTTAAACAAAAAAAATCATCTTTTAGTGTCTCCATAGTCTGAGAGCCATAGTTTTTTCAGTTTTTAGGCGATTATCTCAGGTTGGGTATCATTTTTGCAGGATGAGATGACGGTTAGATTGACACTATTTTGGGGTGCATATGACTTTTTGATCGCTTGCTATTACACTTTTTGTGTGTTAAAGTAACAAAAAAATAGCTTTTTCAACCCTTTTTTTTTTTTTTGTGTTCACCTAAAGGGGTTAGGTCATGTGGTATTTTTATAGAGCAGATTCTTGCGGACATGGCAATACCTAATATGTTTACCTTTTTTTTTATTTAGGTTTTACACAATCATAATTTTTGAAACAAATCTCCATAGTCTGAGAGCCATAGTTTATTTTTTATTTTTTGGGCAATTGTCTTATGTAGGGTATCATTTTTTGCGGGATGAGGTGACTGTTAGATTGGCACCATTGTGGGGACCATACATGTGACAAAACAAATGGTTTTTTTAGCGCAGTTTTTATTTTATTTTTTTGACAGTGTTTACCTGAGGGGTTATGTCATATGATACTTTTATAGAGTCGGTCGTTACAGACGTGGTGATACCTAATATGTATACCTTTTTTTATTTTATTTAAGTTTTACACATTAATATCATTTTTGAAACAAAAAAAAATAATCATGTTTTATTGTTTCCATAGTCTGAGAGTCATAGTTTTTTCAGTTTTTGGGCGATTGTCTTAGGTAGGGTATCATTTTTGTGGGATGAGATGCTGGTTAGATTGGCACTATTTTGGGGGGTATATGACTTTTTGATAGCTTGTTATTACACTTTTTGTGATGTAAGGTGTCAAAAATTGCTTTTTTGACACCGGTTTAATTTTTTTATTTTTACAGTGTTCACCTCAGGGTTTAGGTAATGTGGTATTTTTATAGAGCAGGTTCTTACGGACGCGGCAATACCTACTATGTCTACTTTTTTATTATTTTTTTTACGTTTAACATAATAAAGCATTTTTTAAGCAAAAAAATAATATGTTTTAGTCAGAACCATATATATATTTTTTTTGGGCCATTGTCTCATGTAGGGGCTCATATTTTGCGCGATGAGGTGACGGTTTGGTACTTTTTTGGCCTACATACGACTTATTTGATCATTTTTAGTACCTTTTTTTTTTTTAGTTAATTTGGCAAAATTTCAATTTCATCATATATATATATATATATATATATATATATATATATATATATTTTTTTATGGTATTCACTGTGCGGGGAAAGTAACATGACCGTTTTATAGATCAGGTTATTACCGACGCGGTGATATCAAACGTGTAGAATTTTTTATTTAATTTTTTAATCAGTGATAAATGTGTTTTTTTAATTTTTAATTTCTATTTTTTGCTTTTTTTTTTTGACCCAGACCCACTTGGTTCTTGAAGATCCAGTGGGTCTGATGTCTGTATAATACAATACAGTACACTATATAGTGTACTGTACTGTATTTTCACTTTATACTTCATAAACTTTGCCTTCAGAAACTACCGGAAGTGCTGCAAACCGCAGGTCTGAATTGACTCCTTTGTCCTTAAGTACCGGGACATCAGGGCGTACAGGTACGCACTGTGTCCCCAAGAGGTTAAAGGTGTGGGTACTGTGGAGGTCACTGTTAAAGGGGCGGCCACTATGAAGGTCACTGTTAAAGGGGTTGTCAATGTTAAAGGGGCGGACACTGTGGAGGTCACTGTTAAAGGGACAAGCACTGTGAAAGTCACTGTTAAAGGGGCGGCCACTATGAAGGTCAATGTGATAGGGGCAGACACTGTGGAGGTCACTGTTAAAGGGGCGGACACTGTGGAGGTCAATTTTAAAGGGGCGGGCTCTGTGGAAATCACTGTTAAAGGGGCGGGCACTATGAATGTCACTGTTAAAGGGATGGTCAATGTTAAAGGGGCGGGCACTGTGGAAGTCACTGTTAAAGGGGCGGGCACTATGAACGTCACTGTTAAAGGGATGGTCAATGTTAAAGGGACGGGTACTGTGAAAGTCACTGTTAAAGGGATCAGGGCTGCCATCAGAAATTTTGGGGCACCTTACACAGCTCAAGGCCTGCCCCCCCCTTACCCCTAGGTGAAAGCTAATTTTGCCACCCCGCTTGACTCAGCCCATTGACCACACCCTTTAACCCGCCCCTTTTTGTCAGCCACCTATTTAATGATTGTTTCAGTCAACATTTTACTTGACCAGCTAATTTTAGATATTCTTGGTGGTCATCTGTGCCATTTTGGCCTCAAAACATTACATGACCCCCTACACTACACTACATTACATTATTGACAACTGTAAGTTTTTACCTTGACTGGTGGTGGCCTAGGTGTGTTTATCAGCAGGTCTGGAGAGGTCTGCTCCAGTCACTGTTATGGGGGATCTGCGGATGACGCACTGTTATGGGGGATCTGCGGATGACGCACTGTTATGGGGGATCTGCGGATGACGCACTTTTATGGGGGATCTGCGGATGACGCACTGTTATGGGGGATCTGCGGATGACACTCAACCACTCTCAAACCCAATTGGTCAAACTTGTTAAATGGATCCCAAACACAATATGCACAATAATAACACCCCCCACCCCCTCCAACACTTAATTAACCTCTTCATGGCCTAAACATTTTTTTTCAAAGCAGAACACACAGCTAAATGGGGCTGGGCGGGCTGGCAAGGGAGGGGTTATTAACAATAAGTGATGGAGCGAGGATCATAGCCCTGTGGGATAATCCAGAAAACAGCTTTGCATTTTATCCCCTAGCAAAGACCACACAACATAGAGCTGCCTAGCCAAGTAGACAACAATATGAAAATAAATAATTTGGAGCCTTTGAAATAGCTCAGCTCAGTATGCGGCATGTATGTTGTGTGGTCTTTGCTCGGGGGTAAAATGCAAAGCTGTTTTCTGGATTATCCCACAGGGCCATGATCCTCCATCACTTATTGTTATTAACCCATCCCTTGCCAGCCCACCCAGCCCCTTATGGAAACAAGTAACCTAATGGACCTTAATATATCATTGGGGTCCGTCCAAGTGGTCCAACATGTGAGTGGAGGCTGGAGCATGGAGCGGGCACTGACTCCTTCCTGGGCTGGCTAAGTGGGGTGAGGGCAGCTGGGCAGGCTTCCACAATTTTTTCCAGTCCCGGAACAGAAGTTCCCGCCGCCGCTCCTGGCTGCAAGCCTGCAAACCAGATTTGACTGTCTGGCAGTGGCAGGCAGGCGGCGGCGCGCTAATCTGAAGGCTGCGTGAGGCAGCGGGCAGCAGCCAGCGTCTGACCTCACCTGCGCAGCTGCGTTCCTCTGCGCAGCGGCTCAGAGAGTCAGAGCCTTTTAAAGGGGAATGCAGCCAGGTATAAATTACCAGGTAAATGGGAATCAGCGGGTCGGGCAAGGAATAATCAATTGCCCCCCCTCTAGCGACGCAATGAAGTTCAAGTCACTGACAAATGGGGGGAAATTTTTTTAATAAAAAATGTAAAATTGGAACTGGCAGGGCCCCTTACTGGGGTATTGTCTGTTTGCCCCTGATGTCGGCCCTGAAAGGGATGGTCACTGTTAAAGGTGCGGGCACTGTGGAAGTCACTGTTAAAGGTGCGGGCACTGTGAAGGTGACTGTTAAAGGGACGGTCACTATGAAGGTCACTGTTAAAGGGGTGGTCAATGATAAAGGGGCAGTCACTGTTAAAGGGGTAGGCACTGTGGAAGTCACTTTTAAAGGGGCGGGCACTGTGAAGGTCACTGTTAAAGGGGTGGTCAATGTTAAATGTGCGGGTACTGTGGAGGTCACTGTTAAAGGGGTGGTCAATGTCAAAAGGGCAGGCACTGTGGAGTTCACGGTTGAAGGGGAAGGTACTGTGGAGGTCACTGTTAAAGGGGCGGGCACTGTGGAGGTCACTGTTAAAGGAGCAGGTACTGTGTAGGTCACTGTAAAAGGGGCGGACACTGTAAACGTCACTGTTAAAGGAGTGGGCACTGTGGATGTTGCTGTTAAAGGGGCGGTCACTGTTAAAGGGACGGACACTGTGGAGGTCACTATTAAAGAGGCGGGTACTGTGGAGGTCACTGTTAAAGGGGCGGGTACTGTGGAGGTCACTGTTAAAGGGGCAGCCACTATGAAGGTCACTGTTAAAGGGGTGGTCAATGTTAAAGGTGCGCTCACTGTGGAGGTCACTGTTAAAGGGGCCGGCATTGTGGAGGCCACTGTTAAAGGGGCGGACACTAACGAGGTAACTGTTAAAGGGGCTTGTTCTGTGGAGGTTACTGTTAAAGAGGCGGGCACTGTGGATGTTACTGTGAAAGGGGCACGGCACTGTGGAGGTCACTGTTAAGTCAGCAGGGTACTGTGAGTTTACTGTTAAGGCAGCGGGGTACTGTGGAGATCACTGTTAAGGGGCGGGCCCCTGAGGAGGTGACTGTCAAGTGAGGTGCTGTTAAACTCCCTGTTAAAGGGGCAGGCTGCTGTGAAGGTCAAAGTTAAAGGGATAGGCTGCTGTGGAGGTCCCCTTTTAAAGTGGTTAGGCACTGTGGGGGGGTCCGTGTTAAGAAGTGGGGGACTATGGAGTTCACTGTTAAAAGGGTGGGGTGCTGTAGTGGTCACTGTTATGGGGGATGCTCTCTAGATCTCTTAACGAAACACACAAATATTAAATGAAATAGATTAAATATACCCATATGAAGCTGGGTCCTTCTGCTAGTATATAATAAATGTCATTTGCTGAAGTGATACAACCTTTTTAAGGCTTTGTTCTTCCTGTTATTTCCTTTTACTACATATTTTACACACTTCAGCATCTAGTGGCTGCCATCCGCAGGCTGGTAGCAGACTCAGTTGTATATTAATTACCATCTACAGTCCCTGACAAAAGTCTTGTCGCTTCTCTATTTTGTAGAAACTCCTGCTATTAACCTGACTTTTAATTAATCAATTGATGTTAAAAATAGCTCATATGAAAAGCTAAAGCCCTCCCAAATGATGTTTAATGCACTGAAATAAATTAGTTTCACTGAAAAAAAGATTTATCATTTAATCAAGACAGAAAGGTCAAATTTTGGCAAGACAAAAGTTTTGTCGCCTATCCAGAAATTGAACAACTTTACTGCAAATCCAGAAATATGTCAGCAAATTAAGTAGTGGTGCTGTGAGATCCAAATTTTATATCTTGTATGACTTCCATGAGCTTGAAGGACAGCATCCATGCGTTTTGCATGCCTCCCAGAGTTCATCAATATTCTTTGGTTTTGTCTTCCATGCTTTTTCTTTCATCCTACACCACATATGCTCAATGATGTTCATGTCTGGTGACTGGGCTGGCCAATCCTGGAGCATCTTGATCTTCTTCGCCTTAAAGTATAACTGTCATAATTTTTTTTTTTGGGAGTATTGGATTGTGGTGATTAATATCTCCTTGGTGGCCCTATTTAAACTTTTCACTGTGTATTCAATTATCCCTTAATTCCACAGTTTTGTTCCCTGTACTGCCTACTTTTACCTGTGCTTAAAATAGGGTTGCTAGGCATGGTCCGTCTATCTGTTGAAGGACGGAGGACGCAGAAGCAGGCTGCGTGCAAGGTCAGATTACTGACAGCCAGGGACTGTAAGTAAATGATTAAAGCCAGGTCCTCCCCAGCAGCTGATAACAGTGCCTGGGCTGTGTGCGCTTCTCCCTGTCCCTGCGCTTGGCAGACGCTCCCTCACTCAGCAGAGCTGGAGAATGCAGAGTTGGAGCAGCGCAGACCAGGTAAGGGAGATCTGCCATCTGCTCAGTGTATAAATGAAAGCAACATGTGGTAAGAGGACCCCTTTGTGCTGCAGGAGATTAACCCTTTAGGGGGGAGGGCTCTGGTTACTGACACTTTTGGGGGGCTATTGTTACTGGCTAGTGAGGGCAGGCGGGATTAGCCTCAGGGTGAGGGCAGTGGCGGCCATCTTAATTGAATAGTGAAATTGCAGTTTTATGCAGACTGGTTGAAAAGGGCTGAATTCTATTAGTTAGTAGTAACTGATTCTGGAATATCATGTTATTAGTAACTACATATATGAAAATTGAAATTAGGCTCTAAATGTGACAGTTATCCTTTAAGGAACTTTGAAGTGGAGATGGAAGTATGCGATGGTGCACCATCCTGCTGCAGAATTTGGCCTTTTTTATGGTTGGGAATATAAGAGGTAGCTAAGATTTCTTGGTATTTTAGATTATTGATGTTGCCTTTCACCCTGCAGATCCTTCGCACACCCCTATACTGGATGTAACCCCAGACCATGATTTTGCCTCCACCAAACTTCACTGTTTTCTGGGTAAATCTCGGCTCCATGCTGGTTCCAGTAGGTCTCCTGCAATATTTGTGGCGACTGTGGTGTAATTCAACAGAATTCTGCCACTTTTCCAGCGTCCATTCTTTTAGCAGGCTGTGGCCCTTGGCAAATGCCACATGTTTTTTCAATTGCCTTTTGTTTAGTGCTGGCTTATGGGCACTGATTCAACCATGGAGGCCATTTCGAGACAGAATCCGACAAACTGTTCTGGTTGACACAAGGACTTCAGGTGACCAGGTCTCGTGGAGCTCTGCTGCAGTGAAAAATGGGCTGGCCTTGGATTTTCGAGCCAACAAACGGTCCTCTCGAGCAGTTGTCTTGCCTGACCTGGCCTTGTCCAAAAGTCTCCAGTCTCTTCAAATCTTTTTTTTTATCCTCTGAACTTGACGCTGAGACACATTGAAGGTGTCTGCCACATCAGCAGTGGATCTGGTCTTAAGCCTCTTGATAATCAACACTTTAGTCTCCGGGTGAATCTTAGGCATCTTTGCAGAGGTCTAGTTGCAGTTGATGTAAAGGTCTAGTGTACTGGGGTTCTTTTTATAGACACCTGAGACCTAATTGATCCATTATTAGTCACAGGTGAAGCTCATATGACAAGGCAACAACACTTATGTCTTGGCAAAAATTGACTCAATGGGCTTTACCAAGCTGTGAATATTAGAATACTTTTTGTCAGTTTCGTTTTGCACTGAAACATTATTACAAAAGCTGTTGGGATTAAAATGACCCATTTCTTGTAACAAAATCTTGATTAGAAATATATTTTAGCGGCACTTCAGGTCAATTTGTACACAAGCGACAAGACTTTTGTCAGGGACTGTATATATATTTTAGTGGGTCGCTGCACACAGCAAAGCCCCTCCTATAGTGGAAAAAATGCTAAACTGGCAGGTAGATATGTGTCATGGAGCCATTAGAGATGGAGCTGAGTTAAAAGAAATCATAGGTTTTAATTGGTGGGGTTCTGAGGGGTGGGACCCCAGTCAGTCACTAAAACGAGAAGTTAGAAACGCTCAGCTGAGCACTGTCTCTCCTTGTTTTAGCAGTCCACAGGGGTCTCGCCTCTCTGACCTTCACCAATCAAATCTTTTGATTTGTCACAGTTTTAAGTGCAGTTATTCTTTAATTATACATCTTGACTTTATCCAAGCCCCATCATATCTTGTAGTATCCTGCAAGGGCTAGTCATCACTGTAACATTATTATGCTGCTTGATTATATTTCTTATCATGATGCTATAGCGGTTCAGTTCAGCTAAAGCTGTGGTGTAGTAGGGGACAGCAGGAGAGCGCTGTAATGGGACAGGTCTGGTACATAACTCAATGCCGAAATGTCAGTTTTATCCTAGAGTGACCCGTTCATTGGTATTACACATGACCACCTTCATGCAACTTTGCAGCAAACATGGATTATGATTAACAATTGCTTATAAAATTGACATTTGCAACTGAAATGTGTAATCTAAGATATAAAATCTATTTTGAAAAAAAAAAAAAAATTAAATATGGTGCGAGGAGTTCATACTTGCCACGCGTCTACATTCACTGCTGCATGTGTTAAAGAAAAACCAACATTGCAAAAAATGCACCAACCAACATTGCATTAAGGATTGTATAGGAATATCATTTTCTAACCCCCGATCCAAGCTGTAACGCTAATCAATAATTGTAAATCCTGAAACCTAATATACCAATGTAATGTAGTTGCTTTACTAAACGCATATTGACAGAACTCCTGACCCTATGGCGTTCATCAGAACTGGAGTTGGTGCAAAAAAACTATCTATATTATACCTGTCAGACTGTACAAGTACAGTTTTTTTTTTTCTTACTCTTGTTATTAGGTTTTCCAAAATATCATTAGCTCATGACCATTTTATATGAACACACAGTAGATATTGCGTATAAAAAGATGAACATAAACATCAAGTTAACCACTTCCAGACCGGGCCATTTACCCCCTTCCTGACTAGGCCTAATTTTGCAAATCTGACATGTCACTTTATGTGGTAGTAACTTTGGAACGCTTTTAGTTATCCAAGCCATTCAGAGATTGTTTTCTTGTGACACAGTGTGCTTCTTGTTAATGGTAAATTTGAGTCAATATGTTTAACCTTTATATATAAAAGAATTCAAAAGTTAATGAAAATTAAAAAAAATTCACTGTTTTCTAAATTTGAATCTCTCTGCTTTTAAGACAGATAGTGATGCCTCATAAAATATTAATTAATAAACAATCCCCATATCTCTACTTTATGTTGTCATCATTTTGGTAATGTAATTTTATTCTTTTAGGATGTTAGAAAGTTTAGAATTTTAGAAGCAATTTTTGAAATTTTCAGGAAAATTTCCAAAGGCAACTTTTTTAAGGACCAGTTCAGCTCTGAAGTCACTTTGTAGTGCTTACATAGCACCACGTAACAAAAAAAAATAAAAATTTTTTGTCTGCTACTGGGCAAAAACCATTTGTCCTATACTAAATCGCACTAAATGTGCGGAATAGAAATCCAAAGTCAGAATTGTTGTAACACGTCAAAATTTTGCTATGCATAAGTATGCCTAAATTAATTAAGCACTTGGAAAGCATTGAATAATTTTGAACAGAACGAGTTTTACTCCAACAATTACCTGATCTACATCAAAGTTTGCGTAGTAAACAGTGTATGAAAATGTAATGCAATGACAAAATTTCAAAAATTCTAATTTTTCAGTTTAAAAGTCTTACTTGAGCAAGGCCCAGTACTGTTAAAACTGCTTCAGGCATCTGTTTTTGCGTTTGTGAACGGTCATATTTTCCCGTTGCAAAAACCAGCAGTAGTCCCCATCATGTGGGATTCCAGCGGCCTTGATACCTGTTCTCCATTGTAGAAATATCTTTATGGAACCACTCTCCATGTTCGTCACTTACGTGTCCCAAATTGGGTGGGAAAAAGTCAAGATGGGAATGTAAGAAATTCACTTTCAATGACATTCGGCAGCCAAGTTGTTCATATGCTTTAAGCATGTTGTCTACTAATTCAGCATAGTTTGCAGCTCGTTTGTTACCAAAGAAGTTCTGCACTACTAGCACAAATGCATCCTAAGCTGCAAGACGCACTCACTTTGATTCTTGCGCTGATCATAAGTAGTGTATTTGCCACATATTTAGCAGAAATTGTCTGGATCGTTAAAACATTTGCATTTATCCATCTTAAGTTTCAAAACTGATAGCACTATAACAGATCACTTTATCAAAATCTGTGCAGCTTGCCTTATATGCTTACTGCTGACATCAGCCTAAGTGGTTCCGAACAGGCCTGGACATGGCCATTGGAAAATCTCCAATATAATGCATTAATATTATAACTGTTTTTGCATGTATAACTTAACCCTTAACCTTTTAAGGACCTTCGCCGTACATGTACGGAGGAAGTCCGGTCCCCAAACATGGCGTCAGTGCCTATTAGATAACTATACCAATACAGGCCACTAGGTGGCAGCATTGTATTGGTATAGTGCAAATGAAGTGATCAATAGTGTCTATATAGACATCAATGAACACAATAGGCAATGTAATGATTGCCAGTTATTGTCACCCAAGGTGACTTAAAAAAGTTTAAAAAAAAGTTTTTGCAAATATATATATAAAAAAATATATAAAAGTTAAAATCGCCCCCCTTTCCTTAAAATAAAAATACTTAATAAAAAACAAACATCATGGGCATCACCGCGTGCGAAAATGCCCATACTAGAAAATACAACAATGTTAATGGCAAACGGCAAATAGCGTAATGGGAAAAAAAATAACTGCCAATTTGCCATTTTTATTACTTCAACTACCCAATAATTTTTTTATGAAAAGTGATCAAAAAGTCGCACACACTTCAAATTGGTATCACTGAAAAGAACAGATGGTCCCGCAAAAAATGAGCCCTCACACAGCCCCGTACACATAACTACAAAAAATTTATTGGGGTCAGAATATGGTTATAAAATTCCTCAAAGGTTTTAAAAAAAATTCTGTATTAAAACACAAGAAAAATTATACAAGTGTGGTATCGTTGTAACCGTACTGACCTGGAGAATGAAGATAACAGGTCAATTTTACCGCACAGTTTACAATAAAAAAAAAAAAAAAAAAAAACCTTTATCAGAATTTTTTTCCCAATTTTACCCCATTTTGAAAAATGTTCCCGCTTCCTACTACATGGTATGCAACCGTAAATGGTGCCATTAGAAAGTACAACTTGTCCTGCAAATAATAAGCCCTCATAAGGCTATGTGAATAGAAAAATAAAAAGTTAGGACTATGGGAAGACGGGGAGTGAAAAACGAAAACGCAAAAAATGGAAAATCCCAGGGTCCTTAACCTCCTCAGGACCGCCGTACGCAGGATTGCGTCTTTGCGGCGGCCCTGCTCTTCTGGGTGGACGCGCCGGCGCGTCCCTCTCGCGAGACGCGAGATTTCCTGTGAACGCGCGCACACAGGCGCGCGCGCTCACAGGAACGGAAGGTAAGAGAGTTGATCTCCAGCCTGCCAGCGGCGATCGTTCGCTGGCAGGCTGGAGATGTGTTTTTTTTAACCCCTAACAGGTATATTAGAAGCTGTTTTGATAACAGCGTCTAATATACCTGCTACCTGGTCTCTGGTGGTCCCCTTTGTTTGGATCGACCCACCAGAGGACACAGGTAGCTCAGTAAAGTAGCACCAAGCACCACTACACTACAATACACCCCCCCCCCCCCCGTCACTTATTAACCCTTATTAGCCCCTGATCACACCATATAGACTCCCTGATTACCCCCCTGTCATTGATTACCCCCCTGTCATTGATCAACCCCCTGTAAAGCTCCATTCAGACGTCCGCATGATTTTTACGGATCCACTGATAGATGGATCGGATCCGCAAAACGCATCCGGACGTCTGAATGAATCCTTACACGGGCGTGATCAATGACTGTGGTTATCACCCCATATAGACTCCCTGATCACCCCCCTGTCATTGATTACCCCCTGTAAAGCTCCATTCAGATGTCCGCATGATTTTTACGGATGCACTGATAGATGGATCGGATCCGCAAAACGCATCCGGACGTCTGAATGAAGCCTTACAGGGGCATGATCAATGACTGTGGTTATCACCCCATATAGACTCCCTGATCACCCCCCTGTCATTGATCACCCCCCCTGTCATTGATTACCCCCCTGTAAAGCTCCATTCAGACGTCCGCATGATTTTTACGGATCCACTGATAGATGGATCGGATCCGCAAAACGCATCCGGACGTCTGAATGAAGCCTTACACGGGCGTGATCAATGACTGTGGTGATCACCCCATATAGACTCCCTGATCACCCCCCTGTCATTGATTACCCCCCTGTAAAGCTCCATTCAGATGTCCGCATGATTTTTACGGATGCACTGATAGATGGATCGGATCCGCAAAACGCATCCGGATGTCTGAATGAAGCCTTACAGGGGCATGATCAATGACTGTGGTTATCACCCCATATAGACTCCCTGATCACCCCCCTGTCATTGATTACCCCCCTGTAAAGCTCCATTCAGATGTCCGCATGATTTTTACGGATGCACTCATAGATGGTTCGGATCCGCCAAACGCATCCGGACGTCTGAATGAAGCCTTACAGGGGCATGATCAATGACTGTGGTTATCACCCCATATAGACTCCCTGATCACCCCCCTGTCATTGATTACCCCCCTGTAAAGCTCCATTCAGATGTCCGCATGATTTTTACGGATCCACTGATAGATGGATCGGATCCGCAAAACGCATCCGGACGTCTGAATAAAGCCTTACAGGGGCATGATCAATGACTGTGGTGATCACCCCATATAGACTCCCTGATCACCCCCCCGTCATTGATTACCCCCCTGTAAAGCTCCATTCAGATGTCCGCATGATTTTTACGGATGCACTGATAGATGGATCGGATCCGCCAAAACGCATACGGACGTCTGAATGAAGCCTTACACGGGCGTGATCAATGACTGTGGTGATCACCCCATATAGACTCCCTGATCACCCCCCTGTCATTGATCACCCCCCTGTCATTGATCACCCCCCTGTCATTGATCACCCCCCCCTGTCATTGATCACCCCCCTGTAAGGCTCCATTCAGACATTTTTTTGGCCCAAGTTAGCGGAATTATTTTTTTTTTCTTAAAAAGTCTCATATTCCACTAACTTGTGTCAAAAATAAAATCTCACATGAACTCACCATACCCCTCACGGAATCCAAATGCGTAAAATTTTTAGACATTTATATTCCAGACTTCTTCTCACGCTTTAGGGCCCCTAGAATGCCAGGGCAGTATAAATACCCCACATGTGACCCCATTTCGGAAAGAAGACACCCCCAGGTATTCCGTGAGGGGCATATTGAGTCCATGAAAGATTGAAATTTTTGTCCCAAGTTAGCGGAACGGGAGACTTTGTGAGAAAAAAATTAAAAATATCAATTTCCGCTAACTTGTGCCAAAAAAAAAAAATTTCTATGAACTCGCCATGCCCCTCATTGAATACCTTGGGGTGTCTTCTTTCCAAAATGGGGTCACATGTGGGGTATTTATACTGCTCTGGCATTCTAGGGGCCCCAAAGCGTGAGAAGAAGTCTGGTATCCAAATGTCTAAAAATGCCCTCCTAAAAGGAATTTGGGCACCTTTGCGCATCTAGGCTGCAAAAAAGTGTCACACATCTGGTATCGCCGTACTCAGGAGAAGTTGGGGAATGTGTTTTGGGGTGTCATTTTACATATACCCATGCTGGGTGAGATAAATATCTTGGTCAAATGCCAACTTTGTATAAAAAAATGGGAAAAGTTGTCTTTTGCCAAGATATTTCTCTCACCCAGCAAGGGTATATGTAAAATGACACCCCAAAACACATTCCCCAACTTCTCCTGAATACGGCGATACCACATGTGTGACACTTTTTTGCAGCCTAGGTGGGCAAAGGGACCCATATTCCAAAGAGCACCTTTAGGATTTCACAGGTCATTTACCTACTTACCACACATTAGGGCCCCTGGAAAATGCCAGGGCAGTATAACTACCCCACAGGTGACCCCATTTTGGAAAGAAGACACCCAAGGTATTCCGTGAGGGGCATGGCGAGTTCCTAGAATTTTTTATTTTTTGTCACAAGTTAGTGGAAAATGCTGATTTTTTTTTTTTTTTTTTTCATACAAAGTCTCATATTCCACTAACTTGTGACAAAAAATAAAAACTTCCATGAACTCACTATGCCCATCAGCGAATACCTTGGGGTCTCTTCTTTCCAAATGGGGTCACTTGTGGGGTAGTTATACTGCCCTGGCATTCTAGGGGCCCAAATGTGTGGTAAGGAGTTTGAAATCAAATTCTGTAAAAAATGACCTGTGAAATCCGAAGGTGCTCTTTGGAATATGGGCCCCTTTGCCCACCTAGGCTGCAAAAAGTGTCACACATCTGGTATCTCCGTACTCAGGAGAAGTTGGGGAATGTGTTTTGGGGTGTCATTTTACATATACCCATGCTGGGTGAGAGAAATATCTTGGCAAAAGACAACTTTTCCCATTTTTTTTATACAAAGTTGGCATTTGACCAAGATATTTATCTCACCCAGCATGGGTATATGTAAAAAGACACCCCAAAACACATTCCTCAACTTCTCCTGAATACAGAGATACCAGATGTGTGACACTTTTTTGCAGCCTAGGTGGGCAAAGGGGCCCATATTCCAAAGAGCACCTTTCGGATTTCACTCGTCATTTTTTACAGAATTTGATTTCAAACTCCTTACCACACATTGGGCCCCTAGAATGCCAGGGCAGTATAACTACCCCACAAGTGACCCCATTTTGGAAAGTAGACACCCTAAGGTATTCGCTGATGGGCATAGTGAGTTCATAGAACTTTTATTTTTTTGTCACAAGTTAGTGGAATATGAGACTTTGTAAGAAAAAAAATAAATAAAAAATCATCATTTTCCGCTAACTTGTGACAAAAAATAAAAAGTTCTATGAACTCACTATGCCCATCAGCGAATACCTTAGGGTGTGTACTTTCCGAAATGGGGTCATTTGTGGGGTATTTGTACTGTCTGGGCATTGTAGAACCTCAGGAAACATGACAGGTGCTCAGAAAGTCAGAGCTGCTTCAAAAAGCGGAAATTCACATTTTTGTACCATAGTTTGTAAACGCTATAACTTTTACCCAACCCATTTTTTTTTTACCCAAACATTTTTTTTTTTATCAAAGACATGTAGAACAATAAATTTAGAGCAAAATTTCTATATGGATCTCGTTTTTTTTGCAAAATTTTACAACTGAAAGTGAAAAATGTCATTTTTTTGCAAAAAAATCGTTAAATTTCGATTAATAACAAAAAAGTAAAAATGTCAGCAGCAATGAAATACCACCAATGAAAGCTCTATTAGTGAGAAGAAAAGGAGGTAAATTCATTTGGGTGGTAAGTTGCATGACCGAGCAATAAACGGTGAAAGTAGTGTAAAAAGTGGCCTGGTCTTTCAGGGTGTTTAAGCACTGGGGGCTGAAGTGGTTAAGGGGTTAAAATGTAGTTGTGTAAGGCAAATTCCGAGTTCATGTTTGGAATTAGAGCGCTCATTTTAGCCTAAGGCTACATGCACACGATGTATGTGTTTTGCGGTACGCAAAAAATAAAATAAAACGGATGACATCCGTATGCCATCCATTTTTTTGCACATCCATTGTAACAATGCTAAAACGGACAAGAATTTGACATTTCTATTTTTTTTTGCGGGTCTACTAAACGGACATACTGATGCGGCCAGCACACGGTGTGCTGTCCGCATTTTTTGTGGACCCATTAAAATGAATGGGTCCGCATCATATCCGCGAAAAAAAAAAAAGAACGGATAAGGAAACAAACAGCCTAAGGCTACATGCACACGATCGTATGTGTTTTAAGGTCCGCAAATTGCGCATCCGCAAAATGGATGACATCTCCGTATGCCATCCGTTTTTTTTTTTTTTTGCGGTTCCATTGTAACAATGCCTAAAACGGACAAGAAAAGGACATGTTCTATTTTTTTTGTAGGTCTACAGAACAGACATATTGATGCAGACAGCACAGTTCGTGTGCATGTAGCCTTAGGCCTAGTTCACACGAACGTATGGCTTTTATAGTTTTTTGCGGTCCATTTTTCACGGATCCGTTGTTCCGTTTTTGAGTTCCGTTGTGTTTCCGTTCCGTTTTTCCGTTCCATTTTTCCGTATGGCATATACAGTATACAGTAATTACATAGATAAAATTGGGCTGGGCATAACATTTTCAATAGATGGTTCAGCAAAAACGGAATAGATACGGAAGACATACGGATGCATTTCCGTTTGTGTTCCGTTTTTTTGCGGACCCATTGACTTTAATGGAGCCACGGAACGTGATTTGCGGCCAAATATAGGGCATGTTCTATCTTTCCACGGAACGGAAAAACGGAAATACGGAAACGGAATGCATACGGAACACATTCAGTTTTTTTTTGCGGAACCATTGAAATGAATGGTTCCGTATACGGAACACAAAAAACGGGCGTACACCCGCAAAAAAAACGTTCATGTGAAGTAGGCCTTAAAGGGATTCTGCCAGAGTGACAGCCCCTTGGGCTCCTTACTCAGGTAATTACCATATTAATAAAAGCGATTTTCTAGACAAAGGACAACACTTAGGGTAGTAATACTAATACAGTCCTGATCAAAAGTTTAAGACCACTTGAAAAATGGCAAAAAATCATATTTAGCATGGCTGGATCTTAACCGCCTCCGGACCGCTTAACGCAGGAACGCGTTCCAGAGGCGGCAGCCTGGCGCAGAGTCACGCATATATGCGTCATCTCGCGAGACGCGAGATTTCCTGTGAACGCGCGCACACAGGCGCGGAAGGTAAGAGAGTGGATCTCCAGCCAGCCAGCGGCAATCGTTCGCTGGCAGGCTGGAGATGCGATTTTTTTAACCCCTAACAGGTATATTAGACGCTGTTTTGATAACAGCGTCTAATATACCTGCTACCTGGTCCTCTGGTGGTCCCTTTTGCTTGGATCGACCACCAGAGGACACAGGTAGCTCAGTAAAGTAGCACCAAACACCACTACACTACACTACACCCCCCCCCTGTCACTTATTAACCCCTTATGAACCACTGATAACCCCTGATCACCCCATATAGACTCCCTGATCACCCCCCTGTCATTGATCACCCCCCTGTCCTTGATCACTCCCCTGTAAGGCTCCATTCAGACGTCCGCATGATTTTTACGGATCCACTGATACATGGATCGGATCCGCAAAACACATACGGACATCTGAATGGAGCCTTATAGGTGGGTGATCAGTGACAGGGGGGTGATCACCCCATATAGACTCCTTGATCACCCCCCTGTCATTGATCACCCCCCTGTAAGGCTCCATTCAGACATTTTTTTGGCCCAAGTTAGCGGAAATATATTTTTTTTTTCTTACAAAGTCTCATATTCCACTAACTTGTGTCGAAAATTAAAATCTCACATGAACTCACCATACCCCTCACGGAATCCAAATGCGTAAAATTTTTGGACATTTATATTCCAGACTTCTTCTCACGCTTTAGGGCCCCTAGAATGCCAGGGCAGTATAAATACCCCACATGTGACCCCATTTCGGAAAGAAGACACCCCCAGGTATTCCGTGAGGGGCATATTGAGTCCATGAAAGATTGAAATTTTTGTCCCAAGTTAGCGGAAAGGGAGACTTTGTGAGGAAAAAAAAATAAAAAATCAATTTCCGCTAACTTGTGCCAAAAAAAAAAAAATTCTATGAACTCGCCATGCCCCTCATTGAATACCTTGGGGTGTCTTCTTTCCAAAATGGGGTCACATGTGGGGTATTTATACTGCCCTGGCATTTTAGGGGCCCTAAAGCGTGAGAAGAAGTCTGGGATCCAAATGTCTAAAAATGCCCTCATAAAAGGAATTTGGGCCCCTTTGCGCATCTAGGCTGCAAAAAAGTGTCACACATCTGGTATCGCCGTACTCAGGAGAAGTTGGGCAATGTGTTTTGGGGTGTCATTTTACATATACCCATGCTGGGTGAGATAAATATCTTGGTCAAATGCCAACTTTGTATAAAAAAATGGGAAAAGTTGTCTTTTGCCAAGATATTTCTCTCACCCAGCATGGGTATATGTAAAATGACACCCCAAAACACATTGCCCAACTTCTCCTGAATACGGCGATACCACATGTGTGACACTTTTTTGCAGCCTAGGTGGTCAAAGGGGCCCACATTCCAAAGAGCACCTTTTGGATTTCACCGGCGATTTTTTACAGATTTTGATTTCAAACTACTTACCACACATTTGGGCCCCTAGAATGCCACGGCAGTATAACTACCCCACAAGTGACCCCATTTTGGAAAGAAGACACCCCAAGGTATTCGCTGATGGGCATAGTGAGTTCATAGAAGTTTTTATTTTTTGTCACAAGTTAGTGGAATATGAGACTTTGTAAGAAAAAAAAAAAAAAAAAAACCCCATCATTTTCCACTAACTTGTGACAAAAAATAAAAAGTTCTATAAACTCACTATGCCCATCAGCGAATACCTTAGGGTGTCTACTTTCCGAAATGGGGTCATTTGTGGGGTGTTTGTACTGTCTGGGCATTGTAGAACCTCAGGAAACATGAGAGGTGCTCAAAAAGTCAGAACTGCTTCAAAAAGCGGAAATTCACATTTTTGTACCATAGTTTGTAAACGCTATAACTTTTACCCAAACCATTTTTTTTTTCTACCCAAACATTTTTTTTTTATATCAAAGACATGTAGAACAATAAATTTAGAGAAAAATTTATATATGGATGTAGTTTTTTTTGCAAAATTTTACAACTGAAAGTGAAAAATGTCATTTTTTTGCTAAAAAATCGTTAAATTTCGATTAATAACAAAAAAAGTAAAAATGTCAGCAGCAATGAAATACCACCAAATGAAAGCTCTATTAGTGAGAAGAAAAGGAGGTAAAATTCATTTGGGTGGTAAGTTGCATGACCGAGCAATAAACGGTGAAAGTAGTATAGGTCAGAACACAATTCACAGTAATGATTTGAGATACAAATGTTGTAGGAACAATTAACTGTATCACTGATTTGTTATCCTACTAAAACTTAACTTTTATCAGATAATTTATAAAAAATATGTCCCAAATTTGTAGTAATAGATGACTGCATATGAAAAAAGGTCTGACTACGCACATATATCAACAATACAATACACTGGGTGTGGATGAGAATGTAGTTTGACCACTTATTATGATCACCACTCACGGTTTGTTGTGTATGAGATGCGTGAAGGCTTGGAATCCAGGCAGCTAGGTGGTCCAGTTGGATCCGCGGTGATCCCTTTATCTGCCTATACGTTGTCTCCAGGTGCCGGCCTAGTCAGATATCTTTTTCAATAGTCGTTCCCGACGCGTTTCCTCTGACAGGCAATGCTGTCAGATTCATCAGGGGTTATACAGAAGATGCAAGTACGGTATAATAACCGTTAGCTCAATCGCTCTTTGTGGTGTCCAGCTGAATAGATGCAGTCCAGACGCATGTCTGAGACTGCCCCCTTACATATACCGGTAGGATTATCTTAATTGGCATGCGGTGTGTCACTTACATCGCATCCCGGCGTGCGTTCCATTTGGTCAGTCTCGGATCGGAAGTGTGTCACTCTGCGCATGCGCAGTAGTTGCCGGTATCCGCTGTGGAACGCATTACGTCAGAGTCATGCGTCCCGGGCCAGCCTAGGATCTAAGGTGCTGCATGGCTGTGTGGAACGCATAGACGTCATATTGATGCGCTTCACATGATTCTGTGGAACGCATGGACGTCATGTTAATACGTCTCAGGAAGTCTAGTCGAGACGTAAACATCGGGTTAGTGGTAGATGGTTCAGGCCGACATATAGGTCATCTAGTCAAATGCGCAAAAATGTATGCAAGACACATTCGTTTGTTTATGTATACGGCCTAGACGTCATAAATGATCCAGATGTTCATAATTTAGTCTATCGTGAGAGGGTCGTAAAATGACTGGTTATAATGCATTCTGGTACACAGGCTATCCTTGGTATCATATTCATATGACCTAGGTATATGATATTTTGGGGGCTACAGTGGTTCATTTTAAGGGACTTTTTGAGTGAGAGGCGGCTAGTCTGGGGTATATTATATAAGGAAATTAATGATGTACCCCAGACAGAGGTATGACCCCCCCACTTTGTGATATGCACGAATATAACCTATCACGGTAGATGTATTATTTTTCCTATCTCGTCCATTTTGTTTTTATATTTTTATGTACTTGTCAGGTGGTTTTGAGTATTTAAGTACACCGGGGCTAAATAAAACATCCAAAGGACAATATTTCATTGAGGCCCAATGGACTCACTGTTTTTAACCTATGAGTCCATTACGCCTCTTTTTGCAATATTTTTCTGTTGAGGTCACCACCTCTAGGGGATGGGCGTATCACTTCAATTACACAGAACTTCAATGATCTGGAATCTCCATCATGGAAGTTCTGTATGTGTCTTGCAATTGGAGTGTCTCGTTTGTGTCTGACATCGCCCAGGTGGTCCCCAATCCTCCTCCTGAGCTCTCTTTTAGTCTTACCTACATATTGAAGATTACATGTACAGGTACATAGGTATACCACCCCTGTAGTTTTACAGTTTGCGAAATCTCTGATAGTATAAACTTTCTTGGTGGTGTTGCTCGTGAAGGTTTTCGTTTGAGTAATATGTGGGCAGGCTATGCATGAGCCACATTTGAAGGTGCCTAGGGGTTTCCTGTCCAGCCACGTTCCAGATTTTTTGATAGGTGTGTAGTGGCTGTGTACGAATCTATCCCCCAGGGACCTTCCTCTGCGGTATGTAATTGCCGGGTAAGGGGGGAGGATGTCTTGAATGTCAGGGTCAGTGAGCAGCATGTCCCAATACTTCTGGAGAATGTCCCTGACTTCTCTATTGCGATTGTCGAACGTACCTATAATACGGAAAATAGGGTCTGTTTTAGATTTTGTCACTTGTTTTGGAGACAGTAATTCTGCTCTTTCTGCATTTAATGCTGATCTAAAGGCTTTTTGTAGTGGACGATCCGGGTATCCCCTTTGATTAAACCTAGTTCTCAGGTCTCTAGCTTGGTTGTGAAAGTCTGTTTTCGTGGAGCAGTTTCTGCGGATCCGCAGATATTGTCCCTTAGGGATACCGCATTTGAGATTTGTGGGATGATGGCTCTCCCACCTCAATAAATTATTAGTAGCTGTCGGTTTCCTGTATGTTTTGGTGGAAATCATGCCATTATTTAGTGTAATAGATAGGTCCAGGAAGGCCAGTCTGTGTTCATTAGCCTCCGAGGTAAAATGCATGCCGATCTTGTTGTTATTTAGGTCAGCTACAAAGTCAGAGAATTGTCCTCTGGAGCCGCTCCAAAATATCAGTATATCATCGATATAGCGGCCCCAGAAGACAATCCTCGACGTCCAGGCGCTGTCCTCTGTAAACACCAGTGTATCCTCCCACCAGCCCAGGAACAGGTTGGCATAAGTGGGGGCACAGGGGCTCCCCATTGCCGTGCCCCTGAGCTGGTGGAAGTACTTGGAATCAAAGAGAAAGTAATTGTGTCTTAAGACAAATTCTGTTAGTTTGTGAATGAACACATTGTGGGCTGTAAATTGGGTACCCCTAGTTTTTAGAAAATGCTCGACTGCATGTAGTCCCAGGTCATGGCAGATGTTACTATGGAGCGCCTCGACATCTATTGAGGCTAGTAAAATGCCATCCTCTAATTGTAACCCATCGATTTTTGTTAATAGATCTGAGGTGTCTCTGATATACGATGGAAGTGCTGAGACAAAAGACCTCAGTATCTTATCAATATATATCCCGATGTTTTGGGTTATCGAGTTTATCCCCGATACTATGGGACGTCCCTTAAGTGGTGTAAGTCCTTTATGAATTTTAAGGATCGTGTAAAATGTGGCAGTCTGAGGGTGGGGAATGAGCATGAATTTGATTTCATCACTTGATATTAATTTATTATCAAGAGCTTCTATTAATAGGGTCTCCAGGTCGTCATTAAAGTCTAAAGTGGGATCCCTCTCAAGAATGTTATAACATTTTTTGTCATTTAGGATGGAGTTACACATATGTTTATAGGTACTATGATCCATGACAACTAAATTCCCCCCTTTATCTGAGGGTTTTAATATTATGTCATGGTCTTCCTGAATTTTCATCATGGCCTCTGTTTCATCTTTATTCAGATTCATATGGCTCTTAGTTCTTTTTTGTTCCAGTTTTTCCAGTTCTTGCAGTCGAGCATTTTCTAAAAACTAGGGGTACCCAATTTACAGCCCACAATGTGTTCATTCACAAACTAACAGAATTTGTCTTAAGACACAATTACTTTCTCTTTGATTCCAAGTACTTCCACCAGCTTAGGGGCACGGCAATGGGGAGCCCCTGTGCCCCCACTTATGCCAACCTGTTCCTGGGCTGGTGGGAGGATACACTGGTGTTTACAGAGGACAGCGCCTGGACGTCGAGGATTGTCTTCTGGGGCCGCTATATCGATGATATACTGATATTTTGGAGCGGCTCCAGAGGACAATTCTCTGACTTTGTAGCTGACCTAAATAACAACAAGATCGGCATGCATTTTACCTCGGAGGCTAATGAACACAGACTGGCCTTCCTGGACCTATCTATTACACTAAATAATGGCATGATTTCCACCAAAACATACAGGAAACCGACAGCTACTAATAATTTATTGAGGTGGGAGAGCCATCATCCCACAAATCTCAAATGCGGTATCCCTAAGGGACAATATCTGCGGATCCGCAGAAACTGCTCCACGAAAACAGACTTTCACAACCAAACTAGAGACCTGAGAACTAGGTTTAATCAAAGGGCAAACCCGGATCGTCCACTACAAAAAGCCTTTAGATCAGCATTAAATGCAGAAAGAGCAGAATTACTGTCTCCAAAACAAGTGACAAAATCTAAAACAGACCCTATTTTCCGTATTATAGGTACGTTCGACAATCGCAATAGAGAAGTCAGGGACATTCTCCAGAAGTATTGGGACATGCTGCTCACTGACCCTGACATTCAAGACATCCTCCCCCCTTACCCGGCAATTACATACCGCAGAGGAAGGTCCCTGGGGGATAGATTCGTACACAGCCACTACACACCTATCAAAAAATCTGGAACGTGGCTGGACAGGAAACCCCTAGGCACCTTCAAATGTGGCTCATGCATAGCCTGCCCACATATTACTCAAACGAAAACCTTCACGAGCAACACCACCAAGAAAGTTTATACTATCAGAGATTTCGCAAACTGTAAAACTACAGGGGTGGTATACCTATGTACCTGTACATGTAATCTTCAATATGTGGGTAAGACTAAAAGAGAGCTCAGGAGGAGGATTGGGGACCACCTGGGCGATGTCAGACACAAACGAGACACTCCAATTGCAAGACACATACAGAACTTCCATGATGGAGATTCCAGATCATTGAAGTTCTGTGTAATTGAAGTGATACGCCCATCCCCTAGAGGTGGTGACCTCAACAGAAAAATATTGCAAAAAGAGGCGTAATGGACTCATAGGTTAAAAACAGTGAGTCCATTGGGCCTCAATGAAATATTGTCCTTTGGATGTTTTATTTAGCCCCGGTGTACTTAAATACTCAAAACCACCTGACAAGTACATAAAAATATAAAAACAAAATGGACGAGATAGGAAAAATAATACATCTACCGTGATAGGTTATATTCGTGCATATCACAAAGTGGGGGGGTCATACCTCTGTCTGGGGTACATCATTAATTTCCTTATATAATATACCCCAGACTAGCCGCCTCTCACTCAAAAAGTCCCTTAAAATGAACCACTGTAGCCCCCAAAATATCATATACCTAGGTCATATGAATATGATACCAAGGATAGCCTGTGTACCAGAATGCATTATAACCAGTCATTTTACGACCCTCTCACGATAGACTAAATTATGAACATCTGGATCATTTATGACGTCTAGGCCGTATACATAAACAAACGAATGTGTCTTGCATACATTTTTGCGCATATGACTAGATGACCTATATGTCGGCCTGAACCATCTACCACTAACCCGATGTTTACGTCTCGACTAGACTTCCTGAGACGTATTAACATGACGTCCATGCGTTCCACAGAATCATGTGAAGCGCATCAATATGACGTCTATGCGTTCCACACAGCCATGCAGCACCTTAGATCCTAGGCTGGCCCGGGACGCATGACTCTGACGTAATGCGTTCCACAGCGGATACCGGCAACTACTGCGCATGCGCAGAGTGACACACTTCCGGATCCGAGACTGACCAAATGGAACGCACGCCGGGATGCGATGTAAGTGACACACCGCATGCCAATTAAGATAATCCTACCGGTATATGTAAGGGGGCAGTCTCAGACATGCGTCTGGACTGCATCTATTCAGCTGGGACACCACAAAGAGCGATTGAGCTAACGGTTATTATACCGTACTTGCATCTTCTGTATAACCCCTGATGAATCTGACAGCATTGCCTGTCAGAGGAAACGCGTCGGGAACGACTATTGAAAAAGATATCTGACTAGGCCGGCACCTGGAGACAACGTATAGGCAGATAAAGGGATCACCGCGGATCCAACTGGACCACCTAGCTGCCTGGATTCCAAGCCTTCACACATCTCATACACAACAAACCGTGAGTGGTGATCATAATAAGTGGTCAAACTACATTCTCATCCACACCCAGTGTATTGTATTGTTGATATATGTGCGTAGTCAGACCTTTTTTAGTATAGGTCAGAAGTGTAAAAAGTGGCCTGGTCATTAAGGGTGTTTAAGCTATAGGGGCTGAGGTGGTTAACAAGGTTCCAAGTAGAGCTTCAACATGCAACAAGAAGAAATGGGAGTGAGACAAAACATTTTTTGAGCATTTCAGCTGTTTTTCAGCTGATCAAAAGTTTAGGACCACACCTCGAAAAAAAAAATAACCCCCTCCTTCCCCAAAACAGGAATCCAACATCCAAACATGAACTCAGTAATGAGTAGCTCCGCCGTTATTGTTTATCACTTCAAAAATTCTTTTCGGCATGCTTGATGAAAGCGATTCCATGAGGTGAGTGGGAAAATTTCTCCAAGTGGTGAAGACGGCCACACGAAGGCCATCTACTGTCTGGAACTGTTTTCCATTTTTGTAAGCTTCCCTTACCATCCATCCCCAAAGTTTCTCAATTGGATTTAGATCAGGGGAACATGCAGGATGGGCCAAAAGAGTGATGTTATTCTCCTGGAAGAATTCCCCTTGTCCTGCGGGCATTGTGTACTTTAGCGTTGTCCTGTTGAAAAACCCAATCGTTACCACACAGACTAGTGCCCTCAGTCATGAGGAATGCTCTCTGCAACATCTGGACATAGCCAGCGGCCGTTTGACGCCTCTGCACTTCCTGAAGCTCCATTGTTCCACTGAAGGAAAAAAGCACCCCAGACCATTATGGCGCCCCCTCCACTGTGGCACGTAGAAAACATTTCAGGTGGGATCTGCTTGTCATGCCAGTAACGTTGGAAACCATCCGAACCATCAAGGTTACATTTTTTTTCTCATCAGAGAATAAAACTTTCTTCCACCTTTGAATGTCCCATGTTTGGTGCTCTTTTGCAAAGTCTAATGTTTCAAATTACCTCTAGACCAGTAGGTCAAATATACAGTTTCAATAGTCAGCGGACTATAGTTCCTGTTTCTGGTCATGGTTTTTTAAATATAAACTTTTATTTTTACTTTATTAAACAAACATTGCCACACAACACATAAAGTGAAGTTTAAAAATTCATATGGAGGGCTAATATCTTGGGGCTGAGGGTATATCTCTACTTAATAAGTAGGTCAGATGATATTGCTGCATATTTCTTGGTGATAGGGTGCAGGTAATATCGTGTATCTTGTGTCTGTAGGTCAGCCGACACCAGACACTTTATAATCCAGACTGCACTCTATTAACTAGTTACCCTGCATAAAGTGCTAATTACATAGTATCTAGCATCTGCCAGAATAATCTTAGTAGCTCTGCTACTGACACTTAAAAATCTATCTGCGCTGCCCTGTAATGTAATCGTATACACGGCGGTCTGCAGTTCGCCGTGCATCTATTTGCTTATTTGCCCTGCCGTAATTTTTAAAAGTCAAAAGAATGGAGCTCCCCCGACATGTTTCACCGCTAGACGTGGCGTCTTCAGGGGAAATGGAGCTACTATCAACACGGCGTTTCCTATAGGAGGTCCTTTTATACCTGTAGGGTGGATCTCACCTTTTTAATAACCTGTAAGATTCGATCTTGTGTTGCCGAAAATACTTTAGGGCCAATCCTATCACCTCTTAAGTCACAGTATACTGGTTTCGGGCTAATCAGATAGTTACTTTCGTGCCTTGCGTCCAATACTTAGATGTTTTCAGGTACAATGATTGGGCGCGTCTGCGTCAGGACTTAGAATTTATCCCGTCTCTACCTAAAAGTATCAGGAGAGCATGCGCTCATACTTAGAATATTTCTATCTTGTGCCTATAATCTGAACCTAAACGCTGCTTCAAGGAAAAGACGCGCATGCGCCAGAGGTTAAGAGGACCATATCCAAGTCTAGTGGTTATGGACGCATGCGCTGACACTTAGAAACTTTTAGAAACCACTCTATCAATAGATGAGGAGAATGATAAACAAATCATTAACCTGTCCAGTTTCCCCTTGACAATACCACAGAGAACACTCTTGAGTAGAGGTCTCACCTTCTCTCCGGTTCCGTGTGACAAGTTTATGTGGATTAACGATATCAATCTCTTTGCACGCAAATTGGCCTTACATAAAGTACACAAACAAGCTGAATGGGATTTAAGAAAAATGCATGAAAACGAAGAGAGATGTGTTCAGGCCTTGGAGGATTTGTTGAGAGAGAATGAAGGACAATGTGTCATTCCAGACCCTCCGTTCTCGACCATAAAACCTAAATCTAAACCACTCCACATTTGCGCAGTTCAAAGAGATTGATACCTTTGTAAGTTTGGTGACGCACGATATAAAATCCTTAAAAATGAGGAAAGATCACATTGATTCGAATATCAATACCATGAACTAAAATAAAAGCCCTGGAGGAACTTAAGAGCAATGAGGACATCATTATTAAACCCAGTGACAAGGGTGGCAACATAGTCATCCAAGATAGAGATGACTATGTTGACATGGTACAGAGACTCCTAAGAGATAAAAAGACCTATAAAATACTTCCCAATGATCCCACAAAGGATTATACTACTGAATTGAAGGAGCTTTTAACTGATGCAAGATCTAGGGATCTAATAACAAAAGATAAATTAGCGTACCTCCTTAAAAAAGACCCCACTATCTCTACCTTCTATGCACTCCCAAAGGTGCACAAAAATAAAACACCAATCCCAGGGAGACCGATAGTATTCGGGAATGACAATCTGACACAGGGCATTAGTGAGTATGTAGACCAAATATTAAGACCATTTGTCACCACTCTACCGTCCTATATCAAAGACACCAAAGATCTCCTCCTGAAAATTAATGACATGATAATGACACAAAATACTATATTGGCAAGCTTGGATGTCGAATCCCTATATAGTAACATACAACATTCACTTGGCTTAAATGCAGTTCACCAATTTCTCAGCACTAAAAGCAGTAATTTTCACCAGCACAATCACCTAGTAATATCTATGTTAGAATTAGTTTTAGAGCACAATTTTTTTATTTTTCAGGGACAATATTATAAACAGATTAATGGGACCGCTATGGGGACATCTTGTGCACCTACTTATGCAAATTAATTTTTGGGGTGGTGGGAAAATTACACAGTTTTCACGGAGGGATGTCGTCATATACCTGCCACATTATGTTTTGGGGCAGGTATATAGACGACATCCTCATCCTTTGGGATGGTGGACAATCACTTTTTAGGGAATTCGCCCAAGTCCTATATGAAAACAATATAGAATGAGATACACGTATGAACTACAGGAGCGAAAAATTGTTTTCTTGGATCTAAAAATAAGAATCATGGAAAATGGACATCTTAATACTGAGGTATACAGAAAACCAACCTCCACAAACAGCTATCTACATTGGACGAGTTGGCATCCTCCGCCACTCAAAAGGGGAATAACTACGGCCCAATATTTGAGGGCTTGGAGGAACTGCTCAGATGAGGCAACCTTTGAACGAGAAAGTAGACACCTCCTCGAGAGATTCAAAAAAAAGAGGCTATCCTGTAGCCCCTTTAAAAGAGCCTACAACAGAGCGAAAACTACAAACGGGATGACCTACTGAAAACAACCCCCCAAAAAGAATGAGACCATTCGATGTATAGGAACGTTTGACAATTACAATAGAAAAATATATAGTATATTGCAAAAATATTGGCATATTATACAGACAGATAGAGATCTCAAATCAGTACTTACCGTCAATCCAAGTGTCACCTATAGGAGAGGCCCAAATCTGAAAGATCAACTAGTGCACAGCCACCTGAAAGAGAAAGGAACAGGAAATATTCCAATTAGAGAAAAATACTGTGGATCAACACCATGTGGAGACTGCTCCTTTTGCAAATACATCCCGCGGATTAAAAAATTCATAAACCCTGATGATCAGAAAGAACATGTGATCAGACAATTGATCACCTGCAAAACACAAGGAGTAATATATATATATATATATATATAGCATCCTGCCCATGCCCAAAACTATATGTGGGCAAAACCATACAGGAATTGAGACGCCGTATATCAGGCCATATTAGCTCAATAGAAACGGGTAAAGACACACCGATTTCCAGACATGTAAAATATGTACATGGGAATAATACAACAGTTCTACGTTTCTGGGGTATAGAGAAGCTAAGTATGGGTCCTAGAGGAGGTAATCTTGATAGGAGGCTATTGCAGAGTGAGGCACGCTGGATCCAGAGACTCAACACCATGACCCCAAAGGGTCTGAATGAAGGGTTTACCTTCACAGCATTCTTATGATAACAAAAAGATGATTTCTCATGGTGCTGGGTCCATAGGACTCCACTGTGATCTCAAAGTGCAACTGATTAATATATCTTCTCTCTCTCTATTTAATTAAATAGAATATGATCAACTGATAAATAACAAAAGCTCAAATGCATGATAAAATATTGGGTAATAATATCCAGAGCATGAGGACGTATGGGCATAAAATCACAGATATGTAAATAGGCATTTAATCAATGATATGAAGGGCTGTATATTATTTTCTATTGTAGTCGTCATAACGGAACTAGACCCCAGATTAGACACAGCTATACACGGAATATATAAGCCGGGAACCTATAAGGCGCCCAGAATAAGTCTAATCAGGTCAATCCTTTGACGAATGTTTATATAATCTGCATACACTAGTGAGCGCCTCTCCCTCGGAATAAAGTTCTAGCGCATGCGTGATGTCTGATCTGAATAGAGTGATAATTCTAAGTTTTGGCGCATGCGCCTTGAATGTACAGACTTGGGTGTTGAGATTTCTAAGTCCTGACACATGCGCATTTGACAACCAAATCGTAAATATCAATACCAAATATGTGTTGGCATTTTCTTAGAGCCATATTTTTTTTTTTTTTTCATTTTTCTGGCTATAGTCTTGTGTGAGTGCTTGTTTTTTGCGGGACGAGGTGACGTTATTATTGCTACCATTTTGGGGGTACATACGACTTTTTGATATTATGTTTTTTGTGAGGTGACTTAAAAAAGCTGTTTTGTCATAATTTTTTTTATACCGTTCACTTAATGGGGTAGATCATTTTTGTAGAGCCAATTGTTACGGACGCGGCGATACCAAATATGTCTATATTTTTTTTTTTAAACGTCTAACTCCTTAACCCCTTAAGGACTTAGGGCGTTCCGGTACGCCCTGTTTCCCAAGTCCTTAAGGACTCAGGGCGTACCGGTACGTCCTAACTTTATATCGCGATTGCGGCGCGGCGGGGGTTAATCGCAACAGGATGTCCGCTGAAATCATTCAGCGGGCATCCTGTCACAACGCCGGGGAGGGTCCCGTGACCCCCCTGTGTCGGCGATCAAATCAAACCGCAGGTCAATTCAGACCTGCGGTTTGCGGCTTTTACCTTAACCAGCGGGCGGCGGTGCCATCGGGTCCCCATGTGGCTGTAGGGGGAACCCGATGGCATGGAAGGCAGCACGATGTCTAAGGAAGGCATCGCGCTGCCTTCCGGTGACGAGCCTGTGAGTTCCAGCCCCCTGGACCTCATAGGCCGGAAGCTGTATGAGTAATACACACAGTATTACTCATACAGCCAATGCATTCCAATACAGAAGTATTGGAATGCATTGTAAAAGGGAATTAGACCCCCAAAAGTTGAAGTCCCCAAGTGGGACAAAAAAAAAGTAAAAAAAAAGTTGAAAAAATAAAGTTTTCCCCACCAAAAATTTAAAGTTTCAAGTAAAAATAAACAAAGCGTCATTTTCCCCAAATAAAGAAAAAAATTTGGTAAAAAAAAGTATACATATTAGGTATCGCTGCGTCCGTATCGACCGGCTCTATAAACATATCACATGACCTAACCCCTCAGATGAACACCATAAAAAAATAAAAACTGTGCTAAATAAACAATTTTTTGTCACCTTACATCACAAAAAGTACAACAGCAAGCGATCAAAAAGGCGTTTGCCCACCAAAATAGTACCAATCTAATCGTCAACTCATCCCGCAAAAAATGAGCCCCTACCTGGGACAATCGCCCAAAAATAAAAAAACTATGGCTCAGAATATGGAGACACTATAACATCATTTTTTTTGTTTCAAAGATATTATTCGTAAAACTTACATAAATAAAAAAAAAGTATACATATTAGGTATCGCCGCGTCGTATCGACCGGCTCTATAAAAATATCACATGACCTAACCCCTCAGATAAACACCGTAAAAAAATAAAAATAAAAACTGTGCTAAATAAACCATTTTTTTGTCACCTTACATCACAAAAAGTGTAATAGCAATCGATCAAAAGTCATATGCACCCCAAAATAGTGCGAATAAAACCATCATCTCATCCCGCAAAAATCATACCCTACACAGCCTTATTTTACCTTAAGGACCAGGCCATTTTTTGCAAATCTGACCAGTGTCACTTTAAGGCCTCTTTCAGACGGGCGTTGCTGGAAAATGTGCGGGTGCGTTGCGGGAACACTCGTGATTTTTCAGCGCGAGTGCAAAACATTGTAATACTTTTTGCACTCGCGTGAGAAAAATCGCGCATGTTTGGTACCCAAACTTCTTCACAGAAGTTCGGGCTTGGGATCGGGGTTGTGTAGATTGTATTATTTTCCCTTATAACATGGTTATAAGTGAAAATAATAGCATTCTGAATACAGAATGCATAGTAAAATAGCGCTGGAGGGGTTAAAAAAATAATTTAACTCACTTAGTCCACTTGATCGCGCTGCCGGCTTCTCTTCTGTCTCCTTCTTTGCTGAATAGGACTGTGGTGAGCATTCATTGCAGGAACAGGACCTTTGGTGACGTCACTCCGGTCATCACATGATCCATCACCATGGTAAAAGATCATGTGATGGATCATGTGATGACCGGAGTGACGTTCACCACAGGTCCTGCTCAGCAAAGAAGGAGACAGACGAGATGCCGGGCTGCGCGATCAAGTGGACTAAGGTGAGTTAAATTTTTATTTTATTTTTTTAAACCCCTCCAGCATTATTTTACTATGCATTTTGTATTCAGAATGCTATTATTTTCCCTTATGACCATGTTATAAGGGAAAATAATAATGATCGGGTCTCCATCCCGATCGTCTACTAGCAACCGTGCGTGAAAATCGCACCGCATCTGCACTTGCTTGCGGATGCTTGCGATTTTCACGCAACCCCATTCACTTCTTTGGGGCCTGCGTTGCGTGAAAAACGCAGAATATAGAGCTTGCTGCGATTTTTCACGCAACGCACAAGTGATGTGTGAAAATCACCGCTCATGTGAACAGCCCCATAGAAAGGAATGGTCTGGTTCCTTGCGAGTGCAATGCGTTCAACTCTCGCATCCACGCGGAATACTCGCCCGTGTGAAAGGGGCCTAAGTGGTGATAACTTTAAAACGCTTTGACTTATCCAGGCCATTCTGAGATAGTTTTTTTCGTCACATATTGTACTTCATGACACTGGTAAAATGGAGTAAAAAAATAAATCATTTTTATTTATCAAAAAATACCAAATTTGCCAAAAATTTTAAACATTTGCAAATTTCCAAGTTTCAATTTCTCTACTTCTATAATACATAGTAATACCTACAAAAATAGTTATTACTTTTACACTCCCCATATGTCTACTTCATGTTAGGATAGTTTTGGGAATGACATTTTATTTTTGGGGGACGTTACAAGGCTAAGGCTCCATTCACATGTCCGCAACGTGTTTTGCGGATACACGGAACGGCGGATCCGCAAAACACGGAAAGCGGCAATGTGTGTTCCGCATTTTGCGGACTGCACATTGCCAGCACTAATAGAATATGCCTGTTCTTGTCCGCAATTGCGGACAAGAATAGGACATGTTCTATTTTTTTGCGGAACGGAAGTGCAGACCCGCAATTCCGTGTCCGGGCAGCACACCGTGCTGCCCCATAGGAATGAATGGGTCCGCAATTCCGTTCCGCAAAATGCGGAACGAAATTGCGGACGTGTGAATCGAGCCTTAGAAGTTTAGAAGTAAATCTTGAAATTTCTCAGAAATTTTCAAAAACCAACTTTTTAAGGACCAGTTCAGGTCTGAAGTCACTTTGTGAGGCTTACATAATAGAAACCACCCAAAAATGACCCCCTTCTAAAAATGACACCCCCTCAAGGTATTCAAAACTTATTTTACAAGCGTTGTTAACCCTTTAGATGTTCCACAAGAATTTATGGAAAATAGAGATACATTTTCAAAATTTCACATTTTTGGCAGATTTTCAATTAAATTTTTTTTTTCCAGTTACAAAGCAAGGGTTAATAGCCAAACAAAACTCAATATTTATGGCCCTGATTCTGTAGTTTACAGAAACACCCCATATGTGGTCGTAAACTGCTGTACGGGCACACGGCAGGGCGCAGAAGGAAAGGAATGCCATACGGTTTTTGGAAGGCAGATTTTGCTGGACTGGTTTTTGACACCATGTCCCATTTGAAGCCCCCCTGATGCACCCCTAGAGTAGAAACTCCATAAAAGTGACCCCATCTAAGAAACTAAACCCCTCAAGGTATTCAAAACTGATTTTACAAATGTCGTTTACCCTTTAGGTGTTCCACAAGAATTAATGGAAAATAGAGATACAATTTCAAATTTCCCTTTTTTGTCAGATTTTTAATTTTAATATTTTTTTCCAGTTACAAAGCAAGGGTTAACAGCCAAACAAAACTCAATATTTATGGCCCTGATTCTGTAGTTTACAGAAACACCCCATATGTGGTCGTAAACTGCTGTACAGGCACATGGCAGGGCGCAGAAGGAAAGGAATGCCATACGGTTTTTGGAAGGCAGATTTTGCTGGACCGTTTTTTTTTTTACCTTGTCCCATTTGAAGCCCCCCTGATGCACCCCTAGAGTAGAAACTCCAAAAAAGTGACCCCATTTTAGAAACTACGGGATAGGGTGGAAGTTTTGTTGGTACTATTTTAGGGTACATATGATTTTTGGTTGCTCTATATTACACTTTTTTGAGGCAAGATAACAAGAAATAGCTGTTTTGGCACAGTTTTTTTTTTTGTTATTTACAACATTCATCTGACAGGTTAGATCATGTGGTATTTTTATAGAGCAGGTTGTCTCGGACGCGGCAATACCTAATATGTATACAATTTTTTTTTATTTATGTAAGTTTTACACAATGATTTCATTTTTGAAACAAAAAAAATCATGTTTTAGTGTCTCCATATTCTGAGAGCCATAGTTTTTTCAGTTTTTGGGCGATTATCTTAGGTAGGGTCTCATTTTTTGCGGGATGAGATGACTGTTTGATTGGCACTATTTTGGGGTGCATATGACTTTTTGATCGCTTGCTTATTGCAGTTTTTGTGATGTAAGATGCCTGAAAATGGCTTTTTTACACCGTTTTTATTTAATTTTTTTTACGGTGTGCACCTGAGGGTTAGATCATGTGATATTTTTATAGAGTAACTTATTACGGATGCGGCGATACCTAATATGTATACTTTTTTTTATTTATGTAAGTTTTACACAATGATTTCATTTTTGAAACAAAAAAAAAATCATTTGTTAGTGTTTCCATAGTCTGAGATCCACAGTTTTTTCAGTTTTTGGGTGATTATCTTAGGTAGGGTATGATTTTTGCGGGATGAGATGACTGTTTGATTGGCACTATTTTGGGGTGCATATGACTTTTTGATCGCTTGCTATTACACTTTTTGTGATCTAAGGCTACTTTCACACTAGCGTTCGGAGCGGATCCGTCTGATGTTTCATCAGATGGATCCGCTCCTATAATGCAGACGTTTGCATCCGTTCAGAACGGATCCGTCTGCATTATAACTTAGAAAATTTTCTACGTCTGAAAGTAGCCTGAGCGGATCCGTTCAGACTTTACATTGAAGTCAATGGGGAACGGATCCGCTTGAAGATTGAGCCATATGGTGTCATCTTCAAGCGGATCCGTCCCCATTGACTTCCATTATAAGTCTGGACGGATCCGCTCGCCTCCGCAAGCAGCTTTCAGGTGTCCGCTCACTGAGCGGAGCGGAGGCTGAGCGCTGGCAGGCGGATGCATTCTCAGTGGATCCGCCTCCACTGAGAATGCATTAGAGCTGAACGGCTGCGTTCAGGACCGCTCGTGAGCCCCTTCAAACGGAGCTCACGAGCGGACAGCTGAACGCAGGTGTGAAAGTAGCCTAAGGTGAACAAAAATTGTTTATTTAGGACAGTTTTTTTATTTTTTATTTTTTATGGTGTTCATCTGAGGGGCTAGATCATGTGATATTTTTATAGAGCCGGTCGATACGGACGCGGCGATACCTAATATGTATACTTTTTATTTATGCAAGTTTTACACAATAATATCATTTTTGAAACAAAAAAAAATCATGTTTTAGTGTCTCTTTATTCTGAGAGCCATAGTTTTTTCAGTTTTTGGGCAATTATCTTAGCTAGGGTCTAATTTTTGATGTAAGGTGACAAAAAATGGTTTATTTAGCACTTTTTTTTTTTTTTACTGTGTTTATCTGAGAAGTTAGGTCATGTGATATGTTTATAGAGCCGGTCGATACGCACGCGGTGATACCTAATATGTCTATTTTATTCCCCCCTATTGTTTATCAATTTTTTTTAAACTTTATTTAGGGAAAATGACGTTTTTGTTCGTTTTTACTTGAAACTTTTAATTTTTTGGGGGGAAAACTTTATTTTTTCAACTTTTTTTTTCACTTCACTTTTGTCCCACTTTGGGACTTCAACTTTTGGGGGTCTATCTAATCCTTTACAATGGATTCCAATACTTCTGCATTGGATTGCATTTGCTGTATGAGTAATTCTGTGTGTATTACTCACACAGCTTACGACCTGTGAGATCCAGGGGGCTGGATCTCACAGGCACGTCACAGGAAGGCAGCGGCGATGCCTCAGGAAGGCATCGTGCTGCCTTTCATGCCATCGGGTCCCCCCTACAGCCCCATGGGGACCCGATGGCACCGCCACTGCCGCCGTCCGCACCATAAAAAGCTGCAATTCGCAGGTCTGAATTGACCTGCGGTTTGCGGCGATCGCTGACATGGGGGGGGTCACGGGACCTTTTTCCCCGCGTATTTAGCCGAGGTGCCTGCTCAATTATTTGAGCAGGCACCGGCTTCCAATCACCGCCCGCCGCGCGGCGGTGATCGGAAATACACAGGGCGTACAGGTACGCCCTGTGTCCTTAAGTACCAGGACATAAGGGCGTACCTGTACGCCCTGTGTCCTAAAGAGGTTAAACACAATGAGAGCATAATTAGAAAAAATTATTGTGTTGCAATTTGAAAAGGTCTAGTTTGTGTCATTAGCTGCTCTACAGCCATTAGTAGCAGAGATGTATTGTATACATCCTTGGCTACTGATGTGCCTCCCTGCCAGGATGTAGGAGATGTTGCAGATCCCAGCCTAGATTTCGGAAGCTTCAGCATTCACAAATTGCGGGAGAATGGCTTTACTTGGGACAAATGGCAATTATTATCTTTACATAAAGATGGTACAGGGTGGGTACAGGATTATTTTACAGGAGCTCTGTACAGTATTAGAATGTATTGGCTCTTATGAGCCAAAGTTATTGCTTCAAGAAGTCACGCAAGACTTCGCACAATAACTTCATAAATTAATTTGCACTGTAAAAAACCATTTCCCGAACCCGGGTTCGGTTCCAAGGTACCACTCATCGGAGCCAATACATTCTAATACTATACGGAGCTCCTGCTCCATACAGTATTAGAACAAAGTTTTATGCGAAACATCTGAAGTCGATTCGCTCATCCCTAATTATGGCCAAATAGTTCTATTTTAACCTCACTGGTCCATAGGACTTGTTTCCAAAATGCATCAGGCTTGTTTAGATGTTCTTTTGCAAACTTCTGACACTGAATTTTGTGGTGAGGAGGCAGGAGAGGTTTTCTTCTGATGACTCTTCCATGAAGGCCATAGTTGTGCAGGTTTTGCTGAACAGTAGACCAATGTACCACAACTCCAGAGTCTGCTAAATTGTCCTGAAAGTCAGTTGCACTTAAAGGGGTTATCGAGTTAATAAAAAAAAAACCACTTAAAATCCATCAGGATATACATATAATTTGGTTAAGCTAGATTTCATCAAGTTAAAACCCATATTTACACCTTTTCATGGTTCTGTCATTGCTTTGTTTACATGCTGAAGTACAAGCTGAGGGGGCGTATAACAACAAAGCCTGAGCTCTGCCTCATGAATATTTCTGGGCGTGAACAACCTGACCTTTCCTTCACCCTGCTCTGCACTTTGCATAAAAATAATAAATACACACACAGGGCAGAAGATCTTCCTGTCCTATTGCAGCTGTACAGTAGAGATGGGAAGTTCGGATCTTTTTCATGAATCGGTTCATTTGAATCAGTTCACTCAAAAGAACCGATTCATGAATCGGATCTTCGGTTCACTTCCTGAGCCGGCAGAAGCAAGTGAACTGAAGATCAATGCGCATGCTCAGCTCATTGAATCTTTGGTTCACTTGCTGAGTCGGCTCTCAAGTGAACCGAAGGTCAGGAGGGACTTGCTCCTGGCAAACACAGCTCTGCTGCAGTGAATGCAGTGGAGCAGACTGTGATGTAGTGGCTATAGTTATTGCAGGGACTCAGAGAATTGTCTGAGAGTTTATTAGTCAAAAGAATCGTGTCACCGAGTCCCTACCAGACTTCCTGCTATGCTACACTGCTGCATGCACCCTGTACACACACAGCTCTGCTACATGCTATACTACACACCCTGTACACACACAGCTCTGCTACATGCTATACTACACACCCTGTACACACACAGCTCTGCTACATGCTATACTACACACCCTGTACACACACAGCTCTGCTACATGCTGTACTAATGACCCCAGCGCTTCCATGAATTTTTGATAATCAAGTGGATGTGCGCTTGCAAAATGCCGCACAAACCCTCATCCAGCTGATTTCTGTGTGGCCGCATCACTTGCGGTGCAGCCTCTTCACTTCCGGTATAGAGCTCTGGCAAGGTATAGAAATTTTCCAGAACACCGGCAGTGTAAAATAACTAAAGGACGGTTTCGTCCTTCCGGTCTGTGCATGCGCAGACCGGGAAAACTGAGAAAAAGACTGCCAGAGGGATCCGTCCATCCACATGGCAAGTGGATCGACGGATCCATCCTTTTGCTGCATTCGTAGACGGATCCGTTCTTGCAATGCATTTCTAGACGGATCCGCACACAGATTAGTCTACAAATGTTGTTGATCACACTAAGGCTCCATTCACACGTACGTTGTGTGTTGCGGACCCGCAAATTGCGGATCCGCAACACACCCGCCCGCCACCCCTATAGAAATGCCTATTCTTGTCCGCAAGCTGCGGACAAGAATAGGACATGTTCTATCTTTTGCGGAGCTGCGCACCTGAAGATCGGGGCCGCGCTCCGCAAATGCGCCTGCAGACAGCACACTGTGTGCTGTCCGCATCCATTCCGTCACCATAGAAAATGAATGGGTCCGCAACCGTTCCGCAAAATTGCGGAACGAATGTGAACCCATTTGCGGATGTGTGAATGGAGCCTAATGGTACTTTCACACTAGAGGCAGGATTGATCCAACAGGCTGTTCACCCTGTCAGATCCGCCCTGCCGCTCTGTCCCCATTGACTATAAAGGGGACGGTGGTGGAGCTATGGCGCAGCACGGCAGTGCACAGCGAGCTGCCGCTTGACTAAAAGTACTAGATTTCCGACTTTTTAGGGTACTTTCACACAGCATTAGTGTGATCCGGCAGGCAGTTCCATCGTCGGAGCTGCCTGCGGGAACCGCCGATCAGTGTGACAACTGACAGCATTTGTAGACTGATCCAGGTGCGGATCCGTCTAGAAATGTATTTCAATAACGGATCGGTCTATCCGCTTGTCATGCGGATGGACGGATCCCTCTGGCAGTCTTTTTCACAGTATTCCCGGTTTGTGCATGCGCAGACCGGAAGGACGGATTTGTCCTTCAGTTGTTTTGCAACGCCATATCCGCAAGGCAGCTCTGTCGTCGGAGCTGCGTGCCTGCTGGATCCGCCGATCAGTGTGACAACTGACAGCATTTGTACACGGATCCAGGTGCAGATCCGTCTAGAAATGCATTGCAATAACGGATCCGTCCAGCGGCACGGCCAAATAGCGGCAGGGCAGATCCGACAGGGTGAACAGCCTGTTGGATACGTCCTGCCGCTAGTGTGAAAATATAATTAGCATTATCTGTATCTAAGCAATATCTATATTATTCAAATTTATATTCAATATGGATATTGCTTAGATAAATACATATATTGGTGGCAGATAAGGATTTTCTATAGCTGAATAATGATGATGATAATAATAATGGCCAATTATTTATTTATATTTCCCAGGGGGTGTTCAATGTGTACTAGTGTGGGGGGGAGGGGGGACCAGGGCTGTAATAACGATCCCCAGATGCAGAGGGGAACGTTTACAAGCTGCCACCTCTAGCCCCAGTGAATGCAGGAGGGACAAACATACCCTGCTGCTGGAGAAGAGATCACATCGGCTCTGGTATATACTGCACATGAGTGATCGCATACCAGAGCAGAGGCAGTGAGGAAAGCTGGAGGGGGGAGGGCACCAGAGGCTCTGATGTCTTGTTTACAGAGCCTGGCCACTCCCTCAAGCAGGGAGACGGCTGTAAACGAAACATCATCAGCAGAGCAGAGCCGAGCCGAGGCAGTGTGAGGAGAGCTGGAGGGGGGAGGGCACCAGAGGCTCTGACGTTTCGTTAACAGAGCCTGGCCACTCCCTCAAGCAGGGAGAAGCTTGTAAATGAAACGTCATCAGCAGAGCAGGCTTACTGACGTCAGGGGTCACATGACCCATAACTGAACTGGCCAAATAGTGATAGATAGGTGATGAAAGTGATTTTAATAAACTTTCACTGGTCTACAATAAAAGCAATTAGAATAGATTTATTTAAGTCGGATAACCCCTTTAACTGGGGGTTGAGATTTGCCTTTCTATCAATCCTACAAGCAGCTGTCTCTGAAATGTTTTTGGACACCTTCTCTTGACCAACACTGTTCTTGTTAACTGCCATTTGTAATTTACATTTCAAATTGATGTAATGGCAACCTGAAACTACCTCAAAAGGTGCAAGCTGAATGTTTTACTATGGCCCTCACCGTACCTGATTTAAACATAATTGGTAAGAATAGAGCAGCACATGAAAAACGTCCCAAGAATATCAGACGTTTGCAAGAAAAAAAATTATGAAAATACCTCAAACAAGAATGGAAAGACTGTCTGGCTACAAAAAGCGATTACAAGCTGTGATACTTGCTGAAGGGGGTGCCACTAACCATGCAGGGTGCCCACATTTTTGCTTCAGGCTCTTTTCTTTTGTTATTTTGAAAATCTAACATGAAATATAAAAAATTATGTTTTTTGCTTAAAATACAAAGGGAATGTGGTCATCTTTAACCACTTCACATCTGGGCCATTTGCCCCCTTGATGACCAGGCCTAATTTAGCAAATCTGACATATCTCACGTTATTTGGTAATAACTTTGGAACGCTTTTACTTATCCAAGCCATTCAGAGATTGTTTTCTCGTCACACATTGTACTTCATGCTAGTCATAAATTTGAGTCAATATACAGTACAGACCAAAAGTTTGGACACACCTTCTCATTCAAAGAGTTTTCTTTATTTTCATGACTATGAAAATTGTAGATTCACACTGAAGGCATCAAAACTATGAATTAACACATGTGGAATTATATACACTGCTCAAAAAAATTAAGGGAACACTTAACCGCCTCCGGACCGCCTAACGCAGGATCGCGTTCCGGAGGCGGCAGCGCTGCGCAGAGTCACGCATATACGCGTCATCTCGCGAGATGCGAGATTTCGCTCAAAGCCGGCCCGCGCATGCGCATCGCGGGCCGGCAAAAGTTACAGGACAAGTTCGTCATCAGCCTGCCAGCCACGATCATTGGCTGGCAGGCTGGCGATTTTCAAAAAAACTAATGAAAAGCCAGATAACACATCATATTAGTAAATATGATGTGTTAAATGGCTTGTCTGCTCCTCTGCTGGTCCTTTTCGTCGGTTGGTTCCAGCAGAGGAGCAGACATCACAGTGAGTAGCACCAAACACTTCACCTTAGCCCCAGATCACCCCCATCACCCGAATTAACCCCTTGATCACCCCTTGATCGCCCCTGTCAATCACCTAGTGAAAGGAAAAAAGTGATCAGTGTAAACTGTCCCTTTTTTTTTTTCACTGGTATTGACTGTTAGGTTTTAGGATAGTTTAGGCCCCTTGGTTAGGTAGTTTAGCGATTGTTTAGCGCCCAGCCCACCGCACCGCAGTCACTTATTCGCTGTTTAGCGTATCGCTAATCAGTATTTGTACTTTTATAGTATCTGTAAGTGATCAAAACTGATCACAGTCAGATCTATAATTGTATTAGTGTCACCTTAGCTCGCCCTCTACCCAAAAGGCAGTGTTTGCCCGATCAGGCCTGATCGGTCGCCCACACGTGCGTTCAACCCCGCCCGCCCCCGCCGCAGTGACAAAAAATATATATTTTTTTGGATCACTGCACAATCACTTTACAAGCGCTGCGGTGATAAAAAAAAATCAGTTTTGATATTTTTTATCAACCGCAGCGGCCTCCGGTACTTCGCTAGCCTCCCCTTTGTAAGACAGGCTTGCTTTTTTTCTTGGGTAGTCTCAGGGAATACCCCTAAATTTAGTAGTCCAAATGTCAAACAGGGGGTATTCTTCTGAAGAGGCCTACAGGATTCTGACCCAGTCGGATGAGGAATGGGAACCCTCATCTGACGAATCTAGCGGGTCAGAATATGAACCTGTAGAAAGCAGTGGCACTCTGACCCAAAGTTCGGACGAGGAGGTGGAGGTCCCTGATAGCACCAGGCGTACCCGGCCCACCCGGCCCCGTGTCGCTAGACCACAGGTTGCGCAGGATCCGCTTCAAGAGCAGCAGAGTGGGGCTGGCGCTGTCGGATCACGTGGTGAGGCATACACCAGCAGCGCAGCCCTCCCTGGACCTAGTACCAGCACTGCCATACAACATGGTGAAGTGGCGAGCACCAGAAGAGCAGTTGAAGCTGGTACGGTGGCACGTGCAGTAGTTACCCCGTCGCAGCCACCGCAGAGACAGGCCCGTAGAGCCCCTAGAATCCCTGAGGTGCTGGCAAACCCTGATTGGCAGTCACCAACTTCAGCCGCACCATTAGTTCCCCCTTTCACCGCCCAGTCTGGAGTTCGGGTTGAGACAGCTCAGATCGGTTCGGCCCTGGGATTTTTTGAGCTGTTCTTGACTGCGGAGCTCTTGGACTTAGTCGTGGCAGAGACAAACCGGTATGCCACACAATTTATATCCGCCAACCCGGGAAGCTATTATGCCCAGCCTTTCCGGTGGAAACCAGTCCAAGTTTCCGAAATTAAAATTTTTCTGGGCCTTCTCCTCAACATGGGTCTAACCAAAAAGCATGAATTGCGGTCATATTGGTCCACGAACCCGATTCATCACTTGCCCATGTTCTCTGCTGCTATGTCCAGGGCATGATTTGAGGCCATCCTGCGTTTCCTGCACTTTAGCGACAACACCACCTCCCGTCCCAGAGGCCACCCAGCTTTTGACCGGCTCCACAAAATTCGGCCCCTCATAGACCACTTCAACCATAAATTTGCAGATTTGTATACCCCAGAGCAAAACATCTGCGTAGACGAGTCCCTAATACATTTTACCGGGCGCCTTGGCTTCAAATAATACATCCCAAGCAAGCGCGCCCGGTATGGGGTCAAATTGTATAAGCTCTGTGAAAGGGCCACAGGCTATACCCACAAATTTCGGATCTATGAGGGAAAAGATCAGACCCTGGAGCCGGTCGGTTGCCCTGACTACCTGGGGAGCAGTGGGAAGACAGTCTGTGACTTGGTGTCACCCTTATTTGGCAAGGGGTACCATCTTTATGTGGACAATTTTTACACAAGTGTGCCACTCTTCAGGCATTTGTTCCTAGAACAGATTGGCTGCTGTGGCACCGCGCGAACTAGTCGCGTGGGCTTCCCCCAACGGCTCGTTACCACCCGTCTTGCAAGGGGGGAGAGGGCTGCCTTGTGTAACGAAGAACTGCTTGCGGTGGAATGGAGAGACAAGCGTGACGTTTACATGCTCTCCTCCATTCACGCAGACACGACAATACAAATTGAGCGAGCAACCCGTGTCATTGAAAAGCCCCTCTGTGTCCACGACTATAATTTGCTCATGGGAGGGGTGGACTTCAATGACCAGATGTTGTCTCCGTATTTAGTTTCCCGACGTACCAGACGCTGGTATAAGAAGGTGTCTGTATATTTAATTCAATTGGTTCTGTACAATAGTTTTGTTCTCTACAGTAAGGCTGGGAGAACACGATCCTTCCTCAAATTTCAGGAAGAGATCATCGAGAACCTCCTGTATCCAGAAGGTTCCGTGGCCCCATCCACCAGTGTAGTTAGCCGTCTACACGAGCGACATTTCCCCAGTGTCGTTCCTGGTACCTCAACCCAACCGTCACCCCGAAAAAGATGTTGTGTCTGTAGCAGGAGTGGAATAAGGCGTGACATCCGCTATTTCTGTCCTGACTGTCCTGACCACCCTGCCCTATGCTTTGGAGAGTGTTTCCGGAAGTACCACACACAGGTACACTTAGCATAGGGATTGCATCTCACAGGATAGGCACACAGGGCTATTAGGGCCCTTACACTCACAGCTACTGCAAACCTCTCCTTTCACCTGGGATAAAGTGCATAATGTACTTCGCCACATCTTTGGGCGATTTGCACATTGTCCCATGGGGAAGGAGAGGTTTGTCCTATAAAAGGTGAAAAAAAAAAAAAAAAAAAAAAAAAAAAAAAAGAGAAGCAAAAAAGTTCAGTTCAAAAAAAAGTTTATATGTTCTGTTCAAAAGTTATTATAAAGTTAATAAAATTTATTGCGTTGCGGCCTGGTTTTTTTTTTTTTTTTTTTTTTTTTTAACCTTCCAGGTGGACCAACCGATCGACCAGCTGCAGCACTGATTGGCATTCTGACAGAAGCATTGCGCTGCTGTCAGATTACACACAAGTCGGTGTATGCGGCGCTGCAAGACGAGATTTCTCCTCTGCAGTAAAAGATACGTTTGCCGAGGCATATGAGCTGAGGAGGTGGCGGTGTTCATATGCTTTGGCAAACACTTTGTATATATAAAAAAAATAAAAAATCCCGGCAATGATTTATTCATCCACATCGATTGATGTGAATGGATAAATCTGGTTTGCCAGGGCATACGAGCTAAGTGGGTATGGATGTTGGGCGGAGCTCCTATGTCCTGGCAGACGCCTTTCCCCTCCTTTTTTTTTTTTTGGCAGAGATTTTTTCATCCACATTGATCGATGCGAATGAAGAAATCTGTGCCGTTCATTTTTTTCTTTCAGCCCAGAGGCTGAACGGAAAAAAAATATCTCATTACCCGTATGCTCAATATAAGGAGAATAGCAGAAACTCCTAATGCTGGCCATACATGTAATGATTGCGGAGACCCTCAAATGCCAGGGCAGTACAAACACCCCACAAATAACACCATTTTGGAAAGAAGACACCCCAAGGTATTCGCTGAGGGGCATATTGAGTCCATGAAAGATTGAAATTTTTGTCTCAAGTTAGCGGAAAGGGAGACTTTGTGATAAAAAAAACCAAAAAAATCAATTTCCGCTAACTTGTGCCAAAAAAATATATTCTAGGAACTCGCCATGCCCCTCACGGAATACCTTGGGGTATCTTCTTTCCAAAATGGGTTCACTTGTGGGGTATTTATACTACCCTGGTATTTTAGGGGCCCTAAATCGTGAGAAGTAGTTTGGAATCCAAATGCATAAAAAATGCCCTTTGAAATCCTAAAGGTACTCATTGGAATTTGGGCCCTTTTGTGCACCTAGGCTGCAAAAGTGTCACACATGTGGTATCGCCGTACTCAGGAGAAGTAGGGAAATGTACCTATATGTACATATACCCATACTGTGTGTGAGAAATATCTCTGTAAATGACAAATTCTTAATTTTTTTTATACAAAGTTGTCAATTTACAGAGATATTTCTCTCACCCAGCATGGGTATACGTAAAAATACTCCCCAAAACACATTGCGCTACTTCTCCTGAGTACGGCGATACCACATGTGTGACACTTTTTTGTAGCCTAGGTGCGTAAAGGGGCCAAAAGTCCAACGAGTACCTTTAGGCTTTACAGGTTTGCTCACAATTTAGCCCCGCCCAAAATGCCAGAACATCAAACACACCCCACAAATGACCCCATTTCGGAAAGAAGACACCCCATGGTATTCACTGAGGGGCATAGTGAGTCCGTGGGAGATTTTTTATATTTTTTGCCAGAAGTTAGCAGAAATGGAAACTTTATTATTTTTATTTTTTTTCTCAGAAAGTGTCATTTTCCGCTAACTTTTGAAAAAAAATTAAATCATACATGAACTCACCATGCCCCTCCGCGAATACTTTGGGGTGTCTTCTTTCTAAAATGGGGTCATTTGGGGGGTATTTATACTATCCTGGCATTCTAGCACCTCAAGAAACATGATAGGTGCTCAGAAAGTCAGAGCTGCTTCAAAATGCGGAAATTCGCATTTTTGTACCATAGTTTGTAAATGCTATAACTTTTGCGCAAACCAATAAATATACACTTATTGGATTTTTTTTTTATCAAAGACATGTAGCACAATAAATTCTGACACAAACTATAGAATAGAAATGTAATTATATTTGAACTATTTAACCAGAGAAAGTTAAAAATACACTTTGAGAAAATTGCGGCCTATTTTGATTAATATCGGAAAAACAAAAAATCTTAGCAGCAATCAAATACCACCAAAAGAAAGCTGTATTTGTGAGAAGAAAAGGAAGTAAAATTCATTTGGGTGATAAGTTGTATGACCGAGCAATAAACCGTGAAAGTAGTGTAGTGCAGAATTGTAAAAAGTGGTCTGGTCATTAAGGGGGTTTAAGCTAGGGGGGTTGAGGTGGTTAAGGACCAGTTCAGGTCTGAAGTCACTTTGTGGGGACAACATAGTGGATACCCCCATAAATGACCCCATTGTAGAAACTACACCCCTCAAGTTACTTAAAACCGATTTTACAAACTTTGTTAACCTTTTAGGCGTTCCACAAGAATTAAAGAAAAATGGAGATCAAATTTTTTTATTTCACTTTTTGGGCAGATTTTCCATTTTAATCCAATTTTTTCTTTAACACATCGATGGTTAACAGCCAATCAAAACTCAATATTTATTACCCAGATTCTGCGGTTTACAGAAACACCCAACATGGGGTCATAATCTGCTGTATGAGCACACGGCAGGGTGCAGAAGAAATGGAACGCCACATGGTTTTTAGATGCCATGTCCCATTTGAACCCTTCCTGATGCACCCTTACAGTAGAAAATCCCAAGAAGTGACCCCATTTTGGAAACTAGGGGATAAGGTGCCAGTTTTATTGGTACTATTTTTGGGTACATATGATTTTTTTGATCATTCATTTTAACACTTTTTTGGGGCAAGGTGACCAAAAAATTGGTTGTTTTTAGCACAGTTTTTATTTATTTATTTATTTATTCTTACAGCGTTCACCTGAGGGGTTCGGTCAAGTGACATTTTTATAGAGCAGATCGTTACGGACGTGGTGATACCGAATATGTATACTTTTTCTTATTTATTTAAGTTTTACACAATAATAGCATTTTTGAAATCAAAAAAATTATGTTTTAATGTGTCCATGTCCATAGTTTTATTTTATTTTTTGAGCGATTTTTTTTATGATGGGGCTCATTTTTTGCGGAATGAGGTGACTGTTTTATTGGTACCATTTTGTGGGACATACCGTACGCCTTTTTGATCACTTGGTGTTGCACTTTTTGTGATGTAAGGTGACAAAAATAGCTTTTTTTGACACAGTTTTTTTTTATGGTGTTTATTGGACTGGGTTAATCATGTGATATATTTATAGAGCTAACCGTCATGGACGCGGCAATACCAAATATGTCTATTTTATTATTCTTTTTTTCTATTTAAATTTTTTTATTTTTTTTTCCTTACTTTTTTAAAATTGTTTTTATTTTACACTTTTCGGCCCCCATAAGGTCATACAAGACTTCTGGGGGACATTTAACTTCACTTTTTTTTTCCACTGTTGATTTCTCCTGTAACTGGGGCTGACATAGTGGTAATACCCCCCCAGAGAGGCTGTACAGCACTATACTGTGCTGTACAGCCTCAGTGCAGGGAAGATCGAGGTCTCTGAAAGACCTTACAGCTCCTGCACTCTCCCGGCCCCAGCGATTACATGACCGCTGTGTATGAGCGCTGTGTATACAGCAATCTAGAAGGCAGGGACACCTGGGCACTGTATCTGCCTTCTCTAAGGGTTGCCCTGCTGTCACTGACAGCGGGCAACCCGATCTGCAGCTGCACGATTAGCATGCAGCTGCGATATCTGAATATATGTTCCAGAACGTCCATTCAGAGATATAGAACCACCTCACGGACGTTTTTAGTCTATTGGCGGACGGGAGGTGGTTAACGTTATGCCTTTTGGAGATCATTTCATCTTCAACTTGCTTAACTGTTTACAGTAACCGTAATTGTGACCAGGGATGTCCAAACTTTGCATGCCACTGTTTGTTGGGCTTTATTTTTGTAACATTTATATTAAGTTTTTCCTTTTTTATTGTTGTACAGGTCAAACTGTGCAAAAATAGAAAAGATAGTTTCCCACGTTTTGTTGCTTCTGGTAGTTTATTGATTCTTTAGGGTATGTTCACACATGATGGATTAACTGTTGTGGTTTTTTTTGTGCTCCAAATCCTCAGAAATTGTTTACATGTGTGGATAATCTGCAGTGTAAATTCACCTGCGGTGAATAACCCTTGCAATGCGATATCCACAACCATTTCCGCAAGAAAAATGCACGTAATTTACATCCTGTGTGGACGTACCATTAGGACTCCTTACACACACAGATTTATTCCTGGCATTTTTTTGGCTGAAAACAAAGCCTCAAAAATGGGTGATTTGATTGGTATTTTAAGGCATTTTTGTCCATATAGTGTGTTTTAGCTCCTGACATTTTTAATATGTCTGGTGTTATTTTGAAGGGGAAGTATTTTATTCCTTGTAATGTCTCAACTAGGAATGAGTGAATCGACTTTGTTCCAATACTGTAAGGAGCAGGAGCTCCATACAGTATTAGAATGTATTGGCTCTGATGACCCGAGGTTATAACTTTGCGATGTCTTGCAAGACTTCGCGTAATAACTTCATAAATTAATTTGTACTGTAAAACACAATTTCTTGAACTCTGGTTCGGTTCCAAGTGGTACCTTGGAAGTAATCACTTCGGCTCATCGGAGCCAATACATTCTAATACTGTAGTCTATTCGCTCCTCCCTAGTCACAGCCTCTGAAGATTTATTTGGGAAAAACACATCATAAGAGAGAACCAAAACACACTGCGCATGCATTTTCTAGGCAAAAAAATAGCCATGGCAAAAAAACGCCAGTTTTTCTTTTGTTTAATATTCCCCCATAGACTGCATCTGGAACTGGTGTTAAATGCAGCAAAAAGAAAAACAAGACAAAACACAGAGCCCAGTTAAACATGCCAATATAGCCCTATGTCTGACATCAGTCATAGTGTGGTTTCACACATGGCCTTTATTGGGGAAAAAAAAACAATGGCAAATATAAAGGAACAGCATATATTTTTCTTTCCTAGTGGCTCCACTTCTTTCAAAAAAATGTGTGAAACTACCCTTAAAATAACTTCCTTCCATTGCTGTCATTTTGATATGTCATCCATCAACCCTTTGTCAATGAAAGCCATGAATGCAGTAGTTCTTGTCCCTACATACTCTAGGGCTACCTGCACACATGAATGTATTTGATGCAGATTTTGGTGTGGATTTCCGCATCAAAATCTACACGCGTTAAATGTGGATTATTTTTTTTTCGGATCTGCACCAGATTTCACCTTTTGCGCTGCAAACAATGAAATCTTAAATGAAATTCTGCACAAATAATTGACATGCTGTGGATTTCAAAATCTGCTCCCGCAGTTTAGTTTCCGTAGGGTAATTTTCTGCACCATGTAGATGGATGGTATTGTATTACACTGTGGCTTTGCCTCCCAAAGGTATTCTCACACACCTTTTAGTGCTGACAGTGTCGATAAGGGAATGGTAGTAGAAACGGCACACTGCTGAGTTCTAAGAAGAAATGCTCAAGCTTTTTTTTATTTTATAAGGAATACAGACATTTACTAAAACAGACATGTCAGGAGAGCTGAAGATCCTCTTTTAGAAAATGATTTTAAAATGTAAGTGTTTATTTAGGTAAGTGGATGCATTATATTTCTTTTTTTTCTTGTAGCCATGGCTTTAGGCTTTGACTGGGGAAAGTTCATTACAGAAGGCGATTACCAAGCTGCTCCTGTCAGCTGCTTCAGACATGTGAGTTACCGGTGACATTGTCCTATGTCTCTTCTGTTGTTTGCTGTAAAGTTACATAGTACGGTTGAAGGCCTACAGTGGTGCTTGAAAGTTTGTGAAATTTGACCTACAGCTACATCAGATTTTCACACAAGTCTTAAAAAGGGTACCGTACGGCCACGCAGTCAGGTTTCTCCGTGCAGTTTTGGAAACCAAAACCAGGAGTGAATTAAAAAAAGAGGAGAAGTTGTATCTGTCCTTTATACTTTCTCTCCTTTTGTGATCCACTCATGATTTTGGCTTCCAAAACTGCATGCAGAAACCTGTCTCTCTGGTCGTACCATTAAAAAATCGGGATCTATCAAAGTCTGATATTTACAACACATATTTGTGGATGTGTGTGAAGAAAGGAGATTTCTGAGGACCTCAGAAGAAGAGTTGTTGATGCTCTTCATGCTGAAAAAAGGTTAGAACTAATTCACTGTTTATCAGAAGAATGCTAACATGGATTATTAAAGCCAGTCACCTTTATAATTATACATTAGAAACTCTGGGAAACAGCATTAAAAATAAAAAATGTATTTGTAACAGTCTCCTGTAAATATGTTTTGACTTCATAACATTAGGAGATTGGAGGACAGTGTATGATATAGGCAATGGAGATACTTTAATTTTGTTTTGTCAACCCCACATTGCCGACTGGCAATATTACCCAATATTAGTATGCAACCAAATAACTAAAAATTGGTTTACCAACTGTACTCGACTAGGTGTACAAGAATCTAATTGCGTGTCGCATCATCCAAGCATCCACACATAGGCATACATTTTTCTCGCTACCTACGGCATGCAACCAGGAATATTATAGTCTGTCTGCCTATATCATACAAGGTATACATTTGTGTAACTGCCTAAAACATGCAACCAGACATGTATATATCTAGAACGCTTTCAAATGGTGCAGATGCACTTGCTTTGGAAACAGTGCTCTTAAAACATTTTTCTCTTGCGACTCCCCAACGGCACTGATAAGAGGATGATCCCGCCTCCCGAGGACAGGAAACAATACAGAGACCTAATAAAAAGATACCTTTTCCCCCGTGCTCCAGTTATTGTTTCCTGTCCCTCAGGACACGCAGATAACCCTCCAGTGTTGGCATCGTCAGGAGAACACTCAGCCAGGATCTTCCCCTTCTAAGGGAGGGCTGAGCAGGCAACGGAGGCTCCAGATGGGGTGTGGACCCCTTCTCCGTTCCTATGCGTAACTCCTCACACTGAGGCAGCCCGGGCATGTGCTATTGCACAAGGGATCGCGCCAAGTTACTCAAGTTTTTTAAAGGCAGGGCATTCTTAAAGGACACATTTCTTCTCTAACCTTATTTATATATATATAACAGACGATACTTAACCTTTCCGATCAACATATCTTCAGTCTAGAAAGCAGAACTATTTCAACAGAGATATATTTCTAACACCTTCATTTTCATATTCTTAGTGCTAGCCACAGATCTATTGGCACACACTAGGTACAATGCTTATTTATTAACTGACACAGTCCCTGATGTACACACTTGCCTTTACTTCTCTAATCTCTAATGTTCTGGCCACAGGTCTTTCCTTCTTGGACACACACACACACATAGCATTTCTGAACACTTTGTAGACACTTTGGCGCTTTCTCTCTTTCTGGTGCCATAAATTAACTTCTTGACACTGCTGTTTTCCAACTCGTCAGAACCCCCGTAAACATCACAGGAGTTCTGATGTCCACAGTCTGCAAGCTCTTACTTCAGAGTCTTACAGATTTTCATTTGAATCTGCTCAGTTCTACAACTTTCAAAAGACCCTTGCTAGATTCTAACAAGCCTACTACAGTTCCACTCACAGCTCATAGCAGATTTGCACAACACGTGCAACCCTAATAACCCACTCGTAGATTATTAATTCCCACGAATGCCCGGGTTCCCATTCAGATTGGCAGGTCCAAGATACCCTATCTCTATCTAACACCCTATCAACGATAGGCATATCCATTTGCTCAAATCCCACTCTTCTGACATCAAGTGTAATGTAACGTGAATTCAAAAGATTTGAGAATGAATAAACTTACGCAGGCTTAGGGAATAAGTATATTTACTAAGTATGATTAAATATACGATAACACAAACAAATCACATACAAAATAATAAAAAGTAAATAAACATAACTAGCCTAAATGGGGTGGAGACTCCTATCATGCTATAACCCATAGCTGTCCACTACGTTATAACACATGACCGACACCTCACAGTGTACAAGAGATAGGGCAAGTCATATCTACATCCTACCTAGGATGAAGTCTTCAAAGGAGTCTCCTGAGGGAATGTGTGTCAAACTAAGTCTTTAAATGGTCCCTCAGTCTGGTTCAGTTGACTACACAATCATGGGGATGACTGCTGACTTGACTTAAAGTCGGAATGCTGTATCAAAGTATATAAATGGAAAATGTGTGGTAGAAAAAGGTGCACAAGCAACAGGGATGACCGCAGCCTTAAAATGATTGTCAAGAAAATCATTTGGGTGAGATTCACGAGGTGTGAACTGCAGCTAAAGTCAGTGCTTCAAGAGCCACCACACACACAGATGTATCCAGGACATGGACTACAACTGTCGCATTATTGTGTCAAGCCACTCATGACCCAGAGACAACGCCAGAAGTGTCTTACCTGTGCTAAGGAGAAAAAGGACTGTATCTTTGCTCTGTGGTCCAAAGTCTTGTTTTCAAATTAAATTAAATGTTCTACCCAGCTGAGTTAGAGAATCATTACAGATCACGTGTGCCTCAGTCTTTGTATTTCTGAAGTGTTTAATGTGGTTATAGCACCATCTAGCGTTGTTAAGTTGTATTACACTTTGTTTTTCCTGTTACAAAGACTACTACATTGTGGGTAGTGCACTGCATTGTGGGAGTGCAAAGCAATCTGCGAAAGAGAAGTCTCCAGGACACATCAGCAGAGCTGTCCTTTTGCATATCTCCTTCTTAAAATACACCATCCTTGTAAAAGCATATCTGTTTTACCAAACAATCCTGTTTTGCCAATCAACAATCCTGTTTTACCAATAAACAAGTTAGGCTACTTTCACACTGGCGTTTTGGTTTCCGTTTGTGAGATCCATTCAGGGATCTCACAAGCGGTCCAAAATTGATCAGTTTTGCCCTTAATGCATTCTGAATGGATAAAGATCCGCTCAGAATGCATCAGTTTGGTTCAGTTTGGCTCCGTTCTGCCTCCATTCAGCTTTGTTCGTCCTGACACACAATGTAAGTCAATGGGGACGGATCCGTTTTCACTGACACAATCTGGCACAATAGAAAACGGATCCGTCCCCCATTGAGTTTCAATGGTGTTCAAGACGGATCCGTTTTAGCTATGTTAAAGATAATACAAACATGAGTATGAAAGTAGCCTTAGACTACATAGAACAGCCCTATTATTTGGAAGACAGGAATGGTTTATGCTGAATGTCAGACTGCACGCTGTGTGAACGTGTATAAAGACAGAACAGTAAAACAGATGCTAGTCAACAGCGAGTGGATTTTACTATACGGAGCCACCATCACACACACTGTCCTGCGTACAAGATTGCAGCGGTTGCCATACAGTCACAAGAAGTGAGAGTGAAGCCCCCAGCAAGTGCAGCACGAACCAGACCACGCTGAAGTCCGTTTCTACATAAACTGAGTCCGCACAGAGACTGTAAGCAGCCAGCAAAAAGCACACAATGTCCGCTAGTCAGACATAATCATACAGGACCAGGTCACGAGCAAGCTGCTCTAGCAAGTCCTCAATAAAAGAAAAGGCTGCTGTCTCCTGTAGTGATGGCCAGTTCGCAGTGTTCGCCGACGAAAAAATGAGATCTGCCATCTTTATTCCCAAGTCCGGTGATGCAGAGGTAAGTCCTTACCTGTGCCTGCGCCGCGAGCCGCTCTGAAGCACATGCGGTCACCGGGAGCAGGCAGTTCTGAGAACAGCCTTCAAGAGAGAGCATGCCTGCAAGCATCAAAGGAGTAAGAGAGAACGTTACTGGAAGAAGAGAGAGCATGCCTGCAAGCGTAACTGGAAAAACTCGCCACAGAGAAAGAAGCGGCAGCCGCAGTGACCAAAGCAGAGTTCCTAGAAGCCTTGGAGTTCCCTGAGAAACATAGCCAAGTACTTGGGCCAGACCTAGATAAACAAGATCCAACACAGCGTGTCTCAGAATATGTCCATCAGCATCCAGAAGATCTTTATACAAAAGGTGGTCGCGCTGCCAGGTATACGTCTCAATTCACAAGCTCAAGAGAAGCGGCAATCTTCTTTGACAGGTGTGCTGGTTGTGTCAAAGAAGATTGACGCTTCTCTTGAGCGACCACCTTTGTATAAAGACTGATTCATTTTGATTTTACCTGCATCACACGGAGGTCAGCAAATCCGATTTGACATCAAGAAACGCAGTGGTGAACTCTTTATTTTGGTTTATTTAAATTTTTTTTAATTTTTTTTAAGAATCTAGAAGATGACTATGATCCAGTATATCAGCCAGCTTATGCAGTGTTTCAAAGATCCTACCTTGAATCACAGTACCTCAAACAGGACGGTATGCGAGAAATCGATGCCAGCCACAACTACCGCCCTACAGAACAGAAGCTACAACCTTTGCTTCAACTTAAAGGGACAACCTTTGCGTCAGAACAGTATTATACAGACTTCCCTAAGCTAGAAACCCCTAAAAGGTATGGCGATACACCACACATGCAGCATAACAACAGCACACCGGGTAGTATTGGCGCTAACCAGGCCGCCATAGACTTTGCTAAGTTCTTTGCTAAACGGGAGCTGGTTACCAAAGGACTTATAAAGTTCACCGATCGCACCGAGAACTACAGGGCATGGCAAGCCTCCTTCTAGAACGCCATAAGGGACTTAGATCTTTCCTGTAGTGAGGAGGTATATCTATTGGTAAAGTGGCTTGGAAGCGAGTCTGCTGAACATGCCAAAATAATCTGAGACATTAACATAAACTATCCGGGCAAAGGCCTAAAGATGGTGTGGGAAAGACTTGATGAGTGTTATTGGTCAATAGAAGCTATAGAAAATGATTTATATAAGAGTATTGATAACTTTCCCAGAATAGTAGGTAGGGGTTACCAGAAACTCAGGGAACTCAGTGACTTGTTGATAGAGGTACAGGTTTCCCAGGCAGAAGGAAATTTGCCAGGGCTAGCATTCCTGGACACCGCAAGAGGTGTCAATCCGATTGTCCAAAAACTCCCTTATAATCTACAGGAGAAGTGGATCATGCATTGTTCCCATTATAAGCAGGTTCACCCCTTCATAGTGTTTGTAGACTTTGTTACTCAACAGGCGAGGATTAGAAATGATCCCAGTTTTGACTTTACATTGTCATGTCCCACTATCCCTGGTGTGAAACCTCATAAAACACCAGTGGCAGTCCACAAAACTAACGTTGCCTCCACAGGTTCTCCTTACAGACCGTTTAAGTCTTCTCAAGAAGAGAACAAACTCAAAGATCTTACCAAAGAATGCCCCCTGCACAAGAAACCACATCCTCTACTAAAATGCAGAGCCTTCAGGGAGAAGTCTTTAGAGGACCACAAAGAATTCCTCAAAGAAAACCGCATCTGCTTCAGGTGCTGCGCTACAACATCGCACTTCGCCAGGAACTGTAAGGTCAGTGTGACATGCACAGAATGCGGTATCACAAAACACAACACGGTTTTACACCCTGGGCCACCCTCTCAGGTATCGCCCCAAGTAGAGTAACATGACAGTAAGCAGATAGACACCGACATAGACACCGCAGTAGTCACTTCTCACTGTACAGATATCTGTAAAGGACTTGCAGGAGGGAAGTCCTGCTCAAAAATCTGCCTTGTCAAAGTTTATCTGGTCGGCCACCGAGATAAAGCAATCAAGGTATATGCAATCTTAGATGATCAAGGCAACAGGTATTTAGCTGAATCCACCTTCTTCGACACCTTCTACATCGTAGGGCCCAATTCTCTCTACTCTGTCTTAGAGGACATGTGCTGGTACCGTTGAGACGGTGGGGAGGAAGGCGACTGGATACAAGGGTAGATCTATGGATAGAGTCCATAGATGGTCAGACCTGCTAATCCTTGCCAACCATACTGGAGTGCAACCACATTCCTGACGACCGTTCTGAGATACCAACACCAGAGGTAACGGCATACCACCAGATCTAGAGGACAGATTATTGGCCCCCAAAACGCTCCATCCGCCCAGAGACGTGACCTAGGATGGGTCATCATTGGAGACATCTGTCTAGGAGGAGCACACAAGCCGACCTCAGTCAACAGTATGCTCACCAACACACTTGAAAATAGACGTCCTTCCTTATTCCAGCCATGTCAGAGCAGTTTTCTGATAAAAGAATTGCCACTCAGTGCTCCTGTGCCTTGTCCTTTCGCAGATACCTCTTGTGAACACCACGCCTGCGATGGTGAGCAAGATCACTTACGGTGCATAGTTTTGCACAGGACAACAGGACAAGAGAAGACAACAGGGTCGCAATGTGTATAGAAGAAAGGCTGTTCTTGGAGATCATGGATCAAGGAATAGTAAAAGACAAGTCAAAAAGCTGGGTTGCACCTTTACCATTTAAACCCAGGAGACAGCGCTTACCTAACAACAAAGAACTTGTCTACAGTTGATTCATCTCCCTCAAGCACAAACTTCAGAGGACACCAGAGACGAACGTTTTTTTTTTTTTACCTTCATGGAAAGAATATTCCAGAACAACCATGCAGAAATGGCACCCGTGCTCCAAGACTCCGAGGAGTGTTTGTACTTAACCATATTTGGCGTGTATCATCTTAAAAAACGAGGGCAGATACGAGTAGTATTCGAACCGAGAGCCAGGTGCGAGGGCGTCTCGCTAAAGCTGCTTTCACACTTGCGGCAGTGTGATACGGCAATCAGTTCCGTCGTCGGAACTGCCTACCGGATCCGCCGATCTAGATGTGACTGAAAGCATTTATGAGACTGATCCGGATCCGTCTCACAAATGCAATGCAAGAACGGATCCGTCTCTCCGCTTGTCATGCGGACAGACGGATCCGTCTTGTATCTTTTTTCAAATTTTTACCGGTCTGCGCATGCGCAGGCCGATAGGACGGATCCGGTATTCCGGTATTTTGAATCCGGCATTCAGGCAAGTCTTCAGTTTTTTCGCCGGAGATAAAACCGTAGCATGCTACGGTTTTAACTTTTGCCTGATCAGTCAAAATGACTGAACTGAAGACATCCTGATGCATCCTGAACGGATTACTCTCCATTCAGAATGCATGGGGATATGCCTGATCAGTTCTTTTCCGGTATAAGGCCCCTGTGACAGAACTCTATGCCGGAAAAGAAAAACGCTAGTGTGAAAGTACCCTAAATGATGTCTTACTGTCTGGTCCAGACCTCAACAACAGACTTCTGGAGGTACTTCTCCGCTTCCGCAGAGACTCCGTAGCATTTATGGCTGACATACAACAGATGTTCCACTGCTTCCTCGTCAAGGAAGAACACAGAAACTACTTGAGGTTCTTCTGGTACCGCAACAACGACCCCAATAAAGACATTGTAGAGTACTGAATGAGAGTGCACATGTTTGAAAACAGTCCTTCCCCTGCAGTCACTATCTACAGTCTCAGACATTCAGCCCGAGAGGGTGAAGCAAAGTATGTGTCAGATGTCAGATCCTTTGTGGAAAAAGATTTCTACGTGGACGACTGCTTGAAATCCACACCTACGAACGAGACTGCAATCAGTCTCCTGAAAAGGGCTCAAGAAATGCTCGCTCTATCTAATTTGAGGTTGCACAAAATTGCCTCCAACAGCCGTGAGTTAATGGAGGCCTTCTCACCCCAAGACCATTCAAGTGATCTAAAAGACTTGGATCTTAGCACCGACTGCCTTCCCATGCAGCGGAGCCTGGGTTTGCTCTGGGATTTAACCTCTTAAGGACATAGGGCGTACAGGTACGCCCTTGTGCCCTGGTACTTAAGGACACAGGGCGTACATGTACGCCCTGTGTATTTTCGATCACTGCCGTGCGGCTGGCAGTGATCGGAACCCGGTGCCTGCTCAAATCATTGAGCAGGCACCTAGGCTAAATGCGCGGGGGGGGTCCCGTGACCCCCCCATGTCGGCGATCGCGGCAAACCGCAGGTCAATTCAGACCTGCGGTTTGCTGCGATTTCTGAAGTTTCTGGTCCCCGCGGTCCCTGACCGCGGGGATCAGAAACTTTATATGCCTAAAAAAAAAGTTTTATTCACCCCCCCCTGCACCCCCGAATGATTTTTATGGTGGCGGGAGGTGCAGGGGGAGGGTTGCGGGCGGTGCGGGAGGCGGGCGGTGCGGCAGGCGGGATCGCGATCCCCCGCCCGCCTCCCCTTGTATAATCGTTGGTGTCTAGTGGGGATACCAGGGTGCCAGCACATTGCTGGCACCCTGGTATAAACGGCTGACATCTGCGATGCGATGTCAGCCGTTTAACCCTTTCCATACAGCGGTCCGTACGGACCGCTGTATGGAAAAGGTTAACAGCGCAGGGAGCTCCCTCCCTCTCCCATCGGGGGGCTGCTGTGCCTTTGCAGCCCCCCGATGGGGAGGGAGAGAGCCCCCAGAGAGCCCCCCGAGAGATCCCCTCCTTACCCTTCCCCGTCTGCGAAGTTCTGAGCAGTACTGAGCAGACGGGGAAGGTTCCCATGGCAACAGGACGCCTCTCAGGCGTCCTGCTGTCCATGGTGCTGAACAGATCTGTGCTGAAAGGCATAGATCTGTTCAGTGTAAGTAAAATACAGTACAGAACAATATATATTGTACTGTACTGTTTTATACAGACATCAGACCCACTGGATCTTCAAGAACCAAGTGGGTCTGGGTCAAAAAAAAGTGAATAAAAGTGAAAAAAAAGTAAAAATCAAAAAACACATTTATCACTGATAAAAAATGAAAAAAATAAAATTCCCTACACATGTTTGGTATCGCCGCGTCCGTAACGACCTGATCTATAAAACGGTCATGTTACTTTACCCGAACGGTGAACACCATAAAAATAAAAAATAAAAAACTATGATGAAATTGAAATTTTGCCCACCTTACTTCCCAAAAAAGGTAATAAAAGTGATCAAAAAAGTCGCATGTACGCCAAAATTGTAACAATCAAACCGTCATCTCATCCCGCAAAAATCATACCCTACCCAAGATAATCGCCCAAAAACTGAAAAAACTATGGCTCTTAGACTATGGAAACACTAAAACATGATTTTTTTTGTTTCAAAAATGAAATCATTGTGTAAAACTTACATAAATAAAAAAAAAGTATACATATTAGGTATCGCCGCGTCCGTATCGCCCGGCTCTATAAAAATATCACATGATCTAACCCCTCAGATGACCACCGTAAAAAATAAAAATAAAAACGGTGTAAAAAAAGCCATTTTTTGTCATCTTACGTCACAAAAAGTGTAATAGCAAGCAATCAAAAAGTCATATGCACCCCAAAATAGATGCCAATCAAACCGTCATCTCATCCCGCAAAAAATGAGACCCTACTTAAGATAATCGCCCAAAAACTGAAAAAACTATGGCTCTTAGACTATGGAGACACTAAAACATTTTTTTGGTTTTAAAAATGAAATCATTGTGTAAAACTTACATAAATAAAAAAAATTGTATACATATTAGGTATCTCCGCGTCCGTGACAACCTGCTCTATAAAATTACCACATGATCTAACCTGTCAGATGAATGTTGTAAATAACAAAAAAAAAAACGGTGCCAAAAAAGCTATTTCTTGTTACCTTGCCGCACAAAAAGTGTAATATAGAGCAACCAAAAATCATATGTACCCTAAACTAGTACCAACAAAACTGCCACCCTATCCCGTAGTTTCTAAAATGGGGTCACTTTTTCGGAGTTTCTACTCTAGGGGTGCATCAGGGGGGCTTCAAATGGGACATGGTGTCAAAAAAACCAGTCCAGCAAAATATGCCTTCCAAAAACCATATGGTGTTCCTTTCCTTCTGCGCCCTGCCATGTGCCCGCACAGCTGTTTACGACCACATATGGGGTGTTTCTGTAAACTACAGAATTAGGGCCATAAATAATGAGTTTTGTTTGGCTGTTAACCCTTGCTTTGTAACTGGAAAAAAAATATTAAAATGGAAAATCTGCCAAAAAAGTGAAATTTTGAAATTGTATCTCTTATTTTCCATTAAATCTTGTGCAACACCTAAAGGGTTAACAAAGTTTGTAAAATCAGTTTTGAATACCTTGAGGGGTGTAGTTTCTTAGATGGGGTCACTTTTATGGAGTTTATAATCTAGGGGTGCATCAGGGGGGCTTCAAATGGGACATGGTGCCAAAAAAACAGTCCAGCAAAATCAGCCCTCCAAAAACCAAACGGCGCACCTTTCACTCTACGCCCCGCTGTGTGCCCGTACAGTAGTTTACGGCCACATATGGGGTGTTTCTGTAAACAGCAGAGTCAGGGCAATAAAGATACAGTCTTGTTTGGCTGTTAACCCTTGCTTTGTTAGTGGAAAAAATGGGTTAAAATGGAAAATTAGGCAAAAAAATGAAATTCTCAAATTTCATCGCCATTTGCCAATAACTCTTGTGCAACACCTAAAGGGTTAACGACGTATGTAAAATCAGTTTTGAATACCTTGAGGGGTGTAGTTTCTTAGATGGGGTCACTTTTAGGGAGTTTCTCCTCTAGGGGTGCATCAGGGGGCTTCAAATGGGACATGGTGTAAATAAACCAGTCCATAAAAATCAGCCTTCCAAAAACCAAACGGCGCACCTTTCACTCTACGCCCCGCTGTGTGGCCGTACAGTAGTTTACGGCCACATATTGGGTGTTTCTGTAAATGACAGAGTCAGGGCAATAAAGATACAGTCTTGTTTGGCTGTTAGGAGTATATGTTAACCCTTGGTTTGTTAGTGGAAAAAATGGGTTAAAATGAAAAATTAGACAAAAAAATGAAATTCTCAAATTTCCTCCCTATTTGCCAATAACTCTTGTGCAACACCTAAAGGGTTAACAACGTATGCAAAAATTTTTGAATACCTTGAGGGGTGTAGTTTCTTAGATGGGGTCATTTTTGGGTGGTTTCTATAATGTAAGCCTCGCAAAGTGACTTGAGACCTGAACTGGTCCCTAGAAATTGAGTTTTTGTAAATTTCGGAAAAATTTCAAGATTTGCTTCTAAACTTCTAAGCCTTATAACATCCCCAAAAAATAAAATATCATTCCCAAAACAATTCAAACATGAAGTAGACATATGGGGAATGTAAAGTCATCACAATTTTTGGGGGTATTACTATGTATTACAGAAGTAGAGAAACTGAAACTTTGAAATTTGCAAATTTTTTTCAAATTTTTGTTAAATTAGGTATTTTTTGGTGCAAAAAAAATTTTTTTTTTACTCCATTTTACCAGTGTCATGAAGTACAATATGTGACGAAAAAACAATCTCAGAACGGCCTGGATAAGTCAAACCGTTTTAAAATTATCAGCACTTAAAGGGACTCTGGTCAGATTTTCAAAAAATGGCCTGGTCCTAAGGTGTAAAAAGGCTGTGTCCTTAAGGGGTTAAAGGCCGACACATTCACCTTCCAAATCATCAAGGAAGAAAAGCCCTTCACACGCAGAGGAGTTCTGTCTACCATAAACAGCTTATATGATCCTCTGGGATTCGTAGCGCTTGTTACCATCCAAGGTAAAATGATGTTAGGAGACTTCCCACAGAGAAAAATAACTTTTGGACAGGTTGGAAGAAGTCTCTTGAAGCTTTGTCCAGCCTTCATGTGGCGCGACTGTATGCTTCCGTGCCATCAACTGAAGTAAAGATGCAAGGACTGTATATCTTTTGTGATGCTTCAGCCAAGGCGATTGCAGCCTTAGCATACCTAAAGACCATTGACATCCAAGAACGATGCCATATAGGGTTTGTCATTAGCCGGACCAAACTGGCGCCACTCTGCGAACACACGATACCCAGACTGGAGCTCTGCGCTGCTGTGCTTGCAGTGGAGTTAGCTGAACTTTTAACAACAGGAATGAACCTGGATATCGAGGAACTTGAGTTTTATAACGGACAGCAAGCTAGGATATATTTGAAATGAAACCAGACGCTTTTACGTCTGTGTCAGCAATCGGGTGCTAAGGATCAGGAGACCCAGTTGTCCTAAACAGTGGCACTACGTGGCTTTATCCGTCGCACCAAGCCACCTTAAAGACACAACATGGTTTACGGGTCCTGTATTCCTGTACAGTTCAACGTCTTGCAGTATCGGATCCGACACGTTTGAATTGGTAGACCCAGATGCCGATGAAGAGATCCGACCTGAAGTGTCTGTTCTACGTACAGTGACTTAGGACCACCAGCTCAAGTCCCATAGTTTCAACAGGTTCTCCGCCTGGATGTCACTTGTCCGTGCTATAGCCTGTCTAGTTCATATAGCTCAGTTTTACAAGTCGACATTACCTGTGAGCAAGAAGCCCTGCAAAGGTTGGCATCACTGCAAACACGCCTTTACCGCTGCTAATCTGGAAAAGTCCAAAAACATAATAATTCGCACTATACAACATGAATGTTATGCTAAGGAAATAGACTACCTCAGCAAAGCTCAAACAATCTCCAAGGATAGCGCTTTGAAGAAGTTTGATCCCATCATTTTTCCAAAATGGGTTGATAAGAATAGGAGGCCATCTTTAACCACCTCAGCTCCCCTAGCTTAAACCCCCTTAATGACCAGACCACTTTTTACAAATCTGCACTACACTACTTTTACGGTTTATTGCTCGGTCATACAACTTACCACCCAAATGAATTTTACCTCCTTTTCTTCTCACTAATAGAGCTTTCATTTGGTGGTATTTCATTGCTGCTGACATTTTAACTTTTTTTGTTATTAAGCGAAATTTACCGAAATTTTTGCAAAAAAATGACATTTTTCACTTTCAGTTGTAAAATTTTTCTAATAAAACTACATCTCTATATAAATTTTTCTCAAAATGTATTGTTCTACATGTCTTTGATAAAAAAAATTCAATAAGTGTATATTTATTGGTTTGCGCAAAAGTTATAGCGTTTTACAAACTATGGTACAAAAATGTGAATTTCCGCATTTTGAAGCAGCTCTGACTTTCTGAGCACCTGTCATGTTTCCTGAGGTTCTACAATGCCCAGACAGTAGAAACACCCCACAAATGACCCCATTTCGGAAAGTAGACACCCTAAGGTATTCGCTTATTTTTTGTCACAAGTTAGCGGAATATGGGGGACCTAAAGCGTGAGAAGAAGTCTGAAATCCAAATGCCTAAAAAATGCCCTGTGAAATCGTAAAGGTGCTCTTTAGAATTTGGGCCCCTTTGGGCACCTAGGCTGCAAAAAAGTGTCACACATGTGGTATCGCTGTACTCAGAAGAAGTAGGGCAATGTGTTTTGGGGTGTATTTTTACATATACCCATGCTGGGTGAGAGAAATATCTCTCTAAAAGTCAACTTTTCCCATTTTTTTTTTTTATACAAAGTTGTCATTTTAGAGAGATATTTCTCTCACCCAGTGTAGCGGAGTGCAATATTAGAATCCACGATCTCCGCTGGTATAACAGGTAAATCCACAGTCCACGCTGAACAGTAAGGCAATGTTCACAATCCTCCCAATAACCGGACGAAACACAGTCTGGGAGTCAACTGCCGGCTTTATTCACAAGCTTGTATATTTATACAGTTTTCCATACAATGGGTTTCTTTTCAGGTAGTTCAGGGGATTTCTCCCATCAGCCATTGTAATTCTCCCAACAGGCATTGCTGCACGAGAGGGACACTCCCACTAAAATGGACAGGCTGCTAGCATGCGAATTACCATAGCCCAATATACATAGCAAAACGCATATAGCATACAGCACAACCTACAGACAACCTTTCTTACATTATAGTCCAGAAGTGGCTAGGTTTGCCACAATGCTCCCCCAGAACCAAGCCGGCATACACAGTCTGATCCCATCGGATCGGCTTGGGGATGTCCGGGAGAGTACTCACAGATCACTTTTCAAGTTCAGTTTGTCTGGATAACCCGTCGGCGTTACCGTTTTGTTTCCCTGGGCGGTAGTGGATGGTAAAGTCAAACGGCTGCAGCGCCAAACTCCAGCGCAGCAGCCTGGCATTGTCTCCAGCCACACGGTTTAGCCACACCAACGGGTTGTGATCTGTGAGTAAGGAAAAAGGTTGCTCATACAAGTACGGCTGTAACTTTTTGAGGGCCCACACCACGGCCAGGCACTCCTTCTCAATGGCGGCGTAGCTTACTTCTCGTGGCAATAACTTTCGGCTCAAGTAAGTTCTCCGCCATCGGCTCCAACTTGGCTCAGCACTGCTCCCAATCCAAACATTGAAGCGTCTGTTTGAACAAGAAATCTTTTAGTTGGATCAGGAGCAGCAAGTACGGGAGCATTAGTTAGAGCAGTCTTTAGTTGTTGGAATGCCTGATCACACTCTGGGGCCCAGACAACCTGTCGAGGAAGATTCTTACGTGTCAAGTCAGTCAGGGGTTTGGCTAGGGCGCTATAATTGGGCACGAAATTTCTATAGTACCCTGCGGTACCCAGAAACGCTAGCACTTGGGTTTTTGTCCTAGGGGTGGGCCATTTAGCTACAGCTTCCACTTTAGCTGGTTCCGGTTTCTGTTGCCCGCTTCCCACCCGGTGGCCCAAGTACTGCACTTCGGCCATCCCTATATAACACTTGCTGGGTTTCAGTGTTAACCCTGCCTCTCCAATACGATCTAGGATGGCCCCTATGTGTTGTAGGTGCTCTGCCCAGGTCTGGCTGAATATAGCGATGTCATCTAAGTAGGCACAGGCGTATTCCTGGAATCCGTCCAGTAACCGATCGACCATCCGCTGAAAAGTTGCAGGAGCGTTTTTCATCCCGAATGGCATGACCCGAAATTGATACAGGCCAAACGGGGTGACAAACGCCGACTTGGGGATGGCATCCTCGGCTAGTGGAATCTGCCAGTATCCCTTACATAAATCTATGGTAGTGACATACTGGCCCCGTGCCATCTTATCCAGCAGCTCGTCTATCCGAGGCATCGGATAGGCATCAGACACCGTTTTGTCATTTAGCCTCCGGTAGTCGACACAGAAACGTGTCGTGCCGTCCTTCTTGGGTACCAGCACTACCGGCGATGCCCAGGGGCTATCGGAAGGTTCGATAACCCCTAGCTGCAACATCTCGTCAATTTCAGTTTTCATATGAAGGTAGCCCCTTTAGCTATAATCAGCTCTTGTACCTGGGCACGCTCCTGAGGGCTTAGCCGCTCCCCCAGCTGAACCCCCTTGGAGGGCTCTGTCTGTTCTTCCTGTTCTAATAGGTCAGGTAGGGGCAGATTCTCCTGATCCTCAGAGGCTGAGGCGCATATCGCCGCCACGTCCTCTATCCTCTCATGGTAGGGTTTGAGCATGTTTATATGGAGCATGCGTCTCTTCCCTACCCCTGAGCAGGGGCCAATCACATAGGTGGTGTCACATCTCTGTTCCACCACCTGGTATGGGCCTTGCCAGATGGCCTGCAGCTTGTCTGTGCGGACGGGTTTTAGAATCAAAACCTTCTGCCCCACTTGAAAGCTGCGGTCTCTGGCTCCCCTATCGTACCAGCGGCGCTGGCGTTGCTGGGCCGCCCAGAGGTTGGTGCGCACAGTCTGAGTCAGCGCCTCCAGACGGTCCCGGAACTCCAGTACGTAAGATACGATAGGGGTTCCATCTGGGCTACTCTCACCCTCCCAATGCTCCCTAATTAGGTCTAACGGCCCTCGTACCCTCCTTCCAAACAGTAATTCAAACGGAGAAAACCCTGTCGATTCTTGGGGTACCTCCCTGTATGCGAAGAGCAGGTGGGGTAAAAACCGCTCCCAGTCTTTGTGCGCTTCTCCAAACGTACGGAGCATTTGTTTCAGCGTCCCATTAAATCTTTCGCATAGCCCATTGGACTGGGGGTGGTAGGCCGAATTTATTATTGGCTTAATGCCACATATCCTCCACAGTTGTTGGGTGACCTCGGCAGTGAATTGGGTGCCCCTATCGGATATTATTTCTTGGGGAAACCCTACCCGGAAAAATATCTTCATTAAAGCCTCGGCCACAGTTTCAGCATGGATATTAGTGAGGGCTACGGCCTCAGGGTATCGTGTGGCATAGTCCACTACTGTTAAGATAAACCTTTTCCCAGAGGGACTGGGTTTGGGTAAGGGCCCCACTATGTCGACGGCCACCCTACTGAAAGGTTCTGAAATAATGGGGAGGGGACATAATTTAGCTTTGTGGCGGTCACCTCGCTTGCCTACTCGCTGGCATATATCACAGGATGTGCAGTACTGCCTCACATCTTTAGAAATCCCTGGCCAGAAAAATGCATGGGTTAACCTATATCTGGTACGGGTCATCCCTAGATGCCCAGACAAGGGAATATCGTGCGCAATCCTAAGTAGCTCTTGCCGATATTTCTGGGGAACCACTAACTGTTTGGTGGTCACTGGGACTGACCCTCCCCCTCCTCTTTCAGCAATCCGGTACAGTAGCCCCTTCTCCCACGTGTACCACTCCCCCTCTAACCCCGCCTGGTTGGTGTGTACTCTGTCCCTATATATCTGTAGCGTGGGGTCTGACTTTACCTCTGCCTCAAATGTAGTTGGGGTATCCCAGGACATACGGGTCGTGTGGGGGTCATGGTCTCTTACCTGAGCCTCAGAGTGTGCTAGTGGAGCCGTGATGCGAGTCTGCTGTCGGGTGGTCACTGGATGAGCTTCCTGGTGTGGAGCCTGGGGCACAAAAGCAGAGGTCATCTGGCCCAAGTCATTCCCCAGTACATCTGCTGGTAGATTTTGCATGAGGCCCACTTCCACAACCCCCTCTCCCACACCCCAATCCAAATGCACTTTAGCAGTGGGTAGTCGGTACACTGCTCCCCCTGCCACCCTTACGGCCACTGATCCGCCAGTTTGAGCGGAACCTGGAACCAGATGGGGTGCGATCAAGGCGAGCGTGGCTCCGGAATCTCTGAGCCCTTGTACTTCCTTCCCTTCCAGGGTCACCAGCTGGCGATGGTGCTGTCTGTTGTCGGTGGCTCGAACGGACATCACCTCGTGTAATACCCCTAGAAGTTCCTCTGCTTGCACACTCCACATCTCTTGGGCAGCTGGCTCCCGCTGATAATGGTGGGCAGCAGCCCTTGGTGCCGGATTCGGTCGAGCTTGGTTCCAGGCGGGTCTGCCTCGATTTTGGGTGCACTCACGGGCCATATGCCCCCACTGTTTGCAGGTGTGGCACTGGATATTGGCACGTCCATTATACCTGGAGGGTGGTGGTAGGTTCCCTGGGGACGGCCGAAAAGAAGATGCAGTGGGAGCGTGGGGGGGTGAAATGCTGGGTGACCCCGCGGGTCGCGGGTAACTCTTGGGGAGGGTTACCTGATGCCTTCTCGCATCAAAATGCTGATCGGCTAAGCGTGCCGCTTCTGTTAGGGTGAGAGGCTCCTGTCCCACACCCATTCTTGTGTCTCTGGAGACAAACCGTTGAAGAATTGCTCCAACAGCATTAACTGTCGCAATTCTTCCATAGTAGTGGCTTGGCTGGCTTGTATCCACCCTTGTGATGCTTGGTCCAGCTTGTGTGCCCACTCAGCATGAGAATCTTTCTCTGGTTTTCGCAGGTTTCTAAATTTCCGCCGGTATGCTTCTGGGGTAATGGCATACCTCTCTAATATCGCTCGCTTCACTTTTTCATAATCTTTGCTGTCCTCGCTGGGTACAGCGCGATATGCTTCTGCCGCCCGCCCTGCTAGCTTGCCTGCCAGCAAGGGGACCCATGCTGCCTGTTCTAAGTCATGTAAATCACACAGCCTTTCAAAATCCTGTAAAAACCCATCAATCTCATCCTTCTCCTCGCAAAATACTTTAAAGGCATGATAGGGAATTATGGGTTTTACCTGGCTGTAGAGTGACCCAGTCGGGGATTCCGCTCGGGACGGTGCATGCTGTGGGCTGTTTGCCATCACGTACTCCTGCACATTTGCCATTACCATTTGCATCATGGCCTCTGATATGTGCTGTGGCAGAAATTCCAGCCTGGTTCTCATTTCCCTCTGGTAGAGTGTCTCCTCCATGGCTGCTGGGGGTGTAGCGCTGCGGGCTCTGTCTCCCTCCCTCAGCTCGGCAATTAGTACGTCCTTGGGTTTGTTGCTGGCTACTTTACCCCTGGCTTCCAATAGCTCTTTCAATGTCTGCCGTTTCAAAGCAGCATAATCAATCTCCATTCACCTCGTTATTCGTTCCTTTGTTCCATACGAATTGCCCTTCACTTTCCTTGTTCGGTAGTTTCAATTTACCCGAACACCGCTTTTCGGCTGTAAGGTTGGATCCCGTCGCTTGCCACCAATTGCAGCGAAGTGCAATATTAGAATCCACGGTCTCCTCTGGTATAACAGGTAAATCCACAGTCCGCGCTGAACAGTAAGGCAATGTTCCCAATCCTCCCAATAACCGGACGAAACACAGTCTGGGAGTCAACTGCCGGCTTTATTCACAAGCTTGTATATTTATACAGTTTTCCATACAATGGGTTTCTTTTCAGGTAGTTCAGGGGATTTCTCCCATCAGCCATTGTAATTCTCCCAACAGGCATTGCTGCACGAGAGGGACACTCCCACTAAAATGGACGGGCTGCTAGCATGCGAATTACCATAGCCCAATATACATAGCAAAACGCATATAGCATACAGCACAACCTACAGACAACCTTTCTTACATTATAGTCCAGAAGTGGCTAGGTTTGCCACACCCAGCATATGGATATATGTAAAAAGACACCCCAAAACACATTGCCCAACTTCTCCTGAGTACGGCGATACCACATGTGTGACACTTTTTTGCAGCCTAGGTGCGCAAAGGGGCCCAAATTCTAAAGAGCACCTTTAGGATTTCACAGGGCATTTTTTACGCATTTGGATTCCAAATTACTTCTCACGCTTTAGGTCCCCTAAAATGCCAGGGCAGTATAAATACCCCACAAGTGACCCCATTTTGGAAAGAAGACACCCCAATGTATTCCGTGAGGGGCATGGCGAGTTCCTAGAATTATATTTTTTTGGCACAAGTTAGCGGAAAACATCTGCATAGACGAGTCCCTGATACATTTTACCGGACGCCTTGGCTTCAAACAATACATCCCAAGCAAGCGCGCCCGGTATGGGGTCAAATTGTATAAGCTCTGTCAGACTGCCACTGCTTTCTACAGGTTCGTATTCTGACCCGCTGGATTCGTCAGATGAGGGTTCCCATTCCTCATCCGACTGGGTCAGAATCCTGTAGGCCTCTTCAGAAGAATACCCCTTACTTGCCATTTGGTCAACTAAATTTAGCCCTTAGACTACCCAAGAAAAAAAGCAAGCCTGTCTTACAAATGGGAGGCTAGCGAAGTACAGGAAGCTGCTGCGATTGATAAAAAATATCAAAACTGATTTTTTTTTATCGCCGCAGCGCTTGTGCAGTGATTGTGCAGTGATCAAAAAAATTTGCTCACTGCGGCGGGGCGGGCGTGGGTGAACGCACGTGTGGGCGACCGATCAGGCCTGCGTTTTGGGTGGAGGGCGAGCTAAGGTGACACTAATACTATTAAAGATCTGACTGTGATCAGTTCTGATTACTTACAGATACTATAAAAGTACCAATGCTGATTAGCGATACGCTAATCAGCGAATCAGTGACTGCGGTGGGCTGGGCGCTAACCGACACTAACTACCTACCAAAGGGGCCTAAACTATCCTAAATAGAGTTGAGCGAACACCTGGATGTTCGGGTTCGAGAAGTTCGGCCGAACTTGCCGGAAATGTTCGGGTTCGGGATCCGAACCCGACCCGAACTTCGTCCCGAACCCGAACCCCATTGAAGTCAATGGGGACCCAAACTTTTGGGCACTAAAAAGGCTGTAAAACAGCCCAGGAAAGAGCTAGAGGGCTGCAAAAGGCAGCAACATGTAGGTAAATCCCCTGCAAACAAATGTGGATAGGGAAATGAATTAAAATAAAAAGGTCCCATAGCAGAGAATCTGGCTTCACGTCAGCAGAGAATCAGTCTCTTCATGCCATAGCAAAGAATCTGGCTTCATGTCAGCAGAGAATCAGTCTCTTCATGCCATAGCAGAGAATCTGGCTTCATGTCAGCACAGAATCAGTCTTCATGTCATAGCAGAGAATCAGGCTTCACGTCACCCACCATTGGAACAGGCCACTGTCACATATTTAGGCCCCGGCACCCAGACAGAGGAGAGAGGTCCTGTAACAGAGAATCTGGCCTTATGTCAGCACAGAATCTGTCTTCATGTCATAGCAGAGAATCAGGCTTCACGTCACCCACCCACTGGAACAGGCCACTGACACATATTTAGGCCCAGGCACCCAGACAGAGGAGAGAGGTCCCGTAACAGAGAATCTGGCCTTATATCAGCACAGAATCTGTCTTCATGTCATAGCAGAGAATCAGGCTTCACGTCACCCACCACTGGAACAGGCCACTGTCACATATTTAGGCCCCGGCACCCAGACAGAGGAGAGAGGTCCCGTAACAGAGAATCTGGCCTTATGTCAGCACAGAATCAGTCTTCATGTCATAGCAGAGAATCAGGCTTCACGTCACCCACCACTGGAACAGGCCACTGTCACATATTTAGGCCCCGGCACCCAGACAGAGGAGAGAGGTCCCGTAACAGAGAATCTGGCCTTATGTCAGCGCAGAATCTGTCTTCATGTCATAGCAGAGAATCAGGCTTCACGTCACCCACCACTGGAACAGGCCACTGTCACATATTTAGGCCCCGGCACCCAGACAGAGGAGAGAGGTCCCGTAACAGAGAATCTGGCCTTATGTCAGCGCAGAATCAGTCTTCATGTCATAGCAGAGAATCAGGCTTCACGTCACCCACCCACTGGAACAGGCCACTGTCACATATTTAGGCCCAGGCACACAGACAGAGGAGAGGTTCATTCAACTTTGGGTTGCCCCGCAATATAATGGTAAAATGAAAATAAAAATAGTATTGAAGGAGGAAGTGCCCTGGAGTAGAATAATATATTGTTAAGGGGAGGTAGTTAATATCTAATCTGCACAAGGGATGGACAGGTCCTGTGGGATCCATGCCTGGTTAATTTTTATGAACGTCAGCTTGTCCACATTGGCTGTAGACAGGCGGCTGCGTTTGTCTGTAATGACGCCCCCTGCCGTGCTGAATACACGTTCAGACAAAACGCTGGCCGCCGGGCAGGCCAGCACCTCCAAGGCATAAAAGGCTAGCTCTGGCCACGTGGACAATTTGGAGACCCAGAAGTTGAATGGGGCCGAACCATCAGTCAGTACGTGGAGGGGTGTGCACAGGTACTGTTCCACCATGTTAGTGAAATGTTGCCTCCTGCTAACACGTTCCGTATCAGGTGGTGGTGCAGTTAGCTGTGGCGTGGTTACAAAACTTTTCCATATCTCTGCCATGCTAACCCTGCCCTCAGAGGAGCTGGCCGTGACACAGCTGCGTTGGGGACCTCTTGCTCCTCCTCTGCCTTCACCTTGGGCTTCCACTGGTTCCCCTGTGACATTTGGGAATGCTCTCAGTAGCGCGTCTACCAACGTGCGCTTGTACTCGCGCATCTTCCTATCACGCTCCAGTGTAGGAAGTAAGGTGGGCACATTGTCTTTGTACCGGGGATCCAGCAGGGTGGCAACCCAGTAGTCCGCACACGTTAAAATGTGGGCAACTCTGCTGTCGTTGCGCAGGCACTGCAGCATGTAGTCGCTCATGTGTGCCAGGCTGCCCAGAGGTAAGGACAAGCTGTCCTCTGTGGGAGGCGTATCCTCATCGTCCTGTGTTTCCCCCCAGCCACGCACCAGTGATGGGCCCGAGCTGCTTTGGATGCCACCCCGCTGTGAACATGCTTCATCCTCATCCTCCTCCACCTCCTCCTCATCCTCGTCCTCCTCGTCCTCCAGTAGTGGGCCCTGTCTGGCCACATTTGTACCTGGCCTCTGGTGTTGCAAAAAACCTCCCTCTGAGTCACTTCGAAGAGACTGGCCTGAAAGTGCTAAAAATGACCCCTCTTCCTCCTCTTCCTCCTGGGCCACCTCCTCTTCCATCATCGCCCTAAGTGTTTTCTCAAGGAGACATAGAAGTGGTATTGTAACGCTGATAACGGCGTCATCGCCACTGGCCATGTTGGTGGAGTACTCGAAACAGCGCAACAGGGCACACAGGTCTCGCATGGAGGCCCAGTCATTGGTGGTGAAGTGGGTCTGATCCGCAGTGCGACTGACCCGTGCGTGCTGCAGCTGAAACTCCACTATGGCCTGCTGCTGCTCGCACAGTCTGTCCAGCATATGCAAGGTGGAGTTCCACCTGGTGGGCACGTCGCATATGAGGCGGTGAGCGGGAAGGCCGAAGTTACGCTGTAGCGCAGACAGGCGAGCAGCGGCAGGGTGTGAACGCCGGAAGCGCGAACAGACGGCCCGCACTTTATGCAGCAGCTCTGACATGTCGGGGTAGTTGCGAATGAACTTCTGCACCACCAAATTCAGCACATGCGCCAGGCAAGGGATGTGCGTCAAACCGGCTAGTCCCAGAGCTGCAACGGGATTTCGCCCATTATCGCACACCACCAGGCCGGGCTTGAGGCTCACCGGCAGCAACCACTCGTCGGTCTGTTGTTCTATACCCCGCCACAACTCCTGTGCGGTGTGGGGCCTGTCCCCCAAACATATGAGTTTCAGAACGGCCTGCTGACGTTTACCCCGGGCTGTGCTGAAGTTGGTGGTGAAGGTGTGTGGCTGACTGGATGAGCAGGTGGAAGAAGAGGAGGAGGAAGCTGAGTAGGAGGAGGAGGAGACAGGAGGCAAAGAATGTTGCCCTGCGATCCTTGGCGGCGGAAGGACGTGCGCCAAACAGCTCTCCGCCTGGGGCCCAGCCGCCACTACATTTACCCAGTGTGCAGTTAGGGAGATATAGCGTCCCTGGCCGTGCTTACTGGTCCACGTATCTGTGGTTAGGTGGACCTTGCCACAGATGGCGTTGCGCAGTGCACACTTGATTTTATCGGACACTTGGTTGTGCAGGGAAGGCACGGCTCTCTTGGAGAAGTAGTGCCGGCTGGGAACAACATACTGTGGGACAGCAAGCGACATGAGCTGTTTGAAGCTGTGTGTGAGTCCACCAGCCTAAATGACAGCATTTCATAGGCCAGTAGTTTAGAAATGCTGGCATTCAGGGCCAGGGATCGAGGGTGGCTAGGTGGGAATTTACGCTTTCTCTCAAATGTTTGTGAGATGGAGAGCTGAACGCTGCCGTGTGACATGATTGAGATGCTTGGTGACGCAGGTGGTGGTGTTGGTGGTACATCCCATGTTTGCTAGGCGGCAGGTGCCAACGTTCCTCCAGAGGCGGAGGAAGAGGCCGATGCGGCGGCAGCAGCAGAAGAGGCCGAGGCGGCGGCAGCAGCAGAAGGGGTAGCAGGGGGAGCCTGAGTGAGTTCCTTGTTTTTAAGGTGTTTACTCCACTGCAGTTCATGCTTTGCATGCAGGTGCCTGGTCATGCAGGTTGTGCTGAGGTTCAGAACGTTAATGCCTCGCTTCAGGCTCTGATGGCACAGCGTGCAAACCACTCGTGTCTTGTCGTCAGCACATTGTTTGAAGAAGTGCCATGCCAGGGAACTCCTTGAAGCTGCCTTTGGGGTGCTCTGTCCCAGATGGCGGCGGTCAGTAGCAGGCGGAGTCTCTTGGCGGCGGGTGTTCTGATTTTGCCCACTGCTCCCTCTTTTGCTACGCTGTTGGCTCGGTCTCACCACTGCCTCTTCCTCCGAACTGTGAAAGTCAGTGGCACGACCTTCATTCCATGTGGGGTCTAGGACCTCATCGTCCCCTGCATCGTCTTCCACCCAGTCTTGACCCCTGACCTCCTGTTCAGTCTGCACACTGCAGAAAGACGCAGCAGTTGGCACCTGTGTTTCGTCATCATCAGAGACGTGCTGAGGTGGTATTCCCATGTCCTCATCATCAGGAAAAATAAGTGGTTGTGCGTTAGTGCATTCTATCTCTTCCACCCCTGGGGAAGGGCTAGGTGGATGCCCTTGGGAAACCCTGGCAGCAGAGTCTTCAAACAGCATAAGAGACTGCTGCATAACTTGAGGCTCAGACAGTTTCCCTGATATGCATGGGGGTGATGTGACAGACCGATGGGCTTGGTTTTCATGCGCCATCTGTGCGCTTTCTGCAGAAGACTGGGTGGGAGATAATGTGAACGTGCTTGATCCACTGTCGGCCACCCAATTGACTAATGCCTGTACCTGCTCAGGCCTTACCATCCTTAGAATGGCATTGGGCCCCACCAAATATCGCTGTAAATTCTGCTGGCTACTGGGATGAGGTAGTTGGTTCACTAGGACGTGTGGCTGTGGCAGAACGGCCACGTCCTCTCCCAGCACCAGAGGGTCCACTAACACCACCACGACCATGTCCACGTCCGCGTCCCTTATTAGATGTTTTCCTCATTGTTCCCGTTCACCACAATTTTGAGAATGGCAAATTTGGGAATAGTTTTTCAACCCAGAACAAAAAGTGTGCTTTTACGGTCACTACAAATAACTTGACCAGCTAAAACAGTACAGATTTGGTTGAATAGAAATGTGAGGCCTGTTTTTTTTTTTTGCGCTGTGTGACAGGTATAGGTTTAATCACAAAATTAGACTTGTATCTGCACGGTAGCGTGTGTGTTAAGTTTTTCTGAATGACGCTCAGCACCTTGAATGTAAGATATCCTTTTTGGGATAGATTTCAAGTAGGCCTCATATAGCAGAAACTAGTTATTTTGAGAATGGCAAATTTGGGAATAGTTTTTCAACCAAGAACAAAAAGTGTGCTTTTACGGTCACTACAAATAACTTGACCAGCTAAAACAGTACAAATTTGGTTGAATAGAAATGTCAGGTCTATTTTTTAGGCGCTGGGTGACAGGCTCAACTTGCCCCTGATGTAGTATATGGCCAAAAAATAACCACACTGTTGATGGTTAAATGCACTTCGGTGACACAGGCTCAGCCTGCAGCTGATGTAGTATATGGCCAAAAAATAACCAGACTGTTGATGGTTAAATGCACTTCGGTGACACAGGCTCAGCCTGCAGCTGATGTAGTATATGGCCAAAAAATAACCAGACTGTTGATGGTTAAATGCACTTCGGTGACACAGGCTCAGCCTGCAGCTGATGTAGGATATAGCAAAAAATAACCACACTATTGATGGTTAAATACACTTGGTGATAGCTTGTGCTGGCGCACCACAAGCCACAAAATGGCCGCCGATTACCCCAGAAAAAAGTGATCTAAAAACGCTCTGGGCAGCCTCAAAAAAGTGAGCAAGTCGATATTAGCACTTCAATGATCCACAGCTGCAGATCGATCACAGAATGAAGTCTTTTGGAGGAGTTAATCTGCCTAATCTCGCCCTAACGTCGCAGCAGCAACCTCTCCCTATGCTTGAATCAGCAGAGTGACGTGCAGCGCTACGTGACCCAAGCTTATATAGAGGCTGGGTCACATGCTGCACTGGCCAATCACAGCCATGCCAATAGTAGGCAAGGCTGTGATGGCCTCTTGGGGCAAGTAGTATGACGCTTGTTGATTGGCTGCTTTGCAGCCTTTCAAAAAGCGCCAAGAAAGCGCCGAACACCGAACCCGAACACAGACTTTTACGAAAATGTTCGGGTTCGGGTCCGTGTCACGGACACCCCAAAATTCGGTACGAACCCGAACTATACAGTTCGGGTTTGCTCATCCCTAATCCTAAACCTAACAGTAAATACTGGTGAAATAAAAAAGTGACAGTTTACACTGATCACTTTTTTCCCTTTCACTAGTGATTGACAGGGGTGATCAAGGGGTTAATTGGGGTGATGGGGGGTGATCTTGAGCTAAGTGTGTAGTGTTTGGTGTACTCACTGTGATCTGTGCTCTCTGCTGGGACCAACCGACGAAAAGGACCCAACAGAGAGCACAGAAGCCATTTAACACACTATATTTATAAATATAGTGTGTTATATGGCTTCTGATTCGATTTTTCAAAAGTCACCAGCCTGCCAGCGATGATCATTGGCTGGCAGGCTGGTGACTAACTTCTCCTGCGCCGATTCCCGGACCGCACTGCGCATGTGCGGGCCGGCTATGCTCGAAATCTCGCGTCTCGCGAGAGGACGCATCGGCGCGTCCAGGAGGAATAACAGGGCCGCCGCCAGGACGCAATCCTGCGTTCGGCGGTCCTGAGGTGGTTAAGAAGCCAAAGTGGAATTTGTGGAGAAAAATCCTGTAATAATTTCTGGACATCATCATGTCACAACCCTGCTCGTGCGACATCACCACGTTCAAGTGAAAAACCAGGGCCGATTGTTTACCGAAGGGAATCTACGAGCTGCCGGACTATGGATAGTTGGAGCAAAGAGGTGTGTGAGCAAGCTCCTCTTCAACTGCGTTACCTGTCGCAAACTTCGTGGCATGTTCCAGAACCCAAAGATGGCCAGTCTCCCAAATGGGAGACTCAGTACAGATCCTGCTTTCACCAACGTTGGTCTGGATGTATTCGGTCCTTGGTCAGTGGTTACATGGCAGACTAGAGGTATTTACGCCACTGCAAAGCGCTGGACGGTCATGTTTACTTTTATGTCAAGCAGAGCTGTCCATATAGTGATCGAATCCATGGACACTTCAAGTTTCATAAACGCACTTCGACGGTTTATTGGCATTAGAGGGCCCGTGAAGCATATTCGTTCGGACAGAGGCACAAATTTTGTTAGAGCAGTGAAAGAACTTCAAATTCCTTCCAACTTGGACACTGCTAACGTAGAAAGGTACTTAAATGAGCAAGGATGCACCTGGACCTTTAATCTGCCTCATTCTTCTCTCATGAGTGGCATCTAGGAAAGGATGATAGGAAAAGCAAGGAAAATCTTGGATTAAATCTTCTTGCAAGTGGGGAGTACGAGAATTACACATGAAAGTTTGTCCACATTCTTGGTGGAAGTCTCAGCCATCATGAATGCAAGACCGTTGACTACCCTTTCCAGTGACTCTGAAGATTTGACTATCCTCACTCCTGCAATGTTACTCACACAGAAGACCAGCACCTCGAATGCTCCTCTTAGAGAATTTAATGACAAAGACCTCTATAGACTACAATGGAGGCAGGTGCAAAGTCTTTCTAATGCCTTCTGGGACAGGTGGGGGAAGCAGTATATCTCTACCTTACAATCAAGAAGTTAGTGGCAAACTAACAAGCTGAACATCAGACCTGGAGATGTCATGCTCATGAAAGACAGCCAGCCACATCAGAATGAGTGGCCACTGGGGCTCATCACTAACACATTCCCAAGCAAGGATGGGAACATACGTAAGGCCGATGTCAAAATTTGGAAGCTTGGCGAGTGTAAACTATTTCTCAGGCCAGTAGCGGAGCTTGTTGTGTTTGTTTTTACCTGAGGGATCTAGTAGTGGCGTTTGTTGACTCCAGACGGGGAGTGTTCTGCTCAGCTGAGTTAGAGAATCATTACAGATCACGTCTGCCTTAGTCTTTGTATTTCTGAAGTGTTTAATGTGGTTATAGCACCATCTAGCGTTGTTAAGTTGTATTACACTTTGTTTTTCCTGTTACAAAGATCACTGCTTTGTGAGTGGTGCACTGCATTGTGGGAGTGCAAAGCATCCTGGGAAAGAGAAGTCTCCAGGACACATCAGCAAAGCTGTCCTTTTGCATATATCCTTCTTAAACTTCACCATCCTTGTATAATCATATCTGTTTTACCAAATAATCCTGTTTTGCAAATCAACAATCCTGTTTTACCAATAAACAAGTTAGACTACAAAGAACAGTCCTTTTATTTGAAAGAAAGAAATGGTTTATGCTGAATGTCAGACTGCACGCTGTGTGAACGTGTATAAAGAGAGAACAGTAAATTTTACATTTATTTTGGAAATCAAGGTTCTGGAGGAAGAGTGGAGAGGCACACAATACAAGTTGCTTGAGGTCCAGTGTGAAGTTTCCACAGTCAGTGATGGTTTGGGGAGCCATGTTATCTGCTGGTGTTGGTCTACTGAGTACTTCATGCATCCTACTGCTGACAAACTTTATGGAGATGCTAATTTCATTTTCCAGCAGGACTTGGCACCTGCCCACACTGCCAACAGTACCTGGTTTAATAACCACAGTTTCACTATAACAGATTGGCCAGCAAACTCATCTGACCTAAGCACCATAAAGAATCGATGGGTTATCGTCAAGAGGAAGATAAGAGACACCAGACCCCAGAAGGCTGAAAGCAAACTTGGCTTTCATAACACCTGAACAGTGCCACAGGCTGATCACCTCCATGACACTGATAAAGTAATTCATGTAATAGGAGCCCCGACCAAGTATTGAGTTCATATACTGTACATACTTTTCATTAGGCCGACATCTTTGTATTAAAAATCATTTTTTTATTTAGTCTTATATAGTATTCTGATTTTCTGAGATGCTAACATTGGGGTTTTTATTAGCTGTACACCATAATCGTTAACATTAAAGTATAACTGTTGTATTTTTTTTTTTTTTGGAGTATTGGATTGTGGTGATTAATATCTCCTTGGTGGCCCTATTTCAACTTTTCACTGTTTATTCAATTACCCCTTAATTCCACATTTTTGTTCCCTGTACTGCCTACTTTTACTTGTGCTTAAAATAGGGTTGCTAGGCATGGTCCGTCTATCTGTTGAAGGAGCACGCAGCGTGCAGGGTCACATTACTGACAGCCAGGGACTGTAAGTAAATGATTAAAGCCAGGTCCTCCCCAGCAGCTGATAACAGTGCCTGGGCTGTGTGCACTTCTCCCTGTCCCTGCGCTTGGCAGACGCTCCCTCACTCAGCAGACCTGGACAATGCAGAGTCGAAGCAGCGCACAACAGGGAAGGGAGATCTGCCATCTGCTCAGTGTATAAATGAAAGCAACATGTGGTAAGAGGACCCCTTTGTGCTGCAGGAGATTAACCCTTTAAGGGGAGGGCTCTGGTTACTGACTCTTTTGGGGGGCTATTGTTACTGGCTAGTGAGGGCAGGCGGGATTAGGCTCAGGGTGAGGGCAGTGGCGGCCATCTTAACTGAATAGTGAGCACAATATAAAACATGTCCTATTCTTTTCCGCAAAATTCGGATCCTGGTACAATACAAAGTCAATGGATCCGCAAAAAACGGAAGACATTCGGATGTCATTATGTATGTCATCCGTTTTATGCGGATTCCGTTCCTGGAAATTACATTTAATATTTTTTTTTTTTAAAAGAAATCCAAACAACTTTATTTGCTTATTGAAATTTATACATGTTTCCATTTTTGCGGATCCGCAAAAAACGGATGACATACGGAAACATTTTCAGGAACAACGGATCCGCAAAAAACGGACCGAAAATCGGGATATAGAAAAATACTGACGTGTGAATGTAGCCTAATAGTAACTGATTCTGGAATATCATGTTATTAGTAACTACATATATGAAAATTGAAATTAGGGTCTAAATGTGACAGTTATCCTTTAAAAGAAATAAATGCTTGAAATAGATTACTCTGTGTAATGAATGTATATAATGAGTTTCACTTTTTGAATTATTGAAATAATCAAATTTTTTGATGCTATACTAATTTATTGAAGTGTACTATTATATAACATTTATGCCCCAAATTATAATCAGAAGCCATTCGCGCAGCAGTTTTCATCCGTCCGATTTTTGTCATGTTTGCTGGGTTGCGGCCAGACGGCAACGGTGTTGCTTCTGGCAATGCCAGAATGCAGAGAGATTCGATAGGCTGTTCCCTGCCAGAACAGCCTGCCGGATACACAAGCGCTAGTGTAAAACTAGCCTTAAAGGTGTTTCATTATTAACTGGCTTTGTCTTAATTTTGGAGTAAATTGCAACATTTCTGTCATTTTACCTGTAAGACAAATTTATCAATAGTGTGTGACGGGCCAAAGTAATTTTTTTTCGTCCTAAATCAGCTTCAGAGATTCAGCTGTTTTGAGGATTTTCCTATGGAGTACTTTGGTTTTTGGTCTTATCATAGTAAAAGTCTCAATTTTTTTTTTAAACTGCACTCCACTCCTGACCTGCCTTAGCTGTGTCAGGTAAAAATAAGTCGGAATGTGATAGTTTGCTTATGGTAAATTCAAAAAGAGTTGTGTGGCACATTCATAAATTTGGCTCACAGACTGTTCCCTTTACACAAATAGACAAATGTGAAGACAAACTTCAAAATATCCCCTGTTGATAAATCAGGGCAGACGTTTTGGAATGGCCGAAGTCCTGACCTTAATCCAATATAAATGTTGTGGATGGACCTGAAGTAAGCAGTTCATGGGAGCAAACACACCGACATAAGCAGTTTTGTATGGAGGAATGGGCTAAAATTCTTTTAAGCTGATGAACAGGACTAATAAAAAATTACCAAAAATGTTTAGTTGCAGTTATTTCTGCACAAGGGTGTGTTTTAAACCAGATAGTGAAAGCAAAGGTTCACATACCTTTACCACTCACAGACATGTGATATTGGATCATTTTCCTCAATAAAGGACTTGTGTGAAAATTTGATGTAGTTTTAGGTCAAATGTATGCAGAAATATAGAAAATTCTGAAGGGTTCGCAAACTTTCAAGCGCCAATATACACTCACCTAAAGAATTATTAGGAACACCATACTAATACGGTGTTGGACCCCCTTTTGCCTTCAGAACTGCCTTAATTCTACGTGGCATTGATTCAACAAGGTGCTGATAGCATTCTTTAGAAATGTTGGCCCATATTGATAGGATAGCATCTTGAGTTGATGGAGATTTGAGGGATGCACATCCAGGGCACGAAGCTCCCGTTCCACCACATCCCAAAGATGCTCTATTGGGTTGAGATCTGGTGACTGTGGGGGCCATTTTAGTACAGTGAACTCATTGTCATGTTCAAGAAACCAATTTGAAATGATTCAAGCTTTGTGACATGGTGCATTATCCTGCTGGAAGTAGCCATCAGAGGATGGATACATGTTCTCATTCTGTTTACGCCAAATTCGGACTCTACCATTTGAATGTCTCAACAGAAATCGAGACTCATCAGACCAGGCAATATTTTTCCAGTCTTCAACAGTCAAATATTGGTGAGCTCGTGCAAATTGTAGCCTCTTTTTCCTATTTGTAGTGGAGATGAGTGGTACCCGGTGGGGTCTTCTGCTGTTGTAGCCCATCCGCCTCAAGGTTGTGCGTGTTGTGGCTTCACAAATGCTTTGCTGCATACCTCGGTTGTAACGAGTGGTTATTTCAGTCAACGTTGCTCTTCTATCAGCTTGAATCAGTCGGCCCATTCTCCTCTGACCTCTAGCATCCACAAGGCATTTTTGCCCACAGGACTGCCGCATACTGAATGTTTTTCCCTTTTCACACTATTCTTTGTAAACCCTAGAAATGGTTGTGCGTGAAAATCCCAGTAACTGAGCAGATTGTGAAATACTCAGACCGGCCCGTCTGGCACCAACAACCATGCCACGCTCAAAATTGCTTAAATCGCCTTTCTTTCCCAATCTGACATTCAGTTTGGAGTTCAGGAGATTGTCTTGACCAGGACCACCCCCCTAAATCCATTGAAGCAACTGCCATGTGATTGGTTGACTAGATAATTGCATTAATGAGAAATAGAATAGGTGTTCCTAATAATTCTTTAGGTGTGTGTATGTCCATGAAGCTTAACCAAGTGGATGTTGATGAAGGGATTTAGTATGGGAAACAAGACCGCTATATATTTTCATTTGGATTATTGTTATTTTGGTTCAAAGGGCTTTTACAAGTGTTTTATACTGATGACCAATTCTCAGTCATCAGTTCTTTGGTCACATGGCCTAGGCACAGCTCAGCTGCATTTAAATAATTTGGGCTGAGCTGCGATAGCAAGGACATCCGCTATTCAATGGAAGGCACACTTCCCCATTAACAACTAATCAGTCTTTTTTTTAAAGGGGTTGTCCGGGTTCAGAGCTGAGGGCTCCTTTTTTTTTACAACAACACACTGCCGGGCGGAGGCTTCCGCCCGGCAGTGTGTTTGGTGACGTCACCAGCTCTGATGGGCGTGCTTTAGCGCTGCCCTAGCCATTTTGCAGGATAGGGCAGTGCTAAAGCCCGCCACTCAATGCTGGTGATGTCACCGGGCTTCCTGGCAGCCCCATGGAGAGCCCGGTTCATCACCGGAACTCCTTAAAATGCCTTTGCCCTGCGTGATTTAGTGCAGGGCAAAGGATAGCATCCGAGCTCCGATGTTCAAGTCAGGGGGGCTGCCTGGGTGAAATTGGAGGTATGTCTGGGCTCTGAACCCGGACAACAACCTTTAAGCCATCAGTTGATTGTGCTGTGACCAGCTCCTATGTTGACGATTCACAGCTCTTATGTGAAGATACCTAGTCGCCTTTGGCAACTTTACTTCTCCAGATGGAGGCAGTGCCCCCTTGTCTTTTGAGGGGATTTTACATCAAACATTTTTTTACCATATATTTTGTATGGAGCATTTATATAAGTTAATCTTGTCCTCCCATGGATGCCTTTTATCAAGACTAAATTAAATTACGCTAATTCTTTTAACCAAGATTTTTCTTGCCCATTATTAGCGTGGTTGCCCTTCTTTGTACTCTTTCTAATTCCTAGGCATCTCGTCTATGAACAGTGCCCATAAGTGACCTGTATATTCCAGATGAAGTTGCAGCAATGCTTTGTAACATGACCATAATTATTGGTACCCAGATGCATAGCTTTACATTTATCCACACTGAACCTCATTTTCCTAGTGGTTGCCCAATAACTCAGTGTCCCAGTCAGCTCATAACTTATGGACAGGCTTGTAATGTTTGAATTGCATTATATAAAGTGAACTTGTCACATTGAAAAAGCAGTGCAATGATGGATGTTAGAAAGCAGGGGGAGCTGTGCAGATTGTATAGTTTTGAAGGAAAGGATTCAGTATAGATTGTCATTCATTTTAATTCCCCACTCTTTCTGAGTTTAGGAGTTAAGTGGATGGTCCTAATAAGTTATTGACAGCTATCTCTGTAAGTACACGTATACAGCTATAACTGTGAATCACTAAGAAAAGCCACATGCATATCTCCAAAACACAGAACAAGTAAAAATTCAAATAAATAGGTGACAGGCTTGTGTCCATCAATGTCTGTTTTGCAAACTCAGACCCAAATTGTTTTTCATCTGCAAGTTCAGGATGTGTCTCTGTTTTATCACCATGGTTAAAGGGAACCTGTCACCACTACTATGATGCCCTCACTTAGGGCAGCATAGAATATTGACAGACCCACTGATTTCAGAGGTCTGTCACTTATCTTATCGGCTATTATTTAGTAGTTTTACAGTACTGACAAGCCAAATTTTGCAGCGCATCAGCTTGGCAAAAGGAGATGTGTCCAGTGAGACTCATGGCCCTGCCATCTTTTGCCTCCTGACTATGACTTGAAGGTTTCTTTCCTGTAATGCAGGAGGTGGGATGGCGGAGCCATGAGTCTCATTGGACTTATCTCTCTCGCAGCAATGGCATGAGGTTTGGCCTGTCAATACTGTAAAAGTACCGAATAGTAGCCCAGAAGAGACAGCCCACTGAATAAGTGGGGCAGCCTAGTATGGCTGACAGGTTCCCTTTAATCTGACTATTTTTATTCCCAAAAACAGGAGCCTTTGTAGCAACTAATAAAAATACGTAAGATCTGTACATAGATTAAAGCCCATTAGAGCTCTGATTTTTTTTATTTCCAAATCCAAAACTCTTCTCTGTTATGGACCTTTTATCCTTTGGCACTTTGTGTAGACCGATATTCCTGGATTCAGTATATCCCACACATGTTCACTTATTCTTTTCTCCAACTGACGTGTGGTGCACCCCACATATTGGAGTGCACATATCTGGCATTCTACACAATTAATGACATGTGGATGCACAGTTGATGAAAGATTTAAAATGGAAAGATTGTTAAGTATTGTCAGATTTAATCTCCTTAATCATAAATCTACATTACCTAACATCGAGTACCCCCTCATCAGTATGACTCTGGGGGTTAATCTCCTTTCTGTTCTGGTTGCAATATAGGCTAGGTGCGACCATATTACTAATAGTTGGCGATTATTTTTATTGGCTACACATAGACAACCCTGCTGTAAAATAGCATGCAGATCCTGATCCTTATTCTAGATTGGTAGATATTTTTTGATAATCCTCAAAATTACTTCCTAATTAAAATTTTCCACCGTTTGTTTTCTATTATCATACAAATATTGACTTCTGGATTTTTTGTCCGGATTTTCTTATGCTGAATAAGGCTACTTTCACATCTGCGCTTTCCTTTCCGGTATTGAGATCCATCATAGGATCAAAATAGCAGGGGGAAAGCTTTAGTTTTGTCCCCATTCATTGTTAATGGGGACAAGACTGAACTGAACGGGGTGCACCAGAATGCATTCTGTTTCGTTGCGTTCCCATGCTGTATATAAAAACGCTGCAAGCAGCGTTTTTTGTGTGCGTCAATGGATACTGATCAAGACAGATCCGGTTGTATTATCTCTAAAATGACCAAGATGTTCTTTCGTATCCGGGAAAACTGATCCAGCACCATTGAGTTGCATTATGTTTTATGCCGGATCCCTTTTCCCGGACACGAAAGAAAACTGATCCGGCGTCCACTGACTTACAATGGTTTTAGTGACTGATCTTGGTCATTTTAGAGCTAATACAACCGGATTTGTTCAGCCCCTCTTGGTTCTGACAAATTTGCCCCTTGGTAAATTTCTCGTCACATGTATAGGGTGACAACTACATACAGTTGCAAGAAAAAGTATGTGAGCCCTTTGGAATGATATGGATTTCTGCACAAATGGGTCATAAAATGTGATCTGATCTTCATCTAATTCACAACAATAGACAATCACAGTCTACTTAAACTAATAACACACAAAGAATTAAATTTTACCATGTTTTTATTGAACACATCATGTAAACATTCAAAGTGCAGGTGGAAAAGGTATGTGAACCCTTGGATTTAATAGCTGTCTGAACCTCCTTTGGCAGCAATAACTTCAACCAAACGTTTCCTGTAGTTGCAGATCAGACGTGCACAACGGTCAGGAGTAATTCTTGACCATTCCTCTTTACAGAACTGTTTCAGTTCAGCAATATTCTTGGGATGTCTGGTGTGAATCGCTTTCTTGAGGTCATGCCACAGCATCTCAATTGGGTTGAGGTCAAGACTCTGACTGGGCCACTCCAGAAGGCGTATTTTCTTTTGTCTAAGCCATTCTGTTGTTGATTTACTTCTATGCTTTGGGCCGTTGTCCTGTTGCAACACCCATCTTCTCCTCGGATTTAAAGGGAAAAAACTGGGTCTTCACCAGGTTCACAAGATGTTACAAAATCCTCCTCAGATCTACAAGTGCCTGCAGGGTGCAAATATAAAACTCCATATGGCGAAGTACTGCCACTGTGTTTTACAACCGCAAGGAGATAATATACTCACAAGATTCCATTCACAGTGTGCGTATTCATCACCACTTGTGTCCCCACATCTCCATAGGCTTCAGAAAACACCTTCTTTGGTATTCCTTGAACTTCTCAAAGATCCCTGTTTCCTCATAAACCAGAGAAACGCGGAGGATAGTGAAGCACTTAAGGTGTGCGATTATAAAAATTCATTTATTATACTCACAAAATAAAAAATATAACAAGCATTCAGATCAGCCTGCACAGACGCCCGACCCAGGTTTCGCTACAACGCTTCTTCAGGAGCTCTGATTGCAAAGCCAAAAACTGCTGTTCTTTATCAGCAAACTAACCCCACCCCCATACAAAACTTCACTCCCCATATAAGGCAAATAAAATATGAGCATGTTCTATAACACCTACTAAAACCATAATTTCCTAAACCAGTCCTGCGCATAAGTCTATAGTACCTTTCCTTTTTCATTTTCTTCTGTTCATTCAATTCACAAGGTTACAAAATCATATCCCAAAAATCGCACCGGCATCTCAGTCGTTGTTCAGACCTGAGGCAAACATCGTCATTTCTCACCCTAGACTATACAAGAATTAACATCACATTCTACATTAAAGCCTCTCGGTTGGATAGTATTTAGACAGTACATCCAATTTACTTCTCTTTTGTTAATTCTAGTTATATAATCTCCACCTCGAGCCGACTTGTCCACCAATTCAATTCCCATAAATTTTAACCCTTTGGGTTCTTTTTGGTGACCTAGTTTGTAGTGCAAAGAAACACTATGTGTTACTAGACCTTTTTTATTGTTATAAATATGCTCTTGCACATGGGTCCTCAAGCTGCGGGTGGTCCTTCCTATATATTGGAGGCCACAAGGGCACTCCAGCATATAGATCACCCCCACACTATTACATGTAAGTTCCCCTTTTATTTTTATGGTTTCTTTTTTACCTTTAATTTGTATAGTCTCTATCATTTTTTGCCGGTCTTTTTGGTTGCGGTTCCTGCAAGGTGCGCAAAAACCGCACCATGTGAATTTACAATTTCTCTGCAAATTTTTCTGTTGTTTTTTTGTTGCAAAGTTCCCACTATGCACAAGGCTGTTGGACGAATTTGGTGCCTTTTTAAAAAAAATTTAAGGTTTTTTGGTATTTCTTTTCCTAGAATAGGATCATGTTTGAGAATTTTCCAATTTCTCTGAATCATATTCTTTATTATACCCAATTTTGTGTTATATTGTGTAAAAAAGGTATATCTAAAATCTTTCTTTGGTCCGTTTTTTTCTTTTTTCTTATCCTTATTACCTATCTCCATTTTGCACTCCTCCAAAAAACTTTCATCATAACCTTTTTCTAAAAACCTCTCCTTAATGACTTCACTCTGTTCCCTATATTTCTCCAGATCTAAACAGTTTTTATATACTCGCTGAAACTGACTTTTCCGGACGTTTTTTTAACCATACTTCATTGTGGCAACTATCCAACCCTATATACGTGTTCACATTGTTGGGTTTAAAGAAGGTTTTAGTTTTCATCTGACTCGCTTCTACATAAATTGTGAGATCTAGAAAATCCACCGAGGTGGCATTCACACATCTCGTGAATTTTAAATTGTAATTGTTCTTGTTGATTTCTTTAAGGAAATCTTCCAAACCCTCTTTACTGCCCTCCCATATGAGCAGGCAGTCGTCGATGTAACGACTCCATACGGTCAGGGTTCCTCTTTCAGTATTTTTCTCCAGGATGGGGTTAATGGTCTCTCTTTCCCACATAGTCATGAACAGATTTGCGAGGCTGGGGGCGAATTTCGCCCACATTGCCACGCCAGACTGCTGCAAATAGAAACTATCTTTATAAAGGAAATAATTATGGGATAGGCAGAAAGCAACACAGTTCAAAATGAACTGTATTTGATGTTCTGTTAACTCCGGATCCCCATTAAGGGCTTCTTCCACCCCTCTTATGCCTAAATCATTTGGAATGCAGTTATACAAAGAGGCAACATCCACAGTCGCCAGCCATGTTTGTTGGTTAAGACATCCCATGTTCTTTATTAATTCCACCACACTTGTCGAATCCTTAAGATAGGAGGGGGCTACTTTAACATGTTTTTGAAGAAAAAAAATCAATATACTCGGAAACTCTATTTGTTAGGTAGTTGATTCCTGACACAATGGGTCTCCCTGGGGGGTTTATTAGGCTCTTATGAATTTTTGGCAGGAAGTACATAACTGGAGTTACCGGATTTTTAATTGATAAATATTCATATTCACTTTTATTAAGAACACTTCTTTCCATTCTTCCCTTTAGTATAATTTCCAGATCCTTCTTAAAATCATTCATTGGATTCTTTTTTAAGATCTTATAGGTGTTCCCATCTGACAATAATCTCTCCATTTCCTCCATGTACTCTTTCTGCATTCATAATAACAACCCCCGCCCTTGTCCGCAAGTTTGATGACTATACTCTTATTCATTTCCAAACTTTTCAGAGCCTCTCTTTCCTCCTTATTTAAATTATGTTTATTTACTCCACCACCCATCTTTTCCAATTCATCTATCAAACGCCGCCTAAAAGCATCTATGCACTCATTATTTCAGTTTTTTGGGCAGAATTTTGATTTATTACGCAAATTTGTGTGTTTGGTCTCATCTATCACTTCCTGATTTTTCACTGGGGCTCTTTGGCTAATTAAATGGTACTTCGCCAAATTTGTGTAATAAATCAAAATTCTGCCCAAAAAACTAAAATAATCAGTGCATAGATGCTTTTAGGTGGAGTTTGTTAGATGAATTAGAAAAGATGGATGGTGGAGTAAATAAACATAATTTAAAGAAGGAGGAAAGAGAGGCTCTGATTTTCTAGATCTTACAATTTATGTAGAAGCGGGTCAGATAAAAACTAAAACCTTCTTTAAACCCACCGATGTGAACACGTATATAGGGTTGGATAGTTGCCACCATGAGGTACGGTTAAAAAACTCCCGAAAAGTCAGTTCCAGTTAGTATATAAAAACTGTATAGATCTGGAGAAATATAGGGAACAGAGTGAAGTCATTAAGGAGAGGTTTTTAGAAAAAGGTTATGATGAAAGTTTTTTTGGAGGAGTGCAAAATGGAGATGGGTAATAAAGATAAGAAAAAAGAAAAAAAAACGGACCAAAGAAAGATTTTAGATATACCTTTTTTACACACTATAACACAAAATTGGGTATAATAAAGAATATGATTCGGAGAAATTGGAAAATTCTCAAACATGATCCTATTAAAAACAAACCTACCATTGTTTTTAAAAAGGCACCAAATTTGTCCAACAGCCTTGTGCATAGTGGGAACTTTGCAACAAAAAAACAACAGAAAAATTTGCAGAGAAATGGTAAATTAACATGGTGCGGTTTTTGCGCACCTTGCAGGAACCGCAACCAAAAAGACCGGCAAAAATTGATGGAGACTATACTAATTAAAGGTAAAAAAGAAACCGTATAAATAAAAGGGGAACTAACATGTAATAGTGTGGGGGTGATCTATATGCTGGAGTGCCCTTGTGGCCTCCAATATATAGGAAGGATCACCCGCAGCTTGAAGACCCGTGTGCAAGAGCATATTTATAACATTAAAAAAGGTCTAGTGGGGCGTGGCCGCGACGCCGAGGAGTATGGCCACTTGATTCCAGAGCTCCTGCTCCAGATTAGCATTTTAGCCCAGCAGAACCTTATTTTCGCTTTTTAATCTCTCCTTTCGGTGCCGACCGGCATCGGAACCCTCCCCGATGATGACCAGGGGAAAAAGAAGCATGAAGAACCAGGGAAAACTGGAGTTTTTCTTCAGCCACGAGTGAGACAAAGATGGCGCCGGCACAAGAGTCAGGCAGACCGGGCCCAGCTCCAGCCCGATATCCACGGCTAGCGGAGGATCTCACCGCGCCTCAGATGATGAATGCACGCAACAACAGAGACCTCGTGGATACCGGCAACACGCCCGGTCGGGTAAGAGCCAACATAATACTAAAGGAGACACAACAGCGCAGCATGGCATCTCAGGGGACCGCTGCGACACAGCAATCTCCCGGTACAAGTCCGGCTAAACAAAGACCCAGGTTGCAAGACCCGGGGGTGGATGCCCATGAAGCACACAGCAGCTATGGCCTGAAAGACTTTGTAACTTCCCCACGGACGATAAACCGGCGTCCAGCTTAATGTTGAAGGACATGCTTTTGGCATTTAACCACTCGGTTACCAGCCACCTATCGCATCTAATTGAGCCCATTCAATTATCAGTCATGGACCTGGATAACAGAGTCCAGCATGTGGAACAAAAAATGGGCGAGTTTGCGGATTCGCATAACAACCTGATAGACTCGCATGGCACTCAATCGGAGGAAATCGCATACCTCCGTGCGAAGGTGGCGGACCTTGAAGATCGGTCCCGCAGAAACAACTTAAAATTGCGTGGGGTGCCAGAATCGGTCCTGGCTACGGACCTTCAAACCTATATTAAAAAGCTGATCAAGCTTCTTCTGCCCGACTGCACCGAGCAAGACCTCATCATTGATCGGGCACACAGGATTGCCAAGCCAAAGCATCTGCCTGATGATACACCACGTGATGTGTTAGCCCGCCTGCATTTCTTCCAGGCCAAGGATGATACCCTTGCGGCGGCAAGGAAGCTGGTCACCTTACTGGACCCATACCAGTCAGTTAAGCTCTTTGCAGATCTCTCTATAGCTACCCTGCAACTCCGACGCACGCTAGCCCCAATTACCCTGGCTTTGAGATCACACTCCGTTCCGCATCACTGGGGTTACCCCATGAAGTTGCTTATACAGAGAAATGGAGCTATAACAGTAATTCGTACGGTGGAGGAGGGTAAAGCCGTTTTAGCGACCTGGGGCATCACGGTGACTGTGGTTCCTTTTGAGAAGCAACACCAACATCCTGCAGAAGATGGAGAGTGGCATCAGGTGGAGAGACGCCGCCAGAAAAAAACACAGCTGACCGGTTCTTTCATCTGTCCTGCATCTAACAGGAGCAGGAATGTGTTCTACCTTTTGAATCCTCATGGTGGTAGGCAAGACTGTCTTCCCCCAACAAAGATCACAAGGGGATATGCGATCTAACCTTTGTGCTATTCCTTTACTGCCCTTATTTCAGGGCGGTCAGTTTTGGTTTACATTGTTATTGTTTTTACCTTTTTTGCTTTTGTTTTTTTCTCTGTGCTGTGTCTATACCTCACTATTCATATGATCATAGTGCAATATGCTGACGGGTGCCTCCTTTCGCGCAGTCCGAGTGATTTCCCATTTGCAGCCTTTATATATATTTAACAAAATGGTGTTAACGATTAGTTCTTTAAATGTAAGAGGCTTGAATAGTCCATTCAAGAGGCGGATGATGTGTAGGGAAGCACTCTCGAATAAATGTGATATATTTTGCGCACAAGAGACACACATACTGGAGGCTGATGTAGGGAGGCTGAAACGCCCTTCTTTTCCGACCTTGATACACTCCCATAGTATTGGTAAAAAGAGGGGGGTTCTCTTAGCAATAAGGAGTTCAGTGGCACACACTGAAAAGAAAACAGTAATTGATTCAGGGGGGCGATTTATTATTCATGTGTGTTCTATAAATAATGTAGTCTATACCCTAGTGGGTGTGTATGCCCCGAATATACGTCCTCTGTGTTTTCTCAACAAATTCTTCAATAAAATACAATCCCTGAAGGAAGGCAGAGTAATTATCTGCGGTGACTTCAATATAGCACCTGACCCATCCCAAGACTCTTCCTTTATCTCTAGATCTTGCGCAACATCCCTCATACCGTCATTGCTAGCCAATTCCCTTTTTGATGTATGGCGTATTCACCATGCTTCCGAGAGGGATTTCTCATATTACTCTCCTGCACACCGAACGTACTCCCGCATAGACTTGTTTCTTGTCGATAGAGCATCATTGAGTGCTTCTGTAAAGTCCTCTATTGGGACGATTACCTGGTCGGATCACGCCCCAGTGACCTTAGAAATAAGGGAAGACTTTACAACCCCACCAAACCCGTTATGGAGGGCTAATGATTTCATATTAGCTGACACTAAATACCAATCTGAAATATCTGCAGCATTACAGGAATATTTCAAATTTAACGCTGCCTCTGTATCAGACCCTACTATAGTATGGACAGCTCACAAAGCGTTTATTAGGGGAATCCTACTGAAGCTATGCCATAGGCACAAAAAAATGAGGGAAAAACATCAAAATGATTATTATACTGCAAATACAGACTGTAGAAGCACAAAATAAGACCTCCCCATCTTTGGAACTCTCGGATAGACTGAAAGTTCTTAGATCTAAACTTAGAGAGAGTTTCCTGCACACATATGAGTTATCGCTCAAGACGACTAAAGCTACATATTACTCACAAGCTAATAGCGCAGGGAGGTTGCTGGCAAATCAGCCATAGCTAATCGGTTTAGATCTTATTATTCCCAACTGTATAATTTAAAGGAAGAATATGGCTTTGTCCCTGTTTCCCCTGGGGACATAGGGGACTTCCTGGGATCCCTAACGATACCCTCTTTAGACAAATGCCAAAGTGAATCCCTTTGTGCTCCCGTCACTCAAGCCGAAATATCTAAAGTAATAAACGGTTTGCCACATCATAAAAGTCCTGGTTCAGACGGGCTTCCAAATTCTTATTACAAGACCTTCTCCGATCATTTGTTACCACACCTCCACGCATCTCTGTCTGGTGCCATGGAAACGGGTAATATGCCCAAAGAAATGTTGGAAGCAGTTATTGTGACTTTGCCCAAATCTGGTAAGGATCCTTCTACTCCACAAAATTTCCACCCCATTTCCTTACTTAATACAGACCTTAACCACCTCCGGACCGCCTAACGCACGGATGCGTCCGGAAGGTGGTTGATTCATTCCTCCTGGACGCATCCGTGTGTCATCTCACGAGACGCGAGATTTCGGTCAGAGCCGGCCCGCGCATGCGCATCGCGGGCCGGCAAAAGTTAAAGGACAAGTTCGTCACCAGCCTGCCAGCAACGATCATTGGCTGGCAGGCTGGCGATTTTCAAAAAAACGAATCACAAGCCATATAACAGATCATATTAGTAAATATGATCTGTAATATGGCTTGTCTGCTCCTCTGCTGGTCCTTTTCGTCGGTTGGATCCAGCAGAGGAGCAGAGATCACAGTGAGTAGCACCAACAGTACACTTTAGCCCCAGATCACCCCCTGCACCCCAATTAACCCTTTGATCACCCCTTTGATCGCCCCTGTCAATCACTAGTGAAAGGAAAAAAGTGATCAGTGTAAACTGTCACTTTTTTTTTTCACTGGTATTGACTGTTAGGTTTTAGGGATAGTTTAGGCCCCTTGGTTAGGTAGTTTAGGGATCAGTTAGCGCCCAGCCCACCGCACCGCAGTCACTTATTCGCTGTTTAGCGTATCGCTAATCAGCATTTGTACTTTTATAGTATCTGTAAGTGATCAAAACTGATCACGGTCAGATCTATAATAGTATTAGTGTCACCTTAGCTCGCCCTCCACCCAAAACGCAGTGTTTGCCCGATCAGGTCTGATTGGTCGCCCACACGTGAGTTCACCCACGCCCGCCCCACCGCAGTGACAAAAAATTATTTTTTGATCACTGCACATTCACTTTACACGCGCTGCGGCGATAAAAAAATCAGTTTTGATATTTTTTATCAACCGCAGCGGCCTCCGGTACTTCGCTAGCCTCCCATTTGTAAGACAGGCTTGCTTTTTTTCTTGGGTAGTCTCAGGGAATACCCCTAAATTTAGTTGCCCAAATGTCAAACAGGGGGTATTCTTCTGAAGAGGCCTACAGGATTCTGACCCAGTCGGATGAGGAGTGGGAACCCTCATCTGATGAATCTAGCGGGTCAGAATATGAACCTGTAGAAAGCAGTGGCTCTCTGACCCAAAGTTCGGACGAGGAGGCTGAGGTCCCTGATAGCACCAGGCGTACCCGGCCCCGTGTCGCTAGACCACAGGTTCGTAGAGCCCCTAGAATCCCTGAGGTGCTGGCAAACCCTGATTGGCAGTCACCAACCAGTCTGGAGTTCGGGTTGAGACGGCTCAGATCGGTTCGGCCCTGGGATTTTTTGAGCTGTTCTTGACTGCGGAGCTCTTAGACTTAGTTGTGGCAGAAACAAATCGGTATGCCACACAATTTATAACCGCCAACCCGGGAAGCTTTTATGCCCAGCCTTTCCGGTGGAAACCAGTCCAAGTTTCCGAAATTAAAATTTTTCTAGGCCTTCTCCTCAACATGGGTCTAACTAAAAAGCATGAATTGCGGTCATATTGGTCCATCAACCCAATTCATCACATGCCCATGTTCTCTGCTGCTATGTCCCAGAGGCCACCCAGCTTTTGACCGGCTCCACAAAATTCGGCCCCTCATAGACCATTTCAACCAGAAATTTGCAGATTTGTATACCCCAGAGCAAAACATCTGCATAGATGAGTCCCTAATACATTTTACCGGGCGCCTTGGCTTCAAACAATACATCCGAAGCAAGCGTGCCCGGTATGGGGTCAAATTGTATAAGCTCTGTGAAAGGGCCACAGGCTATACCCACAAATTTCGTGCCTATGAGGGAAAAGATCAGACCCTGGAGCCGGTCGGTTGCCCTGACTACCTGGGGAGCAGTGGGAAGACAGTCTGGGACTTGGTGTCACCCTTATTCGGCAAGGGGTACCATCTTTATGTGGACAATTTCTACACAAGTGTGGCCCTCTTTAGGCATTTGTTTCTAGAACAGATTTGCGCCTGTGGCACCGTGCGACCTAGTCGCCGGGGCTTCCCCCAACGGCTCGTTACCACCCGTCTTGCAAGGGGGGAGAGGGCTGCCTTGTGTAACGAAGAACTGCTCGCGGTGAAATGGAGAGACGAGCGTGACGTTTACATGCTCTCCTCCATTCACGCAGACACGACAATCCAAATTGAGCGAGCAACCCATGTCATTGAAAAGCTCCTCTCAGTCCACGACTATAATGCGCTCATGGGAGGGGTGGACTTCAATGACCAGATGTTGTCTCCGTATTTAGTGTCCCGCAGAACCAGACGCTGGTATAAGAAGGTGTCTGTATATTTGATTCAATTGGCTCTGTATAATAGTTTTGTTCTCTACAGTAAGGCTGGGAGAACACGATCCTTCCTCAAATTTCAGGAAGAGATCATCGAGAACCTCCTGTATCCAGAAGGTTCCGTGGCCCCATCCACCAGTGTAGTTAGCCGTCTACACGAGCGACATTTCCCCAATGTCGTTGCCGGTAGCTCAACCCAACCGTCACCCCGAAAAAGATGTCGTGTCTGTAGCAGGAGTGGAATAAGGCGTGACACCCGCTATTTCTGTCCTGACTGTCCTGACCACCCTGCCCTATGCTTAGGGGAGTGTTTCCGGAAGTACCACACACAGGTACACCTAGCATAGGGATCACATCTCACCAGGACAGGCACACAGGGCTATTAGGGCCCATTCACTCACAGCTGCTGCAAACGTCTCCTTTCACCTGGGACAAAGTGCATAACGCACTTCGCCACATCTTTGGGCGATTTGCGCTTTGCACATTGACCCATGGGGAAGGAGAGGTTTGTTCTATAAAGGTAAAAAAAAAAAAAAAACACCAGTAAGCAAAAAGGTTAATGTTCAGTTCAAAAAGTTAAAGTTTATATGTTCTGTTCCAAAGTTAATAAAATTATTGCGTTGCGGCCTGTTTTTTTTTTTTTTTTTTTACCTTCCAGGTGGACCAACCGATCGACTAGCTGCAGCACTGATGTGCATTCTGACAGAAGCATTGCGCTGCTGTCAGCTTACACGCAAGTCGGTGTATGCGGCGCTGCAAGACGAGATTTCTCCTCTGCAGTAAAAGATACGTTTGCCGAGGCATATGAGCTGAGGAGGTGGCGGTGTTCCTATGCTTTGGCAAACACTTTGTATATATATAAAAAAAATAAAAAATCCCGGCAATGATTTATTCATCCACATCGATTGATGTGAATGGAGAAATCTGGTTTGCCAGGGCATACGATCTAAGTGGGTATGGATGTTGGGCGGAGCTCCTATGTCCTGGCAGACGCCTTTCCCCTCCTTTTTTTTTTTTGGCAGAGATTTTTTCATCCACATTGATCGATGCGAATGAAGAAATCTGTGCCGTTCATTTTTTTTCTTTCAGCCAGAGGCTGAACTGAAAAAAAAAAAATCTCATTACCTGTATGCTCAATATAAGGAGAATAGCAGAAACTCCTAATGCTGGCCATACATGTAATGATTGCAGAGACCCTCAAATGCCAGGGCAGTACAAACACCCCACAACTGACCCCATTTTGGAAAGAAGACACCCCAAGGTATTCGCTGAGGGGCATATTGAGTCCATGAAAGATTTACATTTTTGTCCCAAGTTAGCGGAAAGGGAGACTTTGTGAGAAAAAAATAAATAAATTTCCGCTAACTTATGCCAAAAAAACAAATTTCTATGAACTCGCCAGGCCCCTCATTGAATACCTTGGGGTGTCTTCTTTCCAAAATGGGGTCACATGTGGGGTATTTATACTGCCCTGGCTTTTTAGGGGCCCTAAAGCGTGAGAAGAAGTCTGGGATCCAAATGTCTAAAAATGCCCTCCTAAAAGGAATTTGGGCACCTTTGCGCATCTAGGCTGCAAAAAAGTGTCACACATGTGGTATCGCCGTACTCAGGAGAAGTTGAGGAATGTGTTTTGGGGTGTCATTTTACATATACCCATGCTGGGTGAGATAAATATCTTGGTCAAATGCCAACTTTGTATAAAAAAAATGGGAAAAGTTGTCTTTTGCCGAGATATTTCTCTCACCCAGCATGGGTATATGTAAAATGACAACCCAAAACACATTGCCCAACTTCTCCTGAGTACGGAGATACCACATGTGTGACACTTTTTTGCAGCCTAGGTGGGCAAAGGGGCCCACTTTTCAAAGAGCACCTTTCAGATTTCACCGGTCATTTTTTACACATTTTGATTTCAAACTTCTTACCACACATTTGGGCCCCTAGAATGCCAGGGCAGTATAACTACCCCACAAGTGACCCCATTTTGGAAAGAAGACACCCCAAGGTATTCGCTGATGGGCATAGTGAGTTCATGGAAGTTTTTATTTTTTGTCACAAGTTAGTGGAATATGAGACTATGTAAGGAAAAAAATAAAATAAAAAAATCATAATTTTCCGCTAACTTGTGACAAAAAAAAAAAAATTCTAGGAACTCGCCATGCCCCTCACGGAATACCTTGGGGTGTCTTCTTTCCAAAATGGGGTCACTTGTGGGGTAGTTATACTGCCCTGGCATTCTAGGGGCCCAAATGTATGGTAAGAAGTTTGAAATCAAAATGTGTAAAAAATGACCGGTGAAATCCGAAAGGTGCTCTTTGGAATGTGGGCCCCTTTGCCCACCTAGGCTGCAAAAAAGTGTCACACATGTGGTATCTCCGTACTCAGGAGAAGTTGGGCAATGTGTTTTGGGGTGTCATTTTATATATATCCATGTTGGGTAAGATAAATATCTTGGTCAAATGCCAACTTTGTATAAAAAAAATGGGAAAAGTTGTCTTTTGCCGAGATATTTCTCTCACCCAGCATGGGTATATGTAAAATGACACCCCAAAACACATTGCCCAACTTCTCCTGAGTACGGAGATACCACATGTGTGACACTTTTTTGCAGCCTAGGTGGGCAAAGGGGCCCACTTTTCAAAGAGCACCTTTCAGATTTCACCGGTCATTTTTTACACATTTTGATTTCAAACTTCTTACCTCACATTTGGGCCCCTAGAATGCCAGGGCAGTATAACTACCCCACAAGTGACCCCGTTTTGGAAAGAAGACACCCCAAGGTATTCGCTGATGGGCATAGTGAGTTCATGGAAGTTTTTATTTTTTGTCACAAGTTAGTGGAATATGAGACTTTGTAAGAAAAAATAAAATAAAAATCATCATTTTCCACTAACTTGTGACAAAAAATAAAAAGTTCTATGAACTCACTATGCCCATCAGCGAATACCTTAGGGTGTCTACTTTCCGAAATGGGGTCATTTGTGGGGTTTTTGTACTGTCTGGGCATTGTAGAACCTCAGGAAACATGACAGGTGCTCAGAAAGTCAGAGCTGCTTCAAAAAGCGGAAATTCACATTTTTGTACCATAGTTTGTAAACGCTATAACTTTTACCCAAACCATTTTTTTTTTTACCCAAACATTTTTTTTTATCAAAGACATGTAGAACAATAAATTTATAGAAAAATTTATATATGGATGTCGTTTTTTTTGCAAAATTTTACAACTGAAAGTGAAAAATGGCATTTTTTGGCCAAAAAAAATCATTAAATTTCGATTAATAACAAAAAAAGTAAAAATGTCAGCAGCAATGAAATACCACCAAATGAAAGCTCTATTAGTGATAAGAAAAGGAGGTAAAATTCATTTGGGTGGTAAGTTGCATGACCGAGCAATAAACGGTGAAAGTGGTGTAGGTCAGAAGTGTAAAAAGTGGCCTGGTCATTAAGGGTGTTTTAAGCTATAGGGGCTGAGGTGGTTAAAATATATGTGAAGATCTTAGCATCTCGCCTAGCGAACATCATTCCATCTCTAGTGGCCCCTGATCAGATGGGCTTTGTTCAAGGGCGACAGATCACAGACAACTCAAGGAGGGTACTGAACCTGGTCGACTTTGTAAATCGATCCCGCATACCGACGGTTATGGTTACCCTGGATGCAGAGAAGGCTTTCGACCGAGTTAACTGGTCGTTTGTCTTCTCTGTACTCCGTAAAATGGGGTTCCCAGAGTCTACTATACAAGCCATATGGGTCCTCTATTCTAATCCTTCAGCCCGTGTCCTAGCAAACAGAGTATTGTCTGACCCGTTTACACTATCTAATGGCACGAGACAGGGGTGTCCTCTATCACCTTTAATTTTTATCTTATCATTGGAACCATTGGCACAGGCGATCCGTCAGGCGTCTGACGTGAAGGGAGTACAAATTGGAAATAGGCAACATTGCATATCGATGTATGCAGACGACATTATTCTGTCCCTAACGAACCTTAGGAAATCCTTGAGGGCGGTGATGGATATCATTCGTTCTTATGGGGCCATATCATATTACAAGATTAATGAAAGCAAATCCCAGGCTCTTTCGTTGGGGATCCCGGAGACAATCTTGTCCCAGTTGAAAGCAGAATTCTCCTTAGATTGGCAGGAATCAATGGTCCAATACCTAGGTTTTAAAGTGACAGTTACCCCTCAGGAACTTTATAGAGTTAATCCCCCCCCCCCCCCCTCCTGCTTTCACTTCAACCAGAGTTGGATAGCATGGCCAAATCAAAGCTATCTTGGATAGGGCGTATTGCTGCCTTCCAACAGAATATACTGCCAAAATTATTATATTTATTCCGCACTATCCCTATTCCGGTTCCACTGTCCTTTTTTAACCTAGCTAATAGAATGCTAAGCGCCTTCATTTGGAACAAAGCTAAACCAAGAATAGCTAGAAGCATTATGTGCAGACATAAAAAATGTGGAGGCCTAGGTATGCCTAATTTGTACGATTATTATCTAGCCTCTAGGATAAATCAACTCAAAGAGTGGTGGAGAGGAGAAATAGGGAAGCATTGGGAGCACATCGAACAATCACAAATTCCAGGTCAAAATCTACGCGCTCTTCTGATGGCTGCGTTGCATGATGACTATTTGGGCATCCGCCCCGCTTTTTATGTCTCTACATCATTGGCGTTGTGGAAAAGGTACCATGATTTGAGTCGAGCAGCCCCAGTATCAGTGGCACACTTGACCCCTATAGAATCTCTCCAATATCTGATTCCGGATTTGAATGTTAAGGTGTGGAAAAATTGTGGAATTTCCACAGTGGTAGATCTGTTGTCGGGCTCGGTTTTAAAAACCTTCAACAATATCAAACAATCGTATAATGTCCCCCAACAGGAGGCATTTTCGTATATCAAAATAAGACATACATTGTCTTTTATCCTCAAGAATCATACTCAATTATTGGTCCAATGGTCCATTTAAGGCTTAGCTCAAAAAGGGATTAAGCCTTTATACATGTTTTTAGGGGATAAAGGACCGGTTTCTCAAAACAGCCCCATTCCTAGCGTGGGAGGTTGAGCTAAAGACAACTTTCACCACAGCCCAATGGTCAGTAGCAAACAAGCTTGCTATTTCCACTCTTAAATGCTCTTCACATTTAGAATCTTTTCTTAAAACGACTCTGAGATGGTACTACACTCCAGTTAGGTTACATGCATTTTTTCCAAATACTAGCATAGAATGCTGGAGGGGATGCGGACATAAAGGTACATTATTGCACATACTTTGGTCTTGTCCTGGAATTTGCTCTCTTTGGTCTCAAGTGTTTGCTAAAATATCTGGAGTTGCTGGATATCGGATTCCCCTGGATCTAGCTCTAGCCCTGTTACTGATAGATCTAGATAAAATCCCATTCAAGTCTAGGACCTTAGTTTTACATTTATTACTCGCCACAAAATTGGCAATCATGAGAAATTGGAAAAGCACTATTATTCCTGATCTTCAAGAGATCATTAGTGCGGTCAACACCACTAAATCATACGAAAATATACTAGCTCACCGAACCTTTCAAGTTACTCAACATGATTTGAAATGGAAATCCTGGGGTAGTTTGTGTCCAGCGACTCCAGAAAATGTTGAGCAATGATAATTGAGGTAGAGGGGAGGTGTAGGGTAATCGTGACGGGAAATTGATGGATTGCACATATGTATTATTGAATGTCTCTTAAATAGTATGCATTTGTATCTTACGTTGGATTGAGGACGCGGCCCAGATTATTGTATAATAATATGTTTATTTGTTATGTTTTGCATGACATGATCTTGCTATGAAAATTTACACTTGTTTGTACACCTTATATTTGTACTTAAACAAAAATAGGAGTATTGTGCTCAGTGACTCTTATTACTGCCTGTACTTTGTATGACGTTTCATTTTTGGCATGACATTGACAATATAAAAACTATTGAAAGTAAAAAAGGTCTAGTAACACATAGTGTTTCTTTGCACTACAAACTATGTCACCAAAAAGAACCCAAAGGGTTAAAATTTATGGGAATTGAATTGGTGGACAAGTCGGCTCGAGGTGGAGATTATATAACTAGAATTAACAAAAGAGAAGTAAATTGGATGTACTGTCTAAATACTATCAAACCGAGAGGCCTTAATGTAGAATGTAATGTTAATTCTTGTATAGTCTAGGGTGAGAAATGACGATGTTTGCCTCAGGTCTGAACAACGACTGAGATGCCGGTGCGATTTTTGGGATATGATATTGTAACCTTGTGAGTTGAATGAACAGAAGAAAATGAAAAAGGAAAGGTACTATAGACTTATGCGCAGGACTGGTTTAGGAAATTATGGTTTTAGTAGGTTTTATAGAACATGCTCATATTTTATTTGTTTTATATGGGGAGTGAAGTTTTGTATGGGGGTTTGCTGATAAAGAACAGCAGTTTTTGGCTTTGCAATCAGAGCTCATGAAGAAGTGTTGTAGCGAAACCTGGGTCGGGCGTCTGTGCAGGCTGATCTGAATGCTTGTTATATTTTAATTTTGTGATGTAATAAATACATTTTTATACACCTTAAGTGCTTCACTATCCTCCGCGTTTCTCTGGTTTATGAGGAAACAGGGATCTATGAGAAGATCAAGGAATACCAAAGAAGGTGTTTTCTGAAGCCTATGGAGATGTGGGGACACAAGTGGTGATGAATACGCACATTGTGAATGGAATCTTGTGAATATATTATCTCCTTGCGGTTGTAAAACACAGTGGCAGTACTTCACCATATGGAATTTCTATTTGCACCCTGCAGGCACTTGTAGATCTGAGGAGGATTTTGTTACATCTTGTGAACCTGGTGAAAACCCAGTTTTTTCCCTTTAAATCCGAGGAGAGAAGTTTGTAAAAGAGAAGAAAAGAAAAGTAATATTCTTTTGGCAGTGCAGTTTCTTTTTTGTTTGAACTTTGGATAAGTGACAAAAACCCTCGTCACTATTTGCGGCTTGCAGCGCCGAGGATTCACCGTAAGATAACCAGAGACATTTTCCTTTGTATTTTGAACACCCATCTTCTGTTGAGCTTCAGCTGGTGGACAGATGGCCTTAAAGGGTTATTCTCATCTCGCTATTTGAGCCTCCCCTGCAGCAGCTCTGCATTTCACTTCCTGCTTTCCAAGCTTCTCAGGCTGGGTGGGCTTAGGCAGTTTAAGTGTGGGCCAGCCACGCCTCCTTATGACATCACTCAGAGCTCAGTCCTTGCGTGCTCGTTCATGAGGAATGTATGACTCATCACTCTGGCAGCCTGCCGTCTATGTGAAGCAGCTTCTGCTGTTCAATCCTCACTCTCAGAGCAATGCTAATGCACCATGAAGGAAGTGCCCTAGACAAGTGCAGCCACCAATATGCCTCCATCAGCCACCCCCAGTGCGTTCAATACACCTTCAATGCCCCCGCAACAAGCCCCGCCCCCCGCCGAGCGGCAGCTCCGATCCTCTCCCTATCTGAAGCGGCATGAATGTTCTAATGCGCATGCGTGGGTGCCGGCGTGCGCGCTCCTGAGCAACAGACAGGCTGCCTGGGTGAAACAAAGGTCCTCTCTGCGCAGCCGCGGCTCAGAGATGCGGCAGAGGAGCGGGCCGTATCCTTTGGATACAGGATACAACTGTGGCACTACATAAACAGAATAATTAGAACATGGGTGAGTTGTTTTTTTTATGACATTAAATTAGAAAAATGATGGAGGGCATCAGTTGGATCATATGAGATATGATCTTAAAGATGAGAATACCCCTTTAAGTTCTCCTGCAAAATGTCTTGATAAACTTGGGAATTCATTTTTCCTTCGATGATAGCAATCCGTCCAGGCACTGACCCAGCAAAGCAGCCCCAAACCATGTGCTGTGCCTCTTTTTCTCCACACATAGTGTTGTGTGTTTCTTCCAAACAACTCCACTTTAGTTTCATCTGTCCACAGAATATTTTGCCAGTACTGCTGTGGAACATCCAGGTGCTCTTGTGCAAACTGTAAACGTGCAGCAATGTTTTTTTTTTACAGCAGTGGCTTCCTCTTTGGTATCCTCCCATGAAATCCATTCTTGTTTAGTGTTTTACGTATCGTAGATTCGCTAACAGGGAAGTTAGCATATGCCAGAGACTTTTGTAAGTCTTTAGCTGACACTCTAGGATTCTTCTTCACCTCATTGAGCATTCTGCGCTGTGCTCTTGCAGTCATCTTTACAGGACGGCCACTCTTAGGGAGAGTAGCAGCAGTGCTGAACTTTCTCCATTTATAGACAATTTGTTTTACCGTGGACTGATGAACAGCAAGGCTTTTGGAGATACTTTTATAACCCTTTCCAGCTTTATGCAAGTCAACAATTCTTAATCGTAGTTCTTCAGAGAGCTCTTTTGTGCGAGGCATCATTCACATCAGGCAATGCTTCTTGTGTAAAGCAAACACCAGTTCTTGGTGTGTGTTTTTTATAGGGCAAGGCAGCTGTAACAAACACCTCCAATCTCATCTCTTTGATTGGACTCCAGGTGGCTGACACCTCACTCCAATTAGCTCTTGAAGATGTCATTAGTCTAGGGGTTCACATACGTTTTCCACCTGCATTCTTTGTGTGTGATTAGTTTAAGCAGACTGTGATTGTCTATTGTTGTGACTTAGTGTCACGGGTGAAGTTTGCAGATAGCTGGAGCTTATGAATAAACGAGTGACTGGCTTGATCCCAAACTAAGGAGCTTATAGGTGAGCCCTATAAAACCCTAACAGCTCTCCCTGACTGCTATGCACATGCAAGGGTCTCGATGGTAGACGATTACATGCCCACGTACCTAAGTCTGTGTGACACCTGAAAACCCTATAATAGTGAGGGGACACGACCACCGGCTCCCTGCACTTAATACGGACGGAGTCACGGTCACCTAGAATCAAGCCAGCAAGGAAACACAATAAAGTAAAGGACTTATCTGATCAAACAGCAGAAGCAGCCTCCAGCAGTGAACACTTCATCCAGGAAGTAGTATAAACCGCAAAGTGAGGCAGTATGGGAGGGAATATAAAGGAAGACGATTAGTCTAAATAAGTGACACCTGGCAGAAGGAAAGGAGATGAGAAAGTGAAACCAAAACAAAGAACATCATACAAGAGGTAGAGAAGAACGTCTGCCAGACCTTCTCACAGAACTGGCGGTGACACTTAAATGAAGATCAGATCACATTTTATGACCAATTTGTGCCGAAAGCCATATCATTCCAAAGGGTTCACATACTTTTTCTTGCAACTGTACATGTATGGAACAGGGAATTTCCAGTAATGGGCTTCATATAGCTAGTTTCTATTTTATTTGTCGACACATTCTTATATACATGTAGGTGAAAATCCAGAAAGTCAGTTGTATACTGGTTCATGGAAAAGTTTAACTGGAGGTTTGGATCATAGTCATTTAGATATAACTCTGATACCTTTGACGACGCTCCCCCTCCAAATGAGGAGAACGTTGTCAGTGTACCGTCAGGTCCATAAATATTGGGACATCGACACAATTCTAAAATTTTTGGCTCTATATGCCACCAAAATTGATTTGAAATGAAACGAACATGATGTGCTTTAACTGCAGATTGTCAGCTTTAATTTGAGGATATTTACATCCAAATCAGGTGAATGGTGTAGGAATTACAACAGTTTGCATATGTGCCTACCACTTGTTAAGGGGCCAAAAGTAATGGGACAGAATAATAATCATAAATCAAACTTTCACTTTGTAATACTTGGTTGCAAATCCATAGCGGTTAATTACAGCCTGAAGTCTGGGATGCATAGACATCACCAGACACTGGATTTCATCCCTGGTGATGCTCTGCCAGGCCTCTACTGCAACTGTCTTCAGTTCCTGCTTGTTCTTGGGGCACTTTCCCTTGAGTTTTGTCTTAAGCAAGTGAAATGCATGCTCAGTCGGATTCAGGTCAGGTGATTGACTTGGCCATTTCATAACATTCCACTTCTTTCCCTTAAAAAACTCTTTGGTTGCTTTTGCAGTATGCTTTGGGTCAATGACCATCGGCACTGTGAAGCGCCGTCCAATGAATTATGAAGCATTTGGCTGAATATGAGCAGATAATATTGCCCGAAACACTTCAAAATTCATCCTGCTGCTGTTGTCAGCAGTCACATCATCAATAAATACAAGAGAACCAGTTCCATTGGCAGCCATACATGCCCATGCCATGACACTACCACCACCATGCTTCACTGATGAGGTGGTATGCTTAGGATCATGAGCAGTTCCTTTCCTTCTCCATACTCTTCTCTTCCATCACTCTGGTACAAGTTGATCTTGGTCTCATCTGTCCATAGGATGTTGTTCCAGAACTGTGAAGGCTTTTTTAGATGTCGTTTGGCAAACTCTAATCGAGCCTTCCTGTTTTTGAGGCTCACCAATGGTTTACATCTTGTGGTGAACCCTCTGTATTCACTCTGGTGAAGTCTTCTCTTGATTGTTGACTTTGACACACATACACCTACACCTACCTCCTGGAGAGTGTTCTTGATCTGGCCAACTGTTGTGAAGGGTGTTTTGTTCACTAGGGAAAGAATTCTTCGGTCATCCACCACAGTTGTTTTCCGTGGTCTTCCGGGTCTTTTGGTGTTGCTGAGCTCAACAGTGCGTTCCTTCTTTTTAACCACTTAAGGACCACAGGTTTATACCCCCCTAAAGACCAGGCCCTTTTTTACAGATCGGCACTCCACAAATTTAGCGGTTTATTGCTCGGTCATGCAACTTACCACCCAAATGAATTTTGCCTCCTTTTCTTCTCACTAATAGAGCTTTCATTTGGTGGTATTTCATTGCTGCTGACATTTTTACTTTTTTTTGTTATTAATCGAAATTTAACGATTTTTTTGCAAAAAAATGAAATTTTTCAATTTCAGTTGTTAAATTTTACAAAAAAAACGACATCCATATAAAAATTTTAATCGAAATTTATTGTTCTACATGTCTGACAAAAAAAAAATGGTTCGGGTAAAAGTTATACGTTTACAAACTATGGTACAAAAATGTGAATTTCCGCTTTTTGAAGCAGCTCTGACTTTCTGAGCACCTGTCATGTTTCCTGAGGTTCGACAATGGCCAGACAGTAGAAAAACCCCACAAATAACCCCATTTCGGAAAGTAGACACCCTAAGGTATTCGCTGATGGGCATAGTGAGTTCATAGAACTTTTTATTTTTTGTCACAAGTTAGCGGAAAATGATGATTTTATTTATTTTTTTTCTTACAAAGTCTCATATTCCACTAACTTGTGACAAAAAATAAAAACTTCCATGAACTCACTATGCCCATCAGCGAATACCTTGGGGTGTCTTCTTTCCAAAATGGGGTCACTTGTGGGCTAGTTATACTGCCCTGGCATTTTAGGGGCCCTAATGCGTGCGAAGTAGTTTGAAATCAAAATCTGTAAAAAATGGCCGGTGAAATCCGAAAGGTGCTCTTTGGAATGTGGGCCCCTTTGCCCACCTAGGCTGCAATAAAGTGTCACACATGTGGTATTGCCGTACTCAGGAGAAGTTGGACAATGTTTTTTGGGTTGTCATTTTACATAGACCCATGCTGGGTGAGAGAAATATCTTGGCAAAAGACAACTTTTCCCATTTTTTTATACAAAGTTGGCATTTGACCAAGATATTTCTCTCACCCAGCATGGGTATATGTAAAATGACACCCCAAAACACATTGCCCAACTTCTCCTGAGTACGGCAATACCACATGTGTGACACTTTTTTGCAGCCTAGGTGGGCAAAGGGGCCCACATTCCAAAGAGCACCTTTAGGATTTCACAGGTCATTTTTTACACATTTTGATTTCAAACTACTTACCACACATTAGGGCCCCTAGAATGCCAGGGCAGTATAACTACCCCACAAGTGACCCCATTTTGGAAAGAAGACACCCCAAGGTATTCCGTGAGGGGCATGTCGAGTTCCTAGAATTTTTTATTTTTTGTCACAAGTTAGCGGAAAATTATTATTTTTTTTTTCCTTACAAAGTCTCATATTCCACTAACTTGTGACAAAAAATAAAAACTTCCATGAACTCACTATGCCCATCACAAAATACCTGGGGGTGTCTTCTTTCCAAAATGGGGTCACTTGTGGGGTAGTTATACTGCCCTGGCATTTTAGGGGCCCGAATGCGTGAGAAGTAGTTTGAAATCAAAATCTGTACAAAATGGCCGGTGAAATCCGAAAGGTGCTCTTTGGAATGTGGGCCCCTTTGCCCACCTAGGCTGCAAAAAAGTGTCACACATCTGGTATTGCCGTACTCAGGAGAAGTTGGGCAATATGTTTTGGGGTGTCATTTTACATATACCCATGCTGGGTGAGATAAATATCTCGGTCAAATGCCAATTTTGTATAAAAAAATGGGAAAAGTTGTCTTTTGCCAAGATATTTCTCTCACCCAGCATGGGTATATGTAAAAAGACACCCCAAAACACATTGCCCAACTTCTCCTGAGTACGGAGATACCAGATGTGTGACACTTTTTTGCAGCCTAGGTGGGCAAAGGGGCCCACATTCCAAAGAGCACCTTTCGGATTTCACCGGACATTATTTATAGATTTTGATTCCAAACCACTTCTCACGCATTCGGGCCCCTAAAATGCCAGGGCAGTATAACTACCCCACAAGTGACCCCATTTTGGAAAGAAGACACTCCAAGGTTTTTCGTGATGGGCATAGTGAGTTCATGGAAGTTTTTATTTTTTGTCACAAGTTAGTGGAATATGAGACTTTGTAAGAAAAAAAAAAAAAAATTAAAAAAATCATAATTTTCCGCTAACGTGTGACAAAAAATAAAAAATTCTAGGAAGTCGCCATGCCCCTCACGGTATACCTTGGGGTGTCTTCTTTCCAAAATGGGGTCACTTGTGGGGTTGTTACCCCACAATCTTTCATGGACTCAATATGCCCCTGACGGAATACCTTGGGGTGTCTTCTTTCAGAAATGGGGTCACATGTGGGGTATTTATACTATCCTGGCATTTTAGGGGCCCCAAAGCGTGAGAAGAAGTCTGGAATATAAATGTCTAAAAAAAATTACGCAGTTGGATTCCGTGAGGGGTATGGTGAGTTCATGTGAGATTTTATTTTTTGACACAAGTTAGTGGAATATGAGACTTTGTAAGAAAAAAAATATAATTTCCGCTAACTTGGGCCAAAAAAATGTCTGAATGCAGCCTTACAGGGGGGTGATCAATGACAGGGGGGTGATCACGGAGTCTATATGGGGTGATCACCCCCCTGTCATTGATCACCCCCCTGTAAGGCTCCATTCAGACGTCCGTATGTGTTTTGCGGATCCGATCCATGTATCCGTGGACCCGTAAAAAACATACGGACGTTTGAATGGAGCCTTACAGGGGGGTGATCAATGACAGGGGGGTGATCAATGACAGGGGGGTGATCAGGGAGTCTATATGGGGTGATCACCCCCCTGTCATTGATCACCCCCCTGTAAGGCTCCATTCAGATGTCCGTATGTGTTTTGCGGATCCGATCCATGTATCCGTGGATCCGTAAAAAACATACGGACGTTTGAATGGAGCCTTACAGGGGGGTTATCAGGGAGTCTATATGGGGTGATCACCCCCCTGTAAGGCTCCATTCAGAAGTCTGTATGTGTTTTGCGGATCCGATCCATGTATCCGTGGATCCGTAAAAATCATACGGACGTTTGAATGGAGCCTTACAAGGGGGTGATCAGGGAGTCTATATGGGGTGATCACCCCCCTGTAAGGCTCCATTCAGAAGTCTGTATGTGTTTTGCGGATCCGATCCGTGGATCCGTAAAAATCATACGGACGTCAGAATGGAGCCTTACAAGGGGGTGATCAATGACAGGGGGGTGATCAGGGAGTCTATATGGGGTGATCACCCAGGTCATTGATCACCCCCCTGTAAGGCTCCATTCAGACGTCCGTATGTGTTTTGCAGATCCGATCCATGTATCTGTGGATCCTTAAAAATCATACGGACGTCTGAATGGAGCCTTACAAGGGGGTGATCAATGACAGGGGGGTGATCAATGACAGGGGGGTGATCAGGGAGTCTATCTAGGGTGATCAGGGGTTAATAAGTGACGGGGGGGTGTAGTGTAGTGGTGCTACATATTACTGAGCTACCTGTGTCCTCTGGTGGTCGATCCAAACAAAAGGGACCACCAGAGGACCAGGTAGCAGGTATATTAGACGCTGTTATCAAAACAGCGTCTAATATACCTGTTAGGGGTTAAAAAAATCGCTTCTCCAGCCTGCCAGCGAACAATCGCCGCTAGCAGGCTGGAGATCCACTCGCTTACCTTCCGATCCTGTGAACGCGCGCGCCTGTGTGCGCGCTTTCACAGGAAATCTCGCCTCTCGCGAGATGACGCCAATCGGCGTTAGTGTAGCCTGGGAGCGCCGCAGCGATGACGCCTTTCGGCGTTAGCTTAGCGGTTAAGAATGTTCCAAACAGTTGTTTTGGCAACAGATTCCAAATGCAAATAGCACACTTGAAATGAACTCTGGACCTTTTATCTGCTCATTGTAATTGGGATAATGAGGCAATAACACACACCCGGCCATGGAACAGCTGAGAAGCCAATTGTCCCATTACTTTTGGTCCCTTAACAAGTGGGAGGCACATATGCAGCCAGGTAACACTCCCTGAGGAAGAACAGCGTCTGTTCGAAACGCGTCGGAGATAGAGATACCTGGTACTGGTGGTCATCGATGACCGCTGTAAGTGACGTCACTCACAAAGCTCCAAGTGAGCGCTAACCACTCCTCTGTATACACCTCCATCTGCGGCAGCAGCGCGCCACCGGCCGGGGCACGAGGCAGCACGCAAACCACATTACACCTGGACTGATCCTGATTCCCAGCATCAAGAAAGACCGAGTACAGAAATAAAAGTAAAGAAGAAAATACTTCTATATCAAGCACGGGGACGTGAACAGAAGCACACAAATGGAAGACTTCATTTCAGTTACACTGTATAAAACCAGCTAAGTACCTGTACATTGATATACCTTCGTGTGCCAGATACCATATATCTGCAATACCTGTACATTAATACTTATCATAATATGTCCTTAACCCCTTAAGGACGCAGGGCGTATCGGTACGCCCTATTTCCCGAGTCCTTAAGGACTCAGGGCGTACCGGTACGTCCTAACTTGAAATCAGTATTCCGGCGCCCCAGGGGTTAATCAGAACGGGATTTCGGCTGAAATCATTCAGCCGGCATCCTGTGACAACGCCAGGGGGGGTCATGTGACCCCCCCGTGTCGGCGATCGCAGCAAACCGCAGGTCAATTCAGACCTGCAGTTTGCTGCGCTTTTTGCAGTTTCTGATCACCCCCCCCTGCACCCCTGCACGATTTGATGCCGGCGGGTGGTGCGGGGGGGGGGGGGGTGTCGCATGCGGTGGGGGCGTTGCGGGAGGCGGGCGGTGCGGCAGGCGGGATCGCGATCCCCCGCCCGCCTCCCCATGAATGATCGTTGGCTTCTAGTGGGTATACCAGGGTGCCAGCACATTGCTGGCACCCTGATATAAACGGCTGACATCTGTGCAGATGTCAGCCGTTTAACCCTTTCCATACCGCGGTCTGTACGGACCGCTGTATGGAAAAAGTTAACTGTCATCGGTCAGGGAGCTCCCTCCCTCTCCATCGGGGGGCTGCTGTGCCTTTGCAGCCCCCCGATGGAGAGGGAGAGAGCCCCCCGACAGCCCCCCTCAGCCCTGTGCTTACCCTTCCCCGTCTGCGAAGTTGTGGCAGACGGGGAAGGTTCCCATGGCAACAGGACGCCTGCTCAGGCGTCCTGCTGTCCATGGTGCTGAACAGATCTGTGCTAAAAGCATAGATCTGTTCAGTGTAAGTAAAATACAGTACAGAACAATATATATTGTACTGTACTGTATTATACAGACATCAGACCCACTGGATCTTCAAGAACCAAGTGGGTCTGGGTCAAAAAAAATGTAAAAAAAAGTGAAAAAAGTTTAGATAAAAAAAAAAACATTCATCACTGAATAAAAATTAAAAAAATAAAATACACTACACATATTAGGTATCGCCGCGTCCGTAACGACCTGATCTATAAAACGGTCATGTTACTTTCCCCGCCCGGTGAACACCATAAAAATAAAAAAATAAAAACTATGAGAAAATTGAAATTTTGCCCACCTTACTTCCCAAAAAAGGTAATAAAAGTGATCAAAAAAGTCACATGTACGCCAAAATAGTGCCAATCAAACCGTCATCTCATCCCGCAAAAAATGAGACCCTACTCAAGATAATCGCCCAAAAACTGAAAAAACTATGGCTCTCAGACTATGGAAACACTAAAACATGATTTTTTTTGTTTCAAAAATGAAATCATTGTGTAAAACTTACATAAATAAAAATAAAGTATACATATTAGGTATCGCCGCGTCCGTATCGACCGGCTCTATAAAAATATCACATGATCTAACCCCTCAGGTGACCACCGTAAAAAATAAAAACAGTGTAAAAAAAGCCATTTTTTGTCATCTTACGTCACAAAAAGTGTAATAACAAGCGATCAAAAAGTCATATGCACCCCAATAGTGCCAATCAAACCGTCATCTCATCCCGCAAAAAATGAGACCCTACTCAAGATAATCGCCCAAAAACTGAAAAAACTATGGCTCTTAGACTATGGAGACACTAAAACTTTTTTTGGTTTTAAAAATGAAGTTATTGTATAAAACTTACATAAATAAAAATAATTGTATACATATTAGGTATCGCCGCGTCCGCGACAACCTGCTCTATAAAATTACCACATGATTTAACCTGTCAGATGAATGTTGTAAATAACAAAAAAAAAAAACGGTGCCAAAAAAGCTATTTCTTGTTACCTTGCCGCACAAAAAGTGTAATATAGAGCAACCAAAAATCATATGTACCCTAAACTAGTACCAACAAAGCTGCCACCCTATTCCGTACTTTCTAAAATGGGGTCACTTTTTTGGAGTTTCTACTCTAGGGGTGCATCAGGGGGGCTTCAAATGGGACATGGTGTCAAAAAAACCAGTCCAGCAAAATCTGCCTTCCAAAAACCGAATGGCATTCCTTTCCTTCTGCGCCCTGCTGTGTGCCCGTACAGCGGTTTACGAACACATATGGGGTGTTTCTGTAAACTAAAGAATCAGGGCCATAAATAATGAGTTTTGTTTGGCTGTTAACCCTTGCTTTGTAACTGGAAAAAAAATATTAAAATGGAAAATCTGCTAAAAAAGTGAAATTTTGAAATTGTATCTCTATTTTCCATTAAATCTTGTGCAACACCTAAAGGGTTAACAAAGTTTGTAAAATCAATTTTGAATACCTTGAGGGGTGTAGTTTCTTAGATGGGGTCACTTTTATGCAGTTTCTACTCTAGGGGTGCATCAGGGGGGCTTCAAATGGGACATGGTGTCAAAAAAACAGTCCAGCAAAATCTGGCTTCCAAAAACCATACGGCGCACCTTTCCCTCTACGCCCTACTGTGTGCCCGTACAGTAGTTTACGGCCACATATGGGGTGTTTCTGTAAACGGCAGAGTCAGGGTAATAAAGATATAGTCTTGTTTGGCTGTTAACCCTTGCTTTGTTAGTGGAAAAAATGGGTGAAAATGGAAAATTAGGCAAAAAAATGAAATTCTCAAATTTCATCCCCATTTGCCAATAACTCTTGTGCAACACCTAAAGGGTTAACAAAGTTTGTAAAATCAGTTTTGAATACCTTGAGGGGTGTAGTTTCTTAGATGGGGTCACTTTTATGGAGTGTCTACTCTAGGGGTGCATCAGGGGGCTTCAAATGGGACATGGTGTCAAAAAAACAGTCCAGCAAAATCAGCCCTCCAAAAACCAAACGGCGCACCTTTCACTCTACGCCCCGCTGTGTGGCCGTACTGTAATTTACGGCCACATATGGAGTGTTTCTGTAAACGGCAGAGTCAGGGCAATAAAGATACAGTCTTGTTTAGCTGTTAACCCTTGCTTTGTTAGTGGAAAAAATGGGTTAAAATGGAAAATTAGGCAAAAAAATGAAATTCTAAAATTTCATCCCCATTTGCCAATAACTCTTGTGCAATACCTAAAGGGTTAACGAAGTTTGTAAAATCAGTTTTGAATACCTTGAGGGGTGTAGTTTATAGAATGGGGTCATTTTTGGGCGGTTTCTATTATGTAAGCCTCGCAAAGTGACTTCAGACCTGTAGTGGTCCCTAAAAATTAGGTTTTTGTAAATTTCTGAAAAATTTCAAGATTTGCTTCTAAACTTCTAAGCCTTGTAACATCCCCAAAAAATAAAATATCAATCCCAAAATGCTACAAACATGAAGTAGACATATGGGGAATGTAAAGTCATCACAATTTTTGGGGGTATTACTATGTATTACAGAAGTAGAGAAACTGAAACTTTGAAATTTGCAAATCTTTCAAAATTTTTGGTAAATATGGTATTTTTTTATGCAAAAAAATTAACTTTTTTGACCCAATTTTAGCAGTGTCATGAAGTACAATATGTGACGAAAAAACAATCTCAGAACGGCCTTCATAAGTCAAATCGTTTTAAAGTTATCAGCACTTAAAGTGACACAGCATTGCAAAAAATGGCCAAGTCCTTAAGGTGAAATAGGGCTGAGTCCTTAAGGGGTTAAGCGCAGTATTATAATATATCACACATATGCAAACTGTTGTAATTCCTACACCATTCATTAATGTACAAAAAAGTGAAAAATGGTGTAATGGATGTGCGTCCTTTTACACAGTCAAATAAATATATGTGGGGATAGGACGCTAAAACAAAATAACAATTTCTTTATTAAGTTGTCTCAATAAAATATAGGGGTGTCTACCCAAACTGCACAAAGCAGCAACTTAAACCGTCACTGATTTATGGGAGCACCGTCATAATGACCACATAGATGGCCGTAGGGCCATATCGGGATACATGAAGGGTGGATCCCAGAAACTAATACCCACCAACATTTGGGGGGGGGGGGGGGGCTTAAACACCACAAATAATAATAAATAATAATAAGTGTGTGACCTGGGTGAGGTACTATCTAGGTGGATATCTGGTACCAAGTTGATATCAGGTATCCCGCCTAACAGTGAATGTCAGCGCGCAGACATCCACTGCACTAACATAGTACAGGTGCAGGACTGTGGCAGGGCAAAACCCTTGACTCCATTTGATGTACCGGAGCACCGATTACCCTGTCACTGTCCTCAGTGGTAAATGCTCTACGCGTTTCCATGCATTAAACATGCATTTCATCAGGAGCAACATGCACCACAAATAATAAAGCCCAAAACCTCTGACATAGATGTTTGACTGAGGCTATGAACACAAGGCAGAGGTAGGGTGACCTGCCTGACACAGAGTTCCTCTAGTGTGAGGTACGGTATTGTCACTGTAATCTACGCTCCTGCCTAAGCTGACCACCGCTAGGTTGAGGGGCAGCGTGCTGGTGTGCAAACAAATCGGCGCTGTAATGGCCGCGAAGCGGCTCACAGAACGCTGCGATTTAAAGGGTGAAAGCCCGCCCCGCTAGACATGTCCCCCGCGTGACCAATCCGGCCAGGAGGCCCGGTACAGGAACAACCAATGGCTGAACAGCGGGAGGAGCTACATCAGTCCCGGGGAAAGCGCAAGGCGCCGCATTGAAAAGAGAGAAATTCACGGCGGCTCTGTATGAGCATGCCATCGCAACATCAAAACCTAAAACTTTACCATCTATAGACATTGGACTAAGACCAAAATCGAGGAACCTAAGAAGGAGTGCTGACACACAGGTGTATTCTAGGGAGCCCAAGTGTATCCGATAGTACCCCTGATGTTTGGTACATGAATAACATAGGACTCCGCAAAGCCAGTATAAATTCATATAAAGGGCACAAACGAGATGGCATCATTTCTGGCTAGTTTGGACGTGGAGGCGATCTACAGCTCAATTCCTCATGATTTGGGCTGTAGAGCGGTCCTCACGTTCCTTCAGCAAAGAGGCGAACACTGCAGGAACCACAATACTTTTGTAATGGAACGGTTGGGCTTCATTCTCAAGCACAATGTGTTCTTGTTTGATGGGCGGATCTTCCACCAGCTCATGGGGGTCGCAATAGGCAGTCCCTGTGCCCCGACCTTTGAGAACCTTTACTTGGGCTGGTGGGAGAGGGAGGTGGTATTATCTGAGGACATGGAGCAATTTACATCTGTCATCCCCCTCTGGATCAGATACATCGATGATGTGCTGGTCCTGTGTGTGTGTGGGGGGGGGGGGGGGGGGGTGATAGAGTCTTGTTCCAGGAGTTTGTTGCAGCCCTGAATACCAATGAACTAGGGCTATTTTTTACATCGGAGATCGATTCCAACTCCATTTCCTTCTTGGATCTCACCATTTCACTTGATGCTGTTGGTCGCATCCGTACTAATGTATTTAGGAAGCCTACAACCACTAACAACTTGCTGAAATGGGAGAGTGGGCACCCGTTGGCCCTCAAAAGAGGGATCCCAAAGGGACAATACTTAAGGGTGAGGAGGAATTGTTCTCAACTTAGTGACTTCAGGGTGGCTGCGAGAAGAGACCTTCAGCAGAGGTTCCGGCGTCGCGGTTATCCCCAGCGATGCCTGAGACAGGCGTATCAACATAAATTAAGTACCAACAGGGACCTTCTGTTATCCCCCAAAAAGAGGGATATCGGTGACAACATTGTCAGAATTATTGGCACATATGACAGTGCCCATGAGGGTGTACGCCAAGTCCTCTCTGAACACTGGGATATACTCAAATCTGATCCCGATATTGGCAGTATGATCCCACCTAGACCCTCTGTCACCTATTGGCATAGCAAAAACTTATAAGATATGTTGACTAGAGATGTCGCGAACATAAAATTTTCCATTTGCGAATGGAGAACGCGAATTTCCGCAAATGTTGGCGAACCGGGCGAACCGCCATAGACTTCAGTAGGCAGGCGAATTTTAAAACCCACGGGGACTATTTCTAGCCATAAATGGAAAAGTTGTTTCAAGGGGACTAACACCTGGACTGTGGCATGCCGGAGGGGGATCCTTGGCAAAACTCGCATGGAAAATTACGTAGTTGACGCAGGGTCTGGTTTTAATCCATAAAGGGCATAAATCACCTAACATTCCTAAATTGTTTGGAATAACGTGCTTTAAAACATCAGGTATGATGTTGTATCGATCAGGTAGTGTAAGGGTTACGCCCGCTTCACAGTGACAGACCAAACTATGACAGACCAAACTCCCTGTTTAACGCACCACAAACAACCGCAAACAGTCCATTTGCACAACCGCAAACTCCCCATTTGCACAAGGTTGGATACCAAGCTAGCCATGTCCCGTTTCTTGTCCTCACTGATGTCATTGAAGGTCTCTTCCTCCACCCAGCCACGTACAACACCAAGGCTCCCCGAAAGGTTACAACAAGCCCCCTGGGACGCCTTCTGTGTTTGGCCTTCCACCTCCTCAAAGCCACCTTCCTCCTCTGACTCCTATTCTTCAGACTCCTCTCTCTGCGTTGCCTCTCTCTGCGTTATTATAAGGTGTGTTAAGTAGTACTATTCCTATCAGTTTAATCCCTGTTACGTCCCCTATCAGGGGACGTGTATGGAATAGATTTTAGGAACCGGGAGATGGAAAAAAATGCTTGGTCGGTCCTCCTACTTCCAATTTGGGGCACTGCGCGTGCCATCTACTGTGCCACCAGATAGGAGTGGTGTGTTAAGTAGTACTATTCCTATCAGTTTAATCCCTGTTATGTCCACTAGTATTATTATTATTATTATTATTATTATTATTATAAGGTGTGTTAAGTACCGCAAAGAGTTGTCAATAGTTGACACTCTCATGAAATAAATTTTATTCCTCTATGCGTCAATCTTGGTGTAGTGATGACTGTGCTCGTGCGCACGTTTGGGAGATTGCAGGCGACGGGGGTTTTTCAAAGCCTATGGTCGTGCTGAGGTAGTTCAGTGACAGTTAAGTGACCCAGAAAACAATGATTCTGCAGTGTGGGCCTATTGTTGGCCTAGTAGGCTTTAATGATTACCTTAGATGATCACAAAGAAAATTAATGTTTTTTCTATGCAAAATTATCCAGCCGATCGCTTTTGGTCTGTTCACAATGAAGCAACGACCTTATCATCTGGGGTGTGCCAACATTGCCATTGCCAACACACTCCTAGAGGTGGTCGCTTCATTGTGATACGCAAGCCCCTTCACCACAACAAGGTAACGATCACGAAAGGGAATTGACACATGTATGTGCCTTTTTTTTGGTTTGGTTTTTGAAGCCACAGTGCAGCACCAGAGGCCAGAAAAATTAGGCATGTACACATGCCTGAAAAACTAGGTATTGTTGCAGCCGCTGCTGTAGCAGCGGCCAGAAAAATTCATGTTTCCCAGACAGAAAGTGCCCTAAAACATTGCGGCTTGAACCCTAGTTGGTGGCTGATAAGTCACGCAAGTCATCCGGCATTCAGAGATAAAATACAGCAGCGTGTGGACCATTTTTAGCTCAAGGCAGCTCATCTCATCAGGCCTTTTTTAGTCGAATGTATCGCCCACTGTCAGTCCCTTCGGGATCCATCCCTCATTCATCTTAATAAAGGTGAGGTAATCTAGACTTTTCTGACCTAGGAGACTTCTCTTCTCAGTGACAATACCTCCTGCTGCACTGAAGGTCCTTTCTGACAGGACACTTGAAGCTGGGCAGGCCAGAAGTTCTATCGCAAATTGGGATAGTTCAGGCCACAGGTCAAGCCTGCACACCCAGTAGTCAAGGGGTTCATCGCTCCTCAGAGTGTCGATATCTGCAGTTAAGGCGAGGTAGTCTGCTACCTGTCGGTCGAGTCGTTCTCTGAGGGTGGACCCAGAAGGGCTGTGGCGATGTGTAGGACCTAAAAAGCTCCGCATGTCCTCTATAACAACACGTCTGTAAAGCATCCTGTCCTTGCCGGCGTGGTCGTGGTAGGAGGAGTATTACTTTCACCTCTTCCCCTGTTAGATTCCCATTGTGCTGTGACATCACCCTTATACGCTGTGTAAAGCATACTTTTTAATTTATTTTGGAACTGCTACGTTAATTCGGTAACATTTCAGGCACTTTCTGCTTATACCGGGGGTCTAGTAGCGTGGCCACCCAGTACAGGTCGTTCTCCTTCAGCCTTTTTATACGAGGGTCCCTCAACAGGCACGACAGCATGAAAGACCCCATTTGCACAAGGTTGGATGCCGAGCTACTCATGTCCACATTCCTCCTCTGATTCCTCTTCCTCACACTCCTCTTCCAGCATTGCCGCAGGTCCAGCAAGCGATGCTGATAAGGTTGTTTCTGGTGGTGATGGTGACCACAACTCTTCCTCTTCCTCTTCACGCTCATCTACGGCCTGATCCAGCACTCTTCGCAGGGCACGCTCCAGGAAGAAAACAAATGGGATGATGTCGCTGATGGTGCCTTCGGTGCGACTGACTAGGTTTGTCACCTCCTCAAAAGGACGCATGAGCCTACAGGCATTGCGCATGAGCGTCTAGTAACGTGGCAAAAAAATTCCCAGCTCCGCAGAGGCTGTCCTAGCACCCTGGTCATACAAATACTCGTTGACGGCTTTTTCTTGTTGGAGCAGGCGGTCGAACATTAGGAGTGTCGAATGCCAACGTGTCGGGCTGTCGCAAATCAAGCGCCTCACTGGCATGTTGTTTCGCCGCTGGATATCTGAAAAGTGCGCCATGGCCGTGTAGGAACGCCTGAAATGGCCACACACCATCCTGGCCTGCTTGAGGACGTACTGTAAGCCTGGGTACTTTTGCACAAAGCGTTGTACGATCAGATTACACACATGTGCCATGCACGGCACATGTGTCAACTTGCCCAAATTCAATGCCGCCAACAAATTGCTTCCGTTGTCACACACCACTTTGCCGATCTCCAGTTGGTGCGGAGTCAGCCACTGATCCACCTGTGCGTTCAGGGCGGACAGGAGTGCTGGTCCGGTGTGACTCTCTGCTTTCAGGCAAGTCAACCCCAAGACGGCGTGACACCGTCGTATCCGGGATGTGGAATAGCCCCTGGGGAGCTGGGGGGGTGCTGTTGATGTGGAGCAAGACGCAGCAGCAGAAGAGGACTCAGCCGAGGAGGTTATGGAAGAGGATGGAGTAGGAGGAGTAGAGGAGGTGGAAGCAGGCCTGCCTGCAAGTCGTGGCGGTGTCACCAACTCCTCTGCAGAGCCACGCATTCCATGCTTGGCAGCCGTCAGCAGGTTTACCCAATGCGCAGTGTAGGTAATATACCTGCCATGACCGAGCTTTGCAGACCAGGTATCAGTGGTCAGATGGACCCTTACCCCAACACTGTGTGCCAGACATGCCATTACTTCCTTTTGCACAATCAAGTACAGGTTGGGGATTGCCTTTTGTGCAAAGAAATTTCGGCCGGGTACCTTCCACTGCGGTGTCCCAATAGCTACAAATTTTTTGAAGGCCTCAGACTCCACCAGCTTGTATGGTAAAAGCTGGCGGGCTAAGAGTTCAGACAAGCCAGTTGTCAGACGCCGGGCAAGGGGGTGACTTTGTGACATTGGCTTCTTACCCTCAAACATGTCCTTGACAGACACCTGACTGTGGGCAGATGAGCAGGAACTGCTCAAGGTGAGAGATGGAGTGGCGGATGGTTGAGAGGGGGCAAGGAGGACAGCAGTGGTTGACGTGGCTGAAGATGCTGGACCAGGAGGAGGATGGCGGCTTTGAGTTTGTGTGCTGCTTGTACTCGTGTTGATCCCATAGGCGTTTGTGATGTGTGATCATGTGCCTTCGCAAAGCAGTTGTTCCTAGGTGGGTGTTGGACTTCCCACGACTCCGTTTCTTTTGGCACAGGTTGCAAATGGCATCGCTGTTGTCAGAGGCAGACACACAAAAAAAATGCCACACTGCTGAGCTCTGCAATGATAGCATTCTGGTGGTGGCAACAGCATGCGTTTATTGGCGTGCTGTCTGGCTGACCCCGGGTGCTGATGCATGCTGTCTGACTGTGCCACTAGCTCCTTGCGACGACCTCCCCCTGCTTCCAACTCGTCTCCTCCTCCTCTCTGTCTCCCCATCAGAACTTTCCACCTGTTCTTCTTCCCTTCGAGCGGGCACCCACGTGACATCCACGGACACATGGTCATCATCAACCTCTTCACTTGTATCTGACAACTCGGCAAAGGAAGCAGCAGCGGGTACAACATCATCATCATCATCACACCGTACGTCCATGTGTGTAATGCTGCCTGACTGAGAAATATCCCTGTTATCTACATCCTCTGGCAATAATGGTTGCGCATCACTCATTTCTTCCAACTGATGTGTAAATAACTCCTCTGACAGATCAAGTGAAGCGGCTCTGGTGCTAGTGTTGGTGGTGGCTGCAGGCAGGCGAGTGGTAACTTGAGAGGTCATCTCAAATGTAGAACAGGTAAACCAGTGGCACTACACCAAACCTATGGTGATTAGGATACGAATACCAAGGAGTGATGCCTCACGGAGGTGCTCAGCCTGAGGCAGCAGTGAGCATATATGTTAAACAGAGGAGAAAACAAAACGAGCGGCACTCACCGATTGTAGGCAGGTAACTTTATTCCATGGCAGGAGGGGGGTGCATAGGGTGCAGATACAGCAGAAAGTAAGCAACAGCCGTTTCGCGCGTGTGTGCGCTTCTTCTGGCTTTTCACCATTGAAGGGGTCACGGCACCTTCTAATGTGCTCAGGAAGCCGCGTCATCGCCGTAATTGCTTAATTACTACATAATCAACACCTGACCTTTCAGGACGGAGGGCAGGGATTTCGGTCGATGGCGGGACCCTTTCAATAATGTGAAGTGCATATGTGGAATACATAAACCAATAAAACAAAATACAAGTACGAAAATACAATATACAAGAGTGGTTCATTATAGAAATACGCTCATATCTATTTTTTCATTTAGTCCCAAAGGGCCCATTGCATCTGTGCGTAGGATCCATATAGTTTCTCTTGTCAGAAGCTCCCTTTCTCTATCACCACCTCTCTCAGTGCGATTAACTATTTCAAGACCAGCAAAGGTTAATACAGTGGGGTTTCCATTATGTGCCCCGTTCACATGATCTATTAACCGCGGAACACCCTTCCCTGTTTTTAAGGAATTTAGGTGTTCGCGGAATCTTTCAAATAAGCAGCGGATAGTTTTTCCAATGTACAAGCGTTCACATCTACATAAAATTCTATAAACCACAAATTTGCTGCTGCAGGTAATGAGTGGAAAAACCCTATGTTCTATCCCTGCAACAGAGATCACTTGTAGTTGGGAGTTGAAGTTGCAGAAGGAGCAACTTCTGCAACTCCTATTCCCTTTTGGTCTCTGTTCAGACAGCCATGTGAAGCGTTTTTTTTTTTTTCTAAAATGGCTAGTTACTACTTGATCGCGTATAGTATGGTATCTTCTAAACGCTATCACTGGTTTCACATCTTTCAGTTGTTTTAGAGAGTCATCCCTCACTAGGATATTCCAATTTTTTCTAATGACCTGTTTTATCTTATCAGCCATAGGGCTAAATTTAAAGGAAAAAGCGAAGGGTGGGGTCCCTTTGTGGATTTACCCTCCCTCAATTCTGTCTGGTGTGCTTCTGACGCTTTTTTCATAGCTTGATTTAACAAGTCTGGGGGATACCCTCTATGTCTAAGCCTTTTGCGCAAAACCAGCACCTGTTTTTCATAACTCGTTGAGGTAGTATTTATACGCGCAAGTCTTCTAAATTGACCGTATGGCACTGATTTTTTCACTGTACTTGGGTGATAGCTTGAGAAGTGGAGGAGGGAGTTGGCAGCGGTCGGCTTGCGAAAACCTTCCGTCACCAGCTCCCCCTCCACCACTGATACCACTACATCCAGAAACTTGATTTTGTTGCCCCCAAACTGGTAAGTAAACCGCATGTTCATGTCGTTCTGTGTATTCAAGTATTACACAAAATCTTGGAAATGTACCTTGTCGCTGGACCATATGATAAACACATCATCCACGAACCTGTAATAGGCATATATATATTTCAAGAATGGATTAGAACTCGAATACACAAAACAATCTTCGAACCGGGCCAGGTACAGATTGGCAAATGTACACGCCACTGGGGTCCCCATCGCGGTACCGACCCTTTGTTTATACCAGGAATCCCCAAACATAAAGGCATTGTTGGTGAGAATTAGTTCAATTATCTCAAAAGAATATATGAGAACCCTATAGTCCCAAAAATACCTCCTAATCAACTTGAAGGTGAACGACCTATGAGCATCGGTCCTTTAGGTTTCAGCATTGACGCTAACTTCAGTGATGAGGAAATTTCCTACCTTGAAGCCTTGACAGATTCTGTGTTAAGGGATCAAAAACAGGATACTAAGTGCTCCACGTTTACAGGGGGCATTCGTTCCACCTATTGTCCCCCCTTGTTCGCCGGCTCTAGAATTGACCTCTTTCAGCAAAGGGTTATGGAAGAGTTTAAGGCTCTGGTATATCCTTGTGCCGAAAATAATCTCACAGATGTAGAGAAAAAAGCCCTGAAGTGGCTTAAAAATAGAGAGGATCTAGTGGTGAAGCCGGCGGACAAGGGGGGTAATATAGTGATACTAAGCAGGTCTTATTATGATCTTGAAGCACTTAGACAATTGGATGATGGACAGGTGTATGAGAAATTGACTACAGATCCTACTTGGAAAATCCAAAATACCCTGCGTAGGTTTCTACACACATACGTAGAGAAAAATGTAGTGTCATGCAAACAGGCAGAGAAACTGCTCCCGACTTTCCCGAGACGCCCCACCTGGTATTTTTTGCCAAAAATACACAAGTCACTGACCCAGCCCCCCGGGAGACCGATCGTCTCCGGGACTGGGTCAGTGACCGAACCGGTGTCCAGGTATATAGATTGGCTTTTGAGACCTATTGTAAGGATGATACCCTCGCATTTGAGGGACACGTCGGACCTCCTCCGGTCACTGACTGACATTCAGTGGCGGGAGGAGTTTCGATTGGTGTCCCTCGATGTGGAGAGTACACATCTCATTTATACCCGGATCCCTCAGGAGAGGGGCATTGAGGCAGTGATGGAAGTCCTACAGAATACGGATAGAAGCGAGGACTTCAAGATGTTTATCACTGAAGGCCTGAAACTAATTCTCACCAACAATGCCTTTATGTTTGGGGATTCCTGGTATAAACAAAGGGTCGGTACCGCGATGGGGACCCCAGTGGCATGTACATTTGCCAATCTGTACCTGGCCCGGTTCGAAGATCGTTTTGTGTATTCGAGTTCCAATCCATTCTTGAAATATATATATGCCTATTGCAGGTTCGTGGATGATGTGTTTATCATATGGTCCAGCGACGAGGTACATTTCCAAGATTTTGTGGAATACTTGAATACACAGAACGACATGAACATGCGGTTTACTTACCAGTTTGGGGGCAACAAAATCGAGTTTCTGGATGTCAGTGGTGGAGGGGGAGCCGGTGACGGAAGATTTTCGCAAGCCGACCGCCGCCAACTCCCTCCTCCACTTCTCAAGCCATCACCCAAGTACAGTGAAAAAATCAGTGCCATACGGTCAATTTAGAAGACTTGCGCGTATAAATACTACCTCAATGAGTTATGAAAAACAGGCGCTGGATTTGCGCAAAAGGCTTAGACATAGAGGGTATCCCCCAGACTTGTTAAATCAAGCTATGAAAAAAGCGTCAGAAGCACACCAGACAGAATTGAGGGAGGGTAAATCCACAATCAAAGGGCCCCCCCCCCCTTCGCTTTTTCCTTTAAATTTAGCCCTATGGCTGATAAGATAAAACAGGTCATTAGAAAAAATTGGAATATCCTGTGTGAGGGATGACTCTCTAAAACAACTGAAAGATGTGAAACCAGTGATAGCGTTTAGAAGATGCCATACTATACGCGATCAAGTAGTAACTAGCCATTTTAGAAAAAAACGCTTCACATGGCTGTCTGAACAGAGACCAAAAGGGAATAGGAGTTGCAGAAGTTGCTCCTTCTGCAACTTCAACTCCCAACTACAAGTGATCTCTGTTGCAGGGATAGAACATAGGGTTTTTCCACTCATTACCTGCCGCAGCAAATTTGTTGTTTATATCATTTTATGTAGATGCGGACGCTTCTACATTGGAAAAACTATAGGCTGCTTATTTGAAAGATTCCGCGAACACCTAAATTCCTTAAAAACAGGGAAGGGTGTTCCGCGGTTAATAGATCATGTGAACAGGGCACATAATGGAAACCCCACTGTATTAACCTTTGCTGGTCTTGAAATAGTTAATCGCACTGAGAGAGGTGGTGATAGAGAAAGGGAGCTTCTGACAAGAGAAACTATATGGATCCTACGCACAGATGCAATGGGCCCTTTGGGACTAAATGAAAAAATAGATATGAGCGTATTTCTATAATGAACCACTCTTGTATATTGTATTTTCGTACTTGTATTTTGTTTTATTGGTTTATGTATTCCACATATGCACTTCACATTATTGAAAGGGTCCCGCCATCGACCGAAATCCCTGCCCTCCGTCCTGAAAGGTCAGGTGTTGATTATGTAGTAATTAAGCAATTACGGCGATGACGCGGCTTCCTGAGCACATTAGAAGGTGCCGTGACCCCTTCAATGGTGAAAAGCCAGAAGAAGCGCACACACGCGCGAAACGGCTGTTGCTTACTTTCTGCTGTATCTGCACCCTATGCACCCCACTCCTGCCATGGAATAAAGTTACCTGCCTACAATCGGTGAGTGCCGCTCGTTTTGGTAACTTGAGAGGTGCCCGAAGCTGAGCTGGAGGAGGATGGTGCGTCAAGGTTCCGAGCGGAAGCTGTAGAAGATTGGGTGTCCTGTGTTAGCCAGTCAACTATGTCCTCAGAACTTTTCTAGTTCAGGGTACGTGGCCTCTGAACACTGGGCATTATTCTTGGGCCAAAGGGAATCACAGCACCACGACCACGACGGCCCCTGCGGGGTGGCCTACCTCTGCCTGTCATTTTTTTTAGATTAGTTAAGTTGTACTATGCGTGCAAGCTACTGTGACACCAGATATGAGTTGCGCTGGTGACACTATGCACTTGCAGCTGGGCTTAAACACACAAACACTTGCAGGCAAATGTCTGCTATTTATTCACAGTCAAAATTGTTGTTTTTCTTTAAATGTAATCGAATGTGACACCAGATATGAGTTGCACTGAAGTGACACTATGCACTTGCAGCTGGGCTTAAACACACAAACACTTGCAGGCAACTGACTGCTATTTATTCACAGTCAAAATTGTTTTTCTTTAAATGTAATCGAATGTGACACCAGATATGAGTTGCGCTGGTGACACTATGCACTTGCAGGGCATGCAACACACGTGCGTGCCGGCAACTGACTGCTATTATATTACAGTCAAAAAAGTTTATTTATTTTTTTAAATGCAAGCTACTGTGACACCAGATATGAGTGGTGGCACTGGGCAAGTGGGCACAGTATACGCTGTGAGCCTGACAAACACGCTGGCAGGAAACTGCAATTAGATTACACAGGAAAAAAATATAAAAAAAAGCAGACTGATGTTCTAGCCCTAAAAAGGGCTTTTTGTGGTGCTGTCAGGACGCTGTCCTTACAGCAGAGATCAGATGAGTCCTTCAGGACTGTAGTGGAAACTGAATGCACTAGCCTAGCTATCGATTTCCCTATTAAATCAGCAGCAGCTACACTGTCCCTCCTCTCACTAAGAATGCAGCTTCCGAATGAATCTAAAATGGATGCTGTCCAGGAGGTGGGAGGGTCTGGGAGGGAGGGTATGATGCTGATTGGCTGGAATGTGTCTGCTGACTGTGAGGTACAGGGTCAAAGTTTACACAATGATGACAAATAGGGGGCGGACCGAACATTGCATATGTTCGCCCGCCGCGGCAAACGCGAACAAGCTATGTTCGCCGGGAACTATTCGCCGGCGAATAGTTCGTTACATGTGGAGAAAACACCACAGATGGAGGAAATCCCAAATCCCCATGGCCATTCAAAATGATGGCGCTGCGCAGGAAGGGGAATCAAGCACCATGAATAAATCCACCGTGGTAAATATCTCCTCTACACCCCTATCTGATGCACAGCTTGGTGTGCTCTCTAAGGGACTGTCTTTTTGCCCTTCTACCAAGGTCGATTGGTTCCATCTGGAGGTTGATCTGCAGCGCCTGTACAGGAGTATTGAACTCAAGGTTTGGTTTGCAGGTCATCCTCCACTGGATCCTTCGGCCGATGAGAGTATGTCTACCGAATTGAGATTGAAATCCTTTGGGCTTTTTAATAAAAGTGATTTTTCACGACATTGTAATGCACCTGCACTTGAGACATTTAAGAAGGCTGTCTCTGTTGATATAGCTGCTTTACGTGATGAAGTCATGAATATGTCTTTGAAATACCCCAATATGACCACTTCTGATATTGTTGAACTTGAGGTATTGTGCCATGACAGCAGCCTCACCATCAAGCCAGCCGACAAGGGTGGTGCGGTTGTTGTCATGGACACTCCCAAATATATTCAGGAGATTAGGAGGCAGCTGGGTGACCAGGGTGTATATAGGGTGTTGTCTGGTGATCCGAGGTTCGGTATTGCTCGCTGCATCAAGAGTGTCCTAGACGCAGCCTTAGGTCAGGACATTATTGATGGGGAACTGCATTCTTTTTTAACTATATTACAGCCACGTACACCAGTCATATACGTGTTGCTAAAGATTCACAAATATTTGGTTGACCCACCAGGTCGACCTATTGTCGCAGGCACTGGATCCATTTTTTCCAATATCTCGATTTTCTTGAATCGAGTGCTTCGTCAATATGCAATCAGTGCCAGGTCCTACATCAGAGATACTGGGGATTTCCTTGATAGGATTTCCGAGGTGAGGCTGCCGGATAGTTGTCTCCTGGCCTCCTTTGATGTTACGAGTTTATATACCTCCATTGATCACAACAGGGGGGTGGCGGCGGTCCGGAGACAGCTATCTGGTAGCAACCATTCTTCTCCCTGTCAGGACTTCATCATTCAGTTGTTGGACCTGGTACTGAGGAATAATTATTTTCTGTTTATGGAGAATTTTTATCTTCAGTTACGAGGGACCGCCATGGGGTCTAACGTGGCGCCCACTTACGCCAATGTCTTCATGGCGGCCCTCGAGGAGGACCTTATCTATGTATCCCACCACTTCAGTAATGTTCTGGGGTGGTGGCGATACATAGATGACGTCTTCCTGTTTTGGCGGGGTGACGTTATGGCTTTGGAGAGATTCCACCACTTTTTGAATGATATGGACCCGGACATCAGCTTCACCCTTGTACACTCGGCCACCCATGTTCAATTCTTGGACACCACGGTGACCATTGTGGGTAATCAACTTATCACAGATATTTTCACCAAGCCCACCGATTGCAACACACTGTTGCATTACAAAAGTTGTCACCCCAGGTCAATCATCAGTTCGGTACCCTATAGCCAATTGCTTAGGGTAAAAAGAGTAGTACAGGATGAGGATGTACTCCCTATTCGTCTTACACAGATGGTCCACAGGTTCAAAGAACGGGGTTACCCGACTCGGGTGATCAATAAGCATCTTACTAAGGTTAAAGGCCCACAACAGGCCACAGTGGACACTCTGGGTAACAAAGTGGCTAGGATACCTTTTATATCCACGTATTCGGAACAGAGTACTAGAATTGCGCATATCATTCGCAAGCATTGGTCCATACTAAAAAGTAACCTGCCCCAGATTGCAGCTCTAACGGTGCCCCCCCCTGTTGTCCTATAGACGGTCTGCCAATTTCCGTGATAAACTGGTTCGGGCAGACATTCCAGTTAAAACTCTGGTGCAATCTCATATTGGCTCACGGAGGCGAGGCTCTTACCCTTGCCTTGGGTGTGTAAATTGTCCATACATGATCAAGGGGGAGAAGTTTACCCATCCGGTTACAGGGAGCCAATATGAGATTGGTCATTTTTTGACATGTAACAGCTCGTATGTGGTTTATGTGCTCTCCTGTCCATGTGGTCTCCTATATGTTGGGGAGACCACATGTGACATGAAGACTCGTCTGAATAATCACAGATTCTCTATTAGGCAAAGAAGGAAAGATCTGCCAGTCCCCAAACACTTTGTGGAGGCTAACCATAAGGAGAGGGATCTTAAATTTGTAATACTGGATCATATCACCCTGTCTAGAAGGGGAGGTGATAGGATATTGGCCCTTAAACAGAGGGAATTAAGATGGATCCATCGCCTCAATACCCTGAGACCGTCTGGGCTCAATGTTGACTTCAAGTGGAATGTGATATAGGATGGGGCTCGTGCATTATGACTGCCTGATCCGCTTCTTGTCTTGCCCTGGTATATGAAAACAGGATAGGTGTCATACATTATACAATTGACTGTGATGACTGGATTTACAGCTAATTTTGTACTTATTGTTTTAACTAATTTTTCAGTTTTCTGTTTTCTTTCTCTAGAAATTTGTCATCTACACTCTAGTGGCGGTGCTTGTGGACGGGGGATACAGTTGTCTACGTCCTTTGATTGAGAGGCTGGTGATGGGGGAGAATGGGGCGTTGTAGTAATCAGTACATTGTATATCATGAGGGTTGACTGTACAAGGTTGTCTATGAGTGGTGGTTTCTTTAATTATCCCTATAGGGGTTTGGGGGACAGTTTTTGGGTTAGGGGTTGTGGGCATGGACGTGTCCTTGACCCTTCACCCTTTATGGATCAGTGGTCGTGCCATGAGAATGGCTGGACCGCTGCCCCCTGTCCCCCTACCTTATTTATATTTGTATGGCACATGAGTGAAGGGTGTTCCTTCTTGGTGCCGTTATACATATATGCCACGTTCACTCTGATATGCAAACCTGTATAATAGTCACCAAGTTGGAGTATATATGCTCCTTTTATGTTCTTTTGTAATTTTAGGATTGCTATGGCCTCTGTTTTCTCTCCTGTCTCCTGTCATCTTGCTGCGCTTGCCCATTCATTCCGTCATGGGCGTGTCACTGCCGGCGTTGTTTGGCTGGCGGTTGCTGGGGCAACGACGTCGATAAGGCCGGCGTCGTTGCCGTGGCGACGCTCGCCTTGTACCGCCTGCGTGACGCGGCCCCGTCACCTCCCGCGGGTGAGCCACGTGATGGTCTGGCAGGTCATGTGTTTGCTCACGTGACCTCTGACGTCGCTGGGCTGCGTCTGTGTGGGCTGACGGTGCTGGGATTCTGGGCATGCGCAGTTCGATTATGAGGACGCGGACGGCTGGCGCCTAGGTCCTTGCACTGCCGCGTGAGTTGTTTTTAAACTTTATTGATTATGATCACTTTTTATACTCGTACACAAGTGATATCACATTATGGTAATGTGACTGATTATCACTAATTGATGCACTGTTTTGTCTACAGTATGGTTATTGATTTTCCATATGTTGTATCGGCATATATGACTCACCATGAATATGATACTCACGATTTTGATATTTTTATTGTATTTCACGTATGTGTTTTTCTTTGTAATTGCATTATTACCACTTTGTTCTATGCTATGCATTATGGGTATATATACCCGGGTATGACACTGTATTGTATGCTTGAGAAAGACCGCATCGAGCGGTTAATACGTTGCAAGGGGAATAAAGATCCACCATTTCTTTCACTGTATTTGGAGTGCTGCCTCATCCTTTGATGCTATACTTACGATAGCCGTGTGAGCCTGCGGCTGTGAGGATATCTGCACCCACTTGCACTGGTCTTGTGCTGCTGTGGCCCTTTTTTTTTATTTTTTTATATATATATATATATATATATATATATATATATATAAAGCAAAAAACCACTGGCAGCACCACCCTGAGGAGTATGGAAAAATAGACGGGTGCAATGTCCAAGTACGGTAAAAGGTGCTTACCCACTTATAGAGAACAAAAATCGGACTGCACTCCAAGCATTTCTTCAAAGAAGTATGTTTTTATTCACCCATATGGTGGCAAAAGCGACGTTTCGGCTCAAGCATGAGCCTTTCTCAAGCATTGGTGAACAGTGAATAGCAGGTATACAGTGGGGGAAATAATTATTTGACCCCTCACTGATTTTGTAAGTTTGTCCAATGACAAAGAAATGAAAAGTCTCAGAACAGTATCATTTCAATGGTAGGTTTATTGTAACAGTGGCAGATAGCACATCAAAAGGAAAATCGAAAAAATAACTTTAAATAAAAGATAGCAACTGATTTGCATTTCATTGAGTGAAATAAGTATTTGAACCCCTACCAACCATTAAGAGTTCTGGCTCCCACAGAGTGGTTAGACACTTCTACTCAATTAGTCACCCTCATTAAGGACACCTGTCTTAACTAGTCACCTGTATAAAAGACACCTGTCCACAGAATCAATCAATCAAGCAGACTCCAAACTCTCCAACATGGGAAAGACCAAAGAGCTGTCCAAGGATGTCCGAGACAAAATTGTAGACCTGCACAAGGCTGGAATGGGCTACAAAACCATTAGCAAGAAGCTGGGAGAGAAGGTGACAACTGTTGGTGCGATTGTTCGAAAATGGAAGGAGCACAAAATGACCATCAATCGACCTCGCTCTGGGGCTCCACGCAAGATCTCACCTCGTGGGGTGTCAATGGTTCTGAGAAAGGTGAAAAAGCATCCTAGAACTACACGGGAGGAGTTAGTTAATGACCTCAAATTAGCAGGGACCACAGTCACCAAGAAAACCATTGGAAACACATTACACCGCAATGGATTAAAATCCTGCAGGGCTTGCAAGGTCCCCCTGCTCAGGAAGGCACATGTGCAGGCCCGTCTGAAGTTTGCCAATGAACACCTGAATGATTCAGAGAGTGACTGGGAGAAGGTGCTGTGGTCTGATGAGACCAAAATAGAGCTCTTTGGCATTAACTCAACTCGCTGTGTTTGGAGGAAGAAAAATGCTGCCTATGACCCCCAAAACACCGTCCCCACCGTCAAGCATGGGGGTGGAAACATTTTGCTTTCGGGGTGTTTTTCTGCTAAGGGCACAGGACAACTTATTCGCATAAACGGGAAAATGGACGGAGCCATGTATCGTGAAATCCTGAGCGACAACCTCCTTCCCTCTGCCAGGAAACTGAAAATGGGTCGTGGATGGGTGTTCCAGCACGACAATGACCCAAAACATACAGCAAAGGCAACAAAGGAGTGGCTCAAGAAGAAGCACATTAAGGTCATGGAGTGGCCTAGTCAGTCTCCGGACCTTAATCCAATCGAAAACCTATGGAGGGAGCTCAAGCTCAGAGTTGCACAGAGACAGCCTCGAAACCTTAGGGATTTAGAGATGATCTGCAAAGAGGAGTGGACCAACATTCCTCCTAAAATGTGCGCAAACTTGGTCATCAATTACAAGAAACGTTTGACCTCTGTGCTTGCAAACAAGGGTTTTTCCACCAAGTATTAAGTCTTTTTTTGTTAGAGGGTTCAAATACTTATTTCACTCAATGAAATGCAAATCAGTTGCTATCTTTTATTTAAAGTTATTTTTTCGATTTTCCTTTTGATGTGCTATCTGCCACTGTTACAATAAACCTACCATTGAAATGATACTGTTCTGAGACTTTTCATTTCTTTGTCATTGGACAAACTTACAAAATCAGTGAGGGGTCAAATAATTATTTCCCCCACTGTATAAAGGCGTGTCAATACATACAATCAAACAACATAATTGGTACTTAAAAATAATTCCTGTATACAATATATAGATATGTGCAAAAACCGCTTAATGGTCATAATTATTAAAGTGGCTAGTGCATTACATACAGTAAATCTCCATGATACAACAGATTACATATAAAAACACCATAAGACATATAATTGGTTACATCTGTAACTCATCAATACATCATTCATGCATCAACTGTAATAGTGCACATGTGCAGATAAGGAAGACTAATGAATTACTACCTGGGGGAATGATGGCGCCCACATGTACCCTAGCGCTGATCCGCGCGTCCTCAGGAGACAAACGCGCATGTCCCAGTCGTATCACGTCATCAGTGGAAGACAGGCTGATGCATAACAGTGCCGCCTACTGATGACATCAGCGGCGCACCCGATAGCATGCCTCCGCCTTCTCCCATCGATGACACCACATAGCGGCGCATGCGCAATAGCTACAGCAAGCTGTTTGCCGCCATATTGGAAAAGGGAATCCAAGCAAAGGGATGATCCTAAGCTCTGTCGCTTGCTGCCTTGTTAGTTCCACACATTCAGTTGTTGTGGTTGAATACCACCATGATGCATTTTGGAAAAGATGGTTACTCTTCCACCCTCTTCCATATGGGTGAATAAAAACATACTTCTTTGAAGAAATGCTTGGAGTGCAGTCCGATTTTTGTTCTCTCTCTATATATATATATATATATATATATATATATATATATATATATATATAATCAATGAAAAAGACCGGCACTCGCTGTTGATAATTATCAACAGCGAGTGCCGGTCTTTTTCATTGATTATACATTGGGACGCCATCCCATAGACTCGTGCACCGTGACCATATACAGCAGTGCCGACCTGTGATTATTATATATATATATATATATACACAGTCAGGTCCATAAATATTGGGACATCTACGCAATTCTAAAACTTTTGGCTCTATACACCACCACAATGGATTTGAAATAAGACTAACAAGATGTCCTTTAACTGCAGACTGTCAGCTTTAATTTGAGGGTATTTACATCCAAATCAGGTGAACGGTGTAGGAATTTCAACAGTTTGCATATGTGCCTCCCACTTGTTAGCCCCTTAAGGACACAGCCATATTTCACCCTAGGACCAGGCCATTTTTTGCAAATCTGACCAGTGTCACTTTAAGTGGTGATAACTTTAAAACGCTTTGACTTATCCAGGCCATTCTGAGATTGTTTTTTCGTCACATATTGTACTTCATGACACTGGTAAAATGAAGTTAAAAAAAAATCATTTTTATTTATAAAAAAATACCAAATTTAGCAAAAATTTGTAAAAAATTTCAAATTTCCAAGTTTCAATTTCCCTACTTCTATAATACATAGTAATACCTCCTAAAATAGTTATTGCTTTACATTTCCCATATGTCTACTTCATGTTTGGATCATATTGGGAATGATATTTTATTTTTTGGGGATGTTACAAGGCTTAGAAGTTTAGAAGCAAATCTTGAAATTTTTCTGAAATTTTTAAAAACCCAATTTTTAGGGACCAGTTCAGGTCTGAAGTCACTTTGTGAGGCTTACATAATAGAAACCACCCAAAAATGACCCCATTCTATAAACTACACCCCTCAAGGTATTCAAAACTGATTTTACAAACTTTGTTAACCCTTTAGGTGTTCCACAAGAATTAATGGAATATAGAGATTTAATTTCAAAATTTCACTTTTTTGGCAGATTTTCCATTTTAATATTTTTTTTTCAGTTACAAAGCAACAGTTAACAGCCAAACCAGACTCAATATTTATGGCCCTGATTCTGTAGTTTACAGAAACACCCCATATGTGGTGGTAAACCGCTGTACGGGCACACGGCAGGGCGCAGAAGGAAAGCAATGCCATACGGTTTCTGGAAGGCAGGTTTTGCTGGACAGTTTTTTTTGACACCATGTCCCATTTGAAGCCCCCCTGATGCACCCCTAGAGTAGAAACTCCATAAATGTGACCCCATCTAAGAAACTACACCCCTCAAGGTATTCTAAACTGATTTTACAAACGTCATTAACCCTTTAGGTGTTCCACAAGAGTTATTGGCAAATTTAGATGAAATTTCAGAATTTTAATTTTTTGGCACATTTTCCTTTTTAATCCATTTTTTCCAGTAACAAAGCAAGGGTTAACAGCCAAACAAATCTCAATATTTATTGCCCAGACAGATTCTGTAGTATACAGAAACACCTCATATGTGGTCGTAAACTGCTGTACGGGCACACGGCAGGGCGCAGAAGGAAAGGAATGCCATACGGTTTTTGGAAGGCAGATTTTGCTGGACTGTTTTTTTTTATTTTAAACCATGTCCCATTTGAAGCCCCCCTGATGCACCCCTAGAGTAGAAACTCCAAAAAACTGACCCCATTTTAGAAACTACGGGATAGGGTGGAAGTTTTTTTGGTACTAGTTTAGGGTACAATGATTTTTGGTTGCTCTATATTACACTTTTGTGAGGCAAGATAACAAGAAATAGCTGTTTTGGCACCGTTTTTATTTTTTGTTATTTACAACATTCATCTGACAGGTTAGATCATGTGGTATTTTTATAGACCAGGTTGTCACGGACGCGGCGATACCTAATGTTTACTTTTTTTTTTATTTATGTAAGTTTTACACAATGATTTCATGTTTTAGTGTTTCCATAGTCTGAGAGCCATAATTTTGTTCAGATTTTGGACGATAACCTTGGGTTGGGTACTATTTTTGCGGGATGAGATAACTGTTTTATTGACACTATTTTGGGGTGCGTGTGACTTTTTGATCGCTTGCTATTACATTTTTTGTGATTTAAGGTGACAAAAAATGGTTTATTTAGCACAGTTTTTATTTTTAATTTTTTACGGTGTTCATCTGAGGGGTTAGGTCATGTGATATATTTATAGAGCCGGTCGATACGGACGCGGCGATACCCAATATGTATACTTTTTTTTATTTATGTAAGTTTTACACAATAACAGCTTTTTTAAAACCAAAAAAATGATGTTTTAGTGTCTCCATATTCTGAGCGATAGTATTTTTAAATTTTGGGCGATTGTCTCAGGTAGGGGCTCATTTTTTGCTTGGATTGGTACTAGATTGGTACTATTTTGGTGGGCAAACGCCTTTTTGATCGCTTGCTGTTATACTTTTTGTTATGTAAGGTGACAAAAAAATGGTTTCTTTAGCATCTGAGGGGTTAGGTCATGTGATATGTTTATAGAGCCGGTCGATACGAACGCGGCGATACCTAATATGTATACTTTTTTTCCTGCCCCTATTTTTTACCAATTTTTTTTTACTTTATTTGGGGAAATTGAAGTTTTTGTTTATTTTTACTTGAAACTTTTAATTTTTTGGGGGGAAAACTTTATTTTTTCAACTTTTTTTTTACTTAATTTTTTGTCCCACTTTGGGACTTGAGCTTTTGGGGGTCTAATCCTTTACAATGCATTCCAATACTTCTGTATTACTCATACAGCTTTCGGGGCCTGCGAGATCCAGGCGGCTGGATCTCACAGGCTCTTCACCGGAAGGCAGCGCAGATGCCTCAGGAAGGCATCGCTCTGCCTTCCATGCCATCGGGTCCCCCCCACAGCCGCATGGGGACCCGATGGCCACGCCCGCCGCCGCAATAGATAAAAGCCGCAAACCTCCGGTTGACCTGCGGTTTGCGGCGATCGCCGACATGGGGGGGGGACACGGGACCCCCCCCCGGGCATTTAGCCGAAGTGCCTGCTCAATGATTTGAGCAATCACCGGCTTCCGATCACCGCCCGCTGCGCGGCGGTGTTCGGAAATACACAAGGCGTACAGGTACGCCCTGTGTCCTTAAGTACCAGGACATAAGATATGTCCTGAAGAGGTTAAGGGACCAAAATGGGACAGAATAATAATCCTAAATCAAACTTTCACTTTTTAATACTTTGTTGCAAATCCTTTGCAGTAAATTACAGCCTGAAGTCTGGAACGCATTGACATCACCAGACGCTGGGTTTCATCCCTGTTGATGCTCTGCCAGGCCTCTACTGCAACTGTCTTCAGTTCCTGCTTGTTCTTGGGGCATTTTCAATTCAGTTTTGTCTTCAGCAAGTGAAATGCATGCTCAGTCGGATCAGTCAGTCAAGTGATTGACTTGGCCATTGCATAACATTCCACTTCTTTCCCTTAAAAAAAACTCTTTGGTTGCTTTTACAGTATGCTTTGGGTCATTGTCCATCTGCACTGTGAAGCGCCGTCCAATGAGTTCTGAAGCATTTGGCTGAATATGAGCAGATAATATTGCCCGAAACACTTCAGAATTCATCCTGCTGCTGTTGTCAGCAGTCACATCATCAATAAATACAAGAGAACCAGTTCCATTGGCAGCCATACATGCCCACGCCATGACACTACCATCACCATGCTTCACTGATGAGGTGGTATGCTTAGGATCATGAGCAGTTCCTTTCCTTCTCCATACTCTTCTCTTCCCATCACTCTGGTACAAGTTGATCTTGGTCTCATCTGTCCATAGGATGTTGTTCCAGAACTGTGAAGGCTTTTTTTAGATGTCATTTGCCAAACTCTAATCCGGCCTTCCTGTTTTTGAGGTTCACCAATGGTTTACATCTTGTAGTGAACCCTCTGTATTCACTCTGGTGAAGTTGACTTTGACACACATACACCTACCTCCTGGAGAGTGTTCTTCATCTGGCCAACTGTTGTGAAGGGTGTTTTCTTCACCAGGGAAATAATCATTCGGTTATCCACCACAGTTGTTTTCCGTGGTCTTCCAGGTCTTTTGGTGTTGCTGAGCTCACCGGTGCGTTCCTTCTTTTGTAAGAATGTTCCAAACAGTTGTTTTGGCCACGCCTAATGTTTTTGCTATCTTTCTGATGGGTTTGTTTTGTTTTTTTCAGCCTAATGATGGCTTGCTTCACTGATAGTGACAGCTCTTTGGATCTCATCTTGAGAGTTGACAGCAACAGATTCCAAATGCAAATAGCACACTTGAAATGAACTCTGGACCTTTTATCTGCTCATTGTAATTGGGATAATGAGGGAATAGCACACACCTGGCAATGGAACAGCTGAGAAGCCAATTGTCCTATTACTATTGATTCCTTAACAAGTGGGGGGCACATATGCAAACTGTTTTAATTCCTACACCATTCACTTGATTTGGATGTAAATACCCTCAAATTAAAGCTGACAGTTTGCAGTTAAAGCACATCTTGTTAGTTTAATCTCCAATCCATTGCGGTGCTGTATAGAACCAAAAAATTTTGAATTGTGTCGATGTCCCAATATTTATGGACCTGACTGTATCAATCTGCTCTAGAACATGCTGCCTGTAGATTGCACTGCATTTTCATGGTGACAGATTCCCTTTAATAATGAACATGTTTTGCCCTGTGTTAAAAATAAATAATCTTTACTAGAATTTATATCATTAGTTTGCTTACATCATTTCTTATCACAGTATTTTTGTAAGTTGTACTCTGTCATTTCTTTTATTCACATTGTTTTAAGGTTCCCCTCTTTGATCAGTGGGATGACATTTCAGAGGGTATCAAGGTGGAAAGCTTAAATACAGATGCTGTGCTTCCCAGTCGTGTTTATTGGATTTCATCTATTGTAAGAATAGCAGGTATTGTATCCAATATTCGTGTGTGTATGTGTGTGTGTGTGTATATGTGTATATATATATATATATATATAAGAAAAAAAGAAAAGAAGCATCACACAAAAAACTATATGTGGGTGCAAAAATCCTCCTAAGGGACCTGAGACCAAGGCCCCAAGTGTAGATAAAAGGCAAAAAAGAAGGCAGCACTCCAGGTAATGAAAAAGGATGACGGTTTATTCACCCAACCAGCAGCAATGTTTCAGCTCTCTCTATGGAGCCTTTGTCTAGCTGAGTAACATGTGCAAATTAACATACATAAATAGTGGCAGTGATTAACACAGTTGTAAATTAATTCATAATACAATAAAGTGCAAGTACATAAAAGATACAATCACATTAGTGGTATAATTCATATATCGTCATAGTGTAGGTCTACTAAAACATAAATATAATATAATTCATACAGTGTAAAAATCGTCAAAGTTTTCATAATTAGTAATCAGTGAAAGGGTGAACAGGTGTAATAGCAACATACTTAAATAGAAAATCAAATTAAAAACCTTTGAACGGATCAATACTGGTTGAAGAGGCATGGTGGAGACTGCTGGCGTCCGGAAAGAGCAACGGCACATGCGCCGCTCTATCTATTATCGCGACATTCATACTACTTCTGAGCAGCCTAAAGACCATAACAAAGATGGCCACTATGGAGACATTACATCAGGGTGCATGCACAAGCCACCACTGCCGCCCATGCAGAATTAACGACACATAAGGTGTCAGAAAAACACCGCAGTACATATCAGAAGGGGCTGGTCCATGTATCGGGGGCCAGCAGTTCAATGCCGGTCACCAAAAGGACATCTGTATGAGTAGGGGGGTGCGGCTGTCACACCGCCACCACCCCGCTCCCCAGAGTGTTCAGCACAACCGCTCTGTGTCACATATCGCCACACCATGAATGGGATCCACATTAGTGAAGCAACCACACACGGTAGTGGAAAGTGCACAGATCCAATGTGTCGGTGATCGTAGTATCAAAAATAATATACATGGCAACCAACCCGTCTGACAGATGCCACCCGAGTCCCAGAAAGGGGGGGCTGGAGTCGCATCAAATTCAGACAGGGGCAGCCACTAACCTGCTCAGCAAAATGTAATAATATAATTATATATAGAGAGGATCGCCGACACAGTTCCTCCAGTCTTCACCATATGTGTCCATTCATAATATGTATTCATAATGTTGTCCTATACAGGAGAAGAAGAAAAAGAAAACAGTTAATATATAGCACATATTGTTCTTCATATACATAATCCGAAGAGAAAAGGGCATGCATGACCAGCAATTAGACAACCCTAAATTCCACATTTAAGCCCTGTGGCATCAGAGTACCAAGGGTATAAATCCAATAGAGCTCACGTCTCTTTAATGATTTTGTTCGATCACCACCTCGTCTTGGGGGAGATATTTGCTCCAGAATTCTAAACCTTAAGTCATTTTGTGTATGTTTTGCCTCTGTGAAGTGTTTAGACACAGGAAGATCCATTTTTTGTTTCCTAATAGAATATCGATGTTGATTGAGACGGGTTTTAACGTCCCATGTGGTCTCACCGATGTACAGAAGATTACAGGGGCAAACCAGCATATAGACAACATACGAAGAATCGCACGTTAAATATTGTCTGATTTTAACCCTCTGTCCTGACACCGGATGGACAAATGAATCCCCTCTCAACATCAACTTGCAATTAAACCAATTATAACGGGTAACAACCCTTCCTGGTCGACCCAAAGTATGTCTCGCACGTTTCCCTGGATGTACCTATGTCAGACTTCACCAATCTATCACCAAGATTGCGGCTGCGTCGATATGAACAGAGGGGTGGGGATTTAAATTCCTCAACCTTCTCAAAGTTACTGGTTAAAATTCGCCAATGTTTTTTAATTATGGCTGCAATACTCGCACTATTCGTGCTGAATTCTGAGACGAATGAGATCCGAGACTGGGACTGTTTAGGGTCACCTAGTCCCCACTTGATAATCTCTTTGGTAAGAGGTTTAACCCTATTGATATGTTCTCGGATCAATTTCTTTGGATATCCGCGTGTCTGGAATTTAGAACCCATCTCTTGCAATCTATCATCTATTTCTGCTGGGTCTTGTACAATTTTCTTTACTCTAAGGAGCTGACTAAAAGGAAGTGACCTTATCATAGGTTTTGGGTGATGACTCTCGAAACGCAATAAAGTGTTTTTATCTGTAGGTTTTACGTATAAATCCGTTACTAACTTATCGTTCTGAATGCTAACCTGAGTGTCCAAAAATTGTATGGTTTCATCGGAGTGTGTCAGTGTAAACTTAACACTAGGATCAATAGTATTGAGGAAGCAGTGGAAGGCGATGAGGTCCTCAGTGGCGCCGACCCAAATCAGGAAAATGTCGTCGATGTATCGCTACCACCCCAGCACATGGCTGAAGTGGTGGCACACATAGACGACAGACTCCTCAAGATGGGACATGTACAGATTTGCGTAGGTCGGCGCCACATTGGACCCCATCGCGGTCCCACGTAATTGTAGGAAAAAGTCATTCTGAAAAAGGAAATAATTCAGAGTCAGGATGAACCTTAACAAAGAACTCAAAAATTGTTGACACTCAATGCTGTATTGTGTCTTGTGCAGGACTTGTTCAATGACTCGTATGCCTAGTTCGTGTTCTATAGACGTGTATAGGCTTACCACATCAAATCAAGCCAACAGCGCCCCTTTAGGTATGGAGAGCATCAATTTTAGTCAGAAAGTCATTGGTGTCTGTATTGTGGGATCTTGCCGATAAGGCAAAAGGACGTAAAACTTTATCAAGAAAAATGGCTGCTTTGCAAAACAATGAGTCCATCCCCGAGACAATAGGACGTCCCGGGGGTGGAGTCAAAGACTTGTGTATTTTAGGTAAAGTATATAAAATCGGTGTGACCGGCTTATCACAATATAGAAATGAAAAAGTATTCTCATCAATTATACCCTTTCCTTTAGCTTCAATCAGTATTTCTTTAAGCTCTCTCAGTAACACAAACTTCGGATCATTATAGATTCTTTCATACACCTTGGTGTCTGCAAGTTGCTGTCTGATTTCTGTCACATAGGATCTGGTGTCCATGACCACAACCCCACCACCTTTGTCAGCTGACTTGATGGTGAGGCTGCGGTCCGAAGCCAGATCTCTAAGTGCCACAATTGCAGCTGAGGTCATGTTTGCAAACTTTAATGGTTGCTGAGAAGTTTCCTGTTTGAGACCTTCGATGTCGCGTTTGACTGCGAGACCAAAGGCCTCAATAGCAGAATGATCTATTACTGGATTGAAATCACTTTTAAGGAATAAACCCATATCCTTCAAATTCAACTCACTGGTGTTAACATTTTCAGATAAAGGTCTGTCATTCTGGTCCGCAAACCACACTTTCAATTTGATGTTACGTAAAAATCTCTGCAGATCCATTTCTAGCTCGAACCATTTGGTTGTGCTTACGGGACAGAATGACAAGCCTTTATTTAATACAGACAACTGTGTAGTGCTCAAATCAACCGAGGAGATATTTACCACTATATCTTGCGTCTCAGAGTCCTGCCCCGTTGGAGCTGCACATTTTTCCCTCTTCTTCTGTTTACGTTGTCTCCTCCCCCCGCGGCGAGTCCTGCCGAATCGGGGGTTCCCCCTAAAAAAGAGGACATGGCGGAGTTGGTGTCCAACTGTGGCTCCATAGCATTGTCCCGGGTAGAGTGTCCCTGTGACTTTTTATTAGTTTGCGGAAAAGAGGAACCATATTTATCCCCTGGGGTCCTACGATTTCTTCTTTGATCACCTTGCCAATTATAGACAAAACCTGTTGTGTAGTCATCCACATCCCGCATCAATTTGCGACGTTTTTTACTTTGTAGGTCTGCCTTAAATTTCTCAGTGTGGCGCACTGTTAGACATATAGGAGTCAAAGTCCTCTGTAGATAATACATTTTTAAATTTGTCTATTAATCCATCTAAAGTTCCTTGTACTATTGCTTTTCTTTTTGCAAAAAATCAACAATCAACAGAATGACATCAAAAGCGTATTTGTTCGAGATCTGAACAAATCTGGAGCAGAAATCCACATTGTTCATAAACAAGTCCGGCTTTAAATGGGAACGCATTCCTCTAGGGATCCTATGTGCAAGGTGGTATTCACTTAAAGTAGCAAGGTGCAATTCTAAACTAATAAAACGTTTGTTTTCATTTTCAAATTTCCTTTTTGTCTACATTCTCTGCCTCTGATCTTAAGAGGAAACGTCTCTCACCGTATCATGCAATATCCTCTCCTCGTCTTCAGGTGTATATGAAAATACATCTGGGTGTACACATCCAGCAACTTGCAGACACCAAGGTGTATGAAAGGATCTATAATGATCCGAAGTTTCTGTTACTGAGAGAGCTTAAAGAAATGCTGATTGAAGCTAAAGGAAAGGGTATAATTGATGAAAATACTTTTTCATTTCTATATTGTGATAAGCCGGTCACACCGATTTTATATACTTTACCTAAAATACACAAGTCTTTGACTCCACCCCCGGGACGTCCTATTGTCTCGGGGATGGACTCATTGTTTTGCAAAGCAGCTGTTTTTCTTGATAAAGTCTTACGTCCTTTTGCCTTATCTGCAAGATCCCACATTAGAGACACAAATGACTTTCTGACTAAAATTGATGAACTCTCCATACCTAAAGGGGCGCTGTTGGCTTGATTTGATGTGGTAAGCCTATACACGTCTATAGAACACGAACTAGGCATACGAGTCATTGAACAAGTCCTGCACAAGACACAATACAGCATTGAGTGTCAACAATTTTTGAGTTCTTTGTTAAGGTTCATCTTGACTCTGAATTATTTCCTGTTTCAGGATGACTTTTTCCTACAATTACGTGGGACCGCGATGGGGTCCAATGTGGCGCCGACCTACGCAAATCTGTACATGTCCCATCTTGAGGAGTCTGTCTATGTGTGCCACCACTTCAGCCATGTGCTGGGGTGGTGGCGATACATCGACGACATTTTCCTGATTTGGGTCGGCGCCACTGAGGACCTCATCGCCTTCCACTGCTTCCTCAATACTATTGATCCTAGTGTTAAGTTTACACTGACACACTCCGATGAAACCATACAATTTTTGGACACTCAGGTTAGCATTCAGAACGATAAGTTAGTAACGGATTTATACGTAAAACCTACAGATAAAAACACTTTATTGCATTTCGAGAGTCATCACCCAAAACCTTTGATAAGGTCACTTCCTTTTAGTCAGCTCCTTAGAGTAAAGAAAATTGTACAAGACCCAGCAGAAATAGATGATAGATTGCAAGAGATGGGTTCTAAATTCCAGACACGCTGATATCCAAAGAAATTGATCCGAGAACATATCAATAGGGTTAAACCTCTTACCAAAGAGATTATCAAGGGGGGACTAGGTGACCCTAAACGATCCCAGTCTCGGATCCCATTCGTCTCAGAATTCAGCACGAATAGTGCGAGTATTGCAGCCATAATTAAAAAACATTGGCGAATTTTAACCAGTAACTTTGAGAAGGTTGAGGAATTTAAATCCCCACCCCTCTGTTCATATCGACGCAGCCGCAATCTTGGTGATAGATTGGTGAAGTCTGACATAGGTACATCCAGGGAAACGTGCGAGACATACTTTGGATCGACCAGGAAGGGTTGTTACCCCTGTTATAATTGTGTTAATTGCAAGTTGATGTTGAGAGGGGATTCATTTGTCCATCCGGTGTCAGGACAGAGGGTTAAAATCAGACAATATTTAACGTGCGATTCTTCGTATGTTGTCTATATGCTGGTTTGCCCCTGTAATCTTCTGTACATCGGTGAGACCACATGGGACGTTAAAACCCGTCTCAATCAACATCGATATTCTATTAGGAAACAAAAAATGGATCTTCCTGTGTCTAAACACTTCACAGAGGCAAAACATACACAAAATGACTTGAGGTTTAGAATTCTGGAGCAAATATCTCCCCCAAGACGTGGTGGTGATCGAACAAAATCATTAAAGAGACGTAAGCTCTATTGGATTTATACCCTTGGTACTCTGAAGCCACAGGGCTTAAATGTGGAATTTAGGGTTGTCTAATTGCTGGTCATGCATGCCCTTTTCTCTTCGGATTATGTATATGAAGAACAATATGTGCTATATATTAACTGTTTTCTTTTTCTTCTTCTCCTGTATAGGACAACATTATGAATACATATTATGAATGGACACATATGGTGAAGACTGGAGGAACTGTGTCTGCGATCCTCTCTATATATAATTATATTATTACATTTTGCTGAGCAGGTTAGTGGCTGCCCCTGTCTGAATTTGATGCGACTCCAGCCCCCCCTTTCTGGGACTCGGGTGGCATCTGTCAGACGGGTTGGTTGCCATGTATATTATTTTTGATACTACGATCACCGACTCAGTGGATCTGTGCACTTACCACTACCGTGTGTGGTTGCTTCACTAATGTGGATCCCATTCATGGTGTGGCGATATGTGACACAGAGCGGTTGTGCTGAACACTCTGGGGAGCGGGGTGGTGGCGGTGTGACAGCCGCACCCCCCTACTCATACAGATGTCCTTTTGGTGACCTGCATTGAACTGCTGGCCCCCGATACATGGACCAGCCCCTTCTGCTATGTACTACGGTGTTTTTCTGAAACCTTATGTGTCGTTAATTCTGCATGGGCGGCAGTGCTGGCTTGCGCATGCGCCCTGATGTAATGTCTCCATAGTGGCCATCTTTGTTATGGTCTTTAGGCTGCTCAGAAGTATGAATCTCGCGATAATAGATAGAGCGGCGCATGCGCCATTGCTCTTTCCGGACGCCAGCAGTCTCCACCATGCCTCTTCAACCAGTATTGATCCGTTCAAAGGTTTTTAATTTGATTTTCTTTTTAAGTATGTTGCTATTACACCTGTTCACCCTTTCATTGATTACTAATTATGTAAACTTTGACGATTTTTACACTGTATGAATTATATTATGGAAATTTTATGATGATATTTATGTTTTAGTAGACCTACACTATGACGATATATGAATTATACCACTAATGTGATTGTATCTTTTATGTACTTGCACTTTATTGTATTATGAATTAATTTACAACTGTGTTAATCACTGCCACTATTTATGTATGTTATCTTGCACATGTTACTCAGCTAGACAAAGGCTCCATAGCGAGAGCTGAAACGTTGCTGCTGGTTGGGTGAATAAACCGTCCACCTTTTTCATTACCTGGAGTGCTGCCTTCTTTTTTGCCATATATATACAGTACAGACCAAAAGTTTGGACACACCTTCTCATTCATAGAGTTTTCTTTATTTTCATGACTATGAAGGCATCAAAACTATGAATTAACACATGTGGAATTATATACATAACAAACAAGTGTGAAACAACTGAAAATATGTTATATTCTAGGTTCTTCAAAGTAGCCACCTTTTGCTTTGATTACTGCTTTGCACACTCTTGGCTTTCTCTTGATGAGCTTCAAGAGGTAGTCCCCTGAAATGGTCTTCCAACAGTCTTGAAGGAGTTCCCAGAGATGCTTAGCACTTGTTGGCCCCTTTGCCTTCACTCTGCGGTCCAGCTCACCCCAAACCAGATCGATTGGGTTCAGGTCCGGTGACTGTGGAGGCCAGGTCATCTGGCGCAGCACCCCATCACTCTCCTTCATGGTCAAATAGCCCTTACTTTCAAAGTTTTCCCAATTTTTCGGCTGACTGACTGACATTCATTTCTTAAAGTAATGATGGCCACTCGTTTTTCTTTACTTAGCTGCTTTTTTCTTGTCATAATACAAATTCTAACAGTCTATTCAGTAGGACTATCAGCTGTGTATCCACCTGACTTCTCCTCAACGCAACTGATGGTCCCAACCCCATTTATAAGGTAAGAAATCCCACTTATTAAACCTGACAGGGCACACCTGAAGTGAAAACCATTTCAGGGGACTACCTTTTGAAGCTCATCAAGAGAATGCCAAGAGTGTGCAAAGCAGTAATCAAAGCAAAAGGTGGCTACTTTGAAGAGCCTAGAATATGACATTTTCAGTTGTTTCACACTTGTTTGTTATGAATATAATTCCACATGTGTTAATTCATAGTTTTGATGCCTTCAGTGTGAATCTACTATTTTCAAAGTCCTGAAAATAAAGAAAACTCTTTGAATGAGAAGGTGTGTCCAAACTTTTGGTCTGTACTGTATATATATATTTATTTCTTTTTTTGTTTTTGTTTTTTTTTACTTTCTATATAGTTAGCTAGTTTCTCAGTAATACACGGACATTTTATTGTCAGATTATTGAATAGTTTAGGAAAAGATTCATATTTCCATAATGTGATTTTAGAAACGATTTTCTATCAAGGTTCCATTGCTTTTGACATCAAGAATAACATAGTCTGCAGGGCTTTTCTTGCCATCAAAATTACATCAAACATGATGGGCACCATTCTAAGTCATTGGTGTACATCAGTATTTGTTGTGATCTGTTTGGAAACAGATCTATCATGGCGCTGTTATGAACAAAGTCCATGATGCTAGTGTGAATACAGACTGTTTCTGACCATTACTGGAAGGAAAGTAAGGGAACGGCCTCACATTCAGGTTTTCTTAATGCAGTTTTTTAAGCCAAGACTAGAATTGGATTCAGAAAAGAGAAGTAGCAACTGTATTTAATACTTTCACTCCTTTTATGATCCACTCCTGATTTTGGCTTCAAAAATTTTGTAAAAAAAAACCTGAATATGTGGCCCCACTTAATACATCCCAGGTGTTGCTTGGAATGTGAAAATGGAGAAAAGGATATTAGAATAATTCTGACTTCTGGCTTATATTGATTTGATAATGACTGGCACTCACAGGGTGATGTTGCATCTACTGTACACAATAAGCCATTTTCAGATGTGCGTTCGAAAAAAGCTTTTTGTGAGACTGAACACGTCAAGATCCTTTCGGCCATGCTATTACAACAAAATACTAAGACTCATCAGAAAGTAGTGATTGCTGGTCATTATCAGATCTGTGGTTACTGGGACCGACACTCATTGAAGCAAACACCACTAACCTTTGGAGTGCCGGTGAGACACACCATTTAATATCCATTTTATGTTAAGTCGAGTATTGTTTTTTGGTCTACATATATTTCTGGTGTTTATACTGGCGTTGCTCAGGTGTAGATCTATTTATATAAATATTTTTTAATGCTTTTTAACCTCTTAAGGACATAGGGCGTACAGGTACGCCCTTGTGCCCTGGTACTTAAGGACACAGGGCGTACATGTACGCCCTGTGTATTTTCGATCACTGCCGTGCGGCTGGCAGTGATCGGAACCCGGTGCCTGCTCAAATCATTGAGCAGGCACCTAGGCTAAATGCGCGGGGGGGGTCCCGTGACCCCCCCATGTCGGCGATCGCGGCAAACCGCAGGTCAATTCAGACCTGCGGTTTGCTGCGATTTCTGCAGTTTCTGGTCCCCGCGGTCCCTGACCGCTGGGATCAGAAACTTTATATGCCTAAAAAAAGTTTTATTCACCCCCCCCCTGCACCCCAGAATGATTTTTATGGTGGCGGGAGGTGCAGGGGGAGGGTTGCGGGCGGTGTGGGCGGTGCGGGAGGCGGGCGGTGCGGCAGGCGGGATCGCGATCCCCCGCCCGCCTCCCCTTGAAAATTCATTGGTGTTCAGTGGGTATACCAGGGTGCCAGCACATTGCTGGCACCCTGGTATAAACGGCTGACATCTGCGATGCGATGTCAGCCGTTTAACCCTTTCCATACAGCGGTCCGTACGGACCGCTGTATGGAAAAGGTTAACAGCGCAGGGAGCTCCCTCCCTCTCCCATCGGGGGGCTGCTGTGCCTTTGCAGCCCCCCGATGGAGAGGGAGAGAGCCCCCAGACAGCCCCCCGAGAGATCCCCTCCTTACCCTTCCCCGTCTGCGAAGTTCTGAGCAGACGGGGAAGGTTCCCATGGCAACAGGACGCCTCTCAGGCGTCCTGCTGTCCATGGTGCTGAACAGATCTGTGCTGAAAGGCATAGATCTGTTCAGTGTAAGTAAAATACAGTGCAGTACAATATATATTGTTCTGTACTGTATTATACAGACATCAGACCCACTGGATCTTCAAGAACCAAGTGGGTCTGGGTCAAAAAAAAGTGAATAAAAGTGAAAAAAAAGTAAAAATCAAAAAACACATTTATCACTGATAAAAAATGAAAAAAATAAAATTCCCTACACATGTTTGGTATCGCCGCATCCGTAACGACCTGATCTATAAAACGGTCATGTTACTTTACCCGAACGGTGAACACCATAAAAATAAAAAACTATGATGAAATTGAAATTTTGCCCACCTTACTTCCCAAAAAAGGTAATAAAAGTGATCAAAAAAGTCGCATGTACGCCAAAATTGTAACAATCAAACCGTCATCTCATCCCGCAAAAATCATACCCTACCCAAGATAATCGCCCAAAAACTGAAAAAACTATGGCTCTTAGACTATGGAGACACTAAAACATGATTTTTTTTGTTTCAAAAATGAAATCATTGTGTAAAACTTACATAAATAAAAAAAAAGTATACATATTAGGTATCGCCGCGTCCATATCGCCCGGCTCTATAAAAATATCACATGATCTAACCCCTCAGATGACCACCGTAAAAAAATAAAAATAAAAACGGTGTAAAAAAAGCCATTTTTTGTCATCTTACGTCACAAAAAGTGTAATAGCAAGCAATCAAAAAGTCATATGCACCCCAAAATAGATGCCAATCAAACCGTCATCTCATCCCGCAAAAAATGAGACCCTACTTAAGATACTCGCCCAAAAACTGAAAAAACTATGGCTCTTAGACTATGGAGACACTAAAACATTTTTTGGGTTTTAAAAATGAAATCATTGTGTAAAACTTACATAAATAAAAAAAATTGTATACATATTAGGTATCGCCGCGTCCGTGACAACCTGCTCTATAAAATTACCACATGATCTAACCTGTCAGATGAATGTTGTAAATAACAAAAAAAAAAACGGTGCCAAAAAAGCTATTTCTTGTTACCTTGCCGCACAAAAAGTGTAATATAGAGCAACCAAAAATCATATGTACCCTAAACTAGTACCAACAAAACTGCCACCCTATCCCGTAGTTTCTAAAATGGGGTCACTTTTTTGGAGTTTCTACTCTAGGGGTGCATCAGGGGGGCTTCAAATGGGACATGGTGTAAAAAAAAACAGTCCAGCAAAACCTGCCTTCCAAAAACCATATGGTGTTCCTTTCCTTCTGCGCCCTGCCGTGTGCCCGACAGCGGTTTACGACCACATATGGGGTGTTTCTGTAAACTACAGAATTAGGGCCATAAATAATGAGTTTTGTTTGGCTGTTAACCCTTGCTTTGTAACTGGAAAAAAAATATTAAAATGGAAAATCTGCCAAAAAAGTGAAATTTTGAAATTGTATCTCTATTTTCCATTAAATCTTGTGCAACACCTAAAGGGTTAACAAAGTTTGTAAAATCAGTTTTGAATACCTTGAGGGGTGTAGTTTCTTAGATGGGGTCACTTTTATGGAGTTTATAATCTAGGGGTGCATCAGGGGGGCTTCAAATGGGACATGGTGCCAAAAAAACAGTCCAGCAAAATCAGCCCTCCAAAAACCAAACGGCGCACCTTTCACTCTACGCCCTGCTGTGTGGCCGTACAGTAGTTTACGGCCACATATGGGGTGTTTCTGTAAACAGCAGAGTCAGGGCAATAAAGATACAGTCTTGTTTGGCTGTTAACCCTTGCTTTGTTAGTGGAAAAAATGGGTTAAAATGGAAAATTAGGCAACAAAATGAAATTCTCAAATTTCATCGCCATTTGCCAATAACTCTTGTGCAACACCTAAAGGGTTAACGACGTATGTAAAATCAGTTTTGAATACCTTGAGGGGTGTAGTTTCTTAGATGGGGTCACTTTTAGGGAGTTTCTCCTCTAGGGGTGCATCAGGGGGCTTCAAATGGGACATGGTGTAAATAAACCAGTCCATAAAAATCAGCCTTCCAAAAACCATACGGCGCACCTTTCCCTCTACGCCCCGCTGTGTGGCCGTACAGTAGTTTACGGCCACATATTGGGTGTTTCTGTAAACGGCAGAGTCAGGGCAATAAAGATACAGTCTTGTTTGGCTGTTAACCCTTGGTTTGTTAGTGGAATAAATGGGTTAAAATGAAAAATTAGACCAAAAAATGAAATTCTCAAATTTTCTCCCCATTTGCCAATAACTCTTGTGCAACACCTAAAGGGTTAACAACGTATGCAAAATCAGTTTTGAATACCTTGAGGGGTGTAGTTTCTTAGATGGGGTCATTTTTGGGTGGTTTCTATAATGTAAGCCTCGCAAAGTGACTTGAGACCTGAACTGGTCCCTAGAAATTGAGTTTTTGTAAATTTCTGAAAAATTTCAAGATTTGCTTCTAAACTTCTAAGCCTTATAACATCCCCAAAAAATAAAATATCATTCCCAAAACAATTCAAACATGAAGTAGACATATGGGGAATGTAAAGTCATCAAAATTTTTGGGGTATTACTATGTATTACAGAAGTAGAGAAACTGAAACTTTGAAATTTGCAAATTTTTCTAAATTTTTGTTAAATTAGGTATTTTTTGGTGCAAAAAAAATTATTTTTTTGACTCCATTTTACCAGTGTCATGAAGTACAATATGTGACGAAAAAACAATCTCAGAACGGCCTGGATAAGTCAAAGCGTTTTAAAGTTATCAGCACTTAAAGGGACTCTGGTCAGATTTTCAAAAAATGGCCTGGTCCTAAGGTGTAAAAAGGCTGTGTCCTTAAGGGGTTAAATAATTTTATATATGTTTTTTTTTTTCTTTTTTTTTAACCCCTAGCTTAAACACCCTTAATGACCAGGCCACTTTTTACACTTCTGCACTACACTACTTTCACCGTTTATTGCTCGGTCATGCAACTTACCACCCAAATGAATTTTACCTCCTTTTCTTCTCACTAATAGAGCTTTCATTTGGTGGTATTTCATTGCTGCTGACATTTTTACTTTTTTTGTTATTAATCAAAATTTAACGATTTTTTTGCAAAAAAATTTCATTTTTCACTTTCAGTTGTAAAATTTTGCAAAAAAAACGACATCCATATATAAATTTTTCTCTAAATTGATTGTTCTACATGTCTTTGATAAAAAAAAAATGTTTGGGTAAAAAAAAAAAATGGTTTGGGTAAAAGTTATAGCGTTTACAAACTATGGTACAAAAATGTGAATTTCCGCTTTTTGAAGCAGCTCTGACTTTCTGAGCACCTGTCATGTTTTCTGAGGTTCTACAATGCCCAAACAGTACAAACACCCCACAAATGACCCCATTTCGAAAAGTAGACACCCTAAGGTATTCGCTGATGGGCATAGTGAGTTCATATTTTTTGTCACAAGTTAGCGGAAAATGATGATTATTTTTTTTTTTCTTACAAAGTCTCATATTCCACGAACTTGTGACAAAAAATAAAAACTTCCATGAACTCACTATGCCCATCACGAAATACCTTGGGGTGTCTTCTTTCCAAAATGGGGTCACTTGTGGGGTAGTTATACTGCCCTGGCATTCTAGGGGCCCTAATGTGTGGTAAGTAGTTTGAAATCAAAATCTGTAAAAAATGGCTGGTGAAATCCTAAAGGTGCTCTTTGGAATGTGGGCCCCTTTGCCCACCTAGGCTGCAAAAAAGTGTCACACATGTGGTATTGCCGTACTCAGGAGAAGTTGGGCAATGTGTTTTGGGGTGTAATTTTACATATACCCATGCTGGGTGAGATAAATATCTTGGTCAAATGCCAACTTTGTATAAAAAAATTGGAAAAGTTTGAAATTTTTGTCCCAAGTTAGCGGAAAGGGAGACTTTGTGAGGAAAAAAAAAAAAAAAAAATCAATTTCCGCTAACTTGTGCCCAAAAAAATAAAATTCTATGAACTCGCCATACCCCTCATTGAATACCTTGGGGTGTCTTCTTTCCAAAATGGGGTCACATGTGGGGTATTTACACTGCCCTGGCTTTTTAGGGGCCCTAAAGCGTGAGAAGAAGTCTGGGATCCAAATGTCTAAAAATGCCCTCCTAAAAGGAATTTGGGCACCTTTGCGCATCTAGGCTGCAAAAAGTGTCACACATGTGGTATTGCCGTACTCAGGAGAAGTTGGGCAATGTGTTTTGGGGTGTCATTTTACATATACCCATGCTGGGTGAGAGAAATATCTTGGTCAAATGCCAACTTTGTATAAAAAAATGGGAAAAGTTGTCTTTTTCCAAGATTTTTTTTTTCTCACAAAGTCTCCCTTTCCGCTAACTTGGGACAAAAATTTAAATCTTTCATGGACTCAATATGCCCCTCACGGAATACCTTGGGGTGTCTTCTTTCCGAAATGGGGTCACATGTGGGGTATTTATACTGCCCTGGCATTCTAGGGGCCCTAAAGTGTGAGAAGAAGTCTGGAATATAACTGTCTAAAAATTTTTACGCATTTGGATTCCGTGAGGGGTATGGTGAGTTCATGTGAGATTTTATTTTTTGACACAAGTTAGTGGAATATGAGACTTTGTAATAAAAATAAATAAAAATTTCCGCTAACTTGGGCCAAAAAAATGTCTGAATGGAGCCTTACAGGGGGGTGATCAATGACAGGGGGGTGATCAGGGAGTCTATATGGGGTGATCACCCCCCTAATAAGGCTCCATTCAGATGTCCGTATGTGTTTTGCGGATCCGATCCATGTATCCGTGGATCCGTAAAAAACATACGGACGTCTGAATGGAGCCTTACAGGGGGGTGATCAATGACGGGGGGGTGATCAGGGAGTCTATATGGGGTGATCACCCCCCTGTAAGGCTCCATTCAGACGTCTGTATGTGTTTTGCGGATCCGATCCATGTATCCGTAAAAAACATACGGACGTCTGAATGGAGCCTTACAGGGGGTGATCAATGACAGGGGGGTGATCAGGGAGTCTTTATGGGGTGATCACCTTCTGTCATTGATCACCCCCCTGTAAGGCTCCATTCAGACGTCCGTATGTGTTTTGCGGATCCGATCCATGTATCCGTGGATCCGTAAAAATCATACGGACGTCTGAATGGAGCCTTACAAGGGGGTGATCAATGACAGGGGGGTGATCAGGGAGTCTATATGGGGTGATCAGGGGTTAATAAGGGGTTAATAAGTGACAGAGGGGAAGGTGTAGTGTAGTGGTGTTTGGTGCTACATATTACTGAGCTGCCTGTGTCCTCTGGTGGTCGATCCAAACAAAAGGGACCACCAGAGGACCAGGTAGCAGGTATATTAGACGCTGTTATCAAAACAGCGTCTAATATACCTGTTAGGGGTTAAAAAAAATCGCATCTCTAGCCTGCCAGCGAACGATCGCCGCTGGCAGGCTGGAGATCCACTCGCTTACCTTCCGATCCTGTGAACGCGTGCGCCTGTGTGCGCGCGTTCACAGGAAATCTCGCGAGATGACGCATATATGCGTGACTCTGCGCAGGGCTGCCGCCTCCGGAATGCGATCCTGCGTTAGGCGGTCCGGAGGCGGTTAAAGACCCCCATACACATTAGTGTATTGTTGGTTGAAGCTGCCATTGTAGGCAGGTTCAGACAACAGTTTATTGTGCATGGGCAGCTCCTGACTCTCCCTGATTGCTGATGTTGGGGGAGACGAGGATTGAGCAAAATGTCTGTGTTCGCCAGATTATTTTGTTACCCGGGGAGATAAGCCGCCACTAGAAGTCTACGGCAGTGGCTTTTTCCTCTCCCCCATTGCTGAGCACATGATCTTGGGCCAAGCCAATGTATGGAGGAGCTGTTAGGGAGTCGGGAGAGATAGTTGATCATTTGGCCAACAGCTATTGAATGTGTGTGGCCGTTCTAACACTTTTTAGTCATGCCTCCAAACTTTGCACAACCCACTACCGCCTCAGTTGCCCATTCACCGAAGAAACATCTTTGCACCTGTTTTGGGAGTGCCCATAGCAACCAACCACAGTGCAGCTTTTAATTTTGCCCATATCAACTGATCACAGTACAATTTTCATTTTACTACATCACTTCTTACAATACAGTAGACCTATGTTTACAAAACTGTGGCTCTCTGTTTCAAAACTACAACTCCCATCACGCACTGATGGCTGCAACTTGTCAGGACATTATGGTAATTTTAGTTTTGCAACAGCTGGAGAGTCAATGGTTGGTAAACATAGGTCTACCGTATTGTAAGAAGTGATGTCTTTTAGACAGCACTTACAGGGAGTTGAGAGGCAATCTAAAATGCAGGGGAGATGAGATGCAGAGTAAGAAGCAGTGTCTCAGCAGTTGCAATTACATTAGTGGATACAATTCATGCTGCATCATTGGTTGATTTGGGCAAGAAACTGTATTTTAGACAGCACATGCAGGGAGATTACCACTCGGAATCACACAGGGAGTTGCAAATTGAGAAGCGCTGTAGTAAAATTCAAAGCTTTGCTTTGATTGGTTGCTAAAAACAATATGGGACACATTTATTAAGACCGACACCAGTCTTAATAAACCCCTAAGCCTGCGGTGGCCGGCTTCTTCATAACTTCGGAGGATCCTCTGCCAGTTCTAAATGTAAGATAACTGCTGAGCTGTCTTACATTTAGAACTTTTTCTATGCCTGAAACAGGCATAGAAAATGGTAAATGAGATGGGCCTCCTGGCCCTTCCCCTCCCACGCCTCATCCACAATTGTAGACCTGCCGTAAGCGGGGAGAAGTCGCAGATTGTGGTGCAACTAGCTGTTGTGCTTGAAATACGCCTAATTTAAGCGTATTTCAGATTGATAAATGACCCCCTATGTCAGGGATCAGCAACCTTCGGCACTCCAGCTGTTTTAAAAACTACAACTCCCAGCATGATCCTTTCACTTATGTGGGAGTTCAGAGAACAGCCAAGCAAGTGTGCATACTGGGAGATGTAGTTTCACAACATCTGGAGTGCTCGAGGTTGCTGATCCCTGCCCTTTGTCTTTTAGACAGCACATTCAGGGAGATTTGATGCAGTGAGAATCAGGGCTGCAGCAGTTACAGTTACATTAGTGTATACATTTTAACCCCTTCGCTAGCTGCACTGTATATATATGGCGCTGGAGTGATGGGCAAACATGGTGCCCGCTCACATGTTTCAAACAGCAGAGACCCGTGGCTAATGACCGCAACCAGAAAAAAAAAGTTAAAAATATAAAAAAATAAAGAATAGAAAAGTTTAAATCACCCCCCTTTCTGTAGAATTAAAAAATAAATACATAAATAACTAAAAAGAGAAACATCATGGACATCACCACGTCCGAAAAACGCCAGTACTATTAAAATATAAAAATATTTTTCTAAATCCGCGAATGCTGATGGAACAAAGGGTCAAAATGGACTATTTGCCATTTTTTCATTGCTTCTCTTACCCCCAAAAAATGTAATTTAAAAAAAATCACACACTCTCCAAATGGTATCAATAAAAATTACAGATCGTCCCGCAAAAAGGATATAACTTTTTTTCAAAGTTGACATTTATTTTTACACTATTTAGAAATAAAAAAAACTATACATATGTGGTATCTTTGTAATCGTACTGACCCAGAGAATGAAGGTCATGTGTCAGTTTTGTCGCAAGGGGAATGCCGTAGGGACAAAACCCGTAAAACGGTGGAGGAATTAAGTTTTTTTTTACTGTGAAAAATAAAAAAAGTTATGGCTCAAGGAAAATAGTGAAGAAAAATGAAAACGCAAAAATGAAAAAACCTCCAGTATCCTAAGGGTTAAAGGGTTGAACATTCACTTTTAGGATAGCTGCTTTAATTCTGGTGCCATTAGAGGCAGAGTTTGCTAAGAGCTCATGCACATCTTCTCATCTGAGTTTTTATAAATAAATAACCAGGTCTCTAGACAGCTTATCTTTTTCTCATTTGAAAGTTTTATTAATTTTCAATAAGGCCTCTTTCACACGGGCGAGATTTCCGCGCGGGTGCGATGCGTGAGGTGAACGCATTGCACCCGCATTGAATCCGGACCCATTCATTTCTATGGGGCTGTGCACATGAGCGGTGATTTTCACGCATCACTTGTGCGTTGCGTAAAAATCGCAGCATGCTCCTCTTTGTGCGTTTTCCACCGCAGGCCCATAGAAGTGAATGGGGCTGCGTGAAAATCGCAAGCATCCGCAAGCAAGTGCGGATGCGGTGCGATTTTCACGCACGGTTGCTAGGAGACTATCAGGATGGAGACCCGATCATTATTATTTTCCCTTATAACATGGTTATAAGGGAAAATAATAGCATTCTTAATACAGAATACATAGTACAATAGGGCTGGAGGGGTTAAAAAAAATAAAAAAATAATTTAACTCACCTTAATCCACTTGCTTGGGCAGCCCGGCTTCTCTTCTGTCTTCATCTTTGCTGTGCAGGAAAAGGACCTGTGGTGATGTCACTGCGGTCATCACATGGTCCATCACCATTATGATGGGTCATATGATGGACCATGTGCTGAGCACAGTGACATCATCAAAGGTCCTATTCCTCAAAGAAGAAGACAGAAGAGAAGCCGGGCTACGCGAGCAAGTGGATTAAGGTGAGTTAAATTATTATTATTTTTTTTAACCCCTCCAGCCCTATTGTACTATGCATTCTGTATTAAGAATGCTATTATTTTCCCTTATAACCATGTTATAAGGGAAAATAATAAAATCTACACAACACCTAACCCAAACCTGAACTTCTGTGAAGAAGTCCGGGTTTGGGTCTGGGTACCAAACATGCCGATTTTTCTCACGCATGTGCAAAACGCATTACAATGTTTTGCACTCACGCGGAAAAAATTGCGCATTTTCCCACAATGCACCCGCATCTTATCCGGGCCAAAAACATGACGCCCGTGTGAAAGAGGCCTAAGAGCTAGCAAAAACATTCATTAAAAACGTACAGTATACATGTTTAGAAACAAAAGAACAATGCAAGAGGGAGGTCCGAGAAGTGGGATGGGGTACTTTAGAATGGTCCAGGAGGAGATGACCTGTTGGGTCCATAGATGGGCAAGATGTTTGTCCAAATCTTGAAGAAATATGTCAATACTGCAAAAACATGCTGAGTGAGTTGGTGACGGGTCTTCAAGGAGTGGTGCTCATCAGAAAATAACAATGAAAACACCTGCATAAGAGAAACTAATGGAGGGGAAACCATGAAGGAGAGTGCAAATATCCAGGAGGGCTTTCGAGGAGCCTGGAAAACAGTGGGGGAACTCCAGTGGTGCCGCAGGAGGTGAGATATAAAGGGGCACACTCCAGAGAAAGATTGTGTCAAAAAGGAGAGAGTAGGGTAACTACTTTTAGTGCAGTACTTAGAGGAAGACTGGAAATATGTCCAGTGAAACCAAGGTATTGACAGTTGAATTCCACCATTTACTACATCAAGGCCTCTTCTTTGTACCAGTTTGTGGTGGGGAGGGAGGTGTCTTGGGGCACTACTGGTTTCCTGATATGGGATTTGACCATTTTTGCTGCCTGTGGAAGGGTGATATATGAGGTATTTTTTTTTATACATGGATTGCTAAAAGTTACAGTTTATCGCAAACCAGGACTTAAGACAAATAGGTGACTTTTGTACGTCGGAAAACTACTGTTGAAGCTTGATAGATTCCCCCCCCCCCACCCCCCGCACTGCCTTTGACCACTTTATATGTAAACATTCTTGGTCCACTGGGAAGCTGTAATTTGTTTACCTAGTTCCTCCATGCATGCAGGCCTCCATGCATGCAGGCCTCCATGCATCACAGTATGGTGCGACCTGCTTGGAGTGTTGTGATTTCATGAGCTTATGTATGGTTGAGGGCAGGACGAGCACTAGACACATTTTCAGAAGTTTGTGTGCCATAGTATTGTAGGCTAAAAATGTTGGAGACCCTGATCTCTGAGGAGGAGTGTTGTGATTTCATGAACTTATGTATGGTTGAGGGCAGGAGAAGTACTAGACACATGTTTAGACAGCACAATCTGCTGCCCAGAAGTGATTATTTATTTGCCTGCACAAATGACAGGATCACCTGATGATCGTTTTGCTCGTTTATTGGGTGGTGGGTGGCATATTTACATGGGCAGATTGTCAGAAACGAGCATTCGCAGGAGCATTCATTCCCGATAATCTGCCTGATATTCGGGCAGTGTAAATCCACTTTTAAAGCTCATTTACACGATGCAGATGAACAGACAATTATTTGGAAGGAACCATTCCTTTCTGATAACTGCCTACTCATCAGTGGAGGTGAAAAGCTGCATTTAACCCCTTATTGACCACCCATACGCCTTTTTACGGCGGTCATTAAGGGGCCTTAGGCTATGCCGCTGCTTTTTTTACGACGGCCCAGTCTAAGCGCTGCACGGGTCTCCCCCTGCTCTAACAGCCTGGACCGCAGGAGTGCTGATCCTGGCTGTTTAACACTTTTCATGCCGCGGGCAATGGCACCGGCCACATGTAAAGTGCTGACAGAGAGAGCTATCGCCCATCGTCACCCCGCAAATGCGATTGTGGGGTGCCAGTTTGTATGAAGGCTGCCTGGGGTCTGATGTAGGCCCCAGACCAGCCTTGAGTACTTTCCAGCAGGCTGTGCCTCTCTGGCGCAGCCTGCTGTTCAATGTCAGAATAGCATTACCATTAAAAGCAATCAAAAACCTGTCTGTTATAGTACCGTTGTGGGACTATTAAGTGGTAAAAAAAAAACATTTATTCAATAAAAAAGATCCGATAAAAAAAAATTATGCTTTTTTCCCCCATTAGAGTACACTTTTCAATGAAAAAAAATGGCAAAAAAAATGGCAAAAAAAATTCCTTCCCATATGTTTGGTATTGCCGCATCTGTTGATACCTGGACTACATAAATATCACAGAAATTATCTACGGTGAACGCTGTAAAAAAATAAAGAAAGAAAAAAGACCGAATTGCTGTTTTCTTAGTTGCCACTGAAAACACGTAATAACAAAAAGGGGTTTTATTGCAAAAAAAAATATGTATTTTGTTCTGCTGTAATCGTACTAACCCAGAATAAAGATGATGTTATTTATACCAAAAAATTAACGCCATAAAATTTATAACGTAAAAACGCAGTGGCAGTATTGCTGTCTTTCCCATCTCCCTTCCAGAAAGTGTCAATAAAAGTTAATCAGAAAGTTATGTGTACCCCAAAATGGCGCCATTAAAAACTACAACTTGTCCCACAAAAATACAAGCCCTCATAAAGCTAAATAGACGGAAAAATAAAAAGTTATAGCTCTTAGAACACGACGATAAAAAATGGACGAAAAACGCTTGGTCAGAAAGGCCTAAAACAGGCTGGTCACTAAGGGGTTAAATGCAGCGATCCCCTCGACTGTATGAAGACAAGTGATGGCTACTGCCATCGCTTGTCCTCATACAAATATATTGTTTCTGGGCAGCAGATCGCTGTTTACACAGCACAATCTGTTGCCCCGAAACAATGATTGAGTTGTCCACACAAAAGATAATTTTACTTGATTAACCAGCGATAGTTGTTTATCTGGTGATCTGTGGCACCTTTATGCCATTCCCTTTAATCAGTCCGAAAATTGGGCCATATAACTCCATCATTAGTCTTTTTGGTTGTAGAAGGGAATAATTACTAAATAGTCCTCTGTTCGAGCTATACCACACTAATTATGATGTTTTAATGTGAATCATTATTTATATAGCTCATGTGAATCATGTCCAACAATAAATGGCTTTATATGACATGAATGTAGATGAACCATTTGAATGTATTACATTATCACTAGTCTCTGAATCCCTGCTCATTTACATGTGCTGGTGACCTTGTTTACTTACAAGAGGTAAGCCACCATTAAATGTTATTTTAATATAATTTACCATGATAAATTAATTACTTTTGTAATTACTTTCTGTTACACAAATGTTCCAATTGTGACATTTTCTCTTTATAATAATGGTGCCCGCTGATGTTTAATCTTTAAAGTAATGAGCATGTCCATCTACCGAGGTGGTTGCACATGCTCAGTTCCATCCACCAGCTATATCTACTTTTAGAGGCTGTGACAGTTACAGGGAGAGAGCTGTAGCAGAGAAATGACACACCCTAAATTGCCAGACTGAAAAGAATCTAGCAGAGCAATTGGATAAATGAAAGGGGAGATCTCTGGATCTGTGTGAGGTACAGGGCTGGTTCTAACTTTGTTGGGAAGTGATTTTTTTCATGTATGTGATTTTAATTTTTTACATCAATCATAGCATAGAATGCTGAACTGGTTGAAACCACTGGTGTATGCTTTCCACATGGAACCATGGCCTATTGATAAAATTATGATCATGTACAAAAAATGCGGATTCTTTAAAGAGGACTTTTCACCACTCCTGACATTCCTGTTGTAATAGCTTCATGCATTCCCCATGTAATAACAATTCTGGAGCATCTATTCTTATGTCTGTATGTTGTGCCATTGCTTTATTATTTATACTAGAAGTTATGAATGAATTGCTATTAGCCTTCAGTAAGGGTACAGAGGAGAGATAACCAGTTGGGGGGTACCTGCACAGACTCACTCTATCTAATCAGTGCTGCCATTTTCAGACTGTGCAGGGACACCCCCCTCCCCCACCCCAACTGGTTACCTCCCCTCTGTACCCTTACTGAAAGCTAATAGCAATTCATTCATAACTTCTAGCAGAAATAATAAAGCAATGGCACAACATACAGACATAAGAATAGATGCTCCAGAATTGTTATTACATAGAGAATGAATGAAGCTATTAAAACAGGCATGTCAGGAGTGGTGAAAGGTCCTCTTTAAGTTGTAATCTGTTTGTCACTGGCTACAATAGCGTTAAGAATTTAAGGTATCCCCTAGTCGTCTTAGTTAACCCCCACAAGGAGGTATTTTTTTTAAAGTCAGATAATTTTTTGTTCAACAAAATTTTTACAATTCTACAACCATGAGGGACACAGATATCATAGATGACATTCCAGAATTATTTCCATACATTTTACAAAGTTGACATCAGCATCCCAACACCCCCCCCAACTTAAGCCAGCCCCTAACGAAGAGATGGCCACACAGAACCTTGCAAAGAAAGCAAACAACTCCACATTTGAAGCAACCAGACTATCTGTCATAACGCGAGCCTGACCCCTCTGTCTTGAAACTCAGACAAAGCCCCCACTCCACTTTTCATGTCCTCCAATCTATATTCATTTTTTCCCTATATCAGGTCTTGAGATGTAAGTTACTGAACAATCACGCTGTTTAGGCCTCCTTCCACCACCACTAGGGGGTAGAGTCAGGCCCAAGGGAAGACGTGCCATCCCTGGCCGAAATCCATTTGTCCCATAATTTTGGAATCTTGGCGATGCACTGCCTTTTAACATATACCCCTCTTTCTAGACAAAGTATATTGTCCATTCTATTTAGAAACTCCGCTACAGAGGGTGGGCACGGGCAAAGCCTGTGTTTGGCAATAAGTTTCCTGGCCTGGAATAGTAAGCGCTGTACACTCAAGCGCGTATCGTGGTCTGCAATCTCCAATATACCCAAAACACATGTCCTAGGATCAGGCGGCACCACAACATGATAAGCATCTTTTACACTTTGCAGCACGCCCAACCAGAAATTCAAAAGCTCTGCGCACCCCAGAACACATGCACTAGGGACGCAGGGCCCACCCCACATCGCGGACATGAGGTGTCGGCTCTATTTACGATTATAAATAAAAAGGAAGGTGTCCAGTATACTCGATGCACAAGTAGAAGTTGAGACATGAGCTGGCCCTCACTCACCGATAGCTGTGGCGTCAGTGCCAATATAGCATTACACTGGTCCACCGATATAGGGCCGACATCTTTTTCCCATTTCTGTCTAACCGGCAAAGATTCCTCTCTTGTATACTTCATGAAAAGATTCCAATATATTAATGAGATTAACCCTCTCAAAGAGTGAGATTCTGCTGCATAAGGGGGATTACCTCACATGTTACCGATATAGATTGTGTTTGCGCCTGGAATACATGTTTTAACTGTAGAAACTAAAAGAAGGCAGTGTGGGGAAGGCCAAACTTATCCCTGAACTGTTCAAATGATTTAAACGCGCCATCCCTCTGCAGCCTATATAGGAACACCACACCTCTCTTTTCCCACGGGGAAAACCCCTCCAGATGGAATATTTCAGGCATCTGAGGATTTCTCCATAGAGCGAAACCTGTTATGGACAACAGATCTCGACATTGCATATTAGATTAAGGGTAGGGAGTCCTGGAATCCGAGCAGAAAGACCACCCTGTTCCAATAAGGTTACAGGGTATTCGTGTTCTATAATGTGGGCTATTATGTTAGCTGACGCATTATCCCCAGGGGCCTTCCCCCAGCCCCTCAATTGCTGTAACTGTGAAGCGATGAAGTATGGCCAGGGATTGGGGATACATAATCCCCCTGAATCTTTCCCCCTCTGCAAAGTGTCCAACTTTATCCTAGCCTTTTTTTGTGCCAAATCAGGCTTCTGAATAGACCTTGTATTTTAAAAACGATCCTTTTTGGGATCCATACCGGGGAGTTGTGTAGTATATACATTAATTTAGGCATAAGTGTCATTTTAAGGAGATTGCTTCTACCTACTTCGGTCATCGGAAGCTTACACCATGCATTTATTTTTTCAGACATGGTATTAAAGAGCGGGTCTACATTATTTTTCACATAGTGGTTGATATCCAATGAAACCGTGATACCCAGGTATTTGAAACAGTGAGAAACTTGCAGCTGGGTGGACAGCAGGGATAGACCAGAGGGAATCGGATCCAGCGTAAACGGAATAGATTTATCCCAGTTTATACGGAGGCCAGACTGATCTCCAAAATCCTGTATTAGAGACATTATGATACCCAAAGATCCCTCCACATCCCCTATGTATATGAGCATGTCGTCCGCGTACAGGGAGACACGTTCCTCCCGAAATCCCGATGGGAATCCCATAATTTGTCTGGATGATCTAAGCAGGCACGCTAATGGTTAAATCACTATGGCAAAAAGGAGAGGGGAGAGTGGGCAGCTGTGTTGGGTACCTCTTTCCAGTTCAAAAGCTTCTGAGGTGCCACCATTAGCTCTAATCCTAGCCAGAGGACAGTGATACAGCAGTTGAACCCAGGAGATAAAGATATCCCCAAACCCCATAGCTCTCAAAACCTCTCATAATTATTGCCATTCAAAACTATCGAAGGCTTTAGCCGCATCAAGTGATAGTATAGCCCGACTTCTGACCGCCTCTGAATATTAAGAAATCTCGTCTAGTCGTCTAAGGTTAACAGAGGTAGACTTATCAGGCATAAAACCTGCTTGGCCACTATGAATAATATTCGTGATTACTTTTTGCAGCATATTTGCCAGGACCTTAGCTAGGATCTTTACATCAGAGGTCAGTAGGGAAATAGGTCTGTACGAGTCTGGAAGAGAAGGGTCCTTCCCTGGCTTCGGTAGGACGACAACTTTTACCAGGCAGTGTTCCCTTCTGAAAAGCATCATTGAACACTGACAACAGCTGTGGTAGTAGCAGGGTACTATACTTTTTAAAGAGCTCTGCTGGTAGATCATCTGTTCCAGGGGCTTTGTCTTTTGGAAACGACTAAAGCGCCATTTCTAATTCAGCCAGCTGTAGGAGGCTGGTCAAGATAGGCTGAATGCTCTGAGGAGAGCTTGGGGGTAGATATCCCCGCAAGGTAGTCTGCAATATTACCTGGACCCACTGATAACTTAGACTTATATAAGGTTTTGTAATATATGTGAAATGCCACCAGAATTGCAGAGTCCTCAGTAACCACTAAGCCTGCCTCATTCTGAATGGACAACATTGTAGACCGCCTTGTGCCCTAATTATTCTAACCAACAGCTTGCCCGAGCTCTCCCCAGCCTCAAAATATTTCTGCCTAAGGAAGAATCAATTGTCATCTGCGGTAGGGAGTAAATGTTCTTTTAAAGCTGCCTGCACTGCTATACATGAGGCATGATTCTCACAAGTAGACTCATCAAACCGCGTTTCCGCCTCCATAACTGAGTTTTGGAGGAATTTCAGAGTGTCCCTGAACTTTGTTTTATGTCGGCTAATCCGCTGGATGTATAAGCCCCATATAAATGCCTTGCAAGCATCCCACACTACTCCTATAGGCGCCGAGCCCTCATGATTAGCAAAGAATTCCTGCAACTCTCCTGTGAACCGACCCCCCCCCCCACACTGTCTACCAGCTGCAACCAGAAAGGGTTAAGCTTCCATGCACCAATTCCAAAGGGGTTTCTGACACCCAGTTTAAGAACTACTTGAATAGGGGAGTGATCTGACAGACCCCTAGGCTAATATGCACCAAACAACATTTCATTGTATTGTACAGTGACAATAAAGGCATCTTATCTTATACGCAGCGTCTTCTACCAACAAGAGTATATCTGGGGACCCTATTGCCAAGTCGGTCCTGGAGAGAGAGTTGTGGGAGCTAGAGAAACAAGAAAATTGACGTTCATCTGGATTTCTCACCCTCCACACATCATGTAGAGTGGTACAAGTGTCCCACCCATGGTTTGTGCAGCCAATGTGTATTGTTAGGTGCCAAATGCGTCCGTCACTGGTCAGTTTATTTATTCCTTATGCTGCGAATGGTATTCCTCTGTGTGTTTCTCTGGGAATCTACATCTAGACATTAATTTGTCTTTCCCAGAGGCTATACCATTCTTTCAGTATTCACTCCACCAGCTCACTTCTAGTGGATAGGCAGCGTTCTGCCTCCTGGAGTACCATATCCTACCACTAGTGCGGTGGAACTGTACAGTCGTGGCCAAAAGTTTTGAGAATTACATAAATATTGAAAATTGGAAAAGTTGCTGCTTAAGTTTTTATAATAGCAATTTGTATATACTCCAGAATGTTATGAAGAGTGATCAGATGAATTGCATAGTCCTTCTTTGCCAGGAAAATTAACTTAATCCCAAAAAAACCTTTCCACTGCATTTCATTGCTGTCATTAAAGGACCTGCTGAGATCATTTCAGTAATGGTCTTGTTAACTCAGGTAAGAATGTTGACGAGCACAATGCTGGAGATCATTAGGTCAGGCTGATTGGGTTAAAATGGCAGACTTGACATGTTAAAAGGAGGGTGATGCTTGAAATCATTGTTGTTCCATTGTTAACCATGGTGACCTGCAAAGAAACGCGTGCAGCGATCATTGTGTTGCATAAAAATGGCTTCACAGGCAAGGATATTGTGGCTACTAAGATTGCACCTCAATCAACAATTTATAGGATCATCAAGAACTTCAAGGAAAGAGGTTCAATTCTTGTTAAGAAGGCTTCAGGGCATCCAAGAAAGTCCAGCAAGCGCCAGGATCATCTCCTAAAGAGGATTCAGCTGCGGGATCGGAGTGCCACCAGTGCAGAGCTGGCTCAGGAATGGCAGAAGGCAGGTGTGAGCGCATCTGCACGCACAGTGAGGCGAAGACTTTTGGAAGATGGCCTGGTGTCAAGAAGGCCAGCAAAGAAGCCACTTCTCTCCAAAAAAAACATAAGGGACAGATTGATCTTCCGCAGAAAGTATGGTCAATGGACTGCTGAGGACTGGGGCAAAGTCATATTCTCCGATGAAGCCTCTTTCCGATTGTTTGGGGCATCTGGAAAAAGGCTTGTCCGGAGAAGAAAAGGTGAGCGCTACCATCAGTCCTGTGTCATGCCAACAGTAAAGCATCCTGAGACCATTCATGTGTGGGGTTGCTTCTCATCCAAGGGAGTGGGCTCACTCACAATTTTGCCCAAAAACACAGCCATGAATAAAGAATGGTGCCAAAACACCCTCCAACAGCAACTTCTTCCAACAATCCAACAACAGTTTGGTGAAGAACAATGCATTTTCCAGCACGATGGAGCACCGTGCCATAAGGCAAAAGTGATAACTAAGTGGCTCGGGGACCAAAACGTTGACATTTTGGGTCCATGGCCTGGAAACTCCCCAGATCTTAATCCCATTGAGAACTTGTGGTCAATCTTCAAGAGGCGGGTGGACAAACAAAACCCCACTAATTCTGACAAACTCCAAGAAGTGATTATGAAAGAATGGGTTGCTATCAGTCAGGAATTGGCCCAGAAGTTGATTGAGAGCATGCCCAGTCGAATTGCAGAGGTCCTGAAAAAGAAGGGCCAACACTGCAAATACTGGCTCTTTGCATAAATGTCATGTAATTGTCGATTAAAAGCCTTTGAAACGTATGAAGTGCGTGTAATTATATTTCACTGCAGAGAAAAAAAAAAGGGGGTCAGTCAGCACATCCCAAAGCGCAGGGGAATGTTGCTATGGCTGAGAACAAGACTGTTAAACAAAACAAGCAATGCAACAGCTCACTGCAAACCAAATAAAGTACAAAATTGCATCATAATTGCAAATGCTGAACTAATAAGTTAGAGATACTTGGCAAATCGTTTTGTACAAAATTATTTGAGCCCGTCTGCCGCACGTCAAGGCAATCTCTAGTTAGACCGGTTCCTAACACTAAATATACCTGTTATGCGCCATAGTGGCTATCATATAATTCAGAAAGTGCAGGTTCCACTTACATGCTGGATCCGCCTGAATTTCTGTCATTTTCGGTGCCAAAATGGCCTCCATTATATCCAGGGAAAGCAGTTACCAGCATTCACGCCGGGCCCACTCCACACCAACCCTGGCGCCACATGGTCACCAAGGACTGCAATGAGAGTCCACACACTATCTCTCTCCTGGTGCCAGATGGCTTCAGTGAGTGAGGGGGAGCGGGCCAAGCTCTATACTAACACTAATTAAAATCAACCTGTGGGACAGACGAGCTGGTCAGGAGTGCACGACTGGGGAGGCAGCCACACCTCCAGCACGAACTGCAGAGAAAAAAATATATATTTCACTACATCACAGAAACAACTGAAACAAAGATCTAAAAGCAGTTTAGCAGCAAACTTTGTTAAAACTAATATTTGTGTCATTCTCAAAACTTTTGGCCACGACTGTATACACGTACTTTAGGTGTCCGTATTAATAATATAGGGTGTCCACAGTGTCCCTCTAACATACTATACACCTAGTGGACATTGTGATCACATGGTTAGGCACCTGACTCTGGTAATACGGCACCGACTTAGTGCCCAACTTTATTAATTGTAGGTTTTCACCTCACACAAATTTCCACTATTAGCACTAATAAAAATTTATTATTTTTGCTCCTTTTTAACGTCCTTTTACATATTTGCTTGTTTTGACATTAACTTATAGGGACGTATACCTCCATTACCTTGTTCTTTATCTTTGTTGTCTATATATACGTTTTACTTAAATTCCTGGGAATGGCAGGCTTTTTGTCTGGCAGCATCAATACAGAGCAATCGATGGGTGATCCTGGCGAGGTATTTTCTGAGAAGGAAATTTCCTTTTAATCTCAAGCCATTACCACAGCCTTTAAACAAGTTACTCGCAATTATAAAAACCGGGGCCTACGTAATCCGATTACACCAGCGGCACGATTGAGGTCCTCCGATTTTATCAAAAAGTGGGAGAAAGAATCAGTGGAGTCTTCCCTTAGGCTGATGAAATTACTGCTAGATGAAGAGAAGAATGTACTGTCTTCAGCAGAAGGCGAACTAAAGGAGAACATTGAAGCAGTAAAAAAGTTCAATACCCACTCTGATTTTGTAAAAAAGGAATCCCTCCTACAGTCTTCTATTGAAAAATATACTGCACAACTTAAGGAGAAAAAACACTGTTCAATAGAGATACTAAGGATTTTAGAGAGGGTAAGGTTTTTGATTATAGTGTCAAGCACTCAGATGTGCTAGAACTGGACACTGATCTATCATCATCAGAGTGTGAGACTGAACAGGAGACATCAGCTAGGGGTAATACCACTCAATTCTATAGGAGGCAAGGAAGTGGTAGGGGTAGAGGACGAAGAGGTCGGGGGGGGGGGGGGGGGGTAATACCGGTGGGAGGGGTGTTTTTTTTAGACAATACTCCCCCAGTATCTCAATAGCTACTCCGAAACAAAAATTTAACTTAAACCAACCCCCAGCCATACCTCATAGTCCCTCTTCCACCAATATGGAAGAGTTGCAGGTTATCAATCTTTCACCTCGCCCTCTTAATACTTTGGAAATCCAAGTGCTTCGCAAGGGACTGTCCTTTGTGCCCATCCGTAGATTTGATCTGTTTAGCTGGGTGAAGGATTTGCACCTTTTCGCACGTAAGCTGAAATGGCGAAAAAATTTTGCCACTCATGATCGACATAAATGCGATGAATTAGGGATAGATCTGAATGATCTCCCGGATGTACAAATTCTGACAGATCTGTATTCTGAAGCCTTGCGTAATCCTGGTGAGGGTCCGTTCACAGATCTTCGCTGTCACGGCTGTATGTGAGCAACAATAGTAATACACAGTACAGAGCTACTGACTGGACCCAGAACTAGGGAGGATAAAGGGTGACCCCTGTCCGACCCTCAACGCTCTCCCTATTCTGCTAAAGCACATGCCCGGATCCCAATGGCGGAACGAGGCATGCCCACGTGCCTAAGACTAATGACCACTGTAACCCCTACAATAGTGGAAGGGGCACGGCCACCAGTGCCCTACTCAGTATATGGAGGGAACCGTGGCCACCTCAGATCCAGTCAGAAATAAACAGGAACACAACAATGTCTGCACACTTAGCTGGAGGTGTTGCAGCCGCAGAGAAGACGGATCCAAGGACAGGCTGGCAATATCCGGAGTGCTAGCTGCAGCAGAACACAGGTCCAGTGAACTGATAGCCACAAGTGAAGAAACTAAAGCAAGAGCTACAACTGAAGTGAGAACTATAATCCACATCCTATCATAGGAGGAGGGGTGATATAAAGAGAGGGAAATCAAACACATGAAGAACAGCTGTGGTGAAAGAAACCAAAAGTAAACAGAGTAGTGAGAACTCCTCCCAGCTCTAGTAGTGACATCATCACAGGGGTGGAGAAACAGAGCTGTGAGAACGTCCCAAAGCTCTGGTAGTGACATTCGCCTTCCCTCCAAGAAGATGCCCCCTCTAAACGACAATACACCCATTGATATTTTTGTATCGGTAGTGACCAATAAGCTCCGCCAATTAGATTTGTATCGGGGTGGTGCTGAGAACCTGGGACGGGCAGAAAGGGAAGCTTTGAAAGGACTACAGATGGACAATGAACTGGTTATTAAACCATTCGGATAAAGGGGGCAACATTGTGGTGCTAGGACATGAGAAATATCAAAGTATGTGTCGGAAGATCTTAAGTGATGAGTCCACATACAGGAAACTCCCTTCAGATCCCACTGTGGGGTTCAGACTCGAACTACGAGCCATCTTAATGAGGGCTTTGACTAACAAACTCATTGACAAGGCCGAATTTGCCTTTCTGCTCCCTGATCATCCGGTTCTGGCTACCTTTTACAGCCTACCCAAAATACACAAAGGCTATGACCCCCTGAAAGGGAGGCCAATTGTATCTGGTACCGGCAGTTTAACTGCGAATATTAGCACTTACGTGGATACCATTTTGAGAACTTTTGTTATCAGCTTGCCGTCCTATACTAGAGATACCATGGACGTGCTAGCACGGTTAAATGGTATCCAATGTGACAAAGGTACTCATTTGGCCAGTCTTGATGTTGAGGCCCTCTACAGCTTTATCCCTCACCATCTGGGCTGTAGAGCGGTTCTCTCATTCCGACAACAGAGGGGTCAACATCTGGTGGGTCATAATGCATTCATTATGGCAGTGTTTCCCAACCAGTGTGCCTCCAGCTGTTGCAAAACTACAACTCCCAGCATGCCCGCACAGCCAAAGGCTGTCCGGGCATGCTGGGATTTGTAGTTTTGCAACAGCTGGAGGCACACTGGTTGGGAAACACTGCATTATTGAGCTTCTTGAGTTCATTTTGACACACAACGTGTTCTTATTTGATGGTAAGATATTCCACCAGCTCAGGGGAGTCACAATGGGTAGTCCCTGTGCCCCTACTTTTGCGAATCTTTTCCTGGGCTTGTGGGAGAGGGAACTGGTTTTCTCCGATGACATGGAACAATTTACTGCGGCTATCCCCCTTTGGATCAGGTACATTGATAATGTGCTGATTCTCTGGGGGACCAGTACCACCTTGTTCCAGGAATTTGTGGCTATCCTCAATAACAACCAGTTGGGCCTATTTTTTACCTCGGAAATTAATAAGAGTCAGATTTCATTTCTTGATTTGACTATCACGCTCAATACTTCTGGGTATATTATGACCAGCATTTATAGGAAACCAACAGCCACAAACAATTTATTGAGATGGGAAAGTTGTCATCCCAAGGCTCTTAAAAGAGATATTCCCAAGGGGCAATACTTAAGAGCCAGAAGGAACTGTTCCCAATTGTCGGATTTTAGGAAAGCTGCGGCTGACTTGCAGGACAGATTCCTACTTCGAGGATATCCTTCAAATTTACTCAAACAAGCATACCAACACTCTTTGAGCTTGAATAGAGACTCGCTATTATCCCCTAAACAAAATCCACAAGGGGTGGATAATGTGCGGATCATTGGCACCTTTGATAGTGCCCATGATCAAGTACGTCATGTACTAGGGATCGACCGATTATCAGTTTTACCGATATTATCGGCCGATATTCAGGATTTTGACAGTTATCGGTATCGACAACTATTTTGCCGATATTCCGATAACGTATGGGGAACACAGATCGCGCTGCTCTCATCGCTCTCTGTGTTCCCTCAGCAGCACAGGGGAGAAGGAAGCAGTGTCTTCCTCCCCCCTGTGATGCTGCTGCCGCCAATGAGAGGAGGGGAGGGGCTGTGGCCACTGCGCCACCAATGATGTTGACTTACTCAATCATTCAAATTGAACAGGAGGCGGGAGCCCCCAGTTTTAATCATTCAAGCCCCCCCAGTTTTAATCATTGGTGGCAGTGGCCACAGGGTCCCCTCTCCCCTCCTCCTCCGATCGGAGCCCCAGCAGTGTAACCCTCCGATCAGTTACCATGGCAGCCAGAACGCTACTAAAGCCCTGGCTGCCATGGTAAGCTCCATGCTGCTGTGTGCACAAAGCACAGAGCAGCAGGGACAGTGTGAGCTCCTATTCACCCTGATAGAGCTCTATCAGGGTGAATAGGACAAGGGTTCTAGTCCCTAAGGGGGCTAAAAGTTAGTTAAAAAAAACACCAAAATATTAAGTATAAATGAAAAAGAAAGATTTACAAAAAAAAACTACACATTAACAATAAAAATATTCATTTTCAGCAGATTTGTGTAGGATTTTTTTTTTTCAAAAATGAAATTTCACTTTATATCGGTATAAATTATCGGCTATCGGCCTGAAAGTTCACAAATTATCGGTATCGGCCCTAAAAAAATCAATATCGGTCGATCCCTATCATGTACTGTCAGAATATTGGGATATTCTCAGATCCGATACTGATATTGGTCACTTAAACCCTTCCAAACCAGCAATTACCTTCCGTCGTAGCCAGAACTTACGTGACATCTTAGTTCACAGTATGTATCAGAGTCCTAAAGAACATACTTGGCTTCATAACCCTCTCTCAGGTACCTTTCCTTGTGGTACCTGTAAGTTCTGTTGCTACATAAATAAGAACAAATCATTTACTGGTAACATATCTGACAAAACGTTCTTTATTAGACCATTTGTGAACTGCAAGTCGACTGGCGTGGCCTATTTGATGACATGTAGATGCAGCATTAAATACGTTGGCAAAACGATACTGGAGCTAAGACGGAACACGTTTCTGACATCAACAAATCCCAAGACACACCGATTGCTCGCCATGTGGGTGAATGCAATAATGGAAATGCAGCATTCATCAAATTCCAGTGCATAGATCTGGTGAAAAGATCACCGAGAGGAGGAGACATTGACCGCCTTCTCTTACAAAAGGAGGCACAGTGGATCTTTAGGCTTGGGACCATCAAACCCAATGGCCTAAATGATGCCATTTCCTACGTTGCATTTATATGATGTGGTCACAATTCGTCTCTGTTCCCTCCCAGGTCTGTCTGTTTGTTCGGTTGTTCTCCTCGCTATCATCACTAGTATCCTGTGTCTCCCCTAACCTCCCTCAGCTGCACTTTTCATATCTTTGTGAAGTGATGATGACTATCTGGGGTGGTTTCATATGTTAGAACAAAATAATTTTTTCATATGTTAATGGGACTCTCTTTAATGATACTGAGGGGCCATTATATAATATGTTTTGTGTTTTGGAAGTTAATTCATCCTACTTTCTAGCAACGTTTTGCAACATTCCCGATTATATGACCTTATACATCTGGTCATAGGATCTTACACCAATAGTTGCCACTTTTATACATCTATACATTCATCGTTACTGTTGCCTTGTTGCAGACTTTCTAGCTGGATGACCCCCTTATTGTTCTTTCGTCACTGCTGCTGACTTTGCTCAAAGGCCGCTGGTTTATTCCCCTTTACATTGTTACTGATGCAGCTCTAGTGCGCTGACCTCCGGAGCACATCTCTGTTCCTCGCCCTTCGTCAGCTGACCAACTCAGTATGAATGTTTCATGAGTCGGATTGGCTGCTGATGGGAGGCGTGGTAATGGGGGCGTGGTGTCTGCCCTTTAAATCACGGCGTTCTGCTGGCCGCTTAGCGGCCATCACAGTGTCGGGGCTATGTTTGTCTAATGCAGCACGGCGTCTCCCACACCAGGGTTTCGGTGGTAATCAGCGCAAAATCATTGTGTAGCACGTCGTCTCCCAGACTAGGGTCTCGGCTTAGGCAGATTAGGTGTACCTGCTACGTCTGCTCCTGATGAAGTGCATGAGTCATATGCACGCAAACACGTAGAGCCGTAGCGAAGTGTGGTCAGGGTCTGCTGGATGCTGGATGTACCTAAGCTGACACCAGCAGTCACCTGTGTTTATTGTGTACCTGCACGAGGGTTAGTGTTTGAGGGATGGCATAGTGCACTGCCATTCCTCTTACTGACCATCACTGCCCAGTGAGACGCCTGTCACTGGTCAGTTTATTTATTCCTTATGCTGCGAATGGTATTCCTCTGTGTGTTTCTCTGGGAATCTACATCTAGACATTAATTTGTCTTTCCCAGAGGCTATACCATTCTTTCAGTATTCACTCCACCAGCTCACTTCTAGTGGATAGGCAGCGTTTTGCCTCCTGGAGTACCATATCCTACCACTAGTGCGGTGGAACTGTATACACGTACTTTAGGTGTCCATATTAATAATATAGGGTGTCCACAGTGTCCCTCTAACATACTATACACCTAGTGGACATTGTGATCACATGGTTAGGCACCCGACTCTGGTAATACGGCACCGACTTAGTGCCCAACTTTATTAATTGTAGGTTTTCACCTCACACAAATTTCCACTATTAGCACTAATAAAAATGTATTATTTTTGCTCCATTTTAACGTCCTTTTACATATTTGCTTGTTTTGCCAAATGCGTCTCGGACAAACATACTATCGCAGGTTGACAGTGCTGAAAATACCGTAGCCCGCTTTGTAGCCTCTCCCAGCCCTCTGACGTTCCAGCCCACAATTCTAAGTTTTTCAGCCATGATCCTGACAGGTGCCAGGAGATCAGAGAGACTGGCAACACATGGGCTAATCTGACTGGTTCCTTGTGGATCATTTTTGTTTGTGTTGTTTTGGTAATGACCACACCTCTTGCAGGTGGTGTTGGTTTGGTCATTTAACTTCCCCTATTTATTACTGCTTACCCCTTTTTTGGGGTGCGGTTTATAGCTTCAGTTTCTGGACTCTAGGCTAGCTGGTTGTTGGATCTCGGTTGAGCTCCTGGCGCTGCCTTTGCTCCACTTGAAATATGAACTTTCCTACCATCGAGGTTAGTTCATACTGATAGGACTTGGACTTGGATTAGGGTTGTTCTAGGAGGTGACCTTCTCCTCTACCCTAGTTTCCAGGCCTAGTTCCTGTCCCCTTTCCTCCTGTGCTCGGTGTGGAGTTTCCCACCCACACCGCATCCGTGACAGATCCACATATATGAAGAATGCAACAGGATAAGCAGACCATCATATATAGTACAGCAGCCTTAGTAAGCCCCAGTACTGGACATTCAGTGTAACCGTCTCTTCGCCAGACCCTCCCAACCCCCATAACCAAAAAAATAATACAAATGTGAAAACATTATTCCAATAAATGACCCACAGGAAAAGTAAAAAGGACACATTTGGGGCAAATACCTTTCCTGAAGCCGAGCAGCGGCTAATTAAAAAAACAATCAATAACACATTGTGATTAAGCATACTACAAGGTGGCTCTGCTACCCCACCTGCTATAGAGTACAGTCTGCAGTGGATAGTATTTTATTAGAAACTATACCAAACTTATGGCGCCTCCTCTTCTGGATATTCTAAGGTATATCTATTCCATCTAGCAAATGTATTGTACTCCTCAAAAGTAAGTAGAAAATATTATGACAGTCCCACCACCAAAAATATACTAAAGTGAAGAAACAACTAAAGTTAAATAAAACGCATTAAGGTAGAAAAATATATATAGCACTTATTAGATATGTCCTTTGAGTAGAACAGCAGCCACAAGAGTCCCATGCCAATTCAGGGAGGTGTTGTCTTCATTCCTCGTCTGACGATGGCTTGAGAGAATGTTCGTTGGTCTCCAACCATTGTGCCGCATCCAGCCATGTTTCAAAGAAGCATACTTCACCATGGCCAACCACTCTTATTTAGCAGGTTAAAGCATAGAGTAAGGCAGCGGTAGGTCCCGCTGGCATCTTTTCACATCCTGGAACTTCGCTCTTCTCCGTTGGACATTGGCGGAAAAATCAGGGAAGATAGATATTTTATTCCCATTAATGAGTAGATCAGGGTGATCCCTGGCTTTCTTAAGGATAGTATCTCTGTCTCTAAAGTGTAGAAGCCTCATCAGGATTGGACGAGGAGCCCCCGGTGGTGGAGCTCAGAATGGCACCCTGTGTGCCCTTTCAATGGCAAATACACGAGACCGAGAGTCTGTACCAAATTTATGGGTCAGCCAATCTTCAAAAAACACAACTGGGTCAGACCCTTCTGCCTTTTTAGGAACACCAGCCATTCTGAGATTATTTCTGCGCAACCTGTTTTCCAGGTTGTCTGTTTTAGACATCAGTCAAGACAGATCCCGAGATCCCTTTTTACAGGGGGTAGTTGATCCTCCACATTACTCACTCTATCCTCTACCTCCTTAATTCTTTCATTAACTTGTCTGAGGCCTTGTCTGATGAGGGAGACATTCTCTTGTAAGCTGCCCATATGTGTATTAAGAGTGATCAATAAGCTGCTGCAATGCTGCACCGCAGAAAAAATATCTTTAATAGTAGGTTCAGTCCGAGCAGTAGAAGGGTGCTCAGGCGTCAGTGAGATATCCTGTGTTGCATAGGAGGAGGCTGGCTCATCTGAGGCCTCCTCTTTCTGAGCTGGAAGGCCGCCATTTTAGATCCCTCACGTGGATATTCTGGGCCTTCAGAGGAGCTCATAGCTGTTTCCCCCATGATCTGGAAGGGGCAGCTATCGCCACTGACGGAGGGGGCACAGATAAAGAACAGGCATATTTACCCAGGTGGGCCGTGACCTCCGCTGCCTGCACCTCCGATGTGGCACCATCTTGTTTCAGCAGTGCAGGAGACCCAATGTCCTTCTGATCTTTTTCTTTCTTCCCTGTGCACGTCATTTCGGCAAATAGGGTGTCTGCTTGGCAGGAGATATCGTTCAAGGCTCAGGACTGTCAGCATCCACTACCGGAGGAGGATGAAGGATGATTGTAGAAGGTAGGACCTTTTTAATCCCTCCTATACTGCCTCACTTTGCGGTTTATACTACTTCCTGGATGAGGTGTTCACTGCTGGAGGCTGTTTGTTCAGATAAGTCATTTACTTTATTGTGTTTCCTTACTTTATTGCTGTTTCCGTATTAAGTGCAAGGAGTCTGTGGTCGTGTCCCCTCACTATTATAGGGTTTTCAGGTGTCACAGTATTAGGTACGCGGGCATGCAATCGTCTACCTTACAGACCCTTGCATGTGCATAGCAGTCAGGGAGAGCTCTTAGGGTTTTATAGGGCTCACCTATAAGCTCCTTAGTTTGGGATCAAGCCAGTCGCTCGTTTATTTATATGTTCCAGCTATCTGCTAAATTCATCCGTGACATTATAAACCGCCATAACCGTCTTAAGCAGGGATCCGGTTTCAGCCTTGATTGACCGCATGCAAGGTCTTTCGCTGGAGGTAGCAGATCTCCGTAAAACTGTGTCTCAGTTTCAGGTGACCGGTTCTGCTGGCGTTCATGGAGTTTGTTCCGAGCCTAAGATCTCGCTCCTGGATACGTTCTCCGGGGGTAGTGAGAATTTTGTTCGCTTTAGATAGGCTTGCAAACTCCATTTTCGCCTACTTCCCCATTCCTCTGGTGATGAGGAGCAGAGGGTGGGGATCGTCATCTCGCTGCTCAGGGATAACGCTCAGTCTTGGGCCTTTTCGCTGCCGGTGGGGGCACGGCCCCTCCAATCGATGGATTAATTTTTTGTAGCCCTGGGGAAGATATATGATGACCCGGATCGTATTGCTCTGGCTGAATCTAAACTGCGTCTTTTATGCCAGGGTAAACAGTCCACAGAGATATATTGTTCTGAATTTCGGAGATGGGCAGCTGATACTGGTTGAAATGATGCTGCACTCCGAAGTCAATTTTGCCATGGTCTTTCGGAAAGATTGAAAGATGCATTCGCTTTTCATGAGAGACCAGCGTCGTTAGAGTCAGCCATGTCTCTAGCTGTTCGTATTGACAGGCGTCTTAGAGAGAGAGAGGAGACTACTCTTTTCTGTCATATTCCGCCCAAGGACAGTGGGGCTGTCTCATTCAGTGCGCAGGGGTCTCAGTCTGTCTCAATCCCCTCTGAGGAGGAGGCCATGCGGCTGGGTTTGCTTTCCTCTGATAGTAGAGGATTCAGCTCTTAGAGGAGGGTTTGTTTCTGTTGTGGGGGTATAAATCATTTGGCTAATGTTTGCCCCTATAAGAGATTTTATGGCGTTTTCTGAGGGTAATAAAAACAAAACAAAATAAAACTCTAAAAACTTTTCATTTGCTACTATTGGCAAGGTTGATGCAGAAATTGAAGGTTTGCCGTTTGCTTGTAGTTCCCGTTTTCTCCTACCTGCCAGGGTGGCGCTAGACAGCAAGAACATTGTTTGTGAGATTTTTGTAGCTAGTGGAGAAGCTGTCAATCTCATTGATAATTAATTTGCAACAACGCATGGTTTCCAGGTATGCACTTTGGAAAAGGATATACCTGTTTTTGCTATCGATTCCGCTCCACTTTCTCAAAGATCGTTAAAGGGCATAGTTCACAATATCCGTTTGACTGTGGGTGACGCTCATGTTGAGGATATGTCATGTTTCGTCTTAAGCGGATTACCTACTCCTCTAGTGTTGGGGCTACCCCGGCTCACTAAACACAACCCCACCATTGATTGGCAAGCAAGGCAAATAAATGGTTGGAGTGAGTTTTGCAGAGAGAATTGCATCACGGCGTCTCTTTCAGAGGTTTCTACCAAGACTGTGCCATCTTTTCTCTTTTTCAGATGGGTTTTCCGAGAGTGGTGTCCAGGAGTTGCCCCCTCACCGGGAGTACGACTGCCCTATTAATCTCATCCCAGGCGCCAAGCTGCCAAAATCACGACTATACACTATCTCCCAACCTGAAAGAGTCGCTATGCATACTTATATCTCTGAGAGCCTGGGAAAGGGACACATCCGACCCTCGAAGTCGCCTGGTGCCGCTGTTTTTTTTTTTTTGTTAAGAAAAAAGATGCTAGAGTAAACTAGAGTAAAACGTCACTTTTAATTTCACAGGAGATAAAAAGCCCCTACAGACAAACAAACATGTAAGTCAAACACACCCTCAGCCTGGTATCAGGAACGACACCGTTTAAGGCCTCTTTCACACGAGCGTGACGGATTAGGTCCGGATGCGTTCAGGGTGCGTTCAGTGAAAGTCGCACTATTTTGCAAGCAAGTTCAGTCAGTTTTGTCTGCGATTGCGTTTAGTTGTTCAGTTTTCCCCGCACGGGTGCAATGCGTTTTGATGCGTTTTTTACGCGCGTGATAAAAAACTGAAGGTTTACAAACAACATCTCTTAGCAACCATCAGTGAAAAACGCATCGCACCCGCACTTGATTGCGGATGCAATGCGTTTTTCACGCAGCCCCATTCACTTCTATTGGGCCAGGGCTGCGTGAAAAACGCAGAATATAGAACATGCTGCGATTTTCACGCAACGCAGAACTGATGCGTGAAAAACAACGCTCATGTACACAGACCCATTGAAATGAATTGGTCAGGATTCAGTGCGGGTGCTATGCGTTCACGTCACGCATTTCACCCGCGCGGAAAACTCGCTCGTGTGAAAGGGGCCTAAGGCTGAGATATCAACGTTGGTGCTAGTGGTGGGCTAGGCAGGAATAAAATGTGAAGTAGGATGGAATAGGGTATTGGTATGGTGTGTGCACTGACCCTAATAACTCCCTACTTGTCCTAGTCCACCCTATTAATGTATCCAAAGGACGGGGTCCAAAAAGCCCCGCAAGGGGTGGCCCAGACTGGAACTGTGGTCCTACGCTGAAAGCCCTGATGAGGCCCTAAGCAGCGATGAAAAGACCATGTACCCAATAGATAATACAAATGGTTACAACAAATTGATTAGGGCTGTTGGAAAAAATACCCCAACCAGACCCAATCAGGTAAAGCAAAAAAATACTTAAGTATCTGTTGGGTACATGGTCTTTTCATCGCTGCTTAGGGCCTCATCAGGGCTTTCAGCGTAGGACCAGAGTTCCAGTCTGGGCCACCCCTTGCAGGGCTTTTTGGGCCCCGTCCTTTGGATACATTAATAGGGTGGACTAGGACAAGTAGGGAGTTATTAGGGTCAGTGCACACACACCATACCAATACCCTATTGCATCCTACTTCACGTTTTATTCCTGCCTAGCCCACCACTAGCATCAACGTTGATATCTCAGCCTTAAACAATGTCGTTCCTGATACCAGGCTGAGGGTGTTTGTCTTACATGTTTGTTTGTCTATAGGGGCTTTTTTTATCTCCTGTGAAATTAAAAGTGACGTTTTACTCTAGTTTACTGCCCCCTCACAATACATTTTTTCACATTTTTTGGAGCAGTGTTCAGGTGGGCCCGACTGCCTATCCTGTTTGACCCTCTTCTTTTTTCTTTAAGACCTTGTCTGGATTTCAGGGAGCTGAACCTTATCACGATTCGTGACCCATATCCGCTTCCTCTGATCCCGGACCTGTTTAACCAGATTGTTGGGGCTAAAGTTTTTTCTAAGTTGGATTTAAGAGGGGCATACAACCTAGTCAGGGTCAGGGAAGGGGACGAATGGAAGACTGCCTTCAATACCCCTGAGGGTCATTTAGAGAATTTGGTTATGCCCTTTGGTTTGATGAATGCTCCGGCCGTCTTCCAACATTTTGTGAACAGAATTTTTTATCATTTAATGGGGAAATTTGTACTGGTGTATCTAGATGACATTTTGATTTTTTCTCCTGATTTCAAGACTCATCGGGACCACCTATGTCAGGTCTTGCTGATTCTGCGGGAGAATAAATTGTACGCTAAACTGGAAAAATGTGTGTTTGCGGTTCCGGAGATTCAATTTCTTGGTTTTCTTCTCTCCCCTTCTGGTTTTCGGATGGACCCTGAGAAGGTCCGCGCTGTGCTTGATTGGGAGCTTCCTGAGAATCAGAAGGTGCTGATGCGGTTTTTGGGTTTTGCCAATTATTACAGAAAGTTCATTTTGAATTATTCCTCTGTTGTTAAGCCACTCACTGATATGACTAAAAAGGGGGTAGATTTTTCCTCGTGGTCGGTAGATGCGCTTAAAGCCTTTTCTAGTATTGAAGAGAGTTTTGCTTCCGCTCCCATTTTGGTACAACCTGATGTCTCTCTACCTTTTATTGTTGAGGTGGATGCTTCTGAGGTGGGTGTGGGTGCGGTCTTATCTTAGGGTCCCTCTTCTGCCAAATGGTGACTGTGTGCCTTTTTCTCAAGGAAACTCTCCTCTGCAGAGAGAAATTACGATGTGGGAGATAGGGAGTTGTTGGCCATCAAATTAGCTTTTGAGGAATGGCGCCATTGGTTAGAGGGAGCCAGACACCCTATTACCGTATTTACCGACCATAAGAATCTGGCCTACTTGGAATCGGCCAAGCGTCTGAACCCGAGACAGGCCAGATGGTCTTTGTTCTTTTCTAGGTTTAATTTTGTTGTTACGTTCCGCCCTGGGGTTAAAAATGTGAAGGCGGATGCCCTGTCACGTTGTTTTCCGGGAGGGGGGAACTTTGAAGACCCGGGTCCCATTTTGGCTGAAGGGCTGGTCATCTCTGCTCTTTATCCTGATTTGGAGGCAGAGGTTCAGGCAGCCCAGGCAGAGGCTCCTGATCTTTGTCCCCCTGGGAGCTGGTTTGTGCCTATCGCTTTACGACACAAGGTTTTTAAGGAGCACCACGATACTGTCCTTGCTGGGCACCCGGGGAGTAGAGCCACAGTGGATCTCATTGCTCGGAGATTCTGGTGGCCGGCTCTTCGTAAGACGGTTGACTGTTTTGTGGCAGCCCGCGAGACCTGCGCTCGTGCCAAGGTCCCTCATTCACGGCCATCGGGTTCTCTCCTCCCGTTACCCATTCCTTCCCGTCCTTGGACGCATCTGTCCATGGGCTTCATTACGGACCTGCCTCGTTCCTCGGGGAAGACTGTGATTCTGGTGGTAGTGGACCGTTTTAGCAAAATGGCACATTTCATTCCCTTTCCTGGGTTACCCAATGCTAAGACGCTGGCGCAAGCGTTTGTTGATCATATTGTTAAATTGCATGGCATTCCTTCAGACATCGTTTCTGATAGGGGCACGCAATTTGTTTCCAGATTCTGGAAGGCCTTCTGTTCTCGCTTGGGGGTTCGGTTGTCGTTCTCTTCTGCTTTTCACCCGCAGTCGAATGGTCAGAACGAACGCGTCAATCAGAATCTGGAAACATGGTCTGACCGTGCTTGATGGTGGCTGCTTGAGAGAAGTGCTCCCGCTGCCAAGCTGCTTTTTAGCGCCTAAAGTACTCTAATTCCTGAGAGATGGTTAAAATTCAGCCGAAGCCTGAATCGGGTGACACTGCAAGCGCTCTAACGGCTCCCACGTCCAGTAAAAAGATGGATAAATACCTTAACAAGCGATCGCCCCAGCTCCCCACATGTATGGACAAGATGGCGCCGATGGAGACGGGACCTCGCCGCCGGCAGGATGGTGTATCCGTTGACGATCCCCGTTGACGATCTTTCTTCTATAAAGATCGACATCCGCCAGATAGATAACAGGGTAGAAGCCCTTGAGCAATCGCAGGACGTTTTACACTCCTATGTGGCTTCCACAGCTAGCAGCCTGGATTCACACAGGGCTGCACTTAACACAGCTCTCCTAATGATCGAGGATTAGGAGAATCGTAGCCGCAGGAAAAACATACGGATTCGCGGCCTTCCTGAAGCACAAGATAAGGAAAACCTATTTGCCACCATGCAAGACCTGTTTGTTTACCTGTGGGGGTCTGACAGAGCCAAATCCATAGTGGTGGAACAGGTTCACAGAGCTCTGCGCCCAAAACTCCCACAGAAGGTCCGAGAGATATCATCTGTGGCCTTTTGAGCTTCCGTGACACGGAGGCTATACTCGAAAAAGCCAGGAGTTTACCGGAGGTGAAGATAGCGGACACCGTTGTCAAACTGTTTCAGGATGTGGCACCCTCCACCCTCCAGAAGCGACGGATCCTAAAGCCCCTCACAGAAGCACTTCGTTCCGCCAAGATCCCCTATCAGTGGTTATACCCGTTTTGCATTTTAATCACATCAGGGAACAGAAGACTCACTGTCCGCACCCCAGAGGACTTGCAGGAACTGTGGGGCGTCCTTCGGATTCCCCCTATAGACATCCCATCGTGGCTCCCTGTTCAGCAAGATGGCGATCCTCCTCCGCTTCCTACCCCGTGAACCACCGTCCGGAAGCAAAGATCCAGCAGGCGTAAAACCTCGAATATGGACACCAACGACTGATTGCTGTAGATCACTTGATTGCATATCTGGAGTCACTCTCTCCTTGTATATGTTCTCTTTATACTCATATTTGTCTTTATTTATGACAGGTCATAACTACTGTTGCCTCTGAAGGAGTCCCTTAGCACAGTAGTGGCTTAGTCTACCACCCCCATTGCTGCAGGCTCCTTTTCCCCTCTCCCCGTGCCTAATCTCTCCTTACCCACAGTGCCTTATCTTTAACCCTCCACCCCCCCCCCCCCCATCCTCCTCTTCTTTTTATTGTTTTTTATGCCTGCCATTGGGGTTAAGTGGAATTAGATCAACACAGTTATATTAAGTTCTCTACTTATTTGCCTGACTTGGTTGCAGCTTAGGCAGATTAGGTTATGAGGTTGTGGAAACCCCCCCCCCCCCCTTGCTCCCCGAAGCGTTTACATATCGTATTATATGTTAATTTACCTCAGAATTTAACGGATGTTCTGTTTACAGTTCTTTTTACATACTTCTTTGCGCAGGTTGGAATTGCGCACTTATGGAGCTTTAAGTTATGTATGGCTCCCTTTAATTAATATTTGGTTCCTCCAGTTGGATCATTGGGCCAATACCATACAGCCTCATGTTTTACTACACCAGACCAGATGTCGGCTCTAAAACTAAATGTGACCACCTTCAATGTGAATGGGTGCAATAATCCTATTAAGAGAAGCGCGTTTTTCAGATTTTGAGGTCGTGTAAAGTGCAAATTGTTATGCTGCAGGAGACGCATTTCAAGAAAGGCCGGGTTCCTAACCTTGCCCGTTCCTCTTTTCAAACTTGGTTTCATTCCTGTAACGCTTCTGCGACATCCAATGGCGTTAGTATTGGTGTGCATAAAAGTGTCCCCTTGTGTGTAATGGCGGAGATTGCGGACCCCGAGGGGAGGTATTTACTCCTAAAAGGCAAATTGGGTGGAGCAGAGGTCACCTTATGCAACTTTTACTCCCCTAATAACAATACCTCTAAATGGTTATCTAAGATATTACATAAAATATCAGTTTTTACTTCTGGCATGCTGATTATAGGTGGGGACTTTAATTTAACCTTGCACCCCCTTTTGGATGCCTCCACTCGCAGGTCCGCGGTCTCCTTTGGGGTGCTGAAGGGGCTACTTAGCAGGCTTAGATCCATGGGTTTATGTGATGTCTGGAGATCCATTTATGCTAATAGTAAGGAATATTCATTTTATTTGCACCCCCATAAGTCTTACTAACGCCTTGATTACTTATTTTTCTCTGATTGGTTACTACCCCAGGTTTTTAAAGCTGAAATACACAATATTACAATTTCAGACCATGCCCCAGTATCCCTATCCTTCACTGTCCCTGGGACCTCTAGTAAGGAGTGGATTTGGTCTCTTAACCCTACACTTCTCAATTCCCATACTGACACGGACTCATTTGGGAACAGGCTGTAGGAATACTTCACACTCAACGCCATAGATGAGACCTCCCCTGCTACCATCTGGGAAGCCCATAAAGCCGTTGTTCGAGGGGAATTTATAGCTTTGGGTTCTCATTTAAAAAAGAAACGTGAAACACAACTGTATTCCCTACTTTCCAAAATCTCTTTTCTAGAACAAACCCATAAGAGATCCATGACAGCCACAGACTTAGAGGCTTTATCAGTTCTAAGAGGGGAACTGAAAGATCTTTTAAATGTCAAAGCAGCTAAGGCCTACCTAAAAATCAGGCATAAACAATATGCACACGGGAACAGGGGAAACAGATTGATGTCGGCCCTTATTAAAAAGAGAAACGAACAGTCCTATATCGCCAAAATGCGTAATGATAAAGGTTTAGTAGTGTCAGATACCCCAAGTATAGCCAAGATATTTAATTCATATTATGCCGCTCTTTATAACTTACGTAAAAGTGAACCCCCCATTACCAACCGAGACAGGGATTCCCTCACTAAAAATTTCTTAACATCGCTCAATTTACCTACTGTCACGTCTGTATGTGAGCAACAAGAGCATACACAGTGAATAAGCTACTGACCGGACCCAAACTAGGGAGGATAAAGGGTGACCCCTGTCAGACCCTAAAAGCTCTCCCTATGCTGCTAAGCACATGTCCAGATCCAAATGGTGGAACGAGACATGCCCGCGTACCTAAGGCTGATGACCACTGTAACCCCTACAATAGTGGAAGGGGCACGGCCACCGGTGCCCTGCTCAGAATATGGACGGAACCGGGGTCGCCTCGGATCCAGTCAGAAAACAAACAGAAACACACAATGTCTGCACACTTAACTGAAGGAGCTGCAGCAGCAGTGAAGACAGATCCAAAGTCAGCAGACACTATCCGAAGTACTTGCTTCAGCAGAACTCAGGTCCATAGAAAGATAACACACAAGTGAAGATACTCAAGCGAGAGATACAGCTCAAATGAAAAGTATAATCCACACCCTACAAAGGAGGAGGGGTGATTTAAAGGCAGAGAAATCAAACACAGGAGGGACAGCTGGGAGGAAGTAAAGACCTAAACACAGGGGCAGAGAAACAGAGCAGAGGGAACTCCTCCAAGCTCTAGTAGTGACATTATAACAGGGGTGGAGAAACAGAGCTGTGAGAACGTCTCAAAGCTCTGGTAGTGACAGTACCCCCCCCCCCTCTAACCCTTCCAATGAACGAGGTACTGAAGACAACCGCGGACAATGCGAGAGTCCACAATTCTGGAAACCTCAAACTCCAGATTGCCATCAACCAAAATCGGAGGAGGAGGCAAAGAGGAGGGTACCGTGGGCTGGACATATGGTTTTAAGAGAGATCTGTGAAATACATTATGTATCTTCCAAACCCGTGGAAGATCAAGATGGAAGGCAACAGGATTGATGACTGACAAGATTTTATAAGGCCCAATAAACTTGGGACCCAATTTCCAGGAGGGAACCTTCAGTTTAATATTTCTTGTAGACAACCACACCAGATCACCCACATTCAGGTCCGGACCAGGCACACGTCTCTTATCAGCCACACGCTTATATTTCTCACTCATCTTTCTAAGATTACTCTGAATCTTTTGCCAAATGGTAGACAAAGACGAGGAAAATCTCTCCTCCTCAGGCAAACCAGAAGGAGCCCCGCCCGAGAATGTCCCAAACTGCGGATGGAACCCATATGCACCAAAGAATGGTGACTTATCAGAAGATTCCTGACGACGGTTGTTCAGAGCAAACTCAGCCAGAGGGAGAAATGAACACCAATCCTCCTGGTTCTCTGCCACAAAACAGCGCAAATATGTCTCCAGATTCTGATTGACACGTTCAATCTGGCCATTCGACTGCGGGTGAAAAGCAGAAGAGAAGGACAGCCGAACCCCCAGGCGAGAACAGAAAGCCTTCCAGAATCTGGACACAAACTGTGTGCCTCTATCAGAAACAATATCAGAGGGAATGCCATGCAATTTAAGAATATGGTCGACAAAAGCTTGCGCCAACGTTTTAGCATTGGGTAAACCAGGGAAGGGTACGAAATGAGCCATCTTGCTAAAACGGTCCACCACCACCAGGATCACCGACTTCCCTGAGGAACGAGGAAGATCCGTGATAAAGTCCATGGACAGGTGTGTCCAAGGACGGGAAGGTATGGGTAACGGGAGAAGGGGACCTGAAGGCCGTGAACGAGGGACCTTCGCGCGAGCGCACGTCTCACAAGCAGCCACAAAACCCTCCACCGACTTACGAAGAGCCGGCCACCAAAATCTCCGAGCAATGATATCTACCGTGGCTCTACTCCCGGGGTGACCAGCAAGAACAGTATCATGATGCTCCTTGAAGAGTTTGTGACGTAACTCAGGAGGCACAAACAACTTCCCAGAAGGACAACGGGCAGGTGCCTCAGTTTGGGCAGCCTGGACCTCGGCCTCCAAATCAGAATACAGAGCAGAAACAACTACCCCCTCCGCCAAAATGGGACCCGGGTCCTCGGAGTTTCCTCCTCCCGGAAAACAGCGAGAGAGCGCATCAGCCTTCACATTTTTGATCCCAGGGCGGAATGTAACGACAAAATTGAATCTGGAGAAGAACAGAGACCATCTGGCCTGTCTCAGATTCATACGCTTGGCCAACTCAAAGTACGCCAGATTCTTATGGTCGGTAAAAACGGTGATAGGGTGCCTGCCCCCCTCCAACCAATGGCGCCATTCCTCGAAAGCCAACTTGATGGCCAACAACTCCCTATCTCCCACATCATAGTTTTTCTCTGCCGGGGAGAGTTTTTTAGAGAAAAAGGCACAGGGTCGCCATTTGGCAGGAGAAGGGCCCTGGGACAATACCGCACCCACACCCACCTCGGAAGCATCCACCTCAACAATAAAAGGTAAGGAAACATCGGGATGCACCAAGATGGGAGCAGACGCAAAACTCTCTTTAATCTTAGAAAAAGCTGCAAGCGCCTCCTCCGACCAAGAGGAAAAATCTGCCCCTTTTTTGTCATGTCAGTGAGGGGTTTGACAACAGAGAAATAATTCAAAATGAACTTTCTGTAATAGTTCGCAAAACCCAGAAAGCGCATCAAAGCCTTCTGATTCTCAGGAAGCTCCCACTTAAGCACAGCACGGACCTTCTCCGGATCCATGCAAAAACCAGAAGCAGAGAGGAGAAAACCCAGAAATTGAATCTCCAATACCATAAAAACACATTTCTCCAGCTTGGCGTACAATTTATTTTCCCGCAGAATCCGCAGAACCTGAAAAAGATGATCCTGATGGGTCTGAACATCAGGTGAAAAAAATCTAAATATCATCAATATACACCAATACAAATTTCCCCATTAAATGGTAGAAAATACTGTTAACAAAATGCTGAAAGACGGCCGGAGAATTCATCAGGCCGAAAGGCATAACGAGATTCTCGAAATGCCCGTTAGGGGTATTAAAGGCCGTTTTCCATTCATCGCCCTCTCTGACCCTGACTAGGTTGTATGCGCCTCTCAAATCCAATTTGGAAAAAACCTTGGCCCCAACAATTTGGTTGAAGAGGTCCGGGATCAGAGGAAGGGGATAGGGATCGCGAATCGTGATACGGTTCAGCTCCCTAAAATCTAGGCAAGGTCTCAGAGAGCCATCTTTTTTTTTAACAAAAAAAAACCCAGCGGCAACAGGTGATTTTGAGGGACGAATATGCACCTTATCGAGACTCTCAGAGATATAGGTTCGCATTGCGATTCTTTCCGGTTGTGAGAGATTGTAGAGGCGTGCTTTTGGCAGCTTGGCGCCGGGAATGAGGTTAATGGGACAGTCAAACTCCCGGTGAGGAGGTAGCTCCTGAACACCGCTCTCGGAAAACACGTCCGAGAAATCAGAGAGAAATGATGGCACAGTTTTAGTAGACACCTCTGCCAAAGTCGCTGTGAGACAATTCTCTCTACAAAACTCACTCCACTCATTTATTTGCCTTCCTTGCCAATCAATAGTGGGGTTATGTCTAGTGAGCCAGGGTAACCCCAAAACTAGAGGAGAAGGCAATCTGTTAAGGACAAAACAAGAAATATCCTCCACATGAGTGTCACCTACAGCTAACCGGATATTGTGAACAATGCCCTTCAGGGATCTCTGTGAGAGTGGAGCAGAGTCAATAGCAAAAACAGGTATATCCTTTTCTAATGTGCAAACCTGAAAACCATGCATGGCTACAAATTGAGTGTCAATAAGATTGACGGCCGCTCCACTATCGACAAAAATTTCACAAGAAATGACTTTGCTCTCTAGCGCCACCTTGGCAGAAAGGAGAAAATGGGAACTGCAGGTCAGAGGAAAAGCATCAATTCCTACATCAACTTTGCCCAAAGTAGCAGATGAAGCAGAGTTTGATGATTTACCTTTTGAGGTTTTTCTCATATTATCACTCTTAGTACAGTTCATGAATTTCCTAGACGGACAAACATTTGCCAAATGACCTATGCCCCCACAACAAAAACACACCATTCTCTGAGGATTAAATCCTCCTTTATCAGGGGCAAGTCGACCTAGCTGCATGGGCTCCTCCTCAGAGGGGACCGAGACAGGATGAGGCCCCTGCACACTGAATGAGTCCGCACCACTGCCCCTAGACTGACAATGGCTGGACAGAGAGGTCTCGTTTCTTTCTCTTAGACGCCTGTCAAGGCGTACCGCCAATGACATGGCAGACTCTAAGGACGTTGGTCTCTCATGGAAAGCAAACGCATCTTTCAATCTCTCTGAGAGACCATGACAGAACTGACTCCGGAGTGCAGCATCATTCCAACCTGAATCAGCTGCCCATCTCTGAAATTCAGAACAATAAAGCTCCGCAGACAGTTTGTTCTGGCATAAAAAACGTAAGTTGGATTCAGCCAGAGCAACACGATCCGGGTCATCATATATCTGCCCCAGGGGCACAAAAAATCTTTCCACGGATCGAAGGGAGGGATCCCCCGATGGCAGCGAAAAAGCCCAAGTCTGAGCATTACCCCTGAGCAGGGAGATGACAATCCTCACCCTCTACTCATCATTACCAGAGGAATGGGGACACAAGCAAAAATGGAGTTTGCATGCCTCTCTGAAGCAAACAAAATTCTAGTAATAAAAATAGAATGGGCACTCATATATCCGGTACACAAAGTAGGCAAAGCGACTCGGGTGGTATGATAATAATATATTAATTTATTATAGCAATATATGTGTGCCGATGAATATCAATAATATTGTGACCATACACGATTGATATTATAACCTGAACAGAGCAATATCCCCAATATATCCTAAATAGATAAAACGTGCATAAAATACACGATATATAATAAAAGATACACGATATGTATAACAATCCACTGTTGTAGCTAATAGAAATCCGGTGCAAATAATTGGGCTAAATAGATTATTGCTGTTATCTAGAACAGTGGCTAGCAGCAAATATATCTCCAGAGATAAATAAAGTGAATAATAATTAGATAGTGTATCATGTGATATGAAACAGTTTAGTGCATATTATACCTCTATATAAAGTATATAAGAATAGTGAATATAGAAAAAATAGTGTACAATCAGTGCAAAATATAAATATAGATATATAAATATATAAATAAATGTGAAAGTATCTCTAGAGAGTCAACAGTATGAAATAATTTGCTGCGTCCTACTGGTATAGTCTTTCTTTGATATTAGGAAGTGTGGTCTGAATATCAACTGGATCCACACAATTCCTAGAGGTAGACTCGATTCCAGCAAATATCTGCCTAGGCAGGCTTAAACGTAGTCAGCCGCAACAAGCGCGGCAAGATAATTGTGCCGCAATATAAATGTGTCCAGCAATGTTGCAAGGTAATTGAGCAGCAATACAATTTTCTCCGGCAGTGTTACAGAGACAGTGCAGATGTATCTGGCAATGTTGCGCCAGTTCAATTGTAGCCAGCAATATTACTCCGGTTCAAATATAGCAGTGCCGAATCGGTTTTACTCACGTGCAGTCCTACTCCCACCGTGGCGTCCCACGTGGTATGGGTTCAGGAGGACTCGCCTTTAGGTAGCACGATCAGAGTCTGTCTTGTTATCCGCTGGCAATGCTGTGTATACCCGACTGTGAACGGGAGCACTGGCTATCTCAAGCTGTGAGTCCACATCAGGTTTCTTTGATTAGGATAAGTATCCCACCTGTCTGGGTCAGTACTGGTGATAGAAGGTCTCACCCGCTGTACTATATCCAAAGGGATCCACAGTTCGGTTGGCCGCAATTCAGATGTCCTTTTTTAGAAAGCGCTTTCTCAATTCGGTCAATAGTAGAAAATTGTAGCCGGTCTTTTGTCAGGTCCAATTGCTCCTCACCAAATTTCTCACTGCCCCCGGAGAACGTTTCCGGAAGTGAGACCTTTGGCTCGCAACAGACTCCATGGGCCGTACATAGCCCAATGCATGAAGCTGAGTCATAGATTGACGGAGATCCGCTACCTCCAAAGAAAGATCCTGCATACGGTCAACCAGGTTAGAAAGCGGATCCATGTCAAAAAGGACGGTTATGGTGGATTATAATGTCACGTCTGTATGTGAGCAACAAGAGCATACACAGTGAATAAGGTACTGACCGGACCCAAACTAGGGAGGATAAAGGGTGACCCCTGTCAGACCCTAAAAGCTCTCCCTATGCTGCTAAGCACATGTCCAGATCCAAATGGTGGAACGAGACATGCCCGCGTACCTAAGGCTGATGACCACTGTAACCCCTACAATAGTGGATGGGGCACGGCCACCGGTGCCCTGCTCAGAATATGGACGGAACCGGGGTCGCCTCGGATCCAGTCAGAAAACAAACAGAAACACACAATGTCTGCACACTTAACTGAAGGAGCTGCAGCAGCAGTGAAGAAAGATCCAAAGTCAGCAGACACTATCCGAAGTACTTGCTTCAGCAGAACTCAGGTCCATAGAAAGATAACACACAAGTGAAGATACTCAAGCGAGAGATACAGCTCAAATGAAAAGTATAATCCACACCCTACAAAGGAGGAGGGGTGATTTAAAGGCAGAGAAATCAAACACAGGAGGGACAGCTGGGAGGAAGTAAAGACCTAAACACAGGGGCGGAGAAATAGAGCAGAGGGAACTCCTCCAAGCTCTAGTAGTGACATCATCACAGGGGTGGAGAAACAGAGCTGTGAGAACGTCTCAAAGCTCTGGTAGTGATACCTACATTGTCATAAGTAGATAATGAATCCCTAACCACCCCTACCACCCTTTTAGAAATCCAAAAAATACTTAACTCCATCCCTTTGGGTAAAAGTCCAGGCCCTGACGGACTCCCGATTGCTTACTACAAGAAATTCTTCCATATACTGGCTCCCCACCTTGTGACTTACTTTAATTCATTGCTTGAGGGCGCCTCTCCAGCTAAACAGGCACTAGAAGCTCATATTGTGGTCCTCCCAAAACCAAATAAAGACCCAGAGGTCCCAGCTAGCTATAGGCCCATATCCCTCTTAAATACCGACATTAAACTTTGGGCCAAACTTCTAGCACATAGAATTGCACCACTCTTAAAAAGTCTTATCTCTCCCGACCAAACAGGCTTCGTAGGGGGGCGTGAGTGCAGGGACAGCACATTTAGAGTACAGATGCTAATACAACATGCTTTGAGACATAAGAACAGCCTGACCCTTTTGAGCACGGATGCCGAGAAGGCGTTTGATAGGGTTGACTGGGGATTTATGGAAGCCACTCTGTACAGGTTTGGCTTTCACTCGAAATTTGTGTAGGCTGTGATGTCCCTGTACTCAGCCCCTCATGCCAGGGTGAGGGTTAATGGGGTACTATCCACCTATTTTGATATCTCTAATGGCACCCGACAGGGGTGTCCACTGTCCCCTTCCCTTTTCATACTTTGCCTAGAGACTCTTATACAAGCAATTAGACAGAATGATGCCATCACGGGGGTCAAAATTGGTACCACGCAACATACAGTGGCAGCCTTTGCCGATGACATGCTGTTGATTTTGACTGACCCTGTTACAGCTTTCCCAGAGATACTGAAATTGTTGGAGGAATTCGGTCACTTGTCGAATTTTTAAATAAACCTCCCAAAATGCTCGGCCATGGGTATCAACTTACCTAATAGCACTGTCGCTGTTCTGACCAATTAATTTCCCTTCCAATGGTCTTGCTCGCACATTAAATACCATGGGGTTAATATTTCACCCGCACCCAACTATTCCGCTTAAATTATACCCCTCTCCTTTCAGACATCAAAGCACAATTAGATGAGTTAAAAATCCCCTTCCTGTCCTGGATTGGCAGGAAAAACCTTTTAAAGACTTATGTCCTCCCTAGACTATTATATATTTTCCAGACCCTGCCGATCTCTCTCCCTAATTCATATCTGTCCCAGATACCAATTTTTTTTTCAGCTTTCATATGGAGGAAGTCTAGACCTCGGTTATCTTATACCCTTCTGTCCCAACCGATCTCTAGAGGGGGTTTTGGCCTCCCAGATATCAAAAGCTACTATTTGGCCAACCTGATTCGACTGCACTCAGAGATTCTGAACCCTTACTCTTGCAAGCTAGGCTGCCAGATAGTTAACATCTCATGGGATCCCTCAGAACTTGCCAGACTGTGGGCGAACCCACCATTAGATGTTATGGGAGATAACATGTCGAACCCTACCTTTGTAGGGGTGCATAGGGCCTGGAAGAAATTCTCTTCTCAACTGTCACTCCCCAAAGGCCCCTCCCCTTTCATGCCTATCCGTTTAGTTCCTTATCACCTTCAGGTAGGATATAAAGACGACTTTAATCTGTGGCCTGTCTTCCGAAATGCCGCTGTGGGAGATGTACTGAAGGGCAATGTAAAACCAGAGTTAGAAAGGCTGAAAGAAGTTTATAATGTGCACAAAGGGTCGCACTTGCATTACCTACAGTTCAGTAAAGTATGTATGGAATACTTGGGCAAAGCTCAGAAGGATTATACTCCCTCCTGGTATGATGTTATCTTGCAGTCCCCTAACCCCAGAAGCAAGCTACTCTCTTATCTATATAATAAAATACTAGAACCTCGTGGTATTAGGAGACCTTCCTATATTACCCAGTGGGAATCTGACCTCGGCATACATCTCTCAGATACTGAAGTGGATAGGATTCTCAGTCACTCACACGGCTTTTCCCGTTGCATATCTATGCAGGAAAACGCTTTTAAAATAGTAACTAAATGGTATCGCACTCCGGATTTGCTAAATAAGATGTTTCCAGAGGTGTCTGCCGATTGTTGGAAATGCTCTGCAGAAAAAGGCACAGCTCTGCATGTTTGGTGGTCTTGTCCTGGCATCCACCCATTCTTGGATGGAGTGGCGAATGAGATTAAGAAAATCTGTTCTGCTAATACGACTCTAACACCCACAGCTGTCCTCCTGAATCTACCGGAACTCAACTGTCCCCTTAGCAAACATTCCCTGCTCTCTCACCTAATAGCTGCGGCCAAGCTTCTTATCCCACTAAAATGGCTCTCTACACAGGCCCCAACTGTACAAATGTGGAAAGAGAAAGTGCAGGAAATCTGCAGATTCGAGGAGTTATCTAGCTGGGAGACTTTATCTCACGATAGGTATATGGTCACCTGGGCCAAATGGCTTGACAAATCTTAAAGGAGTCCTCCCCCCCCCCTTAGGATGATAGCATCTGAGCACCTGGTATTTTGCTGTCTTTTAGAGTGTCCTCCCTGCACGTTTATCTAACCGTGTCTCTCATCTATTGAAGGTGTGGTCATCTCTCTTTCTTCTCACTAATTCATGTGACGCATATCTGTGTTTTATGTAGTACCTCTGTTTATGACTGTATATTACCGCTCTTTATCACTTGTATTCCGCTTTATGATCCAGGGGTATGTAGCCCCTTATATGTTTTTCTCTATGTTTAACTATTGTTTTATGCACTCAATAAACAGAAATTTGAAAGAATCTGGAGACATATCTGCGCTGTTTTGTGTCAGAGAATCAGGAGGATTGGTATTCTTTTTTGTGCCTTGCTGAGTTTGCTTTAAATAACCATCGCCAGGAGTCCTCTGATAAGTCACCATCTTTTGGTGCATATGGGTTTCATCCGCAGTTTGGGACATTCTCTGGAGAGGGGTCTTCTGGTTTACCTGATGAGGAGAGATTTTCCTCGTCTTTGTCATTTATTTGGCAAAAGATTCAGGGTAATCTGAAGAGGATGAGTGAGAGATATAAGCGTGTGGCGGATAAGAGACGTGTGCCTGGTCCGGACTTGAATGTTGATGATCTGGTGTGGTTGTCTACTAAGAATATCAAACTGAAGGTTCCCTCCTGGAAGTTGGGTCCTAAGTAGTGTTGAGCGAACTTCTATTTTAAGTTCGGCGTCCGGTTAGCGGAGAATCCCGATATGGATTCAGAATTCCATTGTGGTCCGTGGTAGCGGAATCAATAATGGCCGATTATTGATTCCGCTACCACGGACCACAACGGAATTTGGAATCCATATCGGGATTCTCCGCTAACCGGAAGCTGAACTTTAGACGCCGAACTTAAAACAGAAGTTCGCTCAACACTAGTCCTAAGTTTATTGGGCCTTACAAGATCTTGTCCGTCATCAATCCTGTTGCCTTCCGTCAGACTTGGATGATCCATAATGTTTTTCACAAGTCCCTATTAAAACCTTATGTCCAACCCACTGTACCCTCCTCTTTGCCTCCGATTATTGTTGATGGTAATCTTGAATTTCAGGTCTCTAGGATTGTGGATTCTCGCATTATCCGCGGTTCTCTTCAGTACCTCATTCATTGAGAGGGTTATGGTCCTGAGGAGAGGATGTGAGTCCCAGTGGCGGACATTAAGGCCACTCGTCTCATCAGGGCTTTCCATAGGTCTCATCCTGAGAAGCTGGGCTCTGAGTGTCCGGAGTCCACCCGTAGAAGGAGGGGTACTGTCACCGCCAGTTCTATGAGAAGATCTGGCAGACGTTCTTCTCTACCTCTTGTATGATGTTCTTTGTTTTGGTTTCACTTTCTCATCTCCTTTCCTTCTGCCAGGTGTCACTTATTTCGTCTTCCTTTATAATCCCTCCCATACTGCCTCACTTTGCGGTTTATACTACTTCCTGGATGAGGTGTTCTCTGCTGGAGGCTGCTTCTGCTGTTTGTTCAGATAAGTCATTTACTTTATTGTGTTTCCTTGCTGGCTTGATTCTAGGTGACCCTGACTCCGTCTGTATTCAGTGCAGGGAGCCGGTGGTCGTGTCCCCTCACTATTATAGGGTTTTCAGGTGTCACACAGTATTAGGTACGCGGGCATGCAATCGTCTACCATCGAGACCCTTGCATGTGCATAGCAGTCAGGGAGAGCTCTTAGGGTTTTATAGGGCTCACCTATAAGCTCCTTAGTTTGGGATCAAGCCAGTCGCTCGTTTATTTATTTGTTCCAGCTATCTGCTAACTTCATCCGTGACAGATTTCTTGAGGTCATGCCACAGCATCTCAATCGGGTTGAGGTCAGAACTCTGACTGGGCCACTCCAGAAGGCATATTTTCTTCTGTTTAAGCCATTCTGTTGTTGATTTACTTCTATGCTTTGGGTCGTCGTCCTGTTGCAACACCCATCTTCTGTTGAGCTTCAGCTGGTGGACAGATGGCCTTAAGTTCTCCTGCAAAATGTCTTGATAAACTTGGGAATTCATTTTTCCTTCGATGATAGCAATCCGTCCAGCCCCAAACCATGATGCCTCCACCACCATACTTCACAGTTGGGATGAGGTTTTGATGTTGGTGTGCTGTGCCTCTTTTTCTCCACACATAGTGTTGTGTGTTTCTTCCAAACAACTCCACTTTGGTTTCATCTGTCCACAGAATATTTTGCCAGTACTGCTGTGGAACATCCAGGTGCTGTTGTGCAAACTGTAAACGTGCAGCAATGTTTTTTTTAGACAGCAGTGGCTTCCTCTGTGGTATCCTCCCATGAAATCCATTCTTGTTTAGTGTTTTACATATCGTAGATTCGCTAACAGGGATGTTAGCATATGCCAGAGACTTTTGTAGGTCTTTAGCTGACACTTTAGGATTCTTCTTCACCTCATTGAGCATTCTGCGCTGTGCTCTTGCAGTCATCTTTACAGGACGGCCACTCCTAGGGAGAGTAGCAGCAGTGCTGAACTTTCTCCATTTATAGACAATTTGTCTTACCGTGGCCTGATGAACAGCAAGGCTTTTGGAGATACTTTTATAACCCTTTCCAGCTTTATGCAAGTCAAGAATTCTTAATCATAGGTCTTCTGAGAGCTCTTTTGTGCGATGCATCATTCAATGCTTCTTGTGAAAAGCAAACCCAGAACTGGTGTGTGTTTTTTATAGGGCAGGGCAGCTGTGACCAACACCTCCAATCTCATCTCATTGATTGGACTCCAGTTGGCTGACACCTCACTCCAATTAGCTCTTAGAGATGTCATTAGTCTAGGGGTTCACATACTTTTTCCACCTGCACTGTGAATGTTTACATGGTGTGTTCAATGAAAACATGGTAATATTTAATTCTTTGTGTGTTATTAGTTTAAGCAGAATGTGATTGTCTATTGTTGTGACTTAGATGAAGATCAGATCTCATTTTATGACCAATTTGCGCAGAAATCTATATCATTCCAAAGGGTGTGCATACTTTTTCTTGCAACTGTATACAACACCAGACTAAAAAAGAAACAATTTGATATTTCAAAATTAATATCAAAAGGTAAGCTTTTATTTGATATTATAGCACATAAATCAAGAACACATCCAGGGTTTCCAGCCTTTGTTATATACTACACACAAAATGGATAGTATACTCTGCTGAGTCATTCACATTTGATAGTTGTCAGTCAAACACTTGCTCCATACCTCTCTCCATTACACATGCTTGTTTGTCCGTCTATGGCGAAAGTGAAGAATAAAAGGTTTGGGCAGTTGAAATCCAGCTTGTCCATTACTTACCTCCATTGACATCTGCTCTCTGGGAGACTGAGGAGGCCCTGAAACACATTAAATGATTGGCTTGTCCAGCTGTCTCAAAGGCATAAATAAAGTAGTAATACAACTCTTAAAACTGCACAAGAAAACACAGGTATTGGTAGCATTTTAGATCCTTTGTATGATTGCAGAGGTATTTATCAAAACAACGACTTAATCATATTTAACCCGTTCCGGACACTGCAATTTTCCTATTTGCGTTTTTTTTTTTTTTTTTACTTCCTGCTTTCCTGTAGCCATAACTTTGTTATTTTTTCATTCACATATCAGGGCTTGTTTTTTGTAGAACAAGTTGTACTTTCTAGTGGCGCAATTTACTGTTGCATACAATGTAGCGGAAGGCTGAAAAAAACTTGATTCCTCCACATTTTATGGTTTTTGTTTTAATGACATTCCGGCATTAAAACTGACCCGTGCATTTAATTTTCTGGGTCTTTTTCATTCCCATATTCAAATACAATATTTTTTTTATGGTTACGTCTATGGAGTTGTGTGAGGGCTCATTTTTTGCCGAACTCTGAAGTTTTTATTGATACCGTTTTGGTGCGTGTACGATCACTTTTTATTCAAATGCAATGTAGTGCTGCCATCTGCAGGCTCACGTTGGAATATACCAGTGAAAGTCATCAGAGCCTTCACCAGGCTTCGGACCCTCACAACCAACGAACGGCTCCCCCAGTCGTTGCGTGGGGGAGCTGTTCCAGATCTGGAAGCGCAGAGCTTCTGGGTTTTGTGCACTCGGATGAGAATATAGTATAAGTGATGCAGAGTCCGATTATGTAATTTTTCTCTTCATACTCACTTGCATTCAGACGTTGTGAAATCTCAGACTGAAATGGCTCAAACGGATGACAAATATGCATAACTCATGCACAGGATCTGTTTTGTATAGGATCCTGTTTTTCTTTTTTGGTGTGTGTGTGTTCTTCTGACGGATCAGAAGAACGGAAGAATAACAGTGATGTAAACTCTCCCTAAGGGCTCATTCACATGACCATATCCGTTTTTTGAGGACTCCAAATGGCGGGTCTGCCATACACTGATACCGGCCGTATGTCCTCTGTATTTGTGGAACGGAACATCATTCTCCATTATATAAATGCCTATTGTCCGCCAATGCAGGCAACAATAGGACATGTTCTATTTTTTGTGGGGCCACAAGCAGACATATGGATGCGAACAGCACACGGTGTGCTGTCCACATCTTTTGAATCCCGATTGAAATGAATGTGTCCACATCCCATCCAGTCGTGTGAATGTGCCCTTACTCAAATTTGGGCAGGGGTGGATTAAGTGCATGATAGGCCCGGGGCTGTCTACCCAACTTGGCCCCCCCCATCCATTTTAGTTTAGTTTTTTTTTTGTATGAAGAGGCTACGGTGCTTCATGGGCGCCACAGTCTCTTCTTAGGCCATATGACATCTTCAGACTAAAAAAAAATACCCCAAAATTGGGTCCTAAATAGAGTTGAGTGAACACCTGGATGTTCGGGTTCGAGAAGTTCGGCCGAACTTCCCGGAAATGTTCGGGTTCGGGATCCGAACCCGACCAGAACTTCGTCCCGAACCCCATTGAAGTCAATGGGGACCCGAACTTTTGGGCACTAAAAAGGCAGCCCAGGAAAGAGCTAGAGGGCTGCAAAAGGCAGCAACATGTAGGTAAATCCCCTGCAAACAAATGTGGATAGGGAAATGAATTAAAATAAAAATTAAAAAAATAAAAATTAACCAATATAAATTGGACAGAGGTCCCATAGCAGAGAATCTGGCTTCACGTCAGCAGAGAATCAGTCTCTTCATGCCATAGCAAAGAATCTGGCTTCATGTCAGCAGAGAATCAGTCTCTTCATGCCATAGCAGAGAATCTGGCTTCATGTCAGCACAGAATCAGTCTTCATGTCATAGCAGAGAATCAGGCTTCACGTCACCCACCACTGGAACAGGCCACTGTCACACATTTAGGCCCCGGCACCCAGACAGAGGAGAGAGGTCCCGTAACAGAGAATCTGGCCTTATGTCAGCGCAGAATCAGTCTTCATGTCATAGCAGAGAATCAGGCTTCACGTCACCCACCACTGGAACAGGCCACTGTCACATATTTAGGCCCCGGCACCCAGACAGAGGAGAGAGGTCCCGTAACAGAGAATCTGGCCTTATGTCGGCACAGAATCAGTCTTCATGTCATTGCAGAGAATCAGGCTTCACGTCACCCACCACTGGAACAGGCCACTGTCACATATTTAGGCCAAGGCACCCAGGCAGAGGAGAGAGGTCCCGTAACAGAGAATCTGGCCTTATGTCAGCGCAGAATCAGTCTTCATGTCATAGCAGAGAATCAGGCTTCACGTCACCCACCACTGGAACAGGCCACTGTCACATATTTAGGTTCCGGCACCCAGACAGTGGAGAGAGGTCCCGTAACAGAGAATCTGGCCTTATGTCAGCACAGAATCAGTCTTCATGTCATAGCAGAGAATCAGGCTTCACGTCACCCACCACTGGAACAGGCCACTGTCACACATTTAGGCCCCAGCACCCAGACAGAGGAGAGAGGTCCCATAACAGAGAATCTGGCCTTATGTCAGCGCAGAATCAGTCTTCATGTCATAGCAGAGAATCAGGCTTCACGTCACCCACCACTGGAACAGGCCACTGTCACATATTTAGGCCCCAGCACCCAGACAGAGGAGAGAGGTCCCATAACAGAGAATCTGGCCTTATGTCAGCGCAGAATCAGTCTTCATGTCATAGCAGAGAATCAGGCTTCACGTCATCCACCACTGGAACAGGCCACTGTCACACATTTAGGCCCCGGCACCCAGACAGAGGAGAGGTTCATTCAACTTTGGGTTGCCCCGCAATATAATGGTAAAATGAAAATAAAAATAGGATTGAATGAGGAAGTGCCCTGGAGTAGAATAATATATTGTTAAGGGGAGGTAGTTAATATCTAATCTGCACAAGGGATGGACAGGTCCTGTGAGATCCATGCCTGGTTCATTTTTATGAACGTCAGCTTGTCCACATTGGCTGTAGACAGGCGGCTGCGTTTGTCTGTAATGACGCCCCCTGCCGTGCTGAATACACGTTCAGACAAAACGCTGGCCGCCGGGCAGGCCAGCACCTCCAAGGCATAAAAGGCTAGCTCTGGCCACGTGGACAATTTGGAGACCCAGAAGTTGAATGGGGCCGAACCATCAGTCAGTACGTGGAGGGGTGTGCACAGGTACTGTTCCACCATGTTAGTGAAATGTTGCCTCCTGCTAACACGTTCCGTATCAGGTGGTGGTGCAGTTAGCTGTGGCGTGGTGACAAAACTTTTCCACATCTCTGCCATGCTAAGGCTACTTTCACACCTGCGTTAGGTGCGGATCCGTCTGGTATCTGCACAGACGGATCCGCACCTATAATGCAAACGCTTAGATCCGTTCAGAACGGATCCGTTTGCATTACCATGAACAAAAAAATAAATAAATATATATATATATTTTTTTTTTGTTTGTTCATGATAATGCAAACGGATCCGTTTTGACTTTACATTGAAAGTCAATGGGGGACGGATCCGTTTGAAAATTGAGCCATACTGTGTCAACTTCAAACGGATCCGTCCCCATTGACTTACATTGTAAGTCTGGACGGATCCGTTTGCCTCCGCACGGCCAGGCGGACACCCGAACGCTGCAAGCTGCATTCAGGCGTCCGCCTGCTGAGCGGAGCGGAGGACAAACGGTGCCATACTGATGCATTCTGAGCGGATCCGCATCCACTCAGAATGCATTAGGGCTGGACGGATCCGTTCGGGGCCGCTTGTGAGAGCCTTCAAACGGAACTCACAAGCGGAGCCCCGAACGCTAGTGTGAAAGTAGCCTAACCCTGCCCTCAGAGGAGCTGGCCGTGACACAGCTGCGTTGGCGACCTCTTGCTCCTCCTCTGCCTTCGCCTTGGGCTTCCACTGGTTCCCCTGTGACATTTAGGAATGCTCTCAGTAGCGCGTCTACCAACGTGCGCTTGTACTCGAGCATCTTCCTATCACGCTCCAGTGTAGGAAATAAGGTGGGCACATTGTCTTTGTACCGGGGATCCAGCAGGGTGGCAACCCAGTAGTCCGCACACGTTAAAATGTGGTCAACTCTGCTGTCGTTGCGCAGGCACTGCAGCATGTAGTCGCTCATGTGTGCCAGGCTGCCCAGAGGTAAGGACCAGCTGTCCTCTTTTGGAGGCGTATCGTCATCGTCCTGTGTTTCCCCCCAGCCACGCACCAGTGATGGGCCCGAGCTGCTTTGGGTGCCACCCCGCTGTGAACATGCTTCATCCTCATCCTCCTCCACCTCCTCCTCATCCTCGTCCTCCAGTAGTGGGCCCTGTCTGGCCACATTTGTACCTGGCCTCTGGTGTTGCAAAAAACCTCCCTCTGAGTCACTTCGAAGAGACTGGCCTGAAAGTGCTAAAAATGACCCCTCTTCCTCCTCTTCCTCCTGGGCCACCTCCTCTTCCATCATCGCCCTAAGTGTTTTCTCAAGGAGACATAGAAGTGGTATTGTAACGCTGATAACGGCGTCATCGCCACTGGCCATGTTGGTGGAGTACTCGAAACAGCGCAACAGGGCACACAGGTCTCGCATGGAGGCCCAGTCATTGGTGGTGAAGTGGTGCTGTTCCACAGTGCGACTGACCCGTGCGTGCAGCAGCTGAAACTCCACTATGGCCTGCTGCTGCTCGCACAGTCTGTCCAGCATGTGCAAGGTGGAGTTCCACCTGGTGGGCACATCGCATATGAGGCGGTGAGCGGGAAGGCCGAAGTTACGCTGTAGCGCAGACAGGCGTGCAGCAGCAGGGTGTGAACGCCGGAAGCGCGAACAGACGGCCCGCACTTTATGCAGCAGCTCTGACATGTCGGGGTAGTTGCGAATGAACTTCTGCACCACCAAATTCAGCACATGCGCCAGGCAAGGGATGTGCGTCAAACCGGCTAGTCCCAGAGCTGCAACGAGATTTCGCCCATTATCGCACACCACCAGGCCGGGCTTGAGGCTCACCGGCAGCAACCACTCGTCGGTCTGTTGTTCTATACCCCGCCACAACTCCTGTGCGGTGTGGGGCCTGTCCCCCAAACATATGAGTTTCAGAACGGCCTGCTGACGTTTACCCTGGGCTGTGCTGAAGTTGGTGGTGAAGGTGTGTGGCTGACTGGATGAGCAGTGGTGGAAGAAGAGGAGGAGGAAACTGAGTAGGAGGAGGAGGAGACAGGAGGCAAAGAATGTTGCCCTGCGATCCTTGGCGGCGGAAGGACGTGCGCCAAACAGCTCTTTGCCTGGGGCCCAGCCGCCACTACATTTACCCAGTGTGCAGTTAGGGAGATATAGCGTCCCTGGCCGTGCTTACTGGTCCACGTATCTGTGGTTAGGTGGACCTTGCCACAGATGGCGTTGCGCAGTGCACACTTGATTTTATCGGACACTTGGTTGTGCAGGGAAGGCACGGCTCTCTTGGAGAAGTAGTGCCGGCTGGGAACAACATACTGTGGGACAGCAAGCGACATGAGCTGTTTGAAGCTGTCTGTGTCCACCAGCCTAAATGACAGCATTTCATAGGCCAGTAGTTTAAAAATGCTGGCATTCAGGGCCAGGGATCGAGGGTGGCTAGGTGGGAATTTACGCTTTCTCTCAAATGTTTGTGAGATGGAGAGCTGAACGCTGCCGTGTGACATGGTTGAGATGCTTGGTGACGCAGGTGGTGGTGTTGGTGGTACATCCCATGTTTGCTGGGCGGCAGGTGCCAACGTTCCTCCAGAGGCGGAGGAAGAGGCCGAGGTGGCAGCAGCAGAAGAGGCCGAGGCGGCAGCAGCAGAAGAGGTAGCAGGGGGAGCCTGAGTGACTTCTTTGTTTTTAAGGTGTTTACTCCACTGCAGTTCATGCTTTGCATGCAGGTGCCTGGTCATGCAGGTTGTGCTAAGGTTCAGAACGTCAATGCCTCGCTTCAGGCTCTGATGGCATGCAAACCACTCGGGTCTTGTCGTCAGCACATTGTTTAAAGAAGTGCCATGCCAGGGAACTCCTTGAAGCTGCCTTTGGGGTGCTCGGTCCCAGATGGCGGCGGTCAGTAGCAGGCGGAGTCTCTTGGCGTCGGGTGTTCTGATTTTGCCCACTGCTCCCTCTTTTGCTACGCTGTTGGCTCGGTCTCACCACTGCCTCTTCCTCCGAACTGTGAAAGTCAGTGGCACGACCTTCATTCCATGTGGGGTCTAGGACCTCATCTTCTCCTGCATCGTCTTCCACCCAGTCTTGATCCCTGACCTCCTGTTCAGTCTGCACACTGCAGAAAGACGCAGCAGTTGGCACCTGTGTTTCGTCATCATCAGAGATGTGCTGAGGTGGTATTCCCATGTCCTCATCATCAAGAAACATAAGTGGTTGTGCGTTAGTGCATTCTATCTCTTTCACCCCTGGGGAAGGGCTAGGTGGATGCCCTTGGGAAACCCTGGCAGCAGAGTCTTCAAACAGCATAAGAGACTGCTGCATAACTTGAGGCTCAGACAGTTTCCCTGATATGCATGGGGGTGATGTGACAGACTGATGGGCTTGGTTTTCATGCGCCATCTGTGCGCTTTCTGCAGAAGACTGGGTGGGAGATAATGTGAACGTGCTGGATGCACTGTCGGCCACCCAATTGACTAATGCCTGTACCTGCTCAGGCCTTACCATCCTTAGAACGGCATTGGGCCCCACCAAATATCGCTGTAAATTCTGCTGGCTACTGGGACCTGAGGTAGTTGGTTCACTAGGACGTGTGGCTGTGGCAGAACGGCCACGTCCTCTCCCAGCACCAGAGGGTCCACTAACACCACCACGACCATGTCCACGTCCGCGTCCCTTATTAGATGTTTTCCTCATTGTTCCCGTTCACCACATTTTTGAAAATGGCAAATTTGGGAATAGTTTTTCAACCCAGAACAAAAACTGTGCTTTTACGGTCACTACAAATAATTTGACCAGCTAAAACAGTACAGATTTGGTTGAATAGAAATGTGAGGCCTATTTTTTTTTGCGCTGTGTGACAGGTATATGTTTAATCACAGAATTAGACTTGTATCTGCACGGTAGCGTGTGTGTTAAGTTTTTCTGAATGACACTATCAGCACCATGAATCTAAGATATCCTTTTTGGGATAGATTTCAAGTAGGCCTGATATAGCATAAACTACTTATTTTGAGAATGGCAAATTTGGGAATAGTTTTTCAACCCAGAACAAAAACTGTGCTTTTACGGTCACTACAAATAACTTGACCAGCTAAAACAGTACAGATTTGGTTGAATAGAAATGTCAGGTCTATTTTTTAGGCGCTGGGTGACAGGCTCAACTTGCCCCTGATGTAGTATATGGCCAAAAAATAACCACACTATTGATGGTTAAATGCACTTGGGTGACACAGGCTCAGCCTGCACCTGATGTAGTATATGGCCAAAAATTAACCACACTGTTGATGGTTAAATGCACTTCGGTGACACAGGCTCAGCCTGCACCTGATGTAGTATATGGCCAAAAATTAACCACACTGTTGATGGTTAAATGCACTTGGGTGACACAGGCTCAGCCTGCACCTGATGTAGTATATGGCCAAAAAATAACCACACTGTTGATGGTTAAATGCACTTGGGTGACACAGGCTCAGCCTGCACCTGATGTAGTATATGGCCAAAAATTAACCACACTGTTGATGGTTAAATGCACTTGGGTGACACAGGCTCAGCCTGCATCTGATGTAGTATATGGCCAAAAAATAACCACACTGTTGATGGTTAAATGCACTTGGGTGACACAGGCTCAGCCTGCACCTGATGTAGTATATGGCCAAAAAATAACCAGACTGTTGATGGTTAAATGCACTTCGGTGACACAGGCTCAGCCTGCAGCTGATGTAGGATATAGCAAAAAATAACCACACTATTGATGGTTAAAAGCACTTGGTGGTAGCTTGTGCTGGCGCACCACAAGCCACAAAATGGGCAGCCTAAAAAAAGTGAGCAAGTCGATATTAGCACTTCAATGATCCACAGCTGGAGATCGATCACAGAATGAAGTCTTTTGGAGGAGTTAATCTGCCTAATCTCGCCCTAACGTGCAGCGCTACGTGACCCAAGCTTATATAGAGGCTGGGTCACATGCTGCACTGGCCAATCACAGCCATGCCAATAGTAGGCAAGGCTGTGATGGCCTCTTGGGGCAAGTAGTATGACGCTTGTTGATTGGCTGCTTTGCAGCCTTTCAAAAAGCGCCAAGAAAGCACCGAACCCGAACCCGGACTTTTACGAAAATGTTCGGGTTCGGGTCCGTGTCACGGACACCCCAAAATTCGGTACGAATCCGAACTATACAGTTCGGGTTCGCTCATCCCTAGTCCTAAACTGAAAAATTTGGTTGCCAAATTTAAAATACATAGAATTGTAATAAAAAAGACATGGAGGAGAATACAGCACCACATACCTCTTACATCCAGTGACATCTCCTGTCATGTAGACTTTCTCTTTCCTCTTCTCCTCCATTTGACCCAGACCACCATGGCAAATTCTTTTAGCTGCATCTCGTCTCTACAGTTTGTAATACATACACGTTAGATTTCTAAATTTTTCCATCAACCTCCTCATCCTGGTGTCCCCACAGTGTCATCCTGCTGCCACCCCCAGGAACTATACTGTTGAAAAAATAGTGACCCTAATAGACATAATTGGGGTAATTTATCAAACTGGTGTAAAGTAGAACTGGATTTTCAAAAGAGCTGTCAAATATGAAAGGTGGAATCTGATTGGCTGCTATGGGCAACTAAGCCAGTTCTGCGTTACACCAGTTTGATAAATTACCCCAAATGTTCCTATAGTGTCCACAGGAGCTATAATGTCCCCTAGAGTGCCCCGAGTAATAATACCACCCTCTATTGTCCTCTAGGCAATAATCCCTGTATAGTGTCCCCAGAAATAATAGAATTGCCCCTACAGTGCCTCCCCAATAGCAACACCCCCATATAGTAATTTCCACCACACTGCCCCCACATAGTAATCCCACATAGTAATTTGCCCCCACACAGTAATTTCCCCCAAACTTCCCCCCATATAGTAGTTTACCCCCACACAGTAATTTGCCCTACACTGCCCCCACCTAGTAATTTTCACCACACTGCCCCCACATAGTAATTTGCCCCCACATAGCAATTTCCCCACACTGTCCCCACATAGAAATTACCCCACACTGTCCCCACATAGAAATTACCCCACACTGTCCCCACATGGCAATTTCCCCCACACTGCCCCCACACAATAGTTTCCCCCACACTGCCCCCATATAGAAATTTGCCCCCACATAGTAGTCCCTCCTATAATAATTTGCCCCCACACTGCCCCCACATAGCAATTTCCCCCCACACTGACCCTTCTAGTAATTTTCCCCCACATAGTAGTCCCTCTCATAGCAATTTGCCCCCACACTGCCCCCACATAGCAATTTTCCCCCACACTGCCCCATCTAGTAATTTGCCCCCACATAGTAGTCCCTCTCATAATTATTTGCCCCACATAGTAATTTGCCCCACATAGTAATTTGCCCCCACATAATAATTTGTCCCCACATTGTATTCCCTCCCATAATAATTTGCCCCACACTGCCCCATCTAGTAATTTGCCCCCACATAGTAGTCCCTCTCATAATTATTTGTCCCCACATAGTAATTTGCCCCCACATAGTCCCTCTCATAATAATTTGCCCCCACATAATAATTTGCCCCCACATAGTATTCCCTCCCATAATAATTTTCCCCCACACTGCCCCCACATAGTAATTTTCCCCCACACTGCCCCATCTAGTAATTTGCCCCCATATAGTATTCGCTCCCATAATAATTTGGCCCCATACAGCCCCCACATTCTCCCCCCCCCCCTGTACTCGATTTATCTTCCCTAATATGTCCTCCTGTGTGTCCCCCCCAAAGTAGGCACATGAAATAAAAAATGAACAAAAAATGAAAAGATAAATACTCACCTATGTCCAGGGCCAGGCGCTTGCTCGCAGAGGAAGGCGGGATGAGTCAGGCGCGTCACAGTGCTGCGTCCTGGCATAGGCGCGCGATGACGTCATCACGCACGCCTGCGCCGGGATTTCACTACCGCATAGGCCTCAGGCCTACAAGGCCTGAAGCCTATGGCGGTGATCGGCGACGGGACAGGGAGCTATGTGCTCCCGTGCCCCGCCGCAGTATGTGGGCGTTCGGGTCAGCGTTGGGCCCCCCAGCGGTGCTGGGCCCGGGCTGCCGACCCGAACGTCCCTATTGTAATCCGCCACTGAATTTGGGGCGTGTTTTGGAGCTGACAGATTCCCTTTAAATCTTATGGCTAGAATGATAGGATTTAGCACAATAGTATTTTTTCTATAGATGCGCTAACACTGTTATATATTTATGTTTAGCTGGTGGTTTTGGTATGTACTGTTGTTATCTTTCATGGTTATTCATAGTATTTCCTATATATATTTTTATGAACTGTATTATTTTTGTATTTATGGCCCTAGGATGTGATCACCTTTTGCTTGGTCTTACTATCAGGGCAACCAATCTGTTGTGTGTGGTGTATAACTAAGGCCATGTCAAATGTCCCTACTAGTTGTTTTCTCCTTTTTATTATAAGATTTGTACTATGATGTTGATGTACATTCTACAAACTACCCTAATACACGGCTTTTTTTATTTGGACATATAAACCCTTGTATTTTTGTTTGGTCTAAACCAGGGGTAGGCAACCTCTGGCACTCCAGCTGTTGTGAAACTGCAACTCCCAACATGCATATTTGCTCTGCTCTTCTCAGAACTCTCATAGAAATGAATGGATCATGCTGGAAATTGTACTTCCACAACAGCTGGAGTGTTGAAGTTTGCTGACCCCTGGCCTAGAGTATGAGTCTCAGTCTGCAGGCAAGGCATGATATGATGGTTCTGCAATTAAATTGGCATCCAGACCTGATATAATCTTCGGATGCAGTTTGTATTGTCCAGCTGGAGAACCATAGCAAAAGGTGAGAGCTAGAGCAGAAGAGGATAAAGCATTTGGTTGCCTAGCAACTGGATGCAGCTATAGGCAGGGACTGCATTGGCTGTCCATGATGTAGAGTTGAAAGCAGGCACAGTTAGTAAATTTATAAGTACCATATAAGCAACCAAAATGAATAAACTTATAAGCTAGAGGTGGGCCAGGCAGTGTTTGTCTGCTGCCATTTTCCCTCATAGAGATGCCACAGTGAAGTCATCTATAATCTATCTTATTTCTTCTTCTTCTTCTTCTGTCTCTTATCTCTTATAATATAATTATAATATGAGTGACCAAACGACTAGACCGATCTTCACCAAATTAGGCACACAGGTACATCAGGTGTCCGGGAAGGTTTTAGACCGGGTCTCAGCTCTCTAGGACGTACCGTTCCTGAGATATTCCCAAATAATGACCTGCATTAGCCAATACATGCCTGCAAGTCTTAAACTCATATCCCAACTGCCATACACACGGTCACATGTCCCTTATCATCCAATAGAAGCTCGCAGGCCCTTAGTCTCCACATACACACAGTTTTACTACAGGTTTCCATAACAACCCAGCCATTTTTCTTCACTGCTGTAGGTCAGCTTTAGGCTAGGGCTGCACGACAATAAGTTGCACAACACATAGGGCACAACTACACTGCTACATGCATCCATCTGCTGTGAAGGTCAAAGTTAAGAGGATTTGTAGAGGTCCCATTTTAAAGTGGCGGGGCACTGTGGGGGGGATCAGTGTTAAAGAGATTCTGTCACCAGGATTAACGATATAGCGATATTTATGTGTTCCCATTAGTCTCCATGCAGTGTTTAAAATGATCCCACTGTTTATGCTCTGTGTGTAAAACACCAAAGAAGGGAAAAGGCTAGCACAAATAAATAAATATAAACTTTATTGAAGTCTCAACACGAGACAAAATACGGTAAAGTACAGGTAAAAAACAATACTGTGGTGGGTTTAGAACACACAGGAAGAAATGCGGCACCACTAGTATATCAGCATATACATATAAATATCCAGGCTAATGAAATCATGTAGATATAACATGGTATAAAAATGACATAGACCGAATATCTAAAACATGAGGTCAAGCCACGGCTAACAAAACAGGATGGAGATCCAAGACAGTACAAGGAGGTATAAAGTGCAAAAATCCAAAGTACATGGATCACAAATACTGAACTAACCACAATGGAGCCATGACATGAGTACCTGAGTGGTGAACCGGATTACCGCAATGCACGTTTCGCGTAAAGCTTCTTCAGGGGGAAGAGGGTGTGTATTCTATAGTGTGTGTTCTATATACTATAGGGTGTGTATTCTATATACTATAGTCTGCGCCCGTGCGGACTACTGGCACCGACTTCGACGAGTCAACTGCGCATACGCCGGCTCCCTCGTTAAAGCCGGTGCCAGTAGTCCGCGCAGACTACAGTGTCCACTGCGCCTGTGCGAGATTACGGCACTTAGAAGAACTGACGTCATGGATAGTGGAGGGAATACATTAAGTGGTAGGCGGTGGTGGGCTACGGATCGATGGGCGCGGCTGGGCTCCAACATATCGTGGGACAACCCCTTGGGCTCCTGACAAAGGTAATTTACATATCAATAAGATCAGTTTTTATAAGAATCTAACACACACAGAGCATAAACAGTGGGACCATTTTAAACACTGCATGGAGACTAATGAGCACATATAAATATCGCTATATCGTTAATCCTGGTGACAAAATCCCTTTAAGTGGTGGGGGACTGTGGAGTTCACTGTTAAAGGGGTGGGGTGCTGTAGAGGTCACTTATGGGGGGTACTGTCGATATCTTTTAACGACACACACAAACATTAAATTAAATAGATGAAATATACCCGTGCAAAGTCGGGTCCGTCAGCTAGTCTCTATATATATAAAAATGAGTTTCTATCTGTCTCTGTCTGTCTGTCTAGACGTCTGGACGTTCTTTATGCGCGACCAAACGACTGGACCGATCTTCACCAAATTTGGCACACAGGTACATCAGGTGTCCGGGAAGGTTTTAGTACCGTTCCTGAGATATTCACAAAAAATGACCCACATTAGCCAATACAAGCCTGCAAGTCTTTCTCTTCAAATCCCAACTGCCATAAACACAGTTTTACTCCAGGTTTCCATAACAACCCAGCCATTTTTCTTTACTGCTTAAAAGGGGCAGGCACTGTGGAGATCACTGTTAAAGGAGCGGTCTCTGTGAAAGTCACTGTTAAAGGGGCGGTCTCTGTGAAAGTCACTGTTAAAGGGGCGGTCTCTGTGAAAGTCACTGTTAAAGGGGCGGTCTCTGTGAAAGTCACTGTTAAAAGGGCGATCACTGTGAAAGTCACTGTTAAAGGGGCGGCCACTGTGAAAGTCATTGTTAAAGGGGAGGTCACTGTGAAAGTTACTGTTAAAGGGGCGGCCACTGTGAAAGTCACTGTTAAAGGGGCGGCCACTGAAAGTCACTTTAAAAGGGGCGGTAACTGTGAAAGTCACTTTTAAAGGGGCGGGTACTGTGGAGGTCTCTGTTAAAGGGGTGGGCACTGTGGAAGTCACTGTTAAAAGGGGCGGGCACTGTGGAGGTCAATGTTACAAGGCGGCCACTATTAAAGGGACGGACAATGTGGAGATCACTGTTAAATGGGCGGTCACTGTGGAGGTCACTATTAAAGCGGCGGCCACTGTGGAGGTCATTGTTAAAGGGTCGGGTACTGTAAAGGTCACTGTTATGGGAGAAACTGTTGATATCTTTTTACGACACACAAAAACATCAAATGAAATAGATTAAATATACCCCTGCGAAGCCAGGTCCTTCTGCTAGTCTCTTATATTATAAAAATTAGTTTCTGTCTGTCTGTCTGAGCGTTCTTTATGCACGACCAAATGACTGGACTGATCTTCACCAAATTTACACATGGGTACATCAGCTCAACAGACAGTATCACACATGATAGGATTAGATACACAGCTCAGCAGGCAGTATTACACAAGGTAGGATATTATATACACAGCTCAGCAGACAGTATCACACATGATAGGATTAGATACACAGCTCAGCAGGCAGTATTACACAAGGTAGGATATTATATACACAGCTCAGCAGACAGTATCACACATGATAGGATTAGATACACAGCTCAGCAGACAGTGTCACACAGGATAGGATTAGATACACGGCTCAGCAAGGATTAGACACACCTCAGCAGACAATATCACACAGGATAGGATTGGATACACAGCTCAGCAAGGATTCTATACACAGCTCAGCAGACAGTATAAAACAGGATAGGATTAGATACACAACTCAGCAAACAGTATCACACATCATAAGATTAGATACACAGCTCAGCAGACAGTATCACACATGATAGGATTAGATACACAGCTCAGCAGACAGTATCACACAGGAAAGGATTAGATACACAGCTCAGCAGACAGTATCACACAGGATTGGATTAGATACACAGCTCAGCAGACACTATCACACAGGATAGGATTAGATACACAGCTCAGCAGACAGATTCACACAACATAAGGTTAAATACATAGCTCAGCAGACAGGATAGGATTAGATACACAGCTCAGCAAGGGTTAGATAAACAGCTCAGCAGACAGTATCACACAGGATAGGATTAGATACACAGCTCAGCAAGGATTAGATACACAGCTCAGCAGACAGTATCACACAGGATGGGATTAGATGCATAGCTCAGCAGACAGTATCACACAGGATAGGATTAGATGCATAGCTCAGCAGACAGTATCACACAGGATAGGATTAGATACACAGCTCAGCAGACAGTATCACACAGGATAGGATTAGATACACAGCTCAGCAGACAGTATCACACAGGATAGGATTAGATACATAGCTCAGCAGACAGTATCACACAACATAAGATTAGATACACAGCTCAGCAGACAGTATCACACAGGATAAGATTAGATACACAGCTCAGCAGACCGTATCACACAGGATAGGATTAGATACACAGCTCTGCAGACAGTATCACACAGGAAATGATTAGATACACAGCTCAGCAGACAGTATCACACAGGATAAGATTAGATACACAGCTCAGCAGACCGTATCACACAGGATAGGATTAGATACACAGCTCTGCAGACAGTATCACACAGGAAAGGATTAGATACACAGCTCAGCAGACAGTATCACACAGGATAGGATTAGATACACAGCTCAGCAGACAGTATCACACAGGATAGGATTAGATACATAGCTCAGCAGGCAGTATCACACAGGATAGGATTAGATACACAGCTCAGCAGCAGGCAGTATCACACAGGATAGGATTAGATACACAGTTCTGCAGACAGTATCACATAGGAGAGGATAACATACATAGCTCAGCAGACAGTATCACACAGGATAGGATTGGATACACAGCTCAGCAGACAGTATCACACAGGATAGGATTAGATACACAGCTCTGCAGACAGTATCACACAGGATAGGATTAGATACACAGCTCAGCAGACAGTATCACACAGGATAGGATTAGATACACAGCTCAGCAGACAGTATCACACAGGATAGGATTAGATACATAGCTCAGCAGGCAGTATCACACAGGATAGGATTAGATACACAGCTCAGCAGGCAGTATCACACAGGATAGGATTAGATACACAGTTCAGCATACAGTATCACACAGGATAGGATTAGATACACAGCTCAGCAGACAGTATCACACAGAATAGGATTAGATACACAGCTCAGCAGACAGTGGGGCAGGGTGCTGTAGAGGTCACTGGTATGGGGGAAACTGTCTATCTTTTAACGACACACAGAAACTTTAAATTAAATAGATGAAATATACCCATGCGAAGCCTTGTCCTTCTGCTAGTCTCTTATATATATATAAAAACTAGCAGAAGGACCCGGCTTCGCACGGGTATATTTAATCTATTTCATTTTATGTTTCCATGTGTCGTAAAAAAAAATCAACAGTTTCCCCCATAACAGTGACCTCTACAGTGCCTGCCCCTTTAACTGTGACTTTCACTGTGACTACCCCTTTAACTGTGACTTTCACTGTGACCACCCCTTTAACTGTGACTTTCACTGTGACCGCCCCTTTAACTGTAACTTTCACAGTGGCCGCCCCTTTAACAGTGACTTTCACAGAGACTGCCCCTTTAATAGTGACCGCCCCTATAACAGTGACTTTCACAGTGACCGCCCGTTTAACAGTGACTGTCACAGTGACCGCCCTTTTAACAGTGACTTTCACAGTGGCCGCCCCTTTAACTGTGATATTCACAATGACCGCCCCTTTAACTGTGACTTTTACAGTGACTGCCCCTTTAATTGTGACTTTTACTGTGACTGCCCCTTTAACTGTGACTTTCACTGTGACCGCCCTTTTAACTGTGACCGCCCTTTTAACTTTCACTTTCACCGCCCTTTTAACTATCACTTTCACTGTGACCGCCCCTTTAACTGTCACTCTCACTGTGACCGCCCCTTTTACTGTGACTTTCACAGTGACTGCCCCTTTTACTGTGACTTTCACAGTGACCGCCCCTTTAACTGTGACTTTCACTGTGACCGCCCCTTTTACTGTGACCGCCCCTTTAACTGTCACTTTCACCGCCCCTTTTACTGTGACCGCCCCTTTAACTGTCACTTTCACAGTGACCGCCCCTTTAACTGTCACTTTCACTGACCCCCCCTTTAACTGTGACTTTCACTGTGACCGCCCCTTTAACTGTGACTTTCACTGTGACCGCCCCTTTAACTGTGACTTTCACTGTGACCGTCCCTTTAACCTCTTCAAGACACAGGCGTAGAGGTACACCCTTATCTCCTGGTACTTAAGGACACAGGGCGTACCTGTACGTCCTGTGTATTTCTGATCACCGCCTCGCAGCTGGCGGTGATCGGAAGCCGGTGCCTGCTCAAATCATTGAGCAGGCACTTCGGCTAAATGCCCGGGGGGGTCAATTCAGACCTGCGGTTTGCGGCTTTTACCTATTGCGGCGGCGGGCGGTGCCATCGGGTCCCCATGCGGCTGTAGGGAGAACCCGATGGCATGGAAGGCAGCGCGATGTCTAAGGAAGGCATCGCGCTGCCTTCCTGCGACGTGCCTGTGAGATCCAGCCCCCTGGATCTCACAGGCCGGAAGCTGTATGAGTAATACACAGAGTATTACTCATACAGCCAATGCATTCCAATACAGATGTATTGGAATGCATTGTAAAGGATTAGACCCCCAAAAGTTCAAGTCCCAAAGTGGGACAAAAAATTAAGTGAAAAAATAAAGTTTTCCCCCCAAAAAATTACAATTTTCAAGTAAAAATAAACAAAAACGTCATTTTCCCCAAATAAAGTAAAAAAAAATTGGTAAAAATTAGGGGGGGAAAAAAGTATACATATTAGGTATCACCGCGTCCGTATCGACCGGCTCTATAAACATATCACATGACCCAACCCCTCAGATGAACACTGTAAAAAATTAAAACTGTGCTAAATAAACCATTTTTTTGTCACCTTACATCACAAAAAGTACAACAGCAAGCAATCAAAAAGGCATTTGCCCAGCAAAATAGTACCAATCTAACCGTCACCTCATCCCGCAAAAAATGAGCCCCTACCTGAGACAATCACCCAAAAAAATGTAAAAAATATGGCTCAGAATATGGAGACACTAAAACATCATTTTTTTTGTTTTAAAAAAGCTGTAGTGTAAAACTTACATAAATAAAAAAAAAGTATACATATTTGGTATCGCCGCGTTCGTATCGATCAGCTCTATAAAAATATCACATGACCTAATCCCTCAGATGAACACCATAAAAAATAAAAACTGTGCTAAATAAACAATTTTTTGTCACCTTACATCACAAAAAGTGTAATGGCAAGCGATCAAAAAGTCATATGCACCCCAAAATAGTGCCAATAAAACCGTCATCTCATCCCGCGAAAATCATACCCTACCCAAGGTAATCGCCCAAAAAAATAAAAAAATTATGGCTCTCAGACTATGGAGACACTAAAACATGATTTTTTTTTTCCTTCAAAAATGAAATCATTGTGTAAAACTTACATAAATAAAATAAAAGTATACATATTAGGTATCGCCGCATCCGTGACAACCTGGTCTATAAAAATATCACATGTCAGATGAATGTTGTAAATAACAAAAAATAAAAACGGTGCCAAAACAGCTATTTCTTGTTACCTTGCCTCACAAAAAGTGTAATATAGAGCAACCAAAAATCATATGTACCCTAAACTAGTACCAATGACGTGGTGTAAAAAAAAAACAGTCCAGCAAAATCTGCCTTCCAAAAACCGTATGGCATTCCTTTCCTTCTGTGCCCTGCCGTGTGCCCGTACAGCAGTTTACGACCACATATGGGGTGTTTCTGTAAACTACAGAATCAGGGCTATAAATATTGAGTTTGGTTTGGCTGTTAACCCTTGCTTTGTAACTGGAAAAAAATTATTAAAATGGAAAATCTGCCAAAAAAGTGCAATTTTGAAATTGTATCTCTATTTTCCATTAATTCTTGTGGAACACCTAAAGGGTTAACAAAGTTTGTAAAATCCGTTTTGAATACCTTGAGGGGGGTAGTTTCTTAGATGGGGTCACTTTTATGGAGCTTCTACTCTAGGGTTGCATCAGGGGGGCTTCAAATGGGACATGGTGTCAAAAAAAACAGTCCAGCAAAATCTGCCTTACAAAAACCGTATGGCATTCCTTTCTTTCTGCGCCCTGCCGTGTGCCCGTACAGTAGTTTACGACCACATATGGGGTGTTTCTGTAAACTACAGAATCAGGGCCATAAAGATTGAGTTTTCTTTGGCTGTTAACCTTTGCTTTGTAAAAGTAAAAAAAAAAATTTAAATGGAAAATCTGCCAAAAAAGTGAAATTTTGAAATTCTATCTCTATTTTCCATTAATTCTTGTGGAACACCTAAAGGGTTAACAAAGTTTGTAAAATCCATTTTGAATACTTTGAGGGGTATAGTTTCATAGATGGGGTCACTTTTATGGAGTTTCTACTCTAGGGATGCATCAGGGGGGCTTCAAATGGGACATAGTGTAAAAAAAAAACAGTCCAGCAAAACCTGCCTTCCAAAAGGTTTCAGACCGGGTCTCAGCTTTCTAGTTCCTAGAAATATCTTTAGTTCCTGAGATATTGCAAAAAAATGACCCTCATTAGCCAATACAAGCCTGCAAGTCTTTCTCTTCAAATCCCAACTGCTATAAACACAGTTTTACTGCAGGTTTTCATAACAACCCAGCCATTTTTCTTTACTGCTTAACCCCTTAAGGACTTAGAGCGTACCGGTACGCCCTATTTCCCGAATCCTTAAGGACTCAGGGCGTACTGGGAAGTCCTAAGTTTAAATCGCTATTGCGGAGCGGCGGTGGTTAATTGTGACAGGATGCCGGCTGAAATCATTCAGGGGGCATCCTGTCACAATGCCGGGGAATGGGGGGTCCCGTGACCCCCCCGTGTCGGTGATCGGCGCAAACCGCAGGTCAATTCAGACCTGCGGTTTGCGGCTTTTACCTGCGGTTGCGGCGGTGATCGGCAGTGTCATCGGGTCCCCATGCGGCTGTGGGGGGGGACCCGATGGCATGGAAGGCAGTGCGATGTCTAAGGAAGGCATCGCGCTGCCTTCCAGTGAAGAGCCTGTGAGATCCAGCCCCCTGGATCTCACAGGCAGGAAGCTGTATGAGTAATACACAGTGTATTACTCATACAGCCAATGCATTCCAATACAGAAGTATTGGAATGCATTGTAAAAGGGATTAGACCCCCAAAAGTTGAAATCCCAAAGTGGGACAAAAAATTAAAGTAAAAAAAAGTTTAAAAATAAAGTTTTCCCCCCAAAAAATTAAAAGTTTCAAGTAAAAATAAACAAAAACATCATTTTCCCCAAATAAAGTTAAAAAAATTGGTAAAAAATAGGGGGAAAAAAATGTATACATATTAGGTATCGCCGCGTATGTATCAACTGGCTCTATAAAAATATCACATGACCTAACCCCTCAGATAAACACCGTAAAAAATAAAAACTGCTAAATAAACCATTTTTTGTCACCTTAAATCACAAAAAGTGTAATAGCAAGCGATCAAAAAGTCATATGCACCCCAAAATAGTACCAATAAAACCGTCATCTCATCCCGCAAAAATCATACCCTACCTAAAGTAATCGCCCTAAAACTGAAAAAATTATGTCTCTCAGACTATGGAAACACTAAAACGTGATTTTCTTTGCTACAAAAATTAAATCATTGTGTAAAACTTACATAAATAAAAAAAAGTATACATATTAGGTATTGCAGCGTCCGTAATAACTTGCTCTATAAAAATATCACATGACCTAACCCTTTAGGTGAATACCGTAAAAAAAAATTAAAAAAAAACTGTGTAAAAAAAGCCATTTTTTGTCACCTTACATCACAAAAAGTGTAATAGCAAGCGATCAAAAAGTCACACGCACCCCAAAATAGTCCCAATAAAACCGTCATCTCATCCTGCAAAAATCATACCCTACCCAAGGTAATCGCCCAAAAAAATAAAAAAATTATGGCTCTCAGACTATGGAGACACTAAAACATGATTTTTTTTGTTTCAAAAATGAAATCATTGTGTAAAACTTACATAAATAAAAAAAAAGTATACATATTAGGTATCGCCGCATCCGTGACAACCTGGTCTATAAAAATATCACATGATCTAACCTGTCAGATGAATGTTGTAAATAATAAAAACGGTGCCAAAACAGCTATTTTTCATTACCTTGCCTCACAAAAAGTGTAATATAGAGCAACCAAAAATCATATGTACCCTAAACTAGTACCAACAAAACTGCCACCCTATCCCGTAGTTTCTAAAATGGGGTCACTTTTTTGGAGTTTGTATTCTAGGGGTGCATCAAGGGGGCTTCAAATGGGACATGGTGTCAAAAAAACAGTCCAGCAAAATCTGCCTTCCAAAAACCGTATGGCATTCCTTTCCTTCTGCGCCCTGCCGTGTGCCCGTACAGCGTTTTACGACCACATATGGGGTTTTTCTGTAAACTACAGAATCAGGGCCATAAATATTTAATTTTGTTTGGCTGTTAACCCTTGCTTTGTTACTGGGAAAAATGAATTAAAATGGAAAATTTGCCATAAAATTGAAATTCTGAAATTTCATCTCCATTTGCCAATAACTCTTGTGGAACACCTAAAGGGTTAACGACGTTAGTAAAATCAGTTTTAAATACCTTGAGGGGTGTAGTTTCTTAGATGGGGTCACTTTTATGGAGTTTCTACTCTAGGGGTGCATCAGGGGTGCTTCAAATGGGACATGGTGTCAAAAAAAACAGTCAAGCAAAACCTGCCTTACAAAAACCGGATGGCATTCCTTTCCTTCTGCGCCCTGCCGTGTGCCCGTACAGCGGTTTACCACCACATATGGGGTGTTTCTGTAAACTACAGAATCAGGGCCATAAATATTGAGTTTGGTTTGGCTGTTAACCCTTGCTTTGTAACTGGAAAAAAAATTATTAAAATGGAAAATCTGCCAAGAAAGTGAAATTTTGAAATTGTCTCTATTTCCATTCATTCTTGTGGAACACCTAAAGGGTTACCGACGTTTGTAAAATCTGTTTTGAATACCTTGAGGGGTGTAGTTTATAGAATTGGGTCATTTTTGGGTGGTTTCTATTATGTAAGCCTCGCAAAGTGACTTCAGACCTGAACTGGTCCCTAAAAATTGGGTTTTTGAAAATTTCTGAAAAATTTCAAGATTTGCTTCTAAACTTCTAAGCCTTGTAACATCCTCAAAAAATAAAATATAATTTCCAAAATGATCCAAACATGAAGTAGACATATGGGGAATGTAAAGTAATAACTATTTTTGTACGTATTACTATGTATTATAAAAGTAGAGAAATTGAAACTTGGAAATTTGCTATTTTTTACAAATTCTTGGTAAATTTGGTATTTTTTTATAAATAAAAATGATTTTTTTTAACTTCTTTTTACCAGTGTCATGAAGTACAATATGTGACGAAAAAACAATCTCAGAATGGCCTGGATAAGTCAAAGCGTTTTAAAGTTATCAGCACTTAAAGTGACACTGGTCAGATTTGCAAAAAATGGCCAAGTCCTTAAGGTGAAATAGGGCTGAGTCCTTAAGTGGTTAAAGGGGCGGGCACAGTGGAGGTCACTGTTTTTAAAGGGGCGTGCACAGTGGACGTCACTGTTATTAAAGGGGCGGGCGCTATGAAGGTCCCTGTTAAAAGGGCGGTCACTGTGAAAGTCACTGTTAAAGGGGCGGGAACTGTTAAATTCACTGTTAAAAGGGCGGTCACTGTGAAAATCGCTATTAAAGGGCCAAAAAGTACGTTGCCTAGTGGCGTCGCAGGTCCCGGTGGTGAAGTGGGTATAGTTCACACAGGTAAATGCGTTTCTTTTTATTGGACCGCGCTGCCTCAGAAGTCACAGGAAATCCACATTCGAAGCCAGTCAAATAATCACGGACATGGGGAAGCAAACAGGCCAATCAAAGCCTTTCCTCCTCTCCCTTCCAAGCTTCTATGGAACACCAAAAATTGCAGCAAATAGTGAAGTACCGTCATGCAAATTGGAGTAAAAATGGTTTTATTATACTTACAATGTACAAGTATATAAGAGCAATATACAATGGATCAATCACCCGACCCGGGTTTCGCTCAGTCGAGCTTCGTCAGGGATATTCATCCCACCCATTCCAGGGCAGTCTTATAGCGGGTCAGGTTGGTTCACACCCGCCTACCCACTCACACATGATCCTTTCTTGAAGGACACTGGCAGTGTCCTGGATTTTGTTAGAGAGTTTGCCAATTGCCCTGCCAATCTATGGGTGGCTACTATTGATGTGGCTTCATTGTAAACAGTGATTCCTAAAGAACTGGGGCTCAAAGCGATTGAACACACCCTGAACAATGATCCCCTAATGACAAGACAACAGGAGGGCTTTATTCTTGAGTGTGTTGATTTTTGTTTGAGTCATAATTATTTTTGGTACAAGGAGCAGTACTATCTACAACGGACTGGTACAGCGATGGGGGCGAAATTCGCACCCAGTTTCGATAATATATTCATGGGGTTCTGGGAAAGTGCCACTATTAAACCTGCATTGAACAGGACCATGGAAGCTGGAGAATTGATAATATGGAGGAGATTTATCGATGATTGTCTGGTCCTATGGAAGGGTGAGAAGCAGGGCCTGCTAGAATTTATTAAAGGGCTAAATGATAACCAGTGGAATCTATCCTTCACCAGCACAGTTAGTGATACCTCCATTAATTTTTGGGATCTGACACTTTTTATTGAAGGCAACCAGCTTAAAACAAAAACGTTCTTTAAAAAAAACGGATGTCAACGGCTATATAGACACTTCCACCTGCCACTATAAACCGTGGTTGAAAAATATCCTCAAGGGACAAATAAAAAGGGTCTTTAGAAATTGTACTAAAATTGAGGATTTTAGGACACAAAGTGAGGTCATTAAAGAACGGTTCAGGGAGAAAGGATATCAGGCGGAGGAACTAGCCCAATGTAGCAGGGTGGTAGAGGAAGAAGATAGAGGAAAAAGGCGGAGACTGAGAGAGACTTTCGCTTTTCCTTTTTAACTCAATTTAATATGCAAGCGGGCCTGATAAAAGATGCGATTAGGAAGAACTGGTCTACTTTAAAAAATGATCCTGTGCTGGGGAAGGATATTCCACAGAAAACGGTTGTGATTTTTATAAAGGCTCCCTGCCTACGTACCAAACTAGTGCATAGCTCTAATCATCAAGAGAAGATAACAAAAGGGAACAAGTTTAGCTGGTGTGGGTTTTGCTTGCCATGTAGAAATCAAAAAAGGGAAGATAAGAAAATGCACATTCAATCTGCTCACTCAAATGAAAAAAACATGGATATAAAGGTCAAAGGGCAGATTACCTGTTAGAGTGTAGGAGTTGTTTACATGTTGGAGTGCCCGTGTGGACTCCAATATGTGGGACGCACCCTAAGGAAGCTTAAAATTAAGAATTCAGGAGCACGTGAGGAATATTAAGAAGGGGCTGGAAACCCCATAGTGTTTCGATGCATTTTAAAATGGTACACCAAAAAAATCCTAGTGTCCTATTTTTTGTGGGGTTGGAACAGGTTAAACCATACTGGCGCGGAGGGGATGGAGTAAAACAGATAAACAAACGGGAGGTTGAATGGATATATAGAATGGGAACGCTACAGCCAAAAGGTCTGAATGCCGAATTTTACTTAAAACCTTGCCTTACCTAAAATGATGTAGTCATTCCCTGTTGATCTAGGACCTTTGAGAGTGTAGAATCGAATTGGCTGAATAACATCATGTGATGTGGGGGAGTTGCAGTTTTTATGAATGGAGAAGGGCGGTCCAAGGATTATGTCGTCCGTGATTGGTTAGGAGATATGTCAGAGAAAGTAGGTGGATAGGAGTAATGCGGTCATGTGTTAAAGTGACGGAGAGGGAGTAGAATGAATGAAATTGATAGTAAAGTGATACGTGTGGTCTAAGATCGCTATAGGAGTTTACGTACTGATGTATGGTAGACCAATGTGAAATGTCCCTGTTTTATGTTTTTTATGTATTTACATTTTTATGGATTTGATATTGTATTAATGGATATTGTGGCGAAAGCCACTTAGCCACAGTGTTTTGGAGTGGGCTGTTTGCCCGCCTCCTGCCTCTGGATTACGCCCCTTTAAGAACCATCTGGGGACATACTGTGGAGTTACTGGATGGCCACCATTTCATGTATCAGAGGCACATGGTGAGAACAATGGATGAAGCACATGGTGACAACAATAGATGGCAGCCATTTTAACTCGCAGACACTGTTGGGACTTTTCTACACCGTGCCATCTCGCCGGTATTTGGTGCACAAAGACATCGGGCAGTAGTTTTAAACTATACAACAGGGGACACATTATACAGTAATTATTTTTTATATAGCCTGTATATGTTCTGCGGAATCTGCATTAAACTGTATCTTCCAAACTACTGAACGGATCTGGGTGAATTTTGGATATGTTGTTCACCCAGATCCCCCGGTTCCGAGGATATACTTGTTATTGGGTTATTGCATGTTTTGGGGTTCCTGTGATATGTTTTATAAAACTGTATTTCTCTGCCTGTGATAATTATATTCGCCATTGTGTTCAGTAATCATATCACAGGCAGAGGGGAGGATTTTGTTTGGGATTGTCTGTGTGTGTTGTACGGATTGATTGGTTGTATTTCAAAACCCTGTGGGCAGTACTATGTTTGTGGATTGTGAATAAAAGAGGCTGTATGGGCCAGTACAGTCAGTTCTGCTTGACCTCAAAATGAAGTGTCGTCTCGTCATTGGGGGAATTGGATTGTATGCTGATTGCCAAGAGTGTAAGCCGATTGTATGCTTTTTCTGTTCAGCTGTTTCCAGTGTTCGGGTGTTTCCTGTTCCGGAGTTGAAGGATTCATGTAGTTTGCAGTTCGGCAGACTGGTGCTTGCAGTAGCTGCCTGTGCATTGGAAAGGGAATATCGTCTTAACAGAGTTGTGTGCTGAACGGTCCGTTACAGATATGTATTTATATTATTGGATGTTTTGATTATTTAACCGCCTCCGGACCGCCTAACGCAGGATCGCGTTCCGGAGGCGGCAGTCCCAGGCAAAGTCACGCATATACACGTCATCTCGCGAGACGCGAGATTTCCTGTGGACGCGTGCACACAGGCGCGCGCGTTCACAGGAACTGCAGGTAAGCGAGTGGATCTACAGCCTGCCAGCGGCGATCGTTCGCTGGCAGGCTGTAGATGCGATTTTTTTTAACCCCTAACAGGTATATTAGACGCTGTTTTGATAACAGCGTCTAATATACCTGCTACCTGGTCCTCTGGTGGTCCCTTTTGCTTGGATCGACCACCAGAGGACACAGGCAGCTCTGTAATAAGTAGCACCAAGCACCACACTACACTACACCCCCCCTGTCACTTATCAACCCCTTATTAACCCCTGATCACCCCATATAGACTCCCTGATCACCCCCTGTCATTGATCACCCCCCTGTAAGGCTCCATTCAGACGTCCGTATGTGTTTTATGGATCCACAGATCCATGGATCGGATCCGCAAAACACATACGGACGTCTGAATGGAGCCTTACAGGGGGGTGATCACCCCATATAGACTCCCTGATCACCCCCCTGTGATTGATCACCCCCCTGTAAGGCTCCATTCAGACATCCGTATGTGTTTTGCGGATCCGATCCATGGATCCGTGGATCCGCAAAACACATACGGACCTCTGAATGGAGCCTTACAGGGGGGTGATCAATGACAGGGTGGTGATCACCCCATATAGACTCCCTGATCACACCCGTGTCATTGATCACCCCCCTGTAAGGCTCCATTCAGACATTTTTTTGGCACAAGTTAGTGGAAATTGATATATATTTTTTTTTTCTTACAAAGTCTCATATTCCACTAACTTGTGACAAAAAATAAAATCTTACATGAACTCACTATACCCCTCATGGAATCCAAATGTGTAAAAATTTTTAGACATTTATATTCCAGACTTCTTCTCACGCTTTAGGGCCCCTAAAATGCCAGGGCAGTATAAATACCCCACATGTGGCCCCATTTCGGAAAGAAGACACCCCAAGGTATTCGCTGTGGGGCATATTGAGTCCATGAAAGATTGAACTTTTTGACCCAAGTTAGCGGAAAGGGAGACTTTGTGAGAAAAAATAAATAAATCAATTTCCGCTAACTTGTGCCAAAAAAAAATAATCTTCTATGAACTCACCATGCCCCTCATTGAATACCTTGGGGTGTCTTCTTTCCAAAATGGGGTCACATGTGGGATATTTATACTGCCCTGGCATTTTAGGGGCCCTAAAGCGTGAGAAGAAGTCTGGGATCCAAATGTCTAAAAATGCCCTCCTAAAAGGAATTTGGGCCCCTTTGCGCATCTAGGCTGCAAAAAAGTGTCACACATGTGGTATCGCCGTACTCAGGAGAAGTTGGGCAATGTGTTTTGGGGTGTCATTTTACATATACCCATGCTGGGTGAGATAAATATCTTGGTCAAATGCCAACTTTGTATAAAAAAATGGGAAAAGTTGTCTTTTGCCGAGATATTTCTCTCACCCAGCATGGGTATATGTAAAAAGACACCCCAAAACACATTGCCCAACTTCTCCTGAGTACGGCGATACCACATGTGTGACACTTTTTTGCAGCCTAAGTGGGCAAAGGGGCCTACATTCCAAAGAGCACCTTTAGGATTTCACAGGGCATTTTTTACACATTTTGATTTCAAACTACTTCTCACACATTAGGGCTCCTAAAATGCCAGGGCAGTATAACTACCACACAAGTGACCCCATTTTGGAAAGAAGACACCCCAAAGTATTCCGTGAGGGGCATGGCGAGTTCCTAGAATTTTTTATTTTTTGTCACAAGTTAGCGGAAAATGATGTTTTTTTTTTTTTCTTACAAAGTCTCATATTCCACTAACTTGTGACAAAAAATAAAAACTTCCATGAACTCACTATGCCCATCACGAAATACCTTGGGTTGTCTTCTTTCCAAAATGCGGTCACTTGTTGGGTAGTTATACTGCCCTGGCATTTTAGGGGCCCTAATGTGTGAGAAGTAGTTTGAAATCAAAATGTGTAAAAAATGTCCTGTGAAATCCTAAAGGTGCTCTTTGGAATGTGGGCCCCTTTGCCCACCTAGGCTGCAAAAAAGTGTCACACATGTGGTATCGCCATACTCAGGAGAAGTTGGGCAATGTGTTTTGGGGTGTCATTTTACATATACCCATGCTGGGTGAGAGAAATATCTCGGCAAAAGACAACTTTTCCCATTTTTTTATACAAAGTTGGCATTTGACCGAGATATTTCTCTCACCCAGCATGGGTATATGTAAAAAAGACACCGCAAAACACATTGCCCAACTTCTCCTGAGTACGGCGATACCACATGTGTGACACTTTTTTGCAGCCTAGGTGGGCAAAGGGGCCCACATTCCAAAGAGCACCTTTAGGATTTCACAGGGCATTTTTTACACATTTTGATTTCAAACTACTTCTCACACATTAGGGCCCCTAAAATGCCAGGGCAGTGTAACTACCCACAAGGGACCCCATTTTGGAAAGAAGACACCCCAAGGTATTTCGTAATGGGCATAGTGAGTTCATGGAAGTTTTTATTTTTTGTCTTAAAGGGTTTCTGTCACCCCGCAAAACTCTTTTTTTTTTTTTTTTTGGATAGTTAGATTCCTTATAGTGCGATATAGGAGAATATAATGCTCTTACTTACTTTCATGCGGCCGATTCTTTATAAAACAAACTTTTATAATATGTAAATGAGGGCTCTACCAGCAAGTAGGGCGTCTACTTGCTGGTAGCTGCTGCAGAAATCCGCCCCCCTCGCCGTGTTGATTGACAGGGCCAGCCATGATCTCCTCCTGAGATGAGGAGGCTCGTATCCTCAGCACTCCCTCAGTGCGCCTGCGCTGATGACGTCTTCTCTTTCGGTGATGTCATCGGCGCAGGCGCACTGAGGGAGTGCTGAGGATACGAGCCTCCTCATCTCAGAGCGCCTGCGCCGAATGACGCGAGGCGCGCGATTTTTGAATTACTGACAGGGCTGGCCGGAGGAGGAGATCACGGCTGGCCCTGTCAATCAACACGGCGAGGGGGCGGATTTCTGCAGCAGCTACCAGCAAGTAGACGCCCTACTTGCTGGTAGAGCCCTCATTTACATATTATAAAAGTTCGTTTTATAAAGAATCGGCCGCATGAAAGTAAGTAAGAGCATTATATTCTCCTATATCGCACTATGAGGAATCTAACTATCCAAAAAAAAAAAAAATGAGTTTTGCGGGGTGACAGAAACCCTTTAAGTTAGTGAAATATGAGACTTTGTAAGAAAAAAAAAAATCATTTTCCGCTAACTTGTGACAAAAAATAAAAAGTTCTATGAACTCACTATGACCATTAGCGAATACCTTAGGGTGTCTACTTTCCAAAATGGGGTTATTTGTGGGTGTTTTCTACTGTCTGGGCATTGTAGAACCTCAGGAAACATGACAGGTGCTCAGAAAGTCAGAGCTGCTTCAAAAAGCAGAAATTCACATTTTTGTACCATAGTTTATAAACGCTATAACTTTTACCCAAACCATTTTTTTTTTTTACCCAAACATTTTTTTTTAATCAAAGACATGTAGAACAATAAATTTAGAGAAAAATTTATATATAGATGTCGTTTTTTAAAAAAAAAATTACAACTGAAAGTGAAAAATGACATTTTTTTGGAAAAATTTCGGTAAATTTCGATTAATAACAAAAAAAGTTAAAATGTCAGCAGCAATGAAATACCACCAAATGAAAGCTCTATTAGTGAGAAGAAAAGGAGGTGAAATTCATTTGGGTGGTAAGTTGCATGACCGAGCAATAAACGGTGAAAGTAGTGTAGTGCAGAAGTGTAAAAAGTTGTCTGGTCATTAAGGGTGTTTAAGCTAGGGGAGCTGAGGTGGTTAATTGGATCATGTGTGAGTGGGTAGGCGGGTGCGAACCAACCTTACCCGTTATAAGACCGCCCTGGAATGGGTGGGATGAATACCCCTAACGAAGCTCGACTGAGCGAAACCCGGGTCGGGTGATTGATCCATTGTATATTGCTCTTATATACTTGTACATTGTGAGTATAATAAAACCATTTTTACTCCAATTTGCATGACGGTGCTTCACTATTTGCTGCAATTTTTGGTGTTCCATAGAAGCTTGGAAGGGAGAGGAGGAAAGGCTTTGATTGGCCTGTTTGCTTCCCTATGTCCGTGATTATTTGACTGGCTTCGAATGTGGATTTCCTGTGACTTCTGAGGCAGCGCGGTCCAATAAAAAGAAACGCTAGTAAAGGGGCGGTCACCGTGAAAGTCAGTGTTAAAAAGGCGGTCACTGTGAAAGTCACTGTTAAAGGGGCGGCCAATGTGAAAGTCACTGTTAAAGGGGCGGCCACTGTTAAAGGGGCAGTCACTGTGAAAGTCGCTGTTAAAGGGTGGTCATTGTAAAAGTCACTGCTAAAGGGGCGTTCTTTGTGAAAGTCACTGTTAAAGTTGTGGTCACGGTCAAAGTAAATGTTAAAGGGGCAGTCGCTGTTTAAAGGGTGATCAATGCAAAAGTCACTGTGAAAGGGGCGGTCACTGAAAGTCACTGTTAAAGGGGCGGTCACTGTTAAAGGGGCGGTCACAGTGAAAATCACTGTTAAAGGGGCGGTCTCTGTGAAAGTCACTGTTAAAGGGGCGGTCACTGTGAAAGAGGCGGTCACTATAAAAGTCACTGTTAAAGGGGCGGTCACTGTTAGGGGCGGGAACTGTAAAAGTCACTGTTAAAAGGGTGGTCAATGTGAAAGAGGCGGTCACTATGAAAGTCACTGTTAAATAATCTGTCACTGTTAAAGGGGCGGCCACTGTTAAAGGGGTGGTCACTGTGAAAGTCGCTATTAAAGGGGCGGTCACTGTGAAAGTCAGTGTTAAATGGGCGGTCACTATGAAAGTCACTGTTAAAGGGGTGGCCAATGTGAAAGTCACTGTTAATAGGGCGGCCACTGTTAAATGGGCAGTCACTGTGAAAGTCGCTGTTAAAGGGGCTGTCACTGTAAATGTCACTGTTAAAGGACGTTCTTTGTGAAAGTCACTGTTAAAGGGGTGGTCACTATGAAAGTAAATGTTAAAGGGGCGGTCACTGAAAATCACTGTTAAAGTGGCTGTCTCTGTGAAAGTCACTGTTAAAGGGGTGGTCACTGTTAAAGGGGAGGTCACAGTGAAAGTCCCTGTTAAAGGGGCGGCCAATGTGAAAGTCACTGTTAAAGGGGCGGTCACTGTGAAAGTCACTGTTAAAAGGGCGGGAACTGTAAAACTCACTGTTAAAAAGGCGGTCACTGTGAAAGAGGCGGTCACTATGAATGAATGTCGCTGTTAAAGGGGTGGTTACTGTTAAAGGGGCGGTCACTGTGAAAGTCGCTGTTAAAGGGGAAATCACTGTGAAAGTCGCTATTAAAGGGGCGGTCTCTGTGAAAGTCAGTGTTAAAGAGGCAGTCACTGTGAAAGTCAGTGTTAAAGGGGCGATCACTGTGAAATTCACTGTTAACCACCTCCGGACCGCCGAACGCAGCGACGCGTCCTGGAGGTGGTTGATTGATTCCTCCTGGACGCATATACGCGCCCTCTCGCGAGACGCAAGATTTCGGTCACAGCCGGCCCGCGCATGCGCATCGCGGGCCGGCAAAAGTTAGAGGAGTATTTCATCGGCAACCTGCCAGCCAATGATCGTTGCTGGCAGGTTGCTGATTTTAAATCTAAGCAGAAGCCATCTAACACCTTATATTTATAAATATAAGGTGTTAAATGGCTTGTCTGCTCCTCTGCTGGTCCTTTTTGTCGGTTGGTTCCAGCAGAGGAGCAGACAAAACTGTGAGTACCCACCAAACACTACACTTAGCCCCAGATCACCCTCCATCACCCCATCATCCAAATTAACCCCTTGATTGCCCCTTGTCAATCACCTAGTGAAAGGGAAACTGTCACTTTTTTTTTTCACTGGTATTGACTTACAGTTTTAGGATAGTTTAGGTCCCTTGGTTAGGTACTTAGCGTCAGTTAGCGCCCAGCCCACCGCACCGCAGTCACTTATTCGCTGATTAGCGTATCGCTAATCAGCATTTGTACTTTTATAGTATCTGTAAGTGATCAAAACTGATCACAGTCAGATCTATAATTGTATTAGTGTCACATTAGCTCGCCCTCCACCCAAAACGCAGTGTTTGCCCGATCAGGCCTGATCGGTCGCCCACACGTGCGTTCACCCGCCCCCGCCCCACCGCAGTGACAAAAAAAAATATTTATTTTTGATCACTGCACAATCACTTTACAAGCACTGCGGCGATAAAAAAAATCAGTTTTGATATTTTTTATCAACCGCAGCGGCCTCCGGTACTTATCTAGCCTCCTATTTGTAAGACAGGCTTGCTTTTTTTCTTGGGTACTCTCAGGGAATACCCCGAAATTTAGTAGTCCAAATGTCAAACAGGGGGTATTCTTCTGAAGAGGCCTACAGGATTCTGACCCAGTCGGATGAGAAATGGGAACCCTCATCTGACGAATCTAGCGGGTCAGAATATGAATCTGTAGAAAGCAGTGGCAGTCTGACCCAAAGTTCGGACGAGGAGGTTGAGGTCCCTGATAGCACCAGGCGTACCAGGCCCCGTGTCGCTAGACCACAGGTTGTGCAGGATCCGTTTCAAGAGCAGCAGAGTGGGGCTGGCGCTGTTTTATTACGTGGTGAGGCATACACCAGCAGCGCAACCCATCCTGGACCTATCACCAGCACTGCCGTACAACATGGTGAAGTGGCGAGCACCAGAAGGGCATTTGAAGCTGGTACGGTGGCACGTGCAATAGTTACCCCGTTGCAGCCACCGCAAAGACAGGCCCGTAGAGCCCCTAGAGTCCCTGAGGTGCTGGCAAACCCTGATTGGCAGTCACCAACTTCAGCCGCACCATTAGTTCCCCCTTTCACCGCCCAGTCTGGAGTTCGGGTTGAGACAGCTCAGATCGGTTCGGCCCTGGGATTTTTTGAGCTGTTCTTGACTGCGGAGCTCTTGGACTTAGTCGTGGCAGAAACAAATCGGTATGCCACTCAATTTATATCCGTCAACCCGGGAAGCTTTTATGCCCAGCCTTTCCGGTGGAAACCAGTCCAAGTTTCCGAAATTAAAATTTTTCTGGGCCTTCTCCTCAACATGGGCCTGACAAAAAAGCATGAATTGCGGTCATATTGGTCCACTAACCCGATTCATCACATGCCCATGTTCTCTGCTGCTATGTCCAGGACACGTTTTGAGACCATCCTGCGTTTCCTGCACTTTAGCGACAACCGCACCTCTCGTCCCAGAGGCCACCCAGCTTTTGACCGGCTCCACAAAATTCGGCCCCTCATAGACCACTTCAACCAGAAATTTGCAGATTTGTATACCCCCGAGCAAAACATCTGCATAGACGAGTCCCTAATACATTTTACCGGGCGCCTTGGCTTCAAACAATACATCCCAAGCAAGCGTGCCCGGTATGGGGTCAAATTGTATAAGCTCTGTGAAAGGGCCACAGGCTATACCCACAAATTTCGGATCTATGAGGGAAAAGATCAGACCCTGGAGCCGGTCGGTTGCCCTGACTACCTGGGGAGCAGTGGGAAGACAGTCTGGGACTTGGTGTCACCCTTATTTGGCAAGGGGTACCATCTTTATGTGGACAATTTTTACACAAGTGTGCCCCTCTTCAGGCATTTGTTCCTAGAACAGATTGGCTGCTGTGGCACCGTGCGACCTAGTCGCGTGGGCTTCCCCCAACAGCTCGTTACCACCCGTCTTGCAAGGGGGGAGAGGGCTGCCTTGTGTAACGAAGAACTGCTTGCGGTGAAATGGAGAGACAAGCGTGACGTTTACATGCTCTCCTCCATTCACGCAGACACGACAATCCAAATTGAAAGGGCAACCCGTGTCATTGAAAAGCCCCTCTGTGTCCACGACTATAATGCGCTCATGGGAGGGGTGGACTTCAATGACCAGATGTTGGCTCCCTATTTAGTTTCCCGACGCACCAGACGCTGGTATAAGAAGGTGTCTGTATATTTAATTCAATTGGCTGCCTATAATAGTTTTGTTCTCTACAGTAAGGCTGGGAGAACACGGTCCTTCCTCAAATTTCAGGAAGAGATCATCGAGAACCTTTTGTATCCAGGAGGTTCCGTGGCCCCAACCACCAGTGTAGTGAGCCGTCTACACGAGCGACATTTCCCCAGTGTCGTTCCTGGAACCTCAACCCAACCGTCACCCCGAAAAAAATGTTGTGTCTGTAGCAGGAGTGGAATAAGGCGTGACACCCGCTATTTCTGTCCTGACTGCCCTGACCACCCTGCCCTATGCTTATGGGAGTGTTTCCGGAAGTACCACACACAGGTACACTTAGCATAGGGATTGCATCTCACAGGACAGGCACACAGGGCTATTAGGGCCCTTTCTCTCACAGCTGCTGCAAACCTCTCCTTTCACCTGGGATAAAGTGCATAATGTACTTCGCCACATCTTTGGGCGATTTGCGCTTTGCACATTGTCCCATGGGGAAGGAGAGGTTTGTTCTATAAAGGTAAAAAAAATAAAAATAAATTACCGGTAAGTAAAAACGTTCAGTTGAAAAAGTTAAAGTTTATATGTTCCGTTCAAATTTTATTATAAAGTTAATAAATTTATTGCGTTGCGGCCTGGTTTTTTCTTTTTTTTTTTTTTTTTACCTTCCAGGTGGACCAACCGATCGAATGGCTGCAGCACTGATTGGCATTCTGACAGAAGCATTGCGCTGCTGTCAGATTACACAAAAGTCGGTGTATGCGGCACTGCAAGACGAGATTTCTCCTCTGCAGTAAAAGATACGTTTGCTGAGGCATATGAGCTGAGGAGGCGGCGGTGTTCATATGCTTTGGCAAACACTTTGTATATAAAAAAAATAATAAAATCCCGGCAATGATTTATTCATTCACATCGATTGATGTGAATGGAGAAATCTGGTTTGCCAGGGCATACGGGCTAAGTGGGTATGGATGTTGGGCGGAGCTCCTATGTCCTGGCAGATGCCTTTCCCATTCTTTTTTTTTTTTGGCAGAGATTTTTTCATCCACATTAATCGATGCGAATGAAGAAATCTGTGCCGTTCATTTTTTCTTTCAGCCCAGAGGCTGAACGGAAAAAAAAAAACTCATTACCTGTATGCTCAATATAAGGAGAATAGCAGAAACTCCTAATGATTGCGGAGACCCTCAAATGCCAGGGCAGTACAAACACCCCACAATTGACCCCATTTTGGAAAGAAGACACCATGTGGTATCTCCGTACTCAGGAGAAGTTGGGCAATGTGTTTTGGGGTGTCATTTTACATATACCCATGCTGGGTGAGATAAATATCTTGGTCAAATGCCAACTTTGTATAAAAAAATGGGAAAAGTTTGGCTTTTGCCAAGATATTTCTCTCACCCAGCATGGGTATATGTAAAATAACACCCCAAAACACATTGCCCAACTTCTCCTGAGTACGGAGATACCACATGTGTGACACTTTTTTGCAGCCTAGGTGGGCAAAGGGGCCCACATTCCAAAGAGCACCTATAGGATTTCACAGGTCATTTACCTACTTACCACACATTAGGGCCCCTAGAATGCCAGGGCAGTATAACTACCCCACAAGTGACCCCATTTTGGAAAGAAGACACCCCAAGGTATTCCGTGAGGGGCATGGCGAGTTCCTAGAATTTTTTATTTTTTGTCACAAGTTAGCGGAAAATGATGATTTTTTTATTATTTTTTTCTTACAAAGTCTCATATTCCACTGACTTGTGACAAAAAATTAAAACTTCCATGGACTCACTATGCCCATCAGCGAATACCTTGGGGTGTCTTCTTTCCAAAATGGGGTCATTTGTGGTGTGTTTGTACTGTCTGGCCATTGTAGAACCTCAGGAAACATGACAGGTGCTCAGAAAGTCAGAGCTGCTTCAAAAAGCGGAAATTCACATTTTTGTACCATAGTTTGTAAACGCTATAACTTTTACCCAAACCATTTTTTTTTTACCCAAACATTTTTTTTTAATCAAAGACATGTAGAACAATAAATTTAGAGAAAAATTTATATATGGATGTCGTTTTTTTTGCAAAATTTTACAACTGAAAGTGAAAAATGTCATTTTTTTGCAAAAAAATCGTTACATTTCGATTAATAACAAAAAAAGTTAAAATGTCAGCAGCAATGAAATACCACCAAATGAAAGCTCTATTAGTGAGAAGAAAAGGAGGTAAAATTCATTTGGGTGGTAAGTTGCATGACCGAGCAATAAACGGTGAAAGTACTGTAGGTCAGAAGTATAAAAAGTGGCCTGGTCATTAAGGGTGTTTAAGCTATGGGGGCTGAGGTGGTTAAAGGGGTGGCCAATGTGAAAGTCACTGTTAAAGGGGCGGCAAATGTGAAAGTCACTGTTAAAGGGGCGGCCACTGTTAAATGGGCAGTCGCTGTGAAATTCGCTGTTAAAGGGGTGGTCACTGTGAAAGTCACTGTTAAAGGGGCGGTCACTGTGAAAGTCACTGTTAAAGGGGCAGTCACTGTGAAATTCACTGTTAAAGGGGCGGCAAATGTGAAAGTCACTGTTAAAAAGGCTGCCACTGTAAAAGTCACTGTTAAAGGGGCATTCTTTGTGAAAGTCACAGTTAAAGGGTCAGACGCTATTTAAAGGATGGTCAATGCAAAAGTCACTGTGAAAGGGGCGGTCACTATGAAAGTTACTGTTAAAGGGGCGGTCACAGTGAAAATCACTGTTAAAGGGGCGGTCTCTGTAAGAGTCACTGTTAAAAGGGCGGTCAATGTGAAAGAGGCGGTCACTGTGAAAGTCACTGTTAAAAAGGGTGCCACTGTAAAAGTCACTGTTAAAGGGGCTGTCTCTGTAAAAGTCACTGTTAAAAGGGCGGTCACTGTGAAAGAGGCGGTCACTGTGAAAGTCACTGTTAAAGGGGCGGTCACTGTAAAAGTCTCTGTTAAAAAGGGTGCCACTGTAAAAGTCACTGTTAAAGGCGCAGTCGCTTTTTAAAGGGAGGTCAATGCAAAAGTCACTGTGAAAGGGGCGGTCACTATGAAAGTTACTGTTAAAGGGGCGGTCACTGTGAAAATCACTGTTAAAGGGGCGGTCAATGTGAAAGTCACTGTTAAATGGGCGGTCACTGTGAAAGTCCCTGTTAACCACCTCCCGTCTCGCTAACGCCGAAAGGCGTGATTGCGGCGCTGCCAGGTCACACTAACGCTGATCGGCGTCATCCCGCGTGAGCCGAGATTTTCCTGTGAGCGCGCGTTCACAGGATCGCGCAGTTCACAAATTCATCTGTAGCCTGCCGACCGCGATCATTGGCTGGCAGGCTGTGGATTTTTTTAAATGACCAATCAAAGAGGTATGTCAGATGCTATTTTAAAATAGCGTCTGATATACCTGCTACCTGCTCCTCTGGTGGTCCCTTTTGCTTGGATCGAACACCAGAGGACACAGGCAGCTCTGTAAGTAGCACCAAATCACCACACTACACATTACACATTACCCTGTCATTTATTTACCCCTTATTTAGCACCTGATCACCCATATAAGACTCCCTGATCACCCCCCTGTCATTGATCACCACCCTGTAAGGGTCCCTCATCACCGCCAGGTAGTTAGCTACTTGTTAGGTAGTTAGCGCCCAGCCCACCGCACCGCAGTCACTGATTAGTCGCTGATTAGCACTAGTACTATATAGTATCTGTAAGTGATCAAGACTGTACAAGTACATTAGGGTCACCTTAGGCTCTACAAAAAACGCAGTGTTCGCCCAATCAGGCCTGATCTTGTGCGCACATTTGCATTCAGTCCGCCCCACCGCAGTGACAGAATTTTTTTTTTCTGATCACTGCAAAAACACTGTAAAATCACTATGCCGCTATAAAGATCACTTTTGAGCTTTTTGGATCTTTATTAGCGATCGCAGCTTTACTTCGCAAGCACTCCTTTTTACTAGGCAGGTTTGCTCTTTTTCCTGGGTAGTCTCAGAGGAATACCCCCTAAATTTAGTGAACCCAAAATGTCAAACAAGGGGTATTCCGCTGAAGAGGCCTACAGGATTCTGGCCTTGATGGATGAAAGCGATGGGGACGCCTCACCCGCTGAATCCAGTGGTTCAGAATATGAACCTGTAGACAGCAGTGGCACTCTAACCGCTAGCGAAGATGACGAGATTGAGGTCCCTGCTACGGTCAGGCGTACCCGATCCCATGTCAGGGTTCTGCATACCCCGAATGATGAGCCTCATTTGCAGCAGAGTGGTGCTAGCGCTGATCTTGTTTATGGTGCGGCATACACCAGCAGCGCAGCACATCCTGGACCTTCTACCAGCACTGCCGTATTCCCTGGTGAAGTGGCGAGCACCAGAAGGGCAGTTCAAGCTGGTACGGTGGCACATGCAATAACTCCCCCGTCGCAGCCACCGCGTTCACAGGCCCGTAGAACTCTTAGTCTCCCAGAGGTGCTGGCAAATCCTAATTGGCACTCCCCTGCTTCCGCCGCACCCGTATTGCCCCCTTTCACCGCCCAGTCTGGAGTTCGTGTGGAGACGGCTCATTTAGGATCGGCCCTTCAGTTTTTTGAGCTGTTCTTCACCGCGGATCTATATGACCTAGTTGTGGCAGAAACCAACCGCTACGCCACACAGTTTATTACCGCCAATCCAGAAAGCTTCTATGCCCAGCCTTACCGGTGGAAACCAGTCACAGTTTCCGAGTTAAAAAAATTTTTGGGCCTTATCCTCAGCATGGGTCTAACAAAAAAAAATGTGATTGCGGTCATATTGGTCTAAAGACCCAATACATTACATGCCCATGTTCTCTGCTGCAATGTCCAGGGCACGTTTTGAGGTCATCATGTGCTTTATGCATTTCGCTGACAATAACACCTGTCATCCAAGAGGCCACCCTGCTTATGACCGGCTCCACAAAATTCGGCCCCTCATAGACCATTTGTCATCCAGATTTGCAGATGCGTATACCCCTAATCAAAACATCTGCATAGACGAGTCCCTAGTACATTTTACCGGGCGCCTTGGCATAAAACAGTACATCCCCAGTAACCGCGCCCGGTATGGGGTCAAACTGTATAAGCTCTGTGAAAGGGTCACAGGCTATACATATCGTTTTAGGGTCTATGAGGGAAAAGACTCAAAACTGGAGCCGGTCGGATGTCCTGACTACCTGCGTGAAGACTTTGTAAGACAAATTTTTTTTTAAAATACATCATTTTCCGCTAACTTGTGCCAAAAAAATTAAAATTCTAGGAACTCGCCATGCCCCTCACGGAATACCTTGGGGTGTCTTCTTTCCAAAATGGGGTCCCTTGTGGGGTATTTATACTATCCTGGCATTCTAGCACCTCAAGAATCATAACAGGTGCTCAGAAAGTCAGAGCTGCTTCAAAATGCGGAAATTCACATTTTTGTACCATAGTTTGTAAACACTATAACTTTTGTGCAAACCAATAAATATACACTCCTTGCATTTTCTTTTATCAAAGACATGTAGAACAATAAATTTAGAGAAATTTATATAGAAATGTAGTTTTATTTGAAAAATTTTACAACAGAAAGTGAAAAATGTCATTTTTTTTGCAAAAATTTCGGTCAATTTCGATTAATATCAAAACATTTAAAAATGTTAGCAGCAATGAAATACCACCAAATGAAAGCTCTATTAGTGAGAAGAAAAGGAGGTAAAATTCATTTGGGTGCCAAGTTGCATGACCGAGCAATAAACCGTTAAAGTTGTTGAGTGCCGATTTGTAAAAAAGGGCCTGGTCACTAGGGGGGTTTAAACCTGTGGTCCTTAAGTCGTTAAAGGGGCGTTCACTGTGAAAGTCACTGTTAAAGGGGCGGTCACTGTTAAAGGGGAGGTCACTGTGAAAGTCCCAGTTAAAGGGGCGGCCAATGTGAAAGTCACTGTTAAAGGGGCGACCACTGTTAAAGGGGCAGTCACTGTAAAAGTCACTGTTAAAGGGGCGGTCACTGTGAAACTTACTGTTAAAGGGGCGGTCACTGTGAAAGTCACTTTTAAAGGGGCGGGCTCTGTGGAGGTCTTTGTTAAAGGTGTGGGCACTGTGGAAGTCACTTTTAAAGGGGCAGGCACTGTTAAAATGGCGGGCACTGTGGAGATCAATGTTAACCGCCTCTGGACCGCCTAACGCAGGATCGCGTTTCGGAGGCGGCTCACTCAGGCAGAGTCACGCATATAGGCGTCATCTCGCGAGACGCAAGATTTCCTGTGAGCGTGCGCACGTTCACAGGAACTGCAGGTAAGCGAGTGGATCTACAGCCTGGCAGGCTGTAGATGCGATTTTTTTAACCCCTAACAAGTATATTAGACGCTGTTTTGATAACAGCGTCTAATATACCTGCTACCTGGTCCCTTTTGCTTGGATCGACCACCAGAGGACACAGGCAGCTCTGTAATAAGTAGCACCAAGCACCACACTACACTACACCCCCCCGTCACTTATTAACCCCTGGGGGGTGATCAATGACAGGGGGGTGATCAATGACAGGGGGGTGATCACCCCATATAGACTCCCTGATCACCCCTTTGTCATTGATCACCCCCCTGTAAGGCTCCATTCAGACGTCCGTATGTGTTTTACGGATCCACAAAACACATACGGACGTCTGAATGGAGCCTTACAGGGGGGTGATCAATGACAGGGGGGTGATCACCCCATATAGACTCCCTGATCACCCCCCTGTCATTGATCACCCCCCTGTAAGGCTCCATTCAGACGTCCGTATGTGTTTTACGGATCCACGAAACACATGCGGACGTCCGAATGGAGCCTTACAGGGGGGGTGATCACCCCATATAGTCTCCCTGATCATCCCCCTGTGATTGATCACCCCCCTGTAAGGCTCCATTCAGACGTCCGTATGTGTTATGCAGATCCGCAAAACACGGACACCGCGGATCCGCAAAACACATACGGACGTCTGAATGGAGCCTTACAGGGGGGTGATCAATGACAGGGTGGTGATCACCCCATATAGACTCCCTGATCACCCCCCTGTAAGGCTCCATTCAGACATTTTTTTGCCACAATTTAGTGGAAATAGATTTTTTATTTTTTTTGTTTTTTCTTACAAAGTCTCATATTCCACTAACTTGTGACAAAAAATAAAATCTCACATGAACTCACCATACCCCTCACGGAATCCAAATGCGTAAATTTTTTTAGACATTTATATTCCAGACTTCTTCTCACGCTTTAGGGCCCCTAAAATGCCAGGGCAGTATAAATACCCCACATGTGACCAAGGGGTGTAGTTTCTAGAATGGGGTCATTCTAGGGGTGGTTTCTATTTTGTAAGCCTCACAAAGTGACTTCAGACCTGAACTGGTCCTTAAAAAGTGGGTTTTTTAAAATTTCTGAAATATTTCATGATTTTCTTCTAAACTTCTAAGCCTTATAACATCACTAAAAAATAAAATGTCATTCCCAAAATGATCCAAACATGAAGTAGACATATGGGGAATGTAAAGTAATAACTATTTTTGTAGGTATTACTATGTATTCTAGAAGTAGAGAAACTGAAACTTGGAAATTTGCAAAAGTTTCCAAATTTTTGGTAAATTTGGTATTTTTTTTATAAATAAAAATGATTTATTTTTTACTCCATTTTACCAGTGTCATGAAGTACAATATGTGACGAAAAAATAATCTCAGAATGGCCTACATAAGTTAAAGCGTTTTAAAGTTATCATCATATAAAGTGACACTGGTCAGATTTGCAAAAAATGGCCTGGTACTTAAGGTGAAAATGAGCCTGGTCCCTAAGGGTTTAAAGGAGCGGGAGCTGTGGAAGTCACTTTTAAAGGGACGGGCACTGTGTAGGTCACTGTTAAAGGGGCCAGCACTGTTGAGGTCACTGTTAAAGGGCAGGCACTGTGGAGGTCACTGTTAAAGGGGCTGGCACTGTGGAGGTCATTGTTAAAGGGGCGGTCACTGTGGAGGTCATTGTTAAAGGGGCGGTCACTGTGTAGGTTACTGTTAAAGGGGCGTGCACCGTGGAGGTCTTTGGGCAGACTAGATGGGCCAAATGGTTCTTATCTGCCGACACATTCTATGTTTCTACTGTCAAAGGGGCTAGCGCTGTGGAGGTCACTGTTAAAGAGGCGGGCACTGTGGATGTTACTGTTAAAGGGGAAAGGCGCTGTGGAGGTCTCTGTTAAAGGGGCGGACACTGAAGGTCACTGTTAAGGGGGCAGGAGCAACTGCTGTGGAAGTCACTGTTAAGGTAGTAGGGTACTGTGGAGGTCACTATTAAGGGGGCGGGCACTGTGAAGTTCAAAGTTAAGAGGATCGGTTGCTGTTGAGGTACCATCTTAAAGTGACTGGGCATCTGGGGGGGAGTCAGTGTTAAGGGGTGGGGGACTGTGGAGTTTACTGTTAAAGGGGCGGAGAGCTGTAGAGGTCACTGTTATGGTGGATAATGTCTATATTTTTTAACGACACACACAAGCATTAAATAAAATAGATGAAATATACCCGTGCAAAGCCAAGTCCTTCTGCTGGTCCTTTATAAACAAAGGATAGTTCGAGGTAATCTCTAGGTTTGGTTCTATGTTATTTGTACATTTTCTTTTGCATAAACTTTTTTTTACAGTTCAAATCTATATAAATCCTGGTTAATAACAAAAAAACTAATACAAAACTTTGTGTTTTTTCATATCCAAACAGGTTATAAGGCTTTGCTGCAATATGAAGGTTTTGAAGATGATTCCTCGCATAACTACTGGTGCAATCTAGGAACTATGGACATTCATCCCATAGGATGGTGTGCTATCAATAGGAAAATCTTGGTGCCTCCCCAGAGTAAGAAATTATTTTTTCCATGTCTATATTTTATTAGAACATTATACTTTTTCAGGATGTTTTTCCCACAGAATAGCACGGTGGCTCAGTGTTAAAGGGAACCTCTCATGTGGATATTTGATTATAATCTAACTAATTATATACAATCATTAACTACTAAAAAGTACCTTAGATGTATTCACTTACTGGTGTGACAGATGGTTACCTCATAATATACACACAAAGATGCCACATGCTGGGGTTCTAAGTTCCAAACCGACCAAGGACAACATCTGCATGGAGTTTGTATGTTCTCCCCGTGCTTGCGTGGGTTTCCTCCGGGTACTCCGGTTTCCTCCCACACTCCAAAGACATTCTTAGATTGTGAGCCCCATTGGGGACAGCTTGATGCTAATGTCTGTAAAGCGCTGCGGAATATAGTAGCGCTATACAAGTGCATAAAATAAATAAATCATGGTGATCACACAAACATAGAGAAGCTGTGCCTGTGTGATCATTAGGGAAGCCCGGTGGTGGCTAATTTATAAATCTGATATTCCCGCTATTTAACACCTTGGTTGTCATGGTTAATAGTAACCGTGTTCACACTGGAAAAAAATTCCATAGAAAGTGGTTTTAGATTGCAAATGCGTAAAAGGTGCACTGACATGTATGGCATTGCTGCATTCTAACAATCTAACATATTAGTGAACATATGGTGAACATTGTGAAAGATAGAACTTTGCACCTCCAAAAAATGAAAGCTTTGAACCATTGCAACAACTTATCCCCTATTCATAGGATAGTGGATAAGAGTGTGATCGTCAGGGGTCCATCCAATAATCACAAGAACAAGAGCCTTGTGTTTAACAGTTTGAATGGAGCAGCAGACACATAAGTGTGTTGACGCTTTGTTCACGTCTATGGGACTGACCGAGATAGCCAAATAGATGTGCTTGGCTATGTTGGGAAGCCCAGTAGAGTTGAAGAGAGTTTGGTGCTCCATTCAAGCGACGGAACACGGGCCCCTTTTCAAGTGATTGGCATAGGCTCCAGGAGTTGGACTGCTGACAACCAGACACTTATCTCATATTATGGGTATGAGATAAGTTTTAAAGGGAACCTGTCACCAGGATTTTGTGTATAGAGCTGAGGAAATGGGTTGCTAGATGGCCGCTAGCACATCCGCAATACCCAGTCCCCATAGCTCTCTGTGCTTTTATTGTGTAAAAAAAAATATTTGATACATATGCAAATTTTCAACAGCAGCTGGAGTGCCAAAGGTTGCTGATCCCTGTACTAGAGCATCTCAGCTATGTACAGAAAAAAGGGCTCCATATTTTTAATGAAGACCAATTGAAAAAGATTATTTTTAGCTCAAAATGAGTACAATGCCATAATAACAAAAATGCCCCCAAAAGTGTTCATAGCCTTTAAAAACTATTTTAAAATTATATATATCCTCTACCAAACAACAGTTTGAATGTGCACATTCACAGTAAAAAGACTACCATTCACACTCTGTGTCCGGTGAATAGGTATTTCCTTCTCTAGTCAGCTCCCCAGCGGTCTCCTATATCCATGAGCTGCCCACTTGATACCAGTAAAGTGGTCTTCATACAGATCTCATACATCAGGTGAAGACATTCCCCACTGCTTCTATTTTTGGTCAAGTATATAATCAAGGCTGGTGCACATACTTAAAGGGGTTATCCAATATTATAAACAGCCGTGCCCCTCAGAGGGAATATACTTACCTGGCTCCCCGCTCCCTGCGCCGCTCCTGGTCCCCGCAGCGGTGCTGCTTTTCTCTGTACATGTATGAAAACATCCAGTGTCGGGGAGAGCAGCCAATGACAGTTGGAGACGAGCCTCCCTAGCAACACCCGCATGAGGAGATATTCTTCTCATGATATTCACCCTTTTTAGACTGCTTTCACAGGATTAAAGTGTGTATTTATTATACTCGCATAGATTAAAAAGATTACTTTTATCACAATTAAAACCTTGGTATGTTGGAACCACTTCACCTAGGTTTTCACATAATGTAGGTCAGTTGGTTCCAGTTTACCATGTGATTATGGTGATTATGGTAAATTTCATCAACATTAAAATTGCAACGCCAAGAAGGACAAGCCGTAAGGTTATGCAAATCGAGGGAGCAGAAGGTGTCACTTATCTGCAGATGATCAAATTTTCAAGCATCTTCAGTATGTGGCTTGTGGGGAGGGCATAAATGCAGACTGAAAGCAAAGTTGTTAGCCACATGAAACCTCAAAAATTGGATCAAGTCCTGTGGGATGATTGTGCGATGCCCTCTGTTCGTAGACGTGCCAGTTATCGACGCTTGTTGCAAACTGAGAGGGAAAGAATCCTTGAACTGAGACCTTGGTTTATCACTTCGGCAGATCACTATGGGGGAGATTTGTCAAACTGATGTAAAGTAGAACTGGCTTAGTTGGCCATAGCAAACAATGAGATTCCACCTTTCATTTTTCACAGCTCCTTTGAAAAATGAAAGGCGGAATCTGGTTGGTTGCTTTGGCCAACTAAGGCAGTTCTACTTTACACCAGTTTGATAAATATCTCCCTATATGCCTAGGCTGAGACGTCAGCACTACTCAACATTGCATGTCCTGGTGGTTGGGAGAACAGTGATGAACTGGAATTACAGCAAGAGGTGCACATAGGCGAATCTCTGCACGGACGGATCGTCTGACTAAAAGAATGGCGCGTAGTGATCCATCCTGTACTGCAAGTGAAATTGGATGTACTGCAAGTGGAATTTGCCATCCTAGGCATCCCAAGCCTAGGGTGGCAAACAGTGTTTGCTACAGCTACAGGTGTTCTATTGGCCTCATGCAATCGTTCTCAAAGGTTATCATGGTGCACAGAAAGACTTCAATGGAGGCTCGAATGGAGGTCTATCCTCTTCAGCAATGAGGCCCACCTTCTCCGATGCAATCATAGCCAGAGATCGGTCTGGAGACAACTTGGGCAACATCATGAAGAGACCTTAAGCGAATGTACGATAGTCAGACTCCTCTAGTCTTCACTTCAAATACACTAACATTGAATTGGTTTTGGAACCGGTGGTACGGCCTAGAATGTGTCCCAGGAGCCGGTTTTCAACAGGATAATGCCAGGTCGCATGTTGCTCTTGCTATTGTGAGCAGTCTGCATGGCCTAAGCTTGCTACCATGGCCTGCAGCATTTCTGGACTTGTCTCCCATCAGGTACATCTGGGATGTCATTGGTTGACAATTGCAATCTTGATTATTTCTGTACACTAGTGAGCATATTGAGCATAGCAGAGCTTTACTCAAACATGCATTAAAGGGGTTGTCCGGGTTCAGAGCAGAACCCGGACATATCCCCATGTTCACTCCTCCGGCCCCCCTAATATGAGCATCGGAGCATTTCATGCTCCGATGCTCTCCCTTGCCCTTCGCTTTTTTGTTTATATTATTACACTTGTAGACAGAGGCTTCCGCCTAACAGTGTTCCCGGTGACATCACCAGCTCTGATGGGCGGGCTTTAGCGCTGCCCTAGCCGTTTTACAGGCTAGGGCAGCACTAAAGCCGGCCTATTAGTGCTGGTGACATCACTGGGCTCACTGCTAGCTGTAAGCCTCCACCTAGCAATCCCCATGGAGAACAACAGGATGGTATACAGTGTACGGAGAAGCACAGGGCCAGTCACACCAGAACACCACCACTAAAACTGTGCAATATAAGGCACAGATAGGTACGACCAAAAGATCAAAACGTAAGGCTCAGGGATAACCAGAATGGTGTAATATGTAAAGGTCGACCTTTACATGTTACACCATTCTGGTTATCCCTGAGCCTTACGTTTTGATCTTTTGGTCGTACCTATCTGTGCCTTATATTGCACAGTTTTAGTGGTGGTGTTCTGGTGTGACTGGCCCTGTGCTTCTCCGTACACTGTATACCATCCTGTTGTTCTCCATACTTTATATATTTTATAATAAATGAAATTTTTGATATATTAATTCCACTTGTTTGGTTTTTTGTCTATTCTGGATGTGGTACAAGTGGTAATCATAGCTGTCCAAGTTGACAGAGCTGCCTTTTTGTAGGTTAATAATAATCCCCATGGAGAGCCCAGTATGTCACCGGATTTCCAAAAAATGTGTTTGCCCTGCACGATTCAGGGCAAAGGAGAGCATCGGAGCTCTGAACCCGAATAACCCCTTTAATAACCGTGTATTTCTGCATGTGGCGCTCATACTCTATACAGAATATTTTGTTTAAATTTTTTTTTACCATTGTTATATCACTGATATGTCTAACGGTCCTGTGATTTCTATAAGAAATCACTTTTCCTCCTTGTTGTTGCAATTTGTATGTTGAGGAGAGTGTATTTGTTAATCTGTTTTACTACTTTTGCACAATAAAAATGCTTAATTCTTTTAGGAAAATTTGTTTATGTATTACTATATTCTGAGAGCCTTAACCCCTTAAGGACCGGGATTGTTTTTTCATCACATATTGTACTTCACGACACTGGTAAAATGGAGTAAAAAAATTTTAATATTTATTTATAAAAAAAATACCAAATTAGGCAAAATTTTTTAAAAATTTGCAAATTTTCAAGTTTCAATTCCTCTACTTCTATAATACATATTAATACCTGCAAAAATAGTTATTACTTTACATTTCCCATATGTCTACTTCATGTTTGGATCATTTTGGGAATGACATTTTATTTTTGGGGGACGTTACAAGGCTTAGAAGTTTAGAAGTAAATCTTGAAATTTCTCAGAAATTTTCAAAAACCAACTTTTTAAGGACCAGTTCAGGTCTGAAGTCACTTTGTGAAGCTTACATAATAGAAACCACCCAAAAATGACCCCATTTTAGAAACTACACCTCTCAAGGTATTCAAAACTGATTTTACAAACGTCGTTAACCCTTTAGGTGTTCCACAAGAATTAATGGAAAATAGAGATACAATTGGCAAATGGTGATAAAATTTCAGAATTTAGATTTTTGGGCAAATTTTCCATTTTAATCCATTTTTTCCAGTAACAAAGCAAGGGTTAACAGCCAAACAAAATGCTATATTTATTGCCTCCATTCTGAAGTTTGCCGTAAACTACTGTACTGGCACACAGTAGGACGTAGAGGGAAAGGTGCGCTGTATGGTTTTTGGAAGGCAGATTTTGCTGGACTGGTTTATTTACACCATGTCCCATTTGAAGCCCCCCTGATGCACCCCTAGAGTAGAAACTCCATAAAAGTGACCCCATCTAAGAAACTACACCCCTCAAGGTATTCAAAACTGATTTTACAAACGTCGTTAACCCTTTAGGTACTTCACAAGAATTAATGGAAAATAGAGATACAATTTAAAAATTTAACTTTTTTAGCAGATTTTCCATTTTAATATTTTTTTTCCAGTTACAAAGCAAGGGTTAACAGCCAAACAAAACTCACTATTTATGGCCCTGATTCTGTAGTTTACAGAAACACCCCATATGTGGTCGTAAACAGGGGAGCACCCAGGAATTTTGTCTAGGGGGGTCCGAAAGGCAAAAAAATGTGGCATGTGTAGTGCGCTGTGCTAATTCAATTTTTCAAAGCCCCCTTTATATTTAAAAATGCAGGGAAGGGGTGTAGTGTGTTGCGCTGATTCTTTTACTTGGCGATTCTAAAAGCCCTGTAGGAAAATAACAAAGTGGCGCCGCCCATTATTAAAAGCCCCTCTTACATATAATTGGCCACTCCCAACAAACACTGTACAGCTGACATTCTATAGTTGCGGCCTGTCTCTACACATCATACGGAGAGAGGGGGAGGCCTGTCCTGGCTGCACTGCCTGCTTCACATTATACAATAGACAGCCGGCTACAGCCAGGAAGCTCCTCCGCTTTCTTCCCTCCACAGATCCTGCTCAAGGCCTGTGGTTTCCCCCACCATCTGCCACCCGCTCGTGGCCTGCTGCCCCCCTTGACCGTCCTCACCCAGCTCTGAATCCTCCTTCTGCAAATGGCAGGGGGGGGAGCCGGAGCATCTCCTCTACTACATAGCACCACATACCTCTTACATCCAGTGATGTCACCTTTGTTGTAGACGTTCTCTTTCCTCATCTTCTCCATTCAGACCAGACCGCCATGATGATTTTTCAGCCATCTCCCATCTCTGCAGAGATTAACAGACAGACATTAGTTTCCCACATTTCCATCATCTTCACATCTTCTGAACACCCCTTCCTGCCACCCCCAATACTGTGCCCCCAATACTATACTGCAGAAACAGTCCCCCTGGAAATACTACTACCACACAGATAGTGCCCCCTTCAACAATTATTGGCACACAGTGCTCTAAAAAAATAACTGCGCCCAGACACTAATAGTATAAAGATAATGTCCACCAAAAATTATTGTGCTAAGCTGATACTGTGGCAGGGTGCCCCCCAAAGTAACAGGGCTCCCCAAAATAGAAATAATTCTCTGCCAGAGCACACTTAGTAGTAATAATGCCCCTATAGTGCCCATACTAGTAATCATGTTCCTCATAGTCCCCCAGTATTAGCAAAGCTCCGCATAATACCTCCTAGTACTAATAATTCTCCCTACAATATGACAGTACATGAAATACCCCCGCTTAGTGCCCGCTGTTGAGCTAATGTCCCCATAATGTATGCCAGTATAAAATACCCCTATATAGTGCCCCAGTAAATGCCCTCATAGTGCTCCTCTCCCCCTTCCCCATAGTGTCCCCCATAATATGCCAGTAAAAAATGCCCCTTCTAAGTGCCACCATATGCCCCAATAGTGCTCCTCTCCCCCATAGTGCCGCTCTCCCCTATAGTGCCTACCATAATGTGCCAGTAAAAAAATGCCCCCTTAGTGCCACCAGATGCCATAATGCCCCCATAATGTGCCAATAAGAATAAAGGCCCCTTTAGAGGCCCCACATCCCCTTAGTGCCCCCAAATAATGCCCCTATAGTGCCACCAGATGCCCCATAGTGCCATTCTCCCCTATAGTGCCCCCATAATATGTCAATAAAAAAAGCCCCTTTAGACCCCCCAGATGCCCCCATAGTGCTCCTCTCCCCCATGGTGCTGCCCCATAATGTGCCAGTAAAAAATGCCCCTTCAAAGTGCCACCATATGCCCCAATAGTGCTCCACTCATCCATAGTGCCGCCCTCCCCTATAGTGCCTCCCATAATGTGCCAGTAAAAAATGCCCCCTTAGTGCCACCAGATGCCATAATGCTCCCATGTGCCAATAAGAAAAAAAGGCCCCTTTAGAACCCCCACTTCCCCATAGTGCCCCTATAGTGCCACCAGATGCCCCATAGTGCCGTTCTCCCCTATAGTGCCCCCCATAATGTGTAAAAAAAAAAAGCCCCTTTAGAGCCCCCATAGTGCTCCTCTCCCCCATGGTGCCCCCCAAATAATGCCCCTATAGTGCCACCAGATACCCCCTAGTGCCGTTCTCCCCTATAGTGCCCCCCATAATGTGTAAAAAAAAAAAAAAAAAAAAAAGCCCCTTTAGAACCCCCATAGTGCTCCTCTCCCCCATGGTGCCCCCCCATAATGTGCCAGTAAGAAGTGCCACCCAAAAAAAGTACCACCAGATGCCCCATAGTGCCGTTCTCCCCTTTAGTGCCCCCATAGTGCCAGCTCTCCCCCTCCAAAAAAACTAAAAAAAAAAAAAAAAAACACACTGATACTTACCTCCATCAGCAGCGATGCGATGCAGGCTCTTCCGGCCTGTGTCCCTGCTGTGTGCTGCCCGGCTCAGGCGGCGTGATGATGACGTCATCGCGCCGCCTGAGCCTGCCTCTGATAGGCTGCAGGCATTAGTGCCTGCGGCCTATCAGAAGAACAGGGGAGGGACACACCTCTCCCTCCCCTGCCACAGCACAGGCATCTGTATCGCTGTCCTAAGGACGGCGATACAGATGGATTAGATATAGAGATGAGCGCTTCCACAATGGAAGCGCTCATCTCCTAGTACTCCTACTGCCCCCCCGGCCTCCCCCACCACCGCCGCAATTACATCCAGGGCCGCGCCGCCTGTGGTGATCGGCGGTGCGGCCCTGAAGGATTAAAAAATAATAATTTTGGCTGGTTGTTCTAGGGGGGGTCCAGACCCGCTGGACCCCCCCTTTGTAGGTGCGCCACTGGTCGGAAACTGCTGTACGGGCACACGGTAGGGCGCAGAAGGAAAGGAATGCCATACGGTTTTTGGAAGGCAGATTTTGCTGGACTGTTTGTTTTGACACCATGTCCCATTTGAAGCCCCCCTGATGCACCCCTAGAGTAGAAACTCCAAAAAAGTGACCCCATTTTAGAAAATACGGGATAGGGTGGAAGTTTTGTTGGTACTAGTTTAGGGTACATATGATTTTTGGTTGCTCTATATTACACTTTTTGTGAGGCAAGGTAACAAGAAATAGCTGTTTTGGCACCGTTTTTTTTGGGGGTTATTTACAAAATTCATCTGACAGGTTAGATCATGTGGTATTTTTATAGAGCAGGTTGTCACGGACGCGGCTATACCTAATATGTATACTTTTTTTTTATTTATGTAAGTTTTACACAATGATTTAATTTTTGAAACAAAAAAAAATCATGTTTTAGTGTCTCCATATTCTGAGAGACATAGTTTTTTCAGTTTTTGGGCGATTATCTTAGGTAGGGTCTCATTTTTTGCGGGATGAGATGACGGTTTGATTGCCACTATTTTGGGGTGCATATGACCTTTTGATCGCTTGCTATTACACTTTTTGTGATGTAAGGTGACAAAAAATGGTTTATATAGCACAGTTTTTTTTTTAGTTTTTTTTTACGGTGTTCATCTGAGGGGTTAGGTCATGTGATATTTTTATAGAGCCGGTCGATACGGACGCGGCGATACCTAATATGTATACTTTTTATTTATTTATGTAAGTTTTACACAATAACAGCTTTTTTAAAACAAAAAAATATATATTTTAGTGTACCCATATTCTGAGCCATAGTTTTTTTATTTTTTGGGCGATTGTCTCAGGTAGGGGCTCAATTTTTGCAGGATGAGGTGACGGTTAGATTGGGCGTACGCCTTTTTGATCGCTTGCTGTAGTACTTTTTGTGATGTAAGGTGACAAAAAAATGGTTTATTTAGCACAGTTTTTATTTTTTATTTTTTACGGTGTTCATCTGAGGGGTTAGGTCATGTGATATGTTTATAGAGCTGGTCGATAAGGACGCGACGATACCTAATATGTCTTTGTCTTTTCCCTATTTATTTATTTTTTTTTTACTTTTTTTACTTTATTTTTGGAAAACAACGCTTTTTTTTTTTTTTTACTTGTAAACTTTTTTTTTTTTGTAAAACTGTAATTTTATAAACTTTTTTTTTCACTTTATTATTTGTCCCACTCTGGGACTTCAACAGGACAGGGTCTGATCCATGTTTCAATGCAGCACGATACATCTGTATTGTGCTGTATTGAACTGTTAGTGTCGCCAATGCTAGTGTCGCTGTTAGTGTCGCCGATGCTGGTGGATGCAGCAGGGATCCGGCGGTCAGTAACCGCCGGATCTCTGCTGCTGATCGGGGGACCGCACGCGGGGGGGAGGAACAACTGCAGGACGAGAACGCTCGTCCTTTAGCGCTAAGTGCTGGCGATTTATGACTATCATTCTCGTCCTGGGATGTTAAGGGGTTAAAGGGGTTTTCTCATCATAGACAACGGGGGCATATCGCTAGGATATGCCCCCATTGTCTTATAGGTGCGGGTCCCACCATTGGGACCCGCACCTATATAGAGAACGGTGCCCCGCAAAGTGGTGGCTAGAGGATTCCGGTCCGGCCACCACCAAGCCGACTCCCTTATAGAAGTTAATGGGAGCATACCGCGCAAGTGAATGGGTGCCGCTACGCATGCGCAGTGTGCCCTCCTTCACTTGCGTGGCTCTGTTCTCGATATAGGTGCGAGTACCAGCGGTGGGACCCGCACATATAAGACAATGGGGGCATATCCTACCGATATGCCCCCATTGTCCATGATGAGACAACCCCTTTAAAGGGGCTGTCTCACTTCAGCAAATGGCCTTTATCATGGTGACAAAGTTAACACAAGGCACTTAATGAATTGTGATTGTCCATATTGCATTCTTTGCTGGCTTGCGGCACATTTTACTTTATCACTTTCCGTTCCATTTTTTAGGAGACTGCATGAACAAAAATGCATTTTTGTAGTTTGCTTTTCACAGCACTCGCTGTGCAGTGTATTTTTCACCCTATACAGTTGCAAGAAAAAGTATGTGAACCCTTTGGAATGATATGGATTTTTGCACAGATTGGTCATAAAATGTGATCTTATCTTCATCTAAGTCACAACAATAGACAATCACAGTCTGCTTAAACTAATAACACACAAAGAATTAAATGTTACCATGTTTTTATTGAACACACCATGTAAACATTCACAGTGCAGGTGGAAAAAGTATGTGAACCTCTATACTAATGACATCTCCAAGAGATAATTGGAGTGAGGTGTCAGCCAACTGGAGTCCAATCAATGAGATGAGATTGGAGGTGTTGGTTACAGCTGCCCTGCCCTATAAAAAACACACACCAGTTCTGGGTTTGCTTTTCACAAGAAGCATTGCCTGATGTGAATAATGCCTCGCACAACAGAGCTCTCAGAAGACCTACAATTAAGAATTGTTGACTTGCATAACGCTGGAAAGGGTTATAAAAGTATCTCCAAAAGCCTTGCTGTTCATCAGTCCGCGGTAAGACAAATTGTCTATAAATGGAGAAAGTTCAGCACTGCTGCTACTCTCCCTAGGAGTGGCCATCCTGTAAAGATGACTGCAAGAGCACAGCGCAGACTGCTCAATAAGGTGAAGAAGAATCCTAGAGTGTCAGCTAAAGACTTACAAAAGTCTCTGGCATATGCTAACATCCCTGTTATCGAATCTACGATAAGTAAAACATTACACAAGAATGGATTTCATGGGAGGATACCACAGAGGAAGCCACTGCTGTCCAAAAAAAACCATTGCCGCACGTTTATAGTTTGCACAAGAGCACCTGGATGTTCCACAGCAGTACTGGCAAAATATTCTGTGGACAGATGAAACCAAAGTTGAGTTGTTTGGGAGAAACACACAACACTATGTGTGGAGAAAAAGAGGCACAGCACACCAACATCAAAATCTCATCCCAACTGTGAAGTATGGTGGTGGGGGCATCATGGTTTGTGGCTGCTTTGCTGCGTCAGGGCCTGGATGGATTGCTATCATCGAAGGGAAAATGAATTCCCAAGTTTATCAAGACATTTTGCAGGAGAACTTAAGGCCATCTGTCCAAGTAAATCCACAACAGAATGGCTTAAACAGAAGAAAATACGCCTTCTGGAGTGGCCCAGTCAGAGTCCTGACCTCAACCCCATTGAGATGCTGTGGCATGACCTCAAGAAAGCGATTCACAGCAGACATCCCAAGAATATTGCTGAACTGAAACCGTTCTGTAAAGAGGAATGGTCAAGAATTACTCCTGACCGTTGTGCACATCTGATCTGCAACTACAGGAAACGTTTGGTTGAAGTTATTGCTGCCAAAGGAGGTTCAACCAGTTATTAAATCCAAGGGTTCACATACTTTTTCCACCTGCACTGTGAATGTTTACATGGTGTGTTCAATAAAAACATGGTAACATTCAATTCTTTGTGTGTTATTAGTTTAAGCAGACTGTGATTGTCTATTGTTGTGACTTAGATGAAGATCAGATCACATTTTATGACCAATTTGAGCAGAATTCCATATAATTCCAAAGGGTTCACATACTTTTTCTTGCAACTGTAAGTTGTGTTTGTCTATGAGACGCACCTAATTTTTACAGGAGGAAAATAATAAAAAAACATGTACTGTTAATCAGACCGCAGATATGACATCCAATGTTAATTTATACTCAGCTTGGACCCCCCAATCAGACCTTAGATCAGACCGCCATGATTAGTTAGACCCCCAATGTTATTCAGACCTCAGATCAGACAAAAAATAAATAAATCAACTCACCTATCCTTCTCCAGAACCCACCACCACTTCGGGGATTTGACGCTCTTCCTGCCACGCTCAGCAGTGACCCAACTTCACACAGCGTAGGGTCACAGAGCGAGCCTACGTCCTTACGCTGTGCACAGGTCACAACACAACGCGGCACCGACAGAAGAACAACTAGGAGCTGTGAGTACTGCCAGCACTGTATTCACTTCTCCCTGGTCCTACTGTGCACTAATGACCGCTTCCAAAACGGAAGCGCTCATTCGTTTTTGCCCTACAAGACGCACTAACTTTTTTCCCCCACTTGTGGGGGGAAGTGTGTCTTTTATAAGATGAAAAATACAATAACTCGCTAGCTTTAGTGTGTAGATCAGCATGGTCTGCTTTGCATTAACAAAATCACTTTTTAAAAGAACGTCTTTTTTGTGTCACTAAATTCTGAGAGCCAAAACTTTTATATTTTTTTTTATTTCTCTGTTGATGGAGTTGTGTGAGGGTTTTTATTTTCATTATTTATTCCTTTATTAGCAACTAGCTGAAGGACCCGGCTTCGCTATCCACTATAACAGTGACATCTACAGCACCCCGCCCCCAAAACAGTGACTTCCACAACCCCCACCCGTTAAAACTGCTCCCCCCACAGTGTCCTGTCCCTTAAAATTGGACCTCCACAGCAGCCTACCCCCTTAACTTTGACCTTTACAGCAGCCTTCCCCTTTAACAGTGACTTTCACAGCATGCCACCCCCTTGACAGTGACCTCCACAGGGGCCCGCCCCCTTAACAGTGGCCTTTACTGGATTGTGGGCGTGTCCTTTTGAACAGCTCACTCTAGGACAGCAGCACTGTACTGTCTGAGTGTGATCTGCAGGGAGAAAGTCACCCTCCCTCCCTCCCAGGGGCGTAACTATAGGGGAAGCAGGGGAAGCGGCCCTGACCCAGAAGGGGCCCATCCAGGTGAAGGAGGACTAAAAGATTTTGTCAGAACCCCCTCAACAGTATTACACAATGAAATTATATACAGTGACAGTATAGAAAGTATAAGAAACGGATGGAACAGCTGCCGGGCCTGGTCTGAGAGAGCGATCTTTACTAGCCACAGGAATGGGGGCAGCATGAAAGGAAGGGGTTGCGAAAAAATGACTGGGGGAGAGGGGCCCCATTCAAAAATTTGCTGTGGGGCCCACTCCAGTCATTTCTAGCTACGCCACTGCTCCCTCCCACCCCTGCAGCTGACAGAAGTTGATTTTTACATTTATTTTTTAAATCCCTGTCGGCTAAGGAGTGGGGGGCGTGGTCTAACCAGATATGGGCGTGGCTTATCGGTACCTAGAAGTTGATTTTTTACTTCATTTTTTCAATCTCAGTCGGCTGAGGAGGGGCGTGGCCTAACCAGATCAGGGGCGTATCCTTTTGAATAGCTTACTCTACGGGTCCATTCACACGTCTGTAGAATGGGTCCGCATCCATTCCGCAATTATGCGGAACAGATGCGGACCCATTCATTCTCTATAGGGCCGGAAGAGATGCGGACAGCACACAGTGTGCTGTCCGCATCTGCATTTTCGGAGCGCGGCCCCGATCTTTCGGGCTGCAGCTCCGGAAAAAAAATAGAGCATGTCCTATTCTTGTTCACAATTGCAGAAAAGAATAGGCATTTCTATGGGGGTGCCGGATGGGTGTATAGCGGATCCGCAATTTGCAGATCTGCAATGCACTACGGACGTCTGAATGGAGCCTAAGGGTAGTGGAGCCTAAGTGAGCATGAGCTGCAGGAAGAAAGTCACCCTCCCTCCCACCCCTGCAGCTGACAGAAGTTGATTTTTATCTTCATTTTTTCAATCCCAATCGGCTCAGGAGTCTTTTGAGGGTGGACACATTGTGGGGCGGGGGGCGTGTCTGGGCTCCTTCTTGCAAAAGTGACGCCCCTCTGGGAACCTTACTGGCTCATTTGCTATTAAAATAAACTGGATTTTCAGAGGATAAAAACATCTATTGCTTGAACAAAGGCACATCTTGAAATAAGGTACTAAGTCCTATTAGGCCATGGCTTTACTTCAATAGCGATTATCCTGGTGACAGATTTCCTTTAACCCCCTTAAGGACTTAGGGTGTACCGGTACGCCCTGTTTCCCGAGTCCTTAAGGACTCAAGGCGCACCGGTGCGTCCTAAGTTTAAATCGCGATTGCCGCCCGGCGGGGGTTAATCGCAACAGGATGTCCGCTGAAATCATTCAGGTCAATTCAGACCTGCGGTTTGCGGCTTTTACCTATTGCGGTGGCGGCGTCTGGCGGTGCCATCGGGTCCCCATGTGGCTGTAGGGGGGACCCGATGGCATGGAAGACAGCGCGATGTCTAAGGAATGCATCGCGCTCCCTTCCAGTGACGAGCCTGTGAGATCCAGCCCCCTGGATCTCACAGGCCGGAAGCTGTATGAGTAATACACACAGTATTACTCATACAGCCAATGCATTCCAATACAGAAGTATTGGGATGCATTGTAAAAGTGATTAGACCCCCAAAAGTTGAAGTCCCAAAGTGGGACAAAAAATAATGTAAAAAAAAGTTATAAAAATAAAATTTCCCCCCAAAAAATTAAGTTTCAAGTAAAAATAAACAAAAACGTCATTTTCCCCAAATAAAGTAAAAAATAAATTGGTAAAAAATAGGAAAAAAAAAAAAGTATACATATTGGGTATCGCCGCGTCCGTATTGACCGGATCTATAAACATATCACATGACCTAACCCCTCAGATGAACACCGTAAAAAATAAAAAATAAAAACTGTGCTAAAAAAAAACATTTTTTTGTCACCTTACATCACAAAAAGTACAACAGCAAGCGATCAAAAAGGCGTTTGCCCACCAAAATAGTACCAATCTAACCGTCACCTCATCCCGCAAAAAATTAGCCCCTACCTGATACAATCGCCCAAAAAATAAACAAACTATGGCTCAGAATATGGAAACACTAAAACATGATTTTTGTAAAACTTACATAAATAAAAAAAAGTATACATATTAGGTATCGCAGCGTCCGTAATAACTTGCTCTATAAAAATATCACATGACCTAACCCTTCAGGTGAATACCGTAAAAAAAAAAAAAAAAAACTGTGTAAAAAAAGCAATTTTTTGTCACCTTACATCACAAAAAGTGTAATTGCAAGCGATCAAAAAGTCACACGCTCCCCAAAATAGTGCCAATAAAACCGTCATCTCATCCCGCAAAAATCCTACCTACCCTACCCAAGGTAATCGCCCAAAAACTGAAAAAATTATGGCTCTCAGACTATGGAAACACTAAAACATGATTTTTTTTGTTTCAAAAAAGAAATCATTGTGTAATACTTACAAACCGGATTCCAAAAAAGTTGGGACACTATACAAATCGTGAATAAAAACTGAATGCAATCATGTTGAGGTGCCAACTTCTAATATTTTATTCAGAATAGAACATAAATCACGGAACAAAAGTTTAAACTGAGAAAATGTACCATTTTAAGGGAAAAGTATGTTGAATCAGAATTTCATGGTGTCAACAAATCCCCAAAAAGTTGGGACAAGGCCATTTTCACCACTGTGTGGCATCTCCCCTTCTTCTTACAACACTCAACAGACGTCTGGGGACCGAGGAGACCAGTTTCTCAAGTTTAGAAATAGGAATGGTCTCCCATTTTGTCTAATACAGGCCTCTAACTGTTCAATCGTCTTGGGCCTTCTTTGTTGCACCTTCCTCTTTATGATGCGCCAAATGTTCTCTATAGGTGAAAGATCTGGACTGCAGACTGGCCATTTCAGTACCCGGATGCTTCTCCTACGCAGCCATGATGTTGTGATTGATGCAGAATGTGGTCTGGCATTATCTTGTTGAAAAATGCAGGGTCTTCCCTGAAAGAGATGACGTCTGGATGGGAGCATATGTTGTTCTAGAACCTGAATCTATTTTTCTGCATTGATGGTGCCTTTCCAGACATGCAAGCTGCCCATGCCACACGCACTCATGCAACCCCATACCATCAGAGATGCAGGCTTCTGAACTGAGCGTTGATAACAACTTGGGTTGTCCTTGTCCTCTTTGGTCCGGATGACATGGCGTCCCAGATTTCCAAAAAGAACTTCGAATCGTGACTCGTCTGACCACAGAACAGTCTCATTTTGCCACACTCCATTTTAAATGATCCCTGGCCCAGTGAAAACGCCTGAGCTTGTGGATCTTGCTTAGAAATGGCTTCTTCTTTGCACTGTAGAGTTTCAGCTGGCAACGGCGGATGGCACGGTGGATTGTGTTCACTGACAATGGTTTCTGGAAGTATTCCTGAGCCCATTCTGTGATTTCCTTTACAGTAGCATTCCTGTTTGTTGTGCAGTGTCGTTTAAGGGCCCGGAGATCACGGGCATCCAGTATGGTTTTACGGCCTTGACCCTTACGCACAGAGATTGTTACAGATTCTCGGAATCTTCGGATGATGTTATGCACAGTTGATGATGATAGATGCAAAGTCTTTGCAATTTTTCGCTGGGTAACACCTTTCTGATATTGCTCCACTATCTTTCTGCGCAACATTGTGGGAATTGGTGATCCTCTACCCATCTTGGCTTCTGAGAGACACTGCCACTCTGAGAAGCTGTTTTTATACCCAATCATGTTGCCAATTGACCTAATTAGTGTTAATTGGTCTTCCAGCTCTTCGTTATGCTCAAATTTACTTTTTCCAGCCTCTTATTGCTACTTGTCCCAACTTTTTTGGGATTTGTTGACACTGTGAAAATTGGAATCAACGTATTTTTCCTTTAAAATGATACATTTACTCGGATTAAACGTTTGATCTGTCATCTACGTTCTATCACAAATAAAATATTGACATTTGCCATCTCCACATCATTGCATTCAGTTTTTATTCACAATTTGTTTAGTGTCCCAACTTTTTTGGAATCCGGTTTGGACATAAATAAAAAAAAGTATACATATTAGGTATCGCCGCATCCGTGACAACCTGGTCTATAAAAATATCACATGATCTAACCTGTCAGATGAATGTTGTAAATAACAAAAAATAAAAACGGTGCCAAAACAGCTATTTCTTGTTACCTTGCCTCACAAAAAGTGTAATATAGAGCAACCAAAAATCATATGTACCCTAAACTAGTACCAACAAAACTGCCACCCTATCCCGTAGTTTCTAAAATGGGGTCACTTTTTTGGAGTTTCTACTCTAGGGGTGCATCAAGGGGACTTCAAATGGGTCATGGTGTCAAAAAAAACAGTCCAGCAAAATCTGCCTTCCAAAAACCGTATGGCATTCCTTTCCTTCTGCGCCCTACAGTATGCCCGTACAGCAGTTTACGACCACATATGGGGTGTTTCTGTAAACTACAGAATCGGGGCCATAAATATTGAGTTTTGTTTGGCTGTTAACCCTTGCTTTGTTACTGAGAAAAATGGATTAAAATAGAAAATTTGCCCAAAAAATAAAATTCTGAAATTTCATCTCCATTTGACAATAACTCTTGTGGAACACCTAAAGGGTTAACGACGTTTGTAAAATCTGTTTTGAATACCTTAAGGGGTGTAGTTTCTTAGATGGGGTCTCTTTTATGGAGTTTCTACAATAGGGGTGCATCAGGGGGGCTTCAAATGGGACATGGTGTCAAAAAAAACAGTCCAGCAAAATCTGCCTTCCAAAAACCGTATGGCATTCCTTTCCTTCTGCGCCCTACCGTGTGCCCGTACAGCAGTTTACGACCACATATGGGGTGTTTCTGTAAACTACAGAATCGGGGCCATAAATATTGAGTTTTGTTTGGCTGTTAACCCTTGCTTTGTTACTGAGAAAGATGGATTCAAAAAGAAAATTTGCCCAAAAAATTAAATTCTGAAATCTCATCTCCATTTGACAATAACTCTTGTGGAACACCTAAAGGGTTAACGACGTTTGTAAAATCTGTTTTGAATACCTTAAGGGGTGTAGTTTCTTAGATGGGGTCACTTTTATGGAGTTTCTACTCTAGGGGTGCATCAGGGGGGCTTCAAATGGGACATGGTGTCAAAAAAACCAGGCCTGCAAAACCTGCCTTCCAAAAACCGTGTGGCATTCCTTTCCTTCTGCGCCCTGCCGTGTGCCCGTACAGCGGTTTACGACCACATATGGGGTGTTTCTGTAAACTACAGAATCAGGGCCATAAATATTGAGTTTTGTTTGGCTGTTAACCCTTGCTTTGTTACTGGGAAAAATTTATTAAAATGGAAAATTTGCCAAAAAATGTAAATTCGGAAATTTCATCTCCATTTGCCAATAACTCTTGTGGAACACCTAAAGGCTTAACAACGTTTGTAAAATCAGTTTTGAATACCTTGAGGGGTGTAGTTTCTAGAATGGGGTCATTTTTGGGTGGTTTCTATTATGTAAGCCTCGCAAAGTGACTTCAGATCTGAACTGGTCCCTAAAAATGTGGTTTTTGAAAGATTTGCTTTTAAACTTCTAAGCCTTGTAACATCCCCAAAAAATAAAATATCATTCCCAAAATGATCCAAACATGAAGTAGACATATGGGGAATGTAAATTAATAACTATTTTTGGAGGTATTACTATGTATTATAAAAGTAGAGAAATTGAATATTGGAAATTTGCAATTTTTAAAAAAATTTGGGTAATTTTGGTATTTTTTTATAAATAAAATGATATTTTTTTTACTTCATTTTACCAGTGTCATGAAGTACAATATGTGACGAAAAAACAATCTCAGAATGGCCTGGATAAGTCAAAGCGTTTTAAAGTTATCAGCACTTAAAGTGACACTGGTCAGATTTGCAAAAAATGGCCAAGGCCTTAAAGAGAACCTGTCACCAGTTTTATGGTGTCCTAACTAAGGGCAACATAAATAAGTGACTGATTCTCTTAGCAAAATGCTGGGTCACTTTCTTTAATTGACCCAGTCAATCTGCCAACATCTTGTATTGAAAAGCTCTAGCTGATAATGAGGAGTCATGAATATTTATGAGCTCCTGACTCTCCCCGCCTACTGGCTGCAGATTGACATTTCTTTTCCATATGAATCAGCAGCAGGTGGGGATGGGAGTGGCTATAGCTCTGAATTAAATAACCGCTGGACTCAAATCAGCTCATTAGCATGTGGCATCTTTGTGTGTATATTATGAGGTAACCATCTGTTACACCAGTAAGTGAATACATCTAAGGTACTTTTTAGTAGTTAATGATTGTATATAATTAGTTAGATTATAATCAAATATCCACATGACAGGTTCCCTTTAACCACCTCCCGACCGCCTAACGCACGGATGCGTCCGGAAGGTGGTTGATTCATTCCTCCTGGACGCATCCGTGCGTCATCTCGCGAGACGCGAGATTTCCTGTGAACGCGCGCACACAGGCGCGCGCGCTCACAGGAACGGAAGGTAAGAGAGTTGATCTCCAGCCTGCCAGCGGCGATCGTTCGCTGGCAGGCTGGAGATGTGATTTTTTTAACCCCTAACAGGTATATTAGACGCTGTTTTGATAACAGCGTCTAATATACCTGCTACCTGGTCCTCTGGTGGTCCCCTTTGTTTGGATCGACCACCAGAGGACACAGGTAGCTCAGTAAAGTAGCACCAAGCACCACTACACTACACTACACCCCCCCCCGTCACTTATTAACCCCTTATTAGCACCTGATCACCCCATATAGACTCCCTGATCACCCCCCTGTCATTGATTACCCCCCTGTCATTGATCAACCCCCTGTAAAGCTCCATTCAGACGTCCGCATGATTTTTACGGATCCACTGATAGATGGATCGGATCCGCAAAACGCATCCGGACGTCTGAATGAAGCCTTACAGGGGCGTGATCAATGACTGTGGTTATCACCCCATATAGACTCCCTGATCACCCCCCTGTCATTGATTACACCCCTGTCATTGATTTCCCCCCTGTAAAGCTCCATTCAGACGTCCGCATGATTTTTACGGATCCACTGATAGATGGATCGGATCCGCAAAACGCATCCGGACGTCTGAATGAAGCCTTACAGGGGCGTGATCAATGACTGTGGTTATCACCCCATATAGACTCCCTGATCACCCCCCTGTCATTGATCACACCCCTGTCATTGATCACCCCCCTGTAAAGCTCCATTCAGACGTCCGCATGATTTTTACGGATGCACTGATAGATGGATCGGATCCGCAAAACGCATCCGGACGTCTGAATGAAGCCTTACAGGGGCATGATCAATGACTGTGGTGATCACCCCATATAGACTCCCTGATCACCCCCCTGTAAAGCTCCATTCAGATGTCCGCATGATTTTTACGGATGCACTGATAGATGGATCCGATCCGCAAAACGCATCCGGACGTCTGAATGAAGCCTTACAGGGGCATGATCAATGACTGTGGTGATCACCCCATATAGACTCCCTGATCACCCCCCTGTAAAGCTCCATTCAGATGTCCGCATGATTTTTACGGATGCACTGATAGATGGATCCGATCCGCAAAACGCATCCGGACGTCTGAATGAAGCCTTACAGGGGCGTGATCAATGACTGTGGTTATCACCCCATATAGACTCCCTGATCACCCCCCTGTCATTGATTACACCCCTGTCATTGATCAACCCCCTGTAAAGCTCCATTCAGATGTCCGCATGATTTTTACGGATGCACTGATAGATGGATCGGATCCGCAAAACGCATCCGGACGTCTGAATGAAGCCTTACAGGGGCGTGATCAATGACTGTGGTTATCACCCCTGTCATTGATTACACCCCTGTCATTGATCAACCCCCTGTAAAGCTCCATTCAGATGTCCGCATGATTTTTACGGATGCACTGATAGATGGATCCGATCCGCAAAACGCATCCGGACGTCTGAATGAAGCCTTACAGGGGCATGATCAATGACTGTGGTGATCACCCCATATAGACTCCCTGATCACCCCCCTGTAAAGCTCCATTCAGATGTCCGCATGATTTTTACGGATGCACTAATAGATGGATCCGATCCGCAAAACGCATCCGGACGTCTGAATGAAGCCTTACAGGGGCGTGATCAATGACTGTGGTGATCACCCCATATAGACTCCCTGATCACCCCCCTGTCATTGATTACACCCCTGTAAAGCTCCATTCAGACGTCCGCATGATTTTTACGGATCCACTGATAGATGGATCGGATCCGCAAAACGCATCCGGACGTCTGAATGAAGCCTTACAGGGGCATGATCAATGACTGTGGTGATCACCCCATATAGACTCCCTGATCACCCCCCTGTCATTGATCACCCCCCCTGTCATTGATCACCCCCCCTGTCATTGATCACCCCCCCTGTCATTGATCACCCCCCCTGTCATTGATCACCCCCCCTGTCATTGATCACCCCCCTGTCATTGATCACCCCCCCTGTCATTGATCACCCCCCCTGTCATTGATCACCCCCCCTGTCATTGATCACCCCCCCTGTCATTGATCACCCCCCCTGTCATTGATCACCCCCCCTGTCATTGATCACCCCCCTGTCATTGATCACCCCTCTGTAAGGCTCCATTCAGACATTTTTTTGGCCCAAGTTAGCGGAATTATTTTTTTTTTTTCTTACAAAGTCTCATATTCCACTAACTTGTGTCAAAAAATAAAATCTCACATGAACTCATCATACCCCTCACGGAATCCAAATGCGTAAAATTTTTTAGACATTTATATTCCAGACTTCTTCTCACGCTTTAGGGCCCCTAGAATGCCAGGGCAGTATAAATACCCCACATGTGACCCCATTTCGGAAAGAAGACACCCCCAGGTATTCCGTGAGGGGCATATTGAGTCCATGAAAGATTGAAATTTTTGTCCCAAGTTAGCGGAACGGGAGACTTTGTGAGAAAAAAATTAAAAATATCAATTTCCGCTAACTTGTGCCAAAAATTTTTTTTTTCTATGAACTCGCCATGCCCCTCATTGAATACCTTGGGGTGTCTTCTTTCCAAAATGGGGTCACATGTGGGGTATTTATACTGCCCTGGCATTCTAGGGGCCCCAAAGCGTGAGAAGAAGTCTGGTATCCAAATGTCTAAAAATGCCCTCCTAAAAGGAATTTGGGCACCTTTGCGCATCTAGGCTGCAAAAAAGTGTCACACATCTGGTATCGCCGTACTCAGGAGAAGTTGGGGAATGTGTTTTGGGGTGTCATTTTACATATACCCATGCTGGGTGAGAGAAATATCTTGGTCAAATGCCAACTTTGTATAAAAAAATGGGAAAAGTTGTCTTTTGCCAAGATATTTCTCTCACCCAGCAAGGGTATATGTAAAATGACACCCCAAAACACATTCCCCAACTTCTCCTGAATACGGCGATACCACATGTGTGACACTTTTTTGCAGCCTAGGTGGGCAAAGGGGCCCATATTCCAAAGAGCACCTTTAGGATTTCACAGGTCATTTACCTACTTACCACACATTAGGGCCCCTGGAAAATGCCAGGGCAGTATAACTACCCCACAAGTGACCCCATTTTGGAAAGAAGACACCCCAAGGTATTCCGTGAGGGGCATGGCGAGTTCCTAGAATTTTTTATTTTTTGTCACAAGTTAGTGGAAAATGCTGATTTTTTTTTTTTTTTTTTTTTTTTTATACAAAGTCTCATATTCCACTAACTTGTGACAAAAAATAAAAACTTCCATGAACTCACTATGTCCATCAGCGAATACCTTGGGGTGTCTTCTTTCCAAAATGGGGTCACTTGTGGGGTAGTTATACTGCCCTGGCATTCTAGTGGCCCAAATGTGTGGTAAGGAGTTTGAAATCAAATTCTGTAATAAATGACCTGTGAAATCCGAAAGGTGCTCTTTGGAATATGGGCCCCTTTGCCCACCTAGGCTGCAAAAAAGTGTCACACATCTGGTATCTCCGTACTCAGGAGAAGGTGGGGAATGTGTTTTGGGGTGTCATTTTACATATACCCCTGCTGGGTGAGAGAAATATCTTGGCAAAAGACAACTTTTCCCATTTTTTTATACAAAGTTGGCATTTGACCAAGATATTTCTCTCACCCAGCATGGGTATATGTAAAAAGACACCCCAAAACACATTCCCCAACTTCTACTGAATACGGAGATACCAGATGTGTGACACTTTTTTGCAGCCTAGGTGGGCAAAGGGGCCCATATTCCAAAGAGCACCTTTCGGATTTCACAGGTCAATTTTTACAGAATTTGATTTCAAACTCCTTACCACACATTTGGGCCCCTAGAATGCCAGGGCAGTATAACTACCCCACAAGTGACCCCATTTTGGAAAGAAGAGACCCCAAGGTATTCGCTGATGGGCATAGTGAGTTCATGGAAGTTTTTATTTTTTGTCACAAGTTAGTGGAATATGAGACTTTGTATGAAAAAAAAAAAAAAAAAAAAAAAATCATCATTTTCCACTAACTTGTGACAAAAAATAAAAAATTCTAGGAACTCGCCATGCCCCTTACGGAATACCTTGGGGTGTCTTCTTTCCAAAATGGGGTCACTTGTGGGGTAGTTATACTGCCCTGGCATTCTAGGGGCCCAAATGTGTGGTAAGGAGTTTGAAATCAAATTCAGTAAAAAATGACGAGTGAAATCCGAAAGGTGCTCTTTGGAATATGGGCCCCTTTGCCCACCTAGGCTGCAAAAAAGTGTCACACATCTGGTATCTCCGTACTCAGGAGAAGGTGGGGAATGTGTTTTGGGGTGTCATTTTATATATACCCATGCTGGGTGAGAGAAATATCTTGGCAAAAGACAACTTTTCCCATTTTTTTATACAAAGTTGTCATTTGACCAAGATATTTATCTCACCCAGCATGGGTATATGTAAAAAGACACCCCAAAACACATTCCTCAACTTCTCCTGAGTACGGCAATACCAGATGTGTGACACTTTTTTGCAGCCTAGGTGGGCAAAGGGGCCCATATTCCAAAGAGCACCTTTCGGATTTCACAGGTCATTTTTTACTGAATTTGATTTCAAACTCCTTACCACACATTTGGGCCCCTAGAATGCCAGGGCAGTATAACTACCCCACAAGTGACCCCATTTTGGAAAGAAGAGACCCCAAGGTATTTCGTGATGGGCATAGTGAGTTCATAGAACTTTTTATTTTTTGTCACAAGTTAGTGGAATATGAGACTTTGTAAGAAAAAAAAAAAAAAAAAAAAAAAATCATCATTTTCCGCTAACTTGTGACAAAAAATAAAAAGTTCTATGAACTCACTATGCCCATCAGCGAATACCTTAGGGTGTGTACTTTCAGAAATGGGGTCATTTGTGGGGTGTTTGTACTGTCTGGGCATTGTAGAACCTCAGGAAACATGACAGGTGCTCAGAAAGTCAGAGCTGCTTCAAAAAGCGGAAATTCACATTTTTGTACCATAGTTTGTAAACGCTATAACTTTTACCCAAACCATTTTTTTTCTACCCAAACATTTTTTTTTTATCAAAGACATGTAGAACTATAAATTTAGAGCAAAATTTCTATATGGATGTCGTTTTTTTTTGCAAAATTTTACAACTGAAAGTGAAAAATGTCATTTTTTTGCAAAAAAATCGTTAAATTTCGATTAATAACAAAAAAAGTAAAAATGTCAGCAGCAATGAAATACCACCAAATGAAAGCTCTATTAGTGAGAAGAAAAGGAGGTAAAATTCATTTGGGTGGTAAGTTGCATGACCGAGCAATAAACGGTGAAAGTAGTGTAGGTCAGAAGTGTAAAAAGTGGCCTGGTCTTTCAGGGTGTTTAAGCACTGGGGGCTGAGGTGGTTAAGGTGAATTAGGGCTGAGTCCTTAAGGGGTTAAAACTAATCTACAGCAGTGAAAATAAATGGCTGGGTTGTTATGGAAACCTGGAGTAAAACTGTGTATGTGGAGGCTGAAGGACCTGAGAGCTTCTATTGGCTGATAAGGGTCATGTGACCAAGCTTTTATTGGCTAATGCATTTTTTGGGAATATCTCAGGAACGGTACGTCCGAGAGAACTGAGATCTGGTCTGAAACCTTCCCGGACACCTGATGTACCTGTGTGCCAAATTTCGTGATTGTAAATGCGACGGTGCGGATTCCTTTAGTGGACACACACACAGCTTTATATATTAGATTTGGGAATCTTTTTTTACGCGGTTCACCATCTGGTGTAATTGTCATGTTAACATTATTCTGTGGGTTGATGTGATTATCTGTGTACCAAATATATGTTGATTTTTTTTATTTTATGTTTTACTGTATGCTTTTTTGTATATTTTGTGTTTTACTGTGCACTCAAGACAAAAATCCCTTTTTATATTCTGGAATCTAAAGCCTTTTAACCTTTTAACCTTTTTACCTTTTTACTTTTCTGTTGAAAGGACTAGGTTAGGGCTTGCTTTTTTCGACTGCCGGCATCAACTGTTTGAAGAGAACGCAGCAGTCGTACAAGCTCTGTGTTCTCTTCACTGTTTACCTTCTCACGGTCGACATTGCATTGGCAAGCAGGTGTAGTTACAGATTCTCCTTCCCATTGAAGCGAATGGGAAGAAGAATATATACTGTATATAACATCTATATATTAGGGGAACCTGAATTTTCGATCCTGTGATTGCTTGCTCAGTACACTGCACTACATATTTCATTCAGTGTATTAATTCTACTTTTTAGTACTTTAATGGCTTAATAGGCTTCTGTATTTGGCAGACATGGAGGGAATTTTTAGGGCTCCCTAAAGCTATCTGCACCACAGACTTATGTTGTAAGGTGGGGGAGGGATTGCATGACAAAGGAATTTGCTATTGATCATGGCATTCAAAAGGTTAAATGGTGATGACCGGAGCTAGCTCGATTCCCGGCGTTGTATTGGGAGGCCAGCTTTATATTACAGTCAGCTCCTGCTGCCAATGAGGCGCGCACATCTCTATGCCCTTGTCATGCCTGTGACGTAAATGTATGTCGCAGTATAGGAACTTAGTTCTCACCCTGACATATAGACATATCAAGATGTTAAAGGGTATTCCATGATACAAAACCTGACTCCTATTGAAGTTATGTGGTACAAAGTATGAATCATCATTATATAATAATTGAAGGGGTTTTCCAGTAATATTGAGTTTTAAGCAAGTGCCTGCAGCCTTCCCCTAGAAATAAAAAATTCATAATTACCTGCTTTATGCCGCTCCGGTTCTCTGCGCTGCCTCTGTTTTCTCAATCTTCCAGTCGCTACAGTATTTACATCTGGCAGTGCATGGACATGGTCACATGCCTTCCCCAAACAATGACTGGCTTCAGCGTTGATGTGGCCACAAGCAGCATGTCACATCTGAAGCCAGTCGTTGGCTGGAGTGGTGCATGTGACCATGTCCATCCACTGCCGGATGTAAACAGTACAGGGCCCGGACGATTGAGGCAAAATGGAGGACCAGAGCGTCGTGGAGCAGGTAAGTTTTTATCATCTATTTCATAGGCCTGGCTGAAGGCACTTGCATACAAATCAATATTCCCGGAAAAACCCCTTTAAATATTTGCAGTAGTTTCCCCACATAATCAATCATTTATTTAGATGTATCAGGGCTTGTTCTTTTTTTGCGGGATCAGTTGTAAGTTTCAATGGCCCCATGTGATAGGAAAAAAATGAAATTCTGCCATTTGTTTTTAAAATTTTCCCTGTTCACCTGTTTTTGCCAATGCTTTTGAACCCAAGTATCAGGTTTGTGCTGCGATTGCTTAAAATTATTCTTGGTCTACTTATTGTGTTTGAAAACAATAGTGTCTTTCTGAAATAACATTTAATATATATTTCCATTATGTAGTTATCCAGGCACAATATGATAATTGGAAAGAATTCCTGATGAAACAGCTGGTTGGGTCTAGGACTATTCCAGCAGAGTTCCATGTTAAGGTAAGCACTGCTTCCATACAAAGAATATTAGCCATCAGCCTTAACTACTTGCTGCTCCCATGATACACAGCACTACACTATATGGATAAATATCCAGTAGACTTGACCATCACATCTCTATGAGCTTGTTAGATATCCCATTTCAAAACCTAATATGGAGTTGGGTTCCCTTTGCTATAATAGCCTCCACTCTTCTGGCCTGGCCTTCTACAAAAATTTTTAGTGTGTCTGTGCGAATTTGTGCTCACAAGGGGCGAAACTACTTCCAGTGGCAGAGTGACCTGGGCGCTAATGGATGTCTGTTATCCATTATGGCCCAGGCCTTATTTTTGGCACGTGCCCTCTCCAGCGGGCACAATGTAGTGACATCATCACGTTTGCTGGGCTGAATAAAAGAGGGCATGGGTCAAGGATCATTCCCCGCCTTGTGCACTCTGAGGCACAATGGTGTCACTGCATTGCATCTGTTGGAGAGAGCTGGATGTCTCCCATTAATCGAGCAACAGGCTAGGTGAGTATTAATGTTTTTATTTTATTAACACTACAAGAACTATGTGGGGGGGGGACTAAGAGGACGAAACTATTAGGAAGGGGCACCAAGTGGGTATGCTACAGTGTGGGGGCACTAAGAGAGCATTACTATTGTGTGGATTCACTAAGAGGCATAACTACTGTGAAAGGGGCACTAAGGAAATACACCTACTGAGTATGTAGGGGGTTATATGGCAAATGTGGGTGGTCTTAACTGGCCGCCAGAGGAGGGGTTGCAGGGAAGTTGCTCGGGGTGAGGGGGCAGGGCATACAAAAATTTGCTAGCCTTCTGTAGTTACGCCACTGGTGCCCATTAAGCCAAAACAGCAATTGGAATGTCCTGCCCAGATTTCTGGACAGGAAGGTCTGGTTTACATTTGGCATTCCAGTTCATCCTAAAGGTTTTCCGTAGCGCTGAGCTTTAGGGCCCTGTGCAGCTTCAGTTCCTCTACACTGACCTCTACAAACCATGGGCGTATGTAGTAAGCTTGTATGCCAGAAAACTGGTATGCAGAATCACACATTTTTGTGCAAATACCGTTTTGCGCTCCAAAAGTTGCACTTTTGTCGTCCCCCCCGCAGCCCCAGCACACCCCAATCTCAAAGGGGATCACTTTATTAACCATTTCTGCCATGTTCTAATAAAACAGTATTTTTTCTTAATATTTACCAAATGAAATTCCTCTATGGCAAGTGAAGTTCTGGTGAGCCTCTCCCATTCCCTAACCGTGGGTACAGCACTACCTTCCCCAATGTCCAACAATACATTTACTTGCTTGAAACAGGGGATTTTTTCCATCACCCCCAGAATGCATATCTCAAATTGCCTGGGTATTTTAATCCTGTGATATTGCTCTATTCTGTCATTAACCTTTCCCCAGAACTCTTTAGTTTTTATGCATAGCCAGAGTATATGGACATACTTCCCCACATTTTAGGCAACTAAAGATTTCCACCTCATCACCACGACGGCTACAAGGAGATTGAACCCTGACTTCTGTAGGGGCAGGAACAGAGAGAGGGTTTAAATCCCCCCCTACCACCACCAACACCAGTGTTTCCTGTCCCTACAGAGGACAGGGGCAGACAGAGTCTCCCTGTGGGGAGATGAAGATGGATAACTTCCTGACACCTTACCTGGTGAAGGAGGGAGGCCTCGCTCCATTTCTATATGTGAGCCTGCTCCCGGGTCGCGATCTCCCGCCGGGCCTGCTTGGCTTTCGCCGGGTGCGCGCCTAAGCGCTTCAGAAAAGCGGCAGACGTCACTTCCGGTGGACGGGGGAAGTGACGTCATCCAGGAAGCGTCTCCAGTCCAAATTTCGGCGCCAGCAAGTGCCGAACGTCTCTGTGTACCGGCGTACATCGGAGTCAGCGTGCAGTCATGTCGACTTAACCCCGCTCCCCTGGAGACCCTTCTGTGCCGCCTGCCGTAAGTTCCCCTGTGGGGAAGCGCTTTTTATGCCCTGTTACTTGTTCTTAGACACTGTACCAGGTTGCTTGTTCCTCCTCCTCCACATCTCTGGTTGGGGCTTCTGGCTATTTATCTCCATGTATACTTTCATGGCTGATGGGGGTTATTCTTCCCAGGTCCCTTAGGAGGCTCAGAAAAATATCAGAAAATAGGCTAAGTCTGTGTCCTGCCTCAAACGGCTTCCGGACGACTACCGCAAGAGGCTATGCAAGGACTGCATCTCTAGCGTTATTGCTGAAGAACAGCCTTCTTGCTTTGACGAATTGAGGTCCATGATACATGAGGAAGTAAAAACCTCCTTATCCCAAATTTCCCCCTTACCCAGGGACCCACCTCCACCTAAAAAGCGACGGGGGCCATCTCCTTATTTATCAGACCCGGAGGTGATAGGGGAAGATGCTTCATCATCTAGAGCCTGGGAGGACGAGGAGGCATCCTCTGATATTGAGACTACAGAATCAGATAGGGAATTTTGTTTTTCGTTGGATGAAATGCCAGACCTTCTAAGGGCTATCCGGGCCACTATGGGGGTAGAAGAAACCCCAAGAGCCCACTCAGTTCAGGACGAAATGTTTGGGAGACTCCGGGTTAAAAAGACCCGTGTGTTTCCAATCAATGAGAACATACGAGATATGGTGCTCGACGAATGGTCCAACCCAGAGAAGCGGTTGGGGGTGTCCAGGGCCTTTTAAGAACCGTCTGTTATTTGACACTAACGAAGGGAAAATTTTCAACGAAACACCAAAAGTTGACATTCAAGTCGCAAAAGTCAATAAAAAGACTGCCTTGCACTTTGAAGACACCTCTCAGTTGCGTGACCCCATAAATAGGAAGGCAGATAGTCTTTTAAAAAAATCGTGGGAAGCGGCCATGTTTAATTTAAAAGCGAACATCGCAGCCACCTCGGTAGCAAGGTCCATGAGGTTGTGGCTAGATGTGCTAGAATCTCACATCAGAGATAATACTCCCAGGGAAGAGATCTTAAGGTCCCTCCCCTTATTGAAGTCCGCCACAGCATTTATGGCAGATGCCTCAGCAGAATCTCTCAGATTTGCTGCGAAAGATGCCGGTCTTTCCAATGCGGCCCGCCGCGACTTGTGGATGAAGAGCTGGTCAGGCGACAACACATCAAAGATAAAATTATGCTCCATCCTGTTCTCAGGGGAGTACGTCTTTGGCCCTGTCTTGGACCGTATCTTAGAAAAGGCTGCGGACAAGAAAAAGGGCTTCCCAGAGGAGAGACCCTATAAAAGGAAATATCCCTTTCGGGCCCCCACTAGCCAGAACAAATCCTTTAGGGATAAAGGGAAGTCAGGACGCTGGAGCTATCCGAAAGGGAGCAGGGGTAGAAGTAACCCCTCTTCCTCCCAAAATAAGTCCTCGGATAAACAATGACGCCAGAGTCGGGGGGAGATTGAAGAATTTTCTGACTCCTTGGGAGTCCATTACCCCGAATCCTTGGGTCCGGGACATCATAAAATTCGGATACCGAATCGAACTTTCTTCATCTCCCCCAAACCGCTTCATTGTTACCAATCCAAACTCCTCCAATGTACGCAAAAAGATTCTGCAAGGAATTCAAAGCCTTCTGGCGATGGATGTGATAGTACGGGTCCCATCAACACAGCTAGGACAGGGGTTCTATTCAAATCTTTTTCTGGTGGAGAAAAAAGAAGGCTCATTCCGTACGATTATAAACTTAAAAGCCCTGAACAAATTTATAATTTATCGGAAATTCAGGATGGAATCCCTAAAGTCCCTGATTCCTTTAATAGGGAGGAATGCTCTGATGTGTTCAGTAGATCTTCAGGACGCTTACTACCACGTCCCAATTCATCCAGAATCCCAAAAGTTCTTGAGATTTGCCATCCAGGACCACAGGGGGGTAACCCGTCACTTCCAGTTTACGGCCCTTCCCTTTGGGATATCATCTGCGCCCAGAGTCTTCACGAAACTGGTAGTCGAGGTGGTGGCCTTCCTGAGACAAGGGATTGGTGATTATACCATACCTGGACGATTTCCTCCTGATTGGGAATTCAGAGAACAAACTCCGAACAGACTTATTAACCTTCCTCTCTCTCATCCACGATCTAGGGTGGTTGGTGAACCAGAAAAAGTCAAATCTTGTACCTTCCAGCAATATCCAGTTTTTGGGTGTCGTCCTGGATTCCCGGGCTCAACATACCTTTCTTCCACCAGACAAGGTCAAAAACCTCCAATTGAAGGTTCGATGGTTTCAGAACAGGAGGTCTTGTCCCATAAGGGAAGCTATGAGTCTCCTGGGTCTTCTCTCATCCTGCATTCCGTCCGTCCCATGGAGCCAGACCCACTTCCGATCCCTCCAGTCATGGATCCTCAGAACTTGGAACAAGCAACAGTCCTCCTTGGATCACAAAGTTCTGATCCCTCTAGCGGTGAAGACCTCCCTAGACTGGTGGAAAAGCACAAGCAATCTGTCCTTGGGAGTTGCCTGGGAGAAGACTCCCATCATTCAAGTGCTTACAGATGCAAGCGAAAAAGGATGGGGAGCAAAAGTGGGAGATCACTTCTTTCAGGGTTCCTGGATTCCAACAACCCGCTCTCAATCTTCCAACTTCAGAGAGCTGGAAGCGGTCTGGAAAGCTCTGAAAGCTGCAGAAATCCTTCTCGTGGGTCGACACGTAAAAATTCTTTCAGACAATACGACAACGGTAGCATACCTCTCTCACCAGGGAGGCACAAGATCGGAGAAACTGATGTCAGTCGCAAGAAAGATCTTCAATTGGGCAGAGTCCCACGTGAGATCCATCTCCGCAATTCATTTGAAAGGGATACTGAATGTGGAAGCAGACTATCTCAGTCGCCAGTTAATAGACCATATCAAAGATAAAATTATGCTCCATCCTGTTCTCAGGGGAGTACGTCTTTGGCCCTGTCTTGGACCGTATCTTAGAAAAGGCTGCGGACAAGAAAAAGGGCTTCCCAGAGGAGAGACCCTATAAAAGTAAATATCCCTTTCAGGACGTGTTTCAGGTTCTGGTAGAAAGATGGGGCACTCCACAAGTGGACCTGTTCCCCTCCAAGAAGAACGCAAAGGTACCAACATTCGGTTCATTGAACCCACGGGACAATCCTTGGGTGCTGGATGCGCTCACGATTCATTGGGACTGGGATCTCTGTTATGCGTTTCCACCCCTTCCTCTACTTCCCAGGATAATTCAAAAACTCAACCTAGATGACACGTCTCTAATTCTAATAGCTCCCTATTGGCCGAAAAGGAGCTGTTTCCCTTCCTTAAAAAACCTATCACTAGAGGACCCATGGCCTCTTCCTTCCAGGAGGGACCTGCTTCATCAAGGGCCAATTCCACACCCAAACCCGAGCATCCTCAAGTTATCAGCTTGGATCCTGAGGTCCAGAGGTTGAAGTCACAAGGGCTTTCTGACCAAGTGATATCTACCCTGAAAGCGAGTAGGAAGGAGGTTACCTTCTCGATCTATCTAAAGATTTGGAAGAGATTCTGTTCCTGGATTGGTAACCCTGCCCCAAACTTAGAGCTGCCCAATTTTCAGAAAATCTTGGACTTCCTCCAGCAGGGACTTGAATTAGGTCTTAGACCTTCCACCTTGAAGGTACAAGTCTCGGCCCTAACTTGTTTTTTTGATCAAGATCTAGCCAATCATCGCTGGATCAAAAGATTTATGAAAGCTGCTTCTCGGCTACGCCCCTCTCTAAAATCCAGGATCCCCAACTGGGACCTTAATACGGTGCTCACAGGCCTAACACTTGCCCCGTTTGAGCCCCTGTCTATCTCTAAAGACCACATTCTTGGTGGCCATCACGTCCGCAAGAAGGCTAGGCGAGATTCAAGCTCTATCGATATAAGAACCCTATCTCCGTATCACCGATGATAGAATTATTCTTAAATTAGATCCAGGTTTTTTGCCTAAAGTAGTATCGGATTTCCACCGTAACCAGGAGATAGTTTTACCTTCCTTTTGCAGTAATCCCTCTAATGATAGGGAATCTAGCTTCCACTCACTAGACGTAAGACGCTCAGTCTTACGGTATCTCGAAGTGTCAAAAGGTTTCCGTAGATCCAACAACCTATTTGTCTTATTCTCAGGTAAGAATAAGGGTCTAAAAGCCTCCAGGTCCTCCTTAGCACGGTGGATTAAGGATTCCATTTCCTATGAGTCCCAAGGCCTTCCTTGCCCCTCAAATTTGAGAGCTCACTCTACCCGAGCGATGTCCTCCTCCCAGGCCGAGCGGGCCAGAGCTTCTCTTGAGGAGATCTGTAAAGCTGCTACTTGGTCTAACATTCACACCTTTACAAAACACTATAGGCTAGACCTATCTAGTTCAGATTTGTCTTTTGGACGTAAGGTCCTTCAGGCGGTCGTCGTCCCCTAAGCTATAATTTTTTATATCTCCTTGTAGCCGTCGTGGTGATGAGGTGGAAAGCCGGAATTAGACTTACCGGTAATTCAGTTTCCACGAGATCACCACGACAGCACATATATTCCCTACCCTTTGTTTATTCTTACCTGGGAGGTTATGAAGTAATACCCTCTCGACTTATTATTTTGCGTTCTCACCACTTATTTCTGTCTCTGTAATTTTGGACACACTGGTGTTGGTGGTGGGAGGGGGGGATTTAAACCCTCTCTCTGTTCCTGCCCCTACAGAGGTCAGGGGTCAATCTCCTTGTAGCCGTCGTGGTGATCTCATGGAAACTGAATTACCGGTAAGTCTAACTCTGGCTTTTAGGTTTGTAGCATTTCATTAATATCCTAGGGGAATAGTACAGGCGATATAGTATATTAAAGGGTTTCTACCACCAGAAATACTGTTATGTAGCTGACATTAGCGATTCGCTAATGTCAGCACTACATAACAGTATGTTTCTAACATTAGTCCCTGCAGCTGTTTTTTTTTAAAAAAAGCACTTTTATAGATATGCTAATGAGCCTATAGGTGCTATGTGGGTGTCATTAGCACCTAGAGGGCTCCGTCCACTAACCATTTCAGTGAGGAAGCCGGCGCCGGGAGAATACAGAAGCGCACGGCGCAGGCGCGGGAATTGGTATGAGCTACTGAGAAGTTTCACGTCAATCAACAGGAGCGGGGCGGGCTGGAGGGACGCGATGGGCGGCTGAAATGGTTAGTGGACGGAGCCCTCTAGGTGCTAATGACGCCCACATAGCACCTAGAGGCTTATTAGCATATCTATAAAAGTGCTTTTTTAACAAAAACGGCTGCAGGGACTAATGTTAGAAACATACTGTTATGTAGTGCTGACATTAGCACATCGCTAATGTCAGTCAGCTACATAACAGTATTTCTGGTGGTAGAAACCTTTTAAATTGGGTAATCCTATGGGAAAAGTTCTTTGAAATCCTATTTTTTCTTGTATAGCCAGATCTCAGAACTCTTCTCTCTGAGGATTTATAACATCTCACCATTTATACATTAAACTAATAGCTGCTCTCTTCTTAGTTTTTCGCTGTAATAAGCATCCATATATTTTAGATACAAATTTTCCCCCTGGTGTCAATTTAGAAATATTAACTAATGACTGTGGGAGAGTATCGATTTGTGTATGTTTTCCTAACGATGCTCGTAATGCATATTTTAATTGTAAATAATAAAACCTCAGGTCTATATTACCAAGTACATACTCCTTTTTAAGATCTTCATACAATATTACATCCCCCTGTCTCCATACCTGGCCTAGTTTATAGACTCCATGTTTCCACCAAATTTTCTGTTCAATTAGCTTAAATTCTGAACGATGGGTATTTTCCCACGATATGGTGTCAACATGGAGTCCAGTTTGATTTCACAATGCTCTTACCTGCCTCCAGACCCTATCCATCAGCTCAAATAGCGGTATCTTACTACCCTATTGTGTCAGAATACCAGCTTCTATTAATTGAAAGATAGTACAGTTCTCCAACCTATCATTTATCCCTTCAATCATGGCCTTGTATCTTTGCGTAACACTCCACGTTATCATGTTTTATATGTGCCCCGACATGAAATAAAGTTCCAAGTCTGGAACTGATAATCCACCCTCCTTCTCATGAATGCACATATGAGCATAAATATAGTTATCCCGCACATAGTTTTGTTTTTGTTTTTCCGCCAGTAGGAGCCGCTCATCTTCCAATTTGGAAACCTTCTCTATCCAATCCTCATAATTTCTATCTATGGGGTTTTCAATGTATTTTTTTTTCATATTTTCCTAATTTCCTGCCTCTTGTTCCAAGTCCATTATTTTTTTCCTTATCCCTTTCTTATATATTATTGTCTATTTTACAAAAATCCCTCTAATATAGGCCTTTGCGGCCTCCCATACAATATTGGTTGCTGCTGAGCCTTCATTCATATAAAAAAACTCCACTATCTCTTTTAAGATCCTATCGTGTATTCCAATTATATTTATCCACCATAAATTTATGTGCATCCCTCTTATTTTTTTATTGTTTTTAAACTTGTGATAACTTGATTATGGTCCGATATCCCACGCGGTCCATAACTAACCTTTTCAATTTCAAACAAACCTTTATTATTAGTAAAAACTAAATCAATCCGTGATAGACTCCTATGGGTCTTTGAAAAACATGAATATTTTTTTAATTTAGGGTGCATTACTCTCCAAATATCAATCCAACCCATTTCCTCCGTGATATTTTTAAATTTAGATCCCATGCAGAAGTTTTGAACATTACCCACCCTGCATCTATCCATTTTGCTATTCATAACATTATTAAAATCACCCGTGACTAAAAGTGGTTTATCCCCTACCTTAAGCACAAAATCGTGGATTTTCAATAGGACCTCTGTTTTAAAAGGTGGCAGTATATAAACATTGGCTATTATCCATGGTCTCCCTTCCAGTAAGCAGTCAATCAAAACGTATTGGCCCTCCACATCTATCTCTGTTTTCCTTATTTTTATCTTAATGTCGCAATGAATTAATACACTCACTCCTCTAGCATATGATGAATAAGGGCTCTTTCACACTTGCGTTATTGTCTTCCGGCATAGAGTTCCGTCGTCGGGACTCTATGCCGGAAGAATACTGATCAGGATTATCCTAATGCATTCTGAATGGAGAGTAATCCGTTCAGGATGCATCAGGATGTCTTCAGTTCCGGTACGGAACGTTTTTTGGCCGGAGAAAATACCGCAGCATGCTGCGCTTTTTGCTCCGGCCAAAAATCCTGAAGACTTGCCGCAAGGCCGGATCCGGGATCAATGCCCATTGAAAGGCATTGATCCGGATCCGGCCTTAAGCTAAACGTCGTTTCGGCGCATTGCCGGACCCGACGTTTAGCTTTTTCTGAATAGTTACCATGGCTACCGGGACGCTAAAGTCCTGACAGCCATGGTAAGTGTAGTGGGGAGCGGGGGAGCAGTATACTTACCGTCCGTGCGGCTCCCCGGGCGCTCCAGAGTGACGTCAGGGCGCCCCAAGCGCATGGATCACGTGATCACATGGATCACGTCATCCATGCGCATGGGGCGCTCTGACGTCATTCTGGAGCGCCCGGGGAGCCGCACGGACGGTAAGTATACTGCTCCCCCGCTCCCCGCTCCTACTATGGCAACCAGGACCTTAATAGCGTCCTGGGTGCCATAGTAACACTGAAAGCATTTGGAAGACGGTTCCGTCTTCAAATGCTTTCAGTACACTTGCGTTGTTACGGATCCGGCAGGCACCTCCGGCAACGGAAGTGCATGCCGGATCCCAACAACGCAAGTGTGAAAGAGGCCTAAACTGAATGAAAGGAGTGCTGTATCCACGGTCTGAATAGCCCATTTTTTGTCTCACTTGTCAAATGTGTCTCTTGTAGACAGACTATGGCAGGTAGGGTTCTGTGTATTGCGTCAAATACCGCCACTTTCTTTACACCCCTACTCAAACCCCTGATATTCCAAGAAACAATTCTCATACAGGCCTATTTTATTTTTTATTTTTCCCATGGTATACTGAAGAGCCCCCGAGGGGAGTGGGAGAGAGAAAGGCAAAAAAAAAACACCATGTAGTAGCTACCCTTCCCAACCCCATTCCCTTCTGAATGAGCCAGGCTATTTCCATCCTGGTTCTCTATCTAAACATTCCTCCTCCCGACCAGCCCCCAAACCGATTCACCCCTCATCTCCCTATCTTTTCTTTGATCCATACTTCAGCCGCCTCCACTGTGTCAAAAACCCAGTTCTTACTTTCCCATTCTATCCTCAATTTAGCCGGGAACATCATCGAATATTTCACATTATTATTTGAGCGTAATGTTTTTTTCACATCAATAAAGCGGCTTCTTTCCTTCACCGTTTCTTTTGCGTAGTCAGGGAATAACATTACTATTGCGCCTGAATATTTCCCTTTCTTCCTCGACCTGCGCAGTAGTTCCTCCTTATCCCTAACTGATAGTAGTTTGAAAATTATAGGTCTCGTTCCGGGCGGGGGCAACTTTGACGGGAGTCTATAGGCCCGCTCCACAAAGTTTTTATAATCTGAGATGTCCTGGCCCAGTTGTTCCTTCAACCAAATTTGTATAAACGCGCAAGGGTCTTGCCCCTCCGCGCCTTCTGGGATTCCCAGACATCTCAGATTAGGCCTTCTAGATCTATTTTCCAACTCCAATACTCTATTTTTCAGCTCCCTATTTTCCTCCTTTAGGAATTTTTTTTCTTTAGTTGTCTGCAGGAGGTCCTCAGAGTCGGATGCTCTTTTTTCTATTTCTATCAACCTTTCTTTGTATTTTTGTACATCCGCTCCGAGGAGTCCCACAGACTCCCTAATATTTCCCTCTTGATCTTGCCACGTCTCCTCTTTTTTTCTTTTTGAGGGACTATTCTGGCCACGCATATTGGTAACCAAAGTTACAGCTCCACACGTCTGCACTTTGGCAGACACCGACAGGCTCAAGGACCAGCCCACCTTCTGTTTTACATATTTGTGCAGGGTTGGTACTGCTTTTTTGGCAAAGAAATGACTGCTTGGGACTCTCCACCTCGGCTCGCACAAGCAATAATTTCTCTGAAAGGTACAGAGTCCACCACTTGGAAAGGGAGGGACTGCAGTACCAGCAACTTGGCCAGGAGCACATTCAGCTTCTGCACCAAAGGATGACCACACGCGTATTGCTGTCTCTTGGCAATTGCTTCTGTGATCGACTGGTGACGAAATGAGTGATGAGGAGTAGGAGGACGAGGGGCAGGAGCATTAGGACTGTTAGATGATGGGAAGGACAGACAGCTCCCTTCGGCTGAGGTGGTGGAGCCTTGACTGCCTGAAATCAGGTGCATGCTACTGGGTGATGCAGCGGTTGCTGCGGCAGGCTGGACCACCAGATTGGAGCCACGGTTCTCCTAGGCCACTTTATGGTGATGGTGCATATGTTGATGCAGGGCCGTGGTGCCAAGATTGGCACCATTGCCACACTTCACCTTCTGTCCACAGGTTTGGCAAAAAACTGCTACACCGCCGAGTAGGTGATTTTACCCCCAACAATCCGCACTGACTGACTGCTATGGCTGCTGCTTCCGTGAACCCCTGCACCACTACTTTCCGGGCAGGTAGGCTCGTGGTCTACCCCGGGCACGTATGGCTCCTGATCTCCCACTGCTGCCACCTTGTTGACTCCCGGCCATGCTACTGATTTGCTGGCTCCGCAGCTGCCTCATGCTCAAGCTGCCACCCTCTTCTCCCAATGATGATGAAGCCCCTTCATCACCCGGCTCACAATTGCGATTGGCTACATCATCATCGAGTACTGTCTGCACATCACTGATGTCCTCCTCAACGGTCTCTGAGCCAGGAGCCTGACCACTCTCAAAACCAGCTCCCACACCACTCTCCTCATCACTACTTGCCAGCCTACCAGAGGAAGCGGCGGATGTCTCCTCCAGATCTTGGCTTGGCAGTATCTGCCGACTGTCCTCTAGTAGCTCGTCCTCGCTGTATAGTGCAGGTGAGCCCACAGCATATAATACTTGTCTGGCTGAGGGAACAAAAAAGGACAGAGGCAGGTTGAGGAGAGGTGAGGGCACAGGGCCTGCTCCCGGTCCATGCAAATTAACGGTTGTGTCTGACGAACCCACCGAATCTTGGCTGGGGGTATCTGATGTCACTTGGGACTAAGTGGATGACAGACTCAACCATTCAAGCACCGCTGGCTTGCTGGTCAAGACACGACCGCTAAATGACACCGGGAGCTCAGGTCTCTTGAAGTGACCCCTGCTACCACGCCCCCTTACTCTGCTGTGACCTGTGCTTGCACCAGAAACATTTAGGACTCTGCCCCTCCCCTGTGCAGGGCCTGTCACTTCTTTGTCTGACATACTGTTAGATCAAATAAATAAATAAAAAGGAAATTAATACACCCCAAAAAAGGCTGTCATTTTGTCACTTCATTGCACAACGGCTGACAAGCCTTATTTTTCCACTAATACATCATAAAAAAGGCTTTAAAACATAACTGCACCGCTGAATGGCAAATATGACTTTTTTTTTCACTAATACACGCCAAAAAGGCTGTAATTTTGTCACTTCACTGCACAAAGGCTAATAAGCCCCTTTTTTTCGACAAATACACCCAAAAAAAGGTCTCAAAACACAACTGCACCGCTGAACGACTAATAACATTTTTTTTTTTATACTAATGCACCCCAAAAAAGGCTGAAATTTTGGCACTTCACCGCACAACGGCAAATGAGCCCTTTGTTTCTACTAATACATCACAAAAAAGGCTTTAAAACATGTAACTGCACCGCTGAACAGCTAAGGGTACTTTCACACTAGCGTTTTTCTTTTCCGGTATTGAGTTCCGTCCTAGGGGCTCAATACCGGAAAAAAACTGATCAGTTTTATCCTAATGCATTCTGAATGGAGAGCAATCCGTTCAGTATGCATCAGGATGTCTTCAGTTCAGTCACTGTACGGTTTTTGGATGGAGAAAATAATGCAGTATTTTCTCCGTCCAAGATTCCGGAACACTTGCCGGAATGCCGGATCCGGCATTATTTTACATTGAAATGCATTAATGCCGGATCCGGCCCTAAGTGTTCCGGAAAAACGGAACCGGGTTTACAGTCCGCGCATGCGCAGACCTTTAAAAATATATATATAAAAAAAAAATACCGGATCCGTTTTTCCAGATGACAACCAGAGAGACGGATGCGGTATTGCAATACATTTGTTAGACGGATCTGCATCCGGATCCGTTTACAAATGGCATCCGTTTGCATACAGATTGCCGAATCCGGCAGGGGCGGGGCTTAGGGGGTAGGGGGGGGGGCTGACTGATTCACGCGCATAACAAAACACAAGGTGCATATTAAAATATATAACACTATATAACGACTATATAAACTGACTATGGTCAGGTACTAAGGTACTGCTGCACTGGTCTCTGCTGCACTGTACCGTATTTTTCGCCCTATAAGATGCACCTAGGTTTTAGAGGAGAACAATAAGAAAAAAATATTTTTCATTACACCTCAGGTCAGACCAGCAATCAGACCCCCAATGTTAATCAGACCTCAGATCAGGCCCCCAATGGCTCAGATCAACCCCCAAACCTTTAGCCATCCATCAGCCCCCAATGTCAGCCATAAGCCCCCCCCAATGTCAGCCATAAGCCCCCCAATGTCAGCCATAAGCCCTCCCTATGTCAGCCATAAGCCCCCCTATGTCAGCCATATGTCTGCCCCTCATGCCTGCCCCTCATGTCTGCCCCTCATGTCAGCCATATGTCTGCCCCTCATGTCAGCCATATGTCTGCCCCTCATGTCAGCCATATGTCTGCCCCTCATGTCAGCCATATGTCTGCCCCTCATGTCAGCCATATGTCTGCCCCTCATGTCAGCCATATGTCTGCCCCTCATGTCAGCCATATGTCTGCCCCTCATGTCAGCCATATGTCTGCCCCTCATGCCAGCCATATGTCTGCCCCTCATGCCAGCCATATGTCTGCCCCTCATGTCAGCCATATGTCTGCCCCTCATGTCAGCCATATGTCTGCCCCTCATGTCAGCCATATGTCTGCCCCTCATGTCAGCCATATGTCTGCCCCTCATGTCAGCCATATGTCTGCCCCTCATGTCAGCCATATGTCTGCCCCTCATGTCAGCCATATGTCTGCCCCTCATGTCAGCCATATGTCTGCCCCTCATGTCAGCCATATGTCTGCCCCTCATGTCAGCCATATGTCTGCCCCTCATGTCAGCCATATGTCTGCCCCTCATGTCAGCCATATGTCTGCCCCTCATGTCAGCCATATGCCTGCCCCTCATGTCTGCCATATGCCTGCCCCTCATGTCTGCCATATGCCTGCCCCTCATGTTAGCCATATTTCTGCCCCTCATGCCTGCCCCTCATGTCAGCCATATGTCCCCCAGGTCAGCCATCAGCCCCTAGTGCAAATAAAAAAAACACTTACCTCTCCTGCTCCTGGTCACCATCGCGATCCTCTTCATTCTGCTGTCGGCTGGCTGTGTATAGCGGCGCACAGCCGATAGCCGAGCCGTGGACCAGGAAGTGGTGAGTACAGATCCTTCACCGCTTCCTGGTCCTTCTGTACTAATGAAGCGTTTCCATAATAGAAGCGCTTCATTAGTACAGAGTTAAAGACTGCCCTGATCGCCGCGGCAAACCATCTTCCAGGGCCCGGTCCTGGGCTGCGGCCCGGCGGTTGGGGACCGCTGCTTTAGAACATATAACTCAGCGCCGCCTCCGAAATCGTCCACCCCCTCAGCCAGATCCCGTGCGGCTATGAGAGGATGGCTGCAATAGGGCGGTCAAGGCAGGTTTGAGCGAAGTGCGCCGGACGGCGCATGCGCACTTCGCTCAACGAGGCCGCTGCCAGGGGTCCGCAGGGGCGCATCAGGTTATACCTAGTGCGCACGCGCGGGATCTGGCTGAGGAGAGCGGACGATTTCGGAGGCGGCGCTGAGGTGAGGGAGGCGGCGCTGAGGTGAGGAAGGCGGCTCTATAGAAAGGGAGGGCGGTGATTTCTACTGTGAAGGCGGCGCTGGGCACCAGACAGAGTTGGCTGCAGCCGGGCACCCTGTATGAAGCGACGTCCCCTTGGACACATTAGGTAGGTGAATGACTTGTTATAAAAACCTGTTTTATATGCTAATAGAGCCACAGGCACATTTAATAAGGTCAGTTTCGGATTCAGGGTATTAGTAGGGACCTGGCCATATGTTTAGGTTATAGGCCTCAAATCTCATGACAGAATCCCTTTAAAGTCTTTAATACCACTTTCCCTAGCGCCTGTTACGTCTTTTCCTGCACTAAGTACACTGGAAAATGGCTGAATCCAAGATAGCTGAGGCTATTTACAGGGCTGGGACATCACAGGGGCTGGCTACATGCATGGAATTGTGTGTGATCCTTCGCTCCCAGAGTTCTTTGCTCCATGTCCTAATACGTGCAGAAGCCATTTTAGGAAAAAATGCTATTCGTTATCACGATGCGTGAGGAAATTCGGATTTGGTGCAAATCAAATTTTTCCTGAAATGCGGATAGAATTCCACTTCGTCATCTTCGATTCGCTCCTCTCTAGTTGTAATCATACTGACTCAGAGAATAATGGTAACAGGTCAGTTTTACAGCTTTGATCACGCTGTAAAAACAAATGCTATAAAACTGTGGCGGAATAGTTTTTTCATAATTATAATCCATTTGAATTTTTTCCCAGCCTCTCACTACATTGTAGATTGTGTACATTGTATGCAACTTTTAATGGAGAAATTAGAAAGTACAACTGCATTCCCCATGTAATAACAATTCTGGAGCATCTATTCTTATGTCTGTATGTTGTTCCATTCCATTATTATTTCTACGAGAAGTTATGAATGAATTGCTATTAGCCTTCAGTAAGAGTACAGAGGGGAGGTAACCAGTTGGGGGGGTGTACCTGCACAGTCTGAAAATGGCAGCAGTGATTGCTAGAGTCAATCTGTGCAGGTACACACTCTCAACTGGTTACCTCCCCTCTGTACCCTTACTGAAGGCTAATAGCAATTAATTCATAACATCTAGTAGAAATAATAAAGGAATGGAACAACATACAGACATAAGAATAGATGATCCAGAATTGTTATTACATGGGGAATGCATGAAGCTATTAAAATAGGCATGTCAGGAGTGTTGAAAGGTCCTCTTTAAAATTTTGCTCGTACAGTAACCTTTCTCTAAAGAAAAAAAAAATGGTACAGACCATTTTAGTCCTGTAAAATGCATCCATAGGAGAGCTGGATAGGACTAAACATGGTGTTAGTGAAGTGAGCTGGCTTTTAATTAACTGTCCAGTTATCTAACAGGTGAATGTTATTGTATCAGGGAGCAGAACATAGACAGTATGTACAGTATTACTACCTGCAACAGCACTTCTTCATCACGTTTGTCAGTTTTTGTGTAGAAGCAAATCTGTGTGTTGTTTTTTTTTTTACACTAAACTTTATTAACAACATGACATCACCGAGAGACAGGCAGCCATTTTTCAAATCATCTAAAGACATACATATGAACACACGTAATGATATAGTTACTATAACAACCACAATAAAAATTATTCCACCACTAGTCCTAATTACATATCACATGGATGTGTCCTATGTGCTGACCCAGGGACATGTCATGTAATATTGCTGCTTATTGCATGTCAGGGATTGGAAAATGTGAAGAGACTGATGCCATGTTTTATTTAGGCCATGGATGCATTACTTAGGACTGATACATGGGCTATACCATTCTATTGCATGTAGTGGTCAACTGCTTGATATAAGAAATGTATGGAAGCACAATTCTGACACAATAGAAAACAGATCTGTCCCCCATTGACTCAATGGTGTTCATGACTGATCCGTCCTTGCTATGTTAAAGATAATACAACTGGATCCAATCATAACAGATGCAGATGGTTGTATTAACAATAACGGAAGTGTTTTTGCTGATCCGTGCCGGAACAGGGAAAACGCAAGTGTGAAAGTAGCCTAACTCCTGTCTGTACAGCATAATGGTATAGCCCATGAATCAGTCAGTCCTGCATAATGCATCCATGACTTAAATAATGTAATACAGTGATCCCTCAGGATACAATATTTTCAACATATAATGGTCTTTTCTGACCCATCGTAAGTTGAAACCAGACTCAACATACAATGCCTCAGACTCAGATCCAACCAATCAAGGTCACTTCTCTGGTAAAATACTGTATTAGTTGCTAGTAAGCAGCTTTTCCTGACTGTTATATGTAATGACTTGTTTTATCTGTCTTAGTTATCTGCTTATTTTTCTTAAATCTTCATTTTCTCTTATCCTGGATGACATTTTGGGGCTTTGGAACTGATTAAGCAACTTACAATGGTTTCAACTTACAATGGTCATCCTGGAACCAATTAATATTGTATCTTGAGGGACCACTGTAATTGCATCAGTCATATGGCACCCCACTGATATTCAATAAGCAGCAGTGTTTTACATTGCATACATGAGCTGGGGCAGCACACAGGACGCATACATGGAATATCTACTACATAGGACTAATGGTGGAAGCCATTGTGGCTATTACAACTACTTCACTGAATGTGTGCTCACATGGCTGCCTATTTCCAGGTAATTTGTAAAATGACGCCTGTCTATAGGTGATGTTGTTAATAAAGTAAACTGTAAAATATAAAATAAAAAAAATTACTTGCACAACACCTACAGGGGAGACAAAGAGAACAATGTTAGATGTGTTTCTACACTGACAGTCATAATAACGTGCTGCTGTAGACCGCAATACTGCATATATTGTATACACTTATGCTGCATCTCAGTAAACTGCTGTTCATCTGTTAAATCTATTCACACCATGGCAAGTCCACAGAACAAAAATCATTCACCTTGTCAGCGGTTTTGGCAGCAGCAGTCCCCAACAGACTTTAGGGCCTGCTTCCCAGCAATACGGCTCTTAGCCCTTTAGTACGGCACACAAAATGCAGATCCCAAACCAAAGAGACTCCACAGATTTTCACAGTGAAATGGAGGATAATCCACATCCAACTGAGACTGCTGGCTGGGTTTTATTGCCTAGCCAACACCCGGCCTGGAACGTGGGGAACAGCCACCCACCTGTCACGGCCACGGTTATGGTCGTGACTCCTTGGGAGTCGCATACAGTTGCCCGCGGTTTTGGTTGTTGTGTCAACCGCAGCTGAGGCATTATGTAGTTGGCCTCATTCAGTTTGCGGAAGTCGTTACAGAAGTGCAATGTCCCATCCGGCTTAGGTATTATCGGACTGGCCCATTCACTTTTTGACTCCTCAATGACACCTAGCTGTAGCTTTAGCTGCACTTCCTCCGAGATGGCTTGTCGCCGAGCCTCGGGTACCTGGTATGGTTTTAACTGGACTTTTGCCTGAGGCTCAGTGATAATGTCATGTCGGATTATGGAAGTGCGACCAGGAAGGCCGGAGAACACATCCGTGTTCCGACTAACGAACTCCCTGGCTTCCTGAGCCTGTTTAGAGGAGAGGCTGTCAACAATTTTTACTGTGGCAGCCGCTTCCCTTGCTTCAGAAAGAGGGACCGAATCCGCTTCCCCTAAAAACCCTGGACGTGGGCTGTCTTCTGTACAGGTTTCCCTATCTTTCCAGGGTTTGAACAGATTCACATGATACACCTGCTCCGGCTTTCGCCTCCCCTGCTGATGTACCTTGTAATCTACCTCTCCAATTTTTTCAAGTACCTCGTAGGGCCCCTGCCACCTAGCTAGGAACTTACTGTCTACGGTTGGAACCAGCACCAATTCTCGATCACCCGGGTTAAAGTTCTGGACCCGAGCCTGCCGATTATAGACCCTACTCTGGGCTCGCTGCACTGCCTCCATATGCTCCCTAACCAGAGGTAACACTGTTTCCATTCGTCCTTGCATCTGGGTGACATGCTCAACAACACTTTTGTGCGGTGTGGGTTGTTGTTCCCTTGCCTCTTTGGCCACGTCCAACAGACCGCGAGGGTGTCTGCCATACAGCAGTTCAAAGGGCGAGAACCCAGTAGAGGCCTGGGGTACCTCTCTCACTGCGAACATGAGATAGGGCAGAAGAAGGTCCCAATCCCTCCCATCCTTAGACACCACTCTTTTTAACAAATTTTTAAATGTTTGATTAAACATCTTCACCATGCCGTCCGTTTGCGGGTGATAGACGGAGGTCCGCAACTGTTTTATTTGGAGCAACTTACAGAGTTCTCTCATGACCTTGGACATAAAAGGGGTTCCTTGGTCAGTCAGAACCTCTTTAGGCAGACCCACTCGAGAAAACAGCGGACTTCGGTACTGGGCCTATGAGATCCTTAGCGATCCACTCGAATGGAACCTCAATAATCGGGAGAGGGACTAGGGGACTACGGAAATGTGGCTAAAGGGTTGGTTATCTGGCAAGTTGGCCAAGACTTGCAATACTCTTCCACCTCTCTGAACACACCGGGCCAGTAGAACCATTATAGAATCAGGTCCTGCGTTTTCTGCTGGCCCAGGTGATCCCCAAGAATATGTTGGTGGGCTAACTCCAACACGAGCTTGCGCTACGCCTTGGGCACCACTAGCTGTTCAATATGTTCACTCCATAGTTGATTTATCCAGTACAGCATCTTCTGTTGAACCACAAAACGGGGGAACATAGACTCAGCTCCCGGTTGTTGCGGCTCACCCTCAACTATTACCACATTTTCCCAGGCTCGAGGCAGAGTCGGGTCCTGGTGCTGTGCTGTATCAAAATTATCCCCAGAGACATTAAGGTCTGCCAGCTCAGGACCCGGCGGCAAGTCCTCCACATCTCCCACCATCACACTTAGTGGGGTTGTCTCCCCCTCTTCCACCACACCTACTGCTGGCCCTTCTGACTCAGGTTCCCAGGGTTCTGGTCTCCCCCTGAGCCGGGCCACTCTGCTAGTGTTACATCTGTCTCCCGGGTATCGGTAACTTTCGTATCCGGCGAATTATTAACTCATACGGTAACTTTGTGGCGACGGCCACCTCATGCATCCACCTGCCAGCCACTGTTGACAGAGAGACCAGGGCGGTGGGATAGTTCTTTAAGTCTCTATACTCGGCGGGCCGCACCACGGCAGCTCTTACCAGGGACGCCAGGCTCCCTGAATCCAGCAGTGCCACCGCCAGAGTGTCCTTCACTTGTCTACAGTCTCGGAGGTACCTGTGGCGCACAGCTTTCTGGCATACAATGAGTGGCGGTAGCCATAATTGGCATCCATGGTTTCACCCCGATGGGGACAGTCGGCTCTTATGTGTCCAGGCTTATGACACTGCCAGCAGACCTCCGGTGCTGGGTCTGCAGGGGGTACGTCCCGGGCGGGTTTGGCTGGCATCAGCCGCCGGGTTTGGAGTTGAGATTTTTCGGGGTTTGACTGGCCCCCTCCCAAAAGAACCCCCCTGCAGATTTCTGGTGGCCTCGTAGCGCTCGACCAGGTTGACCATCTCCAAGGCATTATCCGGAGTCTCCTGGCCGATCCAGTGCTGGAGAGGGTACGGCAAAGCCCTCCAAAACACATCCGCCAACAGCCGATCCAACATAGCAGTGGGAGTCAACATGTCAGGCTGCAGCCATTTTTGCAATCGGTGCAGCAGATCATAATATTGTGGTCTGGCGGGTTCAGCCGGGTGAAATTCCCACTGATGCACCCGCTGGGCCCGGACCAATACATTCACCCCAAGTCTCGCCAGGATCTCGCCTTTTACTGTCGGGTAGTCGGCAGCTTGATAATCGGGGAGATCAAAAAATACTTGCTGGGACCAGATGCCAGGAACGGAGCGACGACCCTCAGCCCACTGGTCTCGGGGTAACTTTTCCCTCACGGCCACCTTTTCGAAGACCGCCAGATAGGTCTCGACGTCATCAGAGGGGGTCATCTTAGTTATTGCTGCGCGGACAGCTTTCCCGGCATCGTGGATGTTCTGGGACGCTCCTGCCGCTTGCAATGCCATTACATGTCGTAATAGCAGCTGGTTACTTTCCTGCTGCTGCTTGTTAGCCTCCTGCTGCTGCAAGATAGCCTCCACGAGGGCTTTCTCAACTGCCTCCATTTTTTCAGGGGCCTCGAGTTGCAACCTTGCCGGCTTAATATAAGAAATGCACTTGTGCCTGGGAAAACTAAAACTTTTCAGCCTTCAGACCTGCCTCACTGCGTTTGCCCGCATCCGACACCAAATGTGGGGATTCACACTGGCAGGCAGATTAGCGGACGCAGTACAGAGGCAAAAACAAAGTCTTTGACTTAAACAGTGCAGTGTTTATTCACACATAAACAAAAATTACAGTTCGTCATCTTGGTGTTCATTCACACCATGGCAAGTCCACAGAACAAAAAGCAATTCACCTTGTCAGCAGTTTTGGCAGCAGCAGTCCCCAACAGACTTTAGGGCCTGCTACCCAGCAATACGGCTCTAAGCCCTTTAGTATGGCACACAAAATGCAGATCCCAAATCACAGAGACTCCACAGATATTCACTGTGAAATGGAGGAAATTCCACACCTAGCTGAGACTGCTGGCTGGGTTTTATATCCCTAGCCAAAACCCGGCCTGGAACGTGGGGAACAGCCACACACCCTGCACTTTGTCTGCTCCCAGTAAGAGCCGGCCCGGATAAGCTTTACAGCACCACTAAATAACCAATAGTGTCAGTCAGCACTAGCTACGGCTGACACTTCAAATTACCGGCTCTTACCTCACCGAGGCCAGGAATTTCGGTGACACATATCTTCCGTCAATGACAGCCCCTTGTGCTTTCCTACAGTATGCAGCAGACCTCTGTGTACTGTACTGCTACTGTGTACAGAAGTGCTGTGTGTGTATATGTGTGTACTGCACTGCTGTGTGTGTATATTAGTGTACTGCAGAGCTGTCTGTATATAATGTCTACTGCACTGCTGTGTATATAATATGTGTACTGCAGAGCAGTGTGTGTATATATTGTGTGTACTGCACTGCTGTGTGTATAATATGCATACTGCAGAGCTATGTATGTATGTATGCAGCAGACCTCTGTGTACTGCACTGCTGTGTATATAATATGTGTACTGCATTGCTGTCTCTTTGTATGATATGCATTCTGCAGTATGTAAATATGTATGCAGCAGTCCTCTGTACTGCACTGCTGTATATATAATATGTGTACAGCAGTGCTGTGTGTGTATATCATGTGTACACTGCACTCCTGTGTGTTGTGGCAATGTGAACATTGAGGTGTGCAGTAAAGTCACAGGGAAACAGGATAAAAGGGGTGTTGTGTGCACTGGGAGCGTGTCACCAAAGGGCCCAGCCTTGGTGGAGTAAAATCCCTAGTTCAGGTGTCCACTAAAGTAGTTGGGGGACACCATATAGATAGTGTAGCTGATTCAGCTATTTCAGGACGGGCTTTTACTGGGAACAGGCAATGTGTTGGGTGGGTGCCTGTTCCCCATGCTCCAGTCCGGGAATTAGGGCATGCTCATCATGTCCAGGGATCTTATTTAATCCTGCTACTGGATCTTGGGTGTGGCTCACTCTGGAGTGTTTGGTGAAGCAGAGTCCTGGTGAGGCTCTGTGTGAGTGGTCTCAGCCGTGTGGGCTGAGGGGCCACGAGGCTAGGCGATAGCCTGAACTTTGGGGGAGTGTGTTGCCTGTGGACAGAGGCCTGGAGGCTCTGTGTGGTCCAAGCCAGGAGGGCTGAGAGACCACTATTCCCCAAGGTACACTGGACTGGAGACAGTTTGCGTACTGTGCTCTGTACAGCCAGGAGGCTGTGGGACATTGGCTGAGAAAGCCGCATGTGTAGACAGGGTGTGAACAGGGACTTAGGTGAGTCAGGCATATTATGTTTAGTTAGAGCCTGGACGGGCGAGTGTTTATTATTTTTTGTCATTTTGCTTGCGCTGGTGTATCACAATAAATGCACTGTTTGCACCTGAAACTTGGTGTCCTGAAGCCGTATCTGTGTGAATGACCCCCGGATAAGAGCTAACCCCTCAGTGTGTATATATGTGTACTGCAAAGCTGTGTCTGTATATAATATGTGTACTGCACTGCCGTGTGTATAATATGCATACTGCAGAGCTCTGTATGTATGTATGCAGCAGAGCTCTGTGTAGCGCACTGCTTTGTTTGTGTGTAATATGCATACTGCAGTGCTGTGTGTGTATAATATGTTTACTGCTCTGCTGTGTGTGTATACTGTGCACTGCACTGCTGTGTATACTGCAGTGCTGTGTGTGAATATTTGTGTACTGCACTGATGTGTGTATGTGTGTATAATATGCATACTGCAGAGCTGTATGTGTATGTATGCAGCAGAGCTCTGTGTTCTGCACTGCTGTGTGTGTATTAAATGCGTACTGCAATGCTTTGTGTATATAATGCGTGTACTGCGCTGCTGTGTGTGTGTATAATATGTGTTCTGCAAAGCTGTGTCTGTATATAATGTGTGTACTGCGCTGCTGTGTGTGGATAAAATGAGTACTGCTTAGCTCTGTGTGTATTATGTGTAATGCTCTGCTGTGTGTATTTTGTGGAATGCACCGCTGTGTGTGTATTATATGTGTACTGCAGAGCTGTGTGTGTGTGTGTGTGTGTATATATATATATATATATATATATATATATTGTGTGCACTGTTTTGTATCTGTATAATGTGCTGTGTGTGTGTGTATATATAATGTGTGTACTGCACTGTTTTGTGTGTGTTTTTAACCCCTTAAGGTCGAGGCCTATTTTAATTTTTGGATTTTTCCTCTGCACGTTCAAATAACCATAACCATATTTTTCTGTTCACATAGCTATATGAGGGCTTTTTTTGCGTGACAAGATGCATTTATTGCCAACATTTAATTTACCATATCTCGTATTGGAAAACGGGGAAAAAAAAAATTTCTGTGGCAAAATTGAAAAAAAAAAAAAAGTTTGGGGTTTTTACATCACAGTGTTCACTGCGCGCTAAAAATGACCTGCCATCCTTATTCTGCGGCTCAATACGAATGCGGCGATGCCCAACTTGTATAGGATTTTATTTTGTTTTACTACTTAAAAAAAAAAAAAGAAAAAGAAACTTTGAAAAAAATCTAAACTTTCTTTGCATTGGCATATTCTGACAACCATAATTTTTTATTTTGGCTTACAGAGCTGCATGAGGACTTGATTTCTGCCTAGCGAACTCTATTTTTTATTGGTGCCATTTTTGTTATATACTTCTTTTTTTTTGACATATTGTTAATTGATTTTGTAAAGTTTCCAAACATTACAAACAAAATCATATTTCCAAGAAAAAGAAATATAACAGCAAGCATATATTGCCTTGTAAAATGACAGTAGCATTAACCATACTATTTCTAGTCTCCTAAGTCTGGGAATCACTTACCGTATTTTTTGCCCCATAAGACGCATTTCCCCCCCCAAAAAATGGGGGGAAAATGCCCCTGCAGACTAATGAGCCGTTTCCATTATGAAAGTGCTTATTAGTACCGGAGGAATATGCACCACTTCCTGGTCCTCGGCTGTCAGCTGTGCAGGGCTGCGAACAGCGTGAGGCGCTCTGTGACGTCACACTGTGCGCAGCCTTCACAGCACAGCCAACAGCAAGAGGATGCAGAGCGCGCTGGAGGAGAGGAGCTCCGGCGTCTAGGAGCAGAACAGGTAAGTGTTTTTTTATTTAAATTATATTTGTGAGGCTGATGGACACTTCTGGGGGCTGATGGAGAGGCTGCTGGGGGCTGATGAGAGGCTACTGGGGGCTGCTATGAGGCTAATGGGGGCTGCTATGAGGCTACCGATGGCTGATACTGTATGAGGCTACTGGGGGCTGCTATGAGAGGCATGGGACTCTTATCTGAGGTCTCATTGGGGGTCATTCATATTGGGGTCTGATCTGAGGTCCTAATGGGGTCTTATTAACATTGGGTATCTTATCGGGTCTGTTAGCTGGGGTCTGATTAACATTGGGGGTCTGGTGGTCTAACCCTGAGCTATAATGAAAAATATTTTTTTATTATTGCCCCCCTCTAAAACCTAGGTGTGTCTTATGGGCCGGTGCGTCTTATAGAGCGAAAAATACGGTATTTCAAACAAGTCTGAATTAAAACAGAGTCAGGACATAAATGGCTTGTACATTATATATCCATAGCTTAGGAAAGGAAAATAAAATTGGTAAGGAGGATATTGAGAAAAATAAACAGCAACATAATAGTCAAAGGACTTCAGGCCTTGTATGTACTCATAAATAGCTTCCATTTCTCCCACCTCTCTGCAGTCATGGCAGCCTTGCCAAGTTGGTTAGCAATAATCTCTTCCGTTGGGTAGTCATACTGTACTTTACTCTTTACTAATTACTTCCGCTAAAACAGGTAGGTTAGTGGATTTCCAGCATTAAGCAATTAATGTCCTAGTTACTGTAAGGACGCAAGACATAATAGTTACCATATTTTTCGCTTTATGATACGTACCCGATGATAATATGCACCTAAGTTTTAGAGGAAAAACATAAGAAAAAAATATTTGGTGTGCTTTGGTGGATTTTGTACCAATGGGGATCTGTGCATGACACACTGTTATGGGGGATCTGTGGATGACAGTTATGGAGGATCTGTGGATGACGCACAGTTATTTGAGATCTGCAGATGATGCACAGTTATGTTATTTGACTGTAAACCCACTAATCAATAAGAATGCATAAAGGCCCTGCAGTATATAAATACATTCTTAACCCCTTCCCGACTGCCATACAGCTATATACGTGCTAGCTGCACAAACCCCTTGCAGCTAGCACGTGTATAGACGTCATGGCAGCTCTTTAATCCAAGCGCTGCAAAACACTTGGATTAAAGCTTCTGCCCCTGGACTGCTGCTGTCACGGACAGCATACAGTCCAGTAATGCCGGCAAGAGACCAATCAGAGTGGTCCCTTGCGGGCAAACGCTCCGATTGGTTAGTCTGTGCAGACTAACCAATCGGATAGCGGCAGTGTTAAAATGCCGGTTTCAGGCTTTGATCTGCGCTCTGCAGATCAGAGCCTGAAATCAGGCACTGGCTGCTGTGTGCCCCCAATATGTGTACCCCGATCTGTGCCCCCTGATGTCTTCCCTGGTGTCCGTCCGCTCCTGATGTCTTCCCTGCTTGCTGTTTCCTCCATGCTCTGCTCCCATCTGTTCCGCCCTGCCCCCATCTGTGCCGGCCCTGCCCCCAATTCGACCCTGCACTCCCCCCCCCCCCCCCGTGGGTCCCCCTGCTCCGACCCTCCTGCTATTCGTGATGGCGACGGCTCCGTTCCTGAGCTGCCGCCATCAACAGCGAGTGTCAGCTGAATGCTGAACCTCTGCTGTAACCCCTTAGATGCTGCTGTCAGCGGCATCCAAGGGGTTAACAGATGGAGGGGGCTCCCTCTCTCAACCACCGGGATGCCGCGCTTGCAAAGGCGTCTAGTGTTGCCATCTATCAGTGTAAAACTAATAGTATTATACTTTGCAATGCAAGAGCGATGCAAAGTATAGTACAGCCATCAGCCCCACTGGATCTTCAAGATCCAAGTGGGACTTGATAAAAAAAAGTTAAAAAAAAAATGTAAATTAAAAATAAAATAAATTGCCTTTTACTATATCCGCTCATTTATAAGAGATTAAAATATGAAAAAATAAATAAACTACACATATTGGCTATCACCGCATCCGTTACGACCGGCTCTATAAATATATCACATGATTCACCCTGTCCGATAAACACCATAAAAATAAAAAATAAAAACGGTGTAAAAAAGCGCCATTTTTGTCACCCTACATCACAAAAAGTGCAACACTAAGCGATCAAAAAGGCGTACGTATTACAAAATGGTACCAATAACACAGTCACCTCATCCCGCAAAAAATGAGCCCCTACATAAGAAAATCGCTTAAAAAATAAAAAAACTATAGCTCTTAGAACGTGGAGACACTAAAACATCATTTTTTTTGTTTCAAATATGCTATTATTGTGTTAAAGTGAAATCAATTTTAAAAAGTATACATATTAAGTATCACAGTGTCCATAAAAACCAGCTCTATAAAAATATCACATGACCTTACCCCTCAGCTGAATACCGTAAAAAAAAAAGCAATTTTTTTGTCACCTTACTTCACAATAATTGCAACACCAAGTGATCAAAAAGGCGTATACCCCGCAAAATAGTACCAATCTAACCGTCACCTCATCCCGCAAAAAATTTGACCCTAACTAAGACAATTGGTCAAAAAATAAAAAAGCTATGGCTCTCAGACGATGAAGACACTAAAACCATCATTTTTTTTATTAAAAAAATGCTATTATTGTGTAAAACTTAAATAAATAATAAAAAGTATACATATTAGGTATTGCCACGTCCGTAATAATCTGCTATATAAAAATATCACATGATCTAACCTCTCAGGTGAACGCTGTAAAAATAAATAAAACTGTTCCAAAATAACCAATTTTTGGGTCACCTTGTCCCATAAAGTGTAATAATGAATGATCAAAAAAATCATATGTACCCAAAAGTGGTACCAATAAAAACATCAACTCTTTCTGCAAAAAATGAGCCTCTGCACAAGACGATCAGCAGAAAAATAAAAAAAGATAAGGTGTTCAGAAAATGGAGACACAAAAATATATTTTTTTTTTTCAAAAATGCTTTATTATGTAGAACTGAAACAAACAAACGAAGAAAGTAGACATATTTGATATCACTGCGACCGTAACAACCTGCTCTATAAAAATAGCACATGATTTACCCTGTCAGATGAATGTTGTGAAAAAAAAAAATTTAAACGGTACCAATACCTCGCCTCATAAAAAACGTAATATAGAGCAATTAAAAATCATATGTACCTCAAAATAGTACCAATAAAACTGGCACCTTATCCCTTAGTTTCCAAAATGGGGTCACTTTTTGGGAGTTCCTACTGTAAGGGTGCATCAGGGGGGCTTCAAATGGGACATGGCATCTAAAAACCAGTCCAGCAAAATCCGTCCTCCAAAAACCATATAGCGCTCCTTTTCTTCTATGCCTTGCCGCGTGCCCGTACAGCAGTTTACGACCACATGTGGGTTGTTTCTGTAAACCGCAGAATCAGGTTAATAAATATAGAATTGGCTGTTAGCTCTCAATGTGTTAAAGAAAAAAAATTATTAAAATGGAAAATCTGACAAAAAAGTGAAATTTTGAAATTTCCTCTCCATTTTCCTTTAATTCTTGTGGAACACCTAAAGGGTTAACAAAGTTTGTAAAATCAGTTTTGAGTAACTTGAGGGGTGTAGCATTTATGGGGGGTTTCCACTATGTAAACCACACAAAGTGACTTCACATCTGAACTGGTCCTTAACCCCTTAAGGACACATCCGGCGGGCGGTGATCGGAACAAGGTGCCTGCTCAAATCATTGAGCAGACACCTCGGCTAAATGCGCGGGGGGTCCCGTGACCCCCCCGTGTCGGCGATCGCAGCAAACCGCAGGTCAATTCAGACCTGCGGTTTGCTGCTCTTTCTGCAGTTTCTGATTCCCGCGGTCCCTGACCGCGGGATCAGAAACTTTAATATGCCGAAAATATTTATTTTTCACCCCCCCTGCACCCCTGAATGATTTTATGCCGGCGGGTGGTGCAGGGTGGGGTTGCAGGCGGTGCGGCAGGCGGGATCGCGATCCTCGCCCGCCTCCTCTTAAATATTCATTGGTGTCCAGTGGGTATACCAGAGTGTCAGCACATGGCTGACACTCTGGTATAAACGGCTGACATCTGTGCTGTGATGTCAGCCGTTTAACCCTTTCCATACCACGGTCCGTACGGACCGCTGTATGGAAAAGGTTAACAGTCAGGGAGCTCCCTCCCTCTCCCGTCGGGAGGCTGCTGTGCCTTTGCAGCCCCCAGACAGGATGGTGTCACAGAGGGAAGGAGCCTTCCCCTTCCCCGTCTGCTCAGTTGTGGCAGACGCGGAAGGTTCCCATGGCAACAGGACGCCTTCTCAGGCATCCTGCTGTCCATGGTGCTGAACAGATCTGTGCTAAAGGCATAGATCTGTTCAGACAAAGTGTGAGTAAAATACACTGCTCAAAAAAATAAAGGGAACACAAAAATAACACATCCTAGATCTGAATTAATTAAATATTCTTCTGAAATACTTTGTTCTTACATAGTTGAATGTGCTGACAACAAAATCACACAAGAATTTAAAATGGAAATAATATTTTTTAACCCATGGAGGTCTGGATTTGGAGTCACACTCCAAATTAAAGGGGAAAAACACACTACAGGCTGATCCAACTTTGATGTAATGTCCTTAAAACAAGTCAAAATGAGGCTCAGTAGTGTGTGTGGCCTCCACGTGCCTGTATGACCTCCCTACAACGCCTGTGCATGCTCCTGATGAGGTGGCGGACGGTCTCCTGAGGGATCTCCTCCCAGACCTGGACTAAAGCATCTGCCAACTCCTGGACAGTCTGTGGTGCAACGTAATGTTGGTGGATAGAGCGAGACATGATGTCCCAGATGTGCTCAATTGGATTCAGGTCTGGGGAACGGGCGGGCCAGTCCATAGCATCAATGCCTTCGTCTTGCAGGAACTGCTGACACACTTCAGCCACATGAGGTCTAGCATTGTCTTGCATTAGGAGGAACCCAGGGCCAACCGCACCAGCATATGGTCTCACAAGGGGTCTGAGGATCTCATCTTGGTACCTAATGGCAGTCAGGCTGCCTCTGGCGAACACATGGAGGGCTGTGCGGCCCTCCAAAGAAATGCCACCCCACACCATTACTGACCCAATGCCAAACCGGTCATGCTGGAAGATGTTGCAGGCAGCAGAATGTTCTCCACGGCATCTCCAGACTCTGTCAAGTCTGTCACATGTGCTCAGTGTGAACCTGCTTTCATCTGTGAAGAGCACAGGGCGCCAGTGGCGAATTTGCCAATCTTGGTGTTCTCTGGCAAATGCCAAACGTCCTGCACGGTGTTGGGCTGTAAGCACAACCCCCACCTGTGGACGTCGGGCCCTCATATCACCCTCATGGAGTCTGTTTCTGACCGTTTGAGCAGACACATGCACATTTGTGGCCTGCTGGAGGTCATTTTGCAGGGCTCTGGCAGTGCTCCTCCTGTTACTCCTTGCACAAAGGTGGAGTTAGCGGTCCTGCTGCTGGGTTATTGCCCACCTACGGCCTCCTCCACATCTCCTGATGTACTGGCCTGTCTCCTGGTAGCGCCTCCATGCTCTGGACACTACGCTGACAGACACAGCAAACCTTCTTGCCACAGCTCGCATTGATGTGCCATCCTGGATAAGCTGCACTACCTGAGCCACTTGTGTGGGTTGTAGACTCCGTCTCATGCTACCACTAGAGTGAAAGCACCGCCAGCATTCAAAAGTGACCAAAACATCAGCCAGGAAGCATAGGAACTGAGAAGTGGTCTGTGATCACCACCTGCAGAACCACTTCTTTCTTGGGGGTGTCTTGCTAATTGCCTATAATTTCCACCTGTTGTCTATCCCATTTTCACAACAGCATGTGAAATTGATTGTCACTCAGTGTTACTTCCTAAGTGGACAGTTTGATTTCACAGAAGTGTGATTGACTTGGAGTTACATTGTGTTGTTTAAGTGTTCCCTTTATTTTTTTGAGCAGTGTACAATACACTATATAGTGTACTGTATTATACAGACATCAGACCCACTGGATCTTCAGAAACCAAGTGGGTCTGGGTCAAAAAATGTAAAAAAAAGTTAAGATAAAAAAAAACACATTTATCACTGAATTACACTACTCATATTAGGTATCGTCGCGTCCGTAACGACCTGATCTATAAAACGTCATGTTACTTTCCCCGCACGGTGAACGCCATAAAAATAAAAACTATGAGGAAATTGAAATTTTGCCCACCTTACTTCCCAAGAAAGGTAATAAAAGTGATCAAAAAAGTCACATGTACGCCAAAATAGTACCAATCAAACCGTCATCTCATCCCGCAAAAATCATACCCTGCCCAAGATAATCGCCCAAAAACTGAAAAAACTATGGCTCTTAGACTATGGAAACACTAAAACATGAATTTTTTTTGTTTCAAAAATGAAATCATTGTGTAAAACTTACATAAATAAAAAAAAGTATACATATTAGGTATCTCCGCGTCCGTATCGACCGGCTCTATAACAATATCACATGACCTAACCCCTTAGGTGACCACCGTAAAAAAAATTAAATAAAAGCGTCACAAAAAGTGTAATAGCAAGCGATCAAAAAGTCATATGCACCCCAAAATAGTGCCAATCAAACCGTCATCTCATCCCACAAAAAATTAGCCCCTACTTAAGATAATCGCCCAAAATCTGAAACAACAATGGCTATCAGACTATGGAGACACTAAAACATGATTTTTTTTTGTTTCAAAAATGAAATTATTGTGTAAAACTTACATAAATCAAAAAATTGTATACATATTAGGTATAGCCGCTTCCGTGACAACCTTCTCTATAAAAATACCACATGATCTAACCTGTCAGATGATTGTTGTAAATAACATAGAAAACGGTGGCAAAAAAGCTATTTCTTGTTACCTTGCCTCACAAAAAGTGTAATATAGAGCAACCAAAAATCATATGTACCCTAAACTAGTACCAACAAAACTGCCACCCTATCCCGTAGTTTCTAAAATGGGGTCACTTTTTTGGAGTTTCTACTCTAGGGGTGCATCAGGGGGGCTTCAAATGGGACATGGTGTCAAAAAAACCAGTCCAGCAAAATCTGCCTTCCAAAAACCGTATGGCATTCCTTTCCTTCTGCGCCCTGCCGTGTGCCCGTACAGTGGTTTACGACCACATATGGGGTGTTTCTGTAAACTACAGAAACAGGACCATAAATAATGAGTTTTGTTAGGCTGTTAACCCTTGCTTTGTAACTGGAAAAAAAATATTAACCACCTCCGGACGCCTAACGCAGGATCGCGTTCCGGAGGTGGCAGCCCTGCGCAGAGTCACGCATATATGCGTCATCTCGCGATGGCCGAGATTTCCTGTGAACGCGCGCACACAGGCGCGCGCGCTCACAGGAACGGAAGGTAAGAGAGTTGATCTCCAGCCTGCCAGCGGCGATCGTTCGCTGGCAGGCTGGAGATGTGTTTTTTTTAACCCCTAACAGGTATATTAGACGCTGTTTTGATAACAGCGTCTAATATACCTGCTACCTGGTCCTCTGGTGGTCCCCTTTGTTTGGATCGACCACCAGAGGACACAGGTAGCTCAGTAAAGTCCCACCAAGCACCACTACACTACACTACACCCCCCCCCCCGTCACTTATTAACCCCTTATTAGCCCCTGATCACCCCTGATCACCCCATATAGACTCCCTGATCACCCCCCTGTCATTGATCACCCCCCTGTCATTGATTACCCCCCTGTAAAGCTCCATTCAGATGTCCGCATGATTTTTACGGATCCACTGATAGATGGATCGGATCCGCAAAACGCATCCGGACGTCTGAATGAAGCCTTACAGGGGCGTGATCAATGACTGTGGTTATCACCCCATATAGACTCCCTGATCACCCCCCCTGTCATTGATTACACCCCTGTCATTGATCAACCCCCTGTAAAGCTCCATTCAGACGTCCGCATGATTTTTACGGATCCACTGATAGATGGATCGGATCCGCAAAACGCATCCGGACGTCTGAATGAAGCCTTACAGGGGCGTGATCAATGACTCTGGTGATCACCCCATATAGACTCCCTGATCACCCCCCTGTAAAGCTCCATTCAGATGTCCGCATGATTTTTACGGATGCACTGATAGATGGATCCGATCCGCAAAACGCATCCGGACGTCTGAATGAAGCCTTACAGGGGCATGATCAATGACTGTGGTGATCACCCCATATAGACTCCCTGATCACCCCCCTGTAAAGCTCCATTCAGATGTCCGCATGATTTTTACGGATGCACTGATAGATGGATCCGATCCGCAAAACGCATCCGGACGTCTGAATGAAGCCTTACAGGGGCATGATCAATGACTGTGGTGATCACCCCATATAGACTCCCTGATCACCCCCCTGTAAAGCTCCATTCAGATGTCCGCATGATTTTTACGGATGCACTGATAGATGGATCCGATCCGCAAAACGCATCCGGACGTCTGAATGAAGCCTTACAGGGGCATGATCAATGACTGTGGTGATCACCCCATATAGACTCCCTGATCACCCCCCTGTAAAGCTCCATTCAGATGTCCGCATGATTTTTACGGATGCACTGATAGATGGATCCGATCCGCAAAACGCATCCGGACGTCTGAATGAAGCCTTACAGGGGCATGATCAATGACTGTGGTGATCACCCCATATAGACTCCCTGATCACCCCCCTGTAAAGCTCCATTCAGATGTCCGCATGATTTTTACGGATGCACTGATAGATGGATCCGATCCGCAAAACGCATCCGGACGTCTGAATGAAGCCTTACAGGGGCATGATCAATGACTGTGGTGATCACCCCATATAGACTCCCTGATCACCCCCCTGTAAAGCTCCATTCAGATGTCCGCATGATTTTTACGGATGCACTGATAGATGGATCCGATCCGCAAAACGCATCCGGACGTCTGAATGAAGCCTTACAGGGGCATGATCAATGACTGTGGTGATCACCCCATATAGACTCCCTGATCACCCCCCTGTAAAGCTCCATTCAGATGTCCGCATGATTTTTACGGATGCACTGATAGATGGATCCGATCCGCAAAACGCATCCGGACGTCTGAATGAAGCCTTACAGGGGCATGATCAATGACTGTGGTGATCACCCCATATAGACTCCCTGATCACCCCCCTGTCATTGATTACCCCCCTGTAAAGCTCCATTCAGATGTCCGCATGATTTTTACGGATGCACTGATAGATGGATCGGATCCGCAAAACGCATCCGGACGTCTGAATGAAGCCTTACAGGGGCGTGATCAATGACTGTGGTGATCACCCCATATAGACTCCCTGATCACCCCCCTGTCATTGATTACCCCCCTGTCATTGATTACCCCCCTGTAAAGCTCCATTCAGACGTCCGCATGATTTTTACGGATCCACTGATAGATGGATCGGATCCGCAAAACGCATCCGGACGTCTGAATGAAGCCTTACAGGGGCGTGATCAATGACTGTGGTGATCACCCCATATAGACTCCCTGATCACCCCCCTGTCATTGATTACCCCCCTGTCATTGATCAACCCCCCTGTCATTGATCAACCCCCCTGTCATTGATCACCCCCCTGTCATTGATCACCCCCCTGTCATTGATCACCCCTCTGTAAGGCTCCATTCAGATATTTTTTTGGCCCAAGTTAGCGGAATTTTTTTTTTTTTTTTCTTACAAAGTCTCATATTCCACTAACTTGTGTCAAAAAATAAAATCTCACATGAACTCACCATACCCCTCACGGAATCCAAATGCGTAAAATTTTTTAGACATTTATATTCCAGACTTCTTCTCACGCTTTAGGGCCCCTAGAATGCCAGGGCAGTATAAATACCCCACATGTGACCCCATTTCGGAAAGAAGACACCCCCAGGTATTCCGTGAGGGGCATATTGAGTCCATGAAAGATTGAAATTTTTGTCCCAAGTTAGCGGAACGGGAGACTTTGTGAGAAAAAAATTAAAAATATCAATTTCCGCTAACTTGTGCCAAAAAAAAATAATTTCTATGAACTCGCCATGCCCCTCATTGAATACCTTGGGGTGTCTTCTTTCCAAAATGGGGTCACATGTGGGGTATTTATACTGCCCTGGCATTCTAGGGGCCCCAAAGCGTGAGAAGAAGTCTGGTATCCAAATGTCTAAAAATGCCCTCCTAAAAGGAATTTGGGCACCTTTGCGCATCTAGGCTGCAAAAAAGTGTCACACATCTGGTATCGCCGTACTCAGGAGAAGTTGGGGAATGTGTTTTGGGGTGTCATTTTACATATACCCATGCTGGGTGAGAGAAATATCTTGGTCAAATGCCAACTTTGTATAAAAAAATGGGAAAAGTTGTCTTTTGCCAAGATATTTCTCTCACCCAGCATGGGTATATGTAAAATGACACCCCAAAACACATTACCCAACTTCTCCTGAATACGGCGATACCACATGTGTGACACTTTTTTGCAGCCTAGGTGGGCAAAGGGGCCCATATTCCAAAGAGCACCTTTAGGATTTCACAGGTCATTTACCTACTTACCACACATTAGGGCCCCTGGAAAATGCCAGGGCAGTATAACTACCCCACAAGTGACCCCATTTTGGAAAGAAGACACCCCAAGGTATTCCGTGAGGGGCATGGCGAGTTCCTAGAATTTTTTATTTTTTGTCACAAGTTAGTGGAAAATGCTTATTTTTTTTTTTATTTTTTTTTTCATACAAAGTCTCATATTCCACTAACTTGTGACAAAAAATAAAAAGTTCCATGAACTCACTATGCCCATCAGCGAATACCTTGGGGTCTCTTCTTTCCAAAATGGGGTCACTTGTGGGGTAGTTATACTGCCCTGGCATTCTAGGGGCCCAAATGTGTGGTAAGGAGTTTGAAATCAAATTCTGTAAAAAATGACCTGTGAAATCCGAAAGGTGCTCTTTTGAATATGGGCCCCTTTGCCCACCTAGGCTGCAAAAAAGTGTCACACATCTGGTATCTCCGTAATCGGGAGAAGTTGGGGAATGTGTTTTGGGGTGTCATTTTACATATACCCATGCTGGGTGAGAGAAATATCTTGGCAAAAGACAACTTTTCCCATTTTTTTATACAAAGTTGGCATTTGACCAAGATATTTATCTCACCCAGCATGGGTATATGTAAAAAGACACCCCAAAACACATTCCTCAACTTCTCCTGAATACAGAGATACCAGATGTGTGACACTTTTTTGCAGCCTAGGTGGGCAAAGGGGCCCACATTCCAAAGAGCACCTTTCGGATTTCACAGGTCATTTACCTACTTACCACACATTTGGGCCTCTAGAATGCCAGGGCAGTATAACTACCCCACAAGTGACCCCATTTTGAAAAGAAGAGACCCCAAGGTATTCGCTGATGGGCATAGTGAGTTCATGGAAGTTTTTATTTTTTGTCACAAGTTTGTGGAATATGAGACTTTGTATGAAAAAAAAAAAAATAAATCATCATTTTCCACTAACTTGTGACAAAAAATAAAAAATTCTAGGAACTCGCCATGCCCCTCACGGAATACCTTGGGGTGTCTTCTTTCCAAAATGGGGTCACTTGTGGGGTAGTTATACTGCCCTGGTATTCTAGGGGCCCAAATGTGTGGTAAGGAGTTTGAAATCAAATTCAGGAAAAAATGAGGAGTGAAATCCGAAAGGTGCTCTTTGGAATATGGGCCCCTTTGCCCACCTAGGCTGCAAAAAAGTGTCACACATCTGGTATCCCCGTACTCAGGAGAAGTTGAGGAATGTGTTTTGGGGTGTCTTTTTACATATACCCATGCTGGGTGAGATAAATATCTTGGTCAAATGACAACTTTGTATAAAAAAATGGGAAAAGTTGTCTTTTGCCAAGATATTTCTCTCACCCAGCATGGGTATATATAAAATAACACCCCAAAACACATTCCCCACCTTCTCCTGAGTACGGAGATACCAGATGTGTGACACTTTTTTGCAGCCTAGGTGGGCAAAGGGGCCCATATTCCAAAGAGCACCTTTCGGATTTCACAGGTCATTTTTTACAGAATTTGATTTCAAACTCCTTACCACACATTTGGGCCCCTAGAATGCCAGGGCAGTATAACTACCCCACAAGTGACCCCATTTTGGAAAGAAGAGACCCCAAGGTATTCGCTGATGGGCATAGTGAGTTCATAGAACTTTTTATTTTTTGTCACAAGTTAGTGGAATATGAGACTTTGTAAGAAAAAAAAATAAATAAATAAATCATAATTTTCCGCTAACTTGTGACAAAAAATAAAAAGTTCTATGAACTCAGTATGCCCATCAGCGAATACCTTAGGGTGTGTACTTTCAGAAATGGGGTCATTTGTGGGGTGTTTGTACTGTCTGGGCATTGTAGAACCTCAGGAAACATGACAGGTGCTCAGAAAGTCAGAGCTGCTTCAAAAAGCGGAAATTCACATTTTTGTACCATAGTTTGTAAACGCTATAACTTTTACCCAAACCATTTTTTTTTTACCCAAACATTTTTTTTTTATCAAAGACATGTAGAACTATAAATTTAGAGCAAAATTTATATATGGATGTCGTTTTTTTTGCAAAATTTTACAACTGAAAGTGAAAAATGTCATTTTTTTGCAAAAAAATCGTTAAATTTCGATTAATAACAAAAAAAGTAAAAATGTCAGCAGCAATGAAATACCACCAAATGAAAGCTCTATTAGTGAGAAGAAAAGGAGGTAAAATTCATTTGGGTGGTAAGTTGCATGACCGAGCAATAAACGGTGAAAGTAGTGTAGGTCAGAAGTGTAAAAAGTGGCCTGGTCTTTCAGGGTGTTTAAGCACTGGGGGCTGAAGTGGTTAAAATAGAAAATCTGCCAAAAAAGTGAAATTTTGAAATGGTATCTCTATTTTCCATTAAATCTTGTGCAACACCTAAAGGGTTAACAAAGTTTGTAAAATCAGTTTTGAATACCTTGAGGGGTGTAGTTTCTTAGATGGGGTCACTTATATGGAGTTTCTACTCTAGGGGTCCATCAGGGGGGCTTCAAATGGGACATGGTGTAAATAAACCAGTCAAAATCTGCCTTCCAAAAACCATACAGCGCACCTTTCCCTCTACGCCCTACTGTGTGCCAGTGCAGTAGTTTACGGCCACATATGGAGTGTTTTTGCAAACTAGAGAATCGAGGCAATAAATATAGAATTTTGTTTGGCTGTTAACCCTTGCTTTGTTACTGGAAAAAATGGATCAAAATGGAAAATTTGCCCAAAAATTTAAATTCTGAAATTTTATCACCATTTGCCGTTAACTCTTGGGTGGTTTCTATTATGTAAGCCTCACAAAGTGACTTCAGACCTGAACTAGTCCTTGAAAAGTGGGTTTTTGAAAATTTCTGAAAAATTTCAATATTTGCTTCTAAACTTCTAAGCCTTGTAATATCCCCCAAAAACAAAATATCATTCCCAAATTGATCCAAACATGAAGTAGACATATGGGGAATGTAAAGTAATAACTATTTTTGTAGGTATTAGTATGTATTATAGAAGTAGAGAAATTGAAACTTGTAAATCTGCAATTTTTAAATTATTTGGGGTTAATTTGGTATTTTTTTATAAATAAAAATCTATTTTTTTTACTTCATTTTACCAGTGTCATGAAGTACAATATGTGCCGAAAAAACAATCTCAGAATGGCCTGGATAAGTCAAAGTGTTTTAAAGTTATCACCACTTAAAGTGACACTGGTCAGATTTGCAAAAAATGGCCTGGTCTTTAAGGTAAAATAAGGCTGTGTCCTTAAGGGGTTAAAAATGAGTTTTGGAAATTTTCTTAAAAATTTTAAGAATTTGTTCTAAGCCTTGTAACGTCCTAAAAAAATAAAATGACATTTACAAAATGATGCCAACATAAAGTAGACATATGGGGAATGTTAAGTAATAAATATTTTATGAGGTATCACTTTCTGTTTTAAAAGCAGAGAAATTGAAATTTAGAAAATTGCGAATTTTTCAAAATTTTGGGTAAATTTTTTTTTTTTCATAAATAAAGGTGAAATATATTGACTCAAATTTATGAATATCATGAAGTACAATGTGTCACGAGAAAACAAACTCAGAATGGTTTGGATAAGTTAAAGTGTTCCAAAGTTATTACCACATAAAGTGACACATGTCAGATTGCAAAATTAGACGTGGTCACAGGGGTTTCAATGACCCTTGGTCATGAAAGGGTTAAGGAGGAGAGGGGTTATAGGCACATTTAATATAAACTCTGTCAAGGCACTGTACTGTAATTGTTGAAGTGTTTATAAGTGTTATTTTAAATATGACTATAACCCCCCTCATCCATAGGAATGCATCCATGTTCTGTAGTACAGGGATGTATCCTTAAGGGTAATGAGGGGTTATAGTCAAATTTATATAAACACAGACCAATTACAGTACAGTCTGAGAGTGTTTATATTGATTGTGACTATAACTCCCCCTCATACTTAAGAATTTGTGGGAGTGTGTGTATATATAGCCACATAGTATTAGCTTGCCTAATTATAGCTTGCTGCATTTTGAAGTGCTGCTTTTTATAAGTGCATTGGAGATATTCAGGAGACTATCTTAGACTAATTTAGAGATTTTCCACTGTAGCAGAACTTCAGCTGTATTTCTGGTGGATACTCAGACACTGTTTCAAAACAGGTAAGGAATTTGTTAGACAGGTTATCACTATTGAAAATTGTAATATGAGCGAGCACTCACTCTATGGCATAAATTGGTATTTATTAAATGTTATTATATCTATCAGTGATTTATACAATAAAATATAACATATAAAATTCACAATCACATAAAATATCTTAAAAATTCCTAGGATTTGGTCAGGACGACCAAAATTATATATAAGACCACAATAACGATGGATATCTGGAAAAATGAACAATAGATAACAATTGTAGCAATCAATAGCAGCAGCAGTAAATGTTCAGGTAACAGCAATCGATGTTTAAATGGCGTGCAGTATGCACCACGATGCCTGTTGTGGCAAAAAAGTGCTCGGTGATTATATATAAAGGAAAAAAAGTAATCAATCCTGGAATCCAAACTTAGTGCAGGTGTCTTTGTGTTCATACAAAAATACGGTGAAAAAAATTGATTCAAAGTATAAAATTATAAAGTCTTTGTGTCAAAGTGAAATATCTGGTGGTACAATGCACGTTAATAAATGCTGCAATGGTTGTTTCACCTTCTGCAGCTATTAGTAATTTCCACAAAGTTGAATTGTCCCGGTTAGTGCGTCATCCACATGGAATGATTCGCATATGTCTCTGTGTATATTCTTGCTATTGAGCAGTAGGCTTTAATCAGCCGTCTATAACAAGCGGTCCAAATAGGTGCATATGCAACATATAGTCTTGAAAAAGGGAAGGATTCTCACCTCCTTTCACGCTTGTTTCAAAGTCCTATCCCTGGCTGTGTGCAGGCGGTAGGCTGGGGACGCCAATACGTCCTCACTGCTCGTGTTGGTCGGTGATCTCACCTAATCTCGCGATGGTATGAGCGGGACTTCCGTCCGGTGAGCCGAATCACTTGATTCTTTTAATCGATTTGTTTATCGAAAATATTTAAATTCAGTTCATACGAATTTGGAATCTAGCATGGCCATGCAAAGATTAATTGTAGTGGAGGTTTCACCAGAGTGTCCGATATCCCAGACGCGTTTCGGGATGATTCCACATCCCTTCCTCAGTGGTCATATCCGGCACTTCCAACCTCCTCCTTTTTAAATGCTTTTAAGGTCCTCCACAAGCTGTGGTGAAATGATCCGGGATTTATAATTTTTCACCGCTTGCGGTTTTGATGCGGTTTTATTGCGGTTTTTCCGCTATCGATGCGTTTTTTCTCATTCTTAATTGTATTCATTGCGGTCTCATACTGTGTAGAATAAAAACTGCATCCAATGTTTTTGGATGCATATAAAATCGAAAAATATGTATATTTGCTAAAACATTACTCAATGAAATTGTATCAATCATTCGATAGACCTAAAATCGATAAAATTGTAATTAGATTAACTTGCTAGAATCATTAATCATTCGGCAGCATAAAATGACATAAAAATATCAATCATAATAAAATCAATAGATGAGATTCTGTAGGTTGCTGTCAGTTATGGGATTGGTCGGGATAGGTCGGATTCCCAAACCAGAGAGCGGGTCCCAGTGCCGATAGTCGGCCGGACATGGGATCCGCCATCGGGGATGGGACTCCGACCTTATAAAAACCCAAACAACTCCATATCCGAATTCAATCCAAATGGTAATAAGGATCCAAATTCATAGATCTGTCTAGATTCTGCTCTAGACATTTTCTGAATGTAGTCACCTCCTCTCCAATGTTGGTCTATTTTCTCTAGTCCCACAAATTTTAAGTCTCCTGGATTACTATTGTGTACTTCTTTATAGTGTTTCAATAATGCATGTTTATCATACCCTTTTTTTATATTTAATATATTAATATAATAATTTTTTCCAGCTGTCACCTCCCAAGGTGGTTGATTAATATTCCCACCGGGCAATTCCGAAGAATCAAACGGAATTGCACCGAGGAAGCTAAATTTGAGGAGGAAGCTATTAAAATGAAATCCTATTTTGTTGACAAACATTACCCTATAGGACCAATAGATGAAGCCTTAGACATTGTAAGACAGCTAGATAGGAAAGCCTTCTTCAATGAAAGACAACAGGTGAAGGTTGATAATGAACTCTAAGACATCAGGTTTATACTCCCCTTTAATACCAATTATAAGAAAATCCAGAAAATGATTGGATCCCATTGGTCACATTTACTTAGTGACAAGACAATTGGACATCTCCTACCTCATGCACCAAAGATAACCTTTACAAAAGCCACCAATTTGGGTTTAAAGGTAGCACCGTCTGTTCCAAATAAAATCAAAAAAGTAAATACTCTGAGCTCCTTTATTAATATGAAAGGATTCTATAAATGTGGAAGATGCATAGGGTGTAAATTTAATAATTTATCACGAAAAACTGTAGAGGTTCGTTCAACCCAAAATAGTTATATATGGGATATTGAAGATTGTATTTCCTGTAATACATCTGGGGTTATTTATTTAATCCAATGTCCATGCAATCGCCAGTATATAGGCCGGACGAAACGAACCCTGAAAATAAGAATTAACGAACATATCTCAAATATTAAAAAAGGGTATGATAAACATGCATTATCGAAACACTATAAAGAAGTACACAATAGTAATCCAGGAGACTCAAAATTTGTGGGACTAGAGAAAATAGACCAACATTGGAGAGGAAGTGACTACATTCAGAAAATGTCTAGAGCAGAATCTAGAGAGATCTATGAATTTGGATCCTTATTACCATTTGGATTGAATTCGAATATGGAGTTGTTTGGGTTTTTATAAGGTCGGAGTCCCATCTCCGATGGCGGATCCCATGTCCGGCTGACTATCTGCACTGGGACCCGCTCTCTGGTTTGGGAATCCGACCTATCCCGACCAATCCCATAACTGACAGCAACCAGAATCTCATCTATTAATTTTTTTCTGATTTTTATGATATTTTTATGTCATTTTATGCTGCCGAATGCTTAAGGATTCTAGCAAGTTAATCTAATTACAATTTTTTTTTGTATAATTGTCTTTTTATTAGAATAAGTACAATAATAAAAGTATACATGTACAATTTCTCGTGTGGTCAATAGACATTCAGATAATCCAAGTGAGAAAAACAACAGAAATGACAACACAATTACAGCACCAAAGTGCAGCTCTAGTCATTCTCAGTCAAATAACAGCTTATCTTAAGAAATCCCGAAAACCGGGAGAATGGATCACTTACTCTATTTTAAAATTGAATAGTTTGAGAAAACAAATGAGACAAGACAAGACACAAGAGGGGAGACAAAAGAAAAATGGGGAAAAGGAATCTAGTTGCTCACATCAAAGAAAGTATCCCAGGGCTGCCAGATCTTATTAAATTTATCTACTGTATTATTAATGCCTGCTGTCAAATATTCCATTCTTCTGGTCTCCGCTATACTATTGAACAGCTCTAATTTAGTAGGTATATCTCGTCTCTTCCAGAACTTAGCAATAAGGCGTTTCGCCGCCGACAGAATATAAAGTACCAAGTAGAGCACTGGCTTCTTTAGTATCGTTGGAGGCATGTTCAATAAACACATATATGGATCCAATGAGAAGGTAATGTTAAAAATCTGCAGTAAAAGGCGTTGGACCTCCTTCCACAATGGAAAAATAACTGGGCAGTCCCAAAAGATATGGAACAAAGACCCTTGGCTAGAATCACACCTCCAACAATTACCAGAAACAGTGGGGTTCAAATGTCTAAGCATCTGAGGTGTATGGGACCAAAACATTAATATCTTATACAAATTTCCCCTAAAGGTCACACAAGTAGATGACAGTGCGGCTCTACGCCAAATGAGCTGCCAATCACTTGGCGAGATATCTTTTTCAAGGTATCTTTCCCATTTAGACATATATGCATGTCATAAGACCTGCGGTGATTCAGGAGTTGATAGAAGGACGTAAATATCTGATATAAGACCCTTAGTAGAGGTCGAAAGCTTACATAGTCTTTCAAATTGTGTTGGGGTAGATACCTTCGTGTCTCGAAACATAGAACTAAGCAGATGTTTTATTTGCAAATGCTGCCATTTAGAGGACTCAGGCAGATTATATCTCTCCTTAAGCAAGTCAAAAGACATGATCTCCAGAGTCCTGTATTCCACAATATCAGCAAATCTAAAGAGCTTGTTAGAAAACCATGGTTTAAAGGACAGACCCTGCAGTCCCACTGGAAACACAGGATTAAATAAGAACGAGGTCAAGGAGGGCTTATCAGAGGCTAACGGAAATTTCCGCTTACAACATTTCCAGATGTTAAATGTGTGTAGCATAGGGCCCAACAGTTGAGCCTAGCAATCACCTGGTAATGACGACCACAAGAGGGCATTAGGATGAATAGGGGCTAGCCATAGCTTCTCAATCTCCATCCATCTAGAGAATGCTGGAAGTGAGGACCATGCCGGGATACGACGCAAGTGTGTCGCCCAGTAGTATTTCGTAATGTCAGGAAGCCCCAGACCACCCTGTGTTTTAAGGGCAGTAAGAGTGCTACATGCAATCCTATGTCTCTTCCCATTCCAGACAAACCTAAGGATGGAAGATTGTAACGCTCTCAGATCCTTTTTAGGTATCGGGACGGGAATAGTCTCCATCACATATAATAACTTAGGTTGTATGGTCATTTTGACCGCTGCAATACGCCCTAACAAGGAGATAGGAAAAGGCATCCACTTAGCCATAAGTGCATTAAGTTCTTGAAATAATGGGACAAAATTGTGAGTATATAAAGTACCATACGTTTTTGTTAAATTCACTCCTAGATACTTAAGGGTGGTATCATTCCATCTAAAATGGTAATTGCTTTTTAAATTACTCAATATTTCCGGAGGGAGATTAATAGGCAGTGCCTCCGTCTTGGACTTATTGATCTTATACCCAGACAACCTACCATATTCCTCCATGACCTGAAATAAATTTGGCAGTGAGATATGTAAATTTGTAAGTGTCATAAGAATGTCATCAGCAAAGAGTGACACTTTAAAAGCCACTCTATTTACTTCTACCCCTTGAATGTCCGGATAAGCTTGAATTAGCGCTGCCAGCGGCTCAATGCATAGTACAAACAGCAATGGGGACAACGGGCAGCCCTGCCGTGTACCATTGTGGATGGGTATCAGCTTTGACTGGGCATGCGTCATTTTCACAAAGGCCGAGGGGCAAGTGTAAAGGGCTCGTATAGCGTTCAGAAAGGGCCCCCCTATACCAAAACATCTCAGCGCAGAGAACATAAAAGGCCAACTCAGGCGGTCAAAGGCCTTTTCAGCATCGAGGGCCAACACCAATGCCTGTTGTTTCCTTCTATTAAGAACATCTATCAGATCTATAGTTCTCCTTGTATTATCTCCCCCTTGGCGATGTTACACAAAACCAACCTGGTCTTTGTGGATCAGACTTGGAAGCAAGCTGACGAGTCTATTCGCCAAGGTCTTTGTAAATATCTTCAAGTCTGAATTAAGGAGGGCTATAGGACGATAATTCGCACAGTCCATATGATCTTTGCCTGGTTTGGGTATAAGAGTAATAAAAGACTGCAGCATCGTGTTAGGTACAGGGGAGCCCCCCATGAAGGAGCTAAAAACCCTAACCAAATGTGGAAGTAGAGTGTCTATATATGTCTTGTAATAAAGGTACGGTAGACCGTCCGGACCTGGTGACTTACGATTCGGTAGGCTGTTAATCACTTCAGCTATCTCCTCTGTAGTAATTTGGATGTTAAGTGTAGCTGCTAAGTCGTTGGACAATTTAGGTAACCCACACTTTTTAAGAAAAACAGAGAGCTGTTCATGCTGTTGTATAGGATCCCTCGCCACCTGTAGAGGAAGGGAATATAAATTCTCATAATATTTCTGGAAGATGGACATGATTTTATTTGGATCATAGGTGATAGTGCCATCAGCCTGTCTCAAGGCCGTTGGAGTATTTACTAAAGTGGAGTCCCGTAATTGTTTTGCCAAAAGTGTGTGTGACTTATTCCCCCAGGCATAGTAACGCTGTCTGGAATACAAGAGTAGCCTATCTGTCTTTGCCAGTGCCAAGTCTCTCAGCTTAGCTCTCAACAAAACTATACGCCTCAGAAGGTGACGAGAACTACGGGAACCCAATTGACTCTCCAGGTTATCTAAATCTTTCTTAATAGAGCAATATTGCCTATTCCTGTCTTTTTTCAATTTGGACCCAATGGCTATGCAGTTACCCCTAAAAACAGCTTTATGCGCCTCCCATAGAGTGGTCACCGAGGAAACTGACTGCTGGTTTATACTAAAATACTCCGATAGACTCTCCTGCAGTTCCTGCCTAGATACTGGATTTGATAGCAGGCTTTCATTCAACCGCCAATGACAAATCTTAGTCACCGGATGTTTAGTACTTAGTTTTAAAAAAATTGGCGCATGGTCTGACCATGAGATGGTTCCTATATCCGCATCTACCATTAAACGCATAATAAGGACATTACCTAAGAAATAATCAATTCTAGAGTGCGTACTATGCGGATGGGAGTAGAACGTATATGTTTTGGACGTGGGGTAGTTTACCCGCCATAGGTCAAATAACCCAAATCGTCTCACCAGGCGCCTGAAAAGACGCGAAAGCTTAGCCTGTTCTCTGGGAGGGGGCATCCCTGTCAGTGTCTGCCTGTCACATGTTTCAGAAAAAGAGACATTAAAGTCACCCCCCACAATGAGTGCTGCTGGTAACATATGAGATACTCTAGAGAGCACCTTGGTGATAAAAGGGATCTACTTAACGTTAAGTAGATCCCTTTTATCACCAAGGTGCTCTCTAGAGTATCTCATATGTTACCAGCAGCACTCATTGTGGGGGGCATAAAGATTACATAAAACAAAAGGAGAGCCATGTAGGGTGGCCTGTATAATTATATAGCGCCCGTGAGGGTCAGAAATCTGGTTAGTCACCTGAAGTGGACAATTAGCAGATAAAAGGATTTTTTCTGCCCACTAGAAGCTGAATAAGCCCTTGGGAATAGACCTTTAGCAAACTTAAACGACCCTGTGCTATCGAAGTGCGTCTCCTGGAGGAAGACTACATCCGCCCTCTGGGCACGACATTCAGTCAAGGCCAGTCTCCTTTTAACATTGGAGTTCAGGCCCTTGACGTTCAAGGACATATACTTGACCATGGCATAAAAAATAACTGCGCCATATACTTGCTATTTTGGCAATAGGCATCATTCCTCCAGGAGATCGCCTCCCAATTTTCCCAGCAGAGCATCTGAAAAAAATCATCATCAGGATCATCAGATACAATAGACAGATAACAGGATACGCGACACAGAAGGGTACAAGGGAACACAAAGGACGAATACATAAAAAGAAAATGAACAGGAAATATCCAAACATTGAACTGTGACGTCCAGATGGGGGCATTCAGAAAAAGCAAAGGACACATCAAATAGCCCAATCTCTTCTCCTCACTACCATAGAGAATTGAGGAAAGGAAGAGGGCAAGTAGGATCAATCCCCCCTGCGTTGACATGGTAGAACACACCCGACATAGATAACCAAACATTGTTTGAACAATATGCATAATAGCTGAGCCCTTTAAAACGCCTTATAATACTTTTCTTCTAGAACAATTAGGCACTAAAAACATATGAGGAACATCTGCCGCCCATCATAGTGGCGTAAACTGTAAGAAGTGAGCCTCAATATACAGCTCCAGTCCCAGTAGTTCAGGACATATCATCTCTCATACTCAGTCCCCTGGAATCTTCTCACGTTTGGGACCTACGGTTCTTGCTTTTCACCTGGCTCCAGATTGGGGAAGGTGCCAGCATCGGGTCGGGGACCTCCCAATCATTAATGGGAGGTTCCGAGACCCCCAAGGTTGCACAAAAAGAGGATAAGTCCGCATGAGCACGCATGGATACAGCCCTTCCATTTTTATTGGCTATAAGTACAAATGGGTATCCCCAGCGGTAAGGAATTTTCTTTTGCCTCATGGACAGCAATAGTGGCTGGAGATGGCGCCTTTTTTGCAGGGTGAGCCACGAAAGGTCCTGATATAGTTGCACTTGCGCCCCCTTAAAGTCAATAGCCCGTAATGCCCGGGCCTTAGCCATTATGGGTTCTTTCACCTGAAAATCTGTGATCCGGCAGATGACATCCCGGGGCTGCGCAGTCACATTTTTGGGTCGCAGGGCCCTATGAGCACGGTCCATTTTGATAACATGGGTGGATGGAGCCTCTAAAATAGAGTTAAATAGCTCATTTAAAACCTCATGCAGGTTCTCCTCAGAGTCCGGTTCAGGCAGACCCCGCACCCTGATATTATGTCTGCGGCCTCTATTATCCAGGTCTTCCTAGTGTCTGGTGTTGTCTCGGACCACTTGGGTGCACTGCACAACAGTAGATTGGAGATGGGCAATGTATTTGCGTGTAGTATCATGCTCAATTTCCAGAGAATCCACCCTAGCTGTAACTTGTTGAAAATCCTGGCGTAGGGACGATATTTCAGCTTTGAACATCTCTCTAACTTCTGCTATTAATTTTTTAAGTCCTCCTTAGTAGGGAGATGTTGCAACGACTGCCTTAGGGAGGCTGAGGCCTGTGACAATTGCAGAGCGCCATCTTCCACCTCATCATTTATGTCAGACTGTGAATCCCAGGGCATATCATCTTCCCCGCTTTTCTCCTTACCCTGGTTGTGATCAGGGTCCTCAGAGCTGTCTGCCCAATCCCTCCTGCGCTGTGTTGGAGTGGCTGAGGGGTTAATGCGCTTCGGCGCCATTTTAGGCGGCATGGTAGGACTATAAGCCGCCTCCTGCAGCTGTCTCACCTCCTCCAATGACCCCCTTTGCTCCCTTGGCTTGTAGGAGAACTCCTCTGCTAACGGAGATAGAGGAGAGCGACTTACTGGTGTGGAGGTGCTGTTAGAAGCGCGCTGCGGCAGGAGAGAGTCACTTCCCTCCTCTGCTGTAATGGCTCCCGATTTGCGCCTCAGGCGTCCCAGCGCCGCAGGAACAGCAGCGCGGCGGTCCAAGTATATCGCTATGTCCTGGGACTTCAAGTGGGGTGCCGGGCTACCTCTAGCTCTTCTGGTGTGCAGCGATTTCCCCATGAGAGCCGGGCACCATGCTAATGTGGCTCGTTTATAGCGTCTGGGCAGCGGAGCTCCTCACTTACACATCCATCTTGTCGGACGGCCAAGCCACGCCCCCCCTAATTACAATTTTATCGATTTTAGGTCTATCGAATGATTGATACAATTTCATTGAGTAAAGTTTTAGCAAATATACATATTTTTTGATTTTATATGCATCCAAAAACATTGGATGCAGTTTTTATTCTACACAGTATGAGACCGCAATGAATACAATTAAGAATGAGAAAAAACGCATCGATAGCGGAAAAAACGCAATAAAACCGCATCAAAACCGCCAGCGGTGAAAAATTATAAATCCCGGTTCATTTCACCACAGCTTGTGGAGGACCTTAAAAGCATTTAAAAAGGAGGAGGTTGGGAGTGCCGGATATGACCACTGAGGAAGGGATGTGGAATCATCCCGAAACGCGTCTGGAATATCGGACACTCTGGTGAAACCTCCGCTACAATTAATCTTTGCATGGCCATGCTAGATTCCAAATTCATATGAACTGAATTTAAATATTTTCGATAAACAAATCGATTAAAAGAATCAAGTGATTCGGCTCACCGGACGGAAGTCCCGCTCATACCATCGCGAGATTAGGTGAGATCACCGACCAACACGAGCAGTGAGGACGTATTGGCGTCCCCAGCCTACCGCCTGCACACAGCCAGGGATAGGACTTTGAAACAAGCATGAAAGGAGGTGTTGCATATGCACCTATTTGGACCGCTTGTTATAGACGGCTGATTAAAGCCTACTGCTCAATAGCAAGAATATACACAGAGACATATGCGAATCATTCCATGTGGATGACGCACTAACCGGGACAATTCAACTTTGTGGAAATTACTAATAGCCGCAGAAGGTGAAACAACCATTGCAGCACTTATTAACGTGCATTGTACCACCAGATATTTCACTGTGACACAAAGACTTTATAATTTTATACTTTGAATCAATTTTTTCACCGTATTTTTGTATGAACACAATAACACCTGCACTAAGTTTGGATTCCAGGATTGATTACTTTTTCCTTTATATATAATCACTGAGCACTTTTTTGCCACAACAGGCATCGTGGTGCATACTGCACGCCATTTAAACATCGATTGCTGTTACCTGAACATTTACTGCTGCTGTTATTGATTGCTACAATTGTTATCTATTGTTCATTTTTCCAGATATCCATCGTTATTGTGGTCTTATATATAATTATGGTCGTCCTGACCAAATCCTAGGAATTTTTAAGATATTTTATGTGATTGTGAATTTTATATGTTATATTTTATTTTATAAATCACTGATAGATATAATAACATTTAATAAATACCAATTTATGCCATAGAGTGAGTGCTCGCTCATATTACAATTTTCATACTTATTCTATTAATTGAGGTAGGGTGTCCTCAATTTGAGTTTGCAGCACCGTACCAACCACAATCAGCAGTGAGCCACTCCATTGAATTTAGGTTATCACTATTGTCTGATTGCAAATGAGGATAGCTGATTAAGGTGTTAAATTTGTTGTTGGGGGAGGAGCTTTTGTGGGAGTGTGTGTATATATATAGCCACATAGTATTAGCTTGCTGCATTTTCAAGTGCTGCTTTTTATAAGTGCATTAGAGATATTCAGGAGGAAATCTAGAGGTGGATACAATCTAAAAAAGTAAGATTTGTTTGTTTTCCCCTCTTTAAAATGGAATACCTGGTTCTGTGCAGGAATTGTTGTGCTTTTATTTCAGGTTCCACTCTTCGGAGGTTTGGATGCTGTCTGATCTGTAGACAGCTCTCCATAATGCAGCAGCAAATTGCATTTTTGAAATCTGAGATTTGTAAATTAACCGTTAAACAAACTCAGGCTGAGAACGTTGCAATGCCACTGCCACAGAGGCACCCTAGAAATAGAAGATGGGTTACTGCAGGTTCTGGTAGACTGAGAGTTGTTGATAGAAGACATGTCCCACAGTCTGTGGCTCTCCATAATTCATTTGCAGCGCTTTCAGAGTGCAAGAGCAACATGGAAGATGGCTCGGGCACAGTAGGTGAGAAACAATCATCCCCTATGCCTAAGGTATGCAAGAATGCAGCCAAAGACAAAAATAATAAGGTGAGGACTGATAGTAAGCAGCTGTTGGTGGGCGATTCCATCATAAGAGGTGTGAAGTTTGAGGAAAATGGTGTTGTGAGATGTCTCCCTGGTGCTACCGCTAGCAGGGATAGACGAAGTATCCTTAATTATTGTTAGGCAAGCAAAGCAGGAAAGGGAGGTGGATGTCATTGTCCATCTTGGGACAAATGATCTGGCTTGCAATGAGGTTTCAAAGGTGAAGGAAGCTTTTCACACACTTGGAAATTATATACGAGAGGTTGCATCAACTGTTTCATTCTCTGCAGTTTTGCCTGTGCATAACCTTCAGCATGACAGGAAGATGCGCATTAACCTCTTTAGGACACAGGGCGTACAGGTACGCCCTTATGTCCTGGTACTTAAGGACACAGGGCATACCTGTACGCCCTGTGTACTTCCGATCACCGCCGCGCGGCGGGCGGTGATCGGAACAAGGTGCCTGCTCAAATCATTGAGCAGGCACCTCGGCTAAATGCGCTGGGGGGTCCCGAGACCCCCCCATGTCGGCGATCATCGCAAACCGCAGGTCAATTAAGACCTGCGGTTTGCGGCTTTTCATGTTGCGGGTGGCGGCGGTGCCATCGGGTCCCCATGGGGCTGTAGGGGGGACCCGATGGCATGGAAGGCAGCGCGATGCCTTCCTGAGGCATCGCCGCTGCCTTCCTGTGACGTGCCTGTGAGATCCAGCCCCCTGGATCTCACAGGCCGGAAGCTGTATGAGTAATACACATAGTATTACTCATACAGCCAATGCATTCCAATACAGAAGTATTGGAATGCATTGTAAAGGATTAGACTCCCAAAAGTTGAAGTCCCAAAGTGGGACAAAAAAATAAAGTGAAAAAAAAAGTTTCCCCCCCAAAAAAAATTATGGCTCTCAGAATATGGAGACACTAAACCATTATTTCTTTTTTGTTTCAAAAATGATATTATTGTGTAAAACTTACATAAATAAAAAAAAGTATACATATTAGGTATCGCCGCGTTCGTGACAACCTGCTCTATAAAAATACCACATGATCTAACCTGTCAGATAAATGTTGTAAATAACAAAAAAAAAAAAAAAAAACTGTGCCAAAACAGCTATTTCTTGTTACCTTGCCTCACAAAAAGTGTAATATATAGCAACCAAAAATCATATGTACCCTAAACTAGCACCAACAAAACTTCCACCCTATCCCGTAGTTTCTAAAATGGGGTCACTTTTTTGGAGTTTATACTCTAGCGGTGCTTCAAATGGGACATGGTGTCAAAAAAACAGTCCAGCAAAATCTGCCTTCCAAAAACCGTATGGCATTTATTTCCTTCTGCGCCCTGCCGTGTGCACGTACAGCAGTTTACGACCACATATGGGGTGTTTCTGTAAACTACAGAATCAGGGCCATAAATATTGAGTTTTGTTTGGCTGTTAACCCTTGCTTTGTAACTGGAAAAAAAAATATTAAAATGGAAAATCTGCCCAAAAAGTGAAATTTTTAAATTGTATCTCTATTTTCCAATAATTCTTGTGGAACACCTAAAGGTTAACAACGTTTGTAAAATAAGTTTTGAATACCTTGAGGGGTGTAGTTTCTAGAATGGGGTCATTTTTTGGGTGGTTTCTATTATGTAAGCCTCACAAAGTGTCTTCAGACCTGAATTGGTCCTTAAAAAGTTGGTTTTTGAAAATTTCAGCGAAATTTCAAGATTTACTTCTAAACTTCTAAGCCTTGTAACGTCCCCCAAAAATAAAATGTCATTCCCAAAATTATCCTAACATGAAGTAGACATATGGGGAATGTAAAGTAATAACTATTTTTGTAGGTATTACTATGTATTATAGAAAAACCTATATATACCCCAACCAGGGAATGATTACTTAAAGAAGTAATTGACTGGCATAAGCCTATGGCAAACTACCACAATACAAAACCTACAAGAAATGCCAGGCCGCTTATAATGAATTAATGCTTTATTACAAAATCACATACATTTTACAAACATGATTAAAAGGAAATCTGGTGCAGGAGATAAAAGAGAAAGACGACATCACTGGAGGAAACATACAGCGGATGACCCCCAGACGAAGGTACGCCGAAACACGCGTTGGGGTTGGCGCCATCCTGGAGGAGACGCGGTATGGGTAATTGTCCGATGTCCTGTTGATTACAGATGATTTGTTTGCATTTGCACTTTACCTTCCCATGAATTGCATTAATGGACTGATAGATGGACATGTATCTGCTGTATGTTTCCTCCAGTGATGTCGTCTTTCTCTTTTATCTCCTGCATCATATTTCCTTTTAATCATGTTTGTAAAATTTATGTGATTTTGTAATAAAGCATTAATTCATTATAAGCGCCTCGCATTTCTTGTAGGTTTTGTATGTAGTATAGAAGTAGAGAAATTGAAACTTGGAAATTTGCTAATTTTTCCAAATTGTTTGCAAATTTTGTATTTTTTTAAAATAAATAAAATGATAATTTTTTACTCCATTTTACCAGTGTCATAAAGTACAATATGTGACGAAAAAACAATCTCCGAATGGCCTGGTTAAGTCAAAGCGTTTTAAAGTTATCACTACTTAAAGTGACACTGGTCAGATTTGCAAAAAATGGCCTGGTCCTTAAAATGAAATAAGCCTGTGTCCTTAAGGAGTTAAGGAATTCAATGTATGGCATGGTGAATGGTGTCTTAACCAAGGGTTTGGCTTTGTATCTCATGTTAGTTCTCGTTGGAATGGAAAAGAACTGTACAAGAAAGATGGTTTGCATCTTTCTCTCAAGGTAACGAATGTCCTCAGTGAACAGTTCAAAGTATTTGCTAAGGAGCATTTAAACTAGGAAAGGGGGGCAAAAAAGTGATAATCCAGGAGTCCGACTGCCCCCCGGAACAATGCCAGAAGATGCCAGTAGCACATAGGTTAAGAAATGACAAGCTCAGAGTCTTGTCTACAAATCCTCGCAGTTTAGGAAATAAGATCAATGAACTTGAGGCTATAATGGCATCTGAGAATATAGATTTAGTGGCTGTTACTGAGACTTGGTTCAATGGGAATAATGACTGGGATATAACAATACCAGGGTTCTCTATATAGGAAAGACAGAGAAGGCAAGAAGGGGGAGGGGTGGCCCTGTATGTGAAAGATAGCATAAAATCGAATTTAATACAAGTTAGCGAGACCAATTTAGAGTCAGTTTGGGTTACCTTGCAGCTTGATAATCATAAGGTAACTCGTGTAGGTGTGATATATAGACCACCTAGCCAAGTCAAAGAATTTGATGATCTACTAGTTGAGGAAATAGCTAAAATGACATTGAAGGGGGAAGTTATCATTATGGGAGACTTTAATCTTCCTGATGTAAACTGGAAAACCAAAATAGCTAGTTCTGCCAGAAGTACAGATATTCTAAATTCCCTACTGGGATTATCTCTACAGCAAGTAGTTGAGGAGCCAACCTGGAAGGAGGACATTTTAGATTTAGTATTAAAAAATGGGAATTTGGTATCTGATATTACTGTAGGAGAAAGCTTGGGATCTAGTGATCACCAGTCAGTGTGGTTTACTATTAGTACAGTGACTGATTCACACCACACAAAAACAAAAGTTTTAGATCTTTGAAAAACTGACTTTTCTAAAATTAGATTAGTGGTGTACGAGTCCCTATCAGATTGGAACAGTTTCAATGGAGTCCAGGAGAAATGTCACTATTTAAAAGTGGCACTATTGAAGGCAACAGAAAATTGCATTAGGCTTGTCAGTAAAAGCAAAAAAAGGAAGAGACCACTGTGGATGACAGGCAAATTTATAAGATTAGGCAGAGAGAGGCCAAATAAGTTATAAGAGCTTCTAAAGCGCAGGCAGAAGAGAAATTAGCTCAGTCAGTAAAAAAAAGGCGATAAGACATTCTTCAGATACATAAATGAAAAAAGGAAACTAAAACAAGGAATTAGCAAATTAAAAACAAAAGAAGGAAGGTATATGGAAGAAGATAAAGAACTAGCTGACTGCCTCAATGAATACTTCTGTTCAGTTTTTAGAAAGGAAAATGAAGGAAAAGGACCTCAGTTAGGAAGGAAGACTAATGAATCTTTTGATGCATGTGTCTTTACAAAGGAAGAGGTTCTAAGTCAGCTGTCTAAAATTAATACAAATAAGTCACAGGGGCCTGATGGGATACATCCAAAGCTATTAAAAGAGCTCAGCGGTGAACTAGCAAAGCCATTAACAGATTTATTTAACCAATCATTGGTAACAGGAATCGTCCCAGATGATTGGAAATTAGCAAATGTTGTGTCTATTCACAAGAAAGGTAGTAGGGAGGAATCGGGCAACTATAGGCCAGTAAGCCTGACATCAATAGTGTGAAAATTAATGGAAACCATACTCAAGGAGACGATTGGGGAACATCTAAAATCCCATGGATTGAAAGATGAAAAACAGCATTGGTTTACTTCAGGGAGATCATGTCAAACTAATCTTATTGATTTTTTTTTTATTGGATGACTAAAATAATAGATGGCGGAGGTGCAGTAGACATCGCTTATCTAGACTTTAGTAAGGCTTTTGATACTGTCCCACATAGAAGGCTTATAAATAAATTGCAGTCTTTGGCATTGGACTCCCATATTGTTGAATGGATTAGGCAGTGGCTGAGGGACAGACAACAGAGGGTTGTAGTCAATGGAGTATATTCAATCCTTGGTCTTGTTACCAGTGCGGTACCTCAGGATTCTGTTCTGGGACCCATATTGTTTAATATCTTTATCAGCGAAATTGCAGAAGGCCTCGATGGTAAGGTGTGTCTTTTTGCTGATGACTCAAAGATTTGTACCAGGGTTGATGTTCCTGGAGGGATACACCAAATGGAAAAGCATTTAGGAAAACTAGAGGAATGGTCAAAAATCTGGCAACTAAAATTTAATGTTGATAAGTGCAAGATAATGCACCTGGGGCGTAAAAACCCAAGAGCAGAATATAAAATCAGTGATACAGTCCTAACCTCAGTATCTGAGGAAAGGGATTTAGGGGTCATTATTTCAGAAGACTTGAAGGTAGGTAGACAATGTCATAGAGCAGCATGAAATGCTAGCAGAATGCTTGGGTGTATAGGGTGAGGCGATACCAGTAGAAAGAGGGAGGTGCTCATGCGCTCTTCAGAGCACTAGTGAGACCTCATTTAGAGTATTGTGCGCAGTACTGGAGACCATATCTACAGAAGGATATTGATACTTTGGAGAGAGTTCAGAGAAGAGCTACTAAACTAGTACATGGATTGCAGGATAAAACTTACCAGGAAATATTAAAGGACCTTAACATGTATAGCTTGGAAGAAAGACAGGACAGAGGGGATATGATAGAAACTTTTAAATACATAAAGGGAATCAACAAGGTAAAAGAGGAGAGAATATTTAAAAGAAGAAAAACTGCTACAAGAGGACATAGTTTTAAATTAGAGGGGCAAAGGTTTAAAAGTAATATCAGGAAGTATTACTTTACTGAGAGAGTAGTGGATGCATGGAATAGCCTTCCTGCAGAAGTGGTAGCTGCAAATACAGTGAAGGAGTTTAAGCATGCATGGGATAGGCATAAGCCCATCCTTCATATAAGATAGGGCCAAGGGCTATTCATAGTATTCAGTATATTGGGCAGACTAGATGGGCCAAATGGTTCTTATCTGCCGACACATTCTATGTTTCTAATACCACCATGTACTGCATGAGGAGGGTTATAGTCATTTACTGCCGAAGTCTACCCCTGAGCTCCCTTTCTTGTTCCCCTTCATGTCCTGGCTTTCACTCACCCAGAAACAACGGTAGACAGTCCATTGAGGGTCAGTGTTATTCACTTTACTGCCTTCTTTCCTTTTGCAGCGGTGCATGGCTGGGCGGGAGTAAGCTGATTAGTGGAGGCGTCGGAGCAGCAGTTCCTGCCGAGGCTCACCACCAATTAGTGCCACATGCAGGGCAGCAGAAGAAAACGAGAATAGCTCTTCTCCTCTCTCTTCGGCTATGGAGTGACAACAGGCAGGCTGGCGGCATTCAGCTTCACTGACTGCTTCAATGCTGCAGCTCGCCCCACACTTCAAGGTCCATGCTAACATAAACAATGTGCCCGCCACGATGATTTTTGGCACATTTTCTTTATAAGACTTACTGCTGTTCGGCTCGAGCATCGCTATGCTGGGCACATGGCGGTACTCGGCCGAGTACCACATGTGCTCGAGCGCCATGTTCGCGTCTCCTACCCGCACGTTTCTTGGCTGCTATGCAGCCAATAAATGTGCAGGTAGGTACTGCCATCACTGTAATGCCGCAGTCTTGTTGGTTACTGGCATTACAGTGATTGGCTGGCGGGAACACCCGATGGCGCATGTTCGGCTCATTATTAGTCAGGGAGAGCTTTGCTTAGTAAGGGACAGATAGTGTAGGGAGTTTGATCGCATTCTATTTTGTTGAAAAATGTTTCAAAGACCCAAAAGTACTTTAAAAGACTATTGTGTGTGGTGGCAGCAATATAATATACTGTAGCCATCAAATTTCTTTTTTATATATATACTTTTCCATACTTTTTCTATATAGGGTGTCTGCAGTGGCTTGTGACATCTGTGCAATACCTTCTGTGTGTCAGGGGCCAGAGATAGAAAAAAATATAAATGAAATATATTTTCCTTTTTCCATACTTTTACGTACTTTTTCCATATACTGTGCTTGCTGTGAACTGTGACATCCGTGCCACATCCTGTGTGTCAAGCGTGCATATAACATTTAATATGAAGAAGGCGAGCATTAAGGGACGGGGAAGTGGCCGTGAGGCTGATGGTTCACACAGAGGCTGTGGCCCTGGGCTCGTTGAAACTGTGCCTGCTGCCAGAGCACAAGAAAAACAATCATCCACAATAGCTAGCTTCATGTCCCAGTTTGCCTGGTGTCGCAGGACAAAACTCTTGAAGTCAGACCACTGCGACCAGGTGGTCGGTTGGATTGCAGCAGATAATGCTTCCAGTCTGTTAAGCACCACCCTGTCTTCCACCAAGTCCAGTCTCAGTAGTCAAGAGTCTGGTCAACAGATGCCTCACCCTGATCCTCCTTCCTCCCACCATGGAGAGTCTGGCCAAACAAGTGATCTCACACTCTTTTCATCGCCATTACTTGATTTGGCCATCTCGCCAAGCACGCTTGAAGAGGGACATGAGATCTTGTGCCCTGATTCCCAACCTCTACAGCAGTGGTGCCCAACCATTTTTCGTCTGAGGGCCGCACTAGACTAGGTAGCTTTGCCAGAAAGAAATGCAAACGCTGTGAGGGGGCACGTGTGAGCATTACTTCTGTGAAGAGGGTACATATCTGGGCATAACTACTGTGAGGGGGCACATATCTGGGCATAACGACTGTGAGGGGGCACATATCTGGGCATAACTACTGTGAGGGGGCACATATCAGGGCATAACTACTGTGAGAGGGCACATATCAGGGCATAACTACTGTGAGGAGGGCACATATCAGGGCATAACTACTGTGAAGAGGGCACATATCTGGGCATAACTACTGTGAGGGGGCACATATCTGGGCATAACAACTGTGAGGGAGCATGTGCGAGCATTACATCTGTGAAGAGGGCACATATCTTGGCTTTATTACTGTGAGGGGGCACATATGTGGGCATAACTACTGTGAGGGGGCATGTGTGAGCATTACGTCTGTGAAGAGGGCACATATCTTAGCATTATTACTGTGATATGGCACATATCTGGGCATAACTACTGTGAGGGAGCATGTGTGAGCATTAATACTGTGAAGAGGGCACATATCTGGCATAACTACTGTGAGGGGGCACATATCTGGGCATAACTACTCTGAAGAGGGCACATATCTGGGCATAACTACTGTGAGGGGGCACATATTTGGGCATATCTACTCTGAAGAGGGCACATATCTGGGCATAACTACTGTGAGGGGGCACATTTCTGGGCATAACTACTGTGAGGGGGCATGTGCGAGCATTACACCTGTGAAGAGAGCACATATCTTGGCATTATTACTGTGAGGGGGCACATATCTGGGCATAACTACTGTGAGGGGGCACATATCAGGATATAACAACTGTGAGGAGGGCACATATCAGGGCATAACTACTGTGAAGAGGGCACATATCAGGGCATAACTACTGTGAGGGGGCACGAGTGAGCATTACTACTGTGAAGAGGGCACATATCTGGCATAACTACTGTGAGGGGGCACATATCTGGGCATAACTACTGTGAAGAGGGCACATATCTGGCATAACTACTGTGAGGAGGCACATATCTGGGCATAACTACTGTGAGGGGGCATGTGCGAGCATTACATCTGTGAAGAGGGCACATATCTTGGCATTATTACTGTGAGGGGGTACATATCTGGGCATAACTACTGTGAGGGGGCATGTATGAGCATTACATCTGTGAAGAGGGCACATATCTTGGCATTATTACTGTGCGGGGGCACATATCTGGGCATAACTACTGTGAGGGAGCATGTGTGAGCATTACTACTGTGAAGAGGGCACATATCTTGGCATTATTACTGTGATATGGCACATATCTGGGCATAACTACTGTGAGGGAGCATGTGTGAGCATTACTACTGTGAAGAGGGCACATATCTTGGCATTATTACTGTGAGGGGGCATGTGATGTATACATGTGTGTAATGTATGTAGTGCAGTATGTGATGATCACACACTGCACTACATACATTACACACATGTATACATCACATACTGCGCTGTCACCTTCTTCTGCAGGTCTACCTTGATGTCTGGTTTTTAGGCTTCAGTCAGATCCTCCACCACCATGCTTGCGCCGTGTGCCCGACACCACCAGGAGCAGGCCCCTCCTCCTTTCATCTCCTGACGGCTTCTCCTACAGCAGGGCGCTCTATCGCTCCAGTGCCCGCCCAATCTTACCAATCAGGGGAGTAGCTAGAAATGACTGGGCCCCATAGCAAAAAAATGTATGGGCCACCCCTTTCCGGATCTCCCACCCCCACATACCTATCAGACCTCCCACCCCTTCCAGAGCTCCCACCCAAACACCCCTCCAGGACCTCCCACCCCAACATCCCCACACCCCTCCCTAGATCCCCCTGTTATCCACAGATCCCCCCCTCAGTGTCATCCACAGATATCCTCCCCTCAGTGTCATCCACAGATATTTCCCCCTCAATGTCATCCACAGATATTTCCCCCTCAGTGTCATCCACAGATATCCCCCCTCAGTGTCATCCACAGATATCCCCCCTCAGTGTCATCCACAGATATCCCCCCTCAGTGTCATCCACAGATATCCCACCTCAGTGTCATCCACAGATATCCCACCTCAGTGTCATCCACAGATATCCCCCCTCAGTGTCATCCACAGATATCCTCCTCAGTGTCATCATATCCCCCCCCTCAGTGTCATCCACAGATATCCCCCCCTCAGTGTCATCCACAGATATCCCCCCCCTCAGTGTTATCCACGGATATCCCCCCTTCAGTGTCATCCACAGATCCATCCCCCCTTCAGTGTCATCCACAGGTGCATCCCCCCCTCAGTGTCATCCACAGATCCATCCCCCCTCATTGTCATCCTTAGATCCATTCCCCCCTCAGTGTCATCCACAAATCTATCCCACCCTCAGTGTCATCCACAGATCCATCCCCCCCTCAGTGTCATCCACAGATCCCTCCCCCCCTCAGTGTCATCCACAGATCCATCCCCCCCTGAGTGTCAACCACAGATCCATCCCCCCTGAGTGTCATCCACAGATCCATCCCCCCCTCAGTGTCATCCACAGATCCATCCCCCCCTCAGTGTCATCCACAGATCCATCCCCCCCTCAGTGTCATTCACAGATCATCCCCCCCCCCCTCAGTGTCATCCACAGTGTCATCCACAGATCCCCCACTCCTCAGTGTCATCCACAGATCCCCCCTCAGTGTCTTCCACAGATCCCCCCCCTCAGTGTCATCCACAGATATCCCCCCTCAGTGTCATCCACAGATATCCCCCCCTCAGTGTCATCCACAGATCCATCCCCCTCAGTGTCATCCACAGGTCCATTCGCCCCTCAGTGTCATTCACAGATATCCTCCCCTCAGTGTCATCCACAGATCACCCCCTCAGTGTCATCCACAGTGTCATCCACAGATCCCCCACTCTTCAGTGTCATCCACAGATCTCCCCCTCAGTGTCTTCCACAGATCCCCCCTCAGTGTCATTCACAGATATTTCCCCCTCAGTGTCATCCACAGATATCCCCCCTCAGTGTCATCCACAGATATCCCCCCTCAGTGTCATCCACAGATATCCCCCCTCAGTGTCATCCACAGATATCCCCCCTCAGTGTCATCCACAGATATCCCCCCTCAGTGTCACCCACAGATATCCCCCCTCAGTGTCATCCACAGATATCCCCCCCTCAGTGTCATCCACAGATATCCCCCCTCAGTGTCATCCACAGATATCCCCCCCTCAGTGTCATCCACAGATACCCCCCCTCAGTGTCATCCACAGATATCCCCCCTCAGTGTCATCCACAGATATCCCCCCTCAGTGTCATCCACAGATATATCCCCCCTCAGTGTCATCCACAGATATCCCCCCCCTCAGTGTCATCCACAGATATCCCCCCTCAGTGTCATCCACAGATATCCCCCCTCAGTGTCATCCACAGGAACTGCCTGCCGGAATCCTATGCCGCAAGTGTGAAAGTAGCCCAGGGCCGGTGCAAGGATTTTTGCCGCCCTAGGCAAGATAAAAATTGCCGCCCCCCCTTATCAGATGATCTGCCCATATCATGACATCACATATGTTCCACCCCTTTCTCAGCTTTTAAATAAAAAGAACTGCTAGGTTTCCCTTAGGGTTAATCCAGCTTATTGTAGCTGTCTTTTTTTACGGAACGGAATTGCGGACCCATACATTTCTATGGGGCCGCATGACGTGCGGCCCCGATCCGGAATTGCGGATCCGCAATTCCGATCCGGAAAAAAATAGAACATGTCCTATTCTTGTCTGCAATAGCGGACAAGAATAGGCATATTCTGTTAGTGCCGGCAATGTGCTGTCCGCAAAATGCGGAACGCACATTGCTGCTGTCCGTGTTTTGCGGATCCGTGGATCCGCAAAACACACATGGATGTGTGAATGGACCCTAAATGTGAGGTAAATTAGTTTCCAATGTAGTATTAATAACTAAACAATTACATAATAAACATATTGCATTGTCTACTTACCACCAGGACAATAAGATGATCTGGACTCTGACTGCAGTCTGGCTCTGGGGACTCCCTTGTCACTCTCTTCTCCCCCACTCCCTCCCTTGTCACTCTCATTATTCCACCCCCCCTCCCTTGTCACTCTCATTAGTCCACCCCCCCCCCCTCCCTTGTCACTCTCATTATTCCCTCCCTCCCCCCTCCCTTGTCACTCTCATTATTCCCTCCCTCCCCCCTCCCTTGTCACACTCATTATTTCCCCCCCCTCCCTTGTCAATGTCATTATTCCCCCCCTCCCTTGTCAATCTCATTATACCCCCCCTCCCTTGTCACTCTAATTATACCCCCCCTCCCTTGTCACTGTCATTATTCCACCCCGGCACACCCCTCCATTGTCACTCTCATTATTCCACCCCCCCTCCCTTGTCACTCTCATTATACCCCCCCCCCCCCCTCCCTTGTCACTCTCATTATTCCACCCCGGCACCCCCCTCCCTTGTCACTCTCATTATTCCACCCCGGCACCCCCCTCCCTTGTCACTGTCATTATTCCACCCCGGCACCCCCCTCCCTTGTCACTCTCATTATTCCACCCCGTCACACCCCTCCCTTGTCACTCTCATTATTCCACCCCCCCCTCCCTTGTCACTCTCATTATTCCCCCCCTCCCTTGTCACTCTCATTATTCCCCCCCCTCCCTTGTCAATGTCATTATTCCCCCCCCCTCCCTTGTCAATGTCATTATTCCCCCCCTCCCTTGTCAATGTCATTATTCCCCCCCTCCCTTGTCAATGTCATTATTCCCCCCCTCCCTTGTCAATGTCATTATTCCCCCCCCCCTCCCTTGTCAATGTCATTATTCCCCCCATCCCTTGTCAATGTCATTATCCCCCCCCCTCCCTTGTCAATGTCATTATTCCCCCCCCCTTGTCAATGTCATTATTCCCCCCCATCCCTTGTCAATGTCATTATTCCCCCCCCTCCCTTGTCAATGTCATTAGTCCCCCCCCTCCCTTGTCAATCTCATTAGTCCCCCACCCCCACCCCAAAAATACACACCTAGTGTAGCGTGGCCGAGCTCTCTTCGGTCTGCGGTACAGGAGAATTTGTTTCCTGTACCCGGCCGGACTGACAGGAAGTGCACACTAAGTGAGCACTTCCTGTCAGTCCGACCGGGTACAGGAAACAAAAGCTCCTGTACCGCGGACCGAAGAGAGCTCGGCCACGCTACATTAACAAAAGCACAGAGCGAGAGCAGACACACAGCAGGCGCAGGCTGCGCAGCGATGAGCCGGCGACCGGAGATTCAAATTAGAGCGGCAAGCGCTCAGGACTCAGTCCTGAGCGCTTGCCGCTCTAATTTGAATCTCCGGCCCGCCGGAGATTCAGGAGGCGCAGCATGAGGGGCGCCGCCGGCCAAACTTATATAACCAATTATTTTATTTATTTTTTACACCGCAACGGGCGCCCCCTGCTAAATGGCGCCCTAGGCGACTGCCTAAGTCGCCCTACTGGTGGCGCCGGCCCTGAAGTAGCCTTTGGGTTGTCTAGAATATATAAATATTATATACAGTTGAGTCCCATTATTATTACTTTTTTTTAAGTTTTATTCGATCATAATTTTTTTTGGACCAATCTCGTAAAAAAACATCTATTTCATGGTTGTTTTGACACAGTTTTTATTTTATTGTTTTACTGCATTCACCTGAGGGGTTAGACCATGTGATATTTTTGTAGAGCAGGTAGTTACAAATGCAGCGATACCTAATATGTATAGTTATTTTAAAAGGGATTCTGTCACCTGGATTTTGCCTATACAGCTGTGGACATCAGCCTCAGGGAACTAACTGCACATGCGCTAGCTGCGAGATTACAGCACCACCTGCATCCTTCCAATCTCCTCCTTGCTCCCGGACTTCACTAAGTTAGAACGCTGTAATCTTGTAGCTAGCGCATGCGCAGTTCATTCCCTGAGGCTGATGTCAGCACAGGGAAGGAACACTATGCCGGCACTGACATGCGGCGTACTCGCGCATGCGCAAGATTACGGTGTTCTAACTTAGTGACCTCCGGGAGATTCGGAGGGTTTGGCTGGGTTCCTGAAACGTTAGTAACAGCCTTTGGGCTCCTTACTTGCCTCATTTACATATTTTTTACCTAAATATAAGCACTATAGCGGCTATCTAGCAGCACATGTCCGCAGCTCTACAGGGAGTGCAGAATTATTAGGCAAGTTGTATTTTTGAGGATTAATTTTATTATTGAACAACAACCATGTTCTCAATGAACCCAAAAAACTCATTAATATCAAAGCTGAATATTTTTGGAAGTAGTTTTTAGTTTGTTTTTAGTTTTAGCTATTTTAGGGGGATATCTGTGTGTGCAGGTGACTATTACTGTGCATAATTATTAGGCAACTTAACAAAAAACAAATATATACCCATTTCAATTATTTATTTTTACTAGTGAAACCAATATAACATCTCAACATTCACAAATATACATTTCTGACATTCAAAAACAAAACAAAAACAAATCAGTGACCAATATAGCCACCTTTCTTTGCAAGGACACTCATAAGCCTGCCATCCATGGATTCTGTCAGTGTTTTGATCTGTTCACCATCAACATTGTGTGCAGCAGCAACCACAGCCTCCCAGACACTGTTCAGAGAGGTGTACTGTTTTCCCTCCTTGTAAATCTCACATTTGATGATGGACCACAGGTTCTCAATGGGGTTCAGATCAGGTGAACAAGGAGGCCATGTCATTAGATTTTCTTCTTTTATACCCTTTCTTGCCAGCCACGCTGTGGAGTACTTGGACGCGTGTGATGGAGCATTGTCCTGCATGAAAATCATGTTTTTCTTGAAGGATGCAGACTTCTTCCTGTACCACTGCTTGAAGAAGGTGTCTTCCAGAAACTGGCAGTAGGACTGGGAGTTGAGCTTGACTCCATCCTCAACCCGAAAAGGCCCCACAAGCTCATCTTTGATGATACCAGCCCAAACCAGTACTCCACCTCCACCTTGCTGGCGTCTGAGTCGGACTGGAGCTCTCTGCCCTTTACCAATCCAGCCACGGGCCCATCCATCTGGCCCATCAAGACTCACTCTCATTTCATCAGTCCATAAAACCTTAGAAAAATCAGTCTTGAGATATTTCTTGGCCCAGTCTTGACGTTTCAGCTTGTGTGTCTTGTTCAGTGGTGGTCGTCTTTCAGCCTTTTTTACCTTGGCCATGTCTCTGAGTATTGCACACCTTGTGCTTTTGGGCACTCCAGTGATGTTGCAGCTCTGAAATATGGCCAAACTGGTGGCAAGTGGCATCTTGGCAGCTGCACGCTTGACTTTTCTCAGTTCATGGGCAGTTATTTTGCGCCTTGGTTTTTCCACACGCTTCTTGCGACCCTGTTGACTATTTTGAATGAAACGCTTGATTGTTCGATGATCACGCTTCAGAAGCTTTGCAATTTTAAGAGTGCTGCATCCCTCTGCAAGATATCTCACTATTTTTGACTTTTCTGAGCCTGTCAAGTCCTTCTTTTGACCCATTTTGCCAAAGGAAAGGAAGTTGCCTAATAATTATGCACACCTAATATAGGGTGTTGATGTCATTAGACCACACTCCTTCTCATTACAGAGATGCACATCACCTAATATGCTTAATTGGTAGTAGGCTTTCGAGCCTATACAGCTTGGAGTAAGACAACATGCATAAAGAGGATGATGTAGTCAAAATACTCATTTGCCTAATAATTCTGCGCGCAGTGTATAGTAAAAATCCAGGTCACATTATCCCTTTAAAAAAATCAGTTTTACACAATGAAAGCATTTTTTTTTTTTAAATCTCATTTTAGTATATCCTTTTTCTGAAAGACTTTTTATTTTTTGGGCGATTGTCTTATGTAGGGGCCCATTTTTTGCAGGATGAGAATGGTTTTATTGGTACTATTTTGGAGTACATATTACTTTTTGATCTCTTGGCATTACACTTATGTTAGGTGACACAAATGTTTTAATTTTTTATTAGTTATATATACACTGCTCAAAAAAATAAAGGGAACACTTAAACAACACAATGTAACTCCAAGTCAATCACACTTCTGTGAAATCAAACTGTCCACTTAGGAAGCAACACTGAGTGACAATCAATTTCACATGCTGTTGTGCAAATGGGATAGACAACAGGTGGAAATTATAGGCAATTAGCAAGACACCCCCAATAAAGGAGTGGTTCTGCAGGTGGTGACCTGACCACTTCTCAGTTCCTATGCTTCCTGGCTGATGTTTTGGTCACTTTTGAATGCTGCCGGTGCTTTCACTCTAGTGGTAGCATGAGACGGAGTCTACAACCCACACAAGTGGCTCAGGTAGTGCAGCTTATCCAGGATGGCACATCAATGCAAGCTGTGGCAAGAAGGTTTGCTGTGTCTGTCAGCGTAGTGTCCAGAGCATGGAGGCGCTACCAGGAGACAGGCCAGTACATCAGGAGACGTGGAGGAGGCCGTAGGAGGGCAACAACCCAGCAGCAGGACCGCTACCTCCGCCTTTGTGCAAGGAGGAACAGGAGGAGCACTGCCAGAGCCCTGCAAAATGACCTCCAGCAGGCCACAAATGTGCATGTGTCTGCTCAAACGGTCAGAAACAGACTCCATGAGGGTGATATGAGGGCCCGACGTCCACAGGTGGGGGTTGTGCTTACAGCCCAACACCGTGCAGGACGTTTGGCATTTGCCAGAAAACACCAAGATTGGCAAATTCGCCACTTGTGCCCTGTGCTCTTCACAGATGAAAGCAGGTTCACACTGAGCACATGTGACAGACGTGACAGAGTCTGGAGACGCCGTGGAGAACGTTCTGCAGCCTGCAACATCCTCCAGCATGACCAGTTTGGCATTGCGTCAGTAATGGTGTGGGGTGGCATTTCTTTGGAGGGCCGCACAGCCCTCCATGTTCTCGCCAGAGGTAGCCTGACTGCCATTAGGTACCGAGATGAGATCCTCAGACCCCTTGTGAGACCATATGCTGGTGTGGTTGGCCCTGGGTTCCTCCTAATGCAAGACAATGCTAGACCTCATATGGCTGGAGTGTGTCAGCAGTTCCTGCAAGACGAAGGCATTGATGCTATGGACTGGCCCGCCCGTTCCCCAGACCTGAATCCAATTGAGCACATCTGGGACATCACGTCTCGCTCTATCCACCAACGTCACATTGCACCACAGACTGTCCAGGAGTTGGCAGATGCTTTAGTCCAGGTCTGGGAGGAGGTCCCTCAGGAGACCGTCTGCCACCTCATCAGGAGCATGCACAGGCGTTGTAGGGAGGTCATACAGGCACGTGGAGGCCACACACACTACTGAGCCTCATTTTGACTTGTTTTAAGGACATTACATCAAAGTTGGATCAGCCTGTAGTGTGTTTTTCCACTTTAATTTTGAGGGTGACTCCAAATCCAGACCTCCATGGGTTAAAAAATTTGATTTCCATTTTTTTTTTTTGTGTGATTTTGTTGTCAGCACATTCAACTATGTAAAGAACAAAGTATTTCAGAAGAATATTTAATTAATTCAGATCTAGGATGTGTTATTTTTGTGTTCCCTTTATTTTTTTGAGCAGTGTATATCCTTTTTTTTTCTTGCCGTTTACCTGAGACGGTTGGGTATGTTATATTTTTGTACAGCTTGTAGTTACGGACGTGATGATTCCTTATAGGTCTCTGTGTGTATATATATATATATATATATACACTGCTCAAAAAAATAAAGGGAACACTTAAACAACACAATGTAACTCCAAGTTAATCACACTTCAGTGAAACCAAACTGTCCACTTAGGAAGTATCACTGAGTGACAATCAATTTCACATGCTGTTGTGCAAATGGGATAGACAACAGGTGGAAATTATAGGCAATTAGCAAGACACCCCCAATAAAGGAGTGGTTCTGCAGGTGGTAACCACAGACCACTTCTCAGTTCCTATGCTTCCTGGCTGATGTTTTGGTCACTTTTGAATGCTGGCGGTGCTTTCACTCTAGTGGTAGCATGAGACGGAGTCTACAACCCACACAAGTGGCTCAGGTAGTGCAGCTTATCCAAGATGGCACATCAATGCGAGCTGTGGCAAGAAGGTTTGCTGTGTCTGCCAGCGTAGTGTCCAGAGCATGGAGGCGCTACCAGGAGACAGGCCAGTACATCAGGAGACGTGGAGGAGGCCGTAGGAGGGCAACAACCCAGCAGCAGGACCGCTACCTCCGCCTTTGTGCAAGGAGGAACAGGAGGAGCACTGTCAGAGCCTTGCAAAATGACCTCCAGCAGGCCACAAATGTGCATGTGTCTGCTCAAACGGTCAGAAACAGACTCCATGAGGGTGATATGAGGGCCCGACGTCCACAGGTGGGGGTTGTGCTTACAGCCCAACACTGTGCAGGACGTTTGGCATTTGCCAGAGAACACCAAGATTGGCAAATTCGCCACTGGCGCCCTGTACTCTTCACAGATGAAAGCAGGTTCACACTGAGCACATGTGACAGAGTCTGGAGACGCGGTGGAGAACGTTCTGCTGCCTGCAACATCCTCCAGCATGACCGGTTTGGCATTGGGTCAGTAATGGTGTGGGGTGGCATTTCTTTGGAGGGCCGCACAGCCCTCCATGTGCTCGCAAGAGGTAGCCTGACTGCCATTAGGTACCGAGATGAAATCCTCAGACCCCTTGTGAGACCATATGCTGGTGCGGTTGGCCCTGGGTTCCTCCTAATGCAAGACAATGCTAGACCTCATGTGGCTGGAGTGTGTCAGCAGTTCCTGCAAGACGAAGGCATTGATGCTATGGACTGGCCCGCTCGTTCCCCAGACCTGAATCCAATTGAGCACATCTGGGACATCATGTCTCGCTCTATCCACCAACGTCACGTTGCACCACAGACTGTCCAGGAGTTGGCAGATGCTTTAGTCCAGGTCTGGGAGGAGATCCCTCAGGAGACCGTCCGCCACCTCATCAGGAGCATGCACAGGCGTTGTAGGGAGGTCATACAGGCACGTGGAGGCCACACACACTACTGAGCCTCATTTTGACTTGTTTTAAGGACATTACATCAAAGTTGGATCAGCCTGTAGGGTGTTTTTCCACTTTAATTTTGAGTGTGACTCCAAATCCAGACCTCCATAGGTTAAAAAATTTGAGTTCCATTTTTTTTATTTTTGTGTGATTTTGTTGTCAGCACATTCAACTATGTAAAGAACAAAGTATTTCAGAAAAATATTTTATTAATTCAGATCTAGGATGTGTTATTTTTGTGTTCCCTTTATTTTTTTTAACAGTGTGTGTATATATATATATATATATATACACAAACATATATATACACACACACATTTCTATATACACACATATATATATATCATATATATATATATATATATATATATATATATATACATCTCTTCAAACATGACGGGTACATAGTTCTCCAGGGCTTCCCTGGAGAAGGCTTGTTATGATGACCTTCTTCATGTGCTTGTGCTGGCTGTCATGCAGATTGGAGAGGCAGTCGGCCCCCAGGATGGTACGGACTGATTCCGGCCAGTGCAATACATTTTATTTATTTATTTATTTTTAAAGTATACATATTACGTATCGCTGCATTTGTAACTACCTGCTCTATAAAAATATCACATGGCCTAGCCCCTAAGGTGAATAAAACAATAAAATAAATAAATGTGTAAAAACAACCAGTATATGTTCCCCATTTTGCGAACACCCCATATGTGCTCGTAGCCTACTGTATTGGCGCACAGCAGGCCTCTAGAGGCAAAGTGCAAAATATGTTTTTTTGCTGGCCTGAATTGGCAGACATGGATTTTAGCTGCCATTCAAACCGCTTCTGGTTTATGGTCTGACTGTAAATTGGAGTCTGGTAGAAAATGTCCGAACTCCAATATTGTCTAACGTTTGGCTTCTTTACTACGCCCATATGCAGCACGAGTCCCCAAAAATTCTTCATCTCTGCTGCATATACTGGGGTCCAACCTAGGGGTCTAGCATATGGCGAACTAGGGTTCTGAGTAATGACTTGTTGGGCGTACAAATTGGTTTGGGCCACCATTAGATTTACAAAATTTTCAGAGAAGAAGATTTTGAAAAAATCTAGCTCAGTGAAGCCCGCACAATTTACCAGAATTCCTGAGTGGCCCACAAACTCAGGAATTTGGGGCTGATAATTCTCAGGGGGTGGGGTCCATGTGGGCTCCATCAGCTGCTACCCTGGGGCACCTTCTAGAGGGTCCCTCATCAGCAGATGATGATGATCAGGAGGTAGAGAAGTAGAGGAAAGTGGCATCCTCTTCTCCCTCACTGCAAACTCTGTATCGGAGGCTAGCATGGCGTATGCCTCTTCAGCTGAGCATAGTCATTGGGATGAATGGGACATTTTTTTTTTTTTTTGTGGTGTGAAACGTGTAAACCTTTATTTAGTGTGAGGGATGTGTATGTAGTGTTTTCACACATGAAGGGGCTTTTAATAAATTTTAAATTAAATTTAGAAGAAAAGTTGTAAAAAATAACCGTTTTCTGCGAATATAAAAATTTTGGCGCAAACTGAGCAGACGCGATCAGTAATGGACACAAATTGCACTTACGCAGATGGTGCGTTCGTGCAAAAATCTAAACTGACACTAACTGAAATTGAAATCAGCACAAATAATCCGCAGGTGCTAATCAGGCAGATACGTACTGAAAAGCACTTGGAGGTCACAGCAAAAATAGTGCACGGACCAATTTGTGTCCGTAAAAAAAGGATGGGAGGGGGGAAGGGGGGTGGAAAGGGACAAGGGATCTGGAACAGCTACAAATGACAAAAAATCTGTGCAGCTATTCCAGATGTTGTTGTTCTTTTCAGCAGCAAAAGGGTTAAATTTGTAGTGGTGGTACAGCACAAGTCCCAGCAAGCCACAGCAGAACAGATCCTCTGCATGCAGTCATCAGCTAAAATGGCTGCTTGCAGGGAAGTTCAGCCTCTTCCTGTGCAGCTATAGCGCTGCCATTGGATGGAGCTGTCACGGAACCATGAACCAGACGTACAACAAGGGATAAGTGAAAATAAGAAGGCTTTATTGAAAATAAAGCTGTAAAGCAAAAGTCCAAACGGATGGCGAAACCGAAGCAGAGTCTTTGCGAAGCCAGAGGTCAGGAACCAGAAGGGTAGTCAGACGAAGCCAGGATCAGGAACCAGCAGGGTAGTCAGACGAAGCCAGGATCAGGAACCAGCAGGGTAGTCGGACGAAACCAGGATCAGGAACCAGCAGGGTAGTCGGACGAAACCAGGATCAGGAACCAGAAGCAGCAGCAGTCTAGAAGCATGTGAACACAGGAGGACCAAGCGAGGAACTGAAGCCACAGACCTCCTATATATATGAGCTAGGCATCCAGCTCCTCCCAGTGGGAAGGAGGAGCCGCAGGGTGGGAGGCTACAAGAAACCCAGAAACCAAGATGGCCGCCAGCACATGTCAAACGAAGGAGAACAGCAAGAAGGTAAGACCATGACAGTACCTCCCCCTCAAGGGCCCCTCCTCCGCGGAGTAAAGAACGGTTTCTGAGGGAAGCGTGCGTGGAAGGCTCGGAGCAAGGCAGGAGCATGGACATCTGCGGAGGGAACCCAGGAACGCTCCTCTGGACCATAACCACGCCAATGGACCAAAAACTGCACCCGACCGCGGACCAGGCGTGAGTCCAGGATATTGCTCACCTCATACTCCTCACGATTACCCACTTGGACCGGACGAGGCCGAGGAACCGAGGAAGTGAAACGATCACACACCAGTGGCTTCAACAGGGAGACATGAAACACGTTGGAGATCCGCATGCCAGGAGGAAGCGCAAGGGCATAGGCTACCGGGTTTACCCTGCGAAGCACTCGGAAGGGACCAACAAAGCGAGGCGCCAGCTTGGGAGTGGGCACTCGAAGGTTGAGGTTGCGGGTGGACAACCATACACGGTCTCCGACCTGGTAGGAAGGAGCAGGCGCTCGTCTGCGATCAGCCTGGAGTCTCTGGCGCTGCGCAGAGACCTCAAGGGACTTCTGGATCAGTACCCAAGAAGCACGTAGGACGGAAAGGTGATCCTCCACAGCCGGAATATCCTGGGGAGAGAATACCTCCGGTAACACGGCAGGTTGGAACCCATAATTGGCCATGAAGGGAGACGTCCCAGAGGAAGAGTTCACCGCCGTGTTCCTGGCAAACTCAGCCCAAGGCAGGAGGTCAACCCAATTGTCTTGGTGATCGGAGACATAGCAACGAAGGAATTGCTCCAAGGCCTGATTGGATCGTTCTGCGGCCCCATTGGACTGAGGGTGGTAGGCCGAGGAGAAGGAGAGATGAATCCCCAACTGGGAGCAAAAGGCGCGCCAGAACCTGGACACAAACTGACTCCCCCGATCCGACACAATCTCCTTGGGCAAACCGTGCAACCGGAAGACCTCCCTGGCAAAAATCGTGGCCAACTCTTGTGCAGAGGGTAACTTCTTGAGAGGAACACAGTGGCACATTTTGGAAAACCGATCCACAATCTTGAGAATGACCGTATGGCCTCGGGATGCAGGGAGGTCCACAATGAAATCCATCCCCAGGTGTGACCATGGGCGCTCCCCGGTGGCTATGGGTTGCAGAAGGCCCAACGGAAGGTGCCGAGGGGACTTACTCTGGGCACAAACGGAGCATGCCGCTACATATGCGGCGATGTCGGAACGTAGGGAAGGCCACCAGAACAGACGTGAAACAGCCCAGGACAGCTGATTCTTTCCAGGATGCCCCGCGGTCTTGGAGTTATGGTAGGTTCGCAACAACCGAGTGCGCAACTCCTCAGGCACAAAACATCTGCCGTTGGGTCTCCCAGAGGGAGCACCAGATTGAGCCGCCAAAATCTGCTCACCCAGGGGAGAGGTCAGGCTGGTGCGAATGGCGGCCAAGATCTGATTCGGAGGTATGACCGAAGTCGGAATCGACTCCTCCCTGGACAGCTCGGAGTACTGCCGTGATAAGGCATCCGCCCTGATGTTCTTGGAACCGGGTAGGTAGGAGACCACGTAATTAAAACGTGACAAGAACAGAGCCCATCTGGCCTGACGTGGTGTCAATCTCTTGGCCTCAGAAAGGTAGGTCAGATTCTTGTGGTCCGTCAGGATGAGGACCGGAACCACCGAACCCTCGAGCAAGTGCCTCCATTCTTTAAGGGCCTGCACGATGGCCAATAACTCCCTGTCACCAATCTGATAGTTGCACTCCGCGGAAGACAGTTTCCGGGAGTAAAACCCACAAGGAAGCAGAGGACCCTCTGGTGTTCTACGCTGAGACAGAAGGGCGCCTACTCCCGTCTCAGACGCGTCCACCTCGAGGACAAAGGGCAACCCAGGGTTGGGATGCGACAGAATCGGAGCCGACCCAAAGGCGGACTTTAGAGCCTCAAAAGCTCGGATGGCCTCGAGCGGCCAGACCTGGGAATTACTGCCCTTCCTGGTCAGATCCGTGAGAGGCTTGGCTAGCATGGAAAAGTCCCTAATGAACTTCCGATAATAATTGGCGAAGCCCAAAAAGCGCTGCAGGGAACGAAGACCACTGGGCTGGGGCCACTGTAAGACAGCCGAAACCTTCTCAGGATCCATGGAGAACCCCTCAGCGGAAATTATGTAACCTAAGAAGGTTACCTGGGATCGGTGAAATTCGCATTTCTCAAGCTTACCGAACAGCTTGTTCTCTCGTAACCGTTGCAACACTCGTCTGACATCCAGAATGTGGGCCTCCATGGATTCAGAATATACCAAGATGTCATCCAAATAGACCACCACACACTGCTGCAACAGGTCACGGAAAACATTGTTGATGAATTCCTGAAAGACTGCGGGCGCATTGCACAACCCAAAGGGCATAACCAAGGATTCATAATGACCGGTCCTGGTGTTAAACGCGGTCTTCCACTCATCGCCCGCCTTGATCCTTACCAGGTTATATGCCGTCCTCAGGTCGAGTTTGGTAAAGACCGTGGCCCCTTTAAGGCGATCGAACAGCTCGGAAATCAAGGGTATCGGGTAAGCGTTCTTGATCGTGATGCGATTGAGACCCCTGTAATCGATGCAAGGCCTCAACTCACCGCCCTTCTTTTTCACAAAGAAAAATCCAGCCCCTGCCGGGGATGAGGATTTGCGAATGTGTCCGCGTGAAAGCGCCTCCCTCACGTACTCCTCCATGGCCTCATTCTCCGCTACCGACAGTGGATAGACTTTGCCACGAGGAGGAACGGCACCAGATTGTAACTCTATGGCACAATCGTATGGGCGGTGCGGAGGTAGGGCAACCGCGCGCACCTTATCGAATACATCCCGGTACTCCTCGTATTCAGGAGGCAACAGAGAGTCCGAGGAAGTACACAGCAACTTGACAGACCCATGGATGCAACTAGCCCCACACTGCGGTGACCACGAGAGGATCTCGGCCGATCTCCAATCGAAAGTCGGATTATGCTTCCGGAGCCAGGGGTACCTCAAGACCACCGAGTAGTGTGGAGACGAAATAACCTGGAGGCAGACCGACTCTCTGTGAACGGCACCAATGGCTATCCCCACTGGAAGGGTCTCATGAGTCACGTGTGGCGGCAGAAGGGGTCTGCCGTCTATCGCCTCAAGAGCCAGTGGGGAACCTCGAGCCTGCAGAGGAATGGAATTGGCGGCAGCGAACACATTATCAATGAACAAACCACCAGCACCAGAGTCCACCAACGCCTGGGTCGTCACCGAGCCCCCGACCCAGGAGAGGACAACAGTGATCAGTGGTTTGTCAACACGGGAAACCGGGGACGAGGAGACTCCACCCAAGATCTGCCCCCGACAGGATCTCAGGTGCGAGCGTTTCCCGGACGGTTCGGACATGCCAACCGAAAATGCCCACCGAGACCACAGTACATGCATCGGCCCTCGCGTCTCCGGAGTACCCTCTCCCCCTCGGACAGGCGAGCAAACCCCAGCTGCATGGGTTCACCCCCAGACAAGTCATCCCCAGGAGGCGTGTGAGGAGAGGGAGGCACGGGTGGGACAGCAAACGTAGGCGCCAATCTGTTAGAAAACCTCCGCAGGCTCTCCTTAAAGGAAGGTCTCTCCCTGAGTCTGGTGTCAATCAAAATCAGGAAAGAAATAAGAGACTCGAGCTCCACTGGTAGGTCCTTAGCTGCAACCTCATCCTTCAAGGCATCCGAGAGACCATGAGAGAAAGCAGCGACCAGAGCCTCATTATTCCAGCCCACCTCTGCTGCCAGGGTACGAAACTCAATGGCGTATTCAGCTACGGATCGTGAACCCTGTCTGATGGACATAAGGAGCTTCGCAGCAGAGGCAGCACGAGCCGGCACATCGAATACCTTCCGAAGAGAAGCAACAAAACCGGAAAACTCGGCAACCACCGGATTGTTGTTCTCCCATAAAGGGCTGGCCCAGGCCAAGGCCTTGTCCGAGAGCAGCGAGATCAAGAAGCCCACCTTTGATCTCTCAGTAGGAAAGGCATGTGGCAGCAACTCGAAATAAATGCCCACCTGGTTAAGGAAACCTCGGCACTGAGTTGGCTCTCCCCCAAAGCGCTGTGGAAGAGGGGCAGAACCGGTCATACCCCGAAACACCGCAGGTGCAACAACAGGTGTCGGGGTAGACTCTGGCGCAACAACCGGAGCGGCAGTAGGAGCGGGCCCAGGAGCGACAACCGACCCATCGGCAACGGGAGCGAAATGAGCCGTGCGTTCAAGCAGGGTTTGCAACGCCACAGCGAACCGACCCAACAGGTGATCCTGCTGATCAAGTCTGGCAACCAGCGTGGGTAGCGAGGATGGCCCTGTACCGTCAGAATTCATGGCTTGGTCCTAATGTCACGGAACCATGAACCAGACGTACAACAAGGGATAAGTGAAAATAAGAAGGCTTTATTGAAAATAAAGCTGTAAAGCAAAAGTCCAAACGGATGGCGAAACCGAAGCAGAGTCTTTGCGAAGCCAGAGGTCAGGAACCAGAAGGGTAGTCAGACGAAGCCAGGATCAGGAACCAGCAGGGTAGTCAGACGAAGCCAGGATCAGGAACCTGCAGGGTAGTCGGACGAAACCAGGATCAGGAACCAGCAGGGTAGTCGGACGAAACCAGGATCAGGAACCAGAAGCAGCAGCAGTCTAGAAGCATGTGAACACAGGAGGACCAAGCGAGGAACTGAAGCCACAGACCTCCTATATATATGAGCTAGGCATCCAGCTCCTCCCAGTGGGAAGGAGGAGCCGCAGGGTGGGAGGCTACAAGAAACCCAGAAACCAAGATGGCCGCCAGCACATGTCAAACGAAGGAGAACAGCAAGAAGGTAAGACCATGACAGGAGCGTTGTTCCAGCCGATCACAGCGCTGGCAGGGGACCCAAAACACTGGTGTCCCCTGCCTCACCTAGGATGTGACCGGTGCTGACCAGTTCAACAACATCCACCGTCCCCTGACCTCCACCCGACCCTCCCCACAACTGCTGACAGGTTCCTGGGCTGCGATGTGACCAACACATTGATCAGCCAATTGCAGTGCTTGGAGCTGCAAGGGGCTGGATCGGCACCATGCTGCTCTTTCCTGGCATGGCTGCCTGCTAGTAAGAGCAGCCATGGTGCAGCGATTCCACCCCGATCTTCCCCCAGACCTCATGAAGTACATGTACGTCATGGGTCCTTAAGGGGTTAAAACAGCACACAGCAGCTATGGTGCTCGCGATCAGCCGCCATATTTAAATAACCACCCTTGGGTGGTCAGGAAGGGATTAAAACATTGTACAGGAAGTCCCCTTGTAGCAGTAAACGCTGCTCCTCAATGATCCGCAGGGCAGTGTAATGTGCGTGTCTGTTAGGCCATTGTTGGTGTCGAGGGCAGTGAGCGTTGGAGGCTTCGTTCTAAACTTAGGAGAAATACTGTACAGTGATTCGTCTCCGTACAGTATTAGAATGTATGGGCTCCGAGGAGCCAAAGTAAGTTATTCACGAAGTTGCGCGAGACTTCATTGAATAACTCAGGTAGTTGATTTTTAAAGTGGAAAAACACTTTAAAACTAAACTCTGCTTCGGTTCAGAGATACTAGACGGGACCGAAACAGAGTTCAGTTTCTAGTTTTAAAGTGTTTTTCAACTTTAAAAATCAACTACCTGAGTTATTCAATGAAGTCTCGCGCAACTTCGTGAATAACTTACTTTGGCTCCTCGGAGCCCATACATTCTAATACTGTACGGAGACAAATTACTGTACAGTATTACACCGACGTTTTGAATGAAGAAACTTAGGATGAAGCATCTGAAGCTCGCTTCGCTCAACACTGACCATTATAGACGCCTGCGTCCGTCTCTATGCACAGCTACAAGCGCCTAGAACACAGAAGAACTGAAAAAAAATAAAAAATAAATGAATGAATGAACAAAAATATATAGAATACATTTTTTTTGTTTCAACAATAAGTTTTTATTAAAAACAGTCAAACGGGCAGCTTTCACTTTGACTTGTACAGTAGAAAATATGTAAGAATAAATATCCGGTGCGGAGAACATACAGAAAACCTGTTCGATTCAGTAAAAGATGTCACATACAACGTGGCCTCCCCAGATAACAGCCCGAAAATAAAATCACACTGCACCCCCCTATAAAATCACACTGCACCTCCCCCCGCATACAAAATCACACTGCACCCCCCCTCTGCATACAAATTCACACTGCACCCCCCTCTGCATACAAAATCACACTGCACCCCTCCTCTGCATACAAAATCTCACTGCACCCCCCTCTGCATACAAAATCACACTGCACCCCCCCTCTGCATACAAAATCACACTGCACCCCCCCTCTGCATACAAAAATCACACTGCACCCCCCCTCTGCATACAAAATCACACAAAATATTACTCCCCCTCCCCCCCCCCCGCATACAATATTACAGAGTCCCCCCCATACAATATTACTCGGCTCCCCTGCACACAATATTACACAGTCGTCCCCCCATACAATATTACTCAGCCCCCTGCTCACAATATTACGAAGCCCCCCTGCTCACAATATTACACAGTCCCCCCCATACAATATTACTAAGCCCCCCTGCTCACAATATTACACAGTCCCCCCCATACAATATTACGAAGCCCCCCTGCTCACAATATTACACAGTCCCCCCCCATACAATATTACGAAGCCCCCCCCGCTCACAATATTACACAGTCCCCCCCATACAATATTACTCAGCCCCCTGCTCACAATATTACGAAGCCCCCTGCTCACAATATTACACAGTCTCCCCCCATACAATATTACAAAGCCCCCCTGCTCACAATATTACACAGTCCCCCCCCATACAATATTACTAAGCCCCCCTGCTCACAATATTACAGAGGCCCCCCCCATACAATATTACGAAGCCCCCCCTGCTCACAATATTACACCGTCCCCCCTATACAATATTACGAAGCCCCCCTGCTCACAATATTACACAGTCCCCCCCATACAATATTACTCAGCCCCCTGCTCACAATATTACGAAGCCCCCTGCTCACAATATTACACAGTCTCCCCCCATACAATATTACAAAGCCCCCCTGCTCACAATATTACACAGTCCCCCCCGATACAATATTACTAAGCCCCCCTGCTCACAATATTACACAGTCCCCCCTTACAATATTACGAAGCCCCCCTGCTCACAATATTACACAGTCCCCCCCCATACAATATTACGAAGCCCCCCCTGCTCACAATATTACACAGTCCCCCCCATACAATATTACGAAGCCCCCTGCTCACAATATTACGAAGCCCCCTGCTCACAATATTACACAGTCTCCCCCCATACAATATTACAATCCCAGGGTAAGGGAATCTGAGGTTTTCTGACAGAACACCCCACCTCAGCATTCAGTTCTCGATCCTCCACCCCTCAGCAGGTCCACAGCACATGTACCTCCAGCACTGACACTCTTTCCCCCTCTATCAGTGGTGACCTGCTCTGCAAACAGCCTGATCTCTCTATCTTCCGACACTTCATTTCCCACTGGTGAGTGACTCATTGACTTCTGAAGGTCTGTTTCTTGATAGGAGTTTAACCCCTTAGTCCGTTTTGTGTCTGGAGTTTAGCTGAGAATAAAATAAGAGGGCACATTGAGGGCTGCAGGGGGAGGGGGGATCGGGGAATCTCAGAAGTCTGACACAGAGTAGGAGCAGGGAGCACGCCTGTGGCAGGGGCTGACTGGGCATGCGCATTTACACAGCAGCCATGGACGGATCTTCTCCATGTCTCGTGCAGCCATGGACGGACTGGCTGCACATCAGAGCGAGGCTCAGGGGGTGTGGCTTCAGATTGTTTAAAAAATAGGCATATCTACTTAAAGACATATATTAGGAAATGTCTTTTTTCCCTGCCTCCCACACAGTTGCTGAAAATACATGGAGAGTGGCCAACCCCTTTAAGGGTTTAACATTGATGGAATTGTATGTACTGTATGTGTGTTTTTAAATAACTTTGCTCTTCTCTTTTTTTCTATAGATGGCTGAGAATATGAAGTGTCCTTTCAGGCAAGGTATGCGACTGGAGGCCGTCGATAAACTACATATATCTCAAATGCGGATTGCAGTGGTTGATACCGTGATTGGAGGAAGACTGAGACTTCTTTATGAGGGTGGAAACAGTAATGTCAGCATGTGGTGTCATATGAATAGCCCTCTGATTCATCCTATTGGTTGGTCACATAGGGTTGGCCACAAAATCAAGTTCTTAGGTACGTAGTCTGCATTTAATCTATCCCAGTTGTAATAACATCTACAGTACATGGGGTATATCACTATAAATGTGATAACAGGAGTAACGTGAATGAATCAGTTGCCTCTTAGAGAGAGAGAGATTTTTATTCCTGATCCAGCAAAGGTAGTTGGATATATTCCTTGGATTGTAGTAGATTAATACCAAACTTTCGTCCATGTTTAAAGGGGTTATTCTATTTTAGCGCTGTTACAAGAGTTTTATTCTCACGCATGTGATGTTAGTTATAACCAAGATAGAATCATGTGCACAATGCGCGGCACATGATCCTGGAAGTTCCATGAACATATAATTGGACCAATAGGACAGCACTAGCCTGGTAGGCAATGTTTAATAAGTACCAGTGAAAAAGGTGTTACTGTAATCAAGGGGAGTGGATATGAAAAAAAAAACTCCTTGAAAGATAATCCTTTAAAGGACACCACCATACACATGCATCTATTTTCAGTGGAGAGAGGGGAATGAGTCAGTACTGCTTGCTTTTCTTCTATGGTAATAAAATATATGCCTGGACTATTTCCCTGACTTCTGCAAATCTGTTTTCTGCACCATTTCATTGTGTCAATGTACACCAACAGCTGAGGAACTTAGCAAATATTCTCCTTTACTGTTTCTGTATTTATATACCTTACATACCAGCTGGTTGCCCTTTCAAATTGACAGGTTTATCTTCTCTTATACGGTATGTACTAAATTTTATCTATTCAGTGGCATCTCCCATCCAACCTTATGACAGCCTTATGACAGCATTGACACTGAGAACAAAAAGGCTCCCATAGGGTCAATATTTATGGTGCACAGTACCCACACAAATTGGTAATTAGAGGCTCACCTTTTATGGCTGTGCTAAATTAAGCACACCACTAATGTGCGCTAGAATAAGAGAGTAGATGCTACGTTTTTCTCCACTTTGGGTCTGAGCAAAATACAAATGTTTAAAAATATGGTTTGTGTTATAAAAGTAATAAGAATCCCGTAATATAAAATATAAAAAAAACAATGGCATAATTGCTGAATAAAATGAACATGTTATTTATACTGCACTGTGATCCCCATAAAAAAAACACTGATTCATTTCATCTCCCAAAACAATAAATAACACCTTAAATGTACCCAAAGTGGTACCAATAAAAACTTCAGTTTGTCCCACAAAAACAAGCTATCTTACAACTTATTTGAAGGAAAAATAAAAATGTTATAGGGGTTAGAATATATTGAAAAAAATATCAAACATGAATTTTTGCAAATCTAACGTGTCACTTTGTGGTAATAACTTTGGAATGCTTTTACTTATTTAACCGATTCTGAGACTGTTTTCTTATGGCACATTGTACTTCATGTTAAAGGTAAATTTGGGTCAATATTTCATTCCTTTATTTTTAAAATAAATTTGAAATTTACAGAACATTTGTTAAAAAAAAAAAAAATATTTGAAATATGAAATTCTCTACTTTTAAGACAGATAGTAATTCCTCATAATATAGTTATCTATAAACATTCCCCATATGGCTACTTTATGTTGGCATCATTTTGTAAATGGTGTTTTTTTTTGTTAGGATGTTAGATGGCTTTGAAATTTAGATGCAATTTTTAGATTTTCCAGAATTTTTTTTAAAGGACCCATTCAGTTATGAAGTCATTTTTGGGGGTTTATATCATAGACATTGCCAATAAGTGACCCCATTTTAGAAACTCAAGTTATTCAAACTGATTTTACAAATTTTGTTAACCCTTCAGGTTGACATTTCCATATTTCACTTTTTTTTTTCCCCAGAATTTCCATTTTCATCCATTTTCTCATGTAACACAGCAAGGGTTAACAGCCAAACACAACTCAATATCTATTACTCTGATTCTGAAGTTCACAGAAACACCTCATGTGTGGTCATAAACTGTTGTATGAGCACACAACAAGGGTCAGATGGAAAGGAGGACTAAATGACTTCTGAAGGGCAGATTTCACCTGAATAATTGACACGCAATTGAAGGTTGCTTGTTGCACCCCTAGAGTGGAAACCCCCATAAAGTGACCCAAAAGTGATTACATTTCAAAAACTACACCCCTCAACGAATCTTTTGAGGCGTGTAGTGAGCACTTTGACTCCAAAGTTGTTCCGTAGAATTTGGAAACACTTGGCTTTAAAAAGAAAAATACACTTTAGGGTTGCACTAGACACCTGTTTCAATTTGGGCCTAGACTGGAAACCCCCCAAAAAGTGACCCCATTTTGGAAAATGCACCCCTGTACAAACATTTTAAATGGTGGAAAGGGCACCTTTGACCAAACAGGTGTTTCACAGAAGGATTTAAAAGTACACAGCTGTGAAAATGAAAAATTACTACTAGACCCCAATTTTTCACTAGGGGTAACAGGAGAAAATGGACCTCAGTATGTGTTAACACTTTTTCTCCCCATTATGGCAGCACCCCGTATGTGCTTGAATCCTGCATTACGGGTACATAGCAGCTCACAAAGGCTAGTGCTTTTTCCTATAGTGTGCAGTCACGGCCCCTGCTGCTGGATCGCAGAGTGGTCGTAACAATGCAAAAGAGCAGTGTATAATGTGATGGAAAAATGAATCCAGCAAAGGAAGCAATATGGGATATCCTGCCCATAACCCCTGAGGACGCCAGGTTAACTGGCGAAACATGTTCGGGGGCAGCGTTTGAAGTTATTTTAGACAGTTAGTTCACCTGTTACTAGAAATATACTATTGAATGGATCTTATAGGTAGCACAGGGAGAAAGTAAGAGTGAGGTTCAGCAGGGATCTGACGCAGCTCACCACGACCCTGTAGCTACTTTATTACACTGTGAAGACAACAGTGTTATCGATATACAAAAGAAACAGTGACACAGCTGATGATTTTAAATACTTTTATTTAGTCAGTAGAAGCATACAATGTAGAAATAATAAAAGTTACGTTTTAAAGCACAGTTAATAGCACATGTAACAATAGGGCTTTTTTTTGGTCTTATGGACCATTTGTAAATAATAAAAGTAATGCATATGCCCTGGCATGTGCTTAGGGTCAATATTTGTTGAGATCTAACCAGCCCTGACTCGCTGCTGGGATTAATTTGCCAGATCTTGAAAAAGTTTCACCTATCCAAATTTGTAGATTGGTATTGATGCCCTGCTCATAAGCTGTATGTGCCAGGCAAGGAATCTTTAGCTGGTACCTTCCTAGGCCACCTGCTTTTGCATTCTAAACACTCCACGGTCCAAATATCTCAGGAGTTCTGACAACAGCATCTTTTTTTTTATGAGGGATAATATTACATTTATGGGTATTTGTCAGTTTCCTTGACCTTTAATCAGCGTTACATAGTAACATAACATAGTTTATAGGGCTGAGAAAAGACGTCTGTCCATCCAGTTCAGCCTGTTATCCTGCAAGTTGATCCAGAGGAAGGCAAAAAAAAAAAAACCTGTGAGGTACAAGCCAATTTTCCTCACTTTAGGGGAAAAAATTCCTTCACAACTCCAATCAGGCAATTAGAATAACTCCCTGGATCAACGACATATCTCTTGTAACTTTAACATGTAATATTATTACACTCCAGAAATACATCCAGGCCCCTCTTGAACTCTTTTAGTTAATTCACCATCACCACCTCCTCAGGCAGAGAGTTCCATAGTCTCACTGCTCTTACCGTAAAGAATCCTCTTCTATGTTTGTGTACAAACCTTCTTTCCTCCAGACGCAGAGGATGTGCCCTCATCACAGTCACAGTCCTGGGGATAAATAGATGATGGGAGAGATCTCTGTATTGACCCCTGATATATTTATACATAGTTATTAGATCTCCCCTCAGTCGTCTTTTTTTCTAAAGTGAATAACCCTAATTTTGATCATCTTTCTGGGTACTGTAGTCCACCCATTCCAGTTGCTGCTTTAGTTGCCCTTCTCTGAACCCTTTCCAGCTCTGCTATGTCTACCTTGTTCACAGGAGCCCAGGACTGTACACAGTACTCCATGTGGTTCCCAACCTTCATGGCCCGGTTTCTTGCTCTTAATCCCCACCCCCATTTCTTCGTTTGGAGGAACATTTCTTTAATGTGTGTACCCAGTCTTTGCTACTGGAGAGTTTCCACCCCACATAATAAGATATATCATAGCTTGCCTTTCTTCGCCAAGCATTTTTTCATATTTGCCAAATTGAAATTTGTATGTACTACTAAAGGATAGTAACCCTCTGAGGGACCTTCCATAGGTTGAGGATATTTTACAAACATACCTCAATTAATAGGTAAATTGTAGAAAAAAAGACTCTCAATGTCATCTTCTGCTCCTCCACTCTCATTTTTAAGAGCCTGGGAATATGAATTAAGTATATCCCTATGATATGGAAGTGACCAGAGTACTAAACACTAACATGGTGTTTCAAGGTGCATTCCATCTCTGGAGATCTGCTATAAACTGGTTGCATACAATTAAGCCATCCATCCTTAATACTTGTTGGCACTGCCAATTTTATGTAGACTTATACCTTTACGTATGGTTGCAATGTCCTAAAATACAACCTTACCGGGTGGGAGTACAAAAGACCATTTGGCAGATCTGTAACCCATCTTTGACCCACTCACCTCACCTTATTTTTTTAAACCTCCCGCCTCAAGGTCTAGTCCTCTTTCCTTCTTCTTTTCTTGCATATTTTGCACACTACAACTGCATTGATTCCGTTGAAGTAGGCAAGTGAATCTCCAACGTCCATCTCTCAGTGTCTACATAATGTTGCAAATGTACACAGGTTGGAAGAGCTGTCACATTTTGAATAGCACTGTCCGCAGAAGTTTTGGCATCTATGGTGCCCACGGCTGGACTTCCTACAGCTTCTTCAGTATATGAACCTAAATGATGTGCATTTGTTGTACCTGGATATATATTTGTTTGTCTTTTCCAGTTTGGTATCGACAACCAATTTATATGGTCTTCATTGCACAACGTATCTATTGGATTTCTATGTTGAGATGTTCATTTATATGGGCAGCACAGTGGCTCAGTGTTTAGCCCTGTTGCTGGGGTCCTGGGTTCGAATCCGACCAAGGGCAACATCTGCATGGAGTTTGTATGTTCTCCCCGTGTGTGTGGGTTTCCTCCGGATACTCCGGTTTCCTCCTACACTCCAAAGACATACTGATAGAGAACAGTGTGATGCTAATGTCTGTAAAGCTCTGTGGAATATAGTAGCACTATATACATGAATACAATACATAATTTAGGCAGCCTATTATAGTGTATAGAGAGTAATAGATTAGGACAAGAACACATATCCAATTGTACACTGTAGCACACCAGGAAGTTGCTGAAAAGTATGTACCCTGCTGTAATGTGACTTTCAATGTAGAGCAGTATGAATAAAATTTACTAGTTAAAAAAAGCAAGCATAAAAAAAAACCTCCATTCAAAAACACCACCACTTTACCACTCCCAGCTTACCTTTACACCTGGTCAGGCCATTCTGGGACCTGTAGTTTCACATATTTATAAGTCAAGGGCTAACTTGAATATGTAAATGATAATCTGTATTGAGTTGTTTTTGAGCTGGTACTGTATATATACACTGTATTGGTTCTGGTGCTGTATTTATGTAAGGAGCTTGGTTGTGGTGCTGTATTTATGTTCCATGTTTGGTTCTGCCAAAAGACTTCTTGCCACAGGGTGCCATGTAACTTAATGTCTGGCTCTGTGTGTGACATGACTCTGTAGATCCTCTGACAGCCTCTGCCTAGTAGACATAACCCCACTACTCGTACACACTGGCAACCGCTAATTTTACAAACTCTGAAAGCGGCAATGGCTGCTTCTCTCCTCCCTTAGAAAAGAAGTGCATTAAAATGTCTGTCCTCTACACAATTAAATACATGGGGTGTTGAACCCCTGCTGATCAGCTGTTGATGACCTATCCTAGGTTGAAGAACTCCTGATGGAGTGTATTCGCTTTAACACTGGGCTTGAGAAGTAAATTCTTGTACCATAAGTCTACAGTAGGCTTTATATTGCTATGTCCCATATGTATGCCCAATTCTGTGACACAATGCAGCAGTGACATGGCCGTGGTTAAAAGAGGCTGTTAAGTGAAAGATTTGACAGACAGACTTCACACTGACACAGTTGCAAAAAGAAGTTCCACAAATCGAATAGTGCATAAGTTACATCCATATGATATCTCTGAAGCAGATATCACGAGGCAGTGGGTGTCCCTCTTCTGCTGAAAAGGATCATATGAGCAGATAAACCCCATCTTTTGTGTAAAGAAGATGTACTTGTGATTGCTTTGGACTCTCAATTTTTTTGGGTGCATTTACTAATAAAAGTGCACCTATATTGCAGGCATGTGCTCCTCGGTCAACAATTTTCAGTTTTAGACTAATTCTGGTGGTGTTTTTTTTCCACATTTTTTTACCCTATTTACATAGGTACACATTTTTCTCGCATAAATTAGCTGCAAAAAACTAAATCTAATTTTTACTCCACTCTAGCAGTGGCGTAGTTCTGTTCATCTGTTTTTGTATTGTTGCAATAGTCGCATTGGCGTGTAGATGAGCACCTTTTCACAAATATAAATGTGTATGTGGCTAGTACTTTTTAAATATAATATCCAACTTTTTATCTAATATGCGACTTTATAAATCTAATATGCAGCATTTTAATTCTAATATGCGACTGTTTTGCTGCACTTTTGCACCTAGTTCATGAGCCGACCAACGAATAGTCTAATTGCACATGATCCACCTGAGACCTGATAAATAAAAAGAACCATTGCCTAATTTATTAGCTTCTGTGCAACTCCTTATAAATACTATGCAAAATAGTGACAGACTAATCCAATAGGCCGGCCTAACCACACTCTAAGAAACAGACGAGCGTGATAAATGACCTCCCCCCACCATAGAGAACACCTGCTTTTAAGGTCTGGTGGTGAGTCAATTATTGGATGCAGTAACTCCCACTAGACAATCTAAGCTCATGCTTGAGGCCCTTGTTAAACTGCTCGAGCTAAGGGCGGATCATCACTAACAAGCCTTTGTAGGAACACTCGTTGTTAAAAATCTGTTGGTGTAACGGTGGCGGTGAAACGCTTGTTCATCAGGTAATTGGATCTTTTATGTGGTCATCTAAATCACCGTTTGAGGTAGCAGATTGTGGTGTTTAAACATCACTCTGCTGCTGGCAAAAAATTATTCAGTATGGGGACGACCATTGGCATTAGTGATCTCTCCTCCCCATACTGTGGAGGGGATTGCTGCACGTAAATGAACTGGTCTCCTTCAAACACGAACAGGCGATTGCTGGCAATCGTCTGCTCAATTGAGCAGTGCACAGGAGCCTTTAGAGTTGTAAAAGGACACCCATTGAAGTAAATAGGGCCTTAGTATGTGCCTACACGTACAGGGTGCACTTTTTTGTGATATTGTGTTATTTTCTTTTCCTTTAAATGAGAACCTCTTGACTCACCACGATTGTGTCACAGGAGGAGAGGCATAAATGGAAGAGAGAGTTAATTTTAACCCCTCTCTTTGTCTAACTGCTGAGATGCAAGGGTCGCTGTTGACTGCAGAATCTGAGATATTAAACATTTACGAATGTAGATAAATACTATCTAGGATGCTTAACCCCTCCGATGCTGAGAGTGGGTGTCAGCTGGATAAAACAGCTGGCACTTGGTGTCTGAGTAGGCTCAGCTCCTGAGCTTGTGTCTTACACTTCATGTCCCCATGCGACACTACTGAGCGCAACATCGGAGAGGTTGAACATCTTCAATCCCAGAAGTTTTGGGCAGGTATGAACTGTCTAACACACCCAGCACCTATATGTTTACAGTGGGCAGCACAGCTACCGAGCTTCCTCAATACACTTCACACACGTGAAGTATACATGTATGTTTCATGGTTAAGGATTTATTTGCATGTCGCATTACACTAATGGGCTTTTTGCACACTATAGTATCGTTCCAGACCATTTTTTCTCCCTCCAGCACTCTGTTATAGAATATACAAATCACTGATATACTGATCTAATGGTAACAGACAGTTGTATCACTGTTATCAAAGGTCTGTATACAGAGCCTGGCACAGAAGATGCACCTTATATAACCTGAGTCATAGGTCTGAACCCTCTCTGTACAGGGAATCCCTGTACTACCTTCCCAAGAGAAGCAGTAGCTGTTTTTGTGTGCACTACACCATCAAAGGGATCACATAAAGTGACGCATCATGTCAGATATCTCATGTGCAGACATGCTGATCATTTCTTACAAAATCCTACTAATCATTTGGCAGCAGAGTTTCAATTTTTAATAAAAAAAATTACGGTAAATGCGGTGTAGAAAAAACAAAAAACTGCTAAATGCTGTTTGATAAACCAGCATAAATATAAGTAAGCATAGCATTTAGAAAGTTACTCAAGAATGTGGAAGCAGGTTTTTTATTTTAAATATTTAGATATATTTTCATGAGACATGTTCATGCATAAACTAAATTGGTATTTAATATTATGGAACGTACTCTATTCTCTGTTGTGGCATGAATACATATAGTGGTTTGATCAGTATAAAATATATTTAAAAAAGTATTTATTAAAAAACAATTGAAACCACAATTCCAACCCCAATATGTCATGATTCGTATCTACTTTATTATAACATGATTCTGTCACCAGCAATTCATAAATGTTGTACTTTATCTAATCTCAAATACCGTGTACATACAGTGCCTTGCAAAAGTATTCACCCCCTTGACTTTTTTCGTGTTTTGTTACATTACAGCCTTAAGTTCAATGTTTTGTTAATCTGAATTTTATGTGATAGATCAGAACACTAGTCTAAGTTGGTAAAATGAAATGAGAAAAATATATAAATAAAACTATTGTTTAGAAATAGAAAACAGAAAATTGTCATGTGCGTATGTATTCATACCCTTTGTTAGGAAGCCCATAAAAAGCTCTGGTGCAACCAATTACCTTCAGAAGTCACATAATTAGTGAAATGATGTCCACCTGTGTGCAATCTAAGTGTCACATGATCTGTCATTACATATACACACATATTTTGAAAGGCCCAAGAGGCTGCAACGCCTAAGCAAGAGGCATCACTAACCAAACACTGCCATGAAGACCAAGGAGCTCTCCAAACAAGTAAGGGACAATGTTGTTGAGAAGTACAAGTCAGGGTTAGGTTATAAAAAAAAAGTATCCAAATCTTTGATGATCCCCAGGAGCACCATCAAATCTATCATAACCAAATGGAAAGAACATGGCACTACAGCAAACCTGCCAAGAGACGGCCGCCCACCAAAACTCACGGACTGGGCAAAGAGTGCATTAATCAGAGAGGCAGCACAGAGACCTAAGGTAACCCTGGAGAAGCTGCTAAGTTCCACAGCAGAGACTGGAGTATCTGTACATAGGACGACAATAAGCCGTACGCTCCATAGAGTTGGGCTTTATGGCAGAGTGGCCAGAAGAAAGCCATTACTTTCAGCTAAAAACAAAAAGGCACATTGTGAGATTGCGAAAAGGCATGTGGGAGACTCCCAAAATGTATGGAGGAAGGTTCTCTGGTTTGATGAGACTAAAATTGAACTTTTCAGCCATCAAAGAAAACGCTATGTCTGGCGCAAACCCAACACATCACATCACCCAAAAAACACCATCCCCACAGTGAAACATGGTGGTAGCAGCATCATGCTGTGGGGATGTTTTTCAGCAGCTGGGACTGGGAAACTGGTCAGAGTTGAGGGAAAGATGGATGGTGCTAAATACAGGGATATTCTTGAGCAAATCCTGTATCACTCTGTGCGTGATTTGAGGCTAGGACGGAGGTTCACCTTCCAGCAGGACAATGACCTCAAACACACTACTAAAGCAACACTTGAGTGGTTTAAGGGGAAACATGTAAATGTGTTGGAATGGCCTAGTCAAAGCCCAGATCTCAATCCAATAGAAAATCTGTGGTCAGACTTAAAGATTGCTGATCACAAGCGCAAACAATTCAACTTAAAGGAGCTGGAGCAGTTTTGCAAGTAGGAATGGGCAAAAATCCCAGTGGTAAGATGTGTCAAGCTCATAGAGCCTTATCTAAAGCGACTTGGAGTTGTGATTGCCGCAAAAGGTGGCTCTACAAAGTATTGACTTTAGGGGGGTGAATAGTTACGCACATTGACTTTTTCTGTTATTTTGTCCTATTTGTTGTTTGCTTCACAATAAAAAATATAAAAAAACATCTTCAAAGTTGTGGGCATGTTCTGTAAATTAAATTATGCAAATCCTCAAACAATCCATGTTAATTCCAGGTTGTGAGGCACCAAAACACAAAAAAAGTCACGGGGGTGAATACTTTTGCATGGCACTGTAATATTTATAAATGGGAAAAAACCATATAATAGTCTAAAGATTAATAACTTCCTCTTAAATGGTTATAGCTACATAGTAATATATCAAGTTCCGTCCTTCTGGTGTATTGAATTGATGACTTGCTATATAAAAACATCCGCCTTGTGGAGGATTGCCGCAACCTATCAAGTTCCATATTAGTAAATTGAATGGTGTTATGTTAGTTGCTGACTATTAGATAAAGGTATTCTATAAGGAGTTATACAGTTCCAAGGTGTATCAACGCATAACTGATAATGACCAGTGTCAAAGTTAAAATAGAAATATTAGTATTGCGGTTATATGATATTAGTGTCAGTTAGTATTGCTTAATAATATGTTTGTACATTACCACTCCATATTTTTGTGCCAGTTTAACCACTTAAGGACCACAGGTTTATACCCTCCTAGTGACCAGGCCCTTTTTTACAAATCGGCACTCCACAACTTTAGCGGTTTATTGCTCGGTCATGCAACTTACCACCCAAATGAATTTTACCTCCTTTTCTTCTCACTAATAGAGCTTTCATTTGGTGGTATTTCATTGCTGCTGACAATTTTACTTTTTTTGTTATTAATCGAAATTTACCAATTTTTTTTGCAAAAAAAATGACATTTTTCACTTTCAGTTGTCAAATTTTTTAAAAAAAACGACATCCGTATATAAATTTTTCGCAAAATTTATTGTTCTACATGTCTTTGATTAAAAAAAAATGGTTTGGGTAAAAAAAAAATGGTTTGGGTAAAAGCTATAGCGTTTACAAACTATGGTACAAAAATGTGAATTTCCGCTTTTTGAAGCAGCTCTGACTTTCTGAGCACCTGTCATGTTTCCTGAGGTTCTACAATGCCCAGACAGTAGAAAAACCCCACAAATGACCCCATTTCGGAAAGTAGACACACTAAGGTATTCGCTCATGGGCATAGTGAGTTCATAGAACTTTTTATTTTTTGTCACAAGTTAGCGGAAAATGATGATTTAAAAAAAAAATTTCCCTTACAAAGTCTCATATTCCACTAACTTGTGACAAAAAATAAAAACTTCCATGAACTCACTATGCCCATCACGAAATGGGGTGTCTTCTTTCCAAAATGGGGTCACTTGTGGGGTAGTTATACTGCCCTGGCATTCTAGGGGCCCTTATGTGTGGTAAGTAGTTTGAAATCAAAATGTGTAAAAAATGATCTGTGAAATCCTGGTGCTCTTTGGAATGTGGGCCCCTTTGCCCACCTAGGCTGCAAAAAAAGTGTCGCACATCTGGTATCGCCGTACTCAGGAGAAGTTGGGCAATGTGTTTTGGGGTGTCATTTTACATATACCCAAGCTGGGTGAGATAAATATCTCGGTCAAATGCCAACTTTGTATAAAAAAATGGTAAAAGTTGTCTTTTGCCGGGATATTTATCTTACCCAGCATGGGTATATGTAAAATGACACGCCAAAACACATTGCCCAACTTCTCCTGAGTACGACGATACCAGATGTGTGACACTTTTTTGCAGCCTAGGTGGGCAAATGGGCCCACATTCCAAAGAGCACCTTTAGGATTTCACCGGCCATTTTTTACAGATTTTGATTTCAAACTACTTCCCACACATTAGGGCCCCTAAATTGCCAGGGCAGTATAACTACCCCACAAGTGACCCCATTTTGGAAAAGAGGACACCCTAAGGTATTTCGTGATGGGCATAGTGAGTTCATGGAAGTTTTTCTTTTTTGTCACAAGTTAGTGGAATATGAGACTTTGTAAGAAAAATAAAAATCATAATTTTCCGCTAACTTGTGACAAAAATTTTTTTTTCGAGCAAGTCGCCATGCCCCTCACGGAATACCTTGGAGCGTCTTCTTTTCAAAATGGGGTCACTTGTGGGGTAGTTATACTGCCCTGGCAATTTAGGGGCCCTAATGTGTGGGAAGTAGTTTGAAATCAAAATGTGTAAAAAATGACCTGTGAAATCCTAAAGGTGCTCTTTGAAATGTGGGCCCCTTTGCCCACCTAGGCTGCAAAAAAGTGTCACACATCTGGTATCGCCGTACTCAGGAGAAGAAGGGCAATGTGTTTTGGGGTGTCATTTTACATATACCCATGCCTGGTGAGAGAAATATCTCGGCAAAAGACAACTTTTCCCATTTTTTGATACAAAGTTGGCATTTGACCAAGATATTTATCTCACCCAGCATGGGTATATGTAAAATGACACCCCAAAACACATTGCCCAACTTCTCCTGAGTACGGCGATACCAGATGTGTGACACTTTTTTGCAGCCTAGATGCGCAAAGGGGCCCAAATTCCTTTTAGGAGGGCATTTTTAGACATTTGGATCCCAGACTTCTTCTCACGCTTTAGGGCCCCTAAAATGCTAGGGCAGTATAAATACCCCACATGTGACCCCATTTTGGAAAGAAGACACCCCAAGGTATTCAATGAGGGGCATGGCGAGTTCATAGAAACTTTTATTTTTTTGGCACAAGTTAGCGGAAATTGATTTTTATTTTTTTTTCTCACAGTCTCCCTTTCCGCTAACTTGGGACAAAAATGTCAATCTTTCACGGACTCAATATGCCCCTCACGGAATACCTTGGGGTGTCTTCTTTTCGAAATGGGGTCACATGTGGCGTATTTATACTGCCCTGGCATTTTAGGGGCCCTAAAGCGTGAGAAGAAGTCTGGAATATAAATGTCTAAAAAAATTTACGCATTTGGATTCCGTGAGGGGTATGGTGAGCTCATGTGAGATTTTATTTTTTGACACAAGTTAGTGGAATAGGAGACTTGTAAGAAAAAAAAATAAAAAAAAAAATAATTCCGCTAACTTGGGCCAGAAAAATGTGATTGATCACCCCCCTGTAAGGCTCCATTCAGACGTCCGTATGTGTTTTGCGGATCCGATCCATGGATCCGCAAAACACATACGGACCTCTGAATGGAGCCAGCCTTACAAGGGGGTGATCAATGACAGGGGGGTGATCAGGGAGTCTATATGGGGTGATCACCCCCCTGTAAGGCTCCATTCAGACGTCCGTATGTGTTTTGCGGATCCGATCGATGTATCAGTGTATACGTAAAAAACATATGGCCGTCTGAATGGAGCCTGACAGGGGGGTGATCAGGGAGTCTATATGGGGTGATCACCCCCTGTCATTGATCACCCCCCCTGTAAGGCTCCATTCAGACGTCCGTATATGTTTTGCGGATCCGATTCATGTATCCGTGGATCCGTAAAAAACATATGGACGTCTGAATGGAGCCTTACAGGGGGGTGATCAATGACAGGGGGGTGATCAATGACAGGGGGGTGATCAGGGAGTCTATATGGGGTGATCAGGGGTTAATAAGGGGTTAATAAGGGACAGTGGGGGGTGTAGTGTAGTGGTGTTTGGTGCTACTTATTACTGAGCTGCCTGTGTCCTCTGGTGGTCGATCCAAGCAAAAGGGACCACCAGAGGACCAGGTAGCAGGTATATTAGACGCTGTTATCAAAACAGCGTCTAATATACCTGTTAGGGGTTAAAAATATCGCATCTACAGCCTGCCATCGAACGATCGTCGCTGGCAGGCTAAAGATCCACTCGCTTACCTTCCGATCCTGTGAACGCGCGCCTGTGTGCACGCGTTCACAGGAAATCTCGGCTCACGCGAGATGACGCTAATCGGCATTAGTGTGACCTGGGAGCGCCGCAGCAATGACGCCTTTCGGCGTTAGTGTGACGGGAGGTGGTTAAAGTAGCCTCCAATTTTGCTCCAATATAAACGCACTTGTATTCACTAAACGCGTTTCAGAGCTTTTTTATTTACATTTTTTTCACCATTTATAAATATTATGTACACGGTATTTGACTTGAGATAAGGTACAACATTTATGAATTGCTGGTGACAGAATCTATATATAAAAAAAATCACAGAAAAAATAAAAACAAAAATAAAAACAAAAATAAAAACATCCTGCATGGTATGATATATAAATGTACGGATGTCCTTGGCCATATTATTGAAGAAAATCACAGAAATAGGATAATAATGCACTTAGTAAAGTGGATGCAAGCATTGTACACTGCTCAAAAAAATAAAGGGAACACAAAAATAACACATCCTAGATCTGAATTAATTAAAAAATTCTGAAATACTTTGTTCTTTACATAGTTGAATGTGCTGACAACAAAATCACACAAAAATAAAAAAAATGGAAATCAAATTTTTTAACCTATGGAGGTCTGGATTTGGAGTCACACTCAAAATTAAAGTGGAAAAACACACTACAGGCTGATCCAACTTTGATGTAATGTCCTTAAAACAAGTCAAAATGAGGCTCAGTAGTGTGTGTGGCCTCCACGTGCCTGTATGACCTCCCTACAACGCCTGTGCATGCTCCTGATGAGGTGGCGGACAGTCTCCTGAGGGATCTCCTCCCAGACCTGGACTAAAGCATCTGCCAACTCCTGGACAGTCTGTGGTACAACGTGACGTTGGTGGATAGAGCGAGACATGATGTCCCAGATGTGCTCAATTGGATTCAGGTCTGGGGAACGGGCGGGCCAGTCCATAGCATCAATGCCTTACTCTTGCAGGAACTGCTGACACACTCCAGCCACATGAGGTCTAGCATTGTCTTGCATTAGGAGGAACCCAGGGCCAACCGCACCAGCATATGGTCTCACAAGGGGTCTGAGAATCTCATCTCAGTACCTAATGGCAGTCAGGCTACCTCTGGTGAGCACATGGAGGGCTGTGCGGCCCTGCAAAGAAATGCCACCCCACACCATTACTGACCCAATGCCAAACCGGTCATGCTGTAGGATGTTGCAGGCAGCAGAACGTTCTCCACGGCGTCTCCAGACTCTGTCACATGTGCTCAGTGTGAACCTGCTTTCATCTGTGAAGAGCACAGGGCGCCAGTGGCGAATTTGCCAATCTTGGTGTTCTCTGGCAAATGCCAAACGTCCTGCACGGTGTTGGGCTGTAAGCACAACCCCCACCTGTGGATGTCGGGCCCTCATATCACCCTCATGGAGTCTGTTTCTGACCGTTTGAGCAGACACATGCACATTTGTGGCCTGCTGGAGGTCATTTTGCAGGGCTCTGGCAGTGCTCCTCCAGTTCCTCCTTGCACAAAGGCGGAGGTAGCGGTCCTGCTGCTGGGTTGTTGCCCTCCTACGGCCTCCTCCACGTCTCCTGATGTACTGGCCTTTCTCCTGGTAGCGCCTCCATGCTCTGGACACTACGCTGACAGACACAGCAAACCTTCTTGCCACAGCTCGCATTGATGTGCCATCCTGGATAAGCTGCACTACCTGAGCCACTTGTGTGGGTTGTAGACTCCATCTCATGCTACCACTAGAGTGAAAGCACCGCCAGCATTCAAAAGTGACCAAAACATCAGCTAGTAAGCATAGGAACTGAGAAGTGGTCTGTGGTTACCACCTGCAGAACCACTCCTTTATTGGGGGTGTCTTGCTAATTGCCTATAATTTCCACCTGTTGTCTATCCCATTTGCACAACAGCATGTGAAATTGATTGTCACTCAGTGTTGCTTCCTAAGTGTACAGTTTGATTTCACAGAAGTGTGATTGACTTGGAGTTACATTGTGTTGTTTAAGTGTTCCCTTTATTTTTTTGAGCAGTGTATATGGACTAAGTCCTCACTCTGATATGATAAAATCTGAGACACTTAGCCAATATATTTTGATCAAAACACATCTGTGCCCGCCTACCAAGTGCCAAGGTGGTCTCAGGTCAGGCAGGTCCTTCGCTAAACCTACCTAAGTCGTTGGGCTTCTATGTTCAGGAGTGCAGACGCCACACATATGGTGTGCTGCTCCTAGTCACCTCCATGTACATCAAGCAACCGATGGGAGGAGGAGCAAGCACACCTGTATGTACCACCTAATCAAGGTGCTCTATGAGATAGGAAGGGCAAAAGTGCAAGGGAATGCTACTCCCAAGATAAAATAGGAGCGCATTCACACTTGAAGTTGCCACTCCCTCAAGCATATACTACAAAAATCACAGAAAAAACAAAGATAAAAACATCCTGCACGGTATGATATATAAATCTGCGGATGTCCCTGGCCAGAATCTATATATATATATATATATATATGATCAGAAAAATGAGCGGCACTCCAAAAGTAAAAGCAGTGAACCCTTTATTCACTTTATTCACACCTGTGGTGCAACGTTTCGGCTCTGGTCACGAGCCTTTCTCTTTGCTTGAGAAAGGCTCGTGACCAGAGCCGAAACGTTGCACCACAGGTGTGAATAAAGGGTTCACTGCTTTTACTTTTGGAGTGCCGCTCATTTTTCTGATCATATCCACCAGGGAGACAAGTCTATTCCCTTTGGGACGTGCACCCGCCTTCTCTCATTGGAGCCAGTGCCGCCATTTTTCACTCTATATATATATATATATATATATATATATATATATACAGTGGCGGAAATAATTATTTGACCCCTCACTGATTTTGTAAGTTTGTCCAATGACAAAGAAATGAAAAGTCTCAGAACAGTATCATTTCAATGGTAGGTTTATTGTAACAGTGGCAGATAGCACATCAAAAGGAAAATCGAAAAAATAACTTTAAATAAAAGATAGCAACTGATTTGCATTTCATTGAGTGAAATAAGTATTTGAACCCTCTAACAAAAAAAGACTTAATACTTGGTGGAAAAACCCTTGTTTGCAAGCACAGAGGTCAAACGTTTCTTGTAATTGATGACCAAGTTTGCGCACATTTTAGGAGGAATGTTGGTCCACTCCTCTTTGCAGATCATCTCTAAATCCCTAAGGTTTCGAGGCTGTCTCTGTGCAACTCTGAGCTTGAGCTCCCTCCATAGGTTTTCGATTGGATTAAGGTCCGGAGACTGACTAGGCCACTCCATGACCTTAATGTGCTTCTTCTTGAGCCACTCCTTTGTTGCCTTTGCTGTATGTTTTGGGTCATTGTCGTGCTGGAACACCCATCCACGACCCATTTTCAGTTTCCTGGCAGAGGGAAGGAGGTTGTCGCTCAGGATTTCACGATACATGGCTCCGTCCATTTTCCCGTTTATGCGAATAAGTTGTCCTGTGCCCTTAGCAGAAAAACACCCCCAAAGCAAAATGTTTCCACCCCCATGCTTGACGGTGGGGACGGTGTTTTGGGGGTCATAGGCAGCATTTTTCTTCCTCCAAACACAGCGAGTTGAGTTAATGCCAAAGAGCTCTATTTTGGTCTCATCAGACCACAGCACCTTCTCCCAGTCACTCTCTGAATCATTCAGGTGTTCATTGGCAAACTTCAGACGGGCCTGCACATGTGCCTTCCTGAGCAGGGGGACCTTGCGAGCCCTGCAGGATTTTAATCCATTGCGGTGTAATGTGTTTCCAATGGTTTTCTTGGTGACTGTGGTCCCTGCTAATTTGAGGTCATTAACTAACTCCTCCCGTGTAGTTCTAGGATGCTTTTTCACCTTTCTCAGAACCATTGACACCCCACGAGGTGAGATCTTGCGTGGAGCCCCAGAGCGAGGTCGATTGATGGTCATTTTGTGCTCCTTCCATTTTCGAACAATCGCACCAACAGTTGTCACCTTCTCTCCCAGCTTCTTGCTAATGGTTTTGTAGCCCATTCCAGCCTTGTGCAGGTCTACAATTTTGTCTCTGACATCCTTGGACAGCTCTTTGGTCTTTCCCATGTTGGAGAGTTTGGAGTCTGCTTGATTGATTGATTCTGTGGACAGGTGTCTTTTATACAGGTGACTAGTTAAGACAGGTGTCCTTAATGAGGGTGACTAATTGAGTAGAAGTGTCTAACCACTCTGTGGGAGCCAGAACTCTTAATGGTTGGTAGGGGTTCAAATACTTATTTCACTCAATGAAATGCAAATCAGTTGCTATCTTTTATTTAAAGTTATTTTTTCGATTTTCCTTTTGATGTGCTATCTGCCACTGTTACAATAAACCTACCATTGAAATGATACTGTTCTGAGACTTTTCATTTCTTTGTCATTGGACAAACTTACAAAATCAGTGAGGGGTCAAATAATTATTTCCGCCACTGTACATACAGTACAGACCAAAAGTTTGGACACACCTTCTCATTCAAAGAGTTTTCTTTATTTTCATGACTATGAAGGCATCAAAACTATGAATTAACACATGTGGAATTATATACTTAACAAACAAGTGTGAAACAACAGAAAATATGTCATATTCTAGGTTCTTCAAAGTAGCCACCTTTTGCTTTGATTACTGCTTTGCACACTCTTGGCATTCTCTTGATGAGCTTCAAGAGGTAGTCCCCTGAAATGGTCTTCCAACAGTCTTGAAGGAGTTCCCAGAGATGCTTAGCACTTGTTGGCCCTTTTGCCTTCACACTGCGGTCCAGCTCACCCCAAACCATCTCGATTGGGTTCAGGTCCGGTGACTGTGGAGGCCAGGTCATCTGGCGCAGCACCCCATCACTCTCCTTCATGGTCAAATAGCCCTTACTTTCAAAGTTTTCCCAATTTTTCGGCTGACTGACTGACCTTCATTTCTTAAAGTAATGATGGCCACTCGTTTTTCTTTACTTAGCTGCTTTTGTCTTGCCATAATACAAATTCTAACAGTCTATTCAGTAGGACTATCAGCTGTGTATCCACCTGACTTCTCCTCAACGCCACTGAGGGTCCCAACCCCATTTATAAGGCAAAAAATCCCACTTATTAAACCTGACAGGGCACACCTGTGAAGTGAAAACCATTTCAGGGGACTGCCTCTTGAAGCTCATCAAGAGAATGCCAAGAGTGTGCAAAGCAGTAATCAAAGCAAAAGGTGGCTACTTTGAAGAACCTAGAATATGACATATTTTCAGTTGTTTCACACTTGTTTGTTATGTATATAATTCCACATGTGTTAATTCATAGTTTTGATGCCTTCAGTGTGAATCTACAATTTTCATAGTCATGAAAATAAAGAAAACTCTTTGAATGAGAAGGTGTGTCCAAACTTTTGGTCTGTACTGTATATATATATATATATATATATATATATATATATATATATCCATAGAAAAGGTCTGGCAGCACTCCCTTGAAGCTATGGGGGTGTAGGGTGCCCGCGGTGATCCCTCGATTCAGGATGGAAAACAGGCAATGAAACTCCGCAGCACTCCTTAAAAGATAAAATGTGCTCTTTATTCACACATATCAAGTGACAAAGTTTCGTTTCTCTCACAGAACCTTCTCAAGTCAGGTGAAATATAAAGTGCAATAGTGCCAGTATAAGTACATAGTAAGATTGTTACCAATTAGTTAATTAACCAATACAAAAACGTGCACTCCCCTTTATAGGAATGTTACAATTCATTCATTTACACCACATCTCAATGTGAATACGGACTGCCAGGCATCCTGCATATACACCGTAACATTATAGCAGTGATATTAATTCCCAACTTTCCATGATCGTAGTGCATATAATAAAGTGCATAGTGCATTAAAACCAATTACATACAACTATACCTTGCTAGGGAATTGTGGAGTGAACCAGGAGGATGGCGTCTTAGTTCGCGGATATACACGCTGGTTCTGCGCGTCTGTTCCTCGCCAATGCGCATGTGTCAACCCTTACCCCTCCTATTGGGTTGTACATAACTGCTGTACGTCACCAAAGGGCGGAGGCCAAACGCCGCAACACCTAGTATCAATGCAGCGTCGGCACGCTCTGCGCGCATTACGTGCCCGCGAACCTGTCGTCACCGCTACCAGCACTGCTTAGTTTGCCTTTTCCACCATTTTACATAAGGTCAATTTTTTGAGCAATGAGTCTATCTGTCATCCTCCTTATTTCCACCACTTTATATGAAACAAATATCCAACCCAGCAAGGCAAATTCCTGATTGTACACTCAAATCCTACAACAATACATAAAATCACATTGTGGCATAACTTCCTGTCACGGCCATGCCCATGACCGTGACTCCTTTACCGCATGCGGTTGCCTGCGGTTTTGTATGGGCGTTCAACCACGGGTGAGGGCCGCTTGTCTGTGGCCTCACTTGTGGTTGCCGCGGGCAACCAGTGTTGTTGTTAGCAGCAGAGCAGCCTGAGCGTCGCTAGGCAGCTTGCTGCCCTGGCATGCGGTCTCACCTGACGTTCCTTTTGTTAGGTGTGTGTGTTGTGTGCACTGTGTTGTATGTTATTGTGTGCACTTTCCTTTATGTATGTGTGTTTCCCTTCTGTGGTGCTGGAAGGGTTAACTCCCTTCCCAGTGTGTGTGATGTCACTGGGTGGGTCTGACTGTTGGGTGTGGCCTCTTAGGCCTATATAGCCTTGGTGTTTGGCAGGGCTCAGTAGGTTGCTTCAGCATGCTTGCTGATAGCAACCTCCTGTGTATACCAACTGCCTGTGAGAGCCACCCTTGTGGTTCATAAACCATATGTCACATTTTAGTTTTGTTAAGTTTATGTGTGATGTTTATTTGATGTTTTCCTGTTCTATCTTGTGTTAGTGCAGCTTATGGATCTGGATTCCTGTTTGCACAGGGATCCAGTCAGCAGGGCTGTGGCAGGTAGGTGGAACTCGGATAGTTCACCTGCCATATCCGTAAGTTTGTTTGTGTTCCCCTTTTTCCTGCAGCTTGGCCAGTGAGACCCCTGTTCCTCCGTGTCCAGTAGGAACAGGCCGTCTTACCTTGACTCCTAGTCCAGGGACCGGTCGGAGGGTGAGTTAGGGATCCGAGGTTCCGGAGCATGGGTCCTCCTACCTTCAAGGTCGGCCCATGCAGCTAGGAGTTAGGGTCAGGTGAGGGACGCTTTAGGAGGTGACCTGCTCCCTAATCCTGTTGTCCTGGCCGAGCAGCCAAAACATCAACTGGCATCGCACGGCTGAGGATTTCCCCCATCCTCAGCCGTGACACTTCCACTGGATCCACCTAATACAGCATTCTGGATGCACAAGGACATGAGCAATAGAAGGGGGGGGCACTAGCCCACCATCCCCCCTGTTACCCTAAATTCAACATTTAGACCCTTGGGTTTTAATGTATCTAAACGGAAAATCCATCTGAGTTCATTTTTCTTTAATACAGTTAACCTATCGCCCCCTCTTTCTAACGGTTTTACATGATCCAAAATCATGAATCTCAACTCATTTTCTTTATGATTTTTTTCCACAAAATGTTTTGACACCGGCAGGTCTTTTCTCTTATTTCTGATGGATTGTCTATGATTGTTTAACCTGGTTTTCAGGTCACATGTAGTTTCCCCTACGTAAAGCAATTTGCATGGACACCATAACACATATATTACCCATGCTGAATTGCATGTAAGGTAATATTTGATGTTAAAAGTTTCTCCTGTGTCCGGATGCGTGAATACTGATCCCTTATGCATCAGTTTACAATTCACGCATCCAAGACATGGGAAACACCCTGTACGCCTCGTTTTCAAGAATGTTTCCCTCAACTGGCCTTTTTCAGGCAATCTTGAATGCACCACTTTGTCTCTAACATTCCCTGCTCTTTTATATGCCATCATAGGAGGGTCTCTAAAGGCCGCTATTGTAGGGTGGCCACTACTAAGTAGCCCCCAATGTCGCCTCACTATACGTTCTATACTTGGGCTCAACTCGTTATAAGATGACACAAAAGGTAACCTTTCACTTGCCTGCTTCTGTTTTGTGATTAACAGTTCATCTCTGGATATTTTTCTTACTTTGTCAGCATGTCTTTTTACCAAATTTCTAGGATAACCTCTGTTCACAAATGACTGCTCCATATTTCTCAGTGCCTGATTCATATTATCTTCCTTATCCACTATCCTCCTCACTCTGAGCATTTGACTGAATGGTAAAGAATTTACCATCCTTTTTGGGTGTCCACTTGAAAAATGCAATAATGTGTTCTTATCAGTTGGTTTAATATTCAAATCCATATGTATTTGTTCATCCTCTATATATACCTGGGTGTCTAAATAATGCACCCTGTCTTCTGATGCCGTTAATGTAAATTGGATCTCTTTGTCAATGGAGTTCAAAAATACATGAAAGTCCATCAGTGCCTCCATGGTGCCTGTCCATATGAGGAAAATGTCGTCTATGTATCTCCACCACGTCAAAACCTGGTTGAAGTGGGGAGATACATAGACAAGACGTTCCTCAAATGACCGTACAAATATATTTGCATAGGTGGGCGCGGTGCGGCGTTGGACCCCATTTGCCCACCATCTGCAAATAGAACTGTCCCTGGAACACAAAGTAATTGTTCCTAAGTGACAGTTCCAATAATGTCAAAATGAACTGGCGGGTTGGAGCAGGATAATCCAAATCCTGTAGCATCTCCGCTACCGCCAGTAAGCCCTTTTCATGGTTGATGGAAGTGTACAGTAATACAATATCAAAAGATGCCAGAATCGCCCCTTTCGGGATCCGTATACCTCTTATTTTGCTAATGAAGTCTCCAGTGTCCCTGATATATGATTTTGCACCTATGGCGTATTCTCTCAATATTTTATCAAGAAAGATATTAATATTTGAGAAAATAGAATTTCTGCCTGATAATATACGCCGCCCAGGGGGGTCTATCAGCCTTTTATGTATCTTAGGTAATATATATATAGTTGGGGTAACTGGAGACTTCACTACCAAAAACTCTCTGAGTTGTTTGTTTTATAATGCCCTTTTCCTCTGCTGTATTTAATTGTACCTCAATTTTTCTGGCAATATCAAACCTGGGATCCTTCCCCAGTTGTCTATAAATGCCCGGTTCTCCTAGTTGTCTGTGAATCTCTTTTACATATTGAGAGGTGTCCATAACCACGATTCCACCACCCTTGTCAGCGGGTTTTATGGTGAGATCAGGGTTTCTGGACAAACTCTCCAGAGCAAGCATTTCCTGTGCAGTAATATTTGGTCTGGTTTTTTGTTTTAACATTGCAATATCTCTTTTCACCGATTCGATAAAGCATTCTAGAGCATGTGAATCCACAATAGGAAAAAAAATCACTTTTTAAATGCAAATCAAATTGTTTCAATGTTAACCCGGTATCTAATGTAGAAACCTTATTTGCAGTCAAGGTTTCAGATGAACTGGAGTCGAACCACACCCTCAGTCTAAGATTCCTGAAGAGACGGTTCAAGTCCAGTTCCAACTGAAACCAATCAGGCTTAGCCTGTGGACAAAAGGACAGTCCTTTATTCAGTACCTTCAGTTCATACTCAGTCAACGTATGAGAAGAGATGTTTACCACTACGTTCGTCTCTATTTCTTCCTTGTTGCATTCATCTGTCTGGAGTTGTTGGTCCTCATTGATCTTTGTGCTCTGGTTTTTCCCAGATCTTCTGTGTCTTCAACCTCCCCTTCTTGTGGGGCGTCTCCCATAACGTGGTGCGCTCCTAAAAAAGTTCCTGTTAGGATAACATTGGCATCATCATTTGTATCTTTATTTTTCACCCATTTATTCATTTCTTTATTCCATCTGGGTGTCTTTTTGGCATCACATTCCTCCTCCTCCCCTCCAGGGTTGTTCCTAAGTGTAGATGTGTCCAGAAACATAATCATTTTGATCTCTATGCCATTTAGATCTTTTAGTTTCCTCCAGCTCTTTGTGCATTTTGTCTAGAAATGCCTGTTGTTTTACCAAGAAGTCTTCAACTTCACTCATAGACAGGGTAGATTTAAGCTGGTGTTCGGTGTCCTGCAGCTTGCTCTTTAATACCGTAATTTCCTTCTGCGAAAATTCAATGTTTAGTAACATGGAATCACCGCGGGCACCCTACACCCCCATAGCTTCAAGGGAGTGCTGCCAGACCTTTTCTATGGATCTACTTACGATTGAAGGCTCTGCACCCAACCTTACCATCACACAAGGTATTATACCTCAACAAATGGACATTGATACACATGTCTTTTCATACAGCAGTGGAGCGGGACGCTGCCTTCCTCAATGTTCCCTCGGCTATCAACATTTAGAGGGATTATGAAAGCATTACTAAGAAGCTGTTATCCATTGAGCTACATTCACTTACATTAGCGCAATATAAAAATAAACGCATACCAAGAGGGATGTGATCTGAAACCAAATATGTTTTCACAGGATGGTGATTTTAGAGCACGGTTTGAAGCCATTTCAAATAAATATGCGATGGATGTCATGTTACTAAACATTGAATTTTCGCAGAAGGAAATGAGATCCAATTTACATTAACGGCATCACAAGACAGGGTGCAGTATTTAGACCCCCAGGTATATATAGAGGATGAACAAATACATATGGATTTGAATATTAAACCAACTGATAAGAACACATTATAGCATTTTTCAAGTGGACATCCAAGGAGGATGGTAAATTCTTTACCATTCAGTCAAATCCTCAGAGTGAGGAGGATAGTGGATAAGGAAGATAATATGAATCAGGCACTGAGAAATATGGAGCAGTCATTTGTGAACAGAGGTTATCCTAGAAATTTGGTAAAAAGACATGCTGACAAAGTAAGAAAAATATCCAGAGATGAACTGTTAATCACAAAACAGAAGCAGGCAAGTAAAAGGTTACCTTTTGTGTCATCTTATAACGAGTTGAGCCCAAGTATAGAACGTATAGTGAGGCGACATTGGGGGCTACTTAGTAGTGGCCACCCTACAATAGCGGCCCCTAGAGACCCTCCTATGATGGCATATAAAAGAGCAGGGAATGTTAGAGACAAAGTGGTGCATTCAAGATTGCCTGAAAAAGGCCAGTTGAGGCAAACCTTTTTGAAAAACGAGGCGTACCATGTCTTTGATGTGTGAATTGTAAACTGATGCATAAGGGATCAGTATTCACGCATCCGGACACAGGAGAAACTTTTAACATCAAATATTATCTTACTTGCGATTCAGCATGGGTAATATATGTGTTATGGTGTCCATGCAAATTGCTTTACGTAGGGGAAACTACATGTGACCTGAAAACCAGGTTAAACAATCATAGACAATCCATCAGAAATAAGAGAAAAGACCTGCCGGTGTCAAAACATTTTGTGGAAAAAAATCATAAAGAAAATGAGTTGAGATTCATGATTTTGGATCATGTAAAACCGTTAGAAAGAGGGGGCGATAGGTTAACTGTATTAAAGAAAAATGAACTCAGATGGATTTTCCGTTTAGATACATTGAAACCCAAGGGTCTAAATGTTGAATTTAGGGTAACAGGGGGGATGGTGGGCTATTGCTCATGTCCTTGTGCATCCAGAATGCTGTATTAGGTGGATCCAGTGGAAGTTACGCGGATCAATTATGCCACAATGTGATTTTATGTATTGTTGTAGGATTTGAGTGTACAATCAGGAATTTATCTTGCTGGGTTGGATATTTGTTTCATATAAAGTGGTGGAAATAAGGAGGATGACAGATAGACTCATTGCTCAAAAGATTGACCTTATGTAAAATGGTGGAAAAGGCAAACTAAGCAGTGCCAGTAGCGGTGACGACAGGTTCGCGGGCACGTGATGCACGCGAACAGAGCTGCATTGATACCAGGTGTTGCGGCGTTTGGCCTCCGCCCTTTGGTGACGTACAGCAGTTATGTACCACCCAATAGGAGGGGTAAGGGTTGACACATGCGCATTGGCGAGGAACAGACGCGCAGAACCAGCGTGTACCTCCGCGAACTAAGACGCCATCCTCCTGGTTCACTCCACAATTCCCTAGCAAGGTATAGTTGTATGTAATTGGTTCACATTGAGATGTGGTGTAAATGAATGAATTGTAACATTCCTATAAAGGGGAGTGCACGTTTTTGTATTGGTTAATTAACTAATTGGTAACAATCTTACTATGTACTTATACTGGCACTATTGCACTTTATGTTTCACCTGACTTGAGAAAGGTTCTGTGAGAGAACCAAAACGTTGTCACTTGATATGTGTGAATAAAGAGCACATTTTATCTTTTAAGGAGTGCTGCGGACTTTCATTGCCTATATATATATATATATATATATATATATATATAGGAAAAGAAATCAAGGCAGCACTCCTGGTAGTCTAGTATGGGTGCCAGCGGCGAAAAACACCTTTCCAAGGTGTACAATATAGAATAAAGAAAGACACCGCAGCACGTCCGTTTTTATAAAGGGTCCCACTTTCTTCACCAAACGGACGTGCTGCGGTGTCTTTCTTTATTATATATATATATATATATATATATATATATATATATATATATAAAAAGGACGTATATATGTATGTATGTATGTATGTTCCGCGATCACTCAAAAACTCAACCATCTATTTCAACTAAACTTGGTATACACATCCCTTGCTACCTAGAACATACAGTTCCAAACATATACCCTAAAAATATAAATATGGCACATCACATGACCTACATTAGCCAATAGAAGCCTGCAGGTGTTTCTCTTCATATCCCAACTGCCATACACACGGTCACATGTCCCTTATCAGCAAATAGAAGCTCACAGGTCCTTAGTCTCCACATACACACAGTTTTACACCAGGTTTCTATAATAACCCTGCCATTTTCCTTCACTGCTTCAGGTCAGCTTTAAAGGGGCAGGCTATGTGGATGACACTGTTAAGGGAGCGGAGTGCTGTGGAGGCGACAGTTCAGGGGGTAGGTAGGGTGGCCATTAAAAACTGTGAACTTAAAAACCCTGCCCCAGGTCCCACTAAACCACGCCCCTAAGCAGGTTAGGCCACGCCCACTCCACAGCCTACAGGGTTTGAAAAAATGAAGGTAAAAATCAACTTCCGTCAGCTGCAGGGGTGGGAGGGCTAGTGACTTTCTCCCTGCAACTCACACTCAGACAGCACACTGCTGCTGTCTGAGAGTGAGCTGTTCAAAAGGACATCCCTGCGTGAGATATTCCCAAAAAATGCATTAGCCAATAGAAGCCTGGTCACATGGCCCTTATCAGCCAATAGAAGCTTGCAGGCACTTAGTCTCCACATACAGACAGTTTTGCACCAGGTTTCCATAACAACCCTACCATTTTTCCTCACTACTGTAGGTCAGCTTTAAAGGGACACGGCGCTGTGGATGACATTGTTAAGGGAGCGGAGTGCTGTGGAGGTCACAGTTCAGGGGCATGTAGTGTGGCCATTTAGGCCACCCTCAAAAGACGGACTTAAAAACACCGCCCCCAGGTCCTGCTAAGCCACACCCCCTCCCACTTCGCATGCGACGGGGATTGAAAAAATGAAGGTAAAAATCAACTTCTGTCAGCTGCAGGGGATCGAGGGAGGGTTACTTTCTCCCTGCAGCTCATGCTCAGACAGCACAGTGTTGAGTGAGCTGTTCAAAATAACATCCCTGTGTCCGTCCAGGCCCTGCGCCAGACGGAGGACAGGATGAATGAAAGCCGGACTGTCCCGCCCAAAACCAGGCTGCTGTGGAGGTTACTGTTAAGGGGGCGGGATGCTGTTGAGGTCACTGATAAGGGGGCAGGCACTGTGGAGATCACTGATAAGGGGGCAGGCACTGTGGAGGTCTACGTTAAGGCGATAGGGATCTGTGGAGTTCACAGTTAAGGGGACGTTCATCTATGGAGGTCAGTGTTAATTAGCGGGGTGCTGTAGAGGTCACTTTTATGGGGGATACTGGCAATATCTTTTAATGACATACACAAACATTAAATGAAATAGATGAAATACACCCGTGCGAAGCCGAGTCCTTCTGCTAGTCATGTTATAATAATGTGCATATGAATCATGACACATTAAGGAATATATATAATTCATTGTTTTTTTAATAAATACTTTTTAAAATATATTTTATACTGATCAAATCAGTCTATATTCTCCGGTGTGGCATGAATACAGAGTGCCTTCCATAATATTACATACCAATTTAGTTTACCAATCGGCGGAGGGTACGCCGGTGGTAATGCACCTTAATCCAGAAGCCTGGAATAGGAGAGCCACTGTGACATTATCAATATATGTTTATGCATACATGGCATGGATGTAGCAGATCTGCAGTATTTTGCTTCTTCCAGATTTATCTTGTTCGCTTTGCCCCTTGTTCATGTGCCCCTGTGTATGTGAGTTGCACTTCATTGATGTAATAATCCTAATCTTTCATAGAAGAGAAGCGGAATGAATTATTCTCTCATCCGACTGTGCGCAAAGTATACTGTGATGCTGTTGCACCTCTTTTTAAACCGGTATGTTTTTAATTCTTAGTAAATATTTTATTGTTCCCCAATACATCTTTTGTGGATATGTTTATTTTGTCATAATTTAGAGATAAGCTTGTAACACTGCTTTATGACCTGCAAGTCCCTACACAGCTTGTAAAAGTTGATGGTTTGGTGATTCTTTGTAGATAGTTTGGTGATCAGGTAGATTCTCAGCCAACCTTTACTGGTCCCAAGAAAGAAGGGCTTCTATTTGTGATTATCAGTGAAGAGGTAGTTATGAGCAGCAAAGAAAAAGGGGGTCAGTCAGCACATCCCAATGCGCAGGGGCACGTTGCTATGGCTGAAAACAACACTGTAAAAGAAAACATGCAATGCAACAGCTCTCTGCAACCCAAATAAAGTACAAAAATGCATAATAATTGCTAGTGCTATACTTATAAATTAGAGATGCTTGGCAAATACATTTTGTACAAAAATATTTGAGCCCGTATGCCGCACGTCAAGGCGATCTCTGTAAGACGGGTTCCTAACACTATATACTACCCTTTATGTGCCATGACGGCTTCCATACAATTCAGGGAGTGTAAGTTCCACATGCATGCTGGGCCTGCTTTCATTTCTGTCATCTATGGTGCCAAAATGGCCTCCATTATATCCAAGGAGTGCAGGTACCAACATGCATGCCAAGCCCACTCCACACCTCTCCTGGTGCCAAATGGCCACCAAAGACTGCAATGAGAGTCCACACTATACCTCTCCTGGTGCCAAATGGCTTCCAGTGAATGAGGGAGAGCAGGCTAAGCTATATACTCACACAATTAAAATCAGCCTATGGGGCAGACGAGCTGGTCAGGAGTGCACGACTGAGGTGTCAGCCACACCTCCAGTACAAACTGCAAAGAAAAAGGGGGTCAGTCAGCACATCCTTGGTACCTGCACACCTTGGATATAATGGAGGCCATTTTGGCACCAAAGATAACAGAAATTAAAGCAGGCCCGGCATGCATGTGGGACCTACACTCCCTGAATTGTATGGTAGCCGTCATGGCACATAAAGGGTAGTATTTAGTGTTAGGACCTGTCTTACAGAGATCGCCTTGACGTGCATCAGACGGGCTCAAATAATTTTGTACAAAATGTATTTGCCAAGCATCTCTAATTTATAAGTATAGCATTAGCAATTATTATGCATTTTTGTACTTTATTTGGTTTGCAGAGAGCTGTTGCCTTGCAACGTAGTTATGAGCAATCACATATTTTAGAACTCCCATTCATTTTAATGCAGAGTGAGTGCATGCTTGCAGCCTCCTCTTGAAGTAGTTATACGCCCATGAAAAATGACTGTGACCTTACCAAGCCCAGCTCTGTTTTTGTGTCTGCTGTCCCTCTAGCTATTGTTTGATAATTAAGCGGCCATCAAGATTGATTGGACAGGGGGGGCGGAGCTAGCCGAGATGGACGCCTGATCTCAGAGTTCCTCACAGACGTGGCTGCTTTACGGGTAATCTATCCCCCTAACATGGTGAAAACTAACAGAGAAAGAAGTGAGAACACCCCAGGCTCACAAAGATTGGTCCACACACAGTCTGAAATGGACCGTTTTCTCAAAAAGAGAGGTTATTCCCCGGCATGCAGAAACAAGATGGCGCCGGAGGGAGCTAGAGCAGCCGTGCAGCCGGAAGACTCGGATGGAGAAAGCTCCTGTGCCATGTCAGAAGGAGCAGAAGCCTCCGATTTACGCAGAGCCCTAAAACCTTTCACAGATGCACTTCGTGCGCACAAACTGCCAGTGCGGTGGTTGTTTCCCTTTGGCCTGGCTACCTCAAAAGCAGGCCAGCAAATTGTGATTAGAACGCCACAGGACTTATCAGCAGCTTGGGAAAAGCTAGATATGGAACCAGTGGAAGTTCAACCATGGATGCCTGTGTCAGAGGAACTTCAGATTCCGGACTTACCTGAGATCCCAACATGGCAAGTGGTCAAGAAACCAAAGTCCCCAAAGTATAAGAAGAACACTTAAAGGTTGACGAGAGTCCACCCCAACTACATCTTCAAAGTCGCCTCTATCCTTCTACACCAGATGCGACATTAAAGGGTCATTAGGCGGCCCTCTAACTGTTTCTCTCAACAGATCAGTTATATGTTTCACTGCAGGTCGTATATTCACCTTGTTATGGTCTGCATTGTGTTCATGTCTCTGGGGTCGCCAGTCCATTATTCTTTCAGTGGATGGTGATCTTAGAGCTACATTTATAGTTCACTTCTTCTCATTAAGCATTAAGAAAGTTTCCTTTTTCTATTGCTTTTTCACCTTTAAGGTCTATTGAGACCTCCTAGTTCAAACCCGTTATGCAATGCTATGTGTAATTCCAGCTGTCTACAAAAAGCAGCTAGTCTTTCTGTAAATGGCTTTCCTCCCTTCCTAGCGGGGGTGTTGTGTTCCTCCGGGCCGAACCCATCTTCTCCATCTATACACAGAGGGGGACATGGGGGGTCTCGTTGAAACGCAAACACCTCAGTTAAAGGCTGTATCAACCACATCTACCAATCCCCTGTCTGTTACCACTGTGTTGTAAAAATTGGTTCCTGTTAGTTTCCTCCCTTATTAGGCTCGCGGTAGGCTGTGTAATGTACTTCTCTGAATGGAGTTATGGCTAATTTAAATGTATGGTCTCATAATGTGAACGGGCTTAATATTCCCCAAAAAAGGAAACAGATCTTCAACCTACTACTTAAACAGAAAGCAGATATAGTCATGTGGCAGGAGACGTATTTCCGCCATAACCATATACCCTCTCTATCCACATCTAAATATTCACAATGGTTTCATGCCACGCACTCATCTGCTTCTAGGGGAGTGTCTATAGCCATCAGTTCCTCCATCCCTTTTCGTCTTGTTAAATCTCACATAGATCCTGGTGGCCGTCTGCTCATTATACAGGGCACAATTTTTAATTTAAAAATCACTATAGCTAATGTATACGCACCTAATTCACACCAAGTCCCTTGGTTAATCAGGACGCTCAAGACGATTAGAGAGTATACTGAAGGAATGCTGATAGTGGGTGGTGACCTTAATATCTCCTTAATAAAAATACAAAAAATCCGCAGCACTCATCAATGTAGTAAATCCAAAGGGGTTTATTCCATAAACAGCAAGGTGATGCGACATTTCGACCTAACCAGGTCTTTCTCAAGCAAGAAACGTCGCATCACCTTGCTGTTTATGGAATAAACCACTTTGGATTTACTACATTGATGAGTGCTGCAGATTTTTTATATATTTATTCTGAAGTCGGGATCATCAGCCAGGGTCCTCATCTGCGTGCACCATCATTACCCTCAAGGTATTTCTTAACGGCTTTTCCTTATGTGGGACAGTAGTGCTGCCAAACCTCATTATACTTAATATCTCCTTAGACACCCCGTCTCAAGGTTCCTCCAAAATTCCAAGGAAACAAATGATTAAATTAATGATAGCATTGGCGGAGATGCGTCTGGTTGATGTCTGGAGGACTATTCATCCCACAGACAGGGATTACACTTTTTTCTCACACGTTCACAACTCATATAGCCGCATTGACTATCTACTAATGCCTGACTCCCATATAACAATGGTGAAGAGTGCAAATATTGGGAATCTGGTGATATCAGATCATGCCCCTGTCATGTTGTCACTCTCTCTCCAATGTCTCCCACACAAGGCATGGTCGTGGAGGTTGAATACCACACTTTTTGAAACACAGACACACTTAAAGGCATTGGGAGATAAGCTACAACACTACTTCAAAACTAACACCTCACCGGAAACTTCCACACCAATACTTTGGTAGGCCCACAAGGCCTACATAAGGGGTGAACTGATAGCTCTGGGTTCTTATGTTAAGAAGAAAGCCACAAAGGAGTTGATGTCGTTGCTTTCCCAGATCCAAACACAGGAAAAACTGCATAAATTAACGCATTCTGATGTGCATAAAGAGGCTTTGATCACACTTAGACGTAGGGTCAAAGACCTTCTTAACATTAAGGAGGCTCGATCTCTCTCTCCGCCTAAAAAGTAGAATTTATGAACACGGTGACAAAGGGAACAAAATGATGACTCACTTAATTAAAAAGAGGAGGGAAAAAAACTTTTTTTCATCAATAAGGTCCAGCCCATCTTTGAGAGTCACCTCTACCCCTCTCATTGCTAAAGCCTTCCAGTCATTCTATACTAATCTATATAACCTCCCTTCATCAGTTGTGGATCCTAATTTACAAGGAAAACCTTATGAATCTCTCCTTGCAGAGTTCCTGGATTCAATTAAATCCCCCACATTATCTGGAGAGGAACGACAGCAACTCCTTAAACCCTTTTCAATGTCTGAAGTAGAAAAAGTCCTCAGTTCCATCCCTATAGGGAAGAGCCCTGGTCCAGATGGACTCCCTATTATCTACTATAAAAAATTCAAACAGTTTTTACTTCCTCACTTCACGGACCTCTGCAATTCACTGCTGGGTGGATATTCTCTAGCTCCCCAGACCTTAAGGGCACATATAACAATTCTACAGTCGTGACCAAAAGTTTTGAGAATGGCACAAATATTAGTTTTCACAAAGTTTGCTGCTAAACTGCTTTTAGATCTTTGTTTCAGTCGTTTCTGTGATGTAGTGAAATATAATTACACGCACTTCATACGTTTCAAAGGCTTTTATCGACAATTACATGACATTTATGCAAAAAGTCAGTATTTGCAGTGTTGGCCCTTATTTTTCAAGACCTCTGCAATTCGACTGGGCATGCTCTCAACTTCTGGGCCAATTCCTGACTGATAGCAACCCATTCTTTCATAATCACTTCTTGGAGTTTGTCAGAATTAGTGGGTTTTTGTTTGTCCACCCGCCTCTTGAGGATTGACCACAAGTTCTCAATGGGATTAAGATCTGGGGAGTTTCCAGGCCATGGACCCAAAATGTCAAAGTTTTGGTCCCCGAGCCACTTAGTTATCACTTTTGCCTTATGGCACGGTGCTCCATTGTGCTGGAAAATGCATTGTTCTTCACCAAACTGTTGTTGGATTGTTGGAAGAAGTTGCTGTTGAAGGGTGTTTTGGTACCATTCTTTATTCATGGCTGTGTTTTTGGGCAAAATTGTGAGTGAGCCCACTCTTTTGGATGAGAAGCAACTCCACACATGAATGGTCTCAGGATGCTTTACTGTTGGCATGACACAGGACTGATGGTAGCGCTCACCTTTTCTTCTCCGGACAAGCCTTTTTCCAGATGCCCCAAACAATCGTAAAGAGGCTTCATCGGAGAATATGACTTTGCCCCAGTCCTCAGCAGTCCATTCACCATACTTTCTGCAGAAGATCAATCTGTCCCTGATGTTTTTTTTGGAGAGAAGTGGCTTCTTTGCTGCCCTTCTTGACACCAGGCCATCTTCCAAAAGTCTTCGCCTCACTGTGAGTGCAGATGCGCTCACACCTGCCTGCTGCCATTCCTGAGCAATGCACTGGTGGCACTCCGATCCCGCAGCTGAATCCTCTTTAGGAGACGATGCTGGCGCTTGCTGGACTTTCTTGGATGCCCTGAAGCCTTCTTAACAAGAATTGAACCTCTTTCCTTGAAGTTCTTGATGATCCTATAAATTGTTGATTGAGGTTCAATCTTAGTAGCCACAATATCCTTGCCTGTGAAGCCATTTTTATGCAACGCAATGATGGCTGCACGCATTTATTTGCAGGTCACCATGGTTAACAATAGAAGAACAATGATTTCAAGCATCACTCTTCTTTTAACATGTTAAGTCTGCCATTTTAACCCAATCAGCCTGACATAATGATCTCCAGCCTTGTGCTTGTCAACCTTCTCACCTGAGTTAACAAGACGATTACTGAAATGATATCAGCAGGTCCTTTAATGACAGCAATGAAATGCAGTGGAAAGGTTTTTTGGGGATTAAGTTAATTTTCATGGCAAAGAAGGACTATGCAATTCATCTGATCACTCTTCATAACATTCTGGAGTATATGCAAATTGCTTTTATAAAAACTTAAGCAGCAACTTTTCCAATTTCCAATATTTATGTAATTCTCAAAACTTTTGGCCACGACTGTACACAAAGAAGGGAAAGACCCCGAGGACTGTGGGAGCTATAGGCCCATCTTTTTACTCAACTGTGACTTGAAATGGTGGTCTAAATTACTGGCATACAGAATATCCCCCCTGTTAAACAAGCTTATTGATCCGGAACAAGTAGGGTTTTTCCCTGGAAGGGAGGGGGAAAACAACATATGGAGACTGGTACACCTGATTCACAATGCTCATGTAAGGAATACACCCATGTTGTTGTTGGGCACTGATGCGGAGAAGGCATTCGACAGGGTCAACTGGGACTTTATGAAAGCTACATTTATGAAATTTGGTTTTCCCTCTGTGTTTGTCACAGCTATTTTCTCACTATATACCTGCCCAACTGCGCAAGTGCTGGTAAATGGTACTCTGTCGGATGCCTTCTCCATCAGAAATGGGACTAGGCAAGGTTGTTCCCTCTCCCCTTCCCTATTCATCTTATGTCTAGAAATGCTAATTCTAAAAGTCAGACAATCTGATAAAATACAGGGTATCCCCCTGGGTCAATATCATCATAGGTCTGCAGCATTTGCTGACGACCTCTTAATTATAGTATCCAATCCGATTGAGGCCCTCCCCATTATCATGTCCATATTTAACCAATACGGTGTGCTCTCTAATTTCAAGATCAACTTTTCCAAATCAGAGGCCCTTCCGATTAACATTTCACCCACCATTTTAGCCCCGCTCAAACGTTCTTCTCCTTTTAAATGGCCCCCAACAGCCATCAAGTTTCTGGGTGTGCATGTCCCAGCTGACCTGAACCTACTGTTTAAGCTTAATTACACTCCATTACTATCCAAGGTTAGATCCTTTATCTCCTCTTTAAAGGTGCCATACATGTCATGGTTTGGTAGAAAAAAACTATTGTCCACGTTTGTTCTACCTCAATTTCTATAAGTCCTGCAGGCTATCCCGATACACCTACCGTCCTCCTACTTGGCTCAAATTAGGAGTTTATTCACTTCCTTTTTGTGGAGGAACAGGAGACCTAGAATAGCCTTCTCACTCCTAACCCAAAAGAAGAGTAAAGGTGGTATCTCACTGCCTGATATATCAGTGTATAACAAGGCTATCCAGCTATCCAGATGGGCACTCCTTGCAAATGACAAATTGGAGGCACCTTACCTAGATATAGAAAGAACTCTACTGGAAGTGCATAGACATGCTCTATTGTGGTTAAGGGAGGTCCCGCTCTCTCTCTGCCCTAAGATGTGCATCCTAACAAAGAGTATGCTTAATAGTTATCGAAACTCCCCAGCCTCCCCTTAAAATGGAAGTAAAGTGTCAAAAATTGCCCCACTTAGTGTGTTACCTTATCTCTTTGACAAAATGGGGGGGAGGGAGAAGAGTTGGTGGCACTCTCTGGGAGGAACAAAGATAGGCGAGATGAAAAAAACAACCACATAATCTCCTTGGAAAATATTCACATTAAACTGGAAAGAGACCCTCCTACAAGTTTGGGACTTTAATAACATATGTAAGAAATACGAAAAAACTGCTACCCCAACATTCCTCGATCCCACGTGGTTGGAAAACCTCACAGCCCTCCCTTCACCATTGAAAAAATCACTATCTGTTATCTATAATAACTTACTGAATCTTACCAGTATATCCAAACCCTATTACTTATGTTACTGGGAAAAAGAATTAGGAAGATGTTTATCGGATAATGAATCAACTTATGTCCTTTCCCATTCAAAAGGTTTCTCTAACTGCATCCGTTACCAGGAAAACTCCTACAAAATTATCACTAGGTGGTACAAAACACCTGTTTACCTAGCCTCTATTGGAGTCTCTCCTACTGATCAGTGCTGGAGATGCCAATCGGATGTGGGTTCCATGCTCCACATCTGGTGGTCTTGCCCTATGGTATCACAATATTGGAGGGATGTAGAAGATTCCATAAATGCTATTTGTTCTACTTCTATCAAACTAACTCCTGAGCTAGTACTGCTCTGGATCTCAACTTTCAACCTACTAAAGACAACCTTCCTACACATATGATTGCAACAGCAAAACTACTCATCACCACTAAGTGGAGAGATTCCACACCCCCAAATATAAAAATGTGGTTTAATAAAATGCAACAGCTTCATAGAATGGAGGAATTGTTGGGTTGGTTCCATAGTAATAGACATAGTAATAAACTAGACTTAAATACCTTAAGGTTTGGCAACCTTGGAAAGAGGCCCAGGCAATAAGAGACTGAAACACCTTGGATCAGGTTGAAGTACAGAGCCGTCAAGAGAACATGTGTTCGATCTAAGAAACAAGATCCTCCATGTACTCTAGTAACTTAAATGTTGTCCCCATTCATCATTATCATTAAGATCAATATTTATGAGAAAGACTTACTCATACTTATTTATGCATAGTTATATACAACTTCTTACCACTTCATTAGCAAAATACCCCCTATGAGACTTATTGCTCTCCTGCTGCTACTGAGCCTAGTTCTTTTCACTTTTTATGTTTATTTGTATTTTTTGTACCCTTTGTACATTATGATGTGATATACATATACAGCTGTATACTATGTCATGCTGCAATGATGTTTTATAATTTTACACGCTGTGTATCTCAATTGTTATACGCTACTGTTTTATTATTACTACTTGAAATAATTGAAATAATAAAAAGAGATTATACAAAAAAAAAAAAGATTGATTGGACAGGCTTAGAGTTATGGACTTGAAGGGGTTGTGCACTTTGGGGGTTTTTGGCAAACCCCCCTCTTGGGCAAACGTGCGAAGGGAAGCCTATTTACATGCTTCCCAGTACTGGCTCTCCTCTCCTTCTCTCCTCGACTATCCGTTTTGATGCAGCTGCAGTCAATCGCTGGCCGCAGTGGTGATCTACTTCCCTTGCTTCCTGTCAAATGGTCACATGACGTAAGGAGAGCAGATCACCGCTGCTGCCAATAATTGGCTGCAGTGACATGAAAACAAAAGTGGACATCCTGGGAGCGCAGTGGAGCAACCAAGCTAAAAAACCAGTGTTTTATATTGATGACCTATCCTCAGGATAGGCCTTTAGTATCTGATCGTTGGAGGTCCAACAGCCGGGACCCCTGCTGTTCTGCAGTAGCTCCGACATTGGAACTACACATCTCTGTCCATTAGTGGATTATGCTGGTTACTGTAGTACTGCTCCAATTCACTTCAGTGGGAGTAGCACTGCAGTAACCAGACCTATCCACTACACAATAGACAGACCTGTGTAGTTTTGGCACCTACTTAGACTGCTGAAAACATCAATAGGCTATCAGTATAAAAGGGTATACCCCTTTAAGAATATAGTAGATTTATACATGCTGTTATCTGCACACCACATTACTAGTATTGTAATTTGTTGTGCCTTTTGGAATAATAGCTCAACGAAGGTACCATAAAATGCTGCTCTTTACTAAAGCCTGTATTACACAAGCTGATTGAGCAAGCTATTGTTGGGAGGGAAGCGGTTTCTCCCGGCAATCGCTTGCTAGCTATTAGAGGAGAATGCTGCTGTTACATGCAGTTGTTTTCTCCGCAACATGGGGGGGGAGTGATCACTATGCCATCGCTTGTCCCCATACTGCCTAGAGGTTTGCCGACAGCAGATCGCTATTAGACAGCATGATCTGCCGCTGGCAAGCACTAATTTTTAAGTATGCTTAAAAGTCAGAATTGCCCTATGGACAACCTTAATATTGCACTGCAAGATTTTCGCTAACGAGCGTTCATGTCAACGCTCATTAGTGTTTATTGGCCAAACAATTGGCCAGTTTAATACAACCTTGAGGCAGCATATGCTCTTGACAGATCTGCTTCAGCTATATGCCTTGAATGATAAATGACCAACTTATTCCCAGGTTTTATCATGCAAAATTCTTATTCATAGTTAATATTGGCAGAAAACATACTTCTGCTCCAAAATCCTCGTCTAACTTTACATAAAATGTACACAAAAAATGCAAGTCAAAATACCACTGCTTGCTGTTCTGCTGTGTCCAGGAGGCACATTAATGGAAACCCAACAGACCCCATTATAGTCTTTGGACGCCAATGAACACTGTTGGTGCCTGTCATATAATGGATGTCTGTCATATAATGGATCCTTCGCGTCCATTTTTTCATATTTATCAAAGAAAAGATAGACCAACATGGTAATTATGCTGTAGTATCAGACATCTTATAATGTGAACCCTGATGAAAATATTAGCCGTAAAATTGTAGAGTATAAGTTATCCATATGGAATTGAGTGACAATTACCCTTATATGCCAAACTGTCATTGGAGGACAAGCTAATAAAACTATTTTACATTTCTGTATTTCTTTTAGGGGAGAATTGTTTATCCAAAAGATATCTGGTTTGAGGAAGGAATGAAACTTGAAGCCATTGACCCTCTTAATGTTGGTAACATATGTGTAGCTACTGTATGCAAGGTTAGTAGTTTATAACAATATTAACTTCCTTATTACCAGTTAAGTAGCATTCACACAACTGCATCATGTTTTGCGGTCCGCAAATTGCAGATCCGCAATACACAGATGCCGCCCGTGTGCATTATGCAAATTTGCAAAACGGAACAGGCGGCCTATTATAGAAATGCCTATTGTCCACAATTACGGACAAGAATAGGGCTTGCTCTGTCTTTTTTGCAGAGCCATGGAATGGAGCAACTTTTGCAGCCCCATTGAAATGAATAGGTCCACCCCCGTTCCGCAAAATTGCGGAACAGATGCAGACCCGTACAGTCGTGTGAATGAGCCCTTATTTAAAATTGTCATCTGCAACTGTATTCTGGGTGGTACAGTTGCTAGTGCAGTCAGTCAGTTGCACCTATTCACGTCAGATCCTTTAACATAAATTGAGTTTTACATCCGGTCTAAGAAGTAATTTTCAAAAAAATCATTGTGTATGTTTCATATGCTTATATAAGTGGCTATGATCGGTAACATCTAAAATCTTTGATGTTTTTGTACACACTAGCACTTCTGTAAACTGATAACCAGGAATCTGAAATCCTAAACGTTGCCATACACATTAGGGGTCTGTTAGTAGTGGATTATCTCTCAATTGAAAGTACTGTTACGAAGAGGATGTGGATTCGCTGTGTCACTTGAATAAATTTGACTTGAGGCTACTTCTAAGGGCATTATCTAAGTGGTCTTCACCCTTTATAAATCACTGTAGTACGGAACGCTATAGGGAATAGATAAAACTAATACTTTATAAAATTTAAAAAAAGGAATATGTTGCACTAGAGTGATCAGGGAACAACGTGAGGTGCACCCACTAACAGATCACCAAATCTGAAAAGGGTTGTAGTAATGAATAAATAACAGTGGGGCACTCTCTAAAGCAATGGGAACAGTGGGTATTGGTGCATAAAATTTTTATTAATATATCTAAAATACGTCGTTCACAGTTAATAGTTTGAATAATTCACAATATTAATTACATGTATATAGCAGCATAAGTGATAAAATGTGCATGCTAAAACGACATTGTGAATTAAGGTAAAACACAATTGGCAATCCAACAATAAAAATCCATCAATAGAAACTTTGCCTCCAAAAATATCAAAAGTTTCTTTAAAAACTCTGGATATCCACAATTAGAGTTCAGTTAATGTTAATAACACTCCAATCTCAGGTCTCGATTAATAACACTCCAATCTCAGATCTCGATTAATAACACTCCAATCTCAGGTCTCGATTAATAGTAGCTATACACAGAGCGGTGTTCTGCTCCTTAGCCTGAGACAGCGGTGTCCCGCTGTAATTTTCGAAAAGCGATCGCTTAATTTTCGTAGACAATTCGATCTTACCCGGAGGGTTTTCGACAAAATCTCCTATCCTCGTCTCGGTGCACCTGCTGTATGTATCGGTGCTTCGGTCCCGAGGGCTGTTTGTTCTTCGAAAGGATCCCACGCCACCGCCGGAAGTCCACGTAGTTTCGCTGAAGGTAAGCTTCCCTTGTCCAGCAAAGACCTCCTGCAGTTGGCGTTCTCAAGATTGTTATAACATTAAATTGTTCACCTCCAAACATGGGGGTCCGTTACCAAACGCGTTTCGGGGTTAGAGCAGTTGACCCCTTCATCAGTGGCTCTCTACATCTACTCATTGGATCCGACCTGATCAAGAACCACCTGTTCAGGGATATGAACCAGATGTCTGAATGTCGGCCCTATGAGCACGAATCAAGGGACAAACATGACGAAACGCGTCGAGCGATTAGTGGGGGCAAACCCATGTTTTTTGAACTACGCTTGATTTGCGTTCACACAACAGAAGTGGTCTACGTTAATCCAGCCCTCTGTAGTATGTGAACAGGTGCACTCAAGCTTTTTTGCTCACACCCAGGTAGTTAGTGTCCCTTGATTCGTGCTCATGGGGCTGACATTCGGACATCTGATTCATATCCCTGAACAGGTGGTTCTTGATCAGGTTAATTTAGTGCAGGGCCATCTAAACTGGGTGATTGAGCTGAGCACCTCGTCCGTGCCACGGTACACACTTTTGGGTGTGTTAGATCACTACGGCCGGCAGGCGTGGTGTTGCAACCATTAGTAGTGCACCAGAAGTGGATTTCTTAGTGACCTTATCCACACCTGAGCGGTACCGCTGATCGTGGCTTTCCATGTGTTACCTCGATTCGCATCAGGATCCGTGGATAGATCTGGTCACTTAGAATTTTATATAGCTAGTAGGTTTCCTTTCCTCACATATTTTTTGTAAATTTAATAAAGTATTAGTTTTATCTAATCCCTATAGCGTTCCGTACTACAGTGATTTCTATTTTTGATGGTGGAACGTATACCAACACCAGCTTGTCAGTGATTTGTCTTCACCCTTTACCCTTTGAGGACCAAGGGACGTATTTGTCCCATGTTTTTAATTGCTGTATCATCTGATGAAGAACTTTAAAATAATATTTTTTTTTTTGAGTCAAAATATTAGTTCTTATCAACAAATGGATCTAGCTTTATTTATTGTTCAAATACGAGCACTCCTCATCCGGTCTTATGCAGAATTTAATATTTATTGGTTAAAAAATGAAACAAATCATTTTTTTAAAAAGGGATATATATATATATAAAAAGTGTGTGATATACAGATAAAATGGCATATACAAATGCTTATTGGAATTCCCACACGGACGTAAAATCAATAGGAACTTGATTGCATTGGTGCAATTGTGCAAAAAAAAGTGCATGTGCAGTGAATACTGTGGAATAAATCAATAAAAAATAGAACAATAAAAAATGTATATAAATAAAAATTATATATATATATATATATATATATATATATATATATATATAAAGTAGAAACACGGACAGCACTCCAAGTAGAAAAGTGGTATGTAATCACCCATGCAGATGGCCATCTGCATGGGTGATTACATACCACTTTTCTACTTGGAGTGCTGTCCGTGTTTCTACTTTGTCTATTTGGGGTAAGCAGCTATATCCCTGGACGTAGCACCCATACTACCTGTTTCCAGTGCCGCCATTATTTTTTCTTTTATATATATATATATATATATATATATATATATATATGATGAAATAAAATGTCCAATCTAGTTGGCGAGTTGTTCCTAGTGCTGGTGAATTAATTAGTATTAATATTCTTGATAGATGATCAAAAGGTAGGTGAAAAATATATATAAAATGAGAAAAATATGTCACTGTGATACAAATAGTCCAGAATCTTCTTGTGTTCTCCTTTCCTCTGTGGGGTGATTTTTATTCTTCTATAATGGTTAATGCTGTAAGTAGTGATAAATAGCTAGCATTTGTAATGTCCCAATGATAAATAAAGTTCTGCTGGATACTGTTGCAGTATTTCAATGTAGTGATGCAACAGTATCCAGCAGAACTTTATTTATCATTGTTAACCAATTGGGACATTACAAATGCTAGCTATTTATCACTACTTACAGCATTAACCATTATAGAAAAATAAAAATCACCCCACAGAGGAAAGGAGAACACAAATCTATAGGAGAAGATTTTGGACTATTTGTATCACAGTGACATATTTTTCTCATTTTATATACTGTATATTTTTCACCTACCTTTTGATCATCTATCAAGAATAATAATACTAATTAATTCACCAGTACTAGGATCAACTCGCCAACTAGATTGGACATTTTATTTCATCATATATATATAATTTTTTTTTTTATTCATATAAATTTTTTTACATTTTTTATTGATTTATTCCACAGTATTCAGTGCACATTCACTTTTTTTGCACAATTGCACCAATGCAATCAAGTTCATATTGATTTTACGTCTGTGTGGGAATTCCAATAAGCATTTGTATACACCATTTTATCTGTATATCACACACTTTTTATATATATATATATATATATATACAGTACAGACCAAAAGTTTGGACACACCTTCTCATTCAAAGAGTTTTCTTTATTTTCATGACTATGAAGGCATCAAAACTATGAATTAACACATGTGGAATTATATACATAACAAACAAGTGTGAAACAACTGAAAACAAATATGAAATGGTCTTCCAACAGTCTTTAAGGAGTTCCCAGAGATGCTTAGCACTTGTTGGCCCTTTTGCCTTCACTCTGCAGTCCAGCTCACCCCAAACTATCTCGATTGGGTTCAGGTCCGGTGACTGTGGAGGCCAGGTCATCTGGCGCAGCACCCCATCACTCTCCTTCATATATACAGTACAGACCAAAAGTTTGGACACACCTTCTCATTCAAAGAGTTTTCTTTATTTTCATGACTATGAAAATTGTAGATTCACACTAAAGGCATCAAAACTATGAATTAACACATGTGGAATTATATACATAACAAACAAGTGTGAAACAACTGAAAATATGTCATATTCTAGGTTCTTCAAAGTAGCCACCTTTTGCTTTGATTACTGCTTTGCACACTCTAGGCATTCTCTTGATGAGCTTCAAGAGGTAGTCCCCTGAAATGGTTTTCACTTCACAGGTGTGCCCTGTCAGGTTTAATAAGTGGGATTTCTTGCCTTATAAATGGGGTTGGGACCATCAGTTGCGTTGAGGAGAAGTCAGGTGGATACACAGCTGATAGTCCTACTGAATAGACTGTTAGAATTTGTATTATGGCAAGAAAAATGCAACTAAGTAAAGAAAAACGAGTGGCCATCATTACTTTAAGAAATTAAGGTCAGTCAGTCAGCCGAAAAATTGGGAAAACTTGGAAAGTAAGGGCTATTTGACCATGAAGGAGAGTGATGGGGTGCTGCGCCAGATGACCTGGCCTCCACAGTCACCGGACCTGAACCCAATCGAGATGGTTTGGGGTGAGCTGGACCGCAGAGTGAAGGCAAAAGGGCCAACAAGTGCTAAGCATCTCTGGGAACTCCTTCAAGACTGTTGGAAGACCATTTCAGGGGACTACCTCTTGAAGCTCATCAAGAGAATGCCAAGAGTGTGCAAAGCAGTAATCAAAGCAAAAGGTGGCTACTTTGAAGAACCTAGAATATGACATATTTTCAGTTGTTTCACACTTGTTTGTTATGTATATAATTCCACATGTGTTAATTCATAGTTTTGATGCCTTCATAGTCATGAAAATAAAGAAAACTCTTTGAATGAGAAGGTGTGTCCAAACTTTTGGTCTGTACTGTATATATATATATCCCTTTTAAAAAAAATGATTTGTTTCATTTTTTAACCAATAAATATTAAATTCTGCATAAGACCAGATGAGGAGTGCTCGTCTATACATTATACTTCAGATTTCAAATTTACTGATTGGGTAAATCAGATAGATTTTGAGCACCTGATACATGATTAAAACCAGGTGAGCAACCTAAAACAAGCTGTAATATTAAACAAATATAATAATTTTTATATTGATGACGTAATCTTATGGTCCTCAAAGGGTAAACTCCTATTCAAGATCTGGACTCCACTGCAGGGGAACCACCAGGCCACTACCTCTTGGAGTAATCTTTGCTCACGTGACAGCTGACCCACGAGTTCTGCGCAACTCACCCATCTGGCTTCTTCTCCCATCCGGTGTTCCAGGTCCGCTCTTTGGTCCTAATCTGGTCTTCGGCTGCTGAAGTTTTCAGTGAATGTTGCAGGTTGCAGCTTGTATCCTGTTGTGAAGGCCTTTCGGCATGCGCAGGTTGCGGCCTGTAACCTGTTTTGAAGGTCTCTTGGCATGCACCAGTCCAATTGTGTAATTTTGGCACCTTACCCAGTGGGATTGTGCCTGACCTTTAGGCCGAATGCACACGGCCGTGGAACACGGACGTGAGCGGTCCGTGGTATCCCGGCCTGGCATCCCGCTGACAGCAGGAGCTCACGGCGCCATTGGTTGCTTCATGCCGCCGCTACACTACAGTAATACACTCGTATAGATCATTCGAGTGTATTACTGTAGTGCAGCGGCGGCATGAAGCACACGGCGTCATAGCAACCATTGACGCCGTGCGCTCCTGCTGTCAGCGGGATGCCAGGCCAGGATACCACGGACCGCTCATGTCCATGTTCCACGGCCGTGTGCATTCGGCCTTAGGTTTCTAGTTGACCAGCGAAGGTGTGCTATCTTGTCTGTTTAGCCATGTACCGAACCTCTGCCTGCCCTGACCATAACTTGTTCTCCATTTTGACTCACTGCTGCCTGCGCAGACCTCAGACTTGAATTACACATGGACTCTGTCTGCTCCAACCTATTATTGCTTCCTGACTGAGTATTATTGACTATGAGCCCCATGGGTCAGTAGCCAACTACACTAGGACTACTCCAGGAGGTAGCCAGCCTGGTTGTTTCCCTGTAGCGAAGGCCTGATCCCTGTATCCCCATACCAGGGAACCGCCAGGACAACACCCTTAGGTTTAGCCCTAAGTCAAACTGGTTATTTGTCCTTAACACTGGTAACATGTATTTTCCCTTCCCATGTGCATAACCTTATATTTATGAGTGTTAAAAATAATCACTACCAAGTCTCATACTTATCCAGTTACCAGTGTTACGGACAGTGGGTGTGGACCCACTGTGCCAACTAACCAGTTTGACTTAGGGCTAAACCTAAGGTTGTTGTCCTGGCGGTTCCCTGGTATTGGGATGCAGGGATCAGGCCTTCGCTACAGGGAAACAACCATAGATGGACTTATGCCTTACATTTAAAGAAACTTATGCCACAGATACCCCCAAAATAACAAAATAAAGACACTAAGTCAAAAATAATTACGGTAAATCTTTATTAGTAAGTCAGAAAAAATGATTGAAAGATTACATTATAAAATAATCCCTACAGGACATGAGAGACAAAGTACCATATAAACCATTGTATCACCATATACTTAAAGGGGTTGGCCACCTTCTGGTTATCGTTGACCAATGTGTTTGTTAGATGATTATATGGTACGTACTTAATCTTTGTTGAAATTCTGCACCATTTTCCATATTTCATAATATATTCTCCCTTGTTTACAAAGTTATTTTTGCTGTCCATACAGAGGTCCTGTCCATAAGATGGCTGCTGATGAAGGGTCATGTGACCAGGCAAATCACCTCCATGTGATGTCTCCTCCATTTAAATACACTGCACCTGCCTCATATCTACTTGATCTGTTGGGAGTTTGTCTGTCCGGTCACATGATCGTCCATCAGCAGCCATCTTATGCACAGGACCTCTGTATGGACAGCAAAAATAACTTTGTAAACAAGGGAGAATACCTTATAGGAAAATGGTGCAGAATTTTAACAAAGATTATATTAGTAAGTACCATGTAGATATCTCACATACACATTGGTCAACAGTAACCAGAAAATGGCCAACCCCATTAAATTATTTTAATGATTGCAGTGTTAAATGGCCTGTATAAAAGATCACAGAATTCACCTAATAATTTTCCCAAACATAAATGTAAGAATGTATAGAAGTAAGAATATTTTGTTATCCTGCAGCCATTTTACATGCTAAGAGACTTAACCCCTTCAACACAAAGCCCATTTTTGTTTTTGCATTTTCGTTTTTTTTCTTCCCCACCTTCCAAGAGCCATACGTTTTTGTTATTTTTTTCTATTCACATATCTATATAAGGGCTTATTTTTTGCTGGACATCTTTAATTGTTTAATGGCACCATTTAAATTGCCATGTGTTTTATTGGAAAACGGGGAAAAAATCTTTGTGAGGTGAAATTGGAAACAATTTAGGCTACTTTCACACTAGCGTTCGGGTGTCCGCTCGTGCGCTCCGTTTGAAGGGGCTCACGAGCGGCCCCGAACGCATCCGTCTGGCCCCAATGCATTCTCAGTGGAGGCGGATCCACTGAGAATGCATCCGCCTGCCAGCGCTCAGCCTCCGCTCCGCTCAGTGAGCGGACACCTGAACGCTGCTTGCAGCGTTCGGGTGTCCGCCTGGCCGTGCGGAGGCGAGCGGATCCGTCCACACTTACAATGTAAGTCAATGGGGACGGATCCGCTTGAAGATGACACTATATGGCTCAATCTTCAAGCGGATCCGTTCCCCATTGACTTTCAATGTAAAGTCTGAATGGATCCGTCTGAAGCTACTTTCAGACTTTGAAAATTTTCTAAGTAATAATGCAGACGGATCCGTTCTGAACGGATGCAAACGTCTGCATTATCGGAGCGGATCCGTCTGATGAAACATCAGACGGATCCGCTCCGAACGCTAGTGTGAAAGTAGCCTTAAAATTCCACCAAGGTTTTTTTGGTTTTGATATTATGGAGTTTACTGTGTGCTAAAAATTCCATGACAACCTTATTCTGGGGTTCAGTACGATTATGGCGATACCAGATTTATACAGTTTTTATTTTGTTTTAGAATGTTTAAAAAAAATTCAATTATCTTTGCATCGACAACCATAACTTTAAAAAATTTCCATCCACAGAGTAGTATTGTTTCGTAACAAAATGTAGTTTTTATTGGTAGCATTTTTGGAGTATGCATGACTTTTTGATCACTGTTAGGCTGGTTTCACACGGGCGTTGCGGGAAAATGCGGGTGCGTTGCCGGAACACCCGCGATTTTTCCGCGCGAGTGCAAAACATTGTAATGCGTTTTGCACGCGCGTGAGACAAATCGCGCATGTTTGGTACCCAAACCCGAACTTCTTCACAGAAGTTCGGGCTTGGGATCGGTGTTCTGTAGATTGTATTATTTTCCCTTATAACATGGTTATAAGGGAAAATAATAGCATTCTGAATACAGAATGCAAAGTAAAACAGCGCTGGAGGGGTTAAATTTTTTTTTAAAAAATTTACTCACCTTAGTCCACTTGATCGCGACCCGGCATCTACTTCTGTCTCCTTTGTTGAACAGGACCTGTGGTGAGCATTAAATACAGTTACAGGACCTTTGATGACGTCACTCCGGTCATCACATGATCCATCACCATGGTAAAAGATCATGTCACGTACCATGTGATGACCGGAGTGACGTCATCAAAGGTCCTGTAACTGTATTTAATGCTCACCACAGGTCCTATTCAACAAAGGAGACAGAAGTAGATGCTGGGCTACGCGATCAAGTGGACTAAGGTGAGTTAAATTTTTTATTTTTATTTTTTTAACCCCTCCAGCGCTGTTTTACTTTGCATTCTGTATTTAGAATGCTATTATTTTCCCTTATAACCATGTTATAAGTGAAAATAATAATGATCGGGTCTCCTAGCAACCGTGCGTGAAAATCGCACCGCATCTGCACTTGCTTGCGGATGCTTGTGATTTTCACGCAACCCCATTCACTTCTATGGGGCCTGCGTTGCGGGAAAAACGCAGAATATAGAGCATGCTGCGATTTTCACGCAACGCAAAAGTGATGCGTGAAAATCACCGCTCATCTGAACAGCCCCATAGAAATGAATGGGTCGGTATTCAGTGCGGGTGCAATGCTTTCACCTCACGCATCGCATCCGCGCGGAATACTCGCCCGTGTGAAAGGGGCCTTATTCAATTGTTTTGGGGCACATGGTGAATCATATGTGTTTAATTTTTTTCTGCTATGGTGTGCATCGCGGAGAAATTATTTTAATACTTCAGACATTTTCGGAGGTGACGATACCTTTTTTTTTATTATTATTATTTTTATAAGCAAAATTGGCAATTTTTCTTTAGTTTTTTTCTTTTTACATAATTACTTTTAGCCTCCTTAGGGGGCTGGAACCTGGGATCTTTTGATCTCTTTTCCCTTACACTATGATGCCTCATTCACACATCAGTGATTACCATCAGTGATTTTGATCCAAAACCAGGTGCGTCTATAAACACAGAACAGGAGCAGATCTTTCCCTTATACCTTATGTCTGTGGAGGCTACAATCCTGGTTTTGGCTCACAATCACTGATGGAAATCACTGATATGTGAATGAGGCATAATAGAGAACTATTATGGTGAATGGGATTCTGCCGCTCAGCCTGCTGAGCAGTGCTTTGTGAACAGGCCTGGGAATCTTTAGCAGGCCCCAGGCTGTCATGGTAACCAATCAGAGCCCCACAATTTATCTGCGGGGGCTCCAAATGGAAGGAGGAGGGAGCCCTCTGCCTAACTCCACAGTTGCCTCAATCCCGTTAAATGACCAGGTTCGGCATCATCACCATTCCCCATGATTGTGGCCGGGTGCTGGCTGTTTTATACTACTGGGACCCGCCATATATGGAGTGGGTTCAGTGCAGCAGCTTGTACATGTTTGTGGTAATGTGTGAATGAGTTAAAGTGTACTTGAGTTTACAAAAAAAGTTTGCATAATGCCTGCGCATTTTTGTACAATCAGGAATAGTTATGTTTGGGCTTCCCTAATGTTTTTTTCAGCCATATTATTCCCTGTTTCAGCTGCAGTCTCACTAATTCTCAAACCGATTTTAAAATTGAGAGATTAGTCAACATGTCCTACGGTGTAGAACATGTCTTAAGCCCGGACACCACGACAAGGTTTCTCAAGTAGCCCGGGACCCTACACTCTCCTACCTGAGCCATATGGGCAATACCAGGAGCCAGTGGGCAAATTACAGGAGCATAGGGCCGACTCGCAAACAACTCACCAGTTACCTCCAGCATGTGGCCATGCTTGCAATGGGAGGAGGGAGGAGTCTGTGAGTCCCACTCAAGACTTGCTGATATAGCCCAGGCTTCACAGGTGCACCTAAATGTGACCTGTAGATGGAAAACAGGCACATTTAAATAGGAGGTGTATAAACTCCTATTTAAATGTGCCTGTTTTCCATCTACAGGTCACATTTAGGTGCACCTGTGAAGCCTGGGCTATATCAGCAAGTCTTGAGTGGGACTCACAGACTCCTCCCTCCTCAAGCATGGCCACATGCTGGAGGTAACTGGTGAGTTGTTTGCGAGTCGGCCCTATGCTCCTGTAATTTGCCCACTGGCTCCTGGTATTGCCCATATGGCTCAGGTAGGAGAGTGTAGGGTCCCGGGCTACTTGAGAAACCTTGTCGTGGTGTCCGGGCTTAAGACATGTTCTACACCGTAGGACATGTTGACTAATCTCTCAATTTTAAAATCGGTTTGAGAATTAGTGAGACTGCAGAGTGCACCTATGTTTGCTATTGTTTTGTTATATTGTTATATTAATTATCACATCCGCACTTGTTACCTTGTGTAGGATGTCTATTGTGGTACTTGTGGTTCGCCGCGGGCATCCTCCATTGTATGCATTTTGCTGGGGATTGCCATTAGCAACGGGCCACAAGTGCAGGATTTGCTCCCCTATATATATGCACAACTGCATGTGGGTTTGAGCAGCTCCTGCTGATGCCAACCTGTCTTCCCTGTTTCAGCTGCACAACTACATGCATTTCACACAGAAGCAGGAGGTGTCTCCCTTCTGCCAGCATTGTACTGTGCTGTCACATCCTTTCCCACTATGTTTTTTTCCAGTTCTGGAGCTCACAGAACAGTTCAGGAGAGATAAATTATACTTACAGAAAGACAGGAGGCTCCTGTGATGTTCAAAGCTGTGTAGAAGCAGTTGTTTTATCAGACTCACGATCTCGGCTAGCTCTGACCCCTCCCCCCCCAAACACACACACACACACACACACTTCCAAACACAAACACTAGTGGCCATTACCTTTTTTTAGGTGGATACAGACATATGTTTTAAATGATGTTCGGGCGGATTAACGCTAATGAACGTTTATATGAACGCTCATTATCAATAATCTGTTGGTGTAAAGGTGCTGCTGATTACATGAAATGCTCATTTATCAGGTAATAGAATCATTGGTGTGTACACCTAAATGGCTCAGCTGATGATTTTTGGAGAAGATCACTTAGTGGTCTCCTTCACTGACGAACAGGTGATTGTTGGAAAGGAACACTTCCTTCCTGACAATAGTCTGCTCATTTGAGTCCGCAAAACGGACAAGAATAGGACATGTTGTATTATTATTTACGGGGCCACGGAACATATGTGTGGATGTGGACAGCACAAGGTGTGCTTTCCTCATCTTTTATGGCCCCGTTTAAATGAAATTGTAGATCGAATGTGAATCGAAACTACAGCCGTGTTCATGAGTCCTAAAAGTATGAGAGGAAGTCTTGGTCGTTTTTGGGTCAAAAGAAAGGTGGTAAACAATGTTTGATTTTGAAAAAAAAAAAGAATTTGGGAGCCAGATTGGCAGTGTTTGTAACAGATAAAGCCACTTAGGGATTATGAAGGCTTTAAAGGGGTTATCTAGAAATTGGTAATGATGACCTTTTCTCTGGACTCCTGCTAATCAGCTGTTTCAAGGAGCCGCCACTCTCATCGGAGCTCTGGTGAGCGCAGCTGGCTCCTGACTTGAATGGGGCTGAGCTTTAGCTAGGCCATGTGACCAATGTACGTGATGTCATTGGCCTAAGCTCACAGAGCGCTGGCCTCTTCTAAAAGATAATCAGCGGAGGTCCTGGCTGTCAGACCCACACCAATCTGACATTGATGACCTATCTAGAGGATAGGTAACCAATATAAATTCCCAGATAACCCCTTTAAGAAGGTTATTCCGACCAATCAATGACATTAAAGAGTGTAATTGTTCAGTGATTACCCCAGACAGTAGTTGGATTGATATCGTTTTGAAGCATCTTTAGTTATATTAAGTGCTAGGTTCTTAATTGAGTCGTTGGGCAAAGTGTATGCAGAATTTAGTTGAGTTGTGTTGTGTTACAGCAGTCATGGCGAACCTATGGCACGGGTGCCAGAGGCGGCACTCAGAGCCCTCTCTGTGGGCACCCACACCCTGGAAAAAGTCTCTGGTGTACTAATATGACTTTTCCTGCCATTCAGCAGCACAGGGCGCACTATTAACGGCACAGGCAGCGCACTGAATGTAGGCAGTAAGTAAATGATAAAGTACATGGAAGATATTCTATATTGGACTGTAGTATTCAAGGTAAATTGCTGTGTTGGCACTTTGCGATAAATAAGTGGGTTTATGTTGCAGTTTGGGCACTCGGTCTGTAAAAGTTTCGCCATCACTGTGTTACAGTATCTGGGACTGTAATATTAAGAGCTTCCAATTTGCTGAAGTTGACTTTAACGTTTGAGAAGTGTCTATAATCCTCTAGTAAACTGGAAATGCGAGGATGGGATTGTAGTCAAAATCAGCAAGTCGTCTGTGAAGGCTGCAGTGGTGTACATGAAAGAGCCCACATGAAAATCCTGGATAATTGGATCTTGGTGGATCTTTTGCGTTAAGGTCTCCATCACTATAACACATAGAGAGGGGGGAAAGGGGCATCCTTGCCTAGTGCCATTTGTATGTGAACACTGTTCATTTTAATCCTAGAGCTAGAGTTCTGATAAAGAGTAAAGATCGCATTTATAAATGGTTCTGGAAAAATGCGTCTACGGAGTATAGCAATCATGTAAGGCCAGCCCACACAATTAAATGCCTTTTCTGCATCTGTTCTTAAAGGGGTTGGCCACTTTCTAGCTACTTGTGACCAATGTGTATGTACGATGACTATATCCCAGTTGATATAGCCTTTGTTGCTATTCTGTGCCGTCTCTTGTGCTGTCAACACAGAGGTCTTGTCCAAAAGGTGGCTGCTGATGGAGGGTCGTGTGACCAGGGAAATCAACTCCATGTGGTGTTTTATCTATTCAGATATTCTGCAGCTGCACTAAACTCCCACCATTTCAAGAGCAGATGGCAGGAGCAGTGCATTTGAACAGAAGAGACAACACATGGAGGTTATTTGCCTGATTACAAGACCCTCCATCAGCAGCCATTTTAAAGATGTGACCTCTGTGTGGACAGCACAAAATACTTGGTAAACAAGGGGGTGTACTTTATGAAATACAGTAGAAAATGGACCAGAATAAAAAATAAATAAAAATGTATTATCTTTCCCTTGTCTCCCTTTAACAAAGCCTGTTTTTTTCAGAGCCTACCATTTTAGATCCACATTGAGAAGAGATATTGGCCTGTAGATACTACATAGTGTAGGGTCCTTTCCTTCTTTGGGTAATATAGTGACGTGTGCTTCTACAGATTGTTCTGGTAAAGTGTTGTTGTTTTTTTTGTTTTTATTAAAGGGTATTACGCAAATTGGTAAAGTGTCGATTAAGGATCGTTTTAAATTATAGAAGGTTTTTGGAGGGCGTGATGGAATAGAATTTAGCACTTTGCTTTGTTCTAGGGTTGTGAAGGGTTTAATTGGTATATCTCTGTCTTTATTACAGATGGCATGGAGATTTATAGATTGGAGAAAACAGTTTATAGCATCAGATTGGGTAAAGAGGTCATGAGGGGTGTGAAAATCTTCCAGGATCATACAGTGTAGGAGTAAAAGTCTTGAAAAGCTGCAGCTATATCCTTAGTGTCAGCAGAAATAGTACCTTGTGATGTGCAGATTTTAGTTATAAAATACTTTTCTTTCTGCTTTTTGACCAGAACTGACATCATTTTATTGCATTTATCCCTATGAGCATAATATATCTTGAAAGTTAGAACAGTTTTGCTGTCCATCTTTCGGAATCGATCAAGTCAGAAAGTTCTGCTTGAGCTCTAAATTGCTTATGAGAATTTTCTAACAGAGTCATGGGAAAATAAAGAAATAAAAGGAGCAGATCTTTGATTCTTAAGTTGACTACCAAAGGATATTAATTCTCCTCTAATAACTGCCTTATGCGCTTCCCATATGATGGGTTTTCGAGGTTTGTGAGTTATTATTGACATCAAAGTAATGTATAAGGTGGTCTGATATAGCACAAGTAATAGTAGAAGATAAAAGATAGTGGTTTTTGAACCCTTTTTTCGGCACTGAAAACAGGAGGCAGATTCTCATAAAATATTTTTTTAAAAATTGAGTAGCTTATTTATTCTTTTGTCAACGCGTTTCAAGGGCGCACAGCCCTCTTCGTCAGGACAATAAAAGCATACTTTAATTGTCCTGACGAAGAGGGCTGTGCGCCCTTGAAACGCGTTGACAAAAGAATAAATAAGCTACTCAATTTTTAAAAAAATATTTTATGAGAATCTGCCTCCTGTTTTCAGTGCCGAAAAAAGGGTTAAAAAACCACTATCTTTTATCTTCATTCTTATTTCTCCTGCCACCGTCTGGGGCAGAGAAAAAGGAACCCTTGGCAGCAGTACAGGACCCCGCATGCTGGACGGGAGAATACCAGCACAAGCTTTCTACAGTTGTTGTGGCTTCACACAACAACATACGGTAAGCGCTTCTTGTATATAGTGCAATTAGACCAAATATACAGCCACACACACGAGGCGCGGCCTCCGGTCTCTTTCTTCTCTCCTTTCCTCTATACAAGTAATAGTAGGGTCTTCTAGCAGTGTTTTGTTATGTTTCAAACACCAATCTTCCTTTGATATGTCAAACGTTGTGAGTGTTATGGACAGGGATTTTTTTCTCAGAGAAAAGGTGGTGGAACTCACCCCCCTCCCCTAGCCACGCCCCTACCCACCCCTAGGACCGCCCCCCTAAAACCGCCCCTTTAGAGAACAGGGATGCATGTAAAATTTGGGGGGGCTATAAAAGTCCAGCCCAGCAAAGAAACCCCCAGATGGGGATGGCACTGTTAATGGGGGATCTGGGGATGGCACTGTTATGGGGTGGAGTATCTGTGGATGGCACTGTTATGGGGGATCTGTGGATGGCATCCACAGATCCCCCATCCAACCACAGTGCCATCCACAGACCCCCCCACCCCATAACAGTGCCATCCACAGACCCCCTCACCCCATAACAGTGCCATCCACAGACCCCCCCACCCCATAACAGTGCTATCCACAGACCCCCCCACCCCATAACAGTGCCATCCACAGACCCCCCACCCCATAACAGTGCCATCCACAGACCCTCCCACCCCATAACAGTGCCATCCACAGACCCTCCCACCCCATAACAGTGCCATCCACAGACCCCCCCCACCCCATAACAGTGCCATCCACAGGACCCCCCCTTAACAGTGCCATCCACAGACCCCCCCCCACCCCATAACAGTGCCATCCACAGACCCCCCCACCCCTTAACAGTGTCATCCACAGACCCCCCATTGCCGCTCCAGTACAGTTATAAAATGTGTAAATCAATTAATAATGATTCATGCTGCCCCCTCTGTAGTATAACATTCAATATATCCTACTCACAGGGCTACTGTTATATCGTAATGCAGGCCGGCCGGGCAGACGAGCGGCAGAGTGACTGACTGACGTCACATGCCTGCGCCGCCTGCTTCATTCATAAAGTAGGCCGGGCAGGCACGTGACGTCAGTCACTCTGCCGCTCGTCTGCCCGGCCGGCCTGCATTACAATACAACAGTAGCCCTGTGAGTAGGATATATTGAATGTTATACTACAGAGGGGGGCAGCATGAATCATTATTAATTGAATTACACATTTTATAACTGTACTGGAGCGGCGGGGCCGGAGCACAGTGAACGCATCGGCCCCCAGCTCCTCCTCCCAGTCCCTCCCCGCTGATACATCGCAGCCTGCGATGCTGGAGCATGGCAGGCTGCGATGTCAAAAGGTGACAGAACGCCGTTCCGGTGCGTTCCGCCAGAAAAAAAGCCCTGGTTATGGATATAGGGACATGATCAGAGAGAAAAATATTGCCCATTTCAATTTTGAGTCTGTGAAATAAAGATGTAATCTAACCTTTGATACGTGTGCTTTATGTCTGAGAAAAATGTGTAGTACTTAGTCATCAGGTGTATTAGTGTCCACACATCAAGTGTAAATTATTTAGCATGCTACAGTGGCGTAACTAGAATTGACCAGGTCCCAGATCAAATTTTTGAACTGGCACCCCTCCCCCAGCAACTTCTTCTCAACTCCCGTCTCCTGTGCAACCTCTGCTCCTGTGGCTAGTCAAGATCACACTCTCAGGCTAGGCCTGGCAGCCGCTCTGTTTCCTACAGTGCCACTGTATATAATGTCATTGTATATACTGTTGAGGAAGCCCTGACAATAACATGTTTTAGTCCTCCTCCTAGGTGAGCCCCTTCTGAGTTCGGCCCTAAAGCAGACCCTTCCCCTATAGCTACGTCCCTGGCATGCTAGTTATTCTCCTTATTTCCTATAATAGATGTGAGGTGTGATTGTAAGCCCAAAACAGGATTGTAGGCTAAACAGAAATAAGGTATAAGGGAAAGATCTACCCCTGTTCTGTTTTTAGAGCCGCACTTGGTTTTGGCTCATAATCACTGATGGAAACAACTGACTAAAACTCTAACGTTATCAATAAGGCATAAGGCAAATTTACAGTCTGTGTAAGCCAGACAGCTAGGGTTGGGGCTATATAAATTAGCTATGGAGAATGTAAAATTACCTATCTTTCCTTTAACCCCTTCAGGATAGGGCCATTTAAAAAAAATATATGTTTTTGTTTTTTACTTCGAACTTTCCCAGAGCCATTTTCCATTCACATAGCCATATAGGGGCTTATGTTGGCCATGAAGCCTGCTGCGTTTACAAGCAGGTGCCATCTTTAAATACTGACTCACGATGTATATTTACGTTTGGCAATCAGGAAACTGTTAATAAACAGATCTACTTTCTGGGTTATTTTATTCAGCTTAGATTTGGAAAGGAATATGGACATTGATTGCTATACTGACCCCTCTTGAGGCGGAGTAATATGTGCTTTGAAACCGTAGCAGATAATGTCTGCGTGGCAAGGAAGGAAACTTGCTATGTTTAAAGTGCATCTCTTGCAGAAGCACTGTAGACACTTTTTTTGTGGAATATTTAGTCTTTTAACGTTAAAGGACATGACCTTAATCACAGCCATGGGGAAATATTAGAGTTAGCCTCCTAGCCATTTGTGTAAACCATACGCGTGCGCAGCCTATTGCATTAGGGTGTGCACCCTAAAGCACAAACACACGCCGCGTGCATTTATGTATGTATGTATGTATATATATATATTATATACACATACAAACACACACATATATATATATACACATACACTAAAGGGTATCAGGGTACATTATTATACAGGGGTAATATAACTAAGAAGTATCAGGGTAAATTATACAGGAGTAATATAACTGAGGAGGTCTATCAGGGACATTATACAGGGGTAATATAATATAACAGATTTTTTTATTTTATTTCTCACTTTACTATCATCCTCAGATAACATCTGCGGGCAAGAATAGGCTGTTCTATAGGGGTGTCAGCCGGGTCTATTGCGGATCCGCAAAAAACTACGGACGTGTGAACGGACCGTAATAGTAGTAATTATGTCGCCCTTCAGCCCCTCCAGCATATAGTCCCATGTAAAATACATCACTCCCTGCCTTCAGCCCCTCCAACATTCAGTCCAATGTAAAATACAAAACTCCCCCTGCCTTCAGCCCCTCCAGCATACAGTCCCATGTAAATAATATCACCCTTCCTCTCTTTACCGCCTGCCTTCAGCCCCTTCAGCATACAGTCCCATGTAAAATACAAAACTCCCCGCCTTCAGCCCCTCCAACTTAGTCCCATGTAAAATACAAAACTCCCCCTGCCTTCAGCCCTTCCAGCATACAGTCCCCATGTAAAATAATATCACCCCTCCTGCCTTCAACCCCTCCAAATACATCACTCTCTCTGCCTTCAGCCCCTCCAGCATACAGTACCCATGTAAATAATATCACTTCACCCCCCTCTCTTCAGACCCCTCTAACATACAGTCTCCAGTACAAGGATTATTCCTCCTCCCTTCAGCCCCTGCAAAAAGCCCCCCCAAGTACACATAACAGTCAATCTTCTCCTCCACATACTGACCTGCAGCTTCTGCTCCTCTCTCCAACAACGTGCTCTGTTGAATCTCCTGCACATCTTGAGGCCCCGCCCCCTGTATGACAAGACTCCACTTCTTCCTCCGACATCATACCTCCCTGGAGCAACTCCATTCTAGCACTCTACTGTCTCATAGTCTTGTGGGGTAGTGCCTCTATGACTCTGAAGTCTAGTTATCAACATATGATGTCTCAATTTAGCAATGCCATGAATCTGGGTGTTGTTTCTGTGACTTCTATTCTAAGTGATCAAAAGCAGAGTTAAGTATTTCTAGCATGGATTAAAGCAGCTGGCTATCTCCTCAGTATGTTCACAGATGGCTTTTTGTGTGTTTTATAGGGCATTAATTCGAGTGCCACGTTTGCTGCATGTCTTCTTTAATATCACTACGTTTTCTAGCAATTGGTTGCAAAGCGTTAGCCAAGGTCTTTTGCAGAAATGAGCGTGAGATAGGGAAGGCAGTGCTAGTAGAACCTTTTTCGATGTCACTGTGGTCCATGCCAGAATCTTCAAGCTTTTGTGAGAGAGGGAGGTCTACTGAAAGTGACATTTTGGTGGATGAAGTCACCTTTTACAGTTACAGTTTTCTGGATGTGGCTTGGTTCCTTGACCACTTCTTTTCTTTTCCATATTTGATCATTGTGCTTTACAGGCGTTAGAAAGAGAGAGAGAGAGCGAAGTTGGCTATATTTAATAGGAGTTCATGGAAATATCTTTATTATAATATTAGAATGGCGGTTAGACTATACCAGTGATGGGAAAACTGTGGCTCTCCAGCTGTTATAAAACTACAAATCCCGGTATGCCCAATCTGCCTACAGCTATCAGCCTACCGCAGGTTATGATGGGATTTGTAGTTTTACAACAGCTGGAGAGCCGCAGTTTGCCCATCACTCCCAATGGTAATCCAAAAACATCGGGTCAAGAGGTCAATCAGCATGGTCTAGCTTTTTGCAAATTAAGTTACAGGAAGAGACTCAGGAGAAGTATTGCCACGAGTATCTAGCAAGTTCTAGGAGGTGTAATAAATGGATTCAACCACTAAATGTCTGTATTCTACTTGTCAATAGGGCTTGTGGATTATAAAGTAGTGAGGTTCTCCTCGTGGATATAATTCAGAGTAAGTCATCAATAAAACAAAGTGTTCTCCTCACAGGAAATATGTAGTTCTGTATAGGAGATGATGGTTGGGGAATACTGTAAAGGAACAAAAGTTTCTCTAGTAAATATTCTCTTAAATGCAGCTGATACAAGTAGCAGTTGTTCCCGATTGTCGAGGGTGTAATCAGAGGTAAAAGTAGAGTCTCTCCGTTCCCCCTATAAGAGCTAGAGTAAGTATCTGCTGCTCAACCAGTATGGCTCCCAGTCCCCAGTCTTTTCCTCTGCCAAACATCTCAGACTCCTTTACTTGGAGGCAGCAGCAGTTCCTAGTTTTTGCCAGAAAAGGCACTCAGAGGCTCCGGTGCCCCCGCTTACCAGTGCAGGACAGGAACATGAATGGTGGAGTTGCTTCTGACAAGACAATGTGGCAGGTAGGTTTCTGGTTTCCCTTGGTGTGCAAGTCCCTGGAAATGAGGAGTTTTTTCACGGGCAAAGTAATGTCTTTTAGGCCTTGGCTTCTCTGTGCACTGTTTGCTTCAACTTCTAAAGCTGTTTTGGAGGTAAAAAGAGTTTCCTCTTTGTATGCAACCATATATACATGTACACATGCAAATAATCTATATAGAAACACAGGGGTGCACCTAGCCTGTCTGCACCTAGCCTGTCATGCCAATTTCTTAACCTACCCCTTTGCCACAATGAATTTCACAAGGCCCTTCCGCTGCCCCCCCTCTTGCCCCTACCTGGTGCTGCCTGAGGTGATAGCCTCACTTGGCCTCATTGGTGGTGCACCCCTGTAGAAACACATGCACAAGAGTATACATACACATATGCACCTATAAATACCTCTTGTACTTAATTCATTCCTCAAAAGTAAAGGGAAATTACTTATGTGCATCTTAGGACCAGCAGATGATACTGCACATATAAGTGACTTAAAAAATTTGGTGGAAAGAGGAGGGAAGTTGCATGTGACCTACACAGGTTTAGGTTGAAAAAGTTAATACACTGAGCCATCAGCTGTGCTATAAATTAGGCAGCCGACTCTACAGAAAGCTTGGACTGTAGTTGGTGACCTTTGGAGAAGGACGCAGCTTCCCCTTGTGATTTACAGCTCTGCGGGCAATGCTGTTCAGTGTGCAGTTGTGACAAGAGAGTGATGCAGCTGATTAGGGTCGACCCTAGCCTTTGTGGATCCCTGTGTGGACTTATATATTGGTGCCCCAACACCCCACACTACACAAATTCACACTGTGTTGCTTTTCAAAAACAATAGAAACTGCTATCTTCTTCACGTGAAATGAAAATGATTATAATTCTCCTTCTCACAGAGGTAGCTTTTAGTTGCTGTGACTTTTCCAGTGCATAATTACCTAATGATAAAATGCACAGCAAAATGTGTAGCTGTGATCATGACCTAATGTACACAAGATGATATTCTTAAATAATGTTTCCATATAATACTACACTAGAGTGCCTAAATGATATCACCCTATACTGTCCACACTGTATAAAATTACTGTGCAGTATCCAAATGATATCGCCATATAAAAAATGTACATACCTCTGCACCTCAATGGGGAAGGGGCAGCTGTGTTGGGGAAGAAGATGGCTAGAAGGTTGGAGGAGTGTTTAAACTAGGGACTGGGGGGAGGGTAATTACGTTACAGGATGGGAAGATAGTGCAGATAGAGACCGGGGGCAAGGTAGTGGGACTGGGGGAGGAATGGAAGGAGGGTCTAGAACAGTTCAGAAGGAAAGGTGTAGGGTAAAAAATATACATAAACCTCTCAAATATATGTATACTAATGCCAGAAGCCTAACTAATAAAACTGGTGAACTGGAATTAGTGATGTGTGAGGAGGACTATGACATAGTGGGAATAACTGAGACATGGCTGGATGATAGCTATGACTGGGCAGTTAATGTACAAGGTTACAGTCTGTTTAGAAAGGATCGTCAAAACCGGAGAGGGGGAGGGGGAGGGGTCTGCCTTTATGTAAAGTCCTGTCTAAAGCCCACACTCCGTGAAGATATAAGTGAGGGACATGAACCTGTGGAGTAACTGTGGGTAGAGATATATGGAGCTAAAAAGAACAATAAATTACTAATAGGAGTTTACTATAAACCACCTAATATACCAGAGTCCACAGAAAATCTACTACTAAATGAGATGGACAAGGCGGCAAATCATAATGAGGTGGTTATTATGGGCGACTTCAACTACCCAGTTATAGACTGGGAAACGGAAACTTGTATATCTCATAAAGGAAACAGGTTCTTGGCAATAACCAAAGACAATTACCTCTCCCAACTGGTTCAGGACCCGACTAGAGGGACGGCCATACTGGACTTAGTATTAACCAATAGACCTGACAGAACAACAGACGTGCAGGTTGGGGGACACCTGGGAAATAGTGACCATAAAGTAATAACCTTCCAATTATCATTCAAAAGAGCGTTTCTACGGGGAGGAACAAAAATACCAAACTTCAAAAAAGCTAAATTTAGCCAACTAAGAGAGGCCCTAGGCATAACTAAATAGGATAAAGTCCTCACAAATAAAAATACAGCCACAAAATGGGATATCTTTAAAAGCATCCTAAAAGCTCATTGTGAGAGGTACATACCGTATGGGAATAAAAGGTTAAGGAACAAAAAGAAACCAATGTGGATAAACAGAACTGTAAAGAAAGCAATAAATGACAAAAAGAAAGAATATAAAACACTAAAACAGGAGGGTAGCACGGAAGCACTGAAAAACTATAAGGAAAAAAATAGAACATGTAAAAAACAAATAAAAGCGGCCAAACTAGAGACCGAGAGATTAATTGCCAAAGAGAGTAAAACTAACCCTAAAATGTTGTTCAATTATATAAATGTAAAAAAGTATAAATCTGAAGGTGTCGGCCCTTTAAAGAGTAATGAGGGGGGAGTCACAGAGAGCGACAAGGAGAAATCAAAGCTGTTAAATATTTTTTTCTCCAATGTATTCACTGAGGAAAATAAACTGTCAGATGAAATGCTGAATGTTGAAATAAATTCCCCATTAAAAGTGTCCTGTCTGACCCAGGAAGAAGTACAACAGCGACTTAAAAAGATTAAAATAGACAAATCGCCAGGACCGGATGGCATACACCCCCGTATCCTAAGGGAATTAAAGGGAATCTGTCACTAGCAATTTACCCAATTTTTTTTTTCATGAATCCATGTTTAACAGAGTACCTTTTTTCCATCGGTCTTGTTCTTTTGATTTTCCGTCTTGTCATTTCTTAAAAAAATTGATTCTTATGATATGTAAATGACGCTGTAAGGAGCCCAGAGGGGCGTTCTTCTTTCTCCACGGTGCCCAGGAACGCCCCTCTGAAGTGCTGTGCCCGGCAAAATTTGAAAATTAATAACGCCTCCAAGTTCATCTAAATCGCCTCCCAGAGGCGCGGCTAAGTGCTCAACAACCTCCCCTCCTCCCCTCAGCGCCGCGCTCTGCGGCAAACACCCCGATCCTCCTCTCGCCGGCATCCCAAATCCCGAATCGCTTGCGCTATGATAAGATGACTGTCGGCACTGCGCCTGCGCGGGATTTGGGATGCCGGCGAGAGGAGGATCGGGGTGTTTGCCGCAGAGCGCGGTGCTGAGGAGGGGGGGTGTTGAGCACTTAGCCGCGCCTCTGGGAGGGGATTTAGATGAACTTGGAGGCGTTATTAGATTTCAAATTTAGCCGGGCACGGCACTTCAGAGGGGCGTTCCTGGGCACCGTGGAGAAAGAAGAACGCCCCTCTGGGCTCCTTACAGCGTCATTTATATATCACAAGAATCGAGTTTTTGAAGAAATGACAAGACGGAAAATTAAAAGAACAAGACCGATGGAAAAAAGGTACTCTGTTAAACATGGATTCATGAGGAAAAAAAATTGGTAAATTGCTAGTGACAGATTACCTTTAAGTAATGTCATAGCCAGACCCTTATTTCTGATATTTGCAGATTCTATACTGACAGGAAATGTCCCACAGGATTGGCGCATGGCAAATGTGGTGCCAATATTCAAAAAGGGTCCAAAAACAGAGCCTGGAAACTATAGGCCGGTAAGTTTAACATCTGTTGTGGGTAAACAGTTTGAAGGTTTTCTGAGAGATGCTATGTAGAGCATCTTAACGGAAATAAGCAAATAACGCCATATCAGCATGGCTTCGTGAGGGATCGGTCATGTCAAACTAATTTAATCAGTTTCTATGAGGAGGTAAGTTCTAGACTTGACAGCGGCGAATCAATGGATGTCGTGTATCTGGACTTCTCCAAAGCATTTGACACTGTACCACATAAAAGGTTAGTATGTAAAATGAGAATGCTCGTACTGGGAGAAAACGTCTGTATGTGGGTAAGTAACTGGCTCAATGATAGAAAACAGAGGGTGGTTATTAACGGTACACACTCAGATTGGGTCACTGTCACTAGTGGAGTACCTCAGGGGTCAGTATTGGGCCCTATTCTCTTCAATATATTTATTAATGATCTTGTAGAAGGCTTGCATAGTAAAATATCAATTTTCGCAGATGACACTAAACTGTGTAAAGTAATTAACACTGAAGAGGACAGTATACTACTACAGAGGGATCTGGATAGATTGCAGGCTTGGGCAGATAAGTGGCAGATGAGGTTTAACACTGACAAATTTAAAGTTATGCACATGGGAAGGAATAATGCAAGTCACCCCGTACATACTAAATGGTAAAATACTCGGTAACACTGACATGGAAAAGGATCTAGGATTTTTTTTTTTAATCAGATATTTTTTATTGAAAATTTTTCAGTTTTAAACACAGACAAGACACTGTCCACCCAATTCCCCCCACCCCCCAACATAACCCCTTGAGACAAGAGCATAAAAAATATTCTGTATCGCATAATCTGACATTTCAGTTCAGTACAATATGTTTACCCATTTAAATAGTTCAGAACAGTGTAACATATTTTCAGCAATATGACAAATTCTACAAGATCACCTATTCAGGTTCCCCAGTTGTATGACCCCCTCATCCTGGAGCATTCAATTTCCAAACCTACCCTATCGATATCCCATTCCTATTTTAATATTTCTCGTCTCACACCACTCCTTCCTTCATATCTCTCATATATTCTTCACTCCATCTCACATTCACTCTCCTATGTTTGTAAGTTATAGTGTTGAATCCACGGTGACCATATCTTCTCAAACTTTTTAATACAATTCCTTTTTTGGTATACATACTTTTCTAGGCTTATCAGTACATGCACTTTTTTAACCCACTCATCCACTGTTGGTGGTTGAACATATATCCAGTGGAACGCGATTATCTTCCTAGCTTGATAAAGGATTCTTACTATAGCTAGCCTTCTTTCGGGCACCAATCCTGGTACCTCCACGCACCCCAAAATACACGTCACAATATCCATACTAAGTTCAACATCCCAAACCGTTTTCACAGTCCCCACTACCCCACTCCAGTATCTTCTTAGCCTAGGACAATTCCACATCATATGGATAAGGTCAGCATTCGTCACATCACACCTCGGGCAGCAATCATCCATTCTGTACCCCATTCTTTTCAATAGGACAGGCGTTTTGTATACTCTGTGCAGCCATAGGAGTTGCGATACCCTTTGCGCTTCGCTCACCGCTACTTGTGTGAACTCCTCCAATACCGTATCCCATTGCTCCTCAGTCAAAACGGGGACGTCTTTCCTCCATTTATCATGAAGCAGGAATTCCTGTCTTTTAAATTGCGCTTCCATAAGACATGCATAATTAAGGGATATTACTCCCGCTGTGCCTCCCCCAGATTTTACCAAATCCACTATTGAATTTTTCTTTGCAGGACGTACTGCCCCTACCTGTTCTTGAGCACGTAGGGCGTGCCTAAGTTGCAAATAAAGATAAAATTGGGATTTCTGTAATCCAAATTCTTGCTGTAACCCTGAGAATTCCTTAAGGACATCATTATCAAAGAGTTGACACATGTATTTAAGCCCAGAATCAGCCCATACCTTGATCCCTTTAACTTTATTCACTTCTGTGTACATATAGTTTGGCCATAGAGGAGTGATATCAGAGTAGCCCTGTATCCCTATTATTTCCCTAACCTTCCACCACGTTTTATGAATGGCTTGCAATATCCGGTATTTACCACCTAATGCATGGAAAGTACCCTCCTCCAGAGCAGATCTCAAATTTTTACATCCTACCAATGACTGAATAATCCTACTAGCAGTACCCAAGCCATCCGTCGACTCCCATCCCCTCATATGCTGCATTTGTGCTGCCAGGTAATACATCCACGGATCCGGGACTCCTAGGCCTCCATTAGTCTTTGGCCTACATAGAGTTGCCAGCTTGATGCGGGGTGTTCCCTTCTTCCATATAAGGTCCCTAAAAATAGCATTAATTACGTAAAAGATCCTCAGGGGAAGCCATACCGGAGAATTGTGCAGCACATAGAGAAGCTGTGGCATCAATATCATTTTAACTAGGTTTGCTCTACCTATAATGGATAACTGCAGTTTTGTCCAGGCATTCACCTTCTGTCTAAACCTCTGGAGAAGAGGGGAGATGTTCAATTTCTCAAAATCTAAGTCATTACAAGAGATTTGAATGCCCAGATATTTGAAAGAATGCACAACCTGTAAGCCCTCCTCCCAAGAGTCCCCGACATCTATACCCTCCTTCAGTGGCATCAGCACGGACTTAGTCCAGTTGATACATAAGCCTGACATTTTCCCAAACCCATTAATAACTTCCATCGCTACCGGGAGGGAGGTTTTCCAATCATCCATAAATAACAATAAATCATCTGCATATAATGCCACTTTCTCCTCCAGGGAGCCGTACTTAAAGCCTCTAATCCCTGCAGAGGATCTGATAGCTACAGCTAGAGGTTCGACTGCAATCGCAAATAGCAGAGGCGATAATGGGCAACCCTGCCTCGTCCCCCTATATAGGGTGAAGCTATCTGATAAATTGCCATTTACCCTAATCCTAGCCGATGGCTTGTCATATAAAAGCTGAATCCACCCTATGAAAGATTGGCCAAACCCTAACTTCCTCAGTACCTTCCATAAGTATTCCCATTCTACACTATCGAATGCTTTGGCCGCATCAAGAGATGCGACCGCCGCATCCGAAGCACGTCCCTTACTCTGAATATTTAAGTAGAGGCGTCTGATGTTAACTGTCATGGACATGTTTGGTATAAATCCAGCCTGGTCCGTATGAATAAGACTGGATATAGACTGGTTCAGGCGATTAGCCAAAACCTTAGCCAGGATTTTAATATCCACCTGAAGTAGTGATATCGGTCTATAGGACTCGGCCTCCTGTATGTCTTTGCCTGCCTTTGGAAGGACCACAATCGTCGCCTCAGTCATGCTGGGGGGCAGTTTTTTCTGTATCATCGCCTCCTTGAAGACCTCTAACAACTGAGGCAGCATGACTGAGGCAAATCGTTTGTATATCTCCGCCGGTAACCCATCACCTCCTGGAGCCTTATTGTTAGACATATTTGATAACGCCACCTCCAACTCAGTAATTGTTATAGGAGAATCCAATTTATTACGCTGGTCAGGGGTAAGAGTGGGCATATGAAGCCCATCCAAGAATGAGTCTATTTCTTCATCTGAGGCTGCCAGACGAGACACATACAGGTTAGAGTAAAATCCCTTCATGATCTCCAGTATTTGCTCCGGGTTACTACACAAATTCCCAGCTGTATCCCTAAGGGCCGCTATATAACTGGGGGGTCGTTGTGCCCTAGATACCAGAGCCAGCATTCTTCCCGTCTTCTCCCCCTCTTCATAGTATACTTGTTTTTGGAAGAATTGTTTGTTTTTGGCATTAATTAGCAGTCTGTCATTTAACTCCTTTTGCACCCCCTTCCACAATTCTCTACTCCTATCATCCGGCGTTTTTACATAATTAGCTTCAGTTATTTCCACCGCCCGCATTAAAGCCTGGACCTTAGCTTTGGTTTCACTCTTCTTCCTGCTAATTTGGGCTATAAGCAACCCTCGCATGAAAGCCTTCATGGCATCCCATACTATTGATCTAGTGGTGGTAGGCAAATTAATCCTAAAGAATTCCTCTAGTTGTTCTTTAATGCTACCTACTTCTGGCAGGACAGATAACCAGAATGGATTAAATGTCCACATCATTCCTTGTCCTATTCTAGCAGGCCTAAAAGCAGCTGAGACCATCAAAGGGGAATGATCCGTCAGCCGACGCGGAAGATATGCAATTTTTTGTATTAAACCCCCCATTTCAGAGTTTACTAAAGCCAAATCTATCCTGGACAGCAATCCAAATGTACTAGAACAACATGAATACTGCCTCTCCTGCAGATTTCTCTCTCTCCATATGTCTATTAGGGCCACTTCTTGTATGAGTCTTCCAAATATGGTATATTCTCCCAGGGATTCTCTTTCCGTTGCTCCCACCCTATCAATGTCAGGGCTTACTACATTGTTAAAATCCCCCATTATGATGGTTGGCACCCCTGGAAAATCTGTCATGAAGGCTAAAACCTTCCTGATCACTAACGGAGAGTATGGGGGCGGGATATACACGCCACATATCACACATGGCCGGTTATATAGTGTACCGTATAAGCACACATAACACCCATCAGCATCCACCTTGCTAGAGATACAACAAAACGGAATACTTCTATGTATCAGGACGCTGACTCCTCTAGCATACGTAGAATACGTGGAGTGGAACCCCATCCCCACCCAGGCCAACTTAAGCAAGTGTACCTGCTCCGGCAGTAAATGTGTCTCCTGTAAGCAGCATATGAGAGGATGTAGCGGACGGACGCTTTCCAGAATCGCCTTCCTTTTATTTTTTTCCTTGATTCCCCGAACATTCCAGCTAAGGAAATTAATGCAATTAGCCATTAGTATTAGAAAACAATCTCCTGTATATCGATTTAGATACACTCTGTACCTCAATACCTTTTTCTCTTTGCCCCAGAGGGAGGCACATCACCATCCGTACCACACTCACCCAGTCAAATTGCCAGTCATACTCAAAATTACCCTGTCTCATAACTTTCCCCAACCCTCCCCCAAGTTGTAAACTTGCCATTTGCTGTCAAAACACCCTAACGCACTACGGTTTTCTGAGCTAACCGATTGGTTCCACCCTCCGCCTCAGTACAAGGCCTGTGGAAAAATACAGCACCAATCGGAGAGATCAGCAAAGCACCGGCCAATAGCTTAATTAGCCGGAGGAGCGTAGTCAGAACTGACTACTAGTATTATTTTATCAATGCGAACAATTGAAAGAACTGTTACACACACACTTCGTCTTATAACCCGTCGCCCTAAAGCTTCCCGCATCTTACCCGGGAATATATAACATAACTACCACAAGTTAGAAATGCAGTGTAGTACTTTGCCCATGCTATCTGGATCATCATTCGGATATAAAGCAAGGTAAGACAATCATGTCTCTTTCTATGGCAGCGCATCAGCATATAAATTCACCGTGATATACTGCAATATACGATCATTACATCCTGACATATCACATTCCCTTCCCCCTGCTTTCTCTGCATCCCATCTAACGAGAAGGATCTATATATAACATTTTAGAAAGAAAGAGAGGGAGGACAAAACATAAAAAGAAAAGAAAAAAGAAAAGGCATTCAAATCATCACTTGCAGAGTGAAAACTGAGTCCCATTAGTTAGGAAGGAAGTTGAAGCTCCATCTTGATCTGGCGTTCATTTCTATCCAACCATTTTGCCGCTTCCCTAGGATCTTCAAAAAAGCTGGTAGTATTCAGAGCCACTACTCGCAATCTAGCTGGATATAACATAGAGTATGGGACCCCAAGACTTCTCAGCCTCTTTTTAGCTTCTAAGAAGCGGGCCCTCCTTTTTTGGACTTCCATGGAGTAGTCCGGAAACAATGAGATTCTGTGACCATCAATGGACAGGTCTTGTAGCTCCCTGGCCTTGCGCAGAAGTACATCTCGGTCTCTGTAATGTAATAATTTGGCCAGGACCGTTCTCGGCGGTGCTCCTGGGGGCAAGGGCCTAGTTGGCACCCTATGAGCGCGTTCGACTGCAAACAGTGGAGTTATGGCGTCTTGCCCCACATTCTCCTTCAGCCATGCCTCAAAATATTCGGTGGGATTTCTCCCTTCCACCTTTTCAGGTACTCCTACAATACGAACATTATTGCGGCGCAGACGGTTCTCCATATCGTCTTGTTTAGCCATTATAACATTTAATAATCTGGAGTGCTCAGCAGTGTCCCTCTTTAGAGGTTGTACCTCATCCTCCACCTCGCCCACTCTATCCTCAAGGGCTGTGGTGCGTTCAGCCAGTTTTCTGAAGTCATGTCTTATGATAGAAATGTCCTCTTTAATGGCGCCTACCTGAACCGATAGTGCACTCAGGGACTTGCCGCATTTAGAGATAGCATGTAGCACATCTTTTAACGTGGGTTCTTCAGACTCCGAATCGCCGGCTTCACGCTCCAACTCCTCTCCATTCACTTGCAAAGCTGCGTACCTGTTGGCGCTCTGCCGCGTTGTAGTGGCGGGAACTCGCTCTTCATGGTCTGAGTCGTCTCCTTGATCCGGCGGTACTTCATCTTGACTCTCCTGGCGCAGCCTGTTGTTGGCAGCCTGAGAGGATCTCATGAATTGACTCAGCTTCACCGCTGTTTCTTTTTGCAATTCTGCATTGCGCTCTCGCTGCTTCGGCGTGCTCAGCCCGGCGCCATCTTGGGACTCCTTATCCGTCCCTCTGCCTTCTCTTTTCCTTGACATGTCCGCCCTTCTCGCTGACCGAAGCCTAAGTCTCGGTTATCGCACTAATCTGCGCAGATCTCCAACTGTTCAGGCTTGATGTTTCCACTGAAAACAGGATAAATCCAGGATTAATGGCCGGGCAGATGCGGGAGCTCTCACAGCGTGCGACCGCTCACATGCCTAGCAAGCCACGCCCCCCGGATCTAGGAATTTTAATAAACAGCAAACTTAGGCTACTTTCACACTAGCGTTCGGAGCGGATCCGTCTGATGTTAAATCAGACGGATCCGCTCCGATAATGCAGACGTTTGCATCCGTTCAGAACGGATCCGTCTGCATTATAACTTAGAAAATTTTCTAAGTCTGAAAGTAGCCTGAGCGGATCCGTTCAGACTTTACATTGAAAGTCAATGGGTAACGGATCCGCTTGAAGATTGAGCCATATGGTGTCAACTTCAAGCGGATCCGTCCCCATTGACTTCCATTATAAGTCTGGACGGATCCGCTCGCCTCCGCACGGCCAGGCGGACACCCGAACGCTGCAAGCAGCGTTCAGGTGTCCGCTCACTGAGCGGAGGCTGAGCGCTGGCAGGCGGATGCATTCTCAGTGGATCCGCCTCCACTGAGAATGCATTGGGGCCGGACGGCTGCGTTCAGGACCGCTCGTGAGCCCCTTCAAACGGAGCTCACGAGCGGACACCTGAACGCAGGTGTGAAAGTAGCCTAAGGCTACTTTCACACTTGCGTTCAGAGCGGATCCGTCTGGGGTCTGCCCAGACGGATCCGCTCATATAATGCAGACTTTGGATCCGTTCAGAATGGATCCATCTGCATTATATTGTAGAAAAAATTCTAAGTGTGAAAGTAGTTTCAGACGGATCCGTCCAGACTTTACATTAAAAGTCAATGGGGGACGGATCCGTTTGAAAATTGAGCCATATAGTGTCAAATTCAAACGGATCCGTCCCCATTGACTTACATTGTAAGTCTGGACGGATCCGTTTGCCTCCGCACGGCCAGGATAACAGGCCGAACTGGATGGACAAATGTCTTTTTTCGGCCTTATGTACTATGTTACTATGTTACTATACCTAAAGAATACACCATATCCAAATAATACAATAAATAGTGCCTCAAAAAAGTAGTGCAACTTAAATGAAAAATGAATGACAGGCAGGACATGCCCTTTTCTGCCATTTCTGGTCCCTGCTGGGCCGGAGTAGTAGTAAAGGGATGGTGTTCTCGTCAAACTCAAAGTGACAGATGACCACGCCCCCTTTTCATCCATAACCCCGCCCAAATCACACCTAAAATACTGCTCATTCAAATCCCCTTTTATTCTTTTAGAACCGCCAATAAGGCGTCAGTAATTCAATTAAGTTTTAATATGTTTAAAAATAAACTGATATCACGCTTCTATTAAGCTTATATTAAACTCTTATTAACCCCTTAGTGACCACCCATACGTGTTTTTACGGCGATCACTAAGGGGCCTTAGGCTGGGCCGCCGCGTTTTTACGGCGGCACAGTTTAAGCGCCGCGCGGCTCCCCCGTGCAGCGGGGAGCGCGGACCTGGCTCTCACATGAGAGCCGGGTCCCTGCTCTAACAGCCCGGAACGGCAGGAGTGCCGATCCGGGCTGTTTAACCCTTTACATGCCGGGCGCAATGGCGCCAGCTGCATGTAAAGTGGTGACAGAGGGAGCGGACTCCCTCTGTCTCATATCAGCACCCCGAAAATGCGATCGCGGGGTGCTGATGTGCTGGGAAGCTTACCTTGCTTCCGATGAGGGCCCGAGCCTGTCTTCAGTTACTTCCAGCAGGCTGTGCCTCTCTGGCGCAGCCTGCTGGTCAATGTTCGAATAGCATTGCTATTGAAATGCAATGCATTATAGAGATAATGCATTACATTTTAAAAGCAATCAAAATACTGTATATTATAGTCCCCTTGTGGGACTATTAAGTAGTAAAAAAAATAGAAAAAAAATACACATTTATTAAATAAAAAAAATTCCATAAAATAAAAAAATATGCCTTTTTTTTCCATTGAAAATACGCTTTTCAATGAAAAAAATTGCAAAAAGAAAATATCCCCCATATGTTTGGTATTGCCGCGTCCGTAACGACCGGGACTACATAAATATTACATAAATTATCCCCTATGGTGAACGCCATAAAAAATAAAAAATAAAAAAAGACAGAATTTCTAATTTATTCTTAGTTTCCACCGAAAAAAAACGTAATAACAAGCGATCAAAAAGCGGCATTTACTCCAAAATCATACCCATGAAAAATACAAGTCGTCTTTCAAAAATCAAGCCCTCACACAATTCCATATAAAAAAATTAAAAAAAGTTATGGGTCTTGTGAAGTGGCAATGCAAAATAATTTTTTGGGTTAATAAAAGGTGTTTTATTGCAAAAAAAAAGTAGTAAAACGTAAACAAAATTATAAGTATTTAGTATCACTGTAATCGTACTGACCCAGAGAATAAAGATATTATGTTATTTGCACCGAAAAATGAACGCCAAAAAATGTATAATGTAAAAACGCAGTGGCAGTATTGCTATTTTTCCCCATCTCCCTCCCAGAAAGAGTTAATAAAAGTTAATCAGAAAGTTATGTGTACCCCAAAATGGCGCCATTAAAAACTACAACTTGTCCCGTAAAAAACAAGCCCTCATAAAGCTATATAGACGAAAAAATAAAAAAGTTATAGCTCTTGGAACGAGACCATAAAAAAAGGAAGAAAAACGCTTGGTCATAAAGGCCCAAACAGGCTTGGTCACTACGGGGTTAAGCTATTATAAATATTGGCAATAGCTATTTGATCCATTTATCTATCTATTTATAAACCTTTGATGTCACCGAAGATCCTGCAAGGTATATGATGCAGTCCAACATGTCAGTAATTTAATTAAATTTAATATGTTTAAAAAGAAAATGATATTAAGCTTGTATTAAACTCTTATTAAGCTATTATAAATATTGGCAATAGCTATTTGATCCGTCTATCTAACTATCTATTTCTAAACATTTGATGATGTCACCGAAGATCCTGCAAGGTATACGATGCAGTCCAACACGTCAGTAATTTAATGAAATTTAATATGTTTAAAAATAAAATATTAAGCTTGTATTAAAGGGCTTCTGTCACCCCACTAAACAGTTTTTTTTTGTTTTTTTTGGTTACTTATAATGCCTATAATGCGATTTATGCATACATACTGTAATTAATCATTTTCGTTCAGCAGATTCTGTTAAAAACTTACTTTTAAAATATGCAAATTACCTTGCTACCAGCAAGTAGGGCGGCTACTTGCTGGTAGCAGCCGCATCCTCCTATCATAATGACGCCCCCTCCGCATGTTGATTGACAGGGCCAGCGGACTGGATCTTTCTCTGGCTGGCCCTGTCTGCTATCAAGATCTCGTGCCTGCACCGTAACGGTATTCAGTCGGCGCAGGCGCACTGAGAGGCGGACGCTTGCTCGGCCGCTCCATCCTCAATGACGTCACATCTACACCCAGCGCAGGCGCATTGAGGAAGGAGCGACCGAGCGAGCGTCCTCCTCTCAGTGCGTCTGCGCCGACTGAAGACAGGTACGGTGCAGGCGCCAGATTTTGAATGCAAACAGGGCCAGCAGAGAAAGATCCCGTCCGCTGGCCCTGTCAATCAACATGCGGAGGGGGCGTCTTTAGGATAGGAGGATGCGGCTGCTACCAGCAAGTAGCCGCCCTACTTGCTGGTAGCAAGGTAATTTGCATATTTGAAAAGTAAGTTTTTAACAGAATCTGCTGAACGAAAATGATTAATTACAGTATGTATGCATAAATCGCATTATAGGCATTATAAGTAACCAAAAAAAAAAAAAAACTGTTTAGTGGGGTGACAGAAGCCCTTTAAGCTTATATTAACCTCTTACTAAGCTATGATAAATATTGGCAGTGGCGGGGGGCGTGGCCAACTGCCGACATGAGCGCACGCACTTGAAGACTGCTCAGTACCCCGTATAGAATCCTGCAGCATCCTGGCATACTGGCCACCCTCAACACCGAGTGGCAAGTGCATAAGAGGAGGAGAAGACCTGGGAAGTCGGCGATGGGCCCCAGCAAAGCACAATCAGCGGCTGAAAAGCTGAAAGAATATGTGATGCAAGAGGCCCAAAATGGCGCCGCCGCTCCTGCTACCCGCAAGCGGCAGTCACGCGAGGTCAAGCAGCGCAGCAGTCAGAGGCGGAAGGTATGGGGGAGCCTGAGATAACCCTAAAAACTGTTTCTGATCAGCTCCTGACAGCAATTTCCACTTGTCAGACCTCACTCACCTGCAAAATAGAGGAAGTGAAGGTGGATCTGGGTCTGCTGAGGCAAGATGTGCAGCAGCTCAGGGAGCGAATGCGTCACACAGAAGACAGGGTCTCTGCTTTAGAAGATCTGACTAGACCACTTGTTGGCAGAGTGCATGATGTGGAAAGGTCTGTGAGCTTATGGCAGCTAAAGTGTGATGACCTTGAGAACAGAGCCAGACGCAATAACGTCAGGATCCTGGGACTACCAGAGAGAGCGGAGGGCTCGGATCCGGCCACTTTCCTGGAACTCTGGTTTAAGGCGCAATTTCCTGAAGTGCCATTTTTTGGCACCTACGCCGTTGAAAGAGCGCATCGGTTCCCGCCAGGCCTCCCCCTCCAGGAGCTCCCCAAGACCCCTGCTGGTGCAGATGCTTAATTGGAAGGATAGAGATTTTATCCTGAGTCAAGCAAGAAACAAGCGTGACATCAAACATGAATGTGCGAATATATCGCTATTTCCTGATTTTTCAGCTGAGCTACAAAAGAAGAGAGCCACCTTCATTTCAGTCAAGCGACGACTACGCGATTTAAACCTACAATACTCCATGGCTTATCCGGCACGTCTTCGGGTGATAGATGGAGAAAAGTTTTTTTCGTTGATCCAAAGGAGGCGGAGGAATGGATCTCCAAGAGACTAAGTCGCCCAAGACCTCATTGATGCTATTGCCTCCGCAGATGTCGCAAGTATTCTGTTCACACTGTTACACTCACCTGCTAGATGCGTTCCGCTGACTTGTAACATCACTGTCCGGGACTAGGGAGAAATTCCCTTATTCTACACTAATGAAGCGTTTGAGTCCATAGTACTCCACTCTGATGTATCAGTGGGGATGCCACTTTCCTCCTTTCCTTCCCCTCCTTATTTTATCCCCTTTTTTCTCCTTTTTTTAAATTTCTATGTGTGCATACATTATGCAATATTATTTTGTTGTTACGGGGCCGAGTAGACACCTGCATAGGTTTAACATCATATTGCACTATGCAGGTCTCCGGTAATTCAGCCAAACTACAGGATGGCAGCGATGTCATCATTTACAGGTTCACTCAATTATCTGTAACACTACAGTTAAGTTATATACTGTTTATTCTGTTAAAGGCATGGTACACTACTCATACTAATCTAGCACAGAGGGTATATGAGAGAAGATCCAAGAAAGAGGGTCTTTATCCCTCTGAAGTTGGGGTGCTGATTTATTTGGAGAATAAGTTGTTGGATTACAGATGGCAGATTTGAATTTTGTATTCTGGAATGTAAGAGGATTGGGCAGCCCTAGGAAAAGGATTGGGCAGCCCTAGGAAAAGGATTGCTGTATTCTCTCATCTATGCCAGTACAACCCCCATATTCTGGGGTTGCAGGAGACCCACCTGACACCAGAAACGGGCAATAGAATCAAGAAGCCATGGGTTCAGTGGTCTCTGAGTGCGTACGGGTCGACGCATTCCAGAGGAGTGGCTATACTTGTTCAGAAGAACATTAGATGGGAGGTTCAGCAATCAGTGGTGGATCCAGAAGGGCAATATATTCTTGTATATGCATTCATCAATTGTATTCCATATGTTGTGGTCAATATATACAATCCCCCCCCCCCCCCCCTGTTACTATAACCATATTCCAGGTGGCGATGAGCTTTGCTGCGCAGTATCCCAATGCTAAACTACTCTACATGGGAGATTTTAATTTAGCGATGCATGAAGTTATGGATAGATTTCATTCAGTAGGGGGAGAGGATGGTCGCACTCATCATGTCACCAACCTTTCTAGAGTGATTAAGGAACTGGGATGGCTAGATATGTGAAGACTGAAACATCCGCTTCAGAGGGAGTACTCCTGCTTTACTCCTGCCAGGGGTGCCTTGTCCAGAATTGATCTTCTTGGCAATGCCGCAGTATACACAGATCTTGCAGATATTGGATATGGATCACAGGGACCCATAGGATCATGCACCGGTCTTTGCTCAAATTAGACTTCATGATGTTGTCAAGCAGAGTATCAAAATGCGCATTCATCCATTCTGGTTGTCCCTTATGACCACGAATGATAGAATTCCTGACCAGCTTCAGTTATTTCTGGAAGTGCAGGATGTGATGACGGATGATTTGCTACTCTGGGAGACGATCAAAGCCTACTTGAGGGAATGTCTCAAATCATCTATATCCTATATCAAAAGAGATTCAGCGCGCAAAGAACTGGAATTACATACTAATTGTAAGGAGGCAGAGAACTCATTTAGGTCTAATCCCTCTGAAGTGAATAGACAAGAATGGATGCTTAAAGGTAGGCTTTATATGATGCACCTCAGGGAAAAGAGTGAGCGCAAATTATTCTTTTTAAAGCAGCAATCCTTTGAGACGGGTAATCAGGCGGGTAAATTGCTTGCTCATATTGTACATAGCAACAGCATGTCCCCCCGGTCATTAGAATAAAGAACTCTGAGGGCTTGGTGATAGAATCGGTCAAGGGTATATTGGAATGCTTCAAGGGGTTCTACCGAGACCTTTATAAGTCCGCAGTTCGATACACACCACAAGAGTTATGGACTTCTTTAACGGAGGTAGTACATCCCCAGCTTAGCGAAGAGGACAGGAACCTATTAGAGGCTGGCATCTCACTAGAAGAAATCCAAATGGCAATAAAGGAGCTGCCGGCTGGTAAAGCGCCTGGCCCGGTCGGTATTCCGCTAGAAGTGTATTCTAAATATGCTAATGTACTGGGGCCCCAACTTCTTAAACTATATCTAGCTACTCAGCAAGGGCATCACCTGTCAGAGTCCATGTATGATGCTACTATAGTGGTGATCCTGAAGCCAGACAAAGACCCTTTGGAGTGTGGGATATATAGACCAATTTCGCTTCTGAACCTAGATTATAAAATACTTACGAGGCTACTAGATTAAACAAGGTAATCGCCACTATAGTACATAACGCTGTACCCTTTTATACCGTGTAGAGCCACATCTGATAACATTAGAAGAGCGCAGGCCATCGCGCAGATAGGAATGGCAGGAGATAAGCACTGGGCCCTGGCATCGCTGGATACAGGCAAGGCTTTTGACTCAATAGAAGTATGTACTTAATAGAAGTGTTACAGAGCTTTGGCTTTGGCCCTAAGTTTACCAAGTAGGTGGAGATACTATACCAACTTCCCAAAGCAAACATATTAGTAAATGGGTCTCATTCAGTCTTTTGATCTCCACAGAGGCACTAGGCAAGGTTGCCCCCTGTCGCCGCTACTATTTGCCATAGCGATAGAACATCTCGCCCTCAGAATCAGGCAGGATCAGGTCTTTATAGGTGTTGGCATTGGGGATAGAATAGATAAAGTGGGGTGATCTCCTTCTCTTTATGGATGAACCTGAGACTACGCTCCCTAGAGCGATTGAAATAATAGAAAAATTTGGGGAGTACTCTGGTTTGCACATAAATTGGACGAAATCAGCAATTATGCCCCTACTTGTAGACCGCTTCAAGTATCTGAGAATTGTGTTCACCAGGGATCCCCAATCGTCATATTCCTTAAATATAGCACCCCTGGAACCCCTGTTTACCGATTAATTCAGAACGTGGAAGTCCCTACCGTTATCAACCATGGGGAGATTAAACCTGGTCAAAATGATCCTTTTGCCTAAGGGTTTATACCTCTTGGCACACGCATGCACACTGGTACCGCAGGGATTCTTTGGTCGCATTCATTCATTGGTGGCTAATTATATCTGGGGAGAGTCTAGATGGAAACTTTCCCTTAATGTTCTGCAGAGATCTAAGCTAGAGGGGGGTGCTGCCCTGCCTGATTTTTTCTTATATTACCTGGCTGGTCAGTTGAAATTCTTAACTTATTGGATCTCCGCATCAGAATTACCAAATGCGGAATATTATCTTAGGGAATATTTACACATGTCCTCCCTGTGGCCATTATTGGAAGAGTCACGTTCTATCCCTACACGCCTGCTCCCTATACATAAATTGGCTCACCAGGTATGGAGTGCTGCCAAGATGCAATCATTCGGAGATCTCCCGGATGATATTCCAATATAGGATAATCCCATGTTTGCCCATCTGAGAGAATTGGAAGGAGTGAATCTGTGGAAATCCCATGGTGTCCTCACCCTACGAGACCTATATGTTGAGGGCACTCTGCGTTCCTTCTCGCAGATGTAGGAGAAATTTGAAATTTTTCTTTAGATATCTGCTACTGAGACACGCGTTAACGGCTCAGTTTGGCAGAAAGAAAACAAAACATTTCAAGATACCCTTTAATAGGTGTTCTAAGATCATAGGGCCCGAGGTGTATCATTTCTGTGCTTTATACGCACCTGCTCAATAATCGAATGCTGTTGAACCCTCTGGCTGTCGAGGGAAAGTGGAGAATCTTAATACCTTCTCTGACGGCTGATGACTGGAATGAAGCCTTGATGGCTCCAGTAAAGGTCTCTCCATCAATTAATAACAGGTTGATTCAGCTGTTTATTTTGCACAGAAGTTACCTTACGCCTACTAGACTACACAGAATAGGCAGACTACCACAGAATAGATGCTTAGAGGACAATGCTGATTTTTGGCACCTCATGTGGGATTGCATGTACTTAAAAGGCTTCAGGAGAGCAGTGATTGAGGTATTGACAACTATGGTTTCCTGTGCAGTACCGCTTTACCCTAAAGTTTGTGTTCTGGGTATATTAGATGAGGAGATTTGGGGACATCATCACAGGGTATTCTTGAGCGAGACTCTATTCTTCGCTAGAAAAGCCATTGCCTTGAGGTGGATGGCCGATAGAGCACCCACACTAGGCCAATGGAAATCACTGGTCAACCACGCTGTGAGAAATGTTTTTAATTATTCACAGAAAATGCCCACAAAAAATTCACAAGGTGTGGGGAGAGTGGTGCTCATCTTCTTTAACTTTACACAATGCATGCATGTATTCTGTGGCCGATATAGTTCATACGCCTGCTGTATAATAATGTGCGGATCTCGTGCTCTGGATTACTGCTTCATTATATTTGTTGTTCACTTCTCTCTGATCAAGAATGGATCTCTCTCCATGTCTGATGCAAGATTCTAGAGATATATTATGATTCCAGTGTATCCCCTGCGTGGGATTTACCCTGCTTTGTCCTACTGTAACTTGCCTTACTTGTTAAACTTCAATAAACCGAGTTAAAAAAAAAAATATTGGCAGAGGCTATTATAAATCATGTCAGCGGCTAATTGATCCTTCTATCTTCCTAAAAGCTAAAAGACCTTTGATGATGTTACCAAAACGCCCCCCATTTTCCACCCATAACCCCGCCCACTCTGCCCTATCTATCTATAGACCTTCAAAGATGTCACCGAAGGTCCTGCAAGGTATACGATGCAGTCCAACACGTCAGTAATTTAATTACATTTTATATGTTTAAAAATAAAATGATGTTAAGCTTGTATTAAGCTTATATTAACCACTTACTAAGCTATTTTAATTATTGGCAGTGGCTAATTATAAATATTGGCAGCGGCTAATTGATCCTTCTATCTTCCTAAAAGTCAAAAGACCTTTGATGATGTCACCGAAATGCCCCATTTTCCGCCCATAACCCCAGCCCACTCCGAACACAACCCCGCCGATCAAGATGTCATCGAAGGTCCCTTGCAATCTGCAATCTTTTGCAACCTGCAATCTTTGAAATTTGCTTTTAATTATATACGATCGTGTTTAAAAAATTGAAGGCATACGTGATTTAAGCAAAAATATATCAACAGAATATGAAGTTATCTAGCTAATCTATGTATCCAGCATCTATCTATCTGTTAGCTAAAGGACCTTTGATGAGTCCCTTTCCCCGCACATAAACCTCCCCAAGCCTCACACAAACCCACACAGCCCTGCCCAAAGCTGATGTCACCACCTACCAAAGTTAGAAGCCAACAATCTTTATACATGTGTTACGAGACATAGTCAGCCTAATGTACGAGCAGCTGCGACAATAGTAAACAGTTGTCAAAACATGTCCGAATATCTTGAAAAATAAAATATTAAAGAAAACCTGTCATCACTTTCTAAGCCTATTCATCTACTCACTGTTTTATAAATAGTTTTTAATACACTAATAATGATTAAAATTAATGATTAAAATCAATTCTGAACAAACTATCAGTTCATAAAAAAATACTAAAATCAATGTTCCCGCCATATATGTAAATGCACCTTAGATGAGTCCTGTCTCCTCCATGCTTCAGAGATGAGTCCAGCGTTCTCTGACTTGGAGTGCAGCCATGCCCACAAACGAATAAGACACACCCTCTACAATTGCTCCTCTCCACCCCTTCTCTTCCAAGTCTAGCATAGTATACATTATATGATCAGTGTAAGATGAGGAGTGAGGTGACTGGTTCTGCACATGCGCGGAATTTGGGACATGAGTTCGGGAGAAGGGTAGGATCTTTAGATTCTGTCACTCATCTAACGGGAGGTGGGGTTAGGAATGGGAAGTGATGTGGTAAGCATTTAATCTACATAACTTTAAATAAGCAAAAGTGGACTGTAAAAGAAGTACTTGGAAGTGTTTAAAAAAAAATAACCGCAAATATGATTAGGGTGGGGCAGAACTATCTCAGGATGACAATGATTCTTATGGTTAAAAACCGGTGACGGGTTCCATTTAAGGCTCTATCAATCTCTTTATCAGGCTATTATAATTCTATTAATCACATCTATGAACCTTATAAAACCTAAGCTATCTATCTTTATATCTATCTATAGATCTATCTATCTAACTGGCTATCTTTCTATCTCTCTTTCTATCTCTTATTTATCTATCTATCTATCTATCTGTTTATCTCATATCTTTCTATCTATCTATCTATCTATCTCATATCTCTATATCTTTCTATCTATATATCTCTTTATCTATCTTTCTATCTATATTTCTATCTATCTTTCTATCTCATATCTAACTTTATTTCTATTTATCTAACATTTTATTTATCTATCAATCTTTCTGTCTATCTATCCTTCTATCTAATAATTTATCCATTTATCTATCAATGTATCTATCTATTTATTTATCTAGCTTCTAACAGCTATCAATGCATCTATCTATTTATCTATCACATATCTATCTATCTATGTATTTATCTATACATCACATATCTATTTATCTAACCATCTATTTATCCATATATCTATCTATCTATCTATCTATACGTATATCTATTTATCAAGCTTCTAATATCTATCTAGCTACCTATCTTTCTATCTAGCTATGTAGCTATCTACAAACACAGATAAAGCAGCAGCATAGTTAGATGGTGTGAATAGGGTGCAAATCCTCAGGCAAGGCAGGTGTCTCTTCCACTGTATAATAAATCCAAAGAACGAGGCAGCACTCCAACTTCAGGTGAAAAGGTGATGACCCAATTTATTTCCCAGGCAATGTTTCGGCCCACTCAATGAGGCATTTGTCAAGCAAAGCAATAGTGTCACAATTGGGTATATATACCCAAAATACCAAAGTGCAAAAAGGTCACATGATGCATATTAAGTGAATAATTAAACAATTGGACACATGATACATACAACAAATGGTCACATGATACCAAGAGTATTACAAATATTCAAAGTAGAAAAGTGCATAAATATCATAAAAACCATACAGTTCATAATGTGAAGTCTTCATACATACAGTGAATACATAATAATTGTGTCACATAATCCTAAAAATGATTTGTGAGCCTGTGCTTTAGTGTTAAAGTGCTAGTGCTAAATAACTAAAGGGTTAAAATGACATCTTCAGCTGTTATAACTACAGCTGTATTAAATCAAGATATTATTTGGATTAAAACCAGCTTACCATTGGTGGTTCAGTGTGGCCGCATGTATCCGGCGTCCCTGTGTATGCACTGCGCAGGCGCGGGGCCCGACGCCCCGCCCCATCCTCCCAGACGCGAGCGGCGCAACTCCGAACACCAGTCCACGTGTAGCTATCTATCTATAACATGGCTAACTATCAAACATCTATCTATTTATCTTTCTATCTTTAACATATCTATTTATGTTTCTATCTAAATGCCTATCTTTCCACAATATTTCTATCTATACATCTAACAATTTATCTATCAATTCAATTCAATAAAGCTTTATTGGCACATCCAAGTAAAACATTTAGCATTGCCAAAGCAAAAGAAATAATAGGTATTGTAGAGGTGGGTTTGATGTGGGAATTAAAGGGGGTGAATTTTGAATTAAAGGGGCAGTATGGGGGTATAATAGTCCATGGTGTCTCATTTTCCTCTCAGTTGGTGACAGGTTGAGACATATTGGGCAGCGATCTCCACAGTGGACTCCTCTTCCCCCAGTAGGATGTGGAGTTTCCTCTGCTCATCTATGGAGGTGAAATCCAGGATGTGAGCGGAGAGTCTCTGGAAGTAAGTAGACCTCACAGGTGAGTATTTGCTGCAGTGTAGCAGGAAGTGGGCCCAGTCTGCTCTCCCGCGGAAGTGGGCACAGTCTGCTCTCCCGCGGCTTGTATGTCTGCCTGTGCTGCCCTGTCTCCATCTCCAGGCTGTGGGCGCTCAGTCTGTACAGGCTCAGGGTCTTTCTGTGTTTGGTGTTGGGTATCCTGTCCAAGTAGGGCGACATGGTGTAGTCCCTTTGCAGTGATTTGTATATGGTACGTTTCTGGAAGGTGTTTATTTTGCTTCTTCATTCCTCTATGTATCGCTCTTTGCAGCTCTCTATGACCCCCTTTATTTGTGCTTTGTTCAGGACATGTTGGGGGTTTTGGCTGGGCAGACAGCTGACACTCAGTTGCAGGGCGCAGGGTTTGCGCTGGGCCCTATGGCTCAGCCAGGCTTGGTGGTGGTAAGAGCCAGGGCTGCTGACCTGTAAGTGCACCCAGAATGATATTGCCCTCTTCTGCACGGTGAGCCATAGTGGAAACCTGCTCAGCTCTGCCCGGCACGCCAAGTTGAAGGTGCTGCGATGGACTTGGAGGAGGTATTTGCAGAACTCTAGATGAAAGGTCTCTGTTGGGCTGGAATCCCACTTTGACTGGTCTGGGTAGGTGGCGGGCCCCACACCTCACTGCCATAGAGCAGGATCGGGGCGATGACACCATCAAATATTTTCAGCCAGACCCTCACTGGTGGTTTGAGGTGGTACAGTTACCTTGTTATGGCATAGAAGGTTCTGCAGGCTTTTCCTTTCAGTGTTTCTATTGCTGCTGCTGCTTTGAAGCTCCCTGATGGGTTAAGCTCCAGCCCCAGGTAGGTGTAGCTGTTGGTTTTCTCCAGTGTGGAGTCATTTAATGTGAACGAAGGAATGGGAGCTTTATTCTGGCCCTTCCTCTGAAACACCATGACTTTGGTCTTCTTAGGATTAATGGGTAGTGCTCATGTGGTGCTGAATTTTTCCAGTACTGCCAGGCTGTCTTGCAGGCCTCTCTCTGTTGGGGACAGAAGCAGGAGGTCATCGGCGTACAGCAGGAACTTCACCTAGTGGTCATGTAGGGGAGGCTTGGTGCTGAGGAGACCTCAAGAGCTGCAGCCAGTTCATTGATATAGATATTAAAGAGTGTTGGGCTCAGGCTGCAGCCCTGTCTGACGCCTCAGGCCTGCTGGAAATAAGCCGGCCTCTTTCCGTTCACCTTCACGCTGCATTGGTTCCTGATGTATGAGCTCTTGATGACATCATAGGTTCTCCCTCCTATTCCGCTCTCCAGAAGTTCATAGGGTTCATATACAAAACAAAAATAACCGGATAATATGCAACTGAAACAGTAGGAGTCAGGGCCCTGCTCGCAAGAGCTTACAATCTGTGAGGAATTGGGGGTGACACATAAGATAGTTGATTGTGATAAGTAGGATTTGAGCCATTGTTGAACTGACAGGAGTGGTGCTGGCCGATCTGCTTTGGGTGTGGAACTACTAGAGGATCGAGATCAGGCCAGAGGAGTTGGTGGGGGAGAGGTTTAGTCGGGGTATAGTCAGTTTAGGTAGCTTGATAAGCCTGCCTCAAAAGATGTGTTTTTAGACACGTTTGAAGGTGGAGAAGTTGTGGATTGACCTAGTATTCCGGGGCAGAGTATTCCAGAGAGTAGGTGCAGCTCGAGAAAAGTCTTGAAGACGGGAGTGAGAGGTACGAATTATGGAGGTTATTAATCTTAGGTCACTAACAGAATGGAGAGCACGAGTAGGGTGGTAGATGGAGATCAGGGATGAGATGTATGGAGGTGCAGAACTGTGCAGAGCTTTGTGGGTGAGGGTGAGAAGTTTGAACTGTATTCTGTGGTGGATGGGCAACCAGTGAAGTGACTGGCACAGACTAGTAGCATCAGTGTGGCGGTTGGATGGATAGATAAGCCTGGCTGCAGCATTTAGAACAGACTGAAGGGGGGAGAGTTTAGTAAGAGGGAGACCGATTAGTAATGCGTTGCAGTAATCAAGATGAGAATGAATCAACGCAACAACAAGAGTTTTTGCCATTTCCACCATAAGAAAAGGGCGGATTCTGGCGATATTCTTGAGGTGCAGACGACAAGAGCGTGTAAGTGATTGAATATGGGGAACAAAGGAAAGATTGGAGTCAAATGTGGCCCAAAGACAGCAGGCATGTTGCACAGGAATTATGATAGTGCTGCAGACCGAAATTGAAATATCAAGTTTAGGTGAGTTAGAGGATGGGGTAAAGACAAGAAGTTCAGTTTTTAAGAGGTTCAGTTTTCGATACAGAGATGACATGATGTTAGAGACAGCTGCCAGACAATTACTGGTGTTTTGGAGTAAACATCTCATGACATCTTGATGGGTGGGGTTGTGTTCTGAGTGGGCTGGGGTTATGGGCGGAAAATGGGGCATTTCGGTGACATCATCAAAGGTCTTTTAGCTTTTAGGAAGATAGAAGGATCAATTAGCCACTGCCAATATTTAAAATAGCTTAGTAAGTGGTTAATATAAGCTTAATACAAGCTTAACATCATTTTATTTTTAAACATATCAAACTTAATTAAATTACTGACGTGTTGGACTGCATCGTATATCGTATACCTTGCAGTACCTTTGTTGACATAATTGAAGGTCTATAGATACATAGGGCAGAGTGGGCAGGGTTATGGGCGGAGTGGGCTGGGGTTATGGGCGGAAAATGGGGGCGCTTCGGTGACATCATCAAAGGTCTTTTAGGAAGATAGAAGGATTAATTACCCGCTGCCAATATTTATAATAGCTTAGTAAGATTTTAATATAAGCTTAATACAAGCTTAATATCATTTTATTTTTAAACATATTAAACTTAATTAAATTACTGACGTGTTGGACTGCATCGTATATCTTGCAGGACCTTCGGTGACCTCTTCAAAGGTCTATAGATAGATAGTTAGATAGACGGATCAAATAGCTGTTGCCAATATTTATAATAGTGTAGGTGTCATTGGCTCACCTATAGCAAGTCTGGAATAGGTGCTCACTCCAGGGCGTACCCGTCGCCCAAGAAAGGAAAAGATAATTGCAGTGGAAGATCCGGAGGGCACTCAATAAATTTAGTAAAGCATGGGTTGGAAGTAAATCAATTTGTTTCAATCTCAACAAATAAAAATCTTAACAAATAAAAATAAAAAGTAGTATAAAAATATATTATAAAAATATAATATATTAGAAAATATGTACTGGAATGAAAGATTGTATCTGAGTAAATGTTAAAATATCTACAGGCATTATAAGTTCCTGTGGGGATAGAACCCTATCGGAAAGACCACAATCGGTGATAGGTGATTATGATCACAATCAAATACAATAGTCCTGCATTCAAAGAAAAGCATTCATTGGAACCATGGCAATTACGTTGGTCTGGTTGGTATTAGTATTGGTATCAAATGAGTCAAATAAATCAAGGTTCATATGTCTCACTCCAATCTTGGATACCACAATATCAGTGGTCATATGTCACCATTCCTTTGTTTGGTTGTTTGTTAAATTGGTGATCGCAATAGTAATCTAACATATTATATACAATCGCGTCTCAACCTGCTAGACAAGCAGTCATAACTTGAGTTGTTGTGTATGACAACTAGAATGGTGTCCCATATGAGTAAAAGTCTGTTGAGAGTGCCAGTTAACAAATACAATATTGTATCAAAATGGAAATACATAGAATTTCCTAGTATGTCCCACAGAATCTAGTGTTAGTCTCTGGCTACTGGCAATTCACATAAGAATTCAACTAGAAGTCTTTCCACCTAATTATCATGCACTGACAGTTGTCAGTGATCAGCAAGATGTATTAGGTGGCCGACACGATAAAATAAAATTGTTTATATTGGACTTTTGGTTCCGGCGCTGGGATGCAGGACGTGGAGTGAGTGAGCTCCGGTACCTGTCCCTATATCATCACCTGCGCTCCGACACTTGCGACAACAAGGGGTCCTGAAAGTCATCTGGGGGATCCCACAAAGCGGCGGTCAGCGGTCCATGGACTGGTATTTGCTGAGGAGTGGCAGACAACAAGTTATGAGCGGGACAAGACAGACCGCAAGTGCTGCGCAGGGCAAGATGGCGGAATCCCGCCCTGGCTCCCCGACTAACAGCCAAGGGGTTACAGAGGTGGCGGATAACAGCGGTAAGCTGGCTGGGGACTTACTTAACATTGATTACAAAACTTTGGCTATTGAAGTGGCCAAGTATCTGGCCCCAGACATCAAGGAGACTCTTGCTAAGACCCTCTCGCAGTCCCTGCATGAGCATTATAACATTGCCCGTGCGTTTGCATAATTGTATGTTTTAGCACTTTATGCGGTCAGTATTGTATTAAGTAAGGGGGACAGGTAGTTGTATACTGTAGCCCAGAAAAAAGAGAAGTCAGGGAGTAAGGAGAGAGGGTAAGACGTAGGTGCATGTATTGCAGTGAGAGATCAGTTTTAGGAGATATTCCTAACAGGGAGAGGGGGGTAGAAGAGGTGGATGATCCTCCGCCACCTTAAAAAATTGAAACCTGATATAGCATTGCTTCAGGAGACCCATTTATTGGCAGGGGACTTTGGGAGGATGCAAAAACTGTGGGTCAGTCAGGTGATTGGATCAGCCTCCTCTGAGCGGAAAGCGGGAGTCCTGATTTTGTTTAACAAAACGTTTAATTTCACCTTGCTGGGTTCAGTGGCAGATGACAAAGGGAGGTGGGTCAAGGTATCGATAAAAGTCCAGAATATGGAGTACATTATCTTTAATGTATATGGGCCGAACACCAATAACGCGCAATTTTTTAGGGCACTGGAAGGCAAATTGCTCTCGGATAGGACTTCAAACTTGATAGTGGGGGGTGATTTTAATTCAGTAGTGTTGGGGCAAGAAGATAGGAAGACCAAGTCAAAGGAAGGTAGGAATAATACTGTCACGACTGTGACTGATCCAGACAGGTCTGGGAGGAGAAGGTCACAGCGACTTGCTACTCGCGATAGCTTGTGAGTTTGCTCCGTGGTTCAGAGTATGTCATCCGGGTTTTGCCTTGTGAACCTTTTTGTCCTGACTGGGAGTTTGTAGGCATCCTTCTCAGGTGAGTCCTGTCTGCCACTCCCAGCTACTATATTAGTTTCAGTTTCACTTGCAGTCATTGCCAGATATAGTCCTTACTTCCAGTGCTATTCTGACCTTTCAAGGAGATCGTTTGACGGTGTTGCTGTGGAGCTCTTGTCCGGCGTGGACTGTCGTGTTTGGGATCGTCTTCTCTGCTCGTGACTGGATAAGTCTATCTCTGCTGGAGATTGTTTGTTTGTTGCTGTCTTCCCCTGTTGTTCTCCTACACGTGAGTGATGGTGACTAGTGCTCCCATCGGCCTTTCCCCAGTCTAGTCTTGTTAGGGTGACTGAGGGTTTAGGCATCCTGCTTGCCGCACGGGTTCACACCCCGTCTAGGGTATCAGGGCAGACAGGTGCCAGCTTAGGGTTAGTCAGGGGTGGCCATTCTATTTCACATCCATAGATAAGGGTTCCCCTCCGTCTGGTGCGACACGACTGCTGCTGGGATAGCGGTCGTGACAAATACGTCTCAAGACGCAGTATTGGGGCCGATGATAGAAACAGTGGGATTAGTGGATCCCTGGAGGCAGCTTCATCCAGACGACAGGGCCTACACTTTTTACTCCCATGCTCAGGACTCATGGTGACGCATTGACTATATCTTTACTCAGGGCTCCCTATCGGGCTTGGTGGAACATGCTGATATCGGTGATATTAACATATCAGATCATGCCCTGGTAACGCTGATCTTGAGGGACACCTTCTTAAAGGGTTCAGACTATCTATGGAGGTTTCCCTCGAACTTATTAGGAAATGAAGATTTTCATAATAAACTAATAGGTTGGTGGGAAGAGTACAAGGAGAGTAATCAGATCCACATGGACAACCCGGAACTTTTTTGGCAGGCGTCCAAGGTGGTCTTCAGGGGGCGTATCATGAGCTATGTATTCAGTAGGAGGAAAGCGTGTCAGCAGTCAATAGAAAGAGCAAGTGATAAAGTTAGACTGATGTACAGGCAGTTTATAGAGACGCCCTCGGTAGAAAATAAGGCAAAGTGGGTAGAAGCACGCCAAGCCTTTGAAACAAGTGAAAGAAACAGAGAGTCTCTCAGACAAACTCACTTTGAGGCTAAAATGTATCGCTATGGGTACAAAGCAGGCCGTTTACTGGCCAATTTAGCTAATGGCCAGAGAATGCCTCAGTATATATCCAGCCTTAAGGATGACAAGGGGAAGGTAGTCATTGATCCGGCAGGCATAAATGAAATAGTAGGTCACTATTATGCTGCTTTATATAAGGACAGACCCTCAACACCACTAGTAGATACCCTTTTAGACGGTGTGAAACTGCCCACGGTGACATCTGAGCAACTTCAGAGATTGAACGCGGAAGTGACCATGGAGGAACTACAATTGGTCATTAAAGGCCTAAAAAACGCAAAGGCTCCAGGGCCCGACGGTTTCTCGGGAGAATATTACAAGATATTAATTTCGCAGGTTTCCCCGGTAATGGTGCAGCTCTACAATGACGTACTGAAAGGCAAGCTCCAACCAGATAAAGATAATATATCTTACATTAAACGCCTGCCCAAACCAGGAAAAGATCCCCTTCTGCCTAGCTCATATAGGCCTTTATCTTTAATTAATGTAGACACAAAGATTCTGTCCAAAATTATTGCTGACAGGCTGGCCTCCTTTCTTCCGTCTCTGATAGGGGCTGAACAGGTGGGGTTTGTGCAGGGCCGTTCGGCTGTCAAAAACATTAGGACAGTCCTAGCAGTTCTGGATAGGGTGCGTCACAACCCTCTTCCAGGGGAATCTCCGGCCATGCTCACCTTGGATGCTGAAAAAGCTTTTGATAATGTAAGGTGGGCATGGCTAGAGGCAGTGTTGGACAAATTGGGTTTCAAGGGAGCATTTAGAGCATTTGTTACGAATCTATATAAGAATCCGAAAGCGCGGGTGTATACTCAGGGCTACTTTTCCAAACCCTTTAACCTGGAAAAGGGACCGAGACAGGGGTGTCCGCTTTCTCCTCTGCTATTGTAATGACCGGCGTCACGCAAAGGGAGGGAAATGGGAAGGCCCTGTCCAAGGGAGAGGGAAAGGTGGTGACCCCTGACTCACCTTGCGGCTGGCACCTGACTGCCCTGATGTCCCTAGACGGGTTCCTCACCCGTACGCCGATCACGTGCCTAAACCCTGGCTTTCCCTAAGATGAGCCCTATGTAGTGAACGGGGCGGTGGGATCACTAGTCCGCACCACTGACACTAAAGGAAAACACCAAGGAGAGAACAGACAATACAGACAAACATATAATCCCAGGTAGGCGACCACAGCAGATCACCAAGGCCCAACAGGGATCCGGAGGGTAACGTTCTGGAACAACAACCAGGGAACACAGCTACACAGCTCCAGTGGGTCAGTATAGAAGTCCAGGCAGGAAGCTCTATATCTGGCAACCAGATGAGTGAGAGAGGGGAATATAAGGAGGTTAGAAGTGCTGGACAAGAAACAGCTGAGGAGAAGAAGCTACGGATCCCTGAGTGAGCCAAAAAGGGTTGCAAGGCAAACCCAGAAAGCTACCATTACGAAACAGCACTGTCTTTGTACATAGAACGCGCAGCCACCCGCTGCGACTTCCTGACCCCGGGTATAATGGAGTCAGACGTGGCTCTTGACACCCTCGTGACAGCTATTTAATTTGGCTTTGGAACCCCTGTCGCGGCTTTTATGTTCATCAGACCTGTCTAGAGGTGTAGAGGTGGGTTCATCACAAGTGAAGGCGGCACTTTTTGCTGATGATGTGGTATTATTCCTGGCTAAACCGGAGGAGCACATCCCAGCTATCTTCAAGGCCTTGGAGGCCTTTGGAAGTTATTCAGGATACAAGGTTAAAGGGACTCTGTCACCACTTTCTAACCCCCCCTTTTAAAAGTATTGTTATCTCCATGGCGCCCCTGTGATTACAAAGGTGTTGTTAGAAGATAAATTCGCCGTCTCCTTTTGATAAAAAGAGCTTTTATCTAACCTGTCAATCTTCTTGATAAGGTGCCCAGGGCGTTTCTGTTGGTCTCAAGCTGCCGCCCGCCGCCGCCGCTGTTGGTGCCCAGCTCCTCCCCTGATGCTTTCAGCGCCGCCTGAATATAATGAAATACGCCTCCGGCTCTCGCTCAGTGCCCCCTCCTTTTAAAAGATCCCGCGCGTGCGCACAGGCCTGTGCCTGATGCGCCCGTGCGGACATTTACAATCAGCCTCATTGAGCGAAGTGCGCATGCGCGCACTTCGCTCAACCTCCTCATCAGACGAGCACTGCAGCCGGCCGGCTGCAGTGCTCGTCTGATGAGGAGGTTGAGCGAAGTGCGCGCATGCGCACTTCGCTCAATGAGGCTGATTGTAAATGTCCGCACGGGCGCATCAGGCACAGGCCTGTGCGCACGCGCGGGATCTTTTAAAAGGAGGGGGCACTGAGCGAGAGCCGGAGGCGTATTTCATTATATTCAGGCGGCGCTGAAAGCATCAGGGGAGGAGCTGGGCACCAACAGCGGCGGCGGCGGGCGGCAGCTTGAGACCAACAGAAACGCCCTGGGCACCTTATCAAGAAGATTGACAGGTTAGATAAAAGCTCTTTTTATCAAAAGGAGACGGCGAATTTATCTTCTAACAACACCTTTGTAATCACAGGGGCGCCATGGAGATAACAATACTTTTAAAAGGGGGGGTTAGAAAGTGGTGACAGAGTCCCTTTAACATTTCTAAATGTGAACTCCTACCTCTATTACCCATGAGTGATACCTTAAGGAAGGTGAACAGGGATCAGGGAATCAGTATAGCCAAATCATACATAACATATCTCAGGGTGAAAATAGGGAGGGACCCACACTCCTTGTACCAACTTAATTTTCCACCATTGCTGTCCCGAATCGGAGCTGATCTAGATAGATGGCAGGGACTACCCTTCTCCTTGATGGGAAGGTGCTGTTTGGTGAAGATGATGGGGGTTGCCAAATTGTTATACCCGATGCAGACAATCCCACTACTATTACGACATGCTGATGTCAAACTCCTGGAGAGTAAATTTGTGCAGTTTATATGGCAGGGCAAAAAACCAAGAATTGCCCTGGATAAACTGAAAGTGAGAAGAGATTTAGGGGGTGTCAATTTTACAGACGTTCGGGGTTATAATATTGCTTGTAATAGCAGATATATATTGGATTGGGCAAACCAGACGTCTTTCTATACCAACCTTAGTCTGGAGAATCAGTTAGCAAAACCCTGGGGCCTGATGGCATTGTTACATACCAGTATTTCCAATTTGCCAGGATCAATTAAAAAGTCCTTACTGCTAAGAGATACCATTATTGTTTGGAAAGTACTGCGGAAGATGTATGGTTTGCCTTATCGAATTTCCAAACATCTCCCAATCACAGCTAACCCCAGTTTTGAGCCGGGAAGGAGCAGCAAATGTATGCTTGCGTGGGCATGGAAAGGGATTAGGAGAATGGGTGACTTATTCCATGAGACGGAATCTAGGTGGATGACACTGACAGAATTGAGAGAGAAGTGGAAATTACAGGACCAGACTTTCCTACCGTACATGCAACTCATGTCCTATGGTAAGGGATTGTGTACGGATCTAACAAAGGAATGGAGAGCGAATGAGTTTGACTCACTCCTGCGGATGAAAATCAGACCAACAATTTCACTTCTCTATCAATCTCTTAGAAACAAATGGGAGAAAGTAGACCCTAGGAAGATGTTCCGGAAGTGGGAGACGCTTTTAGAGATAAAGGATATACACCAGTCTGTCTGTTCAGGCATAGGGGCGCTGTACAAGGCCATTGCGGATGAGAATTGGCGAGAGACCCATTTAAAGATTCTACACCACTCAAGATATGGGTTTGACGTTCCTAATGCGGGTGCAAAGCAAGACAGATTAACTGCATGTCCTAGGTGTGATCTTTCAAGATCAGACTTGTTTCATGGATTATGGAGCTGTCCGAAGTTGAAGTCTTATTAGAATGATGTTTTGGACCTACTGAAAAATTGTGGTAGGAGCGAAACAGATATTACCCCTGCAATGGCGATTTTACATGTTCAAATTAGTAGAGAAGAACAGTCTGATAGTTATACAACAACATCTCTCTCGCCACTGGAATACTACATTTTACTAGGGGCAAAATAATGTTTAACCTATGGCTTCAATCTCAGACTCCTTCTGTCTCTATGGTCATCACAAGGCTTAAGCGTATGTTTCATCTTGAGTGGCTGGAGGCGACGCAACAAAAAGAGATTAGAGGGAAGAAACTATACCTAACGTGGCGCAAAGTTATATTGAGTCATATTGAACCCTGTGACGGAGTGGTATTTGGTAGAGGATCTAAAGGATAAGCTGGGAGCTTTGAAGGTGGCATAGACCCAACTAAGAGCTTATATGATCTGGTGGCCGGATGCGGAGCTCAAGCTGATGCTGGGGGGGGGGGGAGGGGGGTATTGCTACTTTATTGTACCTTATGATGTAACATGCGGGGTGCGCACATACATGCTTCTTATGTCTATTTATGCTTATGATCATCCCCATGTTTGTACTGGAATTCTGATGATAATGATAAAGACTGTTACTCTTTGGATTGGGAGAAAATGAATAAAAATTATATTAAAAAAAATATATAAAAAATTGTTTATATTGTATTTATTGTCAATATACAAATGGATAATGGTTTTGCATGCAGTACGTTACCAATCCAATTATATGCAGCGATGTGTAATGAAGTTCCGTCTCCTCTGTGGATACTTTGATAAAGGAGAAGCCAGCTTCACTCGACGTCCCACGTGACCTCACACGTGGTGCGGGATGTCGGCTGTGACGTACTTTTCAGTGGAGTTTTTTTCTCTTTGCTTTCCTCTTTAGATGGATGAGGATAGGTATCACAGAGATTACCAAATCTGTTTGAGTGCAATCATTTATGATTGTGTTGCAGTTCACTGGCTGAAGATTTATATCTTCCACTGCAATATTTATAATAGCTTAATATGAGTTTAATACACTGAGCAAAAATATAAACGCAACACTTTTGGTTTTGCGTGAGCTGAACTCAAAGATCTGAAACATTTTCTACATACACAAAAGACCCATTACTCTCAAATATTATTCACAAATCTGTCTAAATCTGTGTTAGTGAGCACTTCTCCTTTGCCGAGATAATCCATCCCACCTCACAGGTGTGGCATATCAAGGTGCTGATTAGACAGCATGAATATTGCACAGGTGTGCCTTAGACTTCCCACAATAAAAGTCCACTCTGAAATGTGCAGTTTGATCACACAGCACAACGCCACAGATGTCGCAACGTTTGAGGGAGCATGCAATTGGCATCTGACTGCAGGAATGTCTACCAGAGCTGTTGCCCATGCAATGAATGTTCATTTCTCTACCGTAAGCCATCTCCAAAGGCGTTTCAGAGAATTTGGCAGTACATCCAACCGGCCTCACAACCGCAGACCACGTGTAACCACACCAGCCCAGGACCAGCCCAGGACCTCCACATCCAGTATGTTCACCTCCATGATCGTTCATGCAACATTCGGTTTGCATGAACAAAGAATTTCTGCACAGACTGTCAGAAACCGTCTCAGGGAAGCTCATCTGCATGCTTGTCGTCCTCATCGGGGTCTGGACCTGACTGCAGTTCGTCGTCGTAACAGACTTGAGTGGGCAAATGCTCACAATCTATGGCATCTGGCACGTTGGAGAGGCGTTCTGTTCACGGATAAGTCCTGGTTTTCACTGTTCAGGGCAGATGGCAGACAGCGTGTGTGGCGTCGTGTGGGTGAGTGGTTTGCTGATGTCAACGTTGTGGATCGAGTGGCCCATGGTGGTGGTGGGTTTATTGTATGGGCAGGCGTATGTTATGGACAACGAACACAGGTGCATTTTATTGATGGCATTTTGAATGCACAGAGATACTGTGATGAGATCCTGAGGCCCATTGTTGTACCATTCAACCACAACCATCACCTCATGCTGCAGCATGATAATGCACAGCCCCATATTGCAAGGATATGTACACAATTTCTGGAAGCTGAAAACATCCCAGTTCTTGCATGGCCAGCATACTAACCGGACATGTCCCCCCATTGAGCATGTTTGGGATTCTCTGGATCGGCGTATAAAACAGCATGTTCCAGTTCCTGCCAATATTCTGCAACTTCGCACAGCTATTGAAGAGGAGTGGACCAACATTCCACAGGCTACAATCAACAACCTGATCAACTCTGTGCGACAGAGATGTGTTGCACTGCGTGAGGCAAATGGTGGCCACACCAGATACTGACTGGTTTTCTGACTCCCCCCAGTAAGGCAAAACTGTTCACATTTCAGAGGGGCCTTTTATTGTGGGCAGTCTAAGGCACACCTGTGCAATATTCATGCTTTAATAGATTTGCTTTCTCCTCCTTTATCACTTTGTAAAGGCCCAACACTTTCAGGTTTAAACTTTTTTCTATTTATATAATTGAAGAACATTTTAGGGTTAGTTTTACTTTCTTTGGCAATACGTCTCTGTTTCCAGCTTGGCTGTGTAGATACACTTCAGTTGTGGGAGACAGAATCTAAAAACAAATCCAGAAAATCACATTGTACGATTTTTAAATAATTTATTTGCATTTTATTGCGTGAAATAAGTATTTGATCACGTACCAACCAGCAAGAATTCTTGCTCTCACAGATCTCTTAGTTGTTTTTTTTTAAGAAGCCCTCCTACTCTGCACTTATTACCTGTATTAATTGCACCTGTTTGAACTCGTTACCTGTATAAAAGACACATGTCCACACACTCAATCAATCACACTCCAACCTCTCCACCATGGCCAAGACCAAAGAGCTGTCTAAGGACACCAGGGACAGAATTGTAGACCTGCACAAGGCTGGGATGGGCTACAGTACAATAGACAAGTAGCTTTGTGAGAAGGCAACAACTGTTGGCGCAATTATTAGAAAATGGAAGAAACACAAGATGACTGTCAATCTTCTTTTGTCTGGGGCTCCATGCAAGATCTCACCTCATGGGGTAAGGATGATTCTGAGAAAGGTCAGAAATCAGCCCAGAACTACACAGGAGGACCTGGTCAATGACCTGAAGAGAGCTGGGATCACAGTCTCATAGATTACTTTTAGTAACACACTACGCCGTCATGGATTAAAATCCTGCAGAGCATGCAAGGTTCCCCTGCTCACGCCAGCACATGTCCAGGCCCGTTATAAGTTTGTCAATGACCATCTGGATGATCCAGAGGAGGCATGGGAGAAGATCATATGGTCAGATGAGACTAAAATAGAACTTTTTCCCTTTCGCCCATGACAGCACCACAGAGAGTGATGCGCTAGAGCAGGCATCCTTAAACTGCAGCCCTCCATCTGTTGTGAAACTACAACTCCCACAATGCCCTGCTATAGGCTGATACCTGTAGGCTGTTCGGGCATGCTGGGAGTTGTAGTTTTGCAATAGCTGTAGGGCCGCAGTTTGAGGATGCCTCTACTAGAGGCATGGAATTCCGAACCCCAGGGGGAAGAGGAGGAGTTTCCGGCAAGCAGTTAGGCTGGGGAGAGGGGCAGGTGTTGCGTGACCAGCGCGCTGCTTCGAGCGTGACATCATCACAGAAGTGCCTATGAGAAGGGCAGATTGTGGATGGATGCAGTAACAGAAGCAGCATAGGACAAGCACGTGGAAGAGTCTGCAGTCCCTCCAGCCTTGGTTCCTCTGAGGGGCTGAGTGATCTGGGCAGAATGTTGTGCTTCTCTCTGCTGATGTACATATACTAATGTGTTACAGACAAAACCTAGGAAAGTGGCTGAGGAATCGCCATCTTTTTACAAATGTCTTCAGGCACTAGTCAGATTGCCTGCCTTATCTAAAAAAGAATCTGGAATTAGATGACATGATCCTATACAGGAACATAATTCGTCTAATTCTGATGAAGGCGACATGCATTCCGCATTATATATCCAGTCTGATGATTCATCCCTTTCGTCTTCTGAACAATGTGAAATTAGCGGTAGACTCTCTTTTCCTATAGAAGACACAGAGAAACTCCTAAAAGCGGTACGTTCAACTATGGGCATTGAAGAGGCAAAAGAACCCAGGTCCATACAGGATATTATGTTTGGGGGGCTGGAATCTAGACACCATAGCACCTTTCCGGTTCATAAAAATGTTTCCGCTTAATCAAAGGAGAATGGAGAAAACCTAACAGAAAAGTTTACATATCTAAAAATCTTAAATGTAAATATCCCTTCAAGGAGGAAGATTGTGCCACATGGGATAAAGCACCGAAAATAAACGTGGCCATTTCTAAAGTATTTAGGAAGACTGCTCTTCCCTTCGATGATATGGGGATAAAAAGGGGCATGGGAAGCAACTACTTCTTCGTTCAGACCAAGCATTGCCTCTACTTTTACGGCCTGGTCTTTGATAGTATGGCTCCCTGAATTAGAAAATCAATTAATGACCCAGGGAAGAGATGTTATCAGCATTGCCGACTATTAAAAAAAAAATGCTGATTTCTTGGCGGACGCCTCAGCTGACTCTGTTAGACTGGCGGCCAGATCTGCCGCATTGTATAACTCAGGCCGTAGAGCACTCTGGCTAAAAAATTGGGTGGGAGATTTCCCATCTAAAAATAAACTATGTGGGGTTCCTTGTGAAGGAGAGTACTTTTTTGGACCAACCCATGATGACTTACTAGATAAAGCGGCTGACCAAAAAAATAAAAAATCCCGGAGTCCTTTCCCCCCCCCAGAAATAGGTTAATCCGCCCTTTTCGTCCTTTTAGAAGTAATCAAGCAGGAGACAAAAAATCCAGAAAGGACAGAATTCGGGAAAGGTGGCCACAAAACGTTCTATAGCTAGGTGGACTGTCTCTGCTATATCTTTGTCTAATTTTGTTTCCGGGTTGTCTCCTCTGGTGGGTCTTAAGTCACATTCTACCAGGGCAGTTGCTACTTCCTGGGCGGAAAGATCCTCTGTTCCCAAAGAGGAGATTTGCAGAGAGGCTACCTGGTCTTCTCCTTCAACTTTTTTCAAACACTATCGGCTTGATTTGAATTCCTGTCCTTTGGGGTCGTCCTTTGTGGAAAAGGTGCTTCTTTCTACTCTCCCACCCTGATTTTTCCTCTACTAAATCTCTTGTGGTGCTGTCATGGGCGAAAGGGAAAAATTATGATTACTTACCGGTAATTTGATTTTCCAGAGCCCATGACAGCACCCTTATATTCCCTCCCTATTGGGTTCTCTTGATTCTCCTATATTCACACGGGTGTTGCATAAAAAAAAAATATATATATATATATATATATATATATATAGTCAGGTCCATAAATATTTGTACATCGACACAATTCTAACATTTTTGGCTTTATACACCACGACAATGGATTTGAAATGAAACGAACAAGATGTGCTTTAACTGCAGACTGTCAGCTTTAATTTGAGGGTATTTACATCCAAATCAGGTGAACAGTGTAGGAATTACAACAGTTTGCATATGTGCCTTCCACTTGTTAAGGGACCAAAAGTAATGGGACAATTAGCTTCTCAGCTGTTCCATGGCAAGGTGTGTGTTATTCCCTCATTATCCCAATTACAATGAGCAGATAAAAGGTCCAGAGTTCATTTCAAGTGTGCTATTTGCATTTGGAATCTGTTGCTGTCAACTCTCAAGATGAGATCCAAAGAGCAGTCACTATCAGTGAAGCAAGCAATCATAAGGCTGAAAAAAACAAACAAACCCATCAGAGAGAGAGCAAAAACATTAGGCGTGGCCAAAACAACTGTTTGGAACATTCTTAAAAAGAAGGAACGCACCAGTGAGCTCAGCAACACCAAAAGACCTGGAAGACCATGGAAAACAACTGTGGTGGATGACCGAAGAATTCTTTCTCTGGTGAAGAAAACACCCTTCACAACAGTTGCCCAGATCAAGGACACTCTCCAGGAGGTAGGTGTACAGATGAAACTCGAAAAATTAGAATATCGTGCAAAAGTCCATTTATTTCAGTAATGCAAATTAAAAGGATTTGCATTAATGCAGCTTAAAATTAGAATTTTGTGAAAAGTTTCAATATTCTAGGCTCAAAGTGTCACACTCTAGTCAGCTAATTAATCCATACCCCCTGAGCAAAGGGTACCTCAAAATTGTGACTTTGGGGTTTCATAAGCGGTAAGCCATATTCATCCAAATTATAACAAATAAAGGCTTGAAATATCTCGCTTTGCATGTAAGGAGTCTATCTCATATGTTAGTTTCACCTTTTAAGTTGCATTACTGAAATAAATGAACTTTGTACGATATTCAAATTTTTCGAGTTTCACCTGTGTGTGTGTCAAAGTCAACAATCAAGAGAAGACTTCACCAGAGTGAATACAGAGGGTTCACCACAAGATGTAAACCTTTGGTGAGCCTCAAAAACAGGAAGGCCAGATTGCAGTTTGCCAAACGACATCTAAAAAAGCCTTCACAGTTCTGGAACAACATCCTATGCACAGATGAGACCAAGATCAACTTGTACCAGAGTGATGGGAAGAGAAGAGTATGGAGAAGGAAAGGAACTGCTCATGATCCTAAGCATACCACCTCATCAGTGAAGCATGGTGTTGGTAGTGTCATGGCGTGGGCATGTATGGCTGCCAATGGAACTGGTTTTCTTGTATTTATTGATGATGTGACTGCTGACAAAAGCAGCAGGATGAACTCTGAAGTGTTTCGGGCAATATTATCTGCCCATATTCAGCCAAATGCTTCAGAACTCATTGGACCGCGCTTCACAGTGCAGATGGACAATGACCCAAAGCATACTGCAAAAGCAACCAAAGAGTTTTTTAAGGGAAAGAAGTGGAATGTTATGCAATGGCCAAGTCAATCACCTGATCTGAATCCGATTGAGCATGCATTTCACTTGCTGAAGACAAAACTGAAGGGAAAATGCCCCAAGAACAAGCAGGAACTGAAGACAGTTGCAGTAGAGGCCTGGCAGAGCATCAACAGGGATGAAACCCAGCGTCTGGTGATGTCTATGCATTCCAGACTTCAGGCTGTAATTGACTGCAAAGGATTTGCAACCAAGTATTAAAAAGTGAAAGTTTGATTTATGATTATTATTATTATGTCCCATTACTTTTGGTCCCTTAGCAAGTGGGAGGCACATATGCAAACTGTTGTAATTCCTACACTGTTCACCTGATTTGGATGTAAATACTCTCAAATTAAAGATGACAGTCTGCAGTTAAAGCACATCTTGTTAGTTTCATTTCAAATCCATTGTGGTGGTGTATAGAGCCAAAAATGTTAGAATTGTGTCGATGTCCCAATATTTATGGACCTGACTGTATATAATTAATCATCTAACACTATGTTGCCAGACTTCCTCCGATGCTTGGATATCACATTGAATTGGGAGGAGAATGTCCACCCTTTTATTTTGCAGGTTTCCTGTCTGTGGGGGCGGATTCTCTCTCTTGCAGTGTTGTCATGGGCTCTGAAAAATCAAATTACCAGTAAGTAATCATCATTTTTGATATCAACTCCACTCGCCGTGTTTGGAGCATGAAGATGAGTGCAACCCCAAGAACACCGTGAAGCTTGGGGGTGGAAACATCATACTTTGGGGATGCTTTTCTGCAAAAGGTACAGGATGACTGCACCGTATTGAAGGGAGGATGGATGGGGCCATGTATCGTGAGATTTTGGCCAACAACCTGCTTCCTTCAGTAAGAGCATTGAAGATGGGTGGTGGCTGAGTCTTCCAGCATGATAATGACCCGAAACACACAGCCAGGGCAACTAAGCAGTGGCTCCATAAGAAGCATTTCAAGGTCCTGGAGTGGCCTAGCCAATCTCCAGGCCTGATTCCAATCGAAAATCTTTGGAGGGAGCTGAAACTCAATGTAGTCCAGCGACAGCCTCAAAACCTGAAAGATCTGGAGAAGATCTGTATGGAGGAGTGAGACAAAATCCCTACTTAGTCAAGAACTACAGGAAACGTAATTGCAAACAAAGGTTTCTGTACCAAATATTACTGGTAAATTTGGCACACAGGTACATCAGGTGTCCGGGAAGGTTTTAGCACGTACCGTTCCTGAGAGAGTCCCCAAAAAAATGCATTAGCCTATAGAAGTCTGGTCACATGACCCTTATCAGCCAATAGAAGCTTACAGGCCATTAGTCTCCACATACACATACTTTTACACCAGGTTTCCATAACAACCCAGCCATTTTTCTTCACTGCTGTAGGTCCGCTTTAAAGGGGCAGGGCGCTGTGACCTGTATGCGGGTACTTGAATAGGAAGAGGATCAAAGAGATCCTCTGCCTGGTAGCAGGTACACAGGCTGGTTCGGTGACATCATATCACCGCACCAGCCCTCGTGCCTTGCCTGCAGACAGGAGCGCTCAGGAGTGTGCCCTGCCAGATGTAAATAACCTTGAGGTGGAATGCTCAGGTTTGCAGGTCCAGTTGAACCCCTCTGCCTAGAATCATCCCCTACAGAACGAGCAAAGACAACAAGCAAGAATTGAGATTATCCATTAGAGCAGGCATCCTCAAACTGCGGCCCTCCAGCTGTTGCAAAACTACAACTCCTAGCATGCCCGAACAGCCTACAGGTATCAGCCTACAGCAAGGCATTGTGGGAGTTGTAGTTTTACAACAGCTGGAGGGCCGCAGTTTGAGGATGCCTGCCTTAGAGGATGAGCATTAACCCCCCGGAACACTTGGAGGACTGACTAATTTCCCCTGAGCACTATATTAACGCTCTCCATGCCTCATCAAATTGCCCTGCCAGATCCTGCTGCTTTGGGCCATAGTAACCCTCTCCCTGCCTCATCACGTTGCGCTGCTCCCATTGTCGCTGACCACCTTGCTCAGTTGAACTTTGCAGGGTGACAGCCAGCGGGATCTATCTAAAGCTGAGTGAATTACATTATAAAAGTCCCCAAGCTTTATTACCGGGATATCCGACAGCTCAGCCAGAGAAGAAAGTACCCTCCCGATCACCAGTGGTGAACATGGCGGCGGAATATAGATGCCTATTATAACACAGGGGATTGTAAAGATTCTACCATGCAGATATATATAACGCCCATCTATCTTTTTAGATAGACATTCAAATGCTATGTTCCTATGGATAAGGACACTTTCACCTCTTGCATAGGTAGAGTAGGTGGCATGATAGCAGTGCCCTACCCACTGGGGAGTGAGTAAGTGGGTCTGATCCACAATTAAGTATGTTTCTTGAAGTTAACATATCAGAGGCTGGTATTGTTTTATACTATCCATAAAACCCCTCTTTTTATTATCTTCTTTTAACCCTCTGACATTCCAGCTCAGAAATATCATCGAACTAGCCATATACAGTGGATATAAAAAGTCTACACACCCCTGTTAAAATGTCAGGTTTCTGTGATGTAAAAATATGAGACAAAGATAAATCATTTCATAACTTTTTCCACCTTTAATGTGACCTATAAACTGTACAACTCAATTGAAAAACAAACTGAAATCTTTTAGGTAGAGGGAAGAAAAATATAAAAATTAAATAATATGGTTGCATAAGTTTGCACACCCTTAACCACCTCAGCTCCCATAGCTTAAACACCCTTAATGACCAGGCCACTTTTTACACTTCTGCACTACACTACTTTCACTGTTTATTGCTCGGTCATGCAACTTACCACCCAAATGAATTTTACCTCCTTTTCTTCTCACTAATAGAGCTTTCATTTGGTGGTATTTCATTGCTGCTGACATTTTTACTTTTTTTGTTATTAATCGAAATTTACCGTTTTTTTGCAAAAAAATGACATTTTTCACTTTCAGTTGTAAATTTTTTTTTAAAAAACGACATCCATATATAAATTTTTCTCTAAATTTATTGTTCTACATGTCTTTGATAAAAAAAAAAATGGTTTGGGTAAAAGCTATAGCGTTTACAAACTATGGTACAAAAATGTGAATTTCCGCTTTTTGAAGCAGCTTTGACTTTCTGAGCACCTGTCATGTTTCCTGAGGTTCTACAATGCCCAGACAGTAGAAAAACCCCACAAATGACCCCATTTCGGAAAGTAGACACCCTAAAGTATTCGCTGATGGGCATAGTGAGTTCATAGAACTTTTTATTTTTTGTCACAAGTTAGCGGAAAATGATGATTTTTTTTATTTATATTTTTTTCCTTACAAAGTCTCATATTCCACTAACTTGTGACAAAAAAAAAAAACTTCCATGAACTCACTATGCCCATCACGAAATACCTTGGGGTGTCTTCTTTCCAAAATGGGGTCACTTGTGGGGTAGTTATACTGCCCTGGCATTTTAGGGGCTCTAATGTGTGGGAAGTAGTTTGAAATCAAAATGTGTAAAAAATGCCCTGTGAAATCCGAAAGGTGCTCTTTGGAATGTGGGCCCATTTACCCACCTAGGCTGCAAAAAAGTGTCACACATCTGGTATCGCCGTACTCAGAAGAAGTAGGGCAATGTGTTTTGGGGTGTCTTTTTACATATACCCATGCTGGGTGAGAGAAATATCTCGGCAAAAGACAACTTTTCCCATTTTTTTTTATACAAAGTTTGCATTTGACCAAGATATTTATCTCACCCAGCATGGGTATATGTAAAATGACACCCCAAAACACATTCTCCAACTTCTCCTGAGTACGGCGATACCACATGTGTGACACTTTTTTGCAGCCTAGATGCGCAAAGGGGCCCAAATTCCTTTTAGGAGGGCATTTTTAGACATTTGGATCCCAGACTTCTTCTCATGCTTTAGGGCCCCTAAAATGCCAGGGCAGTATAAATACCCCACATGTGACCCCATTTTGGAAAGAAGACACCCCAAGGTATTCAATGAGGGGCATGGCGAGTTCATAGAAATTATTATTTTTTGCCACAAGTTAGCGGAAATTGATTTTCTTTTTTTGTTTTTTCTCACAAAGTCTCCCTTTCCGCTAACTTGGGACAAAAATTTCAATCTTTCATGGACTCAATATGCCCCTCAGTGAATACCTTGGGGTGTCTTCTTTCCAAAGTGGGGCTTTTGTACTGCACTGGCATTTGAGGGTCTCCGCAATCATTACATGTATGGCCAGCATTAGGCGTTTCTGCTATTCTCCTTATATTGAGCATACGGGTAATGAGATTCTTTTTTTTCCGTTCAGCCTCTGGGCTGAAAGAAAAAATCAACGGCACATTTGCATCGATCAATGTGGATGAAAAAATCTCTGCCAAAAAAAAAGGAGGGGAAAGGCGTCTGCCAGGACATAGGAGCTCCGCCCAACATCCATACCCACTTAGCCCGTATGCCCTGGCAAACCCGATTTCTCCATTCACATCAATCGAAGATTTTTTATATTTTTTTTATATACAAAGTGTTTGCCAAAGCATATGAACACCGCTGCCCCCTCAGTTCATATGCCTCGGCAAACGTATCTTTTACTGCAGAGGAGAAATCTCGTCTTGCAGCGCCGCATACACCGACTTTTGTGTAATCTGACAGCAGCGCAATGCTTCTGTCAGAATGCACATCAGTGCTGCAGCTAGTCGATCGGTTGGTCCACCTGTAAAAAAAAAACAAATCAAAAAAGCAAAAACCAGTCCACAACGCAATAAATTTATTAACTTTATAATAACATTTGAACGGAACATATAAACTTTATTTAACTTTTTGAACAGAACGTTAACTTTTTTGCTTACCGGTGTTTTTTTTGTTTTTTTTTACCTTTATAGAACAAACCTCTCCTTCCCCATGGGACAATGTGCAAAGCGCAAAGCGCCCAGAGATGTAGCGAAGTGCATTATGCACTTTGTCCCAGGTGAAAGGAGGGGTTTGCAGCAGCTGTGAGTGAAAGGGCCCTAATAGCTCTGTGTGCCCTCTCCTGTGAGATGCAATCCCTATGCTAAGTGTACCTGTGTGTGGTACTTCCGGAAACACTCCCCTAAGCATAGGGCAGGGTGGTCAGGGCAGTCAGGACAAAAATAGCGGGTGTCACGCCTTATTCCACTCCTGCTACAGACACAACATCTTTTTCGGGGTGACGGTTTGGTTGAGGTACCAGCAACGACATTGGGGAAATGTCGCTCGTGTCGACGGCTCACTACACTGGTGGTTGGGGCCACGGAACCTCCTGGATACAGGAGGTTCTCGATGATCTCTTCCTGAAATTTGAGGAAGGATCCTGTTCTCCCAGCCTTACTGTAGAGAACAAAACTATTATAGGCAGCCAATTGAATCAAATATACAGACACCTTCTTATACCAGCGTCTGGTGCGTCGGGAAACTAAATAAGGAGCCAACATCTGGTCATTGAAGTCCACCCCTCCCATGAGCGAATTATAGTCGTGGACCGAGAGGGGCTTTTCAATGACACTGGTTGCCCGTTCTATTTTTATTGTCGTGTCTGCGTGAATGGAGGAGAGCATGTAAACGTCACGCTTGTCCCATTTCACCACGAGCAGTTCTTCGTTACACAAGGCAGCCCTCTCCCCCCTTGCAAGATGGGTGGTAACGAGCCGTTGGGGGAAGCCCCGGCGACTAGGTCGCACGGTGCCACAGCAGCCAATCTGTTCTAGGAACAAATGCCTGAAGAGGGGCACACTTGTGTAAAAATTGTCCACATAAAGATGGTACCCCTTGCCAAATAAGGGTGACACCAAGTCCCAGACTGTCTTCCCACTGCTCCCCAGGTAGTCAGGGCAACCGACCGGCTCCAGGGTCTGATCTTTACCCTCATAGATCCTAAATTTGTGGGTATAGCCTGTGGCCCTTTCACAGAGCTTATACAATTTGACCCCATACCGGGCGCGCTTGCTTGGGATGTATTGTTTGAAGCCAAGGCGCCTGGTAAAATGTATAAGGGACTCGTCTACGCAGTTGTTTTGCTCAGGGGTATACAAATCTGCTAATTTGTTTTTGAAGTGGTCTATGAGGGGCCGAATTTTGTGGAGCCGGTCAAAAGCTGGGTGGCCTCTGGGACGGGAGGTGTTGTCGCTAAAGTGCAGGAAACGCAGGATGGCCTCAAATCGTGCCCTGGACATAGCAGCAGAGAACATGGGCATGTGATGAATTGGGTTCATGGACCAATATGACCGCAATTCATGCTTTTTGGTTAGACCCATGTTGAGGAGAAGGCCCAGATTTTTTTTTAATTCGGAAACTTGGACGGGTTTCCACCGGAAAGGCTGGGCATAATATATAATATAATTCCCGGGTTGGCGGCTATAAATTGAGTGGCATACCGATTTGTTTCTGCCACGACTAAGTCCAAGAGCTCCGCAGTCAAGAACAGCTCAAAAAACCCCAGTGCCGAACCGATCTGAGCTGTCTCAACCCGAACTCCAGACTGGGCGGTGAAAGGGGGAACTAATGGTGCGGCTGAAGTTGGGGACTGCCAATCAGGGTTTGCCAGCACCTCAGGGACTCTAGGGGCTCTACGGGCCTGTCTGTGCGGTGGCTGCGACAGGGTAACTATTGCACGTGCCACCGTACCAGCTTCAACTGCCCTTCTGGTGCTCGCCACTTCACCATGTTGTACGGCAGTGCTGGTACTAGGTCCAGGGAGGGCTGCGCTGCTGGTGCATGCCTCACCACGTAATCCGACAGCGACAGCCCCACTCTGCTGCCCTTGAAGCGGATCCTGCGCAACCTGTGGTCTAGCAACAAGGGGCCGGGTACGCCTGGTGCTATCAGGGACCTCAACCTCCTCGTCCGAACTTTGGGTCAGACTGCCACTGCTTTCTACAGGTTCATATTCTGACCCGCTAGATTCGTCAGATGAGGGTTCCCATTCCTCATCTGACTGGGTCAGAATCCTGTAGGCCTCTTCAGAAGAATACCCCCTGTTTGACATTTGGACTACTATATTTAGGGGGTATTCTCTGAGACTACCCAAGAAAAAAAGCAAGCCTGTCTTACAAATGGGAGGCTAGCGAAGTACCGGAGGCCGCTGCGATTGATAAAAAATATCAAAACAGATTTTTTTACCGCCGCAGCGCTTGTAAAGTGATTGTGCAGTGATCAAAAAATATATATTTTTTTGTCACTGCGGCGGGACGGGCGTGGGTGAACGCACGTGTGGGCGACCGATCAGACCTGATCGGGCAAACACTGCGTTTTGGGTGGAGGGCGAACTAAGGTGACACTAATACTATTAAAGATCTGACTATGATCAGTTTTGATCACTTACAGATACTATAAAAGTACAAATGCTGATTAGCGATACGCTAATCAGCGAATCAGTGACTGCGGTGCGGTGGGATGGGCGCTAAACGATCGCTAACTACCTAACCAAGGAGCCTAAACTATCCTAAAACCTAACAGTCAATACCAGTGGAAAAAAAAAAGTGACAGTTTACACTGATCACTTTTTTCCCTTTCACTAGTAATTGACAGGGGTGATCAAGGGGTTAACTGGGGTGATGGGGGGTGATTTGGGGCTAAGTGTAGTGTTTGGTGGCTACTCACTGTGATGTCTGCTCCTCTGCTGGAACCAACCGACCAAAAGGACCAGCAGAGGAGCAGAGAAGCCATTTAACACCTTATATTTATAAATATAAGGTGTTAGATGGCTTGTGATTTGAATTTTTGAAAATCATCAACCTGCCAGCTACGATCATTGGCTGGCAGGTTGATGACAAACTTGTCCTGTAACTTTTGCCGGCCCGCGATGCGCATGCGCGGGCCGGCTTTGAGCGTAATCTCGCGTCTCGGGAGATGACGCGTATATGCGTGACTCTGCCTGGAGCTGCTGCCTCCGGAAGGCGATCCTGCGTTAGGCGGTCCGGAGGCGGTTAAACTAATACTTTGTTGAAGCACCTTTTGATTTTATTACAGCACTCAGTCTTTTTGGGTATGAGTCTGTCAGCATGGCACATTTTGACTTGGCAAGATTTGCCCACTCTTCTTTGCAAAAACACTCCAAATCTGTCAGATTGCGAGGGCATCTCCTGTGCACAGCCCTCTTCAGATCACCCCATAGATTTTCAATCGGATTCAGGACTGGGCTTTGGCTGGGCAATTCCAAAACTTTAATCATCTTCTGGTGAAGCCATTCCTTTGTTGATTTGGATGTATGTTTTGGGTCGTTGTCATGCTGAAAGATGTTCATGTTCAGCTTTCTAGCAAAAGCCTGAAGGTTTTGTGCCAATATTGACTGGTATTTGGATCTGTTCATAATTCCCTCTAGCTTAACTAAGGCCCCAGGTCCAGCTGAAATAAAACAGCCCCAAAGCATGATGCTGCCACCACCATGCTTCACTGTGGGTATGGTGTCCTTTTGGTGATGTGCAGTGTTGTTTTTGCGCCAAACATATCTTTTGGAATTATGGCCAAAAAGTTCAACTTTGGTTTCATCAGACCATAACACCTTTTCCCACATGCTTTTGGGAGACTTCAGATGTGTTTTTGCAAAATGTAGCCTGGCTTGGATGTTTTTCTTCGTAAGAAAAGGCTTTCATCTTGCCACTCTACCCCATAGCCCAGACATATGAAGAATACGGGAAATTGTTGTCGCATGTACCACACAGCCAGTACTTGCCAGATATTCCTGCAGCTCATTTAATGTTGCTGTAGGCCTCTTGGTAGCCTCCCAGACCAGTTTTCTTCTCGTCAATTTTGGAGGGTCGTCCAGTTCTTGGTAATGTCACTGTTGTGCCATATTTTCTCCACTTGATGATGTCTGTCTTTACTGTGTTCCATGGTATATCTAATGCCTTAGAAATTCTTTTGTACCCTTCTCCTGACTGATACCTTTTAACAATGAGATCCCTATGATGTTTTGGAAGCTCTCTGTGGACCATGGCTTTTGCTGTGGGATGCGACTAAGAAAATTTCAGGAAAGACCAACTAGAGCAGCTGAACTTTATTTGGGGTTAATCAGAGGCACTTTAAATGATGGCAGGTGTATGCTGACTCCTATTTAACATGATTTTGAATGTAATTGCTTAATTCTGAACACAGCTACATCCCCAGTTATATGCAACCACATTATTTTAGTTTTTTTTTCTTCCCCCCTCATCAGATTTCAGTTTGTTTTTCATATTGAGTGGTACAGTTTATAAGTCACATTAAAGGTGGAAAAAGTTCTGAAATTATTTATCTTTGTCTAATTTATTTTTACAGCACAGTAACCTGACATTTTAACAGGGGTGTGTAGACTTTTTATATCCACTGTATGTATATAGAGATATAGATCAGTAAATGATATTTACTGATCTATATCGCTATATACATACAGGTGTGTTCAAAATTATTCAACCCCCAATGCTGTAAAGGGATTTAGGGAATTTAGTGTACATTTGTAATTGTGTTCAGAATGAAATCTTACAAGGACTTTTTAACCACTTCCCGCCACGCTAACGCCGAAAGGCGTCATCTCTGCGGCGCTCCCAGGTCACACGAACGCCGATTGGCGTCATCTCGGTGAGCCGAGATTTCCTGTGAACGCGCGCACACAGGCGCGCACGCTCACAGGAACGGAAGGTAAGAGAGTGGCTCTCCAGCCTGCCAGCGGCGATCGTTCGCTGGCAGGCTGGAGATGTGATTTTTTTAACCCCTAACAGGTATATTAGATGCTGTTTTGATAACAGCATCTAATATACCTGCTACCTGGTCCTCTGGTGGTCCCCTTTGTTTGGATCGACCACCAGAGGACACAGGTAGCTCAGTAATATGTTGCACCAAGCACCACTACACTACACCCCCTCCCTGTCACTTATTAACCCCTTATTCACCCTTGATCACCCTTGATCACCCCTGATCACCCCATATAGACTCCCTGATCACCCCCCTGTCATTGATTACCCCCCTGTCATTGATCACACCCTTGTAAAGCTCCATTCAGACGTCCGCATGATTTTTACGGATCCACTGATAGATGGATCGGATCCGCAAAACGCATACGGACGTCTGAATGGAGCCTTACAGGGGCGTGATCAATGACTGTGGTGATCACCCCATATAGACTCCCTGATCACCCCCCTGTCATTGATTACCCCCCTGTCATTGATCAACCCCCTGTAAAGCTCCATTCAGATGTCCGCATGATTTTTACGGATCCACTGATAGATGGATCGGATCCGCAAAACACATAAAGGCGTCTCCCTGGAGCCTTCCAGGGGGGTGATCACCCCATATAGACTCCCTGATCACCCCCCTGTCATTGATCACCCCCCCTGTCATTGATCACCCCCCTGTAAAGCTCCATTCAGACGTCCGCATGATTTTTACGGATCCACTGATAGATGGATCGGATCCGCAAAACGCATACGGACGTCTGAATGGAGCCTTACAGGGGCGTGATCAATGACTGTGGTGATCACCCCATATAGACTCCCTGATCACCCCCCTGTCATTGATTACCCCCCTGTCATTGATTACCCCCCTGTCATTGATCAACCCCCTGTAAAGCTCCATTCAGACGTCCGCATGATTTTTACGGATCCACTGATAGATGGATCGGATCCGCAAAACACATAAAGGCGTCTCCCTGGAGCCTTCCAGGGGGGTGATCACCCCATATAGACTCCCTGATCACCCCCCTGTCATTGATCACCCCCCCTGTCATTGATCACCCCCCCTGTCAGGCTGCATTCAGATGTCCGTATGATTTTTACGGATCCACGGATACATGGATCGGATCCGCAAAACACATACGGACATCTGAATGGAGCCTTATAGGGGGGTGATCAATGATAGGGGGGTGATCACCCCATATAGACTCCCTGATCACCCCCCTGTCATTGATCACCCCCCTGTCATTGATCACCCCTCTGTAAGGCTCCATTCAGACATTTTTTTGGCCCAAGTTAGCGGAAATTATTATTTTTTTCTTACAAAGTCTCATATTCCACTAACTTGTGTCAAAAAATTAAATCTCACATGAACTCACCATACCCCTCACGGAATCCCCCAAAAAAAATTCTATGAACTCGCCATGCCCCTCATTGAATACCTTGGGGTGTCTTCTTTCCAAAATGGGGTCACATGTGGGGTATTTATACTGTCCTGGCATTTTAGGGGCCCTAAAGCGTGAGAAGAAGTCTGGGATCCAAATGTCTAAAAATGCCCTCATAAAAGGAATGTGGGCCCCTTTGCGCATCTAGGCTGCAAAAAAGTGTCACACATCTGGTATCGCCGTACTCAGGAGAAGTTGGGCAATGTGTTTTGGGGTATACCTCATTTTACATATACCCATGCTGGGTGAGATAAATATCTTGGTCAAATGCCAACTTTGTATAAAAAAAATTGGAAAAGTTGTCTTTTGCCGAGATATTTCTCTCACCCAGCATGAGTATATGTAAAAAGACACCCCAAAACACATTGCCCAACTTCTCTTGAATACGGTGATACCACATGTGTGGCACTTTTTTGCAGCCTATATGGGTAAATGGGCCCACATTCCAAAGAGCACCTTTCGGATTTCACCGGTCATTTTTTACACATTTTGATTTCAAACTACTTACCACACATTTGGGCCCCTAGAATGCCAGGGGCCAAGGTATTCGCTGATGGGCATAGTGAGTTCATAGAAGTTTTTATTTTTTGTCACAAGTTAGTTGAGACTTTGTAAGAAAAAAAAAATCATCATTTTCCACTAACTTGTGACAAAAAATAAAAAATTCTATGAACTCACTATGCCCATCAGCGAATACCTTAGGGTGTCTACTTTCCGAAATGGGGTCATTTGTGGGGTGTTTGTACTGTCTGGGCATTGTAGAACCTCAGGAAACATGACAGGTGCTCAGAAAGTCAGAGCTGCTTCAAAAAGCGGAAATTCACATTTTTGTACCATAGTTTGTAAACGCTATAACTTTTACCCAAACCATTTTTTTTTTTATCAAAGACATGTAGAACAATAAATTTAGAGAAAAATTTATATATGGATGTCGTTTTTTAAAAAAAAATTTACAACTGAAAGTGAAAAATGTCATTTTTTTGCAAAAAAACGGTAAATTTCGATTAATAACAAAAAAAGTAAAAATGTCAGCAGCAATGAAATACCACCAAATGAAAGCTCTATTAGTGAGAAGAAAAGGAGGTAAAATTCATTTGGGTGGTAAGTTGCATGACCGAGCAATAAACCGCTAAAGTTGTGGAGTGCCGATTTGTAAAAAAGGGCCTGGTCTTTAGGGGGGTATAAACCTGTGGTCCTTAAATGGTTAAAGAACCAAATGCAACTAAAATGACATCAATTGTTTTTGTAATACAGTATTAAATGTTTTTTTTTTGTGATTTCTTCATTGACACAATTATTCAACCCCTTAAAGACTACCACTCTTAAAAACAGAGGTTCATTCAAGTGTTTTCGATCAGGTATTGAAAACACCTGTGGATGTCAAGGAGCAGCAATCAAGCATAATAAGCACCAATTAGGTAGATTTAAAAGGACTGTGATACTCAGCTCCTTCTAGACATTTACTGGTGTGTTTACAAACATGGTGAAGTCAAGAGAATGGTCCAGGAAGACAAGAGAAAAGGTGATTTCTCTTCACAGGAAGGGCAATGGCTATAAGAAGATTGCAAAGATGTTAAACATACCAAGAGACACCATAGGAAGCAACATTCGCAAATTCAAGGCAAAGGGCACTTGTGAAACGCTACCTGGTCGTGGCAGAAAGAAGATGCTGACTTTGACTGCTGTACGCTACCTGAAGCGCAAATTGGAGAAAAGTCCCCGTGTGACTGCTGAGGAACTGAAAAAAGATTTGTCAGATGTGGGTACTGAATTTTCAGCTCAGACAATAAAGCGCACACTGCGTAATGAAGGCCTCCGTGCCAGAACTCCCAGGCGCACCCCCTTGCTGTCTCCAAAGAATAAGAAGAGTCGACTGCAGTATGCCAAAAGTCATGTGGACAAACCACAAAAGTTTTGGGATAGTGTTCTGTGGACTGATGAAACAAAATTAGAACTGTTTGGGCCCATGGATCAAAGCTATGTTTGGAGGAGGAAGAACAAGGCCTATGAAGAAAAGAAGACCTTGCCTACTGTGAAGCATGGCGGGGGGTCAATCATGCTTTGGGGCTGTTTTGCTTCTACAGGTACAGGGAAGCTTCAGTGTGTGCAAGGTACCATGAATTCTCTTCAGTACCAGGAGATATTGGATGAAAATGTGATGCAGTCCGTCACAAACCTGAGGCTTGGGAGACGTTGGACCTTTCAACAGGACAATGATCTCAAGCATACCTCCAAGTCCACTAGAGCATGGTTGCAGATTAAAGGCTGGAACATTTTGAAGTGGCCATCGCAGTCACCAGACTTAAATCCGATTGAGAACCTCTGGTGGGACTTAAAGAAAGCAGTTGCAGCGCGCAAGCCTAAGAATGTGACTGAACTGGAGGCTTTTGCCCATGAAGAATGGGCGAAGATACCCGTAGATCGCTGCAAGACACTTGTGTCAAGCTATGCTTCACGTTTAAAAGCTGTTCTAACTGGAAAAGGATGTTGTACTAAGTACTAAGATTGAATGTCACTTGGGGGTTGAATAAAACTGATAATGATGTGAACACAGAAAATACATTTGTGGTTATTTCATTATAAATGTTATGTTATATTTGTCTGACTTACAAGTGCCTCTTTGAGTGCACTGGTGGCACTCCGATCCCGCAGCTGAATCCTGGCGCTTGCTGGACTTTCTTGGACGCCCTGAAGCCTTCTTAACAAGAATTGAACCTCTTTCCTTGAAGTTCTTGATGATCCTATAAATTGTTGATTGAGGTGCAATCTTAGTAGCCACAATATCCTTGCCTGTGAAGCCATTTTTATGCAACGCAATGATGGCTGCACGCGTTTCTTTGCAGGTCACCATGGTTAACAATGGAAGAACAATGATTTCAAGCATCACCCTCCTTTTAACATGTCAAGTCTGCCATTTTAACCCAATCAGCCTGACATAATGATCTCCAGCCTTGTGCTCGTCAACATTCTCACCTGAGTTAACAAGACTATTACTGAAATGATCTCAGCAGGTCCTTTAATGACAGCAATGAAATGCAGTGGAAAGTTTTTTTTTGGGATTAAGTTAATTTTCATGGCAAAGAAGGACTATGCAATTCATCTGATCACTCTTCATAACATTCTGGAGTATATGCAAATTGCTATTATAAAAACTTAAGCAGCAACTTTTCCAATTTCCAATATTTATCAAATTCTCAAAACTTTTGCCCACGACTGTATATATATATATATATATATATATATATATATATATATAGAGAAACAGCAAAATGAAGGCAGCACTCCGGTCTTCAAGTGAAAAAGGGGGATTTTATTAAACCCAACAGCAATGCAGCATTTCAGCTCTCTCAATGGAGCCTTTGTCAAGCTAGTGAACTTAGTGCTACATAATTGATCATAAATAAATAAACATAATTATAGTGTGTAAAACATGATTTCAATATAATACATGTACATAAAATACAGCGCTAATAAATAGTGACTGTGATTACAATAAATAATTTCATTTTATCCATAATTCTGTGTTAAATTCATAATTACAAGTAATCTATACATAAAGTGCATCTGTGCTAATCATGTGTTAATTAAAAAGAAGACAAACTCACGTCATGAATACTCACATGTGCCAAACAACTTCAGCGTCCCATGTTTGAGACTGCGCAGGCGCCGGCATGTGTCCCGCGACCGCGAGAATTCCTCACATCCCGTGCATGCGCACCCTGTAAACTTTATCTGCCCACACTGAACATGTCAGTCCGTGTGGTAAGTAACAACTGCACATGACCAGCGAAACAGGCTGGGGTATTGTTGTTACAAGGTGACCATGGCAACAGTGATCACATATAATACAGGAATAATAATAGTACGGAACCAGAGGATATCTATAACGGGGCATGCACCAAGCGTCAACTCAGGTGCATATAAGTCCCATCGTGATAAGGGATCAGGGGCAAGTACGGTCAGGACAACCCATATGTATTCTAATTTGTAGAGGCATAATCTACTGTCTCTATATACATTCCTCATCGCTTAATTCTGTCCCCCCAACAACACAAGCGGGCACCAACATCTCCTGCTCCGCCATTATCACAAGACAGAATTACCATATACTCTCCTTCAGACAAATCCAGATGGGGAAAAGGCCACTGTATGTAAAAACAATGACAAAATTGTACACCCTCAAAGAAATCACACAACCCAAACTTAATCTATTGTGGCAACATTAAACTCAATGTTTAATCCATAAGGTTGGAGTGACTTCAAATTGTGTATCCATTTGAGTTCCATTTTTTCCTCAGAATCTTATTCTTGTCCCCTCCCCTTCTGAGATAACCTACCCCATCTATTGCCCGAAAACGTAATTGCTTTATGGAATGCCCACATTTAATAAAATGCTTTGCTACGGGTTTATCAATCATGCTTTTCCTTATAGTGCTCTTATGCTTATTGATCCGCTCTCTTAATTCCATAGTAGTCTCACCAACATATATGAAACTGCATGGGCACTGTATCATATAAATGACATCTCTGGATCTACATGTGTAATATCCTTTCAACTTATATATTTTACCACGGTATGGATGTGGGAAGCTGTCGACTCTCATGATGCCACTGCAGTTGCAGCATGAGAGACAAGGAAAATTCCCATATTTTTGGGGGGCCAGGAGTAGTTGTCTGTCTAAATCTTTCCCTCCGACATCTGCCTTAACAACTCGATCACGAATATTGGGCCCCTTTTGTATGCCATCATGGGAGGTAATTCAAATTCCTTAATGGTGGGCAGGGCACTATTTAGGATCTGCAATTCTTCTCTAAGGATTGTGGCAATTTTGCCACTATCTTCCCCATAGATGGACACAAAAGGAATCCTCGTCTCAATTTCAACTGATGAGTCAGGCACATTGAATTTTTTAGGAGCCACCGGAGGGGAGGTGGATACCGAAGGGGCGGTAGGAAACACCACCGACCCCACAAATAATCTACCACCAATACAATCGGGCCCCCCAAAACACCAACAGGGCCGTGCCACAAGACGGGGGTCAGAAACAGTAGACCTCGTTGTCAATATTTCCTCCATACAGCTTAGTGAAGCACAGATCCAAGTCCTAAGCCGTGGATTGACTTTCTGCCCAAATACCCCTCGGGACTCGTCTGAATTAGAACTGGACCTGCAAAGATTCTATAGACGCCTAAGGTTGAAAGCATTTTTCTCTGGGAAAGAGAATATTAACAAGAAGGAAACTGCTGGTGACTCTGGGACTGCATTATCATGTCACAAATTGGGTCTAAAAAATAAGAGTAAATTTGTTCCACCACAGAGCAATCATGTTGTAGAGGCAAATATTGAGATTATAAAAAAACGTATTGATGTATTGCATACTGAAGGAGCTAGAGTATCAAGCCATACTCTATCTGTGATTGAAAGACAGGCCATACAGGATCTAGAAAGTAATAGAAAGTTGACTGTGAAACCGGCAGATAAGGGTGGTGCCGTGGTTGTGATGGGCATGGACAAGTATGTGGGAGAGATTGCCAGACAGTTGGATGACGTTGAAGTGTATGAGATCCTCATGAAGGATCCCAAATGGGATCTAGCGGGTATCTTGGGAGTGATGTTGGATAAGGCTGTGGATGAGGGTATCATCAATGATGACCGGAGTAATTACTTACGAGTCAGCCATCCCATCACTCCCGTGATATACGTGCTGCCAAAGATTCACAAAAGGCTAGTGGATCTCCCTGGCCTACCTATTGTGTTGGGCAGGGGTTCCATTTTTAACACTGTCTCCATCTTTCTGGATAAGATCTTGCTTGTCCATTCGACCTCTGCCCCATCCTACATTAGGGACACGGGTCACTTTCTGACAAAATTGAGTGAAATCAGATTACCTAAGGAGTTTGTGCTAGTCAGCTTTGATGTTGTATCATTATATTCATCTATTGACCATACATATGGGCTTAATGTCGTCGATATAGCCCTGGCCGGCACGGGTCTCTCTCTTCTGGGGCGCGCCGGTTGATCCTCGACCTCCTGGAGGTGGTCCTGAGGATGAATTATTTCCTCTTTGGCGACATCTTCTACCAGCAGAAGCGTGGGGTGGCTATGGGGTCCAATGTGGCCCCGACCTACGCTAACATATTCATGGCGGAGGTCCTGTGCTGGTGGCGCTACATCAATGACATTTTTATGATTGGGGGGGGGGCAATACCCTGTAACTAGAGGAGTTTCACCAACATTTGAACTCTGGTGTCCAGGATGGGGTACTCAAAACCGATCTCTTTCAGAAACCCACTGATAAAAACACACTGTTGATGTATGACAGTAATCATCCACACAAGATGTTTGACTCGCTGCCATGGAGCCAATTATTGCGGGTATGCCGGATTGTGTCAGAAGATGATATTTTTGAAAAACGTATTGATGAGATGTGTAGGAAGTTTACAAACAGGGGATATCCCAAGAGGTTGATTGGACGTGTATGCTGACCTGCATTCCCTGGATTTTGTGTGGCTGTCATGGCCCATGAACAGGTAGGAACTAGTGTTAGGGACCACTCATTAGAGGCGACCTTGACGTGGTGAGTGGCTTATTACGCTTTGGCCAAAATGTACACCAATGCCTCATCCAGCATGGAGGAAGGGCAGAATGCTGGATGCAGTGTGCTATCACATTTGTATTTTCCGCTTACAATAAATGGTCACAATACCCCATATTTAGACATTTTTAGGGGCACTAGGCAAGGTTGCCCTCTTTCTCACCCACTTTTTAATATCTCTTTGGACCCCCTTCTACATCATTTACAGCCACTCCACACATCTACACAGCAGAACCATGACCCAGTCACACTAGCCGCATTTGCAGATGATATTCCGTTAATTATCAAAAATCCTGAAACCACACTTTTATAAACGCTACAGAATCTTATTGACATTGGACAACTCTCAGGATATACTTTAAATCTGGACAAATCCGAAGCCATGCCCCTGAAAGGCCCCACAAGACCGAAGTGGACTGCTCACTATCCATTTCAATGGCGCTCGCACTCTATATCATATTTAGGGGTACAGATCACCAAGTCACCGGGCAAATTGTACAGCGAGAATGTCGCTCCTATATACGTGCGCTCGAAAAACACATTGGCGGGATGGCGACACCTTCCTCTATCTTACATAGGACGGGCATGCCTTCTTAAGATGGTAGAATTCCCCCGCTTGCTATATCTTTATTACCCATCTATCTACATCCTAGGGATGAGAAGAAAATTGTCTGTACCGTAGATTCATCTGGCAGGGTCGCCGCCCCAGGATATCCTATGTCGTCCTACAACAGCCTAGATTGAAATGAGCGGTTGAATTTTACTAACATAAGGGCTTATAATATCACAGTTCTCATGAGAATTGCGATAGACTGGATACATCACACATCTATGTTCTCAAATAGAAGACAGGATCAGGCCTTTATACACAAACTAGCCCTCCCTAACTTACTCCACACCCCAATTTGAGAGATCCCAGAACGAGCCAAGGAAAGCATTTTATTAATGTCAACTTGGCGGGCATGGCAAAAAAAATTGAATTCTCAAAGCTTTACACCCTCACAATTCATTACATATGACCCTCTTGGCTAACCCACATTTCCAAAGAGGATCACCACACAGGGATTTCCTTACATGGCATATGGGAGAAATAACCTTGCTCAACCACTTGGTAGATCACACCACACATAAGATTCTCCCGTTTGAAACTCTTAAAACTAAATACCCAACTGTTAAATAAATTTTTTTTCCCATACCTACAAACTAGCAGCTATCTTCAGAGGATTCTGCCTAACCTAACCCCCCGAGAATGGAACCCAGCATTACATTCTCTCAAACAACCTCCTACCTTAAGGGAACATACTGCCAGTTTTTATACATTTTTAAATACCCCTCTAGATTATAGTCAAGGGCAATGGGCAATAACTAAGTGGCTCCCGCATCCCGCATCCCGCAACTGACGATGTCCACTCTGTATCAAGCCCTAGAATGCAATCTATGCTATTTTCCATCCAGCCATTACCAGGAGATGACCCTGCAGATCTACTACCGGGCATATATATCTCCGGTACGGGGCCATCAGATGGGTGTCTTCGAGTCGTATAGTTGCTTTCGATATGGAGATGCAGGAGCAGATATTTTTCATTGCTTGTGGTCATGCCCGGTGATACAATCCTTTTGGGGTAAAAAACACACATTCACCACCACTCATCTGATGTCAGCAGCACCTCTAGACCCTATATGGGCAATTTTTGGGTATATTGACTCATCAACAACACGATGCAAACATGAAGTAGAATTATGGGAAATGTAAAGTAATAACTATTTTAGGAGGAATCACTATCTGTTTTAAAAGCAGAGAAAGCACAGTTAGCTAAATATATATCCACAAAAAATCAATGTGCGTTACTAGTGGCAGGTGACTTTAACGCAGTACCTGACCCTGAGTTGGACCAGTTCTCTTCGCTTTCTGGGCGCGGTCGCACTGGGTCCCCTTTGACTGCTGTGTGCCAGGAGCTGGCGCTGGTTGATATCTGGCGCCACCTCTATGGCAATAAAAAAAACTTTTCATGTTTTAGCCAGTCATACGGGTCAATGTCCCGTATTGATCTGGCTTTTGCAAGCCGGGATTTGTGCGGTCGCGTCCTGAGAATGAAGTACGAACCTCATGGAATCTCGGATCACTCCCCAGTTCTGATCGCGTTTGCGGAGGCCCCAACTTTAGGAAGAACTTTTAAATTGAACCCGCACTGGTTTGATGTGATAAGGGAGCAATCCCGATTTGACCAGGATATTCAGGAATTTTGGGGCTTCAATGTAGGCTCAACACATATTCATTATGTGTGGGACGCTTTGAAGGCCTATATAAGGGGCTTATACTTTAATAAAATTAATAGATTTAGAATGGAATTACGGCGCAGGGAACAACAACTGACAGAGTCAATAAAGAGTTTACGCGCCGCATTAATTGACTGCCACAAGGAGCAATACATCAATTAGTTAAAGGAAGCTAATTCACAGCTTAAGACACTCTTGTATAAAAAAAAGCACAACACAAGCTCCTATTCCAAGGCCAGAATCGCTTCTGTGAATCTGGTAAAACGGGCAGGTTTCTGGCTCGTTTGGTGACCAACCAGAGAGAGGCTACCAGTATAAGAGAAATTAGGAATTCACAAGGAACTGGGGTGAGATCCGCAGAGGAGATTAGGGAGGAATTTGTGAAATATTATTCAACCCTCTATAAATCTGATTCTATGCTTAGCAGTACTGATATGGATCAATATCTTCAACAATTGGAGCTCCCCCAGCTATCTTTTCAAGATAGAGAGATGTTGGACTCCCCCATTCTTTTGGAGGAGCTCCAAGCGACTCTTCCATCCCTAAAATATAATTCATCCCCCGGCCCAGATGGATTGCCGTTTGAATTGTATAGGTACCATGCCAAATCACTCTTGCCGATCCTACTGCTAGTTTTGAATGAATCCTGTGCATCCGGCTCTTTACCTCCATCATTTAGAGAGGCAGTGATTATCCTGGTCTTAAAAAAGGAGAAGGATCCATGCGATATGGGGTCATATAGACCTATATCGCTCCTAAATACGGACTATAAGATTTTTGCAAAAATTTTGGCTAATCGCCTGAAGAGGGTTATAGCTTGTCTGGTACACCCCGATCAGACGGGCTTTATCCCGGGCCGCCAAATACAGATAAGTCTATATAGGGTCTATCTGAATTTGTCTGTTGGGGGCAGTATAGACCACTCCATCCTGTCTTTAGACGCCGCAAAGGCGTTTGACAGGATGGAGTGGCCTTTTTTGTGGGCTACGATGTCTTACTTTGGCCTTGGGAATCTATTTCTGGAAATGACCCAAATGCTATATGAACAGCCGGTTGCATGTATCAATATCAGCGGTATTAGTTCTTCCCCTGTTATGATGCGTAGAGGGATGAGACAGGGTTGTCCCCTGTCTCCCCTCCTCTTCGCTCTTTTTATTGAACCGTTGGCTTGTCGGATTCGCTTAGATAATTGTATAGATGGCTTCGGGGTGGCGGGAGTGAGCGATAAAATAAGCCTATATGCTGATGACGTGATTCTGTTCCTGGATCAGGGTTGGAAAATTCTCCCGTACGTGATAGAGGTAATAGAAGACTATGGTAAACTATCAGGCTATATGATCAACTGGACAAAGTCATCGCTCCTCCCGCTGAACCGGAAAGCTGTAGATGAAGGGAAGCGAGTCCGTGTTTTGGTCCCTAACGATACCTTGGATTATTTGGGGGTTAAGATTGGGGTTCCTATAAATAGGTTTTACGAGCTTAATCTGGCCCCGGTTCTGAATAAAGTTAAGGCCAAGATCAGCGCTTGGCGGAAATTGATACTGGCACAGACAGATCGAATAGCTCTTTCACACTTGCGTTGTCCGGATCCGGCGTGTACTCCATTTACCGGAATTACACGCCGGATCCGGAAAAACGCAAGTGAACTGAAAGCATTTGAAGACGGATCCGTCTTCAAAATGCGTTCAGTGTTACTATGGCACCCAGGACGCTATTAAAGTCCTGGCTGCCATAGTAGTAGTATACTTACAGTCCGTGCGGCTCCCGGGGCGCTCCAGAATGACGTCAGAGCGCCCCATGCGCATGGATGACGTGATCCATGCGACACGTCATCCATGAGCGTGGAGCGCCCTGACGTCACTCTGGAGCGCCCGAGGAGCCGCACGGATGGTAAGTATACTGCTCCCCCACTACACTTTACCATGGCTGCTAGGACTTTAGCGTCCTCGTAGCCATGGTAACCATTCAGAAAAAGCTAAACGTCGGATCCGGCAATGCGCCAAAACGACGTTTAGCTTAAGGCCGGATCCGGATTAATGCCTTTCAATGGGCATTAATTCCGGATCCGGCCTTGCGGCAAGTGTTCAGGATTTTTGGCCGGAGCAAAAAGCGCAGCATGCTGCAGTATTTTCTCCGGCCAAAAAACATTCCGGTCCGGAACTGAAGACATCCTGATGCATCCTGAATGGATTTCTCTCCATTCAGAATGCATTAGGATAAAACTGATCAGGATTCTTCCGGCAAAGAGCCCCGATGACGGAACTCTATGCCGGAAGAAAAGAACGCAAGTGTGAAAGAGCCCTAAGATGATTATTTTACCTATAGTCTTGTTCCCGATGTGTGCTTCCCCCATTTGGATCAATGATATCTTCTTTCATAGACTCGAGACCTTGATCAACGATCTAATTTGGGGAAGGAAGAGGGTGCGTATAAAGCAGAGATATTTATGGTTGTCGGAGGCAGATGGTGGGTTGTCACTACCTTTTTTTCAAGGTTATTATTTATGTGCACAGATTCAGCGATGTTGTTATTTGAAAGAGAGGTTACTTTCACGGTATTTGACTAAAGTTATCGATAAACCAATAGAGAATATTTTTGCATGTTTGGAGACTGGGTATATGGGAATGAGGAAGTCTTTGCTGATCCCTTGGTCACTACAGAGGGTCTGGAACAAGCTGAAGGAGATTCTTAAAGTTTCCGGTCCGTTTGCTTTCACCCCTCTGTGGGAGAACAGGGGGCTGGAGGAATTCTTCAAAATTACAGATTTTGGTTATTGGTCACGTAAGGGTATCAACAGGGTGTCTCACCTTTTTTATTTAGGTCGTTTTAAATCACCTTCGGAATTTGGCTTTACCTATAGTTCACCATTAGATTTATTTATGTATTCACGTTTGAAACATATATTTGAAGCCTCTAGGAATAGGGGTGGTATTTTTCCATGAGAGAATATATTCTTTGATTATTGTGACGCTCAGAAGTATGAGAAGGTGAAGATATCTAGATTATATGCTAAACTCCGAATGGCACTGGCAACTGTAACACCTTTTAAAAGCCCAAGTAAGTGGGAGCAAGAGTTGAATTGCTCTCCACTACAGTGGTCCACTATCTATAGGAACGTGAGAAAGGCGACAGTTTCCAGTGCTCATAGATTAATCCAATTTAAGATCCTCCATCGATTGTACTATACGCCAAAAATCAAAGGAAAATTTCCCCAAAATAAAGCCCGGGATTGTTGCTGCCCTAAATGTGGATATGTTAATGCGAACTATGTCCATCTGCTTTGGAGCTGCAGTAAAATAAGAAAATATTGAGATGATGTCTTCTCTACCCTACAAAAGGATTCTTTAATGAACTATAACCCGGGGATCTTGATAGTGATTTTGGCAGATTATGTGTCAGAAATGGAAGTCCCGCCCCAGGTCAGACGGATTTGGATGAGGGGATTGATGGTGGCTAAAGCTATATTGATCAAGTATTGGGGTTCTGTCTCGCCGCCCTCGACAAGGGAGTGGGGTTTATACCTTCAACAAATTAGAATATATGAGGATATTGAAAGGAAACGGAGAGTTGCATTCAGAACTACGTAGCTATATTTAATATTGAAACTATTTTATACTTGATTGAATGGAGTGGACGACAGCCAATGGGGGGGGGGGGGCAAGATACTTAGATTTCTTACTATCTTAGGTGTGAACTTAGGATGATTTGTATAATTTGTTTATAATGATGTTCATGATTGTCATTCTATGTACTCCGATGTGATTAATATTGGTTTATGTATTAATATTATGATTTCTAAAATAAAAAGTAATATAAGTAAATAAAAAAAAAGCTGAGAAATAGGAATTTAGAAAATTGTGAATTTTTCAATTTTTTTGTAAATTTTGTGTTTTTTTATAAATAATAATTAAATATTTTGACTCAAATTTACCACTGTCATGAAGTACAATATGTGATGAGAAAACAATCTCAGAATGGCTTGGATAAGTAAAAGCGTTTTAAAGTTATCACCACATAAAGTGACACATGTCAGATTTGCAAACAATGGCCTGTTCTTTAAGGTGAAAAATGGCAGGGTCCTAAAGGGGTTAAGAGTTATTTAGGTATTTTATTTCTAGATTTTTGATTCTTGTAAGAGATCACTGACTGAGGAGTAAGGGCTGTTTCACACGAGCGGATGCCGTGCGTTACATCTGCTGCGGACAGCAGAAGCATGGAGCATTAACATGATTTTTACTGCAAAATCACAGTGACAACTTTATCTCACTGTGAATTTGTAGTAAAAAAGTCAGAAAGAGGCACGGTGCATTATCAATCATGTTAATGCTCCATGCTTCTGCTGTCCGCAGCGGGTCTTGGCTGTCATTCACGCAACGGATGTCACGCACGGCATCCACTCGTGTGAAACAGCCCAAAGAGTTCCCAGCATGATTGCATGGTGACATCATCACTCTGAGCACAGGTGCTTCACAATCAAGAGAGGAGTGACTGTCTCTGCACATGACCCCTAAGAGGCCATATTGAACTATGCTCGTTAGTCAAGTGCACACCTGTTTAAGCAACCATTAAAAATGGTCCCATTAATTTCAGTGGGGTCTGTTTGGCCGTGAAAACGGCCAAAAATAGGACATGCTATTTTATGACGGGGGCTATACACTGGTCATGGTCATGTGAATAGCCCCATAGACTTCAATGGTTCTGAAAACGGCTGTGTGACGGATTTTTTCACAGTCCTGAATGTTGCCAAAGACTACCGTAACCTCATCCCACAGAAAATGAGCCCCCACATAAGACAATCTCTTAAAAAATAAAAACCAATGGAATCCATCAAAATCTGCGCTGCAAAAGCCATATGGCGCTCCTTCCATTCTGAATCCTGCCATGTGCCCCCACTTCAGTTTACCACCACATATGGGGTGTTGCCTTATTAAGGAGAAAATGGGTAACCAATTATAGGGTGCTTTAAGGGGCTAAAGCAACACTTTATTGGAAGAAACAAAACTTTTAATTTTCACAGCCAAGTGTTTCCAACTTTCGTAAAACGCTTAGGGGTTCAAAGTGGTCAGTACCCCCTTTAATATATTGTTTAAAGGGTGTAGTTTCCAAAATGGGGTCACTTTTTGAGGGTTTCTCTGTAGGGGTGCGTCTGGGTCTTTTCAAATACAGAATGGTGCCTAAAAACCATTTTAGCAAAACCTGCCTCCAAAATTCATTTGGCGCACCTTTCTTTCAGACCACTGCCACGTGCCCATAGAGCACTTTACCGCCACATATGGGGTATTTCTGTAAACTTCAGAATCAGAGTAATGTATATTGAGGTTTATTTTGCTGTTAACCCTTGCTGTGTTGAAAGAGAAAATGGATTAACATAGAAAATCTACCAAAAAATAGAAATTTTGAAATTTCACCTCCATTTTCCTTTAATTATTGTGGAACACCTGAAGGTGTAACAAAGTTTTTAACATTAGTTTTGAATAATTTGAGGGGTGTAGTTTCTAAAATGGGGTCATTTATGGGTAGTTTCCACTACGTAAGCCCCTCTAAATCACTTTATAACTGAATTGGTGCTTAAAATAATGGTTTTGGAAATTTTGTTGAAAATGTGAAAAATTGCTTCTAAACTTCTAAGTCTTCTAATGTCCCCCAAAAAATAAAATGACATTTACAAAATTATGCCAATATAAAGCAGACATATGGGGAATGTTGATTGATAACCATGTTATGAGGTATTACTATGTGTCTTAAAAGAAGAGAAATTAAAATTTAGAAAATTATGAATTTTTCAAAATTTTTGGTAAATTTTGGATTCTTTTATAAATAATTGTGAAATATATCGACTTAAATTTACCACTGTCATGAAGTACAATGTGACACGAGAAAAAAATCTCAGTATGGCTTGGATGAGTAAAAGCATTTCAAAGTTATTACCACATAAATTGACACGTCAGATTTGCAAAAATTGTCCTGGAATTTAAGGTGAAAAGTGGCCCGGTAGTGAAGGGAGGACTCACCAATAACCAAGCTGTTTCTTCACTTTCTCACTCTTTGATGAACTTAAATGTAGAAATATAAAATGTCCAATTGAGACACCGTGACGGTGTAGTATCCTCTCTCTGTATATACAAAAGAAGAGAAAGGAGCTGATATCTATGATGCTGGGACTGTTAGTACATCCAGTAAAATACTCAGTTGGCTAACTGTAGATATGGTCCAAGATAAGTTAAATAAGGTAAATTTGAACAAGGCTCTGGGTCCAGATGGATTACACCCAAGAGTTCTTAAAGAGCTCAGTTCAATCATTACTGTGCCACTGTTTATAATTTTTAAAGATTCTCTAGGTACTGGTACAATGCCAAGTGGTTGGCGCAAGACAATGTGGTGCCCATATTCAAAAAAGGATCTAGGTCCTCCACAGGTAAATATAGACCAGTTTAACTTCTGTCGTGGGAAAAATATTTGAAGGACTCTTAAGGGACTATATACAGGAGTATGTGACTGTATATAATATTATAAATGATAACCAACATGGGTTTACCAAGGACAGAAGTTGTCAGACTAACCTGATTTGTTTTTATGAGGAGGTGAGTAGTAGCCTGGACAGAGGGGCGGCTGTGAATGTAGTGTTTCTGGATTTTGCAAAGGCTTTTGATACTGTCGCTCATAGACGTTTAATAGGTAAAGTAAGGACTATAGGTTTGGAAAGTATAGTCTGTAATTGGATTGAAAACTGGTTGAAGGACCGTGTCCAGAGAGTTGTGGTCAATGATTCCTATTCAGAATGGTCCCGGGTTATAAGTGGTGTATCCCAAGGTTCAGTGCTGGGTCCTCTATTATTTTTTATTTATTAATGATATCGAGGATGAGATTAATAGCCCCATTTCTATTTTTGCGGATGACACTAAGCTGTGTAGTATTGTGCAGTCTATGCAAGATGTCCATAAAATACAAGCTGACTTGAACACTGTGAGTGATTGGGCATCAACTTGGCAAATGAGGTTCAATGTGGATAAATGTAAAGTTATGGATGTTGGTAGTAGTATTCTCCATGCAGCATATGTCCTAGGGGATGTAACACTGGGAGACTCACTTTTAGAGAAGGATTTGTAGATCATAGATTAAATAACAGCATACAATGTCAATCAGCTGCTTCTAAGGCTACCAGGATATTGTCATGCATTAAACGAGGCATGGACTCGCGGGGTAGGGATGTAATATTACCACTTTACAAAGTGTTGGTGCGGCCTCATCTGGAATATGCAGTTCAGTTCTGGGCACCAGTCCACAGAATGGACGCTCTGCAGCTGTAAAAAGTACAGAGAAGAGCAACTAAACTGATAAGGGGCATGGAGGGTCTTAGTCTAATCCCCTGGTATGTCTGCATTGAACCTAACTGCTGCACCCAACTTTTCCAGAGTCTGATATTGTCCACACCCCTCATCTTTCCTTATCATTAGAAAGTGGCAATCTCCCAAAAGGACTACGCCTAGCTAAAACCCTGGCACAAGACTTATACGACACTGAATTTAATAAAGAATGGGAATCTCTTCTGATGTCTCAGTCTTTGGCACTAACAGAACTTATCATCAGAAGAAGAACACAAATTCTTGATGAAGCAACTGATAAGATTAATAAAATGAGAGAACTAGTGGAGAAACAACCCAAAAATTAAGAATTTAACATGTGGCAAGAGAGACTATGCAAAACTCTAGACAAACTAGAAAATGAAATCATAGATAAAAAATAAAATAAAAAACAGTAAATTTAAGTTCAACCAGAATGACACATATGGAAAAAATGAACAACACAATAGTAACTACTGTGAATGAGATTCACAAATAGAAGGAACACAAAATTACACTACACAAATAAAATACACCATTCCAGTCACTAATAGATTTGAAACACTCACTAACAAACTTTTTTGTAGACAAGACCCCACCCCACCACAAACCCCGAACTCGACAAGCACCCAGACAATCACCAAATCGGACACAATACTCCCCCCCCCCCCACCAAATCCACACCAATACAACTCACATCAATACAACCTGAGGAACAGACACGACAATCAGAATTGGGAACACAGGAGCTACCACCACCACAGATCCCCACAAACAAGGACCCCTCACCAACACTTAAGAACCAATTATACACAAGTAACCCCACTTCAACAACATCAGAGACCATACACCCAGGGAACAGGAAGAGAAAGATTTGCAGAGGACAAAGAAAAAAAAGACACCCCACAGGAGTAAGAAGATAATACCATAATAAATCTGAGCAAAACCACACTTACCAAACCCCAAATCAAAATAAAGGCCTAAAATTTGATCCCACAACAAAAATGAACAAATTCGACACATACACTCACCTAAAGAATTATTAGGAACACCTGTTCTATTTCCCATTAATGCAATTATCTAGTCAACCAATCACATGGCAGTTGCTTCAATGCATTTAGGGGTGTGGTCCTGGTCAAGACAATCTCCTGAACTCCAAACTGAATGTCAGAATGGCAGTATGCAAACAATTTTTCCTTCTTCCTTCTTTCAAATTGTTTGCATACTGGCCTTGATGATATGCGCGGTCCGAACTCTATATTTATACCTGTTTAAAGCGTGACTGACCCCACAACACTTTTCGGACCTGCAGCACAGCATTGTTGCGGACTGGTGATAATTTTTTTTTTTTGTATTGAATGTCAGAATGGGAAAGAAAGGTGATTTAAGCAATTTTGAGCGTGGCATGGTTGTTGGTGCCAGACGGGCCTGTCTGAGTATTTCACAATCTGCTCAGTTACTGGGATTTTCACGCACAACCATTTCTAGGGTTTACAAAGAATGGTGTGAAAAGGGAAAAACATCCAGTATGCGGCAGTCCTGTGGGCACAAATGCCTTGTGAATTCTAGAGGTCAGAGGAGAATGGGCCGACTGATTCAAGCTGATAGAAGAGCAACGTTGACTGAAATAACCACTCGTTACAACCGAGGTATGCAGCAAAGCATTTGTGAAGCCACAACACGCACAACCTTGAGGCGGATGGGCTACAACAGCAGAAGACCCCACCGGGTACCACTCATCTCCACTACAAATAGGAAAAAGAGGCTACAATTTGCACAAGCTCACCAAAATTGGACTGTTGAAGACTGGAAAAATGTTTCCTGGTCTGAGGAGTCTCGATTTCTGTTGAGGCATTTAAATGGTAGAGTCCGAATTTGGCGTAAACAGAATGAGAACATGTATCCATCCCCTGATGGCTACTTCCAGCAGGATAATGCACAATGTCACAAAGCTCGAATCATTTCAAATTGGTTTCTTGAACATGACAATGAGTTCACTGTACTAAAATGGCCCCCACAGTCACCAGATCTCAACCCAATAGAGCATCTTTGGGATGTGGTGGAACGGGAGCTTCGTGCCCTGGATGTGCATCCCTCAAATCTCCATCAACTGCAAGATGCTATCCTATCAATATGGGCCAACATTTCTAAAGAATGCTATCAGCACCTTGTTGAATCAATGCCACGTAGAATTAAGGTAGTTCTGAAGGCAAAAAGGGGTCCAACACCGTATTAGTATGGTGTTCCTAATAATTCTTTAGGTGAGTGTATATAGGATTAATAAAGTTCATTAGAAAACTGTGCCTCAAAAAATATTTTCTGGAAAATCCAGTGATCGACAATCAAACGAAGGATGTAAAATATATCCACACAGATTTAAAATCAAAATCTAAGAAATTCCCAAGATCAGAAATCAGTCAAGAAATCGCCACCTTCCGTAAATCTGTTGAAGTGAATTGTTAGGGCAAAACCCCTACTTCTATGATCTGCTGGGGTCCAAATCAGATAAAAGTACGAGTATACTCGGAAGAGATAAATGACACAGGCTCAAGGTTGTATCAGAATGATCTCGCTCATCTTTATTGGGTGGATACAAAATAATTATACCCTTTTTCTAGAACTCAAGCCAAACACAGATATCGTCATTTTACGTAAGCATCACATGATTAATATTAATAATAACTTATTTTTGATGCTTGCAAGTCAAACACATTTGATTACAAAAAAACTGATCTTATCCTTCAGTTATTCATCCTTGAAAAGTATCTAGTACCAGTTATATTCCCACAACATCAGGCACACATAGTTCTGAGAACTAATAAGCAATTAACTTTGTCTCAAGTACACACGGCTCAGCAATTCTCAATTCTGACCTAAAATAAACCAGCAAAGTAAAATGGAACCCAGGATACAAAATAATGGTGTAATCCCTCACATAGATATTAGACGGCTAAAAAACAATAAGATAAGAAACAATCTATCTAGTCAGGAAACCCAGGCCATTAAACAGCTACAATCAGAAGAAAAGATCACTATCCGACCATCAGATAAGGGAGGAGCCATCGTCATTCTGGAGACTGAAAAATACAATCAAGAATGTAGGAGAGAACTATTAGATTTAACCACTTATACGAAATTGACTACAGTTCCCACTGAAGAGTACAAACAAGCACTTAAAGACTTTTGTCAAAAAGGTTTAAAAAAGGACAACTTATCAGACCAAGAAGCTCATTTTATATTGAACACACAATATAGACTACCTGTCTATTACTGTTTACTGAAAGTCCACAAAGATCCAGAAAACCCACCTGGACGACCAATCATTTCAGGCATTGGGTCTTTGACATCTAACCTTTCACAATACATAGACAGGCTCCTCCAACCGGTAGTAAAGAAAACGCCTTCCTATATCAATGATTACTCAAGTGATTAAAATAATTGAAGAATTAAAATATAACCCAGATTGGATTTTAGGAACTCTGGACGTACAGTCCTTATACACAATAATTGACCACGAACAGGGTATTAATTCCATGACTATTCAATTGGAAAAAAGTGGCCTATTTCAAAAAGAACAGATCGAATACTTAGCAGAAGGAGTGAATTACAATCTAACACATAATTATTTTGTCTTTGACTCAGAATTCTTCCTCCAGGTTCGCCCCCAGTTATGCAAATGTATTCATGGCACATTGGGAAGACCTTGTCATCCAACCCAGACTGGGGACGGACCTGGTCCTATGGCAGAGATATATAGACGACATTGTCTTCATTTGGCGAAACAGTGAGGCAGAACTTCTGACTTTTCTTGAACAGATTAATAGCAACACACTAAACCTACATTTTTCTTCTAACACTAGTAAGACAAAAATTGAATTCTTAGATCTACAGATCAGGACACAGGGAGACAAACTAATCTGCAGTACCTACCGGAAACCCACAGCAAGGAACAGTTTTATCCTATTTTCAAGCTGCCATCTGCCCAGATGGCTCCTCAATATCCCCACAGGCCAATTCAGACGTTTAAATCCACGATCAATTTGAACAGGAAGCAAAAACCTTAAAGGAACAATTTATAACAAAACACTATCCCATAAACGAGGTAGATAGATCTCTAGCTGAAGTAAACGATATGGAGAGATCTACCTTCTTTAATAGCGATGCCAAGAATTCTAATGAAAGCATAGAGGAAAACAACTCCTTTCGCATTGTACTTCCATATAATAGGAGAAGAGAAAACGAGGCGGCACTGCCCCCACTGACGTGACCGCTGTATATTTCAGCTGTACGCATGTGGTATGGGGATATCCAATAGGTGGTGCTCTGCAATAGTGAGCACAAGGCACGATTCATCAGGTAAGGAGGAGAGAGAAACAAAGTTGCGGCACTCACCAGGATACCAAAGAGGTCTTTATTGAAGCTTCCTTAGAAGTGGTAACATAGAAGATCCAGGGGCGGACACAATGTTGCAGGCGGCGGCGGCCGACGGCCGTTTCGCGCGTGAGATCGCGCTTCCTCAGGCCGCGGCCTGAGGAAGCGCGATCTCACGCGCGAAACGGCCGTCGCCGCCTGCAACATTGTGTCCGCCCCTGGATCTTCTATGTTACCACTTCTAAGGAAGCTTCAATAAAGACCTCTTTGGTATCCTGGTGAGTGCCGCAACTTTGTTTCTCTCTCCTCCTTACCTACTTCCATATAATACTCAATATAGGAAGATAGAACTAATTATAAAGAAACATTGGCACCACATCTTCAAGGACAAACTAATAGGCCCTCTGATTCCCACCAACCCACAAATCACATACAGCAAAGCTCCAAACTTAGATTTGAAGGTTGCACCTTCAATTAAAGCACAAAAAAACAAAACCCAAGAACACCCGATGAGCAGCTGGTTTAAAGAGGACCTTTCACTACAATAAAAAAAATCTAAACTAAGCATACAGACATGGATAGCGGCGCCCAGGGATCTCCCTGCACTTACTATTATCCCTGGGCGCGGCTCCGTTCTCCCGGTATAGGCTCCGGTATCTTCAGATTTTTGGATCAACTGGGTGGAGCCTGCCGGCGTCTCGTTCTCCCAGGCTGTAGCGCTGGCCAATCACAGCGCTCAGCTCATAGCCTGAGAGGTTTTTTTTTTTCTCTCAGGCTATTTGCTGAGCGCTACGATTGGCCAGCACTCCACCCTGGGAGAAGGAGACGCCGGGAGGCTCCACCCAGTTGAGCCGAAAATATGAAGATACCGGAGCCTATACCGGGAGAACGGAGCAGCGCCCAGGGATAATATTAAGTGCAGGGAGATCCCTGGGCGCCGCTCTCCGTGTCTGTATGCTTAGTTTTGATTTTTTTATTGTAGTGAAAGGTCCTCTTTAAACTCAAAGGCTTTTATAGATGTAATAGCTGCCGCAACTGTAAACTTACCTCTTTCCCAAAAAAAGAAATTTGTTCTACCACAAACAACTTCTCACATGAAATAAAGGAATTTTTCACCTGCACCAGCACCAATATTATCTATATCATTCAATGCACATGTAAAAAACAATATGTGGGTAGAACAAAGAGGTCACTAAAAACACGGATATCAGAATACATCAACAACATTAAGAAGGGTTACGACAAACACTCACTATCCAGCCACTTTAAAAGACACCACAACCAAGACCCAAGCGGCATATCCTTTTCAGAAATGGAAAATATTGAGAAGAATTGGAGGGGAGGGGACCACATCTCAAAAATTTCCCGTGTGGAATCACGATTCATCTTTGAATTCAATACACTCCAACCTGAAGGCCTGAACACTGAACTTGAATTATTCTGATTTCTGTAGACTCTGGGCTGGGTGCTCCAAGCCGATGAGAAATCGGAGTCTGGCTGTTCTACCAGCACTCCGATCTCCACTTGGTCTGGAGCCCCCGCTCCTCATCCCCATCAAATATTATCGACTACCAAATATTATCAAATACTATCGACTACCGACACAAAGTATGTCTTTGACACTTTATGGAACGCCCAAAAAAATTCTTTCCCATAAGTACCAAGCATCCCTACATCATGAATATATATCCCTACCATTTATATGTAACTTTTATCCTTTACCCTTCATGTTCAACTTATATATTTTTACTCTTTATGCGCATATATTTTATCCTTCATGCTCATTTTTTATTTTTACTTTACATATATTTTATATATGTCACATATACACTCACCTAAAGAATTATTAGGAACACCTGTTCTATTTCTCATTAATGCAATTATCTAGTCAACCAATCACATGGCAGTTGCTTCAATGCATTTAAGGGTGTGGTCCTGGTCAAGACAATCTCCTGAACTCCAAACTGAATGTCAGAATGGGAAAGAAAGGTGATTTAAGCAATTTTGAGCGTGGCATGGTTGTTGGTGCCAGACGGGCCGGTCTGAGTATTTCACAATCTGCTCAGTTACTGGGATTTTCACGCACAACCATTTCTAGGGTTTACAAAGAATGGTGTGAAAAGGGAAAAACATCCAGTATGCGGCAGTCCTGTGGGCAAAAATGCCTTGTGGATGAATGGGCCGACTGATTCAAGCTGATAGAAGAGCAACGTTGACTGAAATAACCACTCATTACAACCGAGGTATGCAGCAAAGCATTTGTGAAGCCACAACACGCACAACCTTGAGACGGATGGGCTACAACAGCAGAAGACCCCACCGGGTACCACTCAACTCCACTACAAATAGGAAAAAGAGGCTACAATTTGCACGAGCTCACCAAAATTGGACTGTTGAAGACTGGAAAAATGTTGCCTGGTCTGATGAGTCTCGATTTCTGTTGAGACATTCAAATGGTAGAGTCCGAATTTGGCGTAAACAGAATGAGAACATGTATCCATCCTCTGATGGCTACTTCCAGCAGGATAATGCACCATGTCACAAAGCTCGAATCATTTCAAATTGGTTTCTTGAACATGACAATGAGTTCACTGTACTAAAATGGCCCCCACAGTCACCAGATCTCAACCCAATAGAGCATCTTTGGGATGTGGTGGAACGGGAGCTTCGTGCCCTGGATGTACATCCCTCAAATCTCCATCAACTGCAAGATGCTATCCTATCAATATGGGCCAACATTTCTAAAGAATGCTATCAGCACCTTGTTGAATCAATGCCACGTAGAATTAAGGCAGTTCTGAAGGCAAAAGGGGGTCCAACAACGTATTAGTATGGTGTTCCTAATAATTCTTTAGGGGAGTGTATTCCTATCAATTTTTTTTTATAAACTCTATTTTTAATAAACTCAGCTCTTGCTGCACCTGAGGACTAAATTTAATAATCATATACCATATGCTGGTTAAGGGAACGATCTAACAATCAAACAAAGCCTATATTGAAATCAGCTGTTAATGATTAAAAACTAATTAAAGACCAATTATTCCCTAATTGAATCCAATGGGAGGAAGTAAATAAAAAGGGCACCATATCCAAAAGTGGGTCAACACAGAAGGAGTCAGGAGAGACTCCAAAACGCGTCTGGTAATACCCAGGACTACCCGCTTATCTAAAGGACATTATATAATAATTCTACAGGAAGCGCTTCTGTAACGGATCACCTGGCACCCCGACTGAGTACCGCCGTTGACGGATGCTCCTAGCGTTTCCTGAGGTTTCCAAGCACTCTGGCAGACACCACAATCATCGAACCGAAGAAGCATATAAATCCTCTCAAGCATATGAATGCTGTAGACAGTTGAATAGGAAACCATACGAATAGGTTTACACTCCTAGCAGTCAAACTGGAACAGCATACAATAAATCCTCCCCCAAGAATGAGACGACACTTCACTTTGAGGGTTAAAACAGGAACACTTTATTGAGGGCTACCCACCCGTATTTATGCAGGTCCCCATCTGGTGTACACGCCCCTAGGGGACCAGAAGGAAGACTGTGACACAGGACAGATACGTAGCCACTCAGGATACACAGACACAACACATCCCCACAATGCATCATGGTTTCCTCCTCTCTGCCCTGGAGACACCCGAGGAGCAATTCAATTATCTCTCAGGACAAAGGGAAATCGCCAATACACATGTGGGGACAACAGGACAGAAATCACCATTTAAACATACAATGTCACAACCCTTACAGTAACACAGACATTTAACATATCCCCAGATAGCTCAAGTCTGAGTGCATATCATTAGGTGAATGGCACTTAGAATACATGAATACAATAAAATTAGCTATCTGGGTACCCTCACATAACATACAACAAAATTCCAAAGACAGAAAAATACATGAACTTATATAACTATGCCCAAATATTGCATTCAAACGTACAAATTTACCAGGGGCCATAGTCAGCAGGTAGGAGGCGGGTAGCCAGGCCTCTCCAATGCCCAGTGGCGAGGCGGGTTCCTCCACACATACCAAGCGCTGCGTTGGTACGCGGTTCAGCGGGTTCCCGGGATGGCCAAATTTGACAAACCCGAGGGCAAGGATTATAATGGCCCTGGCTTATTATGGGGGACCTTTGCAGAACCGGAAATTGGGAGTGTGGCAGAGTCACGGCTTTGGAACATATTTGACTACAGAGAGGCCGTGCTGGATCTCCCTATGGCCGAAGACCTAAGGCCAGACCTGATTGAACTGGCTGTCCAGGAATGGGAACTGGAGCAGGATTACCAGCACCTGTTCAGCTCCAGTCAGTCACCCTATACCCTGCAAGTACCACCAGAGCAGTGGGAGATCGAACAGAATTATGCGGACTTATATGATCAAGTGACACCGCCTGTCTCTAACCTGATGGGGCTTATGGACTGTACACCATTGGGAGCGTTGAGTTTCGTTCCCCCTCCCCAACAACTAAGCCCATCATCAGGAGACCTGCATTCGGTACCTCCTACTCCCCAACCAGCCCCAGAAATGAGGGACCTTATCGACTGGTCCGGGGAAGACCACAGATGGCAGGTGGAGATGGGACTGCGGTCTCTCTACCAGCCCTACCGGGATGCTGGGCAGTTGGCCCAGATCCCCAGCGGCATAATATTTCACTGGGAGGGGAGAATCTCGTTCCCCCTCCCCAGCAGCAGCCTAGCCCACCAAGGGGAGACAGTAAGCCCCAGAACAGTACAGATGGGACCGTAGTCTCTGCACCTACACCACTGGGGATAGGGACAGTCTGTCCTGGTCCCCAACAGCAAGACAAAGTATTGGAAGGGGAGACAGTCGTTTTTCCCCTACAACAAGAGAGGGTGTCGCAGGGAGAGGAGCCTGTTACCTCCTCTCCCAACTGGCAGTCTACGGTTCAGGGAGAGGAGCCTGTTACCCCCTCTCTCCAGCGGCTGAAAGTGTGTAAGGGAGAGGAGTTTGTTACCCCCTCTCCCCAGCGGCAGCCTAGCACACCAAGGGGAGACAGTAAGCCCCACAACAGTGCAGATGGGACCGTAGTCTCTGTACCTGCACCACTGGAGATATGGACAGTCTTTCCTGGTCCACAACAACAGGACAATGTATTGGAAGGAGAGGCAGTCTGTTTTCCCCTACAACAAGGGAGGGTGTCGCAGAGAGAGGAGCCTGTTACCCCTTCCCCCCCAGCAACAGCTTTGTTCAACCAGGGGAGAGGGCACCCTGGTTACCTTCCCCCCAAGCCATGGATCTACAACTGGGCACAAGTGGCAGGGGGCCATAGGGACAACTACACCCTTGGAGAAAGGCCGGCTGACTATCAGAGCCCCAGACCGACTGGAGGTCTGGAGTCTGGATAGTCTCAATGGGAAAGGGGAGAAATGTGGCGGAACCCGCCTCGCCACTGGGCATTGGAGAGGCCTGGCTACCCGCCTCCTACCTGCTGACTATGGCCCCTGGTAAATTTGTACGTTTGAATGCAATATTTGGGCATAGTTATATAAGTTCATGTATTTTTCTGTCTTTGGAATTTTGTTGTATGTTATGTGAGGGTACCCAGATAGCTAATTTTATTGTATTCATGTATTCTGAGTGCCATTCACCTAATGATATGCACTCAGACTTGAGCTATCTGGGGATATGTTAAATGTCTGTGTTACTGTAAGGGTTGTGACATTGTATGTTTAAATGGTGATTTCTGTCCTGTTGTCCCCACATGTGTATTGGCGATTTCCCTTTGTCCTGAGAGATAATTGAATTGCTCCTCGGGTGTCTCCAGGGCAGAGAGGAGGAAACCATGATGCATTGTGGGGATGTGTTGTGTCTGTGTATCCTGAGTGGCTACGTATCTGTCCTGTGTCACAGTCTTCCTTCTGGTCCCCTAGGGGCGTGTACACCAAATGGGGACCTGCATAAATACGGGTGGGTAGCCCTCAATAAAGTGTTCCTGTTTTAACCCTCAAAGTGAAGTGTCGTCTCATTCTTGGGGGAGGATTTATTGTATGCTGTTCCAGTTTGACTGCTAGGAGTGTAAACCTATTCGTATGGTTTCCTATTCAACTGTCTACAGCATTCATATGCTTGAGAGGATTTATATGCTTCTTCGGTTCGGTGATTGTGGTGTCTGCCAGAGTGCTTGGAAACCTCAGAAAACGCTAGGAGCACCGTCAACGGAGGTACTCAGTCGGGGTGCCAGGTGATCCGTTACAGCTTCCACATAATTTAGCAGCCCATTCATTAACCACAGCCTCCCCGGCACAAAACCTATGAGATTAAACACGACTACGCTAACCTCTCATAGGATCAGGCGTCCAGCTGAATTTACATAGAATACCACGTGGGACGCTAAGCGCTTCAGGCGCGCTGTTTTCTCATAGGATCACGTGCCCAGCTGAATCTACATAAAACATCACGTGGGACGCCGAACGCTTCAGGCCCGCTGAGCCGACACAGGGCCACGTGGGACGCTGAACCTGCCGGACACTGAACCTGCCGGGCACAAGGCGCTGAATCCGCTGTGTGCTAGAATACAACAATAAGGTAACAACAGGCAGTGTACTCACTCCTTGTGGGGCGCCACAGGAGTGACCCTAAAGACACCAGCCTGCTACTGGATCCTTGACTATATATTGGTATACAGCAAATGTTTATGATTGCTCTATCCGCTAGGCTTTGTTATTGATCAGCTAAATTGACCTATTGAGTCCTTCCAACAAGAGGACTGACTATTAACCCCTCTGTGGCCGTACCAATTATTTACTGAGGCTCTCTCAACAGGAATACTGAACATTAACCATTGTGTGGCCACATTGACTACCTACTGAGTTTTTTAACAATAGTATTGAACATTTACTATGCTGCGGCCATATTGACCTTTAGACTACCCCACACCTCTCTTTTTTAACTCCATCTATATATATTTTATATATATTCTTTATACATTTTTATATCCTTGTGACCTAATTGATAAATATTTTTATATCCTACACGTTTTTTGTTTTTTACTACATTAGGAATAAATTATCTAATTTAACTACCGCTTGTTTGTCCTCCACTTGATCACCAGATACAGTGTGCCAGTCTAGAAAGGGTGAGTCAGTACAGACTTAGAGCACCTTACATAACAATAGACAGGTGAGCATCTATATCACCTCGCCACTCCAGAGTCTGATATTGTCCACACCCCTCATCTTTCCTTCTCATCCCCTGGTATGTCTGCATTGAACCTAACTGCTGCACCCAACTTTTCCAGAGTCTGATATTGTCCACACCCCTCATCTTTCCTTCTCATCCCCTGGTATGTCTGCATTGAACTATTTATGTCTCTTTACCTGCTGGATTTATTGAGTATTTGTTTGCATTGACTATTTCACCCCTGTATCTGGTCCTCCCTTGATTAGGCCAAATGTAGTGCTCTCCCCTCTTATTCACACTTGATTGAACACTGAGTGGTATAAATATAAGTCCTTAGGTCTTTCAGGCCTTGGTCTTTTCAATGCAACATATTTCAAGTGCAACTTTTTAAGTGCACATACCGAATTATACCAGAATTGCACCAGAAAGGGGACCAAAGGTAATTACAGAAATAGTAAATGCAAACAATGTTTCAATCTTTCATCTTACTCTACCCACTTTTCCACAACCTCCTGAAATACCCCCACATCCATTCATCCAGCAAGGAACTATTCATCTCTCCCTCCATCTTACCTTCTCATCTGACCACTTGCACAAACCTGTTTGGCAACGTAAAACACTTCCTTCCCAAACACACACAGATACCTTATGCCCTCTCTTATTCTCACCTACTAAAATTCTCTCTGCTTCTCCTTATTGCTGATGATATCTCTCCAAATCCAGGCCCCCCTCAGCAGATCCCCACTATCACCTCTACCTCCTACTACAAATCTCCTGCTACAAATTTCTGCAACCCCTTGAACCTAATAACCATTTCTCTGACTCCTGCTCCTTTGGTTCCTCTTGCAGGAGCATTATGGAACGCACGCTCTGTCTGTAACAAACTGTCCTACATTCATGACTTCTTTATCTCTCGAAAACTTTCCTGGTCTCACAGAAACATGGCCGACACCCTCTGACACCTCCTCCCCTGCTGCACTCTCTTATAGCGGATTTAATTTCACTCACATCCCCCACCCCGGTAGAAAAAATATGGAGGAGTTGGTCTTCTCCTATAAGACACCTTCTCCTACAGCCCAACTTCACTGCCATCCTCCATTACACTCACTTCTTTTGAAGTACACTCTGTTCGCATCTACTCTCCCTCCAATCTCCAAGTAGCTTTCATTTACTGCCCCCCAGGCCCAGTCACCATCTTTCTTGACCACTTTAACACCTGGCTTCTACACTTTCTTTCTGCCGACATCCCCACTATCATTATGGGTGACTTCAACATCCCTATTGACACCTGCCACTCAGCCGCCTCTAAACTCCTATCACCCTCTTCCTCCTTTGGCCTCTCACAGTGGTCTTCCGCTCCCACCCACAGAGATGGTCACACTCTGGATCTTATCTTTGCCCACCTCTGCTCCCTATCTAACCTTTCTTTCTTTCAAATTTCTTTTTATTGAGTATGCAAATCAATGAGTAAAACATATATGAACATAATAGGGGCAACATACCCCTGGATCATAAAGCAGTATACAAGTTATAAAGAGCGATAAATACAGCCGTGAACAGAGCTACCACACAAAACTTAAATGTGTGCGCATGATTCATTAAGAATGAAGAGAGGTGACCAAACCTCCATTGAATGAGAAACACAACCAGACAAATGTGAAGGGAGGGCCCATCAAGAGGCATTAAAATACCTGATGATTTGAAGCTATCAACTTAAGGGGAAGAAGAGGGGGGGGGGAGGGACGTCTCATTAAGATTTTCAAACCATTTGGCACTGGTGATCATATACTTATCGTGAGACAAAGTCTCCCAGCTAGATAACTCCTCAAATCTGCATATTTCCTGCACTTTCTCCTTCCACATTTGCACAGTTGGGGCCTGGGTAGAGAGACATTCCAGTGGTATAAGAAGCTTGGCTGCAGCTATTAAATGAGAGAGCAGGGAGTGTTTGCTAAGGGGACAGGTAAGTTCTGGTAGGTTCAGGAGGTCAGCTGTGGGTGTTAGAGTCGTGCCGGTAGGACAGATCTTCTTAATCTCATTCTCCACTCCGTCTCAAAAAGGTGCCTTTTTCTGCAGAACATCTCCAACAATCGGCGGACACCTCTGGGTACATCTTGGCCAGTAAATCTGGAGTGCGATACCATTTAGTTACTAGTTTAAAAGCGTTTTCCTGCATAGATATGCAACGGGAGAAGCCGTGTGAATGACTAAGAATCCTATCCACATCCGTATCCGAGAGGTGTACGCCGAGGTCAGATTCCCACTGGGCAATATAAAGAGGTCTCCTAGTACTCCGAGAATCTAGTATTTTATTGTAGAGATAAGATAGTAGCTTGCTCCTAGGGTTAGGGGACTGCACGATAGCATCATACCAGGAGGGAGTATAATCCTTTCGAGCTTTGCTACATTCCGGAAACCAGGCCAAAGATTAAAATCGTCCCTATATTCTAAATGAAGGAGGTAAGGAATTAAACGGATAGGCATGAAAGGAGAGGGGCCTACAGGGAGTGTCAGCTGAGAAGAGAATTTCTTCCAGGCCCTATGCACCCCTACAAGTGTAGGATTCGACGGGTTATTTCCAATGGCAACTAATGACGGATTCGCCCATAGTCTGGCAAGGTCTGAGGGATCCCATGAGTCGTTAACTATTTGACAGCCTAGCTTGCAAGAGTAAGGGTTCAAAATTTCCGAGTGCAGACGAACTAGATTGGCCAAATAGTTGTTTTTGATATCTGGAAGGCCAAAACCCCCTCTAGAGATCGGTTGGGACAGGAGGTTATAAGATAACCGAGGTCTAGACCTCCCCCATACGAAAGAAGAGAGAGTTTTTTGTATCTGGGACAAATATGAATTAGGGAGAGAGATCGGCAGGGTCTGGAAAAGGTATAATAGTCTAGGGAGGACATAAGTTTTTAAGAGGTTCTTCCTACCAATCCAGGACAGGAAGGGGATTTTTAAGTCGCCTAATTGTGCTTTGATATCTGTAAGTAGAGGGGTATAATTTAAGCGAAACAGATGATTGGGTGCGGGTGAAATGTTAACCCCTAGGTATTTAATGTGTGAGGAAGACCATTGGAAGGGAAATGAATTAGATAAATCAGTTACAGTGCTATTAGGAAAGTTAATACCCATGGCCGAGCATTTTGGGAGGTTTATTTTAAAATTGGACAAGTGACCAAATTCCTCCAATAATTTCAAAATCTCTGGGAAAGCAGTGACAGGGTCACTCAAAATCAGCAGCATGTCATCGGCAAAGGCCGCCACTGTATGTTGCGTGGAGCTAATTTGGACCCCCTTGATGGTGTCGCTCTGTTTAATTGCTTGCATGAGAGTCTCCAGGCAGAGTATGAAAAGGGAAGGGGACAGAGGACACCCTTGACGAGTGCCATTAGAAATATCAAAATAAGGGGATAGCACCCCATTAACCCTCACCCTGGCATGAGGGGCTGAGTACAGGGACATCACAGCCTCCACAAATTTCGAGTGAAACCCAAATCTGTGCAGAGTGGCTTCCATGAACCCCCAGTCTACCCTATCAAACGCCTTTTCGGCATCTGTGCTCAGAACGGTCAGGCCACTCTTATGACTCAAAGCATGTTGTATTAACATCTGTACTCTAAATGTGCTGTCCCTGCACTCACGCCCCCCAACAAAGCCTGTCTGGTCAGGAAAGATAAGGCTTTTTAAAAGTGGCGCAATTCTATGTGCCAGAAGTTTGGCCCAAAGTTTAGTGTCAGAATTCAATAGGGAAATGGGCCTATAGCTAGATGGAGTCTCTGGGTCTTTATTCGGCTTTGGGAGGACCACAATATGAGCCTCTAGAGCCTGTTTAGCCGGAGAGGCGCCCTCCAGCAATGAATTAAAGTAAGTCACAAGATGGGGGCCCAGTATATGAAAGAATTTCTTGTAGTAAGCAATCGGTAGGCCGTCAGGGCCTGGGCTTTTACCTGAAGGGGTGGAATTGAGAATTTTTTGGATTTCTGAAAGGGTGGTAGGGGTGGTTAGGGATTCCCTATCTACCTGTGACAATGTAGGTAAATGGAGCGAAGACAAGAAATTTTTAGTGAGGGAATCTCTGTCCCGGTCGGCAATGGAGGGATCATTTTTACGCAAGTTATATAGAGCAGCATAATATGAGTTAAATATCTTGGCTATGCTTGGGGTGTCTGAAACTACTAAACCCTTCTCATTACGCATTTTGGTGATGTAGAATTGTTCATTTCTCTTTTTAATAAGGGCCGACATCAATCTATTTCCCCTGTTTCCATGAGCATACTGTTTATGCCTGATTTTTAGGTAGGCCTTAGCTGCTTTGACATTTAAAAGATCCTTCAGCTCCCTTCTTAGAACTGTCAAAGCCTCCAAGTCTGCGTCCGTCATGGTTCTCTTATGGGCTTGTTCCAGCAAGGGAATACAGATGTGCTGTACGCTTCTTTTTCAAATGGGAACCCAAAGCTATGAATTCCCCACGTACGACGGCTTTATGGGCTTCCCATATGGAAGCAGGGGAGGTCTCAGCTACAGCGTTGAGTGTAAAATATTCCGACAACTTATTCCCAAATGCATCCGAGTCAGTGTGAGAATTGAGAAGTGTAGGGTTAAGAGACCAAATCCACTCCTTACTAGAGGTCCCAGGGATAGTGAAGGATAGGGATATTGGGGCATGGTCTGATATTGTAATATTATGTATTTCAGCTTTACCGACCTGGGGCAGTAGCCAATCAGAGATGAATAAGTATTCGAGGCGCTGGTAAGACTTATGGGGATGCGAATAAAATGAATACTCCTTTCTATCAGCATGCATGGATCTCCAGACATCACATAAACCCATGGATCTAAGCCTGCTAAGCAGCCCCTTCAGCACCCCAGAGGAGACCGCGGACCTGCGAGTGGAGGCATCCAAAAGGGGTTGTAAGGTTAAATTAAAGTCACCTCCTATAATCAGCATGCCAGAAGTAAAAGCGGATATTTTATGCAATATCTTAGATAACCATTTAGTGGTGTTGTTGTTAGGGGCGTATAGATTGCATAAAGTGACCTCTACCCCACCCAATTTGCCTTTTAGGAGTAGATACCTCCCCTCGGGGTCCGCAATCTCTGCCATTACACACAAGGGAACACTTTTATGCACACCAATACTAACGCCTTTGGATGATGCAGAATCATTACATGAATAGAACCAAGTTTGAAAAGAGGAACGAGCTAGGTTATGAACCCGACCTTTCCTGAAATGCAGCATAACTATTTGCGCTTTGCCCAACCTCAAGATCTGAAAGACACGGCTTCTCTTAATAGGGTTATTGCACCCATTCACATTGAAGGTGGTCACATTTAGCTTTAGATCTGGTCTGGTGTGGTAAGACATGAGGCTGTGTAGTAATAGCCCTATGACCCAACTGAAGGAACCAAATATTAAGTAAAGGGAGCCGTACATAACTTAAAGCTTCATAGGTGCGCAATTCCAACCTGCGCAGAGATGAATGAGAGAGGAACTGTAACCAGAACAACAGTAGAAATCTTATTGTAAATGAACACAACATACGATATGTAAACGCTCCTGGGAGCGAGAGAGGGGGGGAGGGGATTCAACAACCACATAACCTGATCTGCCCAAGCTGCACAATTAAGGTAAATAAGTTAAGAACTTAATATCATTGTGAGAATCTAACTCCACTTAATCACAATGGCAGGTATGAAAAACAATAAAAGGAAAGGAGAGGGGGGGTGGAGGGTAAAGGGTAAGGCACTGTAAGTAATGAGATATTAGGTACGAGGAGAGGGATAGAGGGGTAAAAGAACCTGCAGCAATGGGGTGACAGCCGAAACCATTACTGAGTGAAGGGACTCCTTCAGAGGCAACAGTAGTTACAACCTGCCATAATTAAAGAGACTAATACAAGTATCAAGAGAGCATGTGCAAGGAGATGGTGACTCCAGGCATGCAATCAAGCGACCCGCAGCAGTCAGTCGTTGGTGTCCATATTCGAGTGTTTATGCCTGCTGGGTCTCTGCCTCCGGACGGTGGTCCACGTGGTAGGGGGTAGAGGAGGGTCGTCATCTTGCTGGACCGGGAGCCATGATGGGATGTCTATAGGGGGAATCCGGAGAACGCCCCACAATTCCTGCAAATCCTCCGGGGCACGGACGGTGAATCTTCTGTTCCCAGATGTGATTAAAAGGCCAAACGGGTATAACCACCGATAAGGGATCTTAGCGGAACGAAGTGCCTCTGTGAGGGGTCTCAGGATCCTCCGCTTCTGGAGGGTGGAGGGTGCCACGTCTTGGAACATTTGGACAACGATGTCCGCTATCTTCACCTCCGGTAAGCTCCTGGCTTTTTCAAGTATGGTTTCCGTGTCTCGGAAGCTCAAAAGGCCACAGATGATATCTCTTGGGCCCTCTGTGGGAGGAGTTTTTGGGCGCAGGGCTCTGTGTACCCGTTCCACCACTATGGATTTGGCTCTATCAGACCCCCACAGGAAAGTAAACAGATCATGCATGGTGGCAAAGAGGTTTTCCTTATCCTGTACTTCAGGAAGGCCGCGAATACTTATGTTTTTCCTGCGGCTGCGATTCTTCTGATCCTCGATCATTAGGAGAGCAGTGTTAAGTGCAGACCTGTGCGAATCCAGGCTGCTAGCTGTGGAAGCTGCATAGGAGTGTAAAACGTCCTGTGATTGCTCAAGGGACTCCACCCTATTGCCTATCTGTCTATTTTAATAGAAGACAGGTCTGCTGTAATCGGGGCCAGTGCCCTATGAAGCACAGAATCAAAGTAGTCCTTTGAAAGGGGGCAGTTATCGCTTACCCCTTGTCTGATTCGGAGATCGGATTCAGCACTGAGGGGATCGTCATCTGGTGCAGCATCTTGCCGGCGGTGAGGTCCCTTCTCAGTCGGCGCCATCTTGTCCACACATGTGGGGAGCTGGGGCGATCGCTTATTAAGGTATTTATCCATACTTTTACTGGATGTGGGAGCCGTTAGGGCGCTTGAAGTGTCTCCCGATCCAGGTTTCGGCTGAATTTTAACCATTTCTCAGGAGTTAGAGTGCTTTAGGCGCTAAAAAGCAGCTTGGCAGCGGGAGCGCTTCTTTCAAACAGCCGCCATCAAGCGCGGTCAGGCTCTGTCCCCCCTATCTAACCTTTATAATTCGCATCTCCCCCTAGCCGAATACAACCTACTCACCTTCTCTTTACTGATCTTTTCTGCTGCCCCCTCGGTCCGCACACTAACACCCCCCCGCAAGAACCTTAAACATCTTAACTTTCGCTTGCTCTTTGACTCCCTACTGCCACTCTCTACCATTTGTTCCCTCCAAAACACAGATACTGCCACCACCCTATATAACACCACAATAAGTACAGCTCTGGACACTGTTGCCCCCCTCACACACAACAAAACCCGAAAAATCAACAGACAACCCTGGCACACCAACCTGACCAAAAAACTCAGACTTCCAGGGCTGCTGAGCGGCGATGGAAGAAATCCCACTCTAAGGATCACTTTACCTTAGGATCACTTATAATAGGATCACTTATAATATCTTCATAAGTGATATTGCAAAAGGCCTCGCTGGTAAGGTTTGTCTTTTTGCTGATGACACAAAGATATGTAACAGGGTTGATGTTCCTGGAGGGAAACGCCAAATGGAAAAGGATTTAGGAAAACTAGAAGAATGGTCAGAACTCTGGAAACTGAAATTTAATGTAGATAAGTGCAAGATAATGCACCTGGGGCGTAAAAACCCAAGGGCAGAATATAGAATATTTGACACAGTCCTGACCTCAGTATCTGAGGAAAGGGATTTAGGAGTAATTATTTCAGAAGACTTAAAGGTGGGAAGACAATGTAATAGAGCAGCACGAAATGCCAGCAGAATGCTTGGATGTATAGGGAGAGGTATAAGCAGTAGAAAGAGTGAAGTGCTTATGCCGCTGTACAGAACACTGGTGAGACCTCACTTGGAGTATTGTGCGCAGTACTGGAGGCCATATCTCCAGAAGGATATAGATACTCTAGAGAGAGTTCAGAGAAGAGCTACTAAACTAGTACATGGATTGCAGGATAAAACTTACCAGGAAAGGTTAAAGGACCTTAATATGTATAGCTTGGAAGAAAGAAGAGACAGAGGGGATATGATAGAAACTTTTAAATACATAAAGGGAATCAACTCGGTAAAGGAGGAGAGCATATTTAAAAGAAGAAAAACTACCACAAGAGGACACAGTTTTAAATTAGAGGGGCAAAGGTTTAAAAGTAATATAAGGAAGTATTACTTTACTGAGAGAGTAGTGGATGCATGGAATAGCCTTCCTGCAGAAGTGGTAGCTGCAAATACAGTGAAGGGGTTTAAGCATGCATGGGATAGGCATAAGGCCATCCTTCATATAAGATAGGGCCGGGGGCTATCCATAGTATTCAGTATATTGGGCAGACTAGATGGGCCAAATGGTTCTTATCTGCCGACACATTCTATGTTTCTATGTTTCTATGTTTACCGCATACAAGCAATCCCTCCTCATTTTCAAATCCTCACTCGCTGATGCAAAACAGGCCTACTTCTCATCTCTCATATCTTCCCTGTCCCACAGCCCTAAACAACTTTTTAAAACTTTTAATTCCCTTCTCCGTCGCCCAGCGCCCCCACCCTCTCCTCTCATCTCAGCTGAGGACTTTGCCACATACTTCAAACAAAAGATAGTCAATATCAGAGAAAGTTTCAGCGCACATTCCCCCCAGACCCTCTACACAACTGCTCAGTCTTCTTCTCCCAAAACCCGCTTCTCCACCATTGAAGAAGAAAAACTCTCCACTCTACTCTCCAGATCACATCTTACCACCTGTGAACTTGACCCAATCCCATCCCACCTCATCCCTAACCTCACCACAGTGTTTATCCCAGTCCTAACTCATCTCTTCAACCTATCACTAACCTCTGGAGTCTTCCCCTCTGGTTTTAAACATGCTACCATTACACCCATCCTCAAAAAGCATTCACTTGACCCATCTTCTTTGTCCAGTTATCGCCCCATATCACTTCTTCCATATGCCTCAAAGCTACTTGAGCAACATGTCCATTCTGAACTGTCTTCTCACCTCTCCTCCTGCTCCCTCTTTGACCGGCTACAATCTGGCGTCCGACCCCACCAATGAACTGAGACTGCCCTCACCAAAGTCACTAACGACCTACCAACAGCCAAAACCAAAAAACATTACTCTGTCCTCCTTCTCCTTGACCTGTCCTCTGCCTTTGACACTGTTGAACATTCCCTTCTGTTACAAACTCTCTCATCTCTTGGCATCACTGACCTGGTCCTCTCCTGGATCACATCATACCTCACGGAGCGGACATTTAGCGTCTCCCACTCTCACACCACCTCCTCGTCTCATTCCCTCTCTGTTGGTGTCCCGCAAGGCTCTGTCCTAGGACCCCCTACTCTTCTCTATCTACACTTTCGGCCTGGGACAGCTCATAGAGTCCCATGGCTTTCAGTATCACTTTTATGCTGACTATACACAAATCTACCTCTCTGGTCTAGACATCACCATCTTACTATCCAGAATCCCACAATGCCTATCTTCCATATCGTCCTTCTCCTCTCGCTTTCTAAAACTTAACATGGATAAATCAAAAGTCCAGCAGAAGACGATAACGATATTAAATAGAATACGGGTAAAAATAGAAATGAACACGTCCAGCAGCAATACCCTAGTAAATGATACAATGTCTAATTTTAATGAGAAAACTAAACCTAATTAGTCAAAATCGGGTGGGCCACAGCCAGATCCAGCATACTGGGTGAATGGAAGGGAAGGTGTCCCTGCCACTACTGCCCTAAACTGGTCCTTTGCCCAGGGACGTCTCCTGATGGTGGGGACTCCCTGTCCTCGTACCTAGCCTCAAACTCCTGTCTGACCCTGAGGAGGTGACAGGTAGAGTGATGCTGATACCTAAAGTGGCCCCCCGATATATGACTAGCACAAGATAGGATAGAGACACAAGGTGTCCACTATATACATCCCTCGTGACTGATTGCCAGGAGGTACAGGGTCCACCTAGAGGTTAAAAAATTACGCAAACAAAACATACGCACAAAGAACAAATAATAAAATGCTATAATGATATGTATTGGATACAGAAACGACCCCGACGCGTTTCACCCACAAGGTGGGATCATCAGGGGGTAATACTAGGTAGATAATTGGAGATAGCAAAATAGAGAAAAGCAAAGTAGATATGGGGAGCCCATCACTTAGATACGTTAGGCCCCGTACTGCATATAAGGAGCCCACTGGATAAAAAGTAGGCCCCGTGGAAAAGCGTAATTGATAAATGCGTTAGGAGGATAACATAAGGACACCAGACCCAGAAATAATGTGATGTAATATAAATGAAAATAAACATCGAATATAGGCTGAATACATACAGTCACTGGTGATGAGGTAGGCAGTCAGATAAGTTCAGTGCATGCAAGGTACTGGTCTCTGGAGTCACAGAGAGCGCCTAAAGTACCACCTAATGAATTATGCATACAGAAGCGACATCAGAGATAGTGACTCCAAGCCACATTCGGTATAACTGCAAGAGATAAGATATTGACCTTAATAATGTTAGGTAGCCTCTCAAGGCTATGCTATACAAAGAGGGAACCAGGTCCAGTACCTGCTATGCATTCCAGAGGTCAGCTAAACTTGCAGGGTATGGCTCCTAAGGTACAGGGCTACCAACCCAGCCGAAAACCTTGAGATAAAGTAGGGCTATAATGATAGGCCTATAGACGGACCATCCAGGAAACATACAGACACAGGGGTAAGTACTTACATGGTGCCGTCTCAGATAGGGAAAGAGGGTCTGGGGTAACGATGGTGGACACCTCCACCCTCTAAATACCCATCCCGCCGTGAGATGCAGGGGGGCGGGGGAAAAGAGGGGAGGTGCCGTAGACCAATCCACCTAACGCCAGGTGAAAAAAGTTCCATCCTCAGCCTGCTGTGAGTTCGCCGCCGAGGATGCGTTCCGGCTAGGTACGAGGACAGGGAGTCCCCACCATCAGGAGACGTCCCTGGGCAAAGGACCAGTTTAGGGCAGTAGTGGCAGGGACACCTTCCCTTCCATTCACCCAGTATGCTGGATCTGGCTGTGGCCCACCCGATTTTGACTAATTAGGTTTAGTTTTCTCATTAAAATTAGACATTGTATCATTTACTAGGGTATTGCTGCTGGACGTGTTCTTAACATGGATAAAGCAGAATTCAACAACTTTCCCCCATCTTGCTCAACCCCCCCAACAGACCTATCTATCACGATCAATGGCTGCACACTCTCCCCGGTCACCCAAGTCCGCTGCCTTGGAGCGACCTTGCATTCTGCCCTCTCCTTCCGACCACACATCCAAGCCCTATCCACCACCTGCCGCCTTCCACTCAAAAACATCTCCCGCATCCGCAGCTTCCTCAATTTTGAGTCTGCGAAAATGCTTGTACATGCCCTCATCATCTCCCGCCTAGACTACTGCAAAATCCTCCTCTGTGGCCTTCCATCTAGCACTCTCGCACCCCTCCAATCTATCCTCAACTCTGCTGCCCGACTAATCCACCTCTCACTCTGTTATTCCTATGCCTCTCCCCTCTGCCAATCCCTTCACTGGCTCCCCATTACCCAGCGAATTCAGTTCAAAATACTAACAAATACATACAAGGCTGTCCACAACCTGTCCCCTCCCTAGATCTCTGAGCTACTTTTCCAATACATCCCCACACGCAATCGCCGATCCTCACAAGACCTCCTTCTCTCCTCTCCTCTTATCATCTTTTCCCACTAGCGCCTCCAAGATTTCTCCCGTGCATCCCCCACACTCTGGAACTCGCTACCCCAACATATTAGGCTCTCACCTATAGTGAAATCCTTCAAAAGAAACCTGAAAACCCACCTCTTCAGACCAGCCTACAACCAGTGACCCTGCTGCCTCTATACCGCCATGACCAGCTTCACCCTCTCCTACTGTGTCCTTCTCCCATACCATGTAGATTGTAAGCCCTCACGGGCAGGGCCCTCTCTCCTTCTGTACCAGTTTGTAACTCGTCTTGTTTGTGCTTAGTGCAGTTGTCTGTATTATGTATGTATACCCCTTTTCATATGTACAGCACTATGGAATGAATGGCGCTTTAATAATAATAAATAATAATACAAATATACACTCACCTAAAGAATTATTAGGAACACCATACTAATACGATGTTGGACCCCCTTTTGCCTTCAGAACTGCCTTAATTCTACGTTTCATTGATTCAACAAGGTGCTGATAGCATTCTTTAGAAATGTTGGCCCATATTGATAGGATAGCATCTTGCAGTTGATGGAGATTTGAGGGATGCACATCCAGGGCACGAAGCTCCCGTTCCACCACATCCCAAAGATGCTCTATTGGATTGAGATCTGGTGACTGTGGGGGCCATTTTAGTACAGTGAACTCATTGTCATGTTCAAGAAACCAATTTGAAATGATTCGAGCTTTGTGACATGGTGCATTATCCTGCTGGAAGTAGCCATCAGAGGATGGATACATGTTCTCATTCTGTTTACGCCAAATTCGGACTCTACCATTTCAATGTCTCAACAGAAATCGAGACTCATCAGACCAGGCAACATTTTTCCAGTCTTCAACAGTCCAATTTTGGTGACCTCGTGCAAATTGTAGCCTCTTTTTCCTATTTGTAGTGGAGATGAGTGGTACCCGGTGGGGTCTTCTGCTGTTGTAGCCCATCCGCCTCAAGGTTGTGTGTGTTGTGGCTTCACAAATGCTTTGCTGCATACCTCGGTTGTAACGAGTGGTTATTTCAGTCAACGTTGCTCTTCTATCAGCTTGAATCAGTCGGCCCATTCTCCTCTGACCTCTAGCATCCACAAGGCATTTTTGCCCACAGGACTGCCGCATACTGGATGTTTTTCCCTTTTCACACCATTCTTTGTAAACCCTAGAAATGGTTGTGCGTGAAAATCCCAGTAACTGAGCAGATTGTGAAATACTCAGACCGGCCCGTCTGGCACCAACAACCATGCCACGCTCAAAATTGCTTAAATCACCTTTCTTTCCCATTCTGACATTCAGTTTGGAGTTCAGGAGATTGTCTTGACCAGGACCACATCCCTAAATGCATTGAAGCAACTGCCAAGTGATTGGTTGACTAGATAATTGCATTAATGAGAAATAGAACAGGTGTTCCTAATAATTCTTTAGGTGAGTGTATAAACGGGCCATACAAAAATACTGTGAAAAACTGTTCCATGTCAAATGCCCTCAAAAGACAAGGGGGCACTGCCTCTGACTGGAGAAGAAAACGTTCAGTCTCCAGAATGCGTCAAAGCTTCTTTACTGTAAGAACTGTAAATCTATGGAATAGACTTCCTCAGGACGTGGTCACAGGAGGAACAGTGGACCGTTTAAAAAAGAGTTTAGATGAAAAGTAAATTACATTAATGCTTATGAAAATGTGTAGAAATCTAGAGTCTCACTTCCTTCTGGGATTCGCGTCCCCACCTATCCCTTGGTTGAACTTGATGGACTTATGTCTTTTTTTCAACCGTATTAACTATCTAACAATGTGCATACTTGAAATTGAATATTGGTGTAATGTAAGTGTCTATTTTTTCTAGGTTCTGCTGGAAGGCTATTTGATGGTGTACATGGACAGTAATCCATCTGCTGATGATTCTGAATGGTTTTGCTATCATGCAACATCAAGCTCTATTTTTCCTGTAGGATTCTGTGAAAAGAACAACATTGAACTCACACTACCGAAGGGTATTTTTACGTAGATTTTAGGTCCTTATGTATAAAAAGTAATGGAAACAAAGCGTATCAGTTGACTATTGGCTTTCCTCAAGAATGAATAAAACTATCTCTCTAGTGCCTCCTATACATGGTAGATACCATATAAGGGCTCATGCACATGGCCGTTGCCTGACCATTTCTTGCATTGGGGACTGCACACGATGCAGACCCATTCAACTTGAACATGTTCTATTTTTTTGCGGTGCAGACGCACGGAAAGAAACACCATGGAAACACTCCGTAGTGCTTCCATGGGGTTACGTGCCTCCATTCTACCCCACACCTTCTGGATTGTGGACCCATTCAAATGCAAAAATGGCCGAGACCCGTATATTGCATGACCCCTAAGTCAATGTACGATCCATTAAAGAGGCTTGAAACCTGACTAGGGATGTCCGTTAAAACAGAGACGCCCATCCATAGACAGCTGTTAAGTATTGCTTCTTGTCAGAACAGAGCAGGGTACTAGTTGTTTGAGTGAGATTCCTTACATGCAATTCTTGAAGGGTACTGGTTAGAAATGACCTGTAGCCACAAAATGCAATGCAATCTGAAAGCACCATGTTATAGAGCAGAGTGAGCTGAGCACATTGATGTATATTTTTGTGGCAAAAGAGTCAGTAAAGCCAGTAATTTGTATATTTGCTTTTTCCACCTCCTGTGAACAGCTGTTGGTACAGGGAGAAAGTGCTATCAATGACTGACGGCTGTCTCTCTATGCACACTTATACACACAATGCTATCAGTCTCTGATAACATCACCCTCCTGTACCGAGAGCTGTTAACAGGAGGTGGACACAGAAAAAATATAAATGTACAAATTACAGGTTTTACTGAATTTTTTTTCCCATAAAGAAAAAATCATCTGCTCAGTTCACTCTGCTCTATAACATAGTGCTTTCAGATTGCATTGCCTTTTGTGGTGACAGGTCCTGTTCAACAAATCTGTTCAAGGTTCTTCATTGGGTCATACACTGACACAGTATGCTACATATAGGTGGCACTGGTGAGACAGGTAGTTTTTCTCATGGATTAGTCTTTCAGTTTGTTGTTGCAGAACTGCCAGCTGAAATGGTAGAGAAAGCATTTTAAATGTAATTAAATGTATATTTAACCCTTGCCCACAATGTGCCTTGGATTAAATATAATTCACATTTTAGCATTTTAATTACTTAGATTATGTATTCCATAACAACCACGTGATCGAAGGGATTTCCAGAGTGACTGATAATATAACCCCATCGCCTCCTCCATTGCAACGCGATTGCGGGCTTGCTGAGAAGCAGTGTGTTACATGAGTGATTAGAGCAGGGATCAGCAACCTTTGGCACTCCAGCTGCTGTGAAACTACAACTCCTAGCATGCACACCTATTTGGCTGTTCTTGTAACTCCCATAGAAGGGAAAGGAGGATTCTGGGAATTGTAGTTTCAGAGCAGCTGGAGTGCCGGAGGTTGCTGATCCCTGTATTGGAGGATCACATGTTAAAGCCCCCCCTGGGAATTAGAAAAAAATTAAACAAAAAAGAAAAGGGCCAAAAAAGTATTAAAAAAATGAAATTAGCCTCTTTGTAACCTCCGTCGTACATGTAGTCGCGTTTTTTAACATGATGCCCGCTCACATACACATGTATTCAATCAGCACATGTCTTCAATCATCCATCAGCCAGCCTAAAACAGGCCGGCCCATCCCCTTCCACGCCCACATTTTTAGACCTGGCGTGAGCGGGGCGAAGTCGCAGATAGTTGCTCAACTAACTGTTGAGCCACCATCTGCACTAAAATACTCCTAATTTAGTATTTCAGCTTAGTAAATGACCCCAGAAGTGTTCAATGATAGCTATATAGCCACAAATGAACACAATTGCCAACTAAGGGCTCTTTCACACTTGCGTTCTTGTCTTCCGGCATAGAGTTCCGTCGTCGGGGCTCTATGCCGGAAGAATCCTGATCAGTTTTATCCTAATGCATTCTGAATGGAGAGAAATCCGTTCAGGATGCATCAGGATGTCTTCAGTTCCGGAACGGAACGTTTTTTGGCCGGAGAAAATACCGCAGCATGCTGCGCTTTTTGCTCCGGCCAAAAATCCGGAACACTTGCCGCAAGGCCGGATCCGGAATTAATGCCCATTGAAAGGCATTGATCCGGATCCGGCCTTAAGCTAAACGTCGTTTCGGCGCATTGCCGGAGCCGACATTTAGCTTTTTCAGAGTGGTTACCATGGCTGCCGGGACGCTAAAGTCCTGGCAGCCATGGTAAAGTGTAGCGGGGAGCGGGGGAGCAGTATACTTACCGTCCGTGCGGCTCCCCGGGCGCTCCAGAGTGACGTCAGGGCGCCCCAAGCGCATGGATCATGTGATCGCATGGATCACGTCATCCATGCGCATGGGGTGCTCTGACGTCATTCTGGAGCGCCCCGGGAGCCGCACGGACTGTAAGTATACCGCTCCCCCGCTCCCCACTACTACTATGGAAACCAGGACTTTAATAGCGTCCTGGGTGCCATAGTAACACTGAACGCATTTGGAAGACGGTTCCGTCTTCAAATGCTTTCAGTACACTTGCGTTTTTCCGGATCCGGCGTGTAATTCCGGCAAGTGGAGTACACGCCGGATCCGGACAACGCAAGTGTGAAAGAGGCCTTAATGATTGCCAGTTATAGTCACCGATGGTAATAAAAAATAAAAAAAGGTTTTAAAAATATAAAAAAACTATAAAAGTTCAAATCACCACCCTTTCCTCAGAATCAAAAAAATATACTTAACCAATAAAAAAAAAAAACATCATGGGCACCACTGCGTGCGAAAACACCCGTGCTATTTAAATATAGCAATATTAATTCGATAGGGCAAATGGTGTAACAGAAAAAAAATGAAAACTGCCAATTTGTTAATTTTTTGTCACTTCAAATCCCCAAAAATTTGTAATAAAAAGTGATCAATAAGTCACTCACACCTCAAAATGGTATGACTATAAAGTAAATATTGCCCAACCCACACAGCGCCATACGCAAAACTACAAATATGTTATAGGGGTCAGAATATGGTGATGAAAAAAAAACAACTTTTTTTAATGATTAAAAATTTTTTTGTATTATAACGCTAGAAAAACTATACAAGTGTGGTATTGTTGTAATCGTACTTACAGTTGCAAGAAAAAGTATGTGAACCCTTTGAAATGATATGGATTTCTGCACAAATTGGTCATAAAATGTGATCTGATCTTCATCTAAGTCACAACAATAGACAATCACAGTCTGCTTAAACTAATAGCACACAAATAATTAAATGTTACCATGTTTTTATTGAACACGCCATGTAAAAATTCACAGTGCAGGTGGAAAAAGTATGTGAACCCTTGGATTTAATAACTGGTTGAACCTCCTTTGGCATCAATAACTTCAACCAAACGTTTCCTGTAGTTGCAGATCAAACGTGCACAACGGTCAGGAGTAATTCTTTGACCATTCCTCTTTACAGAACTGTTTCAGTTCAGCAAAATTCTTGGAATGTCTGGTGTGAATCGCTTTCTTGAATCAGGTTGAGGTCAGGACTCTGACTGGGCCACTCCAGAAGGCGTATTTTCTTCTGTTTAAGCCATTCTGATTTACTTCTATGCTTTGGGTCGTTGTCTGTTGCAACACCCATCTTCTCTTGAACTTCAGCTGGTGGACAGATGGCCTTAAGTTCTCCTGCAAAATGTCTTGATAAACTTGGGAATTCATTTTTCCTTCGATTATAGCAATCCGTCCAGGCCCTGACGCAGCAAAGCAGCCCCAAACAATGATGCCCCCACTACCATACTTCACAGTTGGGAGGAGGTTTTGATGTTGGTGTGCTGTGCCTCTTTTTCTCCACACATAGTGTTGTGTGTTTCTTCCAAACAAATCAACTTTGGTTTCATCTGTCCACAGAATATTTTGCCAGTACTGCTGTGGAACATCCAGGTGCTCTTGTGCTAACTGTAAGGCCTCATGCACACGACCGTTGTGTGCACCCGTGGCCGTTGTGCCATTTTCCGTTTTTTTTCGCGGACCCATTGACTTTCAATGGGTCCGTGGAAAAATCGGAAAATGCACCGTTTTGCAGCCGCATCCGTGATCCGTGTTTCCTGGCCGTGAAAAAAATATGACCTGTCCTATTTTTTTCACGGCCAACGGTTCACGGACCCATTCAAGTCAATGGGTCCGTGAAAGAACACGAATGCACACAAGATTGGCATCCGTGTCCGTGATCCGTGGCCGTAGGTTAGTTTTTATACAGACGGATCCGAAGATCCGTCTGCATAAAAGCTTTTTCAAAGCTGAGTTTTCACTTCGTGAAAACTCAGAACTGACAGTATATTCTAACACAGAGGCGTTCCCATGGTGATGGGGACGCTTCAGGTTAGAATATACTAACAGAACTGTGTACATGACTGCCCCCTGCTGCCTGGAAGGTGCTGCCAGGCAGCAGGGGGCAGCCCCCCCCTGTAGTTAACACATTGGTGGCCAGTGTGGCCGGCCCCCCTCCCTCCCCTGTAGTTAACTCATTGGTGGCCAGTGGGCCCCCCCTGTAGTTAACTCATTGGTGGCCAGTGCGGCCGGCCCCCCTCCCTCCCCTGTAGTTAACTCGTTGGTGGCCAGTGGGCCCCCCCCTCCCTCCCCTGTAGTTAACTCGTTGGTGGCCATTGGGCCCCCCCCTCCCTCCCCTGTAGTTAACTCGGTGGCCAGTGGGCCTTCTCCCCTCCTAATTAAAATCTCCCCCCTATCATTGGTGGCAGCGGAGTGTACCGATCGGAGTCCCAGTTTAATCGCTGGGGCTCTGATCGGTAACCATGGCAACCAGGACGCTACTGCAGTCCCGGTTGCCATGGTTACTTAGCAATTTGTAGAACCATTATACTTACCTGCGAGCTGCGATCTCTGCGTCCGGCCGGGAGCTCCTCCTACTGGTAAGTGACAGGTCCGGCCGGGAGCTCCTCCTACTGGTAAGTGACAGGTCCGGCCGGGAGCTTCTCCTACTGGTAAGTGACAGGTCCGGCCGGGAGCTCCTCCTACTGGTAAGTGATGTCACTTACCAGTAAAAGGAGCTCCCGGCCGGACCTGTCACTTACCAGTAGGAGGAGCTCCCGGCCGGACCTGTCACTTACCAGTAGGAGGAGCTCCTGGCCGGACCTGTCACTTACCAGTAGGAGGAGCTCCCGGCCGGACCTGTCACTTACCAGTTTGAGGAGCTCCCGGCCGGACGCAGAGATCGCAGCTCGCAGGTAAGTATAATGGTTCTACAAATTGCTAAGTAACCATGGCAACCGGGACTGCAGTAGCGTCCTGGTTGCCATGGTTACCGATCGGAGCCCCAGCGATTAAACTGGGACTCCGATCGGTACACTCCGCTGCCACCAATGATAGGGGGGAGATTTTAATTAGGAGGGGAGAAGGCCCACTGGCCACCAACGAGTTAACTACAGGGGAGGGGGGGGCCCACTGGCCACCAACGAGTTAACTACAGGGGAGGGAGGGGGGCCGGCCGCATTGGCCACCAATGAGTTAACTACAGGGGGGGGGCCCACTGGCCACCAATGAGTTAACTACAGGGGAGGGAGGGGGGGGCCGGCCACACTGGCCACCAATGTGTTAACTACAGGGGGGGGGGCTGCCCCCTGCTGCCTGGCAGCACCTGCCAGGCAGCAGGGGGCAGTCATGTACACAGTTCTTTTAGTATATTCTAACCTAAAGCGTCCCCATCACCATGGGAACGCCTCTGTGTTAGAATATACTGTCGGATTTGAGTTTCACGATGTAACTCAAATCCGACAGTATATTCTAACATAGAGGCGTTCCCATGGTGATGGGGACGCTTCAAGTTAAAATATACCATCGGATTAGAGAAAACTCCGATCCGATGGTATATTAACTCCTGACTTTACATTGAAAGTCAATGGGGGACGGATCCGTTTGAAATTGCACCATATTGTGTCAACGTCAAACGGATCCGTCCCCATTGACTTGCATTGTAATTCAGGACGGATCCGTTTGGCTCCGCACGGCCAGGCGGACACCAAAACGACTTTTTTTTTCATGTCCGTGGATCCTCCAAAAATCAAGGAAGACCCACAGACGAAAAAACGGTCACGGATCACGGAAAAACGGAACCCCGGTCGTGTGCATGAGGCCTAAATGTGCAGCAATGTTTTTTTTGGACAGCAGTGGCTTTCTCTGTGGTATCCTCCCATGAAATCCATTCTTGTTTAGTGTTTTACGTATCGTAGATTCGAGCTAGCACAAATAGTAATGAATATAAACTTTATTATAGTCTCAACACGAGACAGAATGCATTAAAATACAAATAAAAAACAATGTAATGGTGGATAGAGAACACACAGAATGATATGGAACACCACTAATCACTAAACATATCAAAGCTAAAGAAATAATATAAATATCATAAAATGTATGTATGGCCCAAACAAGATGTCAAATACATATAGCTAGCCAAAGCTATCAGGGCAGAATCAGAATCTAATACAGTACACAAAAAGGTATAAAGTGCATAGTGCAAATATAACAAAGTGCATGGATATATTATACTGAACTGCCCATTAAGGAGCCATATAGTGAATTCCTGAGTGGTGAACCAGCAGAGCCCCAACGCACGTTTCGCGTAAGCTTCATAAGGGGGAAAGAGTGTCACTCTTTCCCCCTGAAGAAGCTTACGGGAAACATGCGTTGGGGCTCTGCTGGTTCACCACTCAGGTATTCACTCTATGACTCCTTAAAGAGGACCTTTCACTAGTTTAAAAACTAACTATATCAGTGGGCAGAGCGGTGCCCAGGGGTCCCCCTGCACTTACTAGTATGTCTGGGCGCCGCTCCAGCACTGCAGCAAGGGACAACCCTAATACAAAAACTCTGCCCAGTACAACAGAGGGAGCTGCAGACACCGGAGCCTATACCGGGCAAACGGAGCGGGGGGGGACCCCTGGGCGCCGCTCTGCCCACTGATATAGTTAGTTTTTAGTTTTTAAACTAGTGAAAGGTCCTCTTTAATGGGCAGTTCAGTATAATATATCCATGCACTTTGTTATATTTGCACTATGCACTTTATACCTTTTTGTATACTGTATTAGATTTTGATTCTGCCCTGATAGCTTTGGCTAGCTATATGTATTTGACATCTTGTTTGGGCCATACATACATTTTATGATATTTATATTATTTCTTTAGCTTTGATATGTTTAGTGATTAGTGGTGTTCCATATCATTCTGTGTGTTCTCTATCCACCATTACATTGTTTTTTATTTGTATTTTAATGTATTCTGTCTCGTGTTGAGACTATAATAAAGTTTATATTCATTACTATTTGTGCTTGCCCCGTTTTCTTCTTTTGGTGTCTTACCCTACGTGCAGGCTTAGCACGGGCACTCACTTTTTGTGAGTCATTTACTATTGGTGTTTATGTATCGTAGATTCGCTAACAGGGATGTTAGCATATGCCAGAGACTTTTGTAGGTCTTTAGCTGACACTCTAGGATTCTTCTTCACCTCATTGAGCAGTCTGCGCTGTGCTCTTGCAGTCATCTTTACAGGACGGCTACTCCTAGGGAGAGTAGCAGCAGTGCTGAACTTTCTCCATTTATAGACAATTTGTCTTACAGTGGACTGATGAACAGCAAGGCTTTTGGAGATACTTTTATAACCCTTTCCAGCTTTATGCAAGTCAACAATTCTTAATCGTAGGTCTTCTGAGAGCTCTTTTGTGCGAGGCATCATTCACATCAGGCAATGCTTCTTGTGAAAAGCAAACCCAGAACTGGTGTGTGTTTTTTATTGGCAGGACAGCTGTAACAAACACCTCCAATCTCATCTCATTGAGTGGACTCCAGTTGGCTGACACCTCACTCCAATTAGCTCTTGGGGTTCACCTACTTTTTCCACCTGCACTGTGAATGTTTACATGGTGTGTTCAAAAAAACATGGTAACATTTAATTCTTTGTGTGTTATTAGTTTAAGCAGACTGTGATTGTCTATTGTTGTGACTTGGATGAAGATCAGATCACATTTTGACCAATTTGTTCAGAAATCCATATCATTCCAAAGGGTTCACATACTTTTTCTTGCAACTGTACATGCAGAACAAAGGTAACAGGTCAATTTTACCGCATAGTGTAAGCCGTAAAAAAAAAAAGCCAGTAAACTATGGCAGAATTGCCACCTCATTTAGAATTTTTTTTCTCTCTTCCCACTACATTGCATGCAACCATAAATGGTGCCATTAGAAAGTAGAACTTGTCCCACCAAAAATAAGCACTTGTAAGGCTATGTGAACAGAAAAATAAAAAAGTTCTGACACTGGGAAGGCAGGGAGTGAAAAACGAAAATGTAAAAACAGAAAATCGCTGAGTCCTCTAAGGCAGTGTTTCCCAACCAGTGTGCCTCCAGCTGTTGCAAGACTACAACTCCCAGCATGCCCGGAAAGCCTCTGGCTGTGCGGGCATGCTGGGAGTTGTAGTTTTGCAACAGCTGGAGGCACACTGGTTGGGAAACACTGCTCTAAGGGTTACAAAATGCATTTCCAAACGTGCACTCGGCCAGCATCCATAAGCTATTTATTTACCAGGAGCAGGGCAGCATACTACACCCACTACCCAATGTTTCAAGGGCACCAACATCAGCATTAGGGTTGTTTTGGGTATCTAATTTTTGATACCCATTCAATACTTTTGTCCGGTATCGACCTCGATACCGGGATTTGACATTTTTCGATACTAGGATGCGCTACTGCGCAGCCTAGTATCACAGAGAATGGTGCGCACTGCTATCAGCGCGCGCCATGTTTCCTCAGCAGCACAGGGGAGAAGGAAGCACTCTCTCCCTCCCCCTGTGCCGCCGCTGCCACCAATGAGGAGAGAGAGGGGCGGACGCACTGTGTCACCAATGAAAGTTAATGTTTAATACAAATACAGGAGGCTGAGTGCAGAATCACATAGCTGTCGCCCAGCCTCTATGAAAGGAAGCTGCGATCAGAGGGTTAACTGCTGATCGCAGCTTCCTGTCATAGAGGCTGGGTGATGGCTATGGGATTCTGCTGCCCGCACCCAGCCTCCTGTATTAAATGTTAATTATCATTGGTGGGCCAGTGCGCCCTACCTCCTCCCCAGTAGTAAATAATTAGTGGCGCAGTGCACCCCCCCCCTCAACCTCCTCAGTTTTAAAATCATTGGTGGCAGTGGCCACAGGGTCCCCTCCCAGCTTCTGATTGAAGCCCCAGATGTGTAATCCTGGGGCTCTGATCGGTTACCATGGCAGCCAGGATGCTACTGAAGCCCTGGCTGCCATGGTAAGCTCTCTTCTTCTGTGTGTACTATGCACAGGGTAGCAGGGAGAGTGTGAGATCCTATTCACTGTAATAGAGCTTTATTAGGGTGACTAGGACACGGGATCAAAAGATCGCAGGTTCTAGCCCCTAAGGGGGGAAATAGTTATTAAATAAAAAATAAAAAAAATAATAGGTAAGTATAAATCACCCCCTTTCTCAATTTTACATATAAAATATATAAACAATAAATAAATATATTACATAACGCCACATCCGAAAAGTCCAAACTATTAAAATATTTTTTAAAATCTCCTATGCGGTGAATGCCGTAATAGAAAAAAAAAAACTGCGTGATTCGCTATTTTTTTTATTCGCCCTGTCCCCCCAAAAATAGGATAAGACTGTTCGATTATGGGCCGGACATTCCATAAAATGCAGAACGCACGCGGCTTTTTTGGGTGTTTTTATTTTTTTCGCATTGTATCGAATGGTATCGAGTATCGCAATACTTTTTTATGGTATCGAAACCAAATCAAAATTTTCGTATCGAAACAACCCTAATCAGCACCAGACACTTGATCAACTCCAAACTGTAAGGACAAACCAAAATTACAAATCTCACTTAGGCCCTTTGGATGCAGCGTTTCAAGACACTGAATCCAAAATACAGTACCTCCCTCTGTAACAGCTTCTTAGAATTAACCATTTCCTTACTCTCCATTCTTTCTAAAATTTGCCATCTAAGTTCACTAAGATTATTTTTAGGGATGAGCGAATCGACTTCGAATGCTTCATCAGAAGTTGATTCGCATAAAAAAAAATATATATATATATTTTATTTTTTTATTTTTTTTGCTGAGTATGTGTGAAAGAAAAAGTAGCAAGCATTTTATTGAATAATTCAGTGGCTAAACTGAATTTTTAATTACATGCAATTACAAAATGATTTAGATCCAGTTGCCGCTTTGGAAAACTAAACCTTTAAACTTTAAACCCGTTTAAGCTGTAGCTGCTAAGTAATCATACACATATGAAAAGTAGGGATGAGCGAATCGACTTCAGATGAAACATCCAAAGTCGATTCGCATAAAACTTTGTTGTAATACTGTACGGAGCAGGAGCTCCGTACAGTATTAGAATGTATTGGCTCGGATGAGCTGAAGTTATTGCTTGCCGAAGTCTCGCAAGACTTCGCTCAATAACTTAATAAATTAATTTGTACTGTAAAAAAACATTTCCCGAACTCTGGTTCAGTTCCAAGGTACGACTTGGAACCGAACCTGAGTTCAGGAAATGTTTTTTTATAGGACCCAATAACTTCGAAGCAATAACTTTGGCTCATCGGAGCCAATACATGTTTCATCCGAAGTCGATTCGCTCATCTCTAATAAAAAGTTTTGTGCAAAGAAACACTACGCACATTATGTATATATTTCTTCCTATTTGTGTTAAATAGGGTATACCGTAGAAGATTTTTCTTGGGAAAGCTATCTGGAGAAAACAAATTCCAAGGCAGCTCCAGCACTGTTATTCAACACTGTAAGTAGCTTGTCTAATGCATTCATTTAGATCAGGTGTGCATAACCTTTTCTGGTTCAAAGGCCACATTATCCTACTGAACAACTCCTAGGGGCTGCAATAATTGCATTGTACTCATTTTGAGATAAAAAATCATTTTTTAAATTGGTCTTTATTGAAAATATTTTTGTACGTAGCTGAGATGCTCTAGTAGCAGCCTCTGAATTTTCTCTTGCTTCTGAAGGGGGAAGGGGGTGTTCTTATTTGGCACCTTAGAGAGGAGGAGATTACATGTGGCTGTCTCCGTTGTAAAGCATGGGTGTTACAGCCTAGTATTTCACAATTTCCATAAACCACTATGAACAGAGCCGCATGCACGGGCTGTCGTCTTTCTAATATATATATATATATATTGTAGGGGATCGTCTCTTTTCAGGGGGTCACACTCACAGATATCTTCACAGACACAATTATAATGTCCAAACTCTTGCTTTATTTCAGACACTTTAGCAAAGCACAGGTTAAGAAGTCGCAGCTTCAACTTATCACTTGTGACATCCACACAAAATAACAAACTCTTACCCGGCTAGGCTCTAACTAAACACATAAGTGTATCCCTGACTCACCTAGAGAGCCCCGTTCACACATGGAACACAAATGCGGCTTTCCTCAGCCATTCAGTCCAGCAACCTCCAGGCTGTGACACTTCAATACCTTTTGGGGGATTGTGGCCTAGTAGTCCTCCCGACTCTGGCCTCGTGATCCTTGTTTCACAGTCGTCACCGCGTCCCCCAAAGTTCAGGCTATCGCCTAGCCTCGTGGCCCCTCAGCCCACCCGGCTGAGATCTCTCACACAGAGCCTCACCAGGACTCTGCTTCACCAAACACTCCAGAGTCAGCCACACCCTAGATCCAGTAGCAGGATTAAATAGGATTCCTGGACATGACCATGCCCTAAGTCCCGGACTGGAGCATGGGGAACAGGCACCCACCCAACACATTGCCTGTTCCCAGTAAAAGCCTGCCCTAAAATAGCTGAACCAGCTACACTATCTATATGGTGTCCCCCAACTACTTTTGTGGACACCTGGACTAGGGCTTTTCCTCAACCAAGGTCGGGGCCCCTTGGTGACACGCTCCTGGTGCAAACAACACCTCAATGTTCACATTGCCACAATATATATATATATCTTAGTGTGTCTTGTGTTGTTTTGTAACTGAAATACTGCCACCATGTGGTTGGATGACCACTTGACATGTATTTTATGAACTATAAATCTGCCTGCACACCAGTGCCGCACAAATTTCCATGTGGATTTAAGTGCATTTCTAGGTTTATGTTCAATGTGATTTTTTTCACAGATCTCACCCTTCATTGGAAAAGGGTGAAATCCGCAGCTATAACCGCAAACTAAAAGGGGTTGGCCACTCTTTAAATACTCTCCACTACAGTGTGGCAGGCAGGGAAAAAATGAAGTTCCTAATATACTTCATTAAACACATCTGCCTGCTTTTCTTTCAGTTATAAGCCTCTCCCCCTTAGTCCTGCTCTACCTTGCAGCTGAGTTCGTCCATGGCTGCACGCGACATGGAGGAGCTTGAGAGGAAGCTCGTCCATGCGCATGTGCAGTCTGCTCCTGTCAGTGGTCGGCTCCCTGCTGCCCGCTCCAGCTGTGACAGGAATCTGCTGCTTGTTCCCTCTCTACAAACAGCTGATTCCTGTCAGAAGCTGGCTGTGATAAAAACCTTCAGAGTCCCTACTGCAGTAGCTACTTAGTCAATCCCCATCCCCCCCTGCACTACCACCACACAGCCGACCCGCTAAGCCACACCCACTGGTTCCGTTAGGCCACGCCCCCTGCAACCAACAGGGAAATCAGAACATCTAGCCAGGAACTATGATTTTGTGTGTGTGTGTGTATATATATATATATGAATATATAAAAGCTGCCTGCTTTTTGGATTATACAGTATATATACAAACATCGCCTCCACATGGGTGAATAATCTTTTTTCTATTTTCATCTAATGAGAGTGCTGTTGTTTTGCTATATATATATATATATATATATATATATATATAAACACACACGTGTTTAATATATTTATATGTGTATATACATTGCGGTCCGCAATGCATGGGCACTGACCGTATGTGTATATATATGTATATACACTCACCTAAAGAATTATTAGGAACACCTGTTCTATTTCTCATTAATGCGATTATCTAGTCAACCAATCACATGGCAGTTGCTGCAATGCATTTAGGGTTGTGGTCCTGGTCAAGACAATCTCCTGAACTCCAAACTGAATGTCAGAATGGGAAAGAAAGGTGATTTAAGCAATTTTGAGCGTGGCATGGTTGTTGGTGCCAGACGGGCCGGTCTGAGTATTTCACAATCTGCTCAGTTACTGGGATTTTCACGCACAATTATTTCTAGGGTTTACAAAGAATGGTGTGAAAAGGGAAAAACATCCAGTATGCGGCAGTCCTGTGGGCAAAAATGCCTTGTTGATGCTAGAGGTCAGAGGAGAATGGGCCGACTGATTCAAGCTAATAGAAGAGCAACGTTGACTGAAATAACCACTCGTTACAACCGAGGTATGCAGCAAAGCATTTGTGAAGCCACAACACGCACAACCTTGAGGCGGATGGGCTACAACAGCAGAAGACCCCACCGGGTACCACTCATCTCCACTACAAATAGGAAAAAGAGGCTACAATTTGCACAAGCTCACCAAAATTGGACTGTTGAAGACTGGAAAAATGGTTTCTTGAACATGACAATGAGTTCACTGTACTAAAATGGCCCCCACAGTCACCAGATCTCAATCCAATAGAGCATCTTTGGGATGTGGTGGAACGGTAGCTTCGTGCCCTGGATGTGCATCCCTCAAATCTCCATCAACTGCAAGATGCTATCCTATCAATATGGGCCAACATTTCTAAAGAATGCTATCAGCACCTTGTTGAATCAATGCCACATAGAATTAAGGCAGTTCTGAAGGCAAAAGGGGGTCCAACACCGTATTAGTATGGTGTTCCTAATAATTCTTTAGGTGAGTGTATGTGTGTGTGTATGTATCCATATATATATATATGTGTGTGTGTGTGTGTATTTATGTCTAAGTACAAACCAGATTCCAAAAAAGTTGGGACACTATACAAATCGTGAATAAAAACTGAATGCAATGATGTGGAGGTGCCAACTTCTAATATTTTATTCAGAATAGAACATAAATCACAGAACAAAAGTTTAAACTGAGAAAATGTACCATTTTAAGGGAAAAGTATGTTGAATCAGAATTTCATGGTGTCAACAAATCCCCAAAAAGTTGGGACAAGGCCATTTTCACCACTGTGTGGCATCTCCCCTTCTTCTTACAACACTCAACAGACGTCTGGGGACCGAGGAGACCAGTTTCTCAAGTTTAGAAATAGGAATGCTCTCCCATTCTTGTCTAATACAGGCCTCTAACTGTTCAATCGTCTTGGGCCTTCTTTGTTGCACCTTCCTCTTTATGATGCGCCAAATGTTCTCTATAGGTGAAAGATCTGGACTGCAGACTGGCCATTTCAGTACCCGGATCCTTCTCCTACGCAGCCATGATGTTGTGATTGATGCAGAATGTGGTCTGGCATTATCTTGTTGAAAAATGCAGGGTCTTCCCTGAAAGAGATGACGTCTGGATGGGAGCATATGTTGTTCTAGAACCTGAATCTATTTTTCTGCATTGATGGTGCCTTTCCAGACATGCAAGCTGCCCATGCCACACGCACTCATGCAACCCCATACCATCAGAGATGCAGGCTTCTGAACTGAGCGTTGATAACAACTTGGGTTGTCCTTGTCCTCTTTGGTCTGGATGACATGGCGTCCCAGATTTCCAAAAAGAACTTTGAATCGTGACTCGTCTGACCACAGAACAGTCTTCCATTTTGCCACACTCCATTTTAAATGATCCCTGGCCCAGTGAAAACGCCTGAGCTTGTGGATCTTGCTTAGAAATGGCTTCTTCTTTGCACTGTAGAGTTTCAGCTGGCAACGGTGGATGGCTCGGTGGATTGTGTTCACTGACAATGGTTTCTGGAAGTATTCCTGAGCCCATTCTGTGATTTCCTTTACAGTAGCATTCCTGTTTGTGGTGCAGTGTCGTTTAAGGGCCCGGAGATCACAGGCATCCAGTATGTTTTTACCTTGACCCTTACGCACAGAGATTGTTCCAGATTCTCTGAATCTTCGGATGATGTTATGCACAGTTGATGATGATAGATGCAAAGTCTTTGCAATTTTTCGCTGGGTAACACCTTTCTGATATTGCTCCACTATCTTTCTGCGCAACATTGTGGGAATTGGTGATCCTCTACCCATCTTGGCTTCTGAGAGACACTGCCACTCTGAGAAGCTCTTTTTATACCCAGTCATGTTGCCAATTGACCTAATTAGTGTTAATTGGTCTTCCAGCTCTTTGTTATGCTCAAATTTACTTTTTCCAGCCTCTTATTGCTACTTGTCCCAACTTTGTGGGGATTTGTTGACACCGTGAAAATTGCAATCAACGTATTTTTCCTTTAAAATGATACATTTACTCGGATCAAACGTTTGATCTGTCATCTACGTTCTATTACAAATAAAATATTGACATTTGCCATCTCCACATCATTGCATTCAGTTTTTATTCACAATTTGTTTAGTGTCCCAACTTTTTTGGAATCCGGTTTGTATGTGTACATATATATATATATATATATATATATATATATATATATACACATACAGTACAGACCAAAAGTTTGGACACACCTTCTCATTCAAAGAGTTTTCTTTATTTTCATGACTATGAAGGCATCAAAACTATGAATTAACACATGTGGAATTATATACATAACAAACAAGTGTGAAACAACTGAAAATATGTCATATTCTAGGTTCTTCAAAGTAGCCACCTTTTGCTTTGATTACTGCCTTGCACACTCTTGGCATTCTCTTGATGAGCTTCAAGAGGTAGTCCCCTGAAATGGTCTTCCAACAGTCTTGAAGGAGTTCCCAGAGATGCTTAGCACTTGTTGGCCCTTTTGCCTTCACTCTGCGGTCCAGCTCACCCCAAACCATCTCGATTGGGTTCAGGTCCGGTGACTGTGGAGGCCAGGTCATCTGGCGCAGCACCCCATCACTCTCCTTCATGGTCAAATAGCCCTTACTTTCAAAGTTTTCCCAATTTTTCGGCTGACTGACTGACCTTCATTTCTTAAAGTAATGATGGCCACTCGTTTTTCTTTACTTAGCTGCTTTTTTCTTGCCATAATACAAATTCTAACAGTCTATTCAGTAGGACTATCAGCTGTGTATCCACCTGACTTCTCCTCAACGCAACTGATGGTCCCAAGCCCATTTATAAGGCAAGAAATCCCACTTATTAAACCTGACAGGGCACACCTGTGAAGTGAAAACCATTTCAGGGGACTACCTCTTGAAGCTCATCAAGAGAATGCCAAGAGTGTGCAAAGCAGTAATCAAAGCAAAAGGTGGCTACTTTGAAGAACCTAGAATATGACATATTTCCAGTTGTTTCACACTTGTTTGTTATGTATATAATTCCACATGTGTTAATTCATAGTTTTGATGCCTTCAGTGTGAATCTACAATTTTCATAGTCATGAAAATAAAGAAAACTCTTTGAATGAGAAGGTGTGTCCAAACTTTTGGTCTGTACTGTATGTATATATACATATTTATTTACATATATTTACACACATGAGCTTGATAAAGGCCTCATTGAGTAGGCCGAAACGTTGCTGGGATTAAAGTTTTGGGGTCTTCACCCTGCCACCTAAAGCTGGAAGTGCCGCCTCGTCATTTGTTAAGTATATATGTGTGTATATACATTGCAATGCATGGGCGCCGACAGTGTGTCCACTGTCTGCAGACGTGAACACGTTCATTTAAATGGGGTCTGCAATCTGCATCCGACAGTACTTTTTCGCAGTGCGGAGGCATGGACAGAAAACCAATGGATGCACTCCATAGGTTTCCGATCTGCGCTTCCATTCCGCACCACACTGTATCTCTCGGATTTCAGACCCATCACTTGATACGGTGCGCACATGGCTGGTGCCCCCTGTTCGCTGGCCACAATACAGGCACAGGCAGGCTATGGTCATTTGCATGAGGCCTAAAGCCATACCTCCTTCCAGTATCCGGCAGGACAGTCCCGGATTTCAGTGGCGGTCCTGGTAGGGGGGAGGTATGTCGAAAATGGATCAGTTTTGCCCTAATGCATTCTGAATGGAAAAGGATCCACTCAGAATGCATCAGTTTGCCTCCGATCAGTCACCATTCCGCTTTGGAGGCGGACACCAAAACGCTGCCTGCAGCGTTTTGGTGTCCGCCTGATGAAACTGAGCCAAACGGATCCGTCCTGGCACACAATGTAAGTCAACGGGAACGGATCCGTTTTCTCTGGCACAATAGAGAACGAATACGTCCCCCATTCACTTTCAATGGTGTTCAAGATGGATCCGTTATGGTTATAGAAGACATAATACAAATGGATCCGTTTATGACGGATGCATGCGGTTATATTATAGTAACGGAACCGTTTTTGCAGATCCATGACTGATCCGCAAAAAACACAAGTGTGAAGGTAGCTATGGGCACGTAGTGTCCCTCTTCCTTCTATTCTAAAGTTGTGAAGTATGCTAAAGCACTGATGAAATGACACCTAATGTGCTGTTGTCACTATGGCATCACAAGTAGGCAGAGATGTCATGTGACCGCTCCTTTGAAGATGCTTGCTGTGATGCATGCTGGGATTTTTACTTTCACTTTGCAGCTGCTCCGCCCACACAGCCTCTCATTAATGGGAGCATGCTATGCTAAATGCAGTAGAAAATTATATATACACAGTATATCTGTCATGATACAAATTCCTCTTGGCTTTAGTTATTGTCTGGGGCACCTTATTTGTTTTTATACTTATTGTGGCCAACCCCTTTAATTGACATGCTGTAGATTTGGAAATCTGCACTGCAGGTCAATTTCTGCACAGAAAAAATTAGCAAAGTGTACATGAGATTTGTGTAAATTGATAAACTTTGCTGGTACAGTAATACACTGCTGATTTTCTGCACTGGAATCTGCACAGAAAAACCATATGTATTCTGGAATACGTGCACGTGGCCTGAGAGACACTTTTTAGATAAAAATTGCCTGCCTCTTACAGACCGTAGTCAGGGTGGTCCAGCAGTTACAGACATCCCTGACTGCTTCCTTAACCGCCTCCGGACCGCCTAACGCGGGATTGCGGTCCGGAGGCGGCAGCCCTGCGCTCAGCGACGCATATACGCGTCATCTCGCGTGAGCCGAGATTCCCTGTGAAACACGCGCACACAGGCGCGCGCGTTCACAGGATCGGAAGGTAAGAGAGTGGATCTCCAGCCTGCCAGCGGCGATCGTTCGCTGGCAGGCTGGAGATGCGATTTTTTTAACCCCTAACAGGTATATTAGACGCTGTTTTGATAACAGCGTCTAATATACCTGCTACCTGGTCCTCTGGTGGTCCCTTTTGTTTGGATTGACCACCAGAGGACACAGGTAGCTCAGTAAAGTAGCACCAAACACCACTACACTACACTACACCCCCCCTGTCACTTATTAACCCCTTATGAACCACTGATCACCCCATATAGACTCCCTGATCACCCCCCTGTCATTGATCACCCCCCTGTAAGGCTCCATTCAGACGTCCGTATGATTTTTACGGATCCACGGATACATAGATCGGATCGGCAAAACACATACGGACGTCTGAATGGAGCCTTACAGGGGGGTGATCAATGACGGGGGGGGTGATCACCTCATATACACTCCCTGATCACCCCATATAGACTCCCTGATCACCCCCTGTCATTGATCACCCCCCTGTAAGGCTCCATTCAGACGTCATGGATCCACGGATACATGGATCGGATCCGCAAAACACATACGGACGTCTGAATGGAGCCTTACAGGGGGGTGATCAATGACAGGGGGTGATCACCCCATATAGTCTCCCTGATCACCTCCCTGTCATTGATCACCCCCCTGTCATTGATCACCCCCCTGTCATTGATCACCCCCCTGTAAGGCTGCATTCAGATGTCCGTATGTTTTTTACGGATCCACTGATACATGGATCGGATCCGCAAAACGCATACAGACGTCTGAATGGAGCCTCACAGGGGGGTGATCAATGACAGGGGGGTGATCACCCCATATAGACTCCCTGATCACTCCCCTGTCATTGATCACCCCCCTGTCATTGATCACCCCCCTGTCATTGATCACCCCCCTGTAAGGCTGCATTCAGATGTCCGTATGTTTTTTACGGATCCACGGATACATGGATCGGATCCGCAAAACACATACGGACATCTGAATGGAGCCTTATAGGGGGGTGATCAATGACAGGGGGGTGATCACCCCATATAGACTCCCTGATCACCCCCCTGTCATTGATCACCCCCCTGTAAGGCTCCATTCAGACATTTTTTTGGCCCAAGTTAGCGGAAATTATTAATTTTTTCTTACAAAGTCTCATATTCCACTAACTTGTGTCAAAAAATAAAATCTCACATGAACTCACCATACCCCTCACGGAATCCAAATGCGTAAAAAATTTTTGACATTTATATTCCAGACTTCTTCTCACGCTTTAGGGCCCCTAGAATGCCAGGGCAGTATAGATACCCCACATGTGACCCGATTTCGGAAAGAAGACACCCCAAGGTATTCGCTGAGGGGCATATTGAGTCCATGAAAGATTGAAATTTTTGTCCCAAGTTAGCGGAAACGGAGACTTTGTGAGAAAAAATAAATCAATTTCCGCTAACTTGTGCCAAAAAAAAAAAAAATTCTATGAACTCGCCATGCCCCTCAATAAATACCTTGGGGTGTCTTCTTTCCAAAATGGGGTCACATGTGGGGTATTTATACTGCCCTGGCATTTTAGGGGCCCTAAAGCCTGAGAAGAAGTCTGGGATCCAAATGTCTAAAAATGCCCTCATGTGTCACACATCTGGTATCGCCGTACTCAGGAGAAGTTGGGCAATGTGTTTTGTGGTGTCATTTTACATATACCCATGCTGGGTGAGATAAATATCTTGGTCAAATGCCAACTTTGTCTACAAAATGGGAAAAGTTGTCTTTTGCCGAGATATTTATCTCACCCAACATGGGTATATGTAAAAAGACACCCCAAAACACATTGCCCAACTTCTCCTGAGTACGGAGATACCACATGTGTGACACTTTTTTGCAACCTAGGTGGGCAAAGGGGCCCATATTCCAAAGAGCACCTTTCGGATTTCACCGGCCAATGTTTTACAGATTTTGATTTCAAACTACTTACCACACATTAGGGCCCCTAGAATGCCAGGGCAGTATAACTACCCCACAAGTGACCCCATTTTGGAAAGAAGACACCCCAAGGTATTCGCTGATGGGCATAGTGAGTTCATAGAAGTTTTTATTTTTTGTCACAAGTTAGTGGAATATGAGACTTTGTAATAAAAAATATAAAAAAATCATCATTTTCCGCTAACTTGTGACAAAAAATAAAAAGTTCTATGAACTCACTATGCCCATCAGCGAATACCTTAGGGTGTCTACTTTCCGAAATGGGGTCATTTGTGGGGTGTTTGTACTTTCTGGCCATTGTAGAACCTCAGGAAACATGACAGGTGCTCAGAAAGTCAGAGCTGCTTCAAAAAGCGGAAATTCACATTTTTGTACCATAGTTTGTAAACGCTATAACTTTTACCCAAACCATTTTTTTTTTACCCAAACATTTTTTTTTTATCAAAGACACGTAGAACAATAAATTTTGAGAAAAATATATATATGGATGTCGTTTTTTTTTTTGCAAAATTTTACAACTGAAAGTGAAAAATTTCATTTTTTTACAAATAAATCGTTAAATTTCGATTAATAACAAAAAAAGTAAAAATGTCAGCAGCAATGAAATACCACCAAATGAAAGCTCTATTAGTGAGAAGAAAAGGAGGTAAAATTCATTTGGGTGGTAAGTTGCATGACCGAGCAATAAACGGTGAAAGTAGGGTAGGTCAGAAGTGTAAAAAGTGGCCTGGTCATTAAGGGTGTTTAAGCTAGGGGGGCTTAAGTGGTTAATGAACCAGCAGAGCGCTCATACAGCGCTTTGTTGGATTAATGATACAGTAGTGCCCCTGTCTGACACCAATCAGTATGATCAGTGCAGGCAGTAGGTTGCGCAATCTTGAAGAAGAACACACCCATCTACATGCTGGAAGGTACAGTAAAAGGAGATCAAACTCCGATCAATGCAAGCTAAAGGACGTTTGATGATGTCACTAGTAGTAGGGGCCAGAACCAAGAGAAGAATGCTTTGACATGTGTGGGCGGTCACTAAAGGGCCTTAGTCACATGAGAGCCATGCTCCTGCTCCTGCCGACCAACAGGAGTGCCGATCCGGCAGTGACTCCCGCCGCACTTACTTCCTCTGTCTCCCATCGGCACCCTGCAAATGCAATTGCTGGGTGCAGATGTGTGTAAAGGCTGGCTGGGGCCTGGTATTGACCCCAATCCAGCCTTGGGTGTTTTCCAGCAAGCTGTGCCTCTCTGGCGCAGCCTGCTAGTCAATGTTATTGAATAAACAAAAATCCCAAAAAATAAATATGCTTTTTTTTCTCATTTTCTGAAAATATGCTTTACATTGAAAAAAATAGAAAAAATAAAATCTCCCCCACATGTTTGGTATCGCCTTGTCCATGACAACCCTCACTACACGAAAATCATATAACATCACCTACAGAAAAAAAACAAAAAAAATACAGAATTTCTAATTTATTCTTTGTCACAAAATAAACTTAATAACAAATGATCAAAAAGCTTAATTTACCCCAAAATGATACCAGTGAAAACTACAAGTCGTCCTGCAAAAATCAAGCCCTCACACATCAAGCCCTCACACAACAATAGATTAAAAATAAAAAAGTTATGGGTCTTAGGAAGCAGCGATGCGAAAAGAGTTTCTTAGTTTTAACCCCTTAAGGACACATGACGTACCGGTACGGCATGTTTCCCGAGTCCTTAAGGATACATGACGTACCGGTACGTCATGTGTTGTTCCGATCACTGCCGCCCGGCGGGCGGTGATCGGAACAAGGTGCCTGCTCAAATCATTGAGCAGACACCTTGGCTAAATGCGTGGGGGGTCCCGTGACCCCCCCGTGTTGGCGATCGCAGCAAACTGCAGGTCAATTTAGACCTGCGGTTTGCTGCGCTTTCTGCAGTTTCTGATCGCGGGGATCAGAAACTTTAACATGCCCAAAATATAGATTTTCACCCCCCCTGCACCCCTTAGTGATTTTATGGCGGCGGGTGGTGCAGGGGGGGTTGCGGGGGCGGTGCGGGAGGCGGGGTCGCGATCCCCCACCCGCCTTCTCTTGAATAATCATTGGTGGCCAGTGGTTATACCAGAGTGTCAGCACATTGCTGACACTCTGGTATAAACGGCTGACATCTGTGCTGTGATGTCAGCCGTTTAACCCTTTCCATACCGCGGTCCGTACGGAATGGAAGAGCAGAGGTTAACAGTCGGGAGCTCCCTCCCTCTCCCATCGGGGGGCTGCTGTGCCTTTGCAGCCCCCAGACAGGATGGGGTCACAGAGGGAGGGAGCCCCCCTCCTTACCCTTACCCTTCTGCGCAGTTGTGGCTACAACTGAGCAGACGGGGAAGGTTCCCATTGCAACAGGACGCCTTCTCAGGCATCCTGCTGTCCATGGTGCTGAACAGATCTGTGCTAAAGGCACTATATAGTGTACTGTACTGTATTTTACAGACATCAGATCTGTGCTAAAGGCACTATATAGTGTACTGTACTGTATTATACAGACATCAGACCCACTGGATCTTCAAGAACCAAGTGGGTCTGGGTCAAAAAAAAAAAGTGAAAAAGTGAAAAAAGTAAAGTAAAAAAAAAAAGGTATCGCCGCGTCCGTAACGACCTGATCTATAAAACGGTCATGTTACTTTCCCCGCACGGTGAACGCCTAAAAAATAAAAAACTATGAGAAAATTGAAATTTTACCCACCTTTCTTCCCAAAAAGGTAATAAAAGTGATCAAAAAAGTCGCATGTACGCCAAAATAGTACCAATCAAACCGTCATCTCATCCCGCAAAAATCATACCCTACCCAAGATAATCGCCCAAAAACTATGGAAACACTAAAACATGATTTTTTTTGTTTCAAAAATGAAATCATTGTGTAAAACTTACATAAATAAAAAAAAGTATACATATTAGGTATCGCCGCGTCCGTATCGACCGGCTCTATAAAAATATCACATGACCTAACCCCTCAGGTGACCACCGTAAAAAACAAAAAATAAAATAATGTAAAAAAAGCCCTTTTTTGTCATCTTACGTCACAAAAAGTGTAATAGCAAGCGATCAAAAAGTCATATGCACCCCAAAATAGTGCCAATCAAACCGTCATCTCATCCCACAAAAAATTAGACCCTTCTTAAGATAATCGCCCAAAAACTGAAAAAACTATGGCTCTTAGACTATGGAGACACTAAAACATTTTTTTTGTTTAAAAAATGAAATCATTGTGTAAAACTTACATAAATAAAATAATTGTATACATATTAGGTATCGCCACGTCCGTGACAACCTGTTCTATAAAATTACCACATGATCTAACCTGTCAGATGAATGTTGTAAATAACAATAAAAATATAGAGCAACCAAAAATCATATGTACCCTAAACTAGTACCAACAAAACTGCCACCCTAGTTTCTAAAATGGGGTCACTTTTTTGGAGTTTCTACTCTAGGGGTGCATCAGGGGGGTTTCAAATGGGACATGGTGTCATAAAACCAGTCCAGCAAAATCTGGCTTCCAAAAACCATACGGCGCACCTTTCCCTCTACGCCCTACTGTGTGCCCGTACAGTAGTTTACGGCCACATATGGGGTGTTTCTGCAAACTACAGAATCGGGGCAATAAATATAGCATTTTGTTTGGCTGTTAACCCTTGCTTTGTTACTGGAAAAAATGGAATAAAATGGAAAATTTGCCAAAATGTTTTATCACCATTTGCCATTAACTCTTGTGGAACACCTAAAGGGTTAACGACGTTTGTAAAATCAGTTTTGAATACCTTGAGAGGTGTAGTTTCTAGAATGGGGTCATTTTTGGGTGGTTTCTATTATGTGTGCCTCACAAAGGGACTTCAGACCTGAACTGGTCCCTAAAAAGTGGGTTTTTGAAAATTTCTGAAAAATTTCAAGATTTGCTTCTAAACTTCTAAGCCTTGTAACGTCCCCCAAAAATAAATTATCATTCCCAAATTGATCCAAACATGAAGTAGCCATATGGGGAATGTAAAGTAATAAAAAAATTTTGAGGTATTACTATGTATTATAGAAGTAGAGAAATTGAAACTTGGAAATTCGCAATTTTTTACAAATGTTTGGTAAATTTTACTAGTGTCATGAAGTACAATATGTGACGAAAGAACATTCTCAGAATTGCCTGGATAAGTCAAAGTGTTTTAAAGTTATCACCACTTAAAGTGACACTGGTCAGATTTTCAAAAAATGGCCTGGTCCTTAAGGTGAAATAAGGCTGTGTCCCTAAGGGGTTAAGGACACAAAAGCAGGGAAACTTAAAAAAAAACTATATGTATTTGGTATTGCTGTAATCATACTGACCCAGAGAATAAAGATGTTTTTTATTCCGAAAAATGAACACTGAAAAATTTGTAGTGTCAAAACTCAGTTGCAGTATTGCAGTTTTTTCCTATCCCCCCCAGAAAGAGTTAATAAAAGTTAATCAGAAAGTTATGTGTACTCCAAAATGACACCATTAAAAACTACAACTTGTTCCGCAAAAAACAAGCCCCTATACATCTACATAGACGGAAAAATAAAAAAGTTATAGCTCTTGGAAGGCGATGAATGAAAAAAAGGAAGAAAAACGCTTCGTCAGTAAGGCCCAAAACATGCTTTTCACTAAAGGGTTAATAAAGATAATACTGTGTGTGTGTGTGTGTGTGTGAGAGAGAGATGCATATGTAGCAAAGCTGTGTTTGTTTGCTGTGTGTATAGCATTGCTGTGTGTATATGTCAACTGGGTAGCAGGGCTGCTTTTTTATGTGAGGTATGCAGCTGTGCTGCATTTATCTGTCAGCTGTGTAGCATAGCTCTGTTAGGTGTGTATAGCAGTGATGTGTGTATTTATGTCAGCTATGTAGCAAAGCTGTGTTTGTCATGGAGTGTAAACAGTGGTGCTGTATGTGTGTTTGTGTCAGCAGTGTTAGGGCTGTGTTTGTAAGGTGTGTATAGCAGTGGAGTGTGTATAAATGTCAGCTGTGTAGTAGACAGTGTTTGTCATGGGGTGCATGCACTGTGCTATATGTGTGTATGTCAGCTATGTAGTGGTGCTGTGTTTGTCAGGTGTTTATGCAGCAGTGTTGTGTGAAAAAGTTACTTTGACCCCTCAACTTCATCAAACCACCAAAGAAGGTTTAATTTTTTTTCTAATTTTCTTTTTAAACCTGTCTAAACCTGTGGTGCGTCTTACAGTCAGGTACATCTTATAGTCTGAAAACTACGGTATATATGTGGTCCAATAGAGAGGGACTTAACACCTAATTGTTTATACTGTATAGGACACTGAGGCCCGCACTCACCACTTGGAAGGTGAAGGTTGAGGGAGAACGATGCCGTGCCACCCACTCACCATGTAAGACCATCCACTGTACAGAAATTCAGGGGGAGGAACCGCTCTAATCACTCCACTCTGCCTTGCAGTCAGTGTAGTGTAGCGGGGAGCCAACCTGTAGCCAGCCGCCCCTGCTGCATTCAGGGATGTACAGCATGATTGTTAAACCAACCTATAAGAAAAAGCCTCAAATTGGGTGTATAAGTACACTGGGGTCTAGTATAATATACTGAGCCAAACATCGAAAAAAGACCAATAACCCCATATAGAATAAGAAAGCACACATATAAAATATATGTAGTTTATTAAAGACACATTTAGTGACAATAGGTATGACATAAAGGCACAAGGTAAAGGGGGGTGGTGGTGCGCCCCGTGTGATGGGACCAAAAACAACCACCCTCACATATACCGGACTAACAGGGAAAAGGGGTCACAGACATTGGGTATAAAAACCGCATACTAGTGGGAGAGCTGTAAGTTCACCCAAAGTAACCTATAAACATGTGTATGCTACATACAATAATATAGAAAAGTCAATATGGTCACACATAGCAAACTTGTCCTCCAGATATAACATAGATAGCCATCCGATGAATGCGGATTACCAAATAGTAACACAGTCAGGGGCAAAGCAGGAATGCTATGTGTAAACAATAGATCATACTAAAGTAACAAAATGACCATGCATGAGACAAAAACACAAATTACCCATGGTATGCCGAAACCCAAGGTCGGTGACCAGAGCTGCACCTCGACGCGCATTTCCCCGAGAAAGGCTTTGTCAGGAGGTAAAGATAACAAACAGTGTCCATCTTTAAATAGTGTGGTCCACAGCTGGCACTTGATTAGCGCATACGCCCAGTGATGCAGAGGGTTTTGATAGATGTCCATTGCTCCATAGAGAGATGTTCTTCTCTAGGCCCGAAACTCGCATATCTCCAATAGGACCACACGCAATCGCAGCAATCATATGTACTATGAAATACAAATAACAACAGTAAGTATATAAAAGGACAACTAACAATAAAGGTTAAAAAGCACGATTTATAGAAAAGACTTGAAGCTAACCGTCTCATTGAGACCTTTAGGGATCTCACTCTTTAGTAGAACAAACCATTTGGTCTCCAATTGCAGGAGGCGTTTCTTAATGTCACCTCCACGGCAGCCCTTGGAAGCCCTATCAGTACCCATACACTGTGGAGGTGACATTAAGAAACGCCTCCTGCAATTGGAGACCAAATGGATTGTTCTACGGAAGAGTGAGATCCCTAAACGTCTCAATGAGGCGGTTAGCTTTAAGTCTTTTCTATAAATCGTGCTTTTTAACCTTTATTGTTAGTTGTCCTTTTATATACTTACTGTTGTTATTTGTATTTCATAGTACATCTGATTGCTGCGATTGCGTGTGGTCCTATTGGAGATATGCGAGTTTCGGGCCTAGAGAAGAACATCTCTCTATGGAGCAATGGACATCTATCAAAACCCTAACACCCTTACTATGGTGTGGGAGGGTATTTGTGGCAGCTGATTCTTATCCCTTATAACCCCTAGTTGGCAGGATTTTGGCTACCATATGAGGGCGTTAGGTTATTGGCACGAATCATGCGTGCAGTATACATTAAGTCTGTGGTCACTATCTCAGGGCTATTTTGCACTATGCACTTTACTTTCAGTATCTATTTTAGTCACTTTACCAAGTTTATGTGCCACTATTATCACCTGTATATTTATCATGTGTTTTCACTTTTTCAATATTTTGTTCACATTTTTATGCACTTATCATGAATTATTGATTATATGAATTGCTCTATTTATATAGGGCTTTAGCATGTGATGATGTTGGACCGTCATTTACATTGATACGTCCCTGACGGTGCCTCATCTTCACAATTTTTGACTATCTGGTCACATTATCTATTCATTTGTATTACTATACCACTATTATGTTATATGGTATCACATCACTGTATATTTTTGTATAGATTCATAGTGTTAGCTCTTTATTTATGAGATAGGTCACCTCTATGCCCCCATTATGATATGGCACAGTGGGCAACTTGTTGGCCAATATTTTTATTGTAGGTTTATTTATACTTTATATATGTATATGACTGTCCCAGTTTTAGAGATGTGCAAACATGGGGTGTACATAGGGATTTCGATCCTATATGCATCGGATTGTAATATAAATTGTATCTGAGATGTATCCTGTCATTATGTTGTCCATTTATTGCTGCCTTGGTATGCCGGATCCCTGTTTCAAAATCAATATCAACATCAAAATATAAAAATACATCCTGATAAACATTGCGACCTGTTGTACTGGTCAGTCGCTATTTCCACCTGGCAATAGCGCATCGCATCGGTGCGCCGCGGGGGGGCATCACGGTGGCGCTCCTATACCTGTCCCTTGTGACCCGGCTGATGCGCGCCCTCATGTCATGTGATCGGACGGGAGGGGGGAGTGGCTGCACGCAGTTGGTGCGGCTCCCTACCCGGTCATGTGACGTGTTGGGCGGGCCTCACCTGGTTCCGATGAGTGGGTGGCGCGCCTCTGTGATGTCACGCTCTGCATCACTGGGCGTATGCGCTAATCAAGTGCCAGCTGTGGACCACACTATTTAAAGATGGACACTGTTTGTTATCTTTACCTCCTGACGAAGCCTTTCTCGGCGAAACGCGCGTCGAGGTGCAGCTCTGGTCACCGACCTTGGGTTCCGGCATAACATGGGTAATTTATGTACAGCATGATGTCTGTGGTACCAAGTCAGGAGGCGGTGCTCCCCACTTTTGCGCATAGTGGATCCTGCTACATTCAGTGCCTACATTGAAGCTTTGTACAGAATTTTCACCGGTATCTATGAAAGTAGGCCAGTGGGGCAATACGCAAAGGGACCTCCACGTTGGTTTGTCCTGGGTATTTTGTGTATTTAAAATAGCGGATGCCTTTGCATTACAACCATTATTCCTAATTCCACTCACACAAAGTGATTTTTGTGAGCATGGAGATTTCTATATAAAGATTGCATTTATTGCTCTGGAGCAAAACCTCTGTCTTTAAGTGGATGCATTTTCTATTACAGTCTTCATCCTCGGACAGGCTGTCTACTTGTTTGTCCTTACTCCTCTGCTGTGTGACAATTCTCTTCTCTGATAGTCAACTACATGTGAGCAATGCCACACAAGAATGCATTTATATGTCTATATGCTTGGGGGCTGCACAGAATGGCATCCCTGATATACTGTAGATTGCAAGACCAGCATACATAGAAAATCTAGTTGAAACCTTTCCTTTATGTCTCTTATTTCTAATTCAGGACACCCCTAACCATGGCTTTAAACCAGGCATGAAGCTAGAAGCTGTGGATCTGATGGAACCCCACTTGGTTTGTGTGGCTACTGTGGTGCGAGTAGTGCAAAGACTCCTTCGCATTCATTTTGATGGATGGGATGATGATTATGACCAATGGGCAGACTGTGAATCTCCTGACATCTATCCAGTTGGCTGGTGTGAGTTAACTGGATACCAGCTTCAGCCACCTGTAGCAGAAGGTATTGTTAGTTACCATTGTTTAGAAATTTTATCTTGCATTCCTCAGGAAAGGTGCCATATGTATCAATTTTACGTAAAAGTTCTTCTGCAACTGTGCATTTGATATTTTTATATCTTAGTTTCTTAACAGAAAAATGGAAATTACATGTTTTCACATACACTTACATGTTTTACGCGTATACTTAGGGAGTATCGTGGGCTTGTATGCCAACACATACCTGTCTAACATATGCCAAAAGGGTGTTCTTTCAGGACACACTTGGTGTGTGGGTGCTTATTGAAATGTCAGAGGTGTAAGTCAGGGAATACTCCCAATGTTTACCTCTGATGTGTAGGAAAATGAGTTGTGAACACAGTCTATTAAGAGCATGCAGAAAATCCTAGTACTGTCGGCAAGGTTTTCTCCTGCTGCTGACTTTTATCATTTAATTGTAGTTTATTTTTTATTTTTTTTAACAAATCTTTATTTAAGATTTTCAGCATTTGTAAAGACAGTAATCAAATCCTTATTAACAGAAAAGGAAATAACATAAGAGTACATCCACAATGTGATACTTGTTGCTCATGATACATAATTTTTGTTCGCAAGAATTACATTTGCATAATGACACAAACAAATGACTTAAGCAAATTGCGATGGCTAGAGGGTTACAATTATAGGTATATTACAATTACAAATACTCATAATGGCTGCGTCTAAGGATGTGAGGGACATAAAAAAAGGAAAAAACTCCTAAGGCGATTTATGCATATTTTTTGAGTACTCAAGAAGACCAACCTCTTGTGTTATTCGACACTACTAGGCATGGGTGGTAACGGTAATCGCAGGTCATTCTGGTATTTAGCCTGCCACTTCAGCCATGGAGACCACATCAGTAAGTATCTGTCATAGGACAGGGACTCCCAGCTAGACATCTCTTCCATCAAGCGGATCTCTTGTACCTTATTGATCCAATCCACCAGCCCTGGTATTTTTGTGTTAAGCCAAAACATTGGGATCAGCAATTTTGCTGCAGCTACCAGTGAGGACAGTAGATTGTGTCTGGCAAAAACTGATTTTACACCAGGTAAGTTCAGTATGACCATTGTGGGGGTAAGTGATGACGAGGAGGGGATAACATCTAGAATATGTTTGGAGATCATGTCCCAGAACGGGGAAATCATGGGGCAGGACCAACAGATATGTAAAATAAAGTACCAACAGAATCCCTACATCTCCAACATTGATCCGAGTATGTGGGGTCTATGGCATGAAGTTTGACTGGCGTGTTGTACCACCTAGTTACCAGTTTATAGGCGTTCTCCTGTATCCTAATACATCTGGAATATCATTTTTGTCATGGGAGTGACATAAGATCTTATTTACTGTGTTATCGTCAAAGGTGATATTCATCTCCTTTTCCCATTGGGATATGAACCAGGGTCTATTGGAGCCTACGTCATCTAACAATTTGTTGTATAATCTAGAAACTGACCCTTTTTTGCCTGCCTGTTGTGATAAAAACATGTCATACCAGGTGGGATCAAGTTTACTATGAGTACTTGCTAAGTATTGGTTGCATACTTTCAAGAACTGAGAATAGTTTATAGTTGACCAAGTGATGCGAGGAAAACGTACTTTCAAATTTTGAATAGTAGGGACACACCGTTGTTTCAAGACATCCCCTATAGCCTCAAAGCCTAATGCTTTCCAAAGACCTAAATCATCTTGAAAACCCTGCATTGTCAAATATGGAACATAACAAATGGGAGTGAACGGGGAAATGCAAGGGGAAGCGCGTAATGACGGTGATATTTTAGACCATGTGTTTATAACTCCCTTCAGTGGATCAAGCCCTTTTTTGTCTACACTTCTACTCGTCACTGGTTTGGGATCCCATAAGATCGCCACACCCCCCGGTCCCAATAGGTTTCTGGCTATCTTGCACCCTAACTTGGAATTTGTGGGGTTACTAATTTCGGAATGTAATCTGAGTTGAATTGCCTTGTAGTAAGTTACCACATCAGGGAGTCCGAAGCCTCCCCCAGAAATGGGTTTAGTAAGGACCTTGTGCGCCAGTCTGGGTCTTCCTCCACTCCATATAAAAGAGGTGAAAAGGCTACGTATCCGAGCTAGAAAAGATAGGGGTAGAGGTATACGCAAGGTCTGCATAGTGTATAATAATTTAGGTAAAATGTATGTTTTTAATAAGTTTTTCCTTCCCATCCATGACAAGAAGGGGATCTTTATGTCAGCTAATTGTTGTTTGATATTTGAGAGCAGTGGCAGATAATTCTGTTGAAAAAGTTGGCCAGGGTCTTTTGTTACGTTGATTCCTAAGTATTTAATATGTGAGTTATGCCATTTAAATGGGAAATCCCTCTCTAATTTTGCTACAGAGGTTAGGGAAATATTAATGCCAATTGCCGTGCATTTGGAAAGATTAATTTTAAAATTGGACAGGGAGCCGTAAATTTCTAATTTCTTTAGTAGAGCCGGCAGCGCCTCTTCAGGGTTTGTTAAAAAGATAAGCATGTCGTCCGCAAATGCGGCAACTGCATGCACATCTCTGTCCACCTTAAGCCCTATAATTTCGGGGTCTTGTCTCATAAATTGTATAAATGTTTCCAAGCATAAAATAAACAATGTGGGCGAAAGTGGGCATCCCTGACTTGTCCCGTTTGAAATCTCAAAGGGGAGTGACAGAACTCCATTTACTTGCACTTTTGCAGAGGGGTTAGAGTACAGAGACAGCACCGCCCCCACGAACTGAGGGGGAAGCCCAAACTTCAACAGTGTGGCTTTCATATATTCCCAATCAACTCTGTCAAATTCTTTTTCAGCATCAGTGCTGAGTAGTACTAGCTTCTTTCCTTTTTTCAAGGCAAATTGTTGGGCCTGCAAGGCTCTAAAGGTGCTGTCTCTGCACTCCCTGCCCCCCACAAAGCCAGACTGCTCAGGAGATATAATCCCTGGTAGAGAAGGGGATAGCCTGCTGGCTAGAAGTTTAGCCCACAGTTTCACGTCTGCATTTATAAGAGATATTGGTCTGAAACTAGAGGGGATTTCAATGTCTTTGCCCGGCTTTGGTAGCACAACTATGTGTGCCTCCAGAGCTTGTCTAGTTAGGGGTGTACCATTCAACAAGGCATTGAAGAAATTCACTAGTTGCGGGCCTAGGACTGAGAAAAACTTTTTGTAATAAGCCACAGTGAGTCTGTCAGGTCCCGGGCTCTTGCCAGATGGCGTCGTGTTTAGGACCTTTTTTACCTCAGCTAAGGTGACAGGGGCTATCAGTGATGCTCTAGAGTTGTCACCAAGAACCGGCAAAGTCAATGTCCCCAAGAAGTTATCTATTTTCCCCTTACGCACTTACGTCTGTATATCATTCTGTTCCTCACGCCTAAGATTATATAAGTCCTGATAGTAATCTCTAAAGATCCTAGATATCTTTTGAGTATCCGTTTCAAGGGCTCCCTCTTGCAACCTCATGCGTTTAATAAAGACCTGGTCCTCCCGTTTTTTAATAAGCGCAGACATTATCTTGCCACCTCTGTTTCCGTGAACATAGTGTTTATGTTTAACCTTCAAGTAGGCTTTGGACGCCCTGATATTTAGCAACTCCTGCAACTCTCGTCTCACGACTTTTAATTCTTCCAGATCTTTAAGCGCATATGAGCGTTTATGCGATGATTCCAAGTTAGCAATACGGGATATAAGTTCCGTAAATTTTTTCGCTCTATTCTTATTAACATGTGATCCCAGAGCGACAAACTCCCCCCTAATTACCGCCTTATGCGCCTCCCAGATTATCGCCCTAGACATATTGGGGGTTACATTAGTAGTAGAATATGCATGCAGTTTCTGCAATATAGAATCAACCTGAGTTTGTGAGTCTAAGAGGGTGTGATTCAACCTCCAGGTCCACTCCCTACCACACATCTCCGGGAAGCAGTTGACGGAGGAGACCGGCGCATGGTCAGAGACAGTGATGTTGTAGAGAGTGGAGGACTTAATCTTTGGCAGAAGCTTATCTTGTACAAAGAGGTAATCTAACCTCTGATATGTTCTATGTGGGTTGGAGTAGAACGTGTAATCACGTCTGTCACCATGCGCCGACCTCCAAACGTCACTAAGGTGTAGCTTCCTCAGGTGAGCCTGAACTGATTTGAGAGCCCGGAATGACACCGCCGATTTCTGGGTAGAGGAGTCAAGCAGAGGATTCAGTGTGAGATTAAGGTCCCCACCTACTAACAGTATACCCGCAGCAAATGCTTCAATTTTGCCCAGTACATCTTTTAGCCAACTAACCGGTTTCACATTGGGCGCGTACAAATTACAAATCGTGACAGTGAGGTGGCCTATTTCCCCTTTTAATAATAGGCATCTCCCCTCAGGATCTCTCACATCAGAATGTAGTGTAAAAGGAGTGCCTCGTTTGAATCCTATGCTGACTCCCCTAGCCGCAGAGCTGCTGGAAGTGGCATGGTACCATACGTTAAAGGGAGAGTTGCTGAGTTTAGGAACATGTGTATGAGAGAAGTGAGTCTCCTGGAGGAGTATTATATCTGAGCCAATTTTCCTGAGAGGAATTGGAAAATTCTACTGCGCTTCATAGGGTTATTGCAACCATGTACATTAAAAGTGGATAAACATATATTTAGTGGAGCCATCTTAGTTAGGTGTCTTGTTGCGATTTAAAGTCGTATAACCAACCAGGTATCAAGGATGTACATAATAAGGCAATGTACAATATAAAACAATAACCATAACTTAAAAGTGATTCCAAATGAATATGGAATTTTGTGCTGGGAGAGGTGAAATAATTGCACATGTGGATATCATGTGTATCCCAACCAGCCCAGAACCCCATAAACCCTTAGCCTCAGTATTTATGAACAGTAAACTTAAATACTATCCTAGCAAATATCATCTGATGGGCAAATAGAGATATTAAAGAAAGGAAAAGAGAGAGGACTCTATAATATGCATATTAATATTAATTTGCATTATGTCAGAAATATGCAGCTATTTTACGAGCAGCAGCTGCCCCTGACAAAGAGGGGAAAAAAGCATTAACTGCAAAAGAGGAAAATGGCATTAACTGCAAACCCTCAGTTAGGGGCTCCTTGAGACCACGCTCTCTTGTTCTTCCCGGATCTTTGGGGTTTAGGATTCAGCCATCTCGACGCTGAGGGGAGTGGTGGTAAGTCCTCCATGTGTGGGACAGGCAGCCAGGAGGGAATCTCAACTGTCGGTTGTTGCAGCGCTTCCCAAACCGGCTGGAGATCATCAGGCGTTCTAACGGTTATACGGCGGTTTTCTGCTGTGATTAGAATCCCAAACGGAAAGAGCCATCTATATGGAAACTTGGCTGACCGCAAAAGGTCTGTAAGTGGCTTCATTAATCTCTGTTTTTGTAGTGTGGAAGCCGCTAAGTCCTGATATATCTGGACGCTGACTCCTTGGAGCTTTATATCTCCCTTCTTCCTTGCTGCCTGCAAGATCAATTCAGTGTCCCTGTAGCTTAGGATCCCACAGATTATGTCCCTCGGGTTATCACGGGACGCCGGCTTTGGTTTCAGGGCTCTGTGTACTCTTTCAACCGTGACATGTATTGCCTGCTCTGGGCCAATTAACATATTGAATAGGGAGTCCATGACCTGAAACAAATCCTCCTTATCTTCAGCTTCAGGCAAGCCTCTAAGTCTAATATTCCTCCTCCTGTTTCTATTCTCCTGATCTTCCATTTGGAGCAGGAGTGTATTCATTGCCCTAGTGTGGGAGAGTAGGGACTCTTTCACCGCTGAATTGAAGGTGATCACAGCATCCTGAGTTTGTTCCCGCGTCTCAACGCGGTCCCCCATATGGTGGACATCTGCCTTTATGGAGACCAGGTCTGCAGCTAACGGTGCCAGCGCTCTCTGCAAAGCTCCCTCCAGAAATTCTCTGGTAATGTCGGACCTCTCCCCACCAGATGCTGAGTTGTTATCACTCAAAAACTCACTTTCCCGCATTGCCTTGGATGTCTGAGAAGGAGTGTGATCATCTGCGGCCGCTCCATGTTGCTTCGGCGCCATCTTGGTGTTCCTCACCGGCGGCTGTGAGCTCGGTTTATTAAGATATTTTTCCATATCTTGGCTTGGGCTTGGATCTTCCTTGTGCCCTGATGAGTTCTGCATGCAATCCTTCGACTGGATCTTCATGCCGATAACAGGATAGTGCTGTTGTAGAGGCTAAGATGGGTCCTGGTGGCGAGAGCTCTGCTAACAAGCAGCCGCCATCTAGCTCGGTCAGGCCACGCCCCCTAATTGTAGTTTATTTAAAGTCTCTCTTAGGCTACTTTCACACTTGCGTTCGGAGCGGATCCGTCTGATGTTTCATCAGACGGATCCGCTCCGATAATGCAGACGTTCGCATCCGTTCAGAACGGATGCGTCTGCATTAAAACTTAGAAAATTTTCTAAGTGTGAAAGTTGTCTGAGCGGATCCGTTCAGACTTTTCAGCCATATGGTGTCATCTTCAAGCGGATCCGCCCCCATTGACTTACATTGTAAGTCTGGACGGATCCGCTCGCCTCCGCACGGCCAGGCGGACACCCGAACGCTGCAAGCAGCGTTCAGGTGTCCGCTCACTGAGCGGAGCGGAGGCTGAGCGCTGGCAGGCGGATGCATTCTCAGTGGATCTGCCTCCACTGAGAATGCATTGGGGCCAGACGGATGCGTTCGGGGCCGCTCGTGAGCCCCTTCAAACGGTGCGCACGAGCGGACACCCGAACGTTAGTGTGAAAGTAGCCTTACAAGTTTCTTAAAGGGGTTGGCAAAGGTAATTATATATCTTGGACAAGCCCTCTAATGGCTTCAAATAATAAAAAATATGTTACTTCGGAGCCATTCTCTGTGATGCTGGTCTGGTTCTCCTGCCTCTCTTTACGGTTCAATCCCTTTATTTATTTTCGTAAATGTACATAACTAGCATCTCACAAGATTACAATAGACGGTTCATCAATCTTCAATATATCGCAAATGTCAACAGTAAAGCGATGAATGAGCGCTTATGGCCACAAAAATGTAAATAGTGGCTACCTGGTGATACACAAGAAAGCTGCTTGAGAGCAGATTAAACATAACTAAACATATAGAACATAGTCAGTTCAGCCACTACCAACAACATGGTTCTACATATGAAACATAAATGTTATAAGGGAACATAATTTGGATGGGTCAACCATGCCTCCCATAACCTAGTCCAGGGGCAACCTAGACTGTCCTATAGCGAGTGTTCGTTCACATGCACAGTTGTCGTTAAGAGACGAAAAGATCTCGGGCATTTTAGGAATAATGGGGCTTTTCCAATAATATGTGATTACCACTTTGACGATCATAAGAACCTTGCAAAATAGGGGTCTGATACCAAAATGAAATTGTTGAAGTTTCATAAATAACAAAGCAATATGGGGAGACAAAGCAATTGGAGCCTAAGAAAACAAACAACATCATTGACATGCCAGTGAGGTCTACCACTGAGGACAGTGACTGGATGCACATACCTACATGTCACTGTGCATGTCACAGTATAGGTGACATGCACAGTGGTATCCCGGGACACAGCATGCCACTGCTGCATCCAATTACTGGTTTCAGCGGTAGACCATATTCTGATATGTCACTAGTGATCTTTATAAACAAACCGCGTCAGGAGAATTGAACCAGCGCCAGAGAAAGAGATATAACATTTTTATTTTGAAGGGAATCTGTCACCAGTTTTATGGTGTCCTAACTAAGGCCAGCATAATCTATTGAGAAATCTATTTAGCAAAACTCTGTTTAAATTCTTTCTTTATTCAAATATTGCAAGTTCAAAAAGCAATTCTTTTTTACAATGAAATGATAATACAAATCAATATCACATACGTAAATAAGATTGATATACATAACATTAAATGTCATGTCATGTATTACAATGAGATTATACAATAATCAAGTATTAATGTAAAAAAATCTAACTCTGAAAAGCTGTTGAACCTATAACAGTTGTCGCTGGGACGACAGGCCATCAAATAGCAAATTAGGACCGAAGTCTTTATTGATAACACAATATTATGCTTGCTATTTGGTATGCACCTATGCCACTGCAGTTTCCTAGTATTTCAGAATTTAGTCAACTTCTAAATTACTGAGTATAACAATCTGGTCAGGTCATCCCAGCTGCACCTCAAAAAGAACAATAACTGGGGGGGGGGAATTAACAGGGGATACATGAGGGAGGGGGGGAGGGAATCAGGCTTAATCTAACCGTATGAGTACAGGGTCAGAAATGTTGAAACTGAATAGTTAAAGAAATTCAGTTATGTTTGATGGTATCTGGGTTTATTATCGTCTCTTATTAGTCTTAATTTCTCATAATTGTGTAAAATATGCAACTCTGGGTCACTTTCTTTAACCCCTTCACTACCGAGCCACTTTTCAACCTTAAATCTCAGTCCGATTTTTGCAAATCTGACAAGTCACTTTATGTGGTAAGAACTTTGGAACGCTTTTACTTATCCAAGCCATTCTGAGATTTTCTTGTGACACATTGTACTTCATGACAGTGGTAAATTTCTGTCAATATATTTCACCTTTTTTTCACAGCTTTTATGGCAGATAGTGATACCTCACAAAATAGTTATTACTTTACATTTTTCCTATGTCTACTTTATGTTGGCTTCACTTTGTAAATGTCATTTCATTTATTTAGGATGTTAGAAGGTTTACTAATTTAGATGCAATTTTTCAAAATGCCAACAAAATTTCCAAAACCATTTTTTTAAGCACCAATTGAGTTATAAAGTGATTTTCAGGGGCTTATGTAATGAAAACTACCTATAAATTACCTCATTTTAGAAACTACACCCCTCAAATTATTTAAAACTGATGTTACAAATTTTGTTAACCCTTGAGGTGTTCCACAAGAATTAACGGTAAATTGAGGTAAAATTTCTAAATGTTATTTAATTTTTTCTGATTTTCCATTTTCTTCCATTTTTGCTGTAACATAGCAAGGGTTAAAAGGAAAATAAACCTCATTATTTATTACCCTAATTCTGCAGTTTACAAACCCCCCAAAAAATGTGCTAAAAACGGTCGTATGAGCGCATTGCAGGGTTAAAAAGGGAACTAGAGCCATAGGGCTTTTGGAGGACAGATTTTGCAGGATTGGCTTTTGGGAGCTATATCGCATATGAAGACACCCTGAGGTTGCCCTACAGTGGAAACCCCCAAAAATTGGCCCCATTCCGGAAACTAGACCCCTCAAGGAGTATTTCAAGGTGTGTATTGAGCACTTTGATCCATCAGGCGTTTTACAGAATTAGGAAACATTTGGCTGTGAAAATGAAAAATTATAATTTTTTTCCAGAAAAAGTTGCTTTACACCCAGATTTTTAACTTTCACAAGGGGTAACAGGACAAAATGCACCCCACATTTTGTTACCTATTTCCCCCCTGAATACGGCAACACCCCACATGTGCTTGTAGGCTGCTGTATGGGCGCACAGCAGGGCTCTAGAGGCAAAGTGTAAAATATGTTTTTTGCAGGCTTGAATAAACAGACTGACTAGCCTGTCTGCCCCATAGGCTGATTTTAACCCCTTAGGGACACAGCCTTATTTCACCTTAAGGACCAGGCCATTTTTTGCAAATCTGACCAGTGTCACGTTAAGTGCTGATAACTTTAAAACGCTTTGACTTATCAAGGCCATTCTGAGATAGTTTTTTCGTCACATATTGTACTTCATGACACTGGTAAAATGAAGTAAAAAAAATTATTTTTTTTGCATAAAAAATACCTAATTTACCAAAAAAATTTAAAAAATTTCATAGTTTCAGTTTCTCTACTTCTGTAATACATAGTAATACCCCCAAAAATTGTGATGACTTTACATTCCCCATATGTCTACTTCATGTTTGAATTATTTTGGGAATGATATTTTATTTTTTGGGGATGTTACAAGGCTTAGAAGTTTAGAAGCAAATCTTGAAATCTTTCTGAAATTTACAAAAACCCAATTTTTAGGGACCACTACAAGTCTGAAGTCACTTTGCGAGGCTTACATAATAGAAACCACCCAAAAATAACCCCATTCTATAAACTACACCCCTCAAGGTATTCAAAACTGATTTTACATACGTTGTTAACCCTTTAGGTGTTGCACAAGAGTTATTGGCAAATGGGGATGAAATTTGAGAATTTCATTTTTTTGGCTAATTTTCCATTTTAACCCATTTTTTCCACTAACAAAGCAAGGGTTAACAGCCAAACAAGACTGTATCTTTATTGCCCTGACTCTGCTGTTTACAGAAACACCCATTATGTGGCCGTAAACTACTGTACGGCCACACAGCGGGGCGTAGAGTGAAAGGTGTGCCGTTTGGTTTTTGGAAGGCAGATTTTGCTAGACTGGTTTATTTACACCATGTCCCATTTGAAGCCCCCCTGATGCACCCCTAGAGTAGAAACTCCCTAAAAGTGACCCCATCTAAGAAACTACACCCCTCAAGGTATTCAAAACTGATTTTACATACGTCGTTAACCCTTTAGGTGTTGCACAAGAGTTATTGGCAAATGGGGATGAAATTTGTAAATTTAATTTTTTTTGCCTAATTTTCCATTTTAACCCATTTTTTCCACTAACAAAGCAAGGGTTAACAGCCAAACAAGACTGTATCTTTATTTCCCTGACTCTGCCGTTTACAGAAACACCCAATATGTGGCCGTAAACTACTGTACTGCCACACAGCGGGGCGTAGAGTGAAAGGTGCGCCGTTTGGTTTTTGGAGGGCTGATTTTTATGGACCGGTTTATTTACACCGTGTCCTGTTTCAACCCCCCTGATGCACCCCTGGAGTGGAAACTCCCTAAAAGTGACCCCATTTTGGAAACTACGGGATAAGGTAGCATTTATTTGGGGACTATTTTTAGGGTACATATGATTTTTGTGAGGCAAGGTTACCAAAAATTGAATTTCTGAAATTTCATCTCCATTTGCCATTAACTGTTGAGGAACACCTAAAGGGTTAATAAAGTTTGTATAATCAGTTTTGAATACCTTAAGGGGTGTAGTTTCTTAGATGGGGTCACTTTTAGGGAGTTTTTACTCTAGGGGGGCATCAGGGGGGCTTCAAAAGGGACATGGTGTCAATAATCGGCCTTCCAGAAACCATGTCGGTCCTTTCCTTTTGCGACCTCCCTTTTACTGATACAGCAGTTTACGACCACAAATGTGGCATTTCTGTAAACTTCAGTATCAGGGTAATAAATATTAACTTTTTATTGGTTGTTAACCCTTGTTTTGTTACCGGAAAAAACTGATTGAAATGGAAAAGTGCCAAAGATAGCGGTTTTGGCACCGTTTTTTTTTTTTTTTTTTTACCGTGTTAATCTGGGGGGTTAGGTCAGAAATAGGAAATTTTTTTGACGGACAGGAAACACGGATCATGGATGTGGCTGCAAAACGGTGCATTTTCCGATTTTTGAAAGTCAATGGGTCCAGGAAAAAAACGGAAAACGGCACAACGGCCACGGATGCACACAACGGTTGTGTGCATGAGGCCTAAGTATAAGGCCCCTTTCACATGGGCGAGTGAGGTGAACGCATTGCACCCGCACTGAATCCGGACCCATTCACCTCAATGGGGCTGTGCAGATGAGCAGTGATTTTCACGCATCACTTGTGCATTGCGTGAAAATCGCAGCATGTTCTATATTCGTCGTTTTTCACGCAACCCAGTCCCCATAGAAATGAATGGGTCTGCGTGAAAATCGCAAGCATCTGCAAGCAAGTATGGATGCTGTGCGATTTTCACACATGGTTGCTAGGAGATGATAGGGATGGGCAACCCCATTAAAGTGTAATCACTGTAGTATTTTCCCTTATAACATGGTTATAAAGGAAACTAATGGCATTCTTAATACAGAATGCTTACAAAAATGTGGGGTTAAAATATAAAAAAAAAAAAATTAACTCACCTCATCCACTTGTTCACGCAGCCGGCATCGTTTTCTTTCTTCTTCTTTCAGGACCTGCAAAAGGACCTTTGATGGCGTAATCGCGCTCACCACGTGGTGAGTGTGGTGACGTCAGCACAGGTCCCACTGAATAAAGATAGAAGATCCTCATCAAAGATTCTTTTGCAGGTCCTGAAAGATGAAAAAAGAAGACGATGCCGGCTGCGTGGACAAGAGGATGAGGTGAGTTAATTTTATATATTTTTTTAACCCCTCAAGCAACATTTTAGTAAGCATTCTTTATTAAGAATGCTATTATTTTCCCTTATAACCATGTTATAAGGGAAAATAATAAAATCTACAGAACACCTAACCCAAACCCGAACTTCAGTGAAGAAGTCCGGGTTCTGGTCTGGGTACCACATTCAGTTTTTTATCATGCGCGTGCAAAACGCATTGCACCCGCGTGATAAAAACAGAACAACGCAATCGCAGTCAAAACTGACTGAATTGCATGCGCACTCGCGCGGGTTTCCCGCAATGCACACGCGACGCATCCGGAGCAAATCCGGGACGCCCGTCTGAAAGAGGCCTAAAGCTTAGCCTGCTCTCCCTCACTCACTGGAAGTCTTTTGGCACCAGGACAGGTGAAGGGTGGACTCTCTAAGCATTCTTTGGGGGCCATCTGGCACCAGGAGATGGGTGGAGTGGGCACTGCATGCATGTTGGTACCTGCATTACCTAGATTTAATGGAGGCCATTTTGGCACCAAAAATGACAAAAAGACAAAAATTAAGGTGGGTCCAGCATGCATGTGGAACCTACACATGCCTGAATTTTATGGTAGTCATCATGGCACATCATTGACGTGTGGCAGACGGGCCCAAATAATTTAGTACAAAATGTATTTGCCAAGAATCTTAAAGTCACTTAATAAGCATAGCATTAACATTATAATACTTTTTTGTACTTTATTTGGTTTGCAGAGTGCTGTTGCATTGTATTTTTTTTTCTTCGTTTTTTCAGCCATAGCAACGTGCACTTGCGTATTAGGATGTGCTGACGGACCCCTTTTTTTCTTTGCAGCATGGATTTTAGGTGCCATGTCGCATGTAAAGAAATTCCCGAGGTCCCCAGAAATTAAAAAGAACTGACCCAATTTTGGAAAGAGCACCCCTGTATGAACATTTTAAGTGGTGGAAAGGGTACTTTTCAGCAAACGGGTGTCTCACAGAAGGCAGAAACACTTGTTAAAGGGTTTCAAAGCACACATTTGTGAAAATGAAAAATTACTAGCAGATAGGGATCGACCGATTATCGGTTTATCTATTTTGCCGATATTCCGATAACGTATTGGGAACCAGGATCGCGCTGCTGACAGCGCTCTCCGTGTTCCCTCAGCAGCACAGGGGAGAAGGAAGCAGTGTCTCCCTCCCCCCTGTGCTGCTGACGCTGCAGCCAGTGAGAGGAAGGAGGACAAGAGAAGGGGAGGGGCTGTGGCCGCTGCGCCACCAATGAAGAGAACTCTCTCATTCATTCATATACAGGAGGCGGGAGCTGGCTGCAGAATCACATAGCCGGCTCCCGACCTCTATGAGCAATAGCTGCGATCTGCGGTAGTTAACCCCTCAGGTGCCGCGGATCGCAGCTACCGCTCATAGAGGTCGGGAGCCGGCTATGTGATTCTGCAGCCAGCTCCCGCCTCCTGTATATGAATGAATGAGAGATTTCTCTTCATTGGTGGCGCAGTGCGCCCCCCAGTATTAATAATTGGTGGCGCAGTGCGCCCCCCCAAGCCCCCAAGTATTAATCATTGGTGGCGCAGTGCGCCCCCCACCCCCATCCCAGCATCAAAAACATTGGTCGCGCAGGGCGCCCCCCCACCCCAGTATTAATCATTGGTGGCAGTGGCCACAGGATTCCCTCTCCCCTGCTCCTCCGATCGGAGCCCCAGCAGTGTAATCCTGGGGCTCCGATCGGTTACCATGGCAGCCAGGACGCTATTGAAGCCCTGGCTGCCATGGTAAGCTCCATGCTGCTGTGTACAGAGCACAGGGCAGCAGGGACAGTGTGAGCTCCTATTCACCCTGATAGAGCTCTATCAGGGTGAATAGGACAAGGGTTCTAGTCCCAAAGGGGGCTAAAAGTTAGTAAAAAAAAAAAGAAAAAAAAACACCAAAATATTAAGTATAAATGAAAGAAAGATTTAAAAAATAATTTAAAAAAATACACGTTAATAATAAACATATTAATTTTCATCAGATTTGGGTAGGAATTTTTTATTTTTTTCAAAAATTTAAATTACCAGAATATCGGTATAAATTATCGGCTATCGGCCTGAAAGTTCACAAATTATCGGTATCGGCCGTAAAAAATCAATATCTGTTGATCCCTACTAGCAGACCCCAATTTTTCACTTTCACAAGGGGTTAAAGGAAAAAATGCACCCCAGTATGTGTTCTCCATTTACTTCCCATTCAGGAAGCACCCCATATGTGCTTGTAGCCTGCTGTATGGGCACACAGCAGGGCTCTAGAGGCAAAGTGCAAAATTTTTTTTTGCTGACCTGAATAAACAAACATGGATTTTAGGTGCTATGTCGCATGATAAAAAATTCCTGAGGTCCCCAGAAATTTAAAACCCCAATAAGTGACCCCATTTTGGAAAGAGCACCCCCATACAAACTTTTTAAGGGGTGGAAAGGGCAATTCTGACCTACCAGGTGTTTCACAGAAATTAATATGTAGTGGTTGGTGAAAAGTGGATATGTATGCTATGCGGACTAAATCAGAGATATAAGGTGGTAAAACTACAGGGTACATCAAGGATAAAATTAAATGAATTCTCTATGGATGAGTGGTAGATTCTAAAACAATCCTTTATGCACAGGGCAGGTTTCGCAATGGTAAATGGTATTTTTCCTTATCCCCCTTTTGGAACACACCCTGCATCTTTTTTGGGTCCTTCCCCTCCTCGCTGTTTGGGGGACTTCACCAGGAAAATGTTGCCCTGGTACAACTCGGGCACCGTAACTTGCAGAAGTACTGGGGCCCTCCATTGCTTGTTTTGGAAGAATTAGGGCCTTTATCACCACCTCTTGAAACTGTAGAAATGTTCTTGTCTGGCCTCTAGATTTAAAAAGCACAAACGCATTGTACAGCGTCATCTGTATGAGGTGCACGGCCAGCTTTTTGTACCACACTTTTGTTTTTCGTGTGGCACTGTAGGGCTTCAGAACTTGATCTGAATGATCAACCCTGCCCATGTGCTTATTGTAGTCCAGGATGCAGTCTGGTTTGGGGACAGTGGTAGTGGTACCACGTACATGGGCAGGGGAGCTGGTGTTACTGTGAATGGTGGTCAGCAAAAGGACATCCCTCTTGTCCTTGTACTTAATCACCAACATGTTCTCATTGAGGAGAGCACGGCTGTCTCCTTTCCTTAGTGGTTGCCCTACCAGGGATCTAGAGAGGCCTCTCTGATATTTGCATACTGTGCCACACGCCACAGTACCTCTGGAACTTAGTGACCGGAACAGTGGTAGACTCGTGTAGCAATTATCCACGTATAGATGGTAACCCTTATCTAGCAGTGGGTGCAGTAAGTCCCACACTATCTTCCCACTAACTCCTAGGACGGGGGGGCATTCTGGGGGTTCAATCCGGCTGTCCCTCCCTTCATAAACCCGGAACTTGTCAGTGTGCCCAGTGCTACTCTCACAGATTTTATACAGTTTTATTCCATACCTTGCCTACTTGCTGGGCGGGTACTGGCGGAATCTTATCCTCCCTTTGAAAAGTAATAGGGATTCATCTACTCAGACATTTTGTTCTGGGGTGTACACTTCTGAAAACTTTGCGTTGAAGTGGTCAAAGACGGGCCTAATTTTGAACAGACGGTCAAATGCGGGGTCATTCTGGGGTGGGCACTGTGCATTATCGTTGTAATGCAAAAACTTAAGCATTGATTGGAATCTATTACAGGCCATGGTATTACTGTAAATTGAAGTGTGGTACAAGACATCCACACTCCAATACTGAGTAATCTTTGTTTTTTTAATAACGCCCATATGCAGCAAGAGCCCCCAAAAGGTCATCATCTCTGCTGCATCCACTGGGGTCCAACCATGGGATCTAGTGTATGATGTTGTGGGGTTCAGGGAAATAAATTGCTGGACGTATAAATTTGTTTGGGTTACCATCAAATTTATAAAAACTTCAGAGAAAAAGATTTAAAAAAAATCTATTTCAGTGAAGTCCGCACAATCTATCTTAATTCCTGAGTTGCCCACAAACTCAGGAATTTGGGGCTGATAATTCTCAGGGGGTGGGGTCCATGTGGGCTCTCTCTGGGGGGCTGCCTCAGCTTTTGTTCTGGGGCGCCCTCTAGAGGGTCCCTCATCAGCGGATGATGATGATGAGGGGGTAGAGGAGTAGAGGAAAGTGGCATCCTCTTCTCCCTCACTGGCAGTATTGTAGGCATATGGCATATGCCTCTTCAGCTGAGTTTACTCGTTGGGGTGGACGGGCCATTTTTATTTTATTGGGGTGTGACTTGTGAAATGTGTAAACCTTTATTTAGTGTGAAGGGTGTGTATGTTGTGTTTTCACACGTGAAGGGGCTTGTAATAAATTTTAAATTAAATTTAGGAGAAAAAAATGAGAAAAAAAAAGTGTAAAACAAAAAGTATTTTCTGCACAAAAATAGTCTTTTCTGCACAAAACAAAAACCTTGCAGTGCAAACTGAGCAGACGCAATCAGTAATGGACACTACTGATCGATGCTCAGTGGTTGAAAAATGCACGCACGCAGATGGTGCATTCGTGCAAAATTCTAAACTGATACTAACTGAAATTTATATATATATATATATATATATATATATATATATACAGTACAGACCAAAAGTTTGGACACACCTTCTCATTCAAAGAGTTTTCTTTATTTTCATGACTATGAAAATTGTAGATTCACACTGAAGGCATCAAAACTATGAATTAACACATGTGGAATTATATACATAACAAACAAGTGTGAAACAACTGGAAATATGTCATATTCTAGGTTCTTCAAAGTAGCCACCTTTTGCTTGGATTACTGCTTTGCACACTCTTGGCATTCTCTTGATGAGCTTCAAGAGGTAGTCCCCTGAAATGGTTTTCACTTCACAGGTGTGCCCTGTCAGGTTTAATAAGTGGGATTTCTTGCCTTATAAATGGGGTTGGGACCATCAGTTGCGTTGAGGAGAAGTCAGGTGGATACACAGCTCATAGTCCTACTGAATAGACTGTTAGAATTTGTATTATGGCAAGAAAAAAGCAGCTAAGTAAAGAAAAAGGAGTGGCCATCATTACTTTAAGAAATGAAGGTCAGTCAGTCAGCTGAAAAATTGGGAAAACTTTGAAAGTAAGGGCTATTTGACCATGAAGGAGAGTGATGGGGTGCTGCGCCAGATGACCTGGCCTCCACAGTCACCGGACCACTGGACCGAGATGGTTTGGGGTGAGCTGGACCGCAGAGTGAAGGCAAAAGGGCCAACAAGTGCTAAGCATCTCTGGGAACTCCTTCAAGACTGTTGGAAGACCATTTCAGGGGACTACCTCTTGAAGCTCATCAAGAGAATGCCAAGAGTGTGCAAAGCAGTAATCAAAGCAAAAGGTGGCTACTTTGAAGAACCTAGAATATGACATATTTTCAGTTGTTTCACACTTGTTTGTTATGTATATAATTCCACATGTGTTAATTCATAGTTTTGATGCCTTCATAGTCATGAAAATAAAGAAAACTCTTTGAATGAGAAGGTGTGTCCAAACTTTTGGTCTGTACTGTATATATACAGTTGCAAGAAAAAGTATTTGAACCCTTTAAAATGATATGGATTTCTGCACAAATTGGTCATAAAATGTGATCTTTATCTAAGTCACAACAATAGACAATCACAGTCTGCTTAAACTAATAACACATAAATAATTAAATGTTACCATGTTTTTATTGAACACACCTTATAAACATTCACAGTGCAGGTGGAAAAAGTATGTGAACCCCTAGACTATTGACATCTCCAAGAGCTAATTGGAGTGAGGTGTCAGCCAACTGGAGTCCAATCAATGAGATGAGATTGGAGGTGTTGGTTACAGCTGCGATAAACTAAAGTGGGCAGTAACTATATAAAATATCAATTTTATTAAATAATAGGAGATAAAAGACGGCCTCTACAGACAAACAATAAGTAAGACAAATACATACACAGACTGGTACACATACATGGACCAGTAAATTTAAGATGTGGCTAAAGTGTGAGTAATGGACTGAACCGGTGATGGCAGGTCGGGCACAGCTATGTCAATTACAGATCAGCTAGCCCTAGTAACTCCCTGCTTGACCTGGTCCGCCCTATATCAAATATCCTTAGGACGGGGTCCAAAAAGCCCCGCAAGGGGTGGCCCAGACTGGAGCTCTTCTCCTATGTAGATGACCGTAGTGAGGCCCTAACATATAAGGAAAAGGTGGTCCGACCAGAGGAACAAAAAGCACACACAATTACCAAAAAACGTAACCCCAGCACAGAAAATATCCACAGAAGGGGATAATGTGAGAGGAATACTCATGTGTCCCGACGCGTTTCTTCAAAGAGAGTATGCCCCACGATTCATCAGGGGACACGGGGCTGTTACTACAGTCAGGTTGCTGCTGAGTCTAGGAATCACATCAAAAACAAGAACACAAAACTAGAGTAAGTTCAATAAAACAACTTGGATATGCCCCCATACCATCAGCCCTCATGGAGCCATGGAGGCCTATCACTTACTTTTTGTTTGGCGGCGGTCGGGCGTATGGCTCTAATTCCACCCACAGACTGTGACCCAGGGTGGTGGTGTCCGCAGTGGTGGGGTGACCGGCAGCTACTGTGGCGACAAGCGCCCTTTTTATAGGGCTGTAGGGCCATGTGCACTCTCCAAACGAGCCCCCGGCGCCTCCACATCACGTCACAACAGATGCACCCATCGCAGGGTCTTGTGACCGGAAGTGCCGCAATTGCACATGCGCTGGGATATCTCCCTGCGTCTCATGGGCCCGAGGTGGAACGCACAGATGCGCTTCCGCATCACGTGACCGTCGCGATGTGCCCACGTCACAGGCTAACATACCATCGCCGGGATCACGTGATCGGAGCGCACCACAGCCAAGCCGTCCCAAGTGAGCAAGCAGGAGCCGTGTCAGGCTCCATACCCAAATCAGGTAGCATCACCTTAGGACATTTAAAATAATATGCACAACCGCTCCTCCGGTCTGCATAGGGTGATAGCTTGGTTACCCCCCTCACTAGGATGTACTAACAGGAGGGGCTTTTAAGCCCAATCTTTAATGGATTACAAGCCTAACACTAATAGGGCAACAGGGGGGAGCGGAACACCGCTCTTTGGTCTTGTAGGACCACAACCTCCCCACCCCTCATAACTAAGGGGAACATGGCAATGTTTATTCACTGTTCCCCCAATGAGACCAAGTATATATACAGGGGTAAATGACCAGAAAAAATGATACCAGGAATACGACTTGAAAAAATGGTATTTAGAGAAAACAAGTAAAGTTTATTTGTTCATTTAGGCCATGGGGGGTGACCGTGTTCAGGGTGAAGGTCCACCATCACTCCCTCTGTAGAATAAGTCTATTCCAGTCTCCCCCTCGTGTGGGTCTGAGCACCCGTTCAATGGCCATAAAGGTGATGGCCGAAGTACGTCCGTCGTGGGCCGTATGTACATGGCGTGCTATGGGGGTGTCCTTGTTGTTACGAATGTCCCCGAGATGTTCCCCCATGCGTTTGCGTAACTCCCTAAACGATTTTCCTATATAGCGGAGTCCACAAACGCATGTGACCAGGTAAATTACACCCACCGTACGGCAATTCATGAAATCTTTCACTTGATAGATAGTATTATCTGGTTCCCCAGTGAACGTCTTACCCTGTGAAAGGTTGCCACAGAAGCTGCAGTGTCCACATCTGTGGCAGCCCGTCATGGGTGTGTTTAGCCACGTCCGTGGCTTAACCAATGGGGCAAAGTGGCTATGCACAAGCCTGTCCCGCAGGTTATTGCCTCTTCGAAAGGTCAATGAAACACTGGGGCTCAGCACATCAGAGAGGTCGGGGTCCATTAGGAGTGTATTCCAGTGCCGTGACAAAATCCTCCTTACTTGGGAGGCAGCGGCATCGAATGTTCCTATCACCCGGGCAGTACCTTGAGATTCCTTCTCCCTATTGGTTGTAGGGTGAAGGAGTTCTGTCCGTGTACGTAGTTTGGTTTTCTCATACGCCAGTCTGAGGGTCCTGTCAGGGTACCCTCTCTCCTGAAATCTCATTCTCAGGTCCCTCGCCTGGCGTCTGAAATCACCGGAATCAGAACAATTACGTTTCAATCTCAGGTACTGCCCGGTCGGAATTCCTCTCTTAAGAGGCACAGGGTGGCAACTGTCCCACCTAAGAAGGGAGTTGGTGGAGGTGGGTTTGCGATAGATTGAAGTACTAAGGCCGCCCTTACCGTCCCTGCAGATAACCACATCCAGGAAGGGGAGGCGGTCCTCAACGATCACCGAGGTGAACCTCAGGTTGAAATTATTAATATTCAACTCAGAGATGAACCTCTCAAAGTCGCTCTCTGGTCCGCTCCACAGCACGAAAATATTGTCAATGTAGCGTGACCAGAGAGCGACCATGTCAGCGAACCATGGTGACGGTTCGGCAAATACCACAGACTCCTCCCACCAGCCCAGGAGCAGGTTAGCATACGATGGGGCACAAGAGCTCCCCATCGCGGTGCCCCTGAGCTGGTGGTAAATACGTCCGTCAAACAGGAAGAAATTGCTCTCCAGTATGAACCTCAATAGTTCAAGGGTGAAGATGTTATGCTGCACACATTGTTGACCCCTAGTCTTAAGGAAGTGGCTGCTCGCTTCCAGACCTCGTTCATGTGGGATGGAGGAATACAAGGCCTCCACGTTCACAGAGGCCAGAAACCAGTGTGGCTCGATGCAAATGTCCTCCAGCTTCCCCAATAAGTCCCCCGTGTCCCTAATGTGAGACGGCAGAGATGACACAAATGGACGTAGCACCTTGTCCACATAAATGCCACAGTTTTGGGACAGACTGCCCACCCCCGACACAATTGGACATCCCCTGATTGGGGTAGACTCCTTGTGCACTTTGGGTAGACAATAGAAAGTAGCCGTGACTGGGTGGGGTGGATATAAGAACTCATATTCCTCACCACTGATAAGGGAGGCTTTTTTTGCTCCATCCAGGATGTGTCTCAAAGTTCCCTGTAGGTCGATGGTAGGGTTGCTGGGGAGTATTTCATATCCCGTCCCATCCTCCAGGACTGAGAGACATAGGAGTCTGTGGTATTTGCCGAACCGTCACCATGGTTCGCTGACATGGTCGCTCTCTGGTCACGCTACATTGACAACATTTTCGTGCTGTGGAGTGGACCAGAGAGCGACTTTGAGAGGTTCATCTCTGAGTTGAATATTAATAATTTCAACCTGAGGTTCACCTCGGTGATCGTCGAGGACCGCCTCCCCTTCCTGGATGTGGTTATCTGCAGGGACGGTAAGGGCGGCCTTAGTACTTCAATCTATCGCAAACCCACCTCCACCAACTCCCTTCTTAGGTGGGACAGTTGCCACCCTGTGCCTCTTAAGAGAGGAATTCCGACCGGGCAGTACCTGAGATTGAAACGTAATTGTTCTGATTCCGGTGATTTCAGACGCCAGGCGAGGGACCTGAGAATGAGATTTCAGGAGAGAGGGTACCCTGACAGGACCCTCAGACTGGCGCATGAGAAAACCAAACTACGTACACGGACAGAACTCCTTCACCCTACAACCAATAGGGAGAAGGAATCTCAAGGTACTGCCCGGGTGATAGGAACATTCGATGCCGCGGCCTCCCAAGTAAGGAGGATTTTGTCACGGCACTGGAATACACTCCTAATGGACCCCGACTTGTCTGATGTGCTGAGCCCCAGTGTTTCATTGACCTTTCGAAGAGGCAATAACCTGCGGGACAGGCTTGTGCATAGCCACTTTGCCCCATTGGTTAAGCCACGGACGTGGCTGAACACACCCATGACGGGCTGCCACAGATGTGGACACTGCAGCTTCTGTGGCAGCCTTTCACAGGGTAAGACGTTCACTGGGGAACCAGATAATACTATGTATCAAGTGAAAGATTTCATGAATTGCCGTACAGTGGGTGTAATTTACCTGGTCAAATGCGTTTGTGGACTCCGCTATATAGGAAAAACGTTTAGGGAGTTACGCAAACGCATGGGGGAACATCTCGGGGACATTCGTAACAACAAGGACACCCCCATAGCATGCCATGTACATACGGCCCACGACGGACGTACTTCGGCCATCACCGTTATGGCCATTGAACTGGTGCTCAGACCCACACGAGGGGGAGACTGGAATAGACTTATTCTACAGAGGGAGTGTTGGTGGACCTTCACCCTGAACACGGTCACCCCCCATGGCCTAAATGAACAAATAAACTTTACTTGTTTTCTCTAAATACCATTTTTTCAAGTCGTATTCCTGGTATCATTTTTTCTGGTCATTTACCCCTGTATATATACTTGGTCTCATTGGGGGAACAGTGGATAAACATTGACATGTTCCCCTTAGTTATGAGGGGTGGGGAGGTTGTGGTCCTACAAGACCAAAGAGCGGTGTTCCGCTCCCCCCTGTTGCCCTATTAGTGTTAGGCTTGCAATCCATTAAAGATTAGGCTTAAAAGCCCCTCCTGTTAGTACATCCTAGTGAGGGGGGTAACCAAGCTATCACCCTATGCAGACCGGAGGAGCGGTTGTGCATATTATTTTAAATGTCCTAAGGTGATGCTACCTGATTTGGGTATGGAGCCTGACACGGCTCCTGCTTGCTCACTTGGGACGGCTTGGCTGTGGTGCGCTCCGATCACGTGATCCCGGCGATGGTATGTTAGCCTGTGACGTGAGCACATCGCGACGGTCACGTGATGCGGAAGCGCATCTGTGCGTTCCACCTCGGGCCCATGAGACGCAGGGAGATATCCCAGCGCATGCGCAATTGCGGCACTTCCGGTCACAAGACCCTGCGATGGGTGCATCTGTTGTGACGTGATGTGGAGGCGCCGGGGGCTCGTTTGGAGAGTGCACATGGCCCTACAGCCCTATAAAAAGGGCGCTTGTCGCCACAGTAGCTGCCGGTCACCCCACCACTGCGGACACCACCACCCTGGGTCACAGTCTGTTGGTGGAATTAGAAACGCGTCGTTACACATGAGTATTCCTCTCACAATATCCCCTTCTGTGGATATTTTCTGTGCTGGGGTTACGTTTTTTGGTAATTGTGTGTGCTTTTTGTTCCTCTGGTCTGACCACCTTTTCCTTATATGTTAGGGCCTCACTAGGGTCATCTACATAGGAGAAGAGCTCCAGTCTGGGCCACCCCTTGCAGGGCTTTTTGGACCCCGTCCTAAGGATATTTGATATAGGGCGGACCAGGTCAAGCAGGGAGTTACTAGGGCTAGCTGATCTGTAATTGACATAGCCCTGCCCGACCTGCCATCACCGGTTCAGTCCATTACTCACACTTTAGCCACATCTTAAATTTACTGGTCCATGTATGTGTACCAGTCTGTGTATGTATTTGTCTTACTTATTGTTTGTCTGTAGGGGCCGTCTTTTATCTCCTATTATTTAATAAAATTGATATTTTATATAGTTACTGCCCCCTTTAGTTTATCGTTATTGTTTATTGAGCAGTTATCAGGGAGACACTCCTGTCCTCACCTGATCGACCATCTTTTGTCTGTTGGTTACAGCTGCCCTGCCCTATAAAAAACACACACCAGTTCTGGCTTTGCTTTTCACAAATAGCATTGCCTTATGTGAATGATGCCTCGCACAAAAGAGCTCTCAGAAGACCTACGATTAAGAATTATTGACTTGCATAAAGCTGGAAAGGGTTATAAAAGTATCTCCAAAAGCCTTGCTGTTCATCAGTCCACGGTAAGACAAATTGTGTATAAATGGAGAAAGTTCAGCACTGCTGCTACTCTCCCTAGGAGTGGCCGTCCTGTAAAGATGACTGCAAGAGCACAGCGCAGACTGCTCAATAAGGTGAAGAAGAATCCTAGAGTGTCAGCTAAAGACTTACAAAAGTCTCTGGCATATGCTGACATCCCTGTTAGCGAATCTACGATACGTAAAACACTAAACAAGAATGGATTTCATGGGAGGATACCACAGAAAAAGCCATTGCTGTCCAAAAAAACCATTGCTGCACGTTTACAGTTTGAACAAGATCACCTGGATGTTCCACAGCAGTACTGGCAAAATATTCTGTGGACAGATGAAACCAAAGTTGAGTTGTTTGGAAGAAACACACAACACTATGTGTGGAGAAAAAGAGGCACAGCATACCAACATCAAAACCTCATCCCAACTGTAAAGTATGATGTTGGGGGCATCATGGTTTGGGGCTGCTTTGCTGCGTCAGGGCATGGACGGATTGCTATCATTGAAGGAAAAATGAATTCCCAAGTTTATCAAGACATTTTGCAGGAGAACTTAAGGCCATATGTCCACCAGCTGAAGTTCAACAGAAGATGGGTGTTGCAACAGGACAACGACCCAAAGCATAGAAGTAAATCAACAGAATGGCTTAAACAGAATAAAATATGCCTTCTGGAGTGGCCCAGTCAGAGTCCTGACCTCAACCCGATTGAGATGCTGTGGCATGACATCAAGAAAGCGATTCACACCAGACATCCCAAGAATATTGCTGAACTGAAACCGTTCTGTAAAGAGGAATGGTCAAGAATTACTCCTGACCGTTGTGCACGTCTGATCTGCAACTACAGGAAACGTTTGGTTGAAGTTATTGCTGCCAAAGGAGGTTCAACCAGTTATTAAATCGAAGGGTTCACATACTTTTTCCACCTGCACTGTGAATGTTTACATGGTGTGTTCAATAAAAACATGGTAACATTTAATTCTTTGTGTGTTATTAGTTTAAGCAGACTGTGATTGTCTATTGTTGTGACTTATATGAAGATCAGATTACATTTTATGATAAATTTGTGCAGAAATCCATATCATTCCAACGGGTTCACATACTTTTTCTTGCAACTGTATATATATATATATACAGTACAGACCAAAAGTGTGGACACACCTTCTCATTCAAAGAGTTTTCTTTATTTTTATGACTATGAAGGCATCAAAACTATGAATTAACACATGTGGAATTATATACATAACAAACAAGTGTGAAACAACTGAAAATATGTCATATTCTAGGTTCTTCAAAGTAGCCACCTTTTGCTTTGATTACTGCTTTGCACACTCTTGGCATTCTCTTGATGAGCTTCAAGAGGTAGTCCCCTGAAATGGTCTTCCAACAGTCTTGAAGGAGTTCCCAGAGATGCTTAGCACTTGTTGGCCCTTTTGCCTTCACTCTGTGGTCAAACTCACCCCAAACCATCTCGATTGGGTTCAGGTCCGGTGACTGTGGAGGCCAGGTCATCTGGCGCAGCACCCCATCACTCTCCTTCATGGTCAAATAGCCCTTACTTTCAAAGTTTTCCCAATTTTTCGGCTTACTGACTGACCTTAATTTCTTAAAGTAATGATGGCCACTCGTTTTTCTTTACTTAGCTGCTTTTTTCTTGCCATAATACAAATTCTAACAGTCTATTCAGTAGGACTATCAGCTGTGTATCCACCGACTTCTCCTCAACGCAACTGATGGTCCCAACCCCATTTATAAGGCAAGAAATCCCACTTATTAAACCTGACAGGGCACACCTATGAAGTGAAAACCATTTCAGGGGACTACCTCTTGAAACTCATCAAGAGAATGCCAAGAGTGTGCAAAGCAGTAATCAAAGCAAAAGGTGGCTACTTTGAAGAACCTAGAATATAGTTTTGATGCCTTCAGTGTGAATCTACAATTTTTATAGTCATTAAAATAAAGAAAACTCTTTGAATGAGAAGGTGTGTCCAAACTTTTGGTCTGTACTGTATATATATATATATATATATATATATATATATATATAAAACTAACTACCACTAACTGCAGGTCTTTTTTCACACAAAAAAATGTTTAAAAAAAACTAAAAAATGTGCAGATGTAAATGAGCACACTACTGATCTGTGCTCTGCAGCACGCACAGATTGTGCGTGTGTGCAAAAACTGTAGTATAAAAATTCACTGATGAAAAACTGCTCACAAGGTGAATGTTATGTTCTGTGGACTTTCCATGTTGTAAATGAACACCAAGACTGCGAACTGTCATTTTGTTTTGCCTTTTGTGTGAATAAACACTGAACTGTTTAAGTTGAAGACTTTGTGGTTGCCTCTATACTGCGTCCGATAACCTGCCTACCAGAGCGAATCCCCACAATATATATAGAGATATAGAGCTCTATATATATTTATATAAAGCCCTAACTACAATTTCTTATTTTTGAACAAAAAAAGTAATAATTGGCAAAAAAATCAACACAAATGTGGGCAAAAAAAAAAAGCACAAAGAATAATTCCCAGGTGCTGGTCAGGCACGTATGCACTGAACAGCACTTGGCGGTCACAGCTCGCACGCAGAAAAAGTGGTGAGGAGCTGGAAAATTGTAAAAAAAAAAAAAATGACCCAAAGAAATGCACGGACCAAATGGCGTCTGTAAAAAATGGATGGGGGGGACAGGGTTTGAGGGTGGTTTAGAGATCTGGAACTGCTGAAAATGAAAAATAAAACCAGAGCAGCAATTCCAGACATTTCTTCTTTTCTTCTTTCAGCAGCAAAAGATAAAATCGCAGTGGTGGTGCACCACAAGTCCCAGCAAGCCAAAAAGCGGCAGAGAGAAGGACAGAACCTCTCTGCACGCAGTCACCAGCTAGAATGGTTCAGCCCTTTCCTGTGCTGCTATATAGTGCTGCCATTGGCTGGAGCGTTGTTCCAGCCAATCGCAGCGCAGGCAGGGGATGACAAACACTGATGTCCGCTGCCTGACCTCGGGGGAGACAGGTGCTGGCTAGTTCAGCACCAGTCACCCCTGTACAACCCCCCTGCAGCTCCATAAATGGTTAAAAAAAACATCCGGAGCTGCGATTGGCCGGTCTGCAGAAACTGGCCAATGGCAGCGATCGGTGCGGAAAAACCTCCCTGTGCCCATAGAAAAGATGGCTGCCTGCCGTCCACGGGCCGGGTGTACACAGTACCGTAGCTGTACGGCGCTTGGATTTCTGACCCACGGTGCTGGTATCCTATCGGTTAATTTCTCCAGCTATTTTACTAAAATCTTGTACTGAACAGCTCCAGCGAATACCATTGAGCCCTTATATTCATGAGCTCCTGGCTCTCCCCACCCACCTGCTGCTGATTTCACTTGGCAAATATGGTATATGGATGTGCACTCAAAAAATAATTGTTAGGTGCTATATGAGAAGGTGGGGGTCTATCACCGCCACAGTATCAGTAAAGAAAATTCTCATCACACTCAAAATGTAATGCAAGGATTTGTATCAGTGAAAAACAGAAATTCCACATTCCAAGCACCTTGTGACAACCTACAAATTGCTTGCATAAGAATGCATTGTACCCAAAGAAGGGAGATGCATATCAAGTAACTTTTCGGTATCAGTCCAGTTGTTTATCATAGGTTGCTGTGGAAGGAAGGTCAGAAATTAGTAGATATGATCTTTGGGTAGGAATTATTGAATATTTCCACCATGGTTATCTAGTAACCCAAACGGGAGACATAATAATCTCTAATGAAGATAACTGTTTAGGGACCAGTAGATTCAGTAGTAGAACCAGATAAAATAGTGCAACACATGTGGCATATGCTGTATCTTAGCTTACTTAATGTATACTAAGCAATGTTGTCAGTCAGACAAGAACTGAATTTGAAGGTGAGTATAACAGAAAGGAAATATTGGAAAAGATGGATGAAAATACGACTGTAACTTTAGTAGTAACAGCTATGAGAAGAGCAGTGTGCCATGACTTACCCTGTCGGAGATATGTGGAGGCATGGACAGCACACAGCGTGCGCTTGGAAGTGCATCTTAAAAAGGCGTCAGTGCATGCTGCATGTTGATGTGAGTAAGGGGGAGTGGATACAGCTCACAATGTAGAATCGAGATGCTGCGCTCTAAGCGCCTTCACGGTGTGTGATGAGACAAGTGTGCCAGCAAGGTGGAGGGCTGAGTGTGATAGCATATGTATAAAGTAAGTGAGTATGGTAAGCTCTAGAAGAGCTATGCATAGTAGGGAAAAAAAGATTTAGGTAAAGCATGGAATGGCTATGGAGAAAGAAGAGAAAAATATAAATGAAGATAGAAAGATGGGACTAGGAGAAGAAAAATGGAAGGATAGTGGATAATACAAGGGCTGTAAATGGGCAGAATAAGCATAAGGCCTCATGTACACGACCGTATCAGTTTTTGCTGTCTGCAATTCGCGGATCCACAAAACAAGTATAACCGGCTATGTGTGTTCCGCATTTTGCGGATCCGCACATTCTCCCCTTTCTTCCCTTTGTTAGAAATGACGATTCTTGTCCATTTTGTAGGACATGTTCTGCTTTTTTTATGGGGCTGCGGAACGGACATACGGATGTGGACAGCACACAGTGTGCTGTCCGCCTCTTTTGCGGCCCCATTAAAATGAATGGGTCGATGACTTCCGGTTCCGGCGCCGACATGTGAAGACGCCAGGCACAGGAGCTCCGTAGCAGTTGAGACCCAAACAGATTCATATTGCCCGTGTACCGTTGGGAATCGGAAGAATCAATTACTTTACTTACCGACCATAACGTATGGATCGGTTTCTGACTAACATGGGCAAGAAAACAAAAGGCAGAGCGGCTTCTCCCTCGCGGCCTGAGGAACAGGCTGCTTCAATAATGGCGCCTAATGTACCTGAGGTGGTGTCGGCAGCTGAACCGCCGGGAAGCACAAGTGTTTCACCACAAATCGACTACAAGGAGCTGGCGGTGGAAGTAGCCACACAATTAGCCCCGGATTTGCTGGAGACTTTAGCGTCGTCGGTCGCCAATGTTATGCGACAGTTACAGGAGGCAGTCCAGCAGCACAAGACCCGACTGGAGGAAGCGGAAGGCCGCATACAAGTAATGGAGGACACTACAGAGTGGATTCTCCAAAAGCTCCAATCAGCCTTAGCTGACAACAAGCGCTTATGGGAAAAGATGGATGATTTGGAGAATAGATCCCGGCGCAACAACTTACGGTTAGTGGGTCTCCAGGAATCCATACCCCAGGGGGACTTGTTTAACATCTGTGAGCTGGAATTGCCTCAGGCCCTGGGGATAGCGAGACGCTGCAAAGTGGAGCGCGCTCACAGAGTGGGCCCTCCCCGCCCGGCTATTGATAATCAGCCGAACAGACCAAGACAAGTAGTCATGCGTTATTTAGACTACACAGATAAAGAAGCAATCTTCAAGGCTTTAAAAGCCTGCAAAGAACCCGTCACACTAAGGGGAATGAAAGTTCTTATGTTCGGGGACTATTCTGTGGAGGTCATGAAGAAGCGCAAAGCTTTCTCCCCCTTATGCACCCAGCTTCATCGTGGGGGAGTCAAATTCGCCCTAATTTATCCGACCACCTTGAGAGTTTTTAAACTTGATGGCTCCAGCAAGACGTACACCTCACCTGAAAAAGCCGCGGCTGACTTAGACGGGAAAATAGGTCCTGTAACGCGAGGCCAACGGAACTTATTTAAAAACATGCAAGAAGATCCGTCTCTGGATACAGACCAGCAGGATGGACTATGTTCTAGGAAAAATCGCTGAAGATTCTAGCAGGTTCACCAAGCGACTTTCAAGAGGTGCTGACGAACTGTAAAGTGAGGAAATCTTGCAGTTATTGTAAGGGGACACTTTCTTTACTAGGGGAATTTGGAATTAATGCTGCTAAGAAAGAAAGATATGAGGGGACAGATTACTGTGCTCTAATTATCTATGCCTTATTATTTTTATTTTATATTTTTCTCAACTGTTTTTCTGGGGTTAGGGAGTACTTACAGTAGTTCTTTGCCTGACGCCACATGTGGAAAAAAGTGAAGTCGATAAGAGCTGTGAAGGAAGGGGGCGTGGCTTGGCTGCTGAACTGAATGGCCACATGAGGTGAGAGCTCCTCCACATAATAGCTCTAAAAGCGGCAAATTATCGACTTCTGCCTCAAAATGGACCACTTTTATTCTACTAAGAGGTCCAGACAATCAAGGATCAGAGGACCCAAGAATTCTAACCGATCAATTTGGAGAAATAGATCGTTTTCCAGCCATGAACAAGAGGACCGGGACGATGCAGGGACTGTCTCTGATGCCTCATCGGGCTCTAACTACAGGAGGGCTCCTACATATGAGAAGTGATCAGTTTATAATACTCCGATCAATACAGAGAAGAGAATACCACATGTGCCTCCCTGCACCCCGTTTAAAAAGGGGACACCGACGGACTTAATAAAGGATTTATCCAGCGCTGGATCGGACTCCTGTAAAGCGCCGCGTGAACAAAGCAGAGTGAGGATCGTGGCAGGAGCCGCAGCGCCAGCCGCCAGCACAAATCCCCAGCTATCTGACTCCCTGGAAGACAGCGATCGCGGGCGGAAAGAAGCTGCCTACAGTTCTAAGAAGCAGGGGATCGTATCGCCGGCACGGAGCCCTCAAAGAACGGAGGAGAAGCCGCAGCATGATCGGAGCCAGGACATAGTGAGTACAGCGCATACTACCGAGACTGTGCCCGATACCTTCACTGACTTCCCAGCCGCAGATCAAGACCTGTCTGCGTCCCTTATAAAAGATATGCTCCTAGCATTGAGGAGCTCTATTAATAACGACTTTAAAGCATCTATCTTACCATTTCAACAAGCCATAGAGGATCTTGGTGACAGAGTGTCACATATAGAAAATAAAATGGGAGAATTTGCAGAATCACAGAACGAAGTGATTGACCGCCACAATATTATAGAAGACACAGTGGAATCGCTGCAAGCCAAAATCATTGATTTGGAGGATCGTAGTAGACGAAATAATATAAAATTCAGAGGGGTCCCTGAGTCTGTTCCCAACAGTGAACTGGTCCCTTATATTTCTGATCTCATCAAAGTGTTGATTCCCCATGCTAAGGACTATGAACTCAGCATTGATAGGGCACACAGGCTGCCCAAACCTGCGTTTTTGCATAAGGATGTTCCCCGTGATGTTTTGGCACAATTTACTTTTTTCCATGTGAAAGAATTGATGTTAAGGGAAATGAGGAAGAACCCTATTCTTCCTGATCAATATGCTGGTTTGAAGCTATTTACTGATCTCTCTGCGGCCACCATCAAGGCTAGAAAAGAATTTACAGTGGTTACTAAAACCTTAGCTGCCAACGGAATCGGCTACAGATGGGGTTTTCCTGTTAAGGTTTTAGTTTTAAAAGATGGCGTATTGCACATACTTAAATCGCCTGAAACCGCACTATCCACCCTTAGAGATTGGAATTTAAAGTTGGAACAACCCCCACTCTCCCAAGACAAAGCCCTCAGAAGGCCACAGGAGAGCCAGCTATCTTACAAAGCACATCTCCACAATAGAACAGTGAGTCATCCTAAACAAAGAGACGACGCCTGAGACTGCTACAATCATCATAGACAAATGGGGCGACGCCTGAGGCAGCTACAAAAAGCTTATTTTAATGTGGAGGAGAAAATCTTCATGTCTGCCGGACTTACCTGCCCTAAACCCTTTATAGATGACACCGGATCATCTACCCTTTTCTGCCCTGTTTGCTCTAGGGCTATTTGTTTCAACATCTACTCTTAATGTTTCAGCTTTAACAATTGTTTGTTTATGTTATGTTATTGTTGCAGGGATGTACATCTATCTTTATACTACTGTCCATCTATATTGTCCTGGATCTTGGCACCTAGACAAAGAATGTGATGCAACCTTAAATGTATGCGGCTGGTATGGTGACCTGGAGGTATTGAGGTACTCAGCAATGTCTAATTTACAACTATGGCTATCACCTTAACCTTGATTAACGTGAGGGGTTTAAATTCCCCTTTTAAGCGACACCAGTTATGGAATGAGGCACTAAATAGGAAATGTGACATACTGTATGCCCAAGAGACTCATATCGCTGAAAATAGCACTCCACAATTACGACATAAAAAGTTTCCAAAAATAATCTACACCACCTATAAAAAGAAAAAAAGGGGAGTTCTAATAGCGTTTAAAGATACCATTTCGGTTGATGTTCAAGAGCAGTATTTAGACCCAGCAGGGAGATTCATTATATTGATAGTCCAAATTGATAATAGACTCTACACCCTAGTTAATGTGTATGCCCCCAACCTGGGACAAACTAAATTCTTAAAAAAATTGCTGAAAAAAATTAACTCTGTGAAAAAAGGTTCCTTAATAATAGGAGGGGATTTTAATGCAGTCCTCAACTCTGTATCAGACTCCACTCATGGCAGTAGATACAGAGATTCAGCATTTCAAAAACTGATAGAACACAACGATCTCTTTGATATCTGGAGATTACAACACGCGTCAGAAAAAGACTATACTCATTTCTCAAACAAATGTAATTTATATTCTAGGATTGATTATTTTCTAATTGAAAAACCTCTTATAGATTTAGTATCCAAATCTGAAATTGGTAATATTGTTTGGTCTGACCATGCTCCTATCACCCTGACTATTTCCACAAATCGACAGCAAACTAATGACTATATATGGAGAGTTAACCCATTTATATTAAATAACGAAAAATCAACCAACTCCATTGAATCTGACCTGAAGGAATATTTTAATCTTAATGATACCGCTGACGTAGACCCTTTCATCATCTGGTCTGCGCATAAAGCTAAAATCAGAGGCACTTTCATGTCTATTGGTTCATATATTAAAAAACAGAGAGAAAAAGAAATTAATGAAGCTTTGAAACTAATTAAAAATCTGGAAACTAAAAATAAAGTAAACCCATCCTATAGTGTTACTGAGGAATTACAAAAAGTAAGGTTCAAACTTTACAATTTATTATTATTCAAGTATGAGAAGTCTCTCAGACAGACTAAAATTAACTTCTACTCGCATGATAATAAAGCAGGAGCTCTTCTTGCAAGACGTTTGAAAGCAAGGATTCAAAAGACTAAAATCCGTCATATCATACACCCAAGTACCAAACAGACAAAAATGGCCCCTAGAGATATTGCAAACGCTTTCAAACATTATTATGAAGATTTATACAATTTAGCTTCTAACTCACAACAATTGGTAAATGAATTAGATATTGAAAATTTCCTAAACAAATTGAATCTGCCAAAAATCAAATCAGAACAGCTCCAACAATTAAATCTCCCAATTTCTTTGGTTGAGATTTCTAAAGCGGTAAAAACATCCCCCAACCAGAAGTCCCCAGGCCCTGATGGGTTTTCAGCCGAATATTATAAAAAATTCATAGATATACTACTACCTTATTTACATAAAATATATAATATGGCATTTTCATCTGGTAATTTCCCTAAAGACATGCTGAGGGCCACAATTGTGACAATTCCAAAACCGGGTAAAGACCCTTCAGATGTTAAAAACTATAGGCCGATATCCTTATTAAATGTGGATATTAAAATCTATGCTAAAATCATAGCAGACAGGTTTCAAAATATTCTCCCTGGACTAATTCATAAAGATCAAGTTGGCTTTTTGAAAAATAGGCAAGGGCCTGACAATACTAGACGTATCATATCCCTACTTCAATATTGTGAGAAACTTAAAGTACCGTCCATTTTTTTAACAATAGACGCAGAGAAAGCGTTTGACCGCATTAATTAGTCTTACGCTTTCAAGGTGTTGGAGGAATTTGGGATAATCGGGCCTATATATTCTGGCATCGGAGCACTTTACAGCAATCCCTCTGCCAATGTATACGTGAACAGCTCCTTATCAGAGTCATTCAATATTACGAATGGCACTAGGCAAGGTTGCCCTTTCTCCCCCTTACTGTTCATACTCTCGATAGAACCATTGGCTATGGCAATTAGACGACACCCAGACATACAAGGTATTAAATTAGGTAATCAAGAGTATAAACTAGCTCTATTCGCTGACGACATCATATTGTCATTAACCAACCCTCAAACCTCATTGAAGGCTTTCTTTGATACTTCCCAGCTATTTGGAAAGATATCTTACTATAAAATAAATCAGGATAAGTCTCAAGCTTTATCACTCAGCATCACCACAACTCTTTTAGAAGATCTTAAACAAAAATATAGACTTGATTGGCAACAGTCGGAAATAACTTACTTGGGCATACAGGTGTCACATCCCTCATCAAAATTATTTGAAAATAATTATCCTAGGTTGGCCTCAGAAATGAATAAAGACATGGCTGAATATTCAAAGAACACTATCTCCTGGCTAGGCAGGATAGCGGCATATAAGATGCTGCTTCTGCCGAGGCTATTGTACCTCTTCAGGTCACTGCCAGTTGAAATACCTCAATCATTTTTCACATCATTGAACGCCAAGCTTAGGTTGTTTATCTGGAATTATAAAAAACCTAGAGTGGCATTTAAAACTATTATTAGACACCAGAAAAAGGGCGGTTTGGGAGTCCCACACATACAATTTTATTATTCTTCAGCTATATTGGACCAACTGTCCCACTGGTGGTCGGACAATCCAGAGAAATTATGGGTTCAAATAGAGAAAAGCATCTGCGGTCTCCACACGTTGAAAACTAGGCTGCTAGCTCCCATGCTAGGCTTTCCACCCTCTCCACCTCCTATCAAAGTAATTAAAATCTCAGATGAAATATGGAAAGAATTTATTAGATTGAGAAAAGGTAAAATACATCTGCCACTTTCTGAATGCAATTTAGAATCCCTACAAGATCAGGTAGATATGATCCTGGTTCAAGAATGGAAAGCTTTAGGAATCAATTCCCTTCAGGATTTTTATACTGATGGGATGTTCACTTCATTCTCGCACCTTAAATCCCGATTTAATCTTGGAAGAGACGATTTTTATAGATTTTTGAATGTCAGAGATTTTGCTAATAAGCGCTCTATAACAGATAGGATACCCTTACCGCATATGATCATGGTTTCGACGCTGTTTAAGAAAAAAAAAGGTATTTCCACATTTTACACTCAGTTGACAGACTCGCTTAATACATCTACCAATAAACACTTAGACAAATGGCAGCAGGATCTGCAGATCAAAATAGAGCTGTCAGACTGGCATGCTTCTTTTTCCAACATACACAAACTTTTCCATAGTACCAACCACAAAGAGGTGCTATATAAGACATATCTCAGGTGGTATCATACACCAAGCAAGTTACATTTGATATTTCCTGATACATCTGATAGATGCTGGAGACAATGCGGAGCCAAGGGCACGCTTATACATACACTTTGGGAATGCACCACTATACGGCCACTTTGGAAAGCGGCGGAAATTGTCTTAAACTCTATCTTGAACATACGTCTTACATTAACACCACAACTGGCTCTGTTATTACTAGGACTTGAAGATCTTCCGAACGACTTCAGGTCAATAGTGGCTCATGTAGCTATGGCTACGAAACTAGTGATAACGAGACACTGGAAGTCAAAAGATACCCCACATATAAAAGAAGTATGGCAAGCTGTAAATACCACCTGTTCATTTGAACAGACAATTGCAAGGATACAGGACAAAACTCCCACATTTCATTATAGGTGGGACAGATGGTTAAACAGTAATTATTATCCCTCTCAAACTTGAGAGATATTCCTGCATAGTTTTGATGTGTTAGTTATGTTATTTGTTTGTTTTTCTGTTTTCATATCCTTAGGTTATATACTATTTTTATAGGAAGAATGTTTACTGATAATCAATACTTCTTGGTTACAATCGTTTCTTCACAATACAAGCTGTTATACAAATCGCTTATAATATGTTTCTCTTTTGACATTGTGAAAAATTTTATGTTTATTTCTTCATATCTTCCACGCGACTTAGAAAGCAATTTCTGTTCTATTTGTTTGTTTTTAAAAATTTTATTAAAAAGAATTTGAAAAGAGCTGTGAAGGAAGCACTAGGTAGTTATATGGTGCGCCTTGCTCTGGGTATGTTTTTGTTCACTATGGTTTGTTATAATATGGAGGGTTGGTGGGAGGGTAAAGGGCCTTATTATGGGGTTTATGTTAGTCACATGCAGATAGCTGTCTCAAAGGGATCTTTCTATCCTTTTTACGATTATGAAAATTGTGTCGTGGAACGTTAAAGGGTTGCTCTCCCCGCAAAAGCGTAATATGATTCTAAAACGGTTAAAGCATTTAAGGGCTGATATTGCAATGCTACAAGAGACCCATTTGTTAGAAAGTGATTTTAGCCGCATGGAAAAGTCCTGGGTAGGAAAAGTGGTGGGCTCTCAAGCAGTACAGCACAAAGCAGGGGTACTGTTCCTATTGCACAAAAGTTTAGTGTCACAACCAGACAGCTGAGAAGCTCTGACAGAAGCCTTTCAGAACCTCCTCCTTGAGTTTTCTTTGTTTTGGTTTCAGTTCCTCATCTTGTTAGCATCTCTCAGCTGTCATGCAGTTGGACTGATTGCTTCCCTTTAAATTCCTCCCCATAATGCTGAGTGTGCGGCTTATACAACTTCCTGGAGTGTGTGTGCATGCTGTTCCTATATCCCAGTCTTCTGCAAGATTAGTGCTGTATATTTATTTGTGATTTTCTGTTTGCTGGATCTTAGGAGACCCTGACTCCCTCCGTGTCTAGTGTAGGGAGCCGGTGGTCGTGTCCCCTCACTATTGTAGGGTCTTCAGGTGTTAGATAGTCTAGGCACGTGGATATGCGACCATCCACCTTTGGGGTGTTCGCATAGGCTGAGCAGTCAGGGAGAGTGCCGGGTCTCATGCAGGGGTCTCCCTTTTGTTCCTTAGTTGTGGATCCAGTGAGTCATAGATTATTTTGCATTGTTTTGTTTCCTGTACACCATCCGTGACATTTAGCCTATGCCATCCTTGGGGTTGAATCAGATGATTCAGGGCGCTGGTGTACATTACATCTAAACACAAACTCGGGAGAAATTTAATTACACAACGTATATGGCCCCAATGGTGATAACAAGCGCTTTTTCGCTGACCTGGCGATCAGACTAAATAGGGACCCGGTGTCTAAACAACTAGTTGGAGGTGATCTGAATACAGTAGTCAATACGATGTAAGATAGGAGGCGTGTAAGTAGATGTTCGGATCTTCCCCATATCCATGACAAAGTGCTTGAGCCCTTCTTGAGGGATACAGCCTTGACAGATATATGGAGGTTCGCCAACCCAGATGATAGGGACTACTTTTTTTTCACCTCCACATGATTCCTGGTCCAGGATCGATTACTTTCTAGTCTCGGACTCTCTGAAGCCGAGAGTGATGGATCCGAAAATTCATGACATGGTGATATCGGATCATAGCCCGATTTCTGTGGTGATTTCCGAGATTCAGCCAAAGGGCCAGGATATCATCTGGAGGTTTCCCTCTTACTTATATAATGATGGAAACTTTAGTGAGGTTCTTAGAGGGTGGTACTTGGAGTATAGGGGAGATAACATGTCCAGCGTTGAGAATCCGTCGTTATTCTGGGACACAGCTAAGGCCGTTCTTAGGGGTAGGATAATAGCTTATGTAAGGGGTCTAAAGAAAAAAAAAAGTTCTTTCCTGCGAAATGCTTACAAAGCATACCAAACAAGCATGACTTCACAAAATAAGGAGACTTGGCACCTGGCTAAAAGGGAATACGAGCTATGGTATGAAAGAAAAATTAAATGTGATATGTCCAATTTAGAAAATAGGTATTTTAGGGGAGGAAATAAGTCTGGGAAAATGTTGGCCAACCTCATTAAAAACTCTAGGCGTCGGATCCATATTCTAAAAATAGCTGATGCTGGGGGTGTTATACATAATAAACCTGAGGAAATAGTTTCCATCCTGGGAGAAAACTATAAAGATCTGTACAGGGATCCGGGTCCCAAGGCCCCATTGTCATCCTTTCTCTCCAGGTGTATAAAGCTGCCTACTCTTACAGCAACTCAGCTGGACACACTGAACTCCCCAATATCTGAAGATGAGGTCTGTGCAGCCATTAAAGGTCTTCATTTACATAAGGCTCCGGGTCCTGATGGATATACAGGAAAAAATTTTAGGATGTTAGGAGACTAACTAAAAAGTCCACTAGCGGCGGTGTTCAATGGAATACGGACGGGTTCTCCGTTGTCATCGACAGATAATTTAGCATATATCAAGTTAATCCCCAAGCCAGGGAAGGATGTATTGAATCCTTCTTCATATCGCCCAATATCTTTAATCAACGTGGACCTTAAACTAGTGGCGAAGATTATGGCGGACAGGCTCTCTTCTTTTATGCCGGGTTTGGTGTCTCCTTCTCAGTCTGGATTTGTTAAGGGTAGAGCTGCTGTTACCAATATTAGAAAGTATTGGCGGTGTTAGATGCAGTTCAGTGGAACACTTGTCCCTCTTCGCGTCCGTCGCTTTTAGCGATAGACGCGGAGAAGGCTTTTGACAACGTCAGGTGGGATTGGTTAGATGAGATCTTGAATAGAATGGGTTTCAGTGGCCCAGTTCGTACATTCATTTCGGCGCTTTATACATCTCCTAAGGCGAGGATAGCAATTCCAGGTTTTCTATCTTCTTCTTTCCCATTATGCAGGGGAACACGTCAGGGTTGCCCGCTCTCCCCGCTATTGTTTAACCTAACATTAGAACCGCTGGCTCGTATGTTGGAAGGGGGAGACGTTTTTAGAGGAATTAAAGTGGGTAAGAGAGAAATATATACGTCTCTTTTTGCAGATGATGTTTTGCTGTTTATGGCCGACCCTTTGGAAGACATGGAGAAAGTTTTGAGCCTCCTAGACTCTTTTGGGCCAGTATCAGGCTTTAAAATAAATCGAGATAAATGTGTTCTGATGCCGCTCAAGCCACTAAACACTACTTCCCGATTCGTGTGAGGGTATTAGGGTTAGTGATTCCCAGATCACCTACTTGGGAATAAATATAGGAAAGTCTCCTTCATCCCTCTATAATCTAAATTACCTCCCCTTGTTTAGAAAAATTAAAAGCGACCTTGGTAGGTGGCAGAGTCTCCTGTTGTCCCTGTCAGGCAGGAGTTATCTACTGAAAATGGTATGTTTCCCCAGACTACTATACCCCCTACAAACGGTTCCATTACTTTTAAAGCACTCCGATGTCAGTGACCTACAATCAGTATTTATTAAATTTCTGTGGTCAAATAGGAAGCCTCGCATCGCCTTGGCAAAATTAATGTTACCAAGGGAGTTGGGTGGTCTGAATGTACCAAATATTAGACTTTATAATTTAGCATGTCTTCTTAGGCACGGTTTAGATTGGATACACGAGACTGGCCATTTCTCCAACTTTGATTTGGAGTCACAGTTGGCCCACCCCTGGCCACTAACAAATTTACTTCACACTAGGAGACAGGTCTTGCCACTGCCCCTGAAACATTCGCTTATAATACGTGATACGTTGATAGCTTGGAAGGAGGCACACAAACTAGCTAAGAAACCTTTTTTAGCCTCCAGGGTAATGAGGCTCTGGCATCACCCTGAATTCCCACAAGGGGTTTCGAATAAGATGTTTCGGGCATGGAGGTTAAAAGGTATAAAAACTTTGCTTGACCTTCTCCATATAGCGGAAAAAAGATACCTTACCTTTCCGGAACTATGTCAAAAATATAATCTGGACAAATCCCACATGCTCCCCTTTCAACAAGTGTATCTTTTCTGTAGGGAAAGGTTGAGGGATGTCACGGGTGAGTGTGCAGGTAATTCTTTGATCTTCTCTTTAGGAGCTGATAAAGACAGGCTTTCTATATCGCACATTTATAGGGTGTTATGTGAATCAGGCAATAAAGCCTCGGCTCAGGTTCTCTTCAAAAAATGGGAGAGGACACTGAATATATCAGTAATACCTGAAAAAATCCTACAGGGGTGGCTTAGGATGTGCAAAGCTATTCCCTGTGAAGTGTGGCAAGAGTCGCATTTACGTTTAATTCACTCAGCCATCTATGCTTTCACCTTTCCCAGGAAATCAGAAAATACGGCTTTCCTTACTGCCTGCCCGAAATGTGCTTTAGATAGGGCAGACTTGACACACTGTATATGGCTATGCCCACAGGTGCAGACATTTTGGGATCAGGTCAGAAATTGGATTGGGGAAATCTGGAAATATGATATGAGACTAGCTCCCGAGGCTATGCTCTTTCATGATTTTGAAGAGTCTCAGCATTCTCCCCCATTGATAGTGGATGCAGCACTAGTGATTTCACTGCGATGTCTACTACAGCGGTGGTTGAAAGCAGAGGTACCTGGGCTTCATGAGGTGAAGGCGCAGATGGTTCACTTTATGTATCTGGACAAATTGGACACTGAATCAAATAAAGATAAAAAAACGAAATGGTTTTTTAAAAGATGGAAAACTTTTATTGCCAACAGCTTTGCACAGGAGGAAATTAAAAACATTATGCAATCATTCAGATACACAGAATGGTATAGCCTAGAAGCCCTCAAGGGCACTTTGGGGAATCTAGCCATTTGAGTACTGGTATGAGGAGAGGTGAGGGAGTCAGGTAAAAATCTAAGAGGACATATGACAGGAGGTACTAGACAAATTTGGATTAGCTAACAGAAAATTGATTAGTAAACTCAAAGAGACAGTCTTTGCAGAAGTGACTCAGTTGGGGGGGGCTTGGGGGGATGGGGTGTTTTCATTTTGTATATGGAAATGATAAAACTATGTATCACCTTTGTATTGAATTTGTAATCAAAGTCTTATATTTTTTTGTGAAATGGTGAAACAAATAAAACAATTTTGGAAAAAAAAATAAAAATGAATGGGTCCGCATCTGATCTGCAAAAAATGCGGATTGGATGCAGACCAAAACTATGGAAGTGTGCATGAGGTCTAAGGAGAAGAGACTGGAGATAAAAATGGATAGAAAGAATAAGTTAAAAGTACAAGGAAAAACAAAAGGGAGAGTAATAACAAATGAGAAGGAGCAAGGTAGGAGCCAATTGAGAGGCAGAGGGCAGATATATGATAGGTAAAGCAAAGAAGGGTGGGGGATAGCTACCATATACTACCTGACTAGCTTACAGAAGTTGAAGACGTCAATGAGTCTAAAAATGAACAAAGAAGAGCGTATAAATATAGCCATCTTATTGTTTAGAGAAAACGTAAAATATTACAAATATGTAGATTTGATACACATGAACCAAGATGAATAAAACATGATAATAGTCACTGCATGATATCAGAACCCTGATTTATGCCGTTCATGGTTAGTATGTCCTTTGTTAGACACATTGTGAGAAGATTTGGTGGCAGTCCTTTTCAGTCTCTACAGGCCCCTGTTTTAAAAGCATAAGATGTTTGAATATATTGACACTGGAGTAAAATTTGTCTATGTACACGCCGTATCACTTGGGAACACATGCCTGTTATTCACTTTTAAAATTCAGATGTGGTTGCCACCGCGTCTAGGGCCGGGCACTTTCTCAATAACTTGAAAGCGAATCTGGGAAACATTATGGGGGAGATTTATCAAGACCGATTCCCCCTCCACTGCCGGAGGATGCAACTAATTTCTGACAAGACGCATACCTCGTCATAAATTAGGCACATCCTCCTGCAGTCTGTGTGCTTAAAGGGATTCTGTCACCAGGTTTCACCCCCTCCAGATAAAAATATGGTTATGTTCAGGGAGCTTTCACGATTCCTAATGTGGTCTTATAAATGTAATCTGTAGGCTCATTTTGCTAAAAAATTGCTATTACTAACCTGTCATTCAACAAAATAAGGTGCCCAAGGGGATGTAAATGGATCCAAGCTGCCACCCGCCACCGTTTGTGCCCAGCTCCGCCTTTGCCGACCTCAGCGCCGCCTCATAATCCTGTGTGACGCCTCCGGCTCTCCCTCCCTCCCCCCTCCTTCTGCTCTAACATCTCGCGTGTGCGCACAGGGCTCTGCCTGATGCGCCCGTGCAGACTTCTCCGTTCGGCTTCATAGAGCGAAGTGCGCATGCGCCGGCACTTCGCTCAACCTCTCGATGACCTGCACACTGGCAGAGCCCTGTGCGCACGTGCGAGATGTTAGAGCAGAAGGAGGGGGGAGGGAGGGAGAGCCGGAGGCGTCACACAAGATTATGAGGCTGCACTGAGGTCGGGAAAGGCAGAGCTGGGCACGAACGGCGGCAGGTGCGGGTGGCAGCTTGGATCCATTTACATCCCCTTGGGCACCTTATTTTGTTGAATGACAGGTTAGTAATAGCGTTTTTTTTAGCAAAATGAGCCTACAGATTACATTTATAAGACCACATTAGGAATCGTGAAAGCTCCCTGAACATAACCATATTTTTATCTGGAGGGGGTGAAACCTGGTGACAGAATCCCTTTAACCACCTCAGCCCCTAGGGCTTAAACACCCTGAAAGACCAGGCCAATTTTAACATTTCTGACCTACACTACTTTCACCGTTTATTGCTCGGTCATGCAACTTACCACCCAAATGAATTTTACCTCCTTTTCTTCTCACTAATAGAGCTTTCATTTGGTGGTATTTCATTGCTGCTGACATTTTTACTTTTTTTGTTATTAATCGAAATTTAACGATTTTTTTGCAAAAAAATGTCATTTTTCACTTTCAGTTGTAAAATTTTGCAAAAAAAACGAGATCCATATATAAATTTTGCTCTAAATTCATTGTTCTACATGTCTTTGATAAAAAAAAATGTTTGGGTTAAAAAAAAAATGGTTTGGGTAAAAGTTATAGCGTTTACAAACTATGGTACAAAAATGTGAATTTCCGCTTTTTGAAGCAGCTCTGACTTTCTGAGCACCTGTCATGTTTCCTGAGGTTCTACAATGCCCAGACAGTACAAACACCCCACAAATGACCCCGTTTCGGAAAGTAGACACCCTAAGGTATTCGCTGATGGGCATAGTGAGTTCATAGAACTTTTTATTTTTTGTCACAAGTTAGCGGAAAATGATGATTTATTTTATTTTTTTTCTTACAAAGTCTCATATTCCACTAACTTGTGACAAAAAATAAAAACTTCTATGAACTCACTATGCCCATCACGAAATACCTTGGGGTCTCTTCTTTCCAAAATGGGGTCACTTGTGGGGTAGTTATACTGCCCTGGCATTCTAGGGGCCCAAATGTGTGGTAAGGAGTTTGAAATCAAATTCTGTAAAAAATGACCAGTGAAATCCGAAAGGTGCTCTTTGGAATATGGGCCCCTTTGCCCACCTAGGCTGCAAAAAAGTGTCACACATCTGGTATCTCCGTATTCAGGAGAAGTTGGGGAATGTGTTTTGGGGTGTCATTTTACATATACCCATGCTGGGTGAGAGAAATATCTTGGCAAAAGACAACTTTTCCCATTTTTTTTATACAAAGTTGGCATTTGACCAAGATATTTATCTCACCCAGCATGGGTATATGTAAAATGACACCCCAAAACACATTCCCCAACTTCTCCTGAATACGGAGATACCACATGTGTGACACTTTTTTGCAGCCTAGGTGGGCAAAGGTGCCCAAATTCCTTTTAGGAGGGCATTTTTAGACATTTGGATACCAGACTTCTTCTCACGCTTTGGGGCCCCTAAAATGCCAGGGCAGTATAAATACCCCACATGTGACCCCATTTTGGAAAGAAGACACCCCAAGGTATTCAATGAGGGGCATGGCGAGTTCATAGAAAAAAAAATAATTTGGCACAAGTTAGCGGAAATTGATTTTTTTGATTTTTTTCTCACAAAGTCTCCCTTTCCGCTAACTTGGGACAAAAATTTCAATCTTTAATGGACTCAATATTCCCCTCAGCGAATACCTTGGGGTGTCTTCTTTCCAAAATGGTGTTATTTGTGGGGTGTTTGTACTGCCCTGGCATTTGAGGGTCTCCGCAATCATTACATGTATGCCCAGCATTAGGAGTTTCTGCTATTCTCCTTATATTGAGCATACAGGTAATGAGATTTTTTTTTTCCGTTCAGCCTCTGGGCTGAAAGAAAAAAATGAACGGCACAGATTTCTTCATTCGCATCGATCAATGTGGATGAAAAAATCTCTGCAAGAAAAAGGAGGGGAAAGGCATCTGCCAGGACATAGGAGCTCCGCCCAACATCCATACCCACTTAGCTCGTATGCCCTGGCAAACCAGATTTCTCCATTCACATCAATCGATGTGGATGAATAAATCATTGCCGGGATTTTTTTTTTTATATATACAAAGTGTTTGCCAAAGTATATGAACACCGCCACCTCCTCAGCTCATATCCCTCGGCAAACGTATCTTTTACTGCAGAGGAGAAATCTCGTCTTGCAGCGCCGCATACACCGACTTGCGTGTAATCTGACAGCAGCGCAATGCTTCTGTCCGAATGCACATCAGTGCTGCAGCTAGTCGATCGGTTGGTCCACCTGGAAGGTAAAAAAAACAAAACAAAAAAGAAAAAAAACAGGCCGCAACGCAATAAATTTATTAACTTTTGAACAGAACATATTAAACTTTTTTTTAACTTTTTTAACTGAACGTTAACTTTTTTACTTACCGGTATTTTTTTTTTTGTTTCGTTTTTTTTACCTTTATAGAACAAACCTCTCCTTCCCCATGGGACAATGTGCAAAGCGCAAATCGCCCAAAGATGTGGCGAAGTACGTTATGCACTTTATCCCAGGTGAAAGGAGAGGTTTGCAGCAGCTGTGAGTAAAAGGGCCCTAATAGCCCTGTGTGCCTGTCCTGTTAGATGCAATCCCTATGCTAGGTGTACCTGTGTGTGGTACTTCCGGAAACACTCACCAAAGCATAGGGCAGGGTAGTCAGGACAGAAATAGCGGGTGTCACGCCTTATTTCACTCCTGCTACAGACACGACATCTTTTTCGGGGTGACGGTTGGGTTGAGGTACCAGGAACGACACTGGGGAAATGTCGCTCGTGTAGACGGCTAACTACACTGGTGGATGGGGCCATGGAACCTCCTGGATACAGGAGGTTCTCGATGATCTCTTCCTGGAATTTGAGGAAGGATCCTGTTCTCCCAGCCTTACTGTAGAGAACAAAACTATTATACAGCGCCAATTGAATTAAATATACAGACACCTTCTTATACCAGCGTCTGGTTCTGCGGGAAACTAAATACGGAGACAACATCTGGTCATTGAAGTCCACCCCTCCCATGAGCGCATTATAGTCGTGGACACAGAGGGGCTTTTCAATGACACGGGTTGCTCGCTCAATTTGGATTGTCGTGTCTGCGTGAATGGAGGAGAGCATGTAAACGTCACGCTTGTCTCTCCATTTCACCGCGAGCAGTTCTTCGTTACACAAGGCAGCCCTCTCCCCCCTTGCAAGACAGGTGGTAACGAGCCGTTGGGGGAAGCCCACGCGACTAGTTCGCGCGGTGCCACAGGCGCAAATCCGTTCTAGAAACAAATGCCTAAAGAGGGCCACACTTGTGTAAAAATTGTCCACATAAAGATGGTACCCCTTGCCGAATAAGGGTGACACCAAGTCCCAGACTGTCTTCCCACTGCTCCCCAGGTAGTCAGGGCAACCGACCGGCTCCAGGGTCTGATCTTTTCCCTCATAGATCCGAAATTTGTGGGTATAGCCTGTGGCCCTTTCACAGAGCTTATACAATTTGACCCCATACCGGGCACGCTTGCTTGGGATGTATTGTTTGAAGCCAAGGCGCCCGGTAAAATGTATTAGGGACTCGTCTACGCAGATGTTTTGCTCGGGGGTATACAAATCTGCAAATTTCTGGTTGAAATGGTCTATGAGGGGCCGAATTTTGTGGAGCCGGTCAAAAGCTGGGTGGCCTCTGGGACGGGAGGTGGTGTTGTCGCTAAAATGCAGGAAACTGAGGATGGCCTCAAATCGTGCCCTGGACATAGCAGCAGAGAACATGGGCATGTGATGAATCGGGTTCGTGGACCAATATGACCGCAATTCATGCTTTTTAGTTAGACCCATGTTGAGGAGAAGGCCCCAAAAAATTTTAAGTTCGGAAACTTGGACTGGTTTCCACCGGAAAGGCTGGGCATAAAAGCTTCCCGGGTTGGCGAATATAAATTGTGTGGCATACCGGTTTGTCTCTGCCACGACTAAGTCCAAGAGCTCCGCAGTCAAGAACAGCTCAAAAAATCCCAGGGCCGAATTGATTTGAGCCGTCTCAACCCGAACTCCAGACTGGGCGGTGAAAGGGGGAACTAATGGTGCGGCTGAAGTTGGTGACTGCCAATCAGGGTTTGCCAGCACCTCAGGGATTCTAGGGGCTCTACGGGCCTGTCTGTGCGGTGGCTGCGACGGGGTAACTACTGCACGTGCCACCGTACCAGCTTCAACTGCCCTTCTGGTGCTCGCCACGTCACCATGTTGTACGGCAGTGCTGGTACTAGGTCCAGGGAGGGCTGCGCTGCTGGTGTATGCCTCACCACGTGATCCGGCAGCGACAGCCCCACTCTGCTGCTCTTGAAGCGGATCCTGCATAACCTGTGGTCTAGCGACACGGGGCCGGGTACGCCTGGTTCTATCAGGGACCTCCACCTCCTCGTCCGAACTTTGGGTCAGAGAGCCACTGCTTTCCACAGGTTCATATTCTGACCCGCTAGATTCGTCAGATGAGGGTTCCCACTCCTCATCCGACTGGGTCAGAATCCTGTAGGCCTCTTCAGAAGAATACCCCCTGTTTGACATTTTGGACTACTAAATTTAGGGGTATTCCCTGAGACTACCCAAGAAAAAAAGCAAGCCTGTCTTACAAAGGGGAGGCTAGCGAAGTACCGGAGGCCGCTGCGGTTGATAAAAAATATCAAAACTGATTTTTTTATCGCCGCAGTGCGTGTAAAATGAATGTGCAGTGATCAAAAAAATATATATTTTTTGTCACTGCGGTGGGGCGGGCGTGGGTGAACGCACGAGTGGGCGACCGATCAGGCCTGATCGGGCAAACACTGCGTTTTGGGTGAAGGGCGAGCTAAGGTGACACTAATACTATTATAGATCTGACCGTGATCAGTTTTGATCACTTACAGATACTATAAAAGTACAAATGCTAATTAGCGATACGCTAAACAGCGAATAAGTGACTGCGGTGCGGTGGGCTGGGCGCTAACTCACGCTAAACTACCTAACCAAGGGGCCTAAACTATCCCTAAAACCTAACAGCCAATACTAGTGAAAAAAAAAAAGTGACAGTTTACACTGATCACTTTTTTTCCTTTCACTAGTGATTGACAGGGGCGATCAAAGGGTTAATTGGGGTGCAGGGGGGTGATCTGGGGCTAAGGTGTAGTGTTTGGTGTACTCACAGTTCAGTCTGCTCCTCTGCTGGATCCAACCGACAAAGGACCAGCAGAGGAGCAGAGAAGCCATATAACAGATCATATTTACTAATATGATCTGTTATATGACTTGTGATTGGATTTTTTGAAAATCGCCAGCCTGCCAGCCAATGATCGTTGCTGGCAGGCTGGTGACGAACTTGTTCTTTAACTTTTGCCGGCCCGCGATGCGCATGCGCGGGCCGGCTTTGAGCGAAATCTCGCGTCTCGCGAGATGACGCGTATATGCGTGACTGTGCGCAGCGCTGCCACCTCCGGAACGCGAATCTGCGTTAGGCGGTCCGGAGGTGGTTAAACAGAAATCTATGATAGCTCAGAGTTGCCGTAGATTTCCAGCTTTATTTGCACCAGAAAACTGCGTAAATTAAGATACATTTTTCTGGGAGGCTGGCCACGCCCCCACTTCCTGCCCCCACCCTTTCTACAACCCCCTTTAGGGAAAGTGGTGAGGGCGGTGTAACAATTTTCTAAAAAGTCGCAAACACATAATTTGCGACTTTTTAACGCCACTTTTCAGGTGCAAGGGATATGATAAATCGCCCCCTATGTCTTGTTTTCTGAAAATGGTCTGGTATAGGCAGGCATATGCGACGTGCCAGAACCGCAGGGGCGACACGTGAGGTGCACGATGGGCCGATGAGGGGGAGTAGTAATACAGTTCATCGGTTTACTCACGGTTAGCAGAAAGCCTCCCTGGGCTGGCAGCACAGTGATGAGGAAGACAGCATGAAACCTTCCGGGGCACACTCTGTGGTAGGGGAGCACCAGCCTAGATGGAGGTTGAGGTGCCCTTGATGACGGCGGTGTTTAGGGTGCTTGTGGCGGCTGGGTCCCTTGGTGGTATTTGTCGTGACGCCAGTACCGTTTATGGTGGTACAACCAGTTGTAGTGGTAATATTGAAGAATGAGGTAGACAGTGGTAGGATACAAATCACAACTTTTACTGTAGCTGGTTTTAGTTGCAGCATAAACATCCAGACAGAACACAGTCTCTGGGTATATAGAGGAATTCTGTTGATCCACTGTTAATAGATTTTGGCTAGGTCCTGACTCAGGCTGTGGTTCAGTAGTACTCTTTTCGGGTATGCTTAGTCCTATAATTTCTGTATCTTCCAAGCTCTTGAACAGGTAGCTAATCTGTCTTCTATACTTTATGGTGAGGCCGCCTGTAGCTAGATTGTCCTCCACCATGTGCAAAGGTGCCCGTTAAGCCTTAGGTAGTGGCTGTTATCACCGATGTCTCTCTGCTTGGATTTCTTCCAGGGACGAAACTCTATCCTCTGTTTGTAGGATGAAAGGAACCACAGGAGGAAAACGCTCTCCTGCTCCTCATGCATTGGCACTACCACATAGTCGCTTCTGACTCCACTCACTACTCTGTGATGTGTAGTGAAATAGAAAAAGACGATTCCGGCACTTATTTTTCTTCCCATAAAATCTTCCTCTTTATTAAATCACATCATATGCGGGACAGTATTACAGACAAGCTGTTTACGCGTTTCGGAGACCTTCTCCTTAGTCGTAACAACTCGTTACGACTAAGGAGAAGGTCTCCGAAACGCGTAAACAGCTTGTCTGTGATACTGTCCCGCATATGATGTGATTTAATAAAGAGGAAGATTTTATGGGAAGAAAAATAAGTGCCGGAATCGTCTTTTTCTATTTCACTTTGTCTACGTCCAGGAACTTGCTGGCTTGACTCCGTGCACACGGGATATTACACGCCGACCAGGTGAGCTGGATAACATTACCTATATATCTGTGATGTGTAGTCTTAACTGAATTGAATAACTCCCACCAACAACAACCCACACTAGGCCTGACTAAGGTATTTATATAGACTGAGTGCTATTGCCCTCTAGTGGTGGGATGTATAAAACACACCTAACCAGCCTATGAACAGGGATACAACAGGTGATGTAATGCAGAATGACATGCAACACGGTAATGCAGTTTACAGTTATTTTGCAGTTCCCACGTGTCCTGAGTGGGACGATGCACTTGTTTTCTAGCATCTGATGGCCGATTAGTGTTTTGCAATTCTGTCTGTGACTGGTTGTGTTGTTCTCCTATATAAGCTAAGCCACATAGACATTTAATTAAATACACCACAAAATTGAACTCATACGTGTAATATCCTCCAATTAGTAACGTGCCCCCTGATAAAAAAAAATTGCCCCTGGTAATGTTGGTACAGCTAGGGCAGTGAAGGCGTGAATAGGTATATTTTCTTCTAGTGCTGAGGAATTGTTGGTGTGGAACATATGTGAGGCTGCCTATGTCCGCCCTCACTAAGTGATTCCTGAGGTTATATGATTATTTCAGGCACATAAAGGTGGGATTATAGAATTCCTCAATGTAGGGTAAGCTTTGTGTAATAGTAGCCAATGCTTTATGATAGATTGCAGTATTTTGGGAATAACTGGATGACACAGTTATCTGTATCATCATTTATTGCTGTTATTGCTGTTGAGTTTGTTGCATTGGATTGTACCGTGTTCGCCTCTGAAATCTCCAATCTCAAAATGACAGCTCACAGCTAGGGGTTTGGAGATAATTTTGGGGACCAATTTGATTGGTCCCGAAGCTGTGATTGCTGTGAGAAACCAATCACAACAATCATAGCCTGCTGTAAGATAAACGCCAGGCTCAGTGGCCCTCTGCTTCTCCATCTCGCCTTTCATTCTGCATTCCTGAGAGCAGAGGCTGAGACCTTGAGGGTAGGCTGTGGTAATAGTAAAAGTATTTTAAAAAAAATTAAACCTTTATTATGGTAATTTCACAGTGCCGACAGGAGTTCCAGCAGAGAGCAGCTTGCCGAAGCTCTCTGGAACCAGCATTGCCAGACGGTACCAGAATGTCCGCCAGCCCCATTAACTAATATGGGGTCCAGTGGAGATATGGCTGCTCTCCGGCAAATATAACTCCCGGACCTACCGGCCAGTACACCCGGCCGCGGGTCTGAAAGAAGTCTTAGACTTATATTAGGTTTAGGGCTGTTTCTAAATACAAAAAAAAATGTAAATTACATTTATTGTTTTAAAAGTTTATTTATTTAATTTTTCTTGTATAAAATATTACAAATGGTCGTAGAACTTAAAACGCAGAGCAAGCTTACACTATTTTGTGCTCTGATTCAATTAGCAACTCAGACCACTTCAAAAGAGGAATATTTATGCAGTAACGATACCTCCAGTACTTCATCTGCTGCTTCTGTCACAACACTCCATAGTCCAATGGAGGAAGCCACAGTTCAAGGCACAAATGTGGAAAGATGTGGTCATATACAACTTTCAAATATTTTTTGGGATCCTACAGCAAATTTTTCCCCTCAGGTTCCTCAATATACAGTAACTCCTGCATTTTTTTTTGCCAGAAACCTGCATCCTATTATGCAAGGGTCTCGGCTCCCACCAATGCTTTGCAACCCCATTTTTTGCTCAGTAATGTCATGGGTTGATTCAGGACATTAAAATGCATTTCACATTTCAACAACAATTTAGAAAATCGACCAGGAAGCTGTCCAGGGCATGATTGTCTTCACAAAATTAGGCCATTTATCATTTCTAAAATCCTACACTTCTAATGTGAACTTGAGTGTGGATGAATCCCTGGTACATTTTAGACAGTAAATCCCATTAAAGAGAGTTAGGTGTGGTTTAAAATTATAAAAACTTTGTGAGAGCAGCACAGGTTTACATGTGTGTATTCAATATTCATGAGGGCAAGGACCACGACATAAATCCCCTAGAATGCCCTGAAAATCTTGGTGCCAGTGGAAAACCCTTATGGGACCTAATGCAGGCGTGTGTTCCCAAGTGATACGGCGAGTACATAGACAAATTTTACTCCAGTGTGAATCTATTCAAACACCTTATGCTTTTAAAACAGGGGCCTGTAGAGACTGAAAAGGACAGCCGCCAAATCTTCTCACAATGTGTCTAACAAAGGGGAAATAATTTCCTTTAGCAAGTGATGAAATCCTTACGCTTAAGTGCAATGACCTCAAAGAGTTGTTCATGCTAATCACTATACATGCTGACACCATGGTCACCGTAAGAGAGAGGCGCTACTTCGGACAGACAGAAGCCATTCTGTAACATAGAGTACAACAGATTTATTGGGGGTGTTGACCTCTCTGCAGGGGTGGATTGGCCATACAGGTTAATGTCCCAGTGGGCCAATGCCCAGGAGGCCGTCTGGGCCTTCCTCACTGCCGGCCAGTGGAAGTTTTTGGGGTAGTATTTTGTGCTGCTGGCAGTATTTTGTCATGGACTGTGGTATTTGGCTCTGTTGGGGTGGCCCTGCCTTCCATCAATTTGGACTAAACTACAAAACAAGGCCACTTATAATATTGTTTTCAGGGCCATTTTAGGTTTCCAGTCCGCCCCTGACACTCTGATCAGGCTTTCCAACCTTATTGGATAAAAAACAAAAACTAGAGCATGGTACAAGAAGGTGGCAATATACCTGATACAGGTGGCTTTGTAATGTAATGTATAAAAACATGTAATGTATAAAAAAAAGCCTAGAGAACAATTACATCTTTAGAATTCCTTGGAAACATTTTTTAACACCTTTTATTTGAAGGAGGGAAGCAGGACTGTATGCTTCAGAAGACACCTAGAGCCTTCAGAGGATCAATTTATGTATCCAGTCTTCCACTGAAACACAGAGGTATCCACAGAAAATGCCGGGTTTGACAAAAACATGACCAAAGAAGGAACACGTTATTTTTTTCCCTTCAAAGCCAGGACTTTGTAGTTACCTGTGCTTCTAAACCTACCTTACATCAGTAAACTATTGAAGTTAAGCAATATTTAAGGAGAACTAATAGAGATATAAGATCCGGAGAATAAATTATAACCTTTCATACTTTACACTAGGGGTGGGCGATATAAACGATATACGATATAAATTCGGGCAACGATATGGATTTTGTCTATATCGCGATAGATGACCACAGAGCGGTAGTGAATTGAAAAAGCTTCCCACTCACCGCTCCGTGGCCTCCAGACTTTGCACCGCGCTGCACTGGCCAGGGCCTTGCGTGCACACATAGTCAGCGCGCTGGCTGACGTGTGTGACGTCAAGTCCTTCCCAGTGAATGCTGGGAAGAAGACTCGGTCCGTCTCCTGCAGACTCTATCAGCCAGCCACGCACCCTGCAGGAAAGGTAAGTATATTAGTAGGGGCCCGAATCTACTGGGGGGGGGGGGGGGGTGGATGGTTATGGTATGGGGCTGATGGCTCTGGCTGGGGAACATGGATGATTGCAAATAGCAATGGCAGCATGAGGCTGATGGCGCTGGCTGGGGGACATGATGATGCTGGCAATGGCATGGGGCTGATGGCGCTGGCTGGGGGACATGGATGATGATGCTGGCAATGGCATGGGGCTGATGGCGCTGGCTGGGGGACATGGATGATTGCAAATAGCAATGGCATGGGGCTGATGGCTCTGGCTGGGGGACATGGATGATGATGGTGGCAATGGCATTGGGCTGATGGCTCTGGCTGGGGGAAATGGATGATGGCAATGGCAAGGGGCTGATGGCGCTGCGTGGGGGACATGGATGATGGCAAATGGCAATGGCATGGGGCTGATGGTGCTGGATGGGGGACATTGATGTTGATGGTGGCAATTGCGTGGGGCTGATGGCTCTGACTGGGGGACATGGATGATGATGGTGGCAATGGCATGGGGCTGATGGCTCTGGCTGGGGGACATGAATGATAGCAATGGCATGGGGCTGATGGCGCTGCGTGGGGGACATGGGTGATGGCAATGGCATGGGGCTGATGGTGCTGGCTGGGGGACATGCATGATAACAATGGCATGGGGCTGATGGCGCTGGCTGGGGGACATGGATAATGGCAATGGCATGGGGCTGATGGCGCTGGCTGGGGGACATGGATGATGGAAATTGCATGGGGCTGATGGCGCTGGCTGGGGGACATGGATGATGACAAATGGCAAGAGTTGCACTTTATTTTAAACAATTTTGTGTTTTACTAACACTTCATCTTTACATTGTTTGGAAAAAGATCTGTTGCATAATACACATCTTTAAAATTTCTTGAAAAGTTTTGTAATTTGTATACATACAGAAGAAAATAATATATCGCGATATATCGTTATATCGCACATGCTTCAAATTATATCGCGATATAGATTTTAGGCCATATCGCATGGGTCTACTATTATTGTAAGAAGATTCATACTGTCCTAACCATGAGCTGCATGAAATACTGACGATATCCATCATTACAATTAACCTAGTTTTACTGTGGAACTCTGCCAGGTAAAGAACCAGGTACAAGAAAATGTATCAAATGTCTTTCCTCCAGCTTCGTCTCACCTGACACTGCTTGACTGACATGTCTGTATTTGTTAGATGGGAAGACACCTGTCTATGAGGCAAAAAAAAGAGGTGCGAAGACAGAGTGGAGCCGTCTAGTGGACAGTTCTCCCATTGCCTGGCAGCGTTTTAGAGTAAAACCTAGGTAATTGGAATGAGGGATCCTGTCAGAATTTCATATTGTCCAGGTTTATAGTAGCATGGGTCTTCTGACAAGTTTCAGTAAAATGCAATTGTTTAAAATCTTCACTGTATCCCTAGACGAGTATCCTGTGTTGTATAATTACACAATATCTCTGCAGTAACATAAAAAAATATTCAAACTTAAATATTTAACATTTATCAAATCAGATATGTCAATTTTGTGGCTTAAAAAAAGTCGCAAGTCATGGCAATTGCAAGGTTTTCTACAACATTTGGTGAATTTTTTCTCGTCGCTTTTCAAAGTGGCCTATGTTTAAGAGCTAAACGTGAGATTAGACCTAGATTATACTGCATTTACTATGTGCGACTTTTGCAAAAGTCGCAAAAAAGTCTCAACCTTCGCCAGGCAACCTCTGGTGTACTTTTACACCTGTCTGTGTAAACCGCATTGCACTTACGCCAAATATATTATCATGATGTACCATTTCATAAATTTGGGGCAGGCACACAAAGCAAAGACAGCCTTAAAACTGTTAAAAATTAAAATCAGACAACATATAGTACATGACAATCTCTTTCTAACAAAGCTAGAACCAGCCCTGTACCACACATGGATCCAGAGATCTCCCCATTTATTTATCTGCTAGATTTATATCAAGCTGGCAGTTCAAGGGGAGTGTCTTCTGCTGCAGCTCAAGGGGCGTGTCTATGCTCCCCCTATCACAGCTCAGGAGGCATTTGAAGGATGAAACTGAGCATGGTCAGCCTTCTCTCCTCTGAGGAGGAGGACAAAGAAATAAGGAAAATAGCAAATAGCAGCTGGCAGGCACTATACAGATATATTTTATTTAACCTCTTCTGGACACATGACGTACCGGTACGGCATGATGTTCCGGTACTTAATGACACATGACGTACCGGTACGTCATGTGTATTTCCGATCACCGCCGCCCGGTTGAGCAGGCACCTTGGCTAAATGCGCGGGGGAGGGGTCCCATGACAGAAGTATTGGAATGCATTGTAAAGGATTAGACCCCCAAAAGTTGAAGTCCCAAAGTGGGACAAAAAAATAAAGTGAAAAAAAGTTTTTCCCCCAAAAAAATAAAAGTTTCAAGTAAAAATAAACAAAAACGTCATTTTCCCTAAATAAAAAAATTGGTAAAAAATAGGGGGGGGGAAATATATTAGGTATCGCCGCGTCCGTATCGACCTGCTCTATAAACATATCACATGACCTAACCCCTCAGATGAACACCGTAAAAGATAAAAAATAAAAACTGTGCTAAATAAACCATTTTTTTGTCACCTTACATCACAAAAAGTACAACAGCAAGCGATCAAAAAGGTGTATGCCCACCAAAATAGTACCAATCTAACTGTCACCTCATCCCGCAAAAAATAAGCCCCTACCTGATAGATAGAAAAAATAAATAAACTATGGCTCAGAATATGGAGACACTAAAACATGATTTCTTTTTTGTTTCAAAAATGATATTATTGTGTAAAACTTGCATAAATAAAAAAAAGTATACATATTAGGTATCGACCGGCTCTATAAAAATATCACATGACCTAACCCCTCAGATGAACACCGTAAAAAATAAAAACTGTGCTAAATAAACCATTTTTTGTCACCTTACATCACAAAAAGTGTAATAGTAAGTGATCATAAAGTCATACGCACCCCAAAATAGTGCCAATCAAACAGTCATCTCATCCCGCAAAAAAATTAGATCCTTCCTAATATAATCGCCCAAAAACTGAAAAAACTATTGCTCTCAGACTATGAAAACACTAAAACATGATTTTTTTTGTTTCAAAAATAAAATCATTGTGTAAAACTTACATTAAGAAAAGTATACATATTAGGTATCGCCGCGTCCATAATAACTTGCTCTATAAAAATATCACATGACCTAACCCCTCAGGTGAATACCGTAAAAAAATAAAAATAAAAACGGTGTAGAAAAAAGCAATTTTTTTTACCTTACATCACAAAAAGTGTAATAGCAGGCGATCAAAAAGTCATACGCACCCCAAAATAGTGCCAATCAAACCGTCATCTCATCCCGCAAAAATCATACCCTACCCAAGACAATCGCCGAAAAACTGAAAAAACTATGGCTCTCAGACTATGGAAACACTAAAACAGGATTTTTTTTTTTTTTTTTTTAAATGAAATCATTGTAACATAGTAACATAGTACATAAGGCCGAAAAAAGACATTTGTCCATCCAGTTCGGCCTGTTATCCTGCAAGTTGATCCAGAGGAAGGCAAAAAACCCTGTGAGGTAGAAGCCAATTTTCTCCACTTTAGGGGAATAAAAAATTCCTTCCCGACTCCAATCATGCAATCAGAATAACTCCCTGGATCAACGACCCCTCTCTAGTAGCTATAGCCTGTAATATTATTAAGCTCCAGAAATACATAAATAAATAAAAAAGTATACATATTAAGTATCGCCGCGTCCGTGACAACCTGGTCTATAAAAATACAAGATGATCTAACCTGTCAGATGAATGTTGTAAATACCAAAGAATAAAAACGGTGCTATTTCTTGTTACCTTGCCTCACAAAAAGTGTAATATATGTGACAGAGTGTCTGGAGAAGTAGTGGACGGGGTCTATGTGTGCCCAAGATTCCTCACTTCTGTCATTTAAAAGCAACCAGGGAAATGTTCAGGAGAGGTCTCTGCAATTCGGGTTTGCATAAAACCTGTTTTTATGGCCTGTGTTGCTGGAGTGGGGAGAGAAGGGTGGGCCCTACTCCATCCGGACAGTCCGGGTTTAGGGCTGTCAGGTAATTACTCCTCAGGTGTGCTAGCCTGAGAATGCAGACACAGCTCGCTCAGCCTGGGAACAGGTTATCTGCATGGAGCCTGTGAGAGCACTTCAAGAGGTAAGGACTTTGCTGTTTTATTTAGGTGCTTGGTATTAGGCCGGCACTTGGTCAGGGAGGTTTCATGCTGTATAGTTTGAGCCGGAGAGAGTTAGGATTTTTGTTTGTTATGTTTTATGTTCTGTACCTCAACCTGACAATAAAACTGGCTGAGGTCAGTTAAACGAAATTCCTGCCGTGTGGACTGCAACTTCTTCAGTGTGCCTGCTAAACTGTGCCTGTCTACCCAGGAGACGACAGCCCCGCTACCTAATCCCTTACAGGGAGTGCAGAATTATTAGGCAAGTTGTATTTCTGAGGATTCATTTTATTATTGAACAACAACCATGTTCTCAATGAACCCAAAAAACTCATTAATATCAAAGCTGAATATTTTTGGAAGTAGTTTTTAGTTTGTTTTTAGTTTTAGCTATTTTAGGGGGATATCTGTGTGTGCAGGTGACTATTACTGTGCATAATTATTAGGCAACTTAACAAAAAACAAATATATACCCATTTCAATTATTTATTTTTACCAGTGAAACCAATATAACATCTCAACATTCACAAATATACATTTCTGACATTCAAAAACAAAACAAAAACAAATCAGTGACCAATATAGCCACCTTTCTTTGCAAGGACACTCAAAAGCCTGCCATCCATGGATTCTGTCAGTGTTTTGATCTGTTCACCATCAACATTGCGTGCAGCAGCAACCACAGCCTCCCAGACACTGTTCAGAGAGGTGTACTGTTTTCCCTCCTTGTAAATCTCACATTTGATGATGGACCACAGGTTCTCAATGGGGTTCAGATCAGGTGAACAAGGAGGCCATGTCATTAGATTTTCTTCTTTTATACCCTTTCTTGCCAGCCACGCTGTGGAGTACTTGGACGCGTGTGATGGAGCATTGTCCTGCATGAAAATCATGTTTTTCTTGAAGGATGCAGACTTCTTCCTGTACCACTGCTTGAAGAAGGTGTCTTCCAGAAACTGGCAGTAGGACTGGGAGTTGAGCTTGACTCCATCCTCAACCCGAAAAGGCCCCACAAGCTCATCTTTGATGATACCAGCCCAAACCAGTACTCCACCTCCACCTTGCTGGCGTCTGAGTCGGACTGGAGTTCTCTGCCCTTTACCAATCCAGCCACGGGCCCATCCATCTGGCCCATCAAGACTCACTCTCATTTCATCAGTCCATAAAACCTTAGAAAAATCAGTCTTGAGATATTTCTTGGCCCAGTCTTGACGTTTCAGCTTGTGTGTCTTGTTCAGTGGTGGTCGTCTTTCAGCCTTTCTTACCTTGGCCATGTCTCTGAGTATTGCACACCTTGTGCTTTTGGGCACTCCAGTGATGTTGCAGCTCTGAAATATGGCCAAACTGGTGGCAAGTGGCATCTTGGCAGCTGCACGCTTGACTTTTCTCAGTTCAGGGGCAGTTATTTTGCGCCTTGGTTTTTCCACACGCTTCTTGCGACCCTGTTGACTATTTTGAATGAAACGCTTGATTGTTCGATGATCACGCTTCAGAAGCTTTGCAATTTTAAGAGTGCTGCATCCCTCTGCAAGATATCTCACTATTTTTGACTTTTCTGAGCCTGTCAAGTCCTTTTTTTGACCCATTTTGCCAAAGGAAAGGAAGTTGCCTAATAATTATGCACACCTGATATAGGGTGTTGATGTCATTAGACCACACCCCTTCTCATTACAGAGATGCACATCACCTAATATGCTTAATTGGTAGTAGGCTTTCGAGCCTATACAGCTTGGAGTAAGACAACATGCATAAAGAGGATGATGTGGTCAAAATACTAATTTGCCTAATAATTCTGCACTCCCTGTACATTTGGTGGAGGATGCGCGCACACCAAATTCTGGCATAAGAAAAAATAAATTAAAAAAATTAACATTTAAAGGGACAGAGTCCATTTTTGTGCCTCTTGGAAAATGGAGGATGTAGTTAAAGCTATGTTGCAAGCTGTTGCATCTCAACAGGAGGCTACCCGAGTACAGCAAAAGGCGCTTGAGGAAACCAGCCGCAGGCTGACGGCCCAACTGGAGGCTGCACAAGAGGCGCAAAGAAAAGACCGGGAGACCTTAGCAGTTGTGGTGCAGCAACTTACCAGTGTCGCTGGACGGGTCCCAGGTATGGCAGAAACCTCATGCCGCCATAAGAGCTAGTCACTTTCTGCAAAAGAGGACAACCGCAGATGACGTGGAGGCCTACCTGACCACCTTCGAAAGGACTGCCGAGCGAGAGGGTTGGTCAAAGGCACAGTGGGCCGGACTGTTGGCCCCCTTCCTCTCAGGAGAACCCCAAAAGGCATATTTTGAGTCTGCCGCAGCGCCCCCCAGCCCTGCAGCGGAGATCTCCAGGACTACCTGGTAAGACTGTTCTAAGGAAAAAGGGGGCTGGCAGAAGCGATATATCTGTGGGTGCAAGTGGAGAGACTGGAGGCCCAGGCTCTAGAAGCTGGTGAGCCATGCCAGGGAGGTCTGTGGCCTATAAGAGACTTAATAGGGACTTAATAAAATGTTTCAGATGTCAAATGCCAGGTCATGTTGTTGCCAATTGCCCAATGTATGATGAACCAATGCAATGTGATGCCTCATATATAAAACGCCGTTTATCACTGTATGCTCAGCCTGCGTGTGTGGCATTACTAAATACTGGGGGGGAGAAACAAATGTGTGTTATTACGGTGGAAGGTAAAGATGTGAGTGCCTTGTTGGACTCAGGCAGTCTGGCCACCCTAGTAAAAACGGATTTGGTAAACCCCAGGAAATGGCAAACGAAAACCATGGTGGTAACCTGCATACATGGAAACACCCGTAATTATCACACTGCTGTGGTAGATGTAAATACCCGGTTCGGGGCAGGAAAATTTATGGTTGGTTTAGTGCCTAGGTTAATGCATGATGTCATCATGGGGCGGGATTTCCCACATTTCTGGCAGCTATGGGAACATAAACTTTCAAATGCCTGTCAGAAAGGAGATGACCTACCACCGGGTACCGAAAGGTGTGGGTATTTAAGAGAGACTTCTGTTGATGGTGAATCGTTTCCCTTGTCTGTCATTGTCTGTCATGGTAGGGGAGCCTGAGGTCTCTGACCATAGTAGTGGGTCAGAGCAGTCCAGAGAGGGAAGACTCCCTTAATGACAATTTGCCAGACCTTGCAGTACGGAAAGAGCAATTTGGTGCTGAGCAATTAAAAGATCCCACCCTTACTAGAGCCAGGGAAAATGTGAAGTCTATTGATGGTAAACTGGTGGAACCGGACGGCAGACTTTGTTTCCCAAATATGGCTGTGAAACATGACTTGTTGTACCAGGTGGTAAAAAGGGAAGAGGATCTGGTGGAACAACTGGTGGTTCCTAAAGTGTACCGACAAACGGTACTAGATATTGCTCATGGTCACCTTATGGGGGGGCATTTGGGAGCTGAAAAGACTACAGACAGAGTCCTTCAAAGGTTCTTTTGGCCTGGGGTCCATAAAGATGTTAAAGACTATTGTGACACCTGCCCCGAGTGCCAAATTTCGGCTCCTAGGCCACACTATCGTAGTCCCCTGGTACCTCTACCAATCATTGAGATACCATTTGAGAGAATAGCCATGGATCTGGTGGGGCCCCTTGTAAGATCTGCTCGAGGCCACCAACATATTCTCGTAATCATGGACTACGCTACTCGTTACCCGGAAGCTATACCTTTATGTAATACGGCATCCAAGGCCATAGCTAAAGAGTTGGTGCAGGTGTTAAGTCGCGTGGGACTACCAAAAGAGATCCTAACAGATCAGGGTACCCCCTTTATGTCACGCATCATGAAGGAGTTATGTAAACTGTTCAAAGTTAAACAGCTGCGTACCTCTGTCTACCATCCACAGACTGATGGACTGGTAGAGAGATTTAATAAAACTCTAAAAGCCATGCTTAAAAAAGTGGTAGACAAAGATGGGAAAAACTGTGATTTCCTTCTCCGCTATCTCATGTTTGCCATCCGTGAAGTGCCTCAGTCCTCTACAGGCTACTCCCCATTTGAGTTGCTATATGGTCGCCACCCTAGGGGTCTGCTAGATATAGCAAAAGAATCTTGGGAAGAAGAAGCTACCCCCTATAGAAGTGTCCTAGAACATGTGGCACAAATGCAAGATCATATATCTGCAGTGATGCCTATTGTACGAGAACATATGGCCCAGGCTCAGGGGGCACAACAAAGGGTGTATAACCGCAGTGCCAGAGTACGTACCTTTGCGTCAGGTGACCGTGTTCTGGTTCTGATCCCTACAGTAGAGAGTAAGTTCCTGGCTAAGTGGAAAGGCCCCTTTGAGGTGATATAGAAACTAAATGAGGTAAACTTTAAAATCCGTCAACCAGGTAAGAGGAAGCCTGAGCAAATATACCACGTCAATCTTATAAAACCATGGAAAGATCGACTATCACTTGCGGCTGACACCTCCTTCCCACCAGAGCAGCTGTGCTCTGGGAAGCCCCTGTTGCAAGAGGTAACAGCACCCGACTCCCTGGCCAAGACACAAAAGGTAGAAGTGCAGGGGTTCCTCTTTAAGAATAGAGATTTTTTCTCGGAGATCCCAGGTCGCACCTCTGTCATAAAACATGACATCATTACAGAACCAGGGAAAAGGGTTAAGCTGCGGCCCTACAGAATACCAGAGGCCAGGAGAGGGCTTATCTCTGAAGAGGTGAGAAAAATGTTGGAACTTGGGGTAAATGAAGAGTCCCATAGCCAGTTGTCCAGTCCTATAGTTCTGATCCCCAAACCAGATGGCAGCTGGAGGTTTTGCAATGACTTCCGGAAGTTGAACACCATATCTAAGTTTGATGCTTACCCAATGCCCCGTGTTGATGAGCTCATTGACAGGCTCGGAAATGGCAGGTATATAACCACTCTAGACCTAACCAAGGGATACTGGCAAATTCCCCTGACAAATGAGGCCAAAGAGAAAACTGCCTTTGCCACTCCTGATGGGTTGTTTCATTATGTGGTCTTGCCGTTTGGTTTGCATGGAGCCCCTGCAACCTTCCAGAGGGTGATGGATAAGATTTTAAGACCCCACAGACGGTACGCAGTCACATATCTAGATGATATCATCATCCAAAGTCCATCTACTTAGGGTGCAGGCGGTTATCAATTCCCTGTGTGAGACAGGCTTCACAGCCAATCCCAAAAAATGTGCCATTGGTCTTGAAGATGCTAAGTATCTAGGTTACATCATAGGCTGAGGCCTAGTAAAGCCCCAGTTAAGCCCCAGTTAAACAAAATCGAAGCCATACAAAGATGGCCTCAACCGGTAAACAAGAAGCAAGTCTGTGCCTTCTTGGGGATTACAGGCTATTACCGGCAATTTATACCTAATTTTGCTTCCCTTGCAGCCCCATTAACAGACCTGACAAAAGCGAAAGACTGTCATGGTCAAGTGGTCACAAGAGGCTGAAAAATCATTTCTGACTTTAAAAACCCTCCTGTGCGCTCAGCCGGTGCTGATAACCCCAGACTTTAAGAAAGGGTTTGTCCTACATACGGATGCGTCTGAGGTGGGACTGGGGGCAGTACTGTCACAGGTACGGGATGGAGAGGAACACCCTGTACTGTATCTGAGCAGGAAACTTAACCCCTTAAGGACTTAGGACGTATCGGTACGGCATGGGTCCCGAGTCCTTAAGGACCCATGACGTACCGGTACGTCATAACTTGAAATCTGTATTCCGGCGCCCCAGGGGTTAATCGGAACGGGATTTCGGCTGAAATCATTCAGCCGGCATCCCGTAACAATGCAGGGGGGGGTCATTTGACCCCCCCCGCATCGGCGATCGCAGAAAACCGCAGGTCAATTCAGACCTGCGGTTTGCTGCGCTTTGTGCAGTTTCTGATCCCCGCGGGCCCTGACCGCGGGGATCAGAAGCTTTAGTGTCCCTAAAATATATATTTTACACCCCCCCCTGCACCCCTGCATGATTTTTTGCCGGCGGGTGGTGCAGGGGGGGAGTCGTGGGGGCGGTGCGGGAGGCGGGCGGTGCGGCAGGCGGGATCGCGATCCCCCGCCCGCCTCCCCTTGTATAATCGTTGGTCTCTAGTGGGTATACCAGGGTGCCAGCACATTGCTGGCACCCTGGTATAAACGGCTGACATCGATGATGCGATGTCAGCGGTTTAACCCTTTCCATACAGCGGTCCGTACGGACTGCTGTATGGAAAAAGTTAACAGTAAGAGGGAGCTCCCTCCCTCTCCCATCGGGGGGCTGCTGTGCCTTTGCAGCCCCCCGATGGGAGAGGGAGAGAGCCCCCAGAGAGCCCCCCTCAGCCATGTGCTTACCCTTCCCCGTCTGCGAAGTTCTGAGCAGTACTGAGCAGACGGGGAAGGTTCCCATGGCAACAGGACGCCTCTCAGGCATCCTGCTGTCCATGGTGCTGAACAGATCTGTGCTAAAGGCAGAGATCTGTTCAGACAAAGTGTAAGTAAAATACAGTACTGTACAATATATATTGTTCTGTACTGTATTATACAGACATCAGACCCACTGGATCTTCAAGAACCAAGTGGGTCTGGGTAAAAAAAAAAGTGAAAAAAAGTAAAAACCCAAAAACACATTTATCACTGATTAAAAATGAAAAAAATAAAATTCCCTACACATGTTTGGTATCGCCGCGTCCGTAACGACCTGATCTATAAAACGGTCATGTTACTTTCCCCGCACGGTGAACGCCATAAAAATAAAAAAATAAAAACTATTAGGAAATTGAAATTTTGCCCACCTTACTTCCCAAAAAAGGTAATAAAAGTGATCAAAAAAGTCGCATGTACGCCAAAATAGTACCAATCAAACCGTCATCTCATCCCGCAAAAATCATACCCTACCCAAGATAATCGCCCAAAAACTGAAAAAACTATGGCTCTTAGACTATGGAAACACTAAAACATGATTCTTTTGGTTTCAAAAATGAAATCATTGTGTAAAACTTAAATAAATAAATAAAAAGTATACATATTAGGTATTGCCGCGTCCGTATCGACCGGCTCTATAAAAATATCACATGACCTAACCCCTCAGGTGACCACCGTAAAAAAATTAAAATAAAAACGGTGTAAAAAAAGCAATTTTTTGTCATCTTACGTCACAAAAAGTGTAATAGCAAGTGATCAAAAAGTCATATGCACCCCAAAATAGTGCCACTCAAGCCGTCATCTCATCCCGCAAAAAATGAGACCCTACTTAAGATAATCGCCCAAAAACTGAAAAAACTATGGCTCTTAGACTATGGAGACACTAAAACATTTTTTTTGTTTTAAAAATGAAATCATTGTGTAAAACTTACATAAATAAAAAAAATTGTATACATATTAGGTATCGCCGCGTCCGTGACAACCTGCTCTATAAAATTACCACATGATCTAACCTGTCAGATGAATGTTGTAAATAACAAAAAAAAAAACGTGCCAGAAAATCTATTTCTTGTTACCTTGCCGCACAAAAAAGTGTAATATAGAGCAACCAAAAATCATATGTACCCTAAACTAGTACCAACAAAACTGCCACCCTATCCCGTAGTTTCTTAAATGGGGTCACTTTTTTGGAGTTTCTACTCTAGGGGTGCATCAGGGGGGCTTCAAATGGGACATGGTGTCAAAAAAACCAGTCCAGCAAAATCTGCCTTCCAAAAACCGTATGGCATTCCTTTCCTTCTGCGCCCTGCCGTGTGCCCGTACAGCGGTTTACGACCACATATGGGGTGTTTCTGTAAACTACAGAATCAGGGCCATAAATAATGAGTTTTGTTTGGCTGTTAACCCTTGCTTTGTAACTAGAAAAAAAATTATTAAAATGGAAAATCTGCCAAAAAAGTGAAATTTTGAAATTGTATCTCTATTTTCCATTAATTCTTGTGGAACACCTAAAGAGTTAACAAAGTTTGTAAAATCAGTTTTCAATACCTTGAGGGGTGTAGTCTCTAGAATGGGGTCATTTTTGGGTGGTTTCTATTATGTAAACCTCACAAAGTGACTTCAGATCTGAACTGGTCCTTGAAAAGTGGGTTTTTGAAAATTTCTGAAAAATTTCAAGATTTACTTCTAAGCCTTGTAACATCCCCAAAAAATAAAATGTCATTCCCAAAATGATCCAAACATGAAGTAGACATATGGGGAATGTAAAGTAATAACTATTTTTGTAGGTATTACTATGTATTATAGAAGTAAAGAAATTGAAACTTGGAAATTTGCTAATCTTTCCAAATTTTGGCAAATTTTGTATTTTTTGTATAAATGAAAATTATTTTTTTTAACTCCATTTTACCAATGTCATGACGTACAATATGTGAGGAAAAAACAATCTCAGAATGGCCTGGATAAGTCAAAGCGTTTTAAAGTTATCACCACATAAAGTGACACTGGTCAGATTTGCAAAAAATGGCCTGGTCCTTAAGGAGTTAATAACTCAGTGGCTATACTACGTTTTTCATTACATGCAATTAATAAGGAATTTTAGATCCAGGTGCTGTATAAGCACTGTATATGGCCATATGAAGGTGACAGACTCCCTTTAAAACGCTTTGACTTATCCAGGCCATTCTGAGATTGTTTTTTCGTCACATATTGTACTTCGTGACAGTGGTAAAATGAAGTTAAAAAAAATCATTTTTATTTATAAAAAAAATACCAAATTTACCAAAAAATTTAAAAAAATTGCAAATTTCCAAGTTTCAATTTCTCTACTTCTATAATACATAGTAATACCTCCAAAAATAGTTATTACTTTACATTCCCCATATGTCTACTTCATGTTTGGATCATTTTGGGAATGATATTTTATTTTTTGGGGATGTTACAAGGCTTAGAAGTTTAGAAGCAAATTTACAAATTTTTCAGAAATTTTCAAAAACCCAATTTTTAGGGACCAGTTCAGGTCTGAAGTCACTTTGCGAGGCTTACATAATAGAAACCACCCAAAATGACCCCATTCTATAAACTACACCCCTCAAGGTATTCAAAACTGATTTTACAAACTTTGTTAACCGTTTAGGTGTTCCACAAGAATTAATGGAAAATAGAGATACAATTTCAAAATTTCACTTTTTTGGCCGATTTTCCATTTTATTAATTTTTTTCCAGTTACAAAGCAAGGGTTAACAGCCAAACCAAACTCAATATTTAGGGCCCTGATTCAGTAGTTTACAGAAACACCCCATATTTGGTCGTAAACTACTGTACGGGCACACGGCAGGGCGCAGAAGGAAAAAAATGCCATACGGTTTTTGGAAAGCAGGTTTTGCTGGACTGTTTTTTTTTTACACCATGTCCCATTTGAAGCCCCCCTGATGCTCCCCTAGAGTAGAAACTCCATAAAAGTGACCCAATCTAAGAAACTACACCCCTCAAGGTATTCAAAACTGATTTTACAAACGTTGTTAACCCTTTAGGTGTTCCACAATAATTAATGGAAAATAGAGATACAATTTCAAAATTTCACTTTTTTGGCAGATTTTCCATTTTAATATTTTTTTTACTTTTACAAAGCAAAGGTTAACAGCCAAACCAAACTCAATATTTATGGCCCTGATTCTGTAGTTTACAGAAACACCCCATATGTGGTCGTAAACTACTGTACGGGCACACGGCGGGGCGCAGAAGGAAAGGAATGCCATACGGTTCTTGGAAGGCAGATTTTGCTGGACTCTTTTTTTTTACACCATGTCCCATTTGAAGCCCCCTGATGCAACCCTAGAGTAGAAACTCCATTAGTGACCCCATCTAAGAAACTACACCCCTCAAGGTATTCAAAACAGTTTTTACAAACGTTGTTAACCCTTTAGGTGTTCCACAAGAGTTATTGGCAAATGGAGATGAAATGTCAGAATTTAAATTTTTTTGCAAATTTTCCATTTTAATCCATTTTTCCCAATAACAAAGCAAGGGTTAACAGCCAAACCAAACTCAATATTTATGGCCCTGATTCTGTAGTTTACAGAAACACCCCATATGTGGTCGTAAACAGCTGTACGGGCACACGGCAGGGCGCAGAAGGAAAGGAATGCCATACGGTTTTTGGAAGGCAGATTTTGCTGGACTGTTTTTTTTTACACCATGTCCCATTTAAAGCCCCCCTGATGCACCCCTAGAGTAGAAACTCCAAAAAAGTGGCCCCATTTTAGAAACTACGAATAGGGTGGCAGTATTGTTGGTACTAGTTTAGGGTGCATATGATTTTTGGTTGCTCTATAATACACTTTTTGTGATGCAAGATAAGAAATAGCTGTTTTTGGCACCATTTAAATTTTTTTGTTATTTACAACATTAATCTGACAGGTTAGATCATGTGATATTTTTATAGACCAGGTTGTCACGGATGCGCGAATACCTAACATGTATACTTTGTTTTTATTTATGTAAGTTTTACACAATGATTTCTTTTTTTAATCAAAAAAAATCATGTTTTAGTGTTTAGAGAGCCATAATTTTTTCCGTTTTTGGGCAATTAGCTTGGTATGATTTTTGCGGGATGAGATGACGGTTTTATTGGCACTATTTTGGGGTGCGTGTGACTTTTTGATTGCTTGCTATTACACTTTTTGTGATGTAAGGTGACAAAAAATGGTTTATTTAGCACAGTTTTTATTTTTTATTTTTTACGGTGTTTATCTGAGGGGTTAGGTCATGTGATATTTTTATAGAGCCGGTCGATACCTAATATGTATACTTTTTTTTTTTATTTATGTAAGTTTTGCACAATAATATCATTTTTGAAACAAAAAAAATATGATGTTTTAGTGTCTCCATATTCTGAGCCATAGTTTTTTTATTTTTGTTGATTTAGCACAGTTTTTATTTTTTTATTTTTTACGGTGTTAATCTGAGGGGTTAGGTCCTGGGATATTTTATAGAGCCGGTCGATACAAACGCGGCGATACCAAATATGTATACTTTTTTTTTATTTATGTAAATTTTACACAATAACAGCTTTAAAAAAAAAAAAATAATGATGTTTAAGGCTCAGTTCAGACCTGAGCGTTCTGAAAGGAGCGCTCTGTATGCGCGATTGTACGGGCGTTTACAATCGCGCATACAGAGACAAGCGTACACACAGTGTCGCGCGTTCCCGAAAGTCTATGTAGGGGAACGCGCGACAAGCGCCCAAAAAAACGCTCCTGTACTTGTTTGAGCGTCGGGCGTTTTACAGCGCGATCGTACGCGCTGTAAAACGCCCAGGTGAGAACCCTTCCCATAGGGAAACATTGGTTTCTCCTTGTTGAGCGTTTTACAGCGCGTAGGAACGCGCTGTAAAACGCTCAGGTCTGAACTGAGCCTTAGTGTCTCCATATTCTGAGCCATAGTTTTTTTTTGTTTTTGGGCGATTGTCTCAGTTAGGGGCTCATTTTTTGCGGGATGAGGTGACGGTTAGATTGGTACTATTTTGGTGGGCAAACGCCTTTTTGATCGCTTGCTGTTGTACTTTTTGTGATGTAAGGTGACAAAAAATGGTTTATTTAGCACAGTTTTTTTTTTTTTTTACGGTCTTCATCTGAGGGGTTAGGTCATGTGATATGTTTATAGAGCAGGTCGATACGGACGCGGCGATACCTAATTTGTATACTTTTTTTCCCCCTATTTTTTACCAATTTTTATTAACTTTATTTGGGGAAAATGACATTTTTGTTTATTTTTACTTGAAACTTTTAATTTTTTGGGGGGAAAGCTTTATTTTTTCAACTTTTTTTCACTTTATTTTTTGTCCCAATTTGGGACTTGAACTTTTGGGGGTCTAATCCTTTACAATGCATTCCAATACTTCTGTATTGGAATGCATTGGCTGTATGAGTAATACTGTGTGTATTACTCATACAGCTTCCGGACTGTGAGATCTAGGGGGCTGGATCTCACAGGCTCGTCACCGGAAGGCAGCACAGATGCCTAAGGAAGGCATCGCGCTGCCTTCCATGCCATCGGGTCCCACCTACAGCCCCATGGGGACCCGATGGCACCACCGCCGCTGCACCAGGTAAAAGCCGCAAACCACAGGTCTGAATTGGCCTGCGGTGATCGCCGACACGGGGGGGTCACGGGACCCCCCGGCGCATTTAGCCAAGGTGCCTGCTCAATGATTTGAGCAGTCACTGGGTTCCGATCACCGCCTGCCGGGCGGTGGTGATCGGAACTATTCATGACGTACCGGTACGTCATGGGTCCTTAAGGACTCTGGTACCATGCCGTACCGGTACTTCATGGATACCTAAGGGGTTAAAGGGACACCACTTTCAGGTTTAAACTTTTTACCAATTATATAATTGAAGAACATTTTAGGGTTATTTTTACTTTCTTTGGCAATAAGTCTCCATCTCTAGCTTGGCTGTGAGAGACAGGATGTAAAAAAAATCGAGATAATCACACAGTGTAATTTTTTAATAATTAGTTTGCATTTTATTGCATGAAATAAGTATTTGATCACCTACCAACCAGCAAGAATTCTGGCCCTCGCAGACCTGTTATTTTTTCTTTAACCTCCTCAGGACACATGACGTACCTGTACGTCATGTTGTCCTGGTACTTAAGGACACATGACGTACAGGTACGTCATGTGTTGTTCCGATCACTGCCGCCCGGCCGGCTGTCATCGGAACAAGGTGCCTGCTCAAATCATTGAGCAGGTACCTCGGCTAAATGCGCGGGGGGGTCCCGTGACCCCCCATGTCGGCGATCGCAACAAATCGCCTAAAATATAGTTTTTTTCAACCCCCCCTGCAGCCCTGAATGATTTTATGGCGGCGGGAGGTGCAGGGGGGGTTGCGGGCGGTGCGGCAGGCGGGATCGCGATCCCCTGCCCGCCTCCTCTTGAATAATCGTTGGTGGCCAGTGGGTATACCAGAGTGTCAGCATTGCTGACACTCTGGTATAAACAGCTGATATCTGTGATGCGATGTCAGCCGTTTAACCCTTTCCATACCGCGTTCCGTACGGACCGCGGTATGGAATAGCAGAGGTTAACAGTCGGGAGCTCCCTCCCTCTCCCATCGGGGGGCTGCTGTGCCTTTGCAGCCCCACGACAGGATGGGGTGACAGAGGGACGGAGCCCACATCCTTACCCTTCCACGTCTGCGCAGTTGTGGTCACAACTGAGCAGACTGGGAAGGTTCCCATGGCAACAGGACGCCTTCTCAGGCATCCTGCTGCCCATGGTGCTGAACAGATCTGTGCTAAAGGCATAGATCTGTTCAGACAAATTGTAAGTAAAATACAGTACAGTGCACTATATATTGTACTGTACTGTATTATACAGACATCAGACCCACTGGATCTTCAAGAACCAAGTGGGTCTGGGTAAAAAAAAAGTGAAAAAAAAGTGAAAATAAAAAAACACATTTATCACTGATTAAAAATGAAAAAAATTAAATTCCCTACACATGTTTGATATCACCGCGTCCGTAACGACCTGATCTATAAAACGGTCATGTTACTTTACTCGATCGGTGAACGCCATAAAAATAAAAAATAAAAAACTATGATGAAATTGAAATTTTGCCCACCTTACTTCCCAAAAAAGGTAATAAAAGTGATCAAAAAAGTCGCATGTACGCTAAAATAGTACCAATCAAACCGTCATCTCATCCCGCAAAAATCATACCCTACCCAAGATAATCGCCCAAAAACTGAAAAAACTATGGCTGTTAGACTATGGAAACACTAAAACATGATTTTTTTTGTTTCAAAAAGGAAATCATTGTGTAAAACTTACATAAGTAAAAAAAAAGTATACATATTAGGTATCGCCGCGTCTGTATCGACCGGCTCTATAAAAATATCACATGACCTAACCCCTCAGATGACCACCGTAAAAAAATAAAAACGGTGTAAAAAAAGCCATTTTTTGTCATCTTACGTCACAAAAAGTGTAATAGCAAACGATCAAAAAGTCATATGTACCCCAAAATAGTGCCAATCAAACCGTCATCTCATCCCACAAAAAATGAGACCCTACTTAAGATAATCGCCCAATAACTGAAAAAACTATGGCTCTTAGACTATGGAGACACTAAAACATTTTTTTTGTTTCAAAAATGAAATCATTGTGTAAAACTTACATAAATAAAAAAAATTGTATACATATTAGGTATCACCGCGTCCGTGACAACCTGCTCTATAAAATTACCACATGATCTAACCTGTCAGATGAATGTTGTAAATAACAAAAAAAACGTGCCAAAAAAGCTATTTCTTGTTACCTTGCCGCACAAAAAAGTGTAATATAGAGCAACCAAAAATCATATGTACCCTAAACTAGTACCAACAAAACTGCCACCCTATCCCGTAGTTTCTAAAATGGGGTCACTTTTTTGGAGTTTGTACTCTAGGGGTGCATCAGGGGGCTTCAAATGGGACATGGTGTCAAAACAACCAGTCCAGCAAAATCTGCCTTCCAAAAACCTTATGGCATTCCTTTCCTTCTGCGCCCTGCCGTGTGCTCGTACAGCGGTTTACGACCACATATGGGGTGTTTCTGTAAACTACAGAATCAGGGCCATAAATATTGAATTTTGTTTGGCTGTTAACCCTTGCTTTGTAACTGGAAAAAAAATATTAAAATGGAAAATCTGCCCAAAAAGTTAAATTTTGAAATTGTATCTCTATTTTCCATTAAATCTTGTGCAACACCTAAAGGGTTAAAAAAGTTTGTAAAATCAGTTTTGAATATTTTAAGGGGTGTAGTTTCTTAGATGGGGTCACTTTTAGGGAGTTTCTACTCCAGGGGTGCATCAGGGGGGTTGAAACAGGACACGGTGTAAATAAACCGCTCCATAAAAATCAGCCCTCCAAAAACCAAACGGCGCACCTTTCACTCTACGCCCTGCTGTGTGGCCGTACAGTAGTTTACGGCCACATATGGGGTGTTTCTGTAAACGGCAGAGTCAGGACAATAAAGATACAGTCTTGTTTGGCTGTTTACCCCCTGCTTTGTTAGTGGAAAAAATGGGTTAAAATGGAAAATTAGGCAAAAAAATGAAATTCTCAAAATTCGCAAATCTCCCCATTTGCCAATAACTCTTGTGCAACACCTAAAGGGTTAACGACGTATGTAAAATCAGTTTTGAATACCTTGAGGCGTGTAGTTTATAGAATTGGGTCATTTTTTGGTGGTTTCTATTATGTAAGCCTCGCAAAGTGACTTCAGACCTGTAGTGGTCCCTAAAAATTGGGTTTTTGTAAATTTCTGAAAAATTTCAAGATTTGCTTCTAAACTAAGCCTTGTAACATCCCCAAAAAATAAAATATCATTCCCAAAATAATTCAAACATGAAGTAGACATATGGGGAATGTAAAGTCATCACAATTTTTGGGGGTATTACTATGTATTACAGAAGTAGAGAAACTGAAACTTTTGAAATTTGCTAATTTTTCAAAATTTTTGGTAAATTAGGTATTTTTTTATGCAAAAAAATATATATTTTTTTTACTTCATTTTACCAGTGTCATGAAGTACAATATGTGACGAAAAAACAATCTCAGAATGGCCTGGATAAGTCAAAGCGTTTTAAAGTTATCAGCACTTAAAGTGACACTGGTCAGATTTGCAAAAAATGGCCTGGTCCTTAAGGTGAAATAAGGCTGTGTCCCTAAGGAGTTAAGAAGCCCTCCTACTCGGCACTCATTATCTGTATTAATTGCACATGTTTGAACTCATTACCTGTATAAAAGCACCTGTCCACACACTCAGTCAATCACCTCTCCACTATGGCCAAGACTAAAGAGCTGTCTAAGGACACCAGGGAAAGAATTGTAGACCTGCACAAGGCTGGGATGCGCTACAGGACAATAGGCAACCAGCTTGGTAAGAAGGCAACAACTGGATAAGAAAATGGACAACAATTAGAAAATGGAAGAATCAAGATGACTGTCAATCTTCCTTGGTCTGGGGCTCCATGCAAGATCTCGCCTCGTGGGGTAAGGATGATTTTGAGAAAGGTCAGGAATCAGCCAAGAACTACACGGGAGGACCTGGTCAATGACCTGAAGAGAGCTGGGACCACAGTCTCAAAGACTACCGCCATCATGGATTAAAATCCTGCAGGGCACGCAAGGGTTCCCTTCTCACGCCAGCACATGTCCAGACCCAAGTTCACCAATGACCATCTGGATGATCCAGAGGAGGCATGGGAGAAGGTCATGTGGTCATATGAGACCAAAATAGAACTTTTTGGTATCAACTGCACTCACTGTGTTTGGAGGAAGAAAAAGGATGAGTACAATGCCAAGAACAACATTGCAACCATGAAGCATGGGGGTGGAAACATCATACTTTGGAGGTGCTTTTCTGCCTAGGGGACAGGACAACTGCACCGTATTGAAGGGAGGATGGATGGGACCATGTATCGTGAGATTTTGGCCAACAACCTCCTTCCCTCAGTAAGAGCTTTAAAGATGGATGGTGGCTGGGTCTTCTGTCATGACAATGACATACAGCCAGGATTTCGCAGAAAAGCACGCCCATAAGAAAGAAGCATTTCAAGTTTCTGTAGTGGCTTAGCCAGTCTCCAGACCTGAATCCAATCGAAAATCTTTGGAGGGAGCTGAAACTCAATGTAGCCCAGCTACAGCCCCATAACCTAAAAGATCTGGAGAAGATCTGTATGGAGGAGTGGGCCAAAATCCCTGCTGCAGTGTGTGCAAATTTGGTCAAGAACTAGGAAAAGTCTGACCTCTGTAATTGCAAAGAAAGGCCTCTGTACCAAATATTCTGTTTTTATATTGTATCAAATACTTATTTCATGCAATAAAATGCAAATTAAATATTTAAAAATCATACAGTGCGATTTTCTGGATTTTTTTTTTTAGATGTCTCTCTCATTTGAAGTGTACTTACAATACAAATTACAGACCTCTCCATTCTTTGTATGTGGGAAAACTTGCAAAATCACTAGTGTATCAAATACTTATTTTCCCCACTATATCTCTCTTTTACACATTCTACTTTTTTCAATGCTTCTTCGCTACCTTCCTGTTTTAGTGATTTAAATGTTTTCTTTTTGTCATTTATTGCTCCCTTTACATTTCTCTTTATCCACATTTTTATTCTTGTTCCTTACCCTTTTATTCCCATAAGGTATGTACAAACCGGATTCCAAAAAAGTTGGGACACTAAACAAATTGTGAATAAAAACTGAATGCAATGATGTGGATGTGGCAAATGTCAATATTTTATTTGTAATAGAACGTAGATGACAGATCAAACGTTTAATCCGAGTAAATGTATCATTTTAAAGGAAAAATACATTGATTCAAAATTTCACAGTGTCAACAAATCCCAAAAAAGTTGGGACAAGTAGCAATAAGAGGCTGGAAAAAGTAAATTTGAGCATAACGAAGAGCTGGAAGACCAATTAACACTAATCAGGTCAATTGGCAACATGATTGGGTATAAAAAGAGCTTCTCAGAGTGGCAGTGTCTCTCAGAAGCCAAGATGGGTAGAGGATCACCAATTCCCACAATGTTGCGCAGAAAGATAGTGGAGCAACTTTGCATCTATCATCATCAACTGTGCATAACATCATCCGAAGATTCAGAGAATTTGGAACAATCTCTGTGCGTAAGGGTCAAGGCCGTAAAACCATACTGGATGCCCGTGATCTCCGGGCCCTTAAACGACACTGCACCACAAACAGGAATGCTACTGTAAAGGAAATCACAGAATGGGCTCAGGAATACTTCCAGAAACCATTGTCAGTGAACACAATCCACCGTGCCATCCGCCGTTGCCAGCTGAAACTCTACAGTGCAAAGAAGAAGCCATTTCTAAGCAAGATCCACAAGCTCAGGCGTTTTCACTGGGCCAGGGATCATTTAAAATGGAGTGTGGCAAAATGGAAGACTGTTCTGTGGTCAGACGAGTCACGATTCGAAGTTCTTTTTGGAAATCTGGGACGCCATGTCATCCGGACCAAAGAGGACAAGGACAACCCAAGTTGTTATCAACGCTCAGTTCAGAAGCCTGCATCTCTGATGGTATGGGGTTGCATGAGAGCATGTGGCATGGGCAGCTTGCATGTCTGGAAAGGCACCATCAATGCAGAAAAATAGATTCAGGTTCTAGAACAACATATGCTCCCATCCAGACGTCATCTCTTTCAGGGAAGACCCTGCATTTTTCAACAAGATAATGCCAGACCACATTCTGCATCAATCACAACATCATGGCTGCGTAGGAGAAGGATCCGGGTACTGAAATGGCCAGTCTGCAGTCCAGATCTTTCACCTATAGAGAACATTTGGCGCATCATAAAGAGGAAGGTGCAACAAAGAAGGCCCAAGACGATTGAACAGTTAGAGGCCTGTATTAGACAAGAATGGGAGAGCATTCCTATTTCTAAACTTGAGAAACTGGTCTCCTCGGTCCCCAGACGTCTGTTGAGTGTTGTAAGAAGAAGGGGAGATGCCACACAGTGGTGAAAATGGCCTTGTCCCAACTTTTTGGGGATTTGTTGACACCATGAAATTCTGATTCAACATATTTTTCCCTTAAAATGGTACATTTTCTCAGTTTAAACTTTTGTTCCGTGATTTATGTTCTATTCTGAATAAAATATTAGAAGTTGGCACCTCCACATCATTGCATTCAGTTTTTATTCACGATTTGTATAGTGTCCCAACTTTTTTGGAATCCGGTTTGTACCTCTCACAATTAGAGTTTAGGATGCCTTTAAAAATATCCCATTTTGTAGCTGCATTTTTATTTTTGAGGACATTGGGTAATTGCCTCTCTTAGCTGATCTAATTATGCTTTTTTTTATTTTGCTATTTTTGTGCCTCCCTGAAGAAACACTCCTTTGAGTGACAATTTGAAGGTTATTATTTTACGGTCACTATTTCCCATGTGTCCCCCATCCTGCACATCTGTTGTTCTGTCAGGTCTATTGGTTAATATTAAGTCCTGCATGGCCATCCCTCTAGTTGGATTCTGAACCAGTTGGGAAAGGTAATTATCTTTAGTTATTGCCAAGAACCTGTTTCCTTTATGAGATCTACAGGTTTCAGGTTCTCAGTCTATATTTGGATAGTTGAAGTCCCCCATAATAACGACCTCATGATTTGCTGCCTCATCTATTTTTCTTCTGTGGACTGTAATAGTAGGTTACTTATAACAAACTTCTATTAGTATTTTATTATAGTTTTTTCCTCCATGTATTTCTACCCACAGTGACTCCACATGTTCATGTCCCTCACTTATATCTTCCCGGAGTGTGGGCTTTAGACAGGACTTTACATAAAGGCAGACCCCTCCCCCTCTGGGGTTTTGACGATCCTTTCTAAGCAAACTGTAACCCTGTATGTTAACTGCCCAGTCATCCAGCCGTGCCTCAGTTATTCCCACTATGTCATAGTACTCCTCAGACATTGCTAATTCCTTTCCACCGGTTTTATTCGTCAGGCTTCTGGCATTAGTATACATAGAATTAAGAGGTTTTGGGATATTTTTTTACCCTACTCCTTTCCTTTTAAACAATTTTAGACCCTCCCTCCAATACACCCCCAGGTCACTGTCTACACTATTTTCCATGAAAAATGACACAACTTTTTTGTTGGGGCTGTTAACCCTCCATTATGTAGAGTTACTAAATAGTTTATGGCTGTTTTGGACTAGAACAGTGGTCTTTGAGAGTTTAAGTTGTGTTCACATTTGTGTAATATTTATATTCTGTCAGATTTAACTGGAAGAATAGCACTATATGTATCAATTACTCTTGTTATCAAAATGACAAGGAGTGTGATGAAACCAAAATAGACACGATTAGTTATGAAGTGTATGTTGTAACTTTAATAGATGTCAACAGAACCTTGGAGATCTGTTGGCTTGTCTCATTTGTCACAACTTTTTTTTTCTTTGCAGGATCTCTTTTTTACCAGAGCCCAAGATAATCTAAATGGACACCTTTAACCAGATGTACTAAATTCTATGGATTACTATTTTTATGAAATGCTGTTTTTCTTGTCTGTTAACAGAACAACCAGAGGAGATACGAAAACCTAAAGAAATCAAGAAAAAAAAGAAAGTATTTGGAAAGAGACGTAAGTATGTACTGTATTATATGTTTTCTTCCTACCAAGGTGAGTTATAGGCAAAATCATATTATTCAGGAACTGCTAAGTGTTCCAAATTGAATTTATGATAAAACAGAGTGGACATCTACAGAAGTTCTGTGTGGTATTTCCATTTCAGTTGAAATGAATTTCACAAAATATCCATACTAGATGGGGCATGATGCTGATTTTTAGAATTATAAAATGTTTGAAATCCTTATATTCACACTGCAGCATGGGAAAGAAAATCCTATTCACATGCATTGTTGTATATGTGCAAAAAATTCTAAGCAACCCGACCTAAGGAGGTTACTAAGCTTGCAAACTATCTGTTAGATTTTAGTCTTTGAAACCAGATTCCAGTTCAGTTGACCGATATCACTGGACATCCCATTCTGAAAATGAAGACATCAAAGTGATTAACTCGATCGTTCTTGCCCTGACTTCTCTTATACAGAGATTTGCTGTAGTCACTGTGACCACTAGTGTAATGCTGCTTTTACTGGCAATGTTTGGTCAATGTATGAACAGAGATCTTCATCAGTGATTGTGAGCCAAAACCAGGTACAGATCTTTCCATTATACTTTATCTTTGTGTAGCCTCCACTCCTGGTTTTGGTTCCCAATCACTGATGGAAATGACTGATAAAACACTGATTGTGTGAAAGTCTACAGACTGTATTACACAGCCCAATTATGCAAGTGATTGTCGGGAAGGAAGCGTTTCTTCCCGACAATTGCCTGCACGCTAGCGGAGGAGACCCCTGCTCTTACAGTATATGTAGCGATTTCATCCATAGCATGGGGATGAGCGATCGTTATGCAATCGCTCGTCTCCATGCTGTCTAGTTGTTTGATGGCAGCAGATCGTGATTACACAGGACGATCTGCAGCTGGCAAACAAAGATTTTTAAGCATGCTGAAAGATTCCTATTGCCAATGCTTGTTTATCGGGTAATTGGCGGCAGTATAAGACTAAAAGACAAAAACATGCAATGCGACAACTCACTGCAATATAGAGTACAAAATTGCATAATAATTACAAGTGCTACACTATAAGTGAGAGATACTTGGCAAATCGTTTTGTACAAAATTATTTGAGCCCGTCTGCCGCACGTCAAGGCGATCTCTGTTAGACGGGTTCCTAACACTAAATTCTACCTGTTAGGTGCCATGACGGCTACCATACACTTCAAGGAGTGTAGGTTCCACCTAATTAAAATCAGCCTATAGGGCAGTATTAGACTGAAAGATCATCACTAACAAGCGTTCCTGCAAACGCTCGTTAACGATAAACTGGCCGACAATTGGCGAGTCTAATACAAGTTTAAGTCAGTTATGCATCAGCTTTGTTGGACCATATAATTTGCAATCTGAAACCACACACAAACTGCACCACACACAATCTACCCTATCTTTTGGTGTAGCAACTAGATTTAGGGTCCATTCACACGTCCGCAACTTGGGTCCACATCCGTTACGCAATTTTGCGGAACGGATATGGACCCATTCATTTTCAATGGGGCCGGAACGGATGCGGACAGCACACTATGTGCTGTCCGCATCCGCACTTCCGGATCCGCAATTTCGTTCTCGAAAAAAATAGAACATGTCCTATTCTTGTCCGCAACTGCGGACAAGAAAAGGCATTTTCTATTATAGTGCCGACGATATGCAGTCCGCGAAATGCTGAACGCACATTGCCGGTGTCCGTGTTTTGCAGATCCGCAATTTGCGGACCGCAAAACACCTACGGATGTGTGAATGGACCCTTAGTCCTGAGACTAATAACCAACTAACTGTGTCTGACTTGTCTGTTGTTCTATTTTGAGTCCAGCAAAGAATTATGCGTTTTAGTGTGTACCTGTTTGCATGTATTGGTACAGTATTCCAGGTATAAGTGCTATGTGCTTAGTATAGGAAGCACACTGTAGCGTATAAGAAACAGGATCAGTGTTTGTGTATGGGTGACTAGTCTGACCACACAGAGTACTGTCCATTACTGGCAGATACAGTCATGGGAGAAAAGTATATCACTTCAGTTCTGTGCCTTTACTTATCAGGACTTAAATAACAATTGTGTTGTTCTTCTATAAACACCCTCTAGTTTTTACTGCATGCAGGTTGGAACTACTGTTGTGTATCAACCATGATCAAAGAAAGCTCGGATTCTGCTTGTTTAAACCTTTGGATGCTGTGCCCCCTGATTTTACATGGACAGGCAGTAATGCATTGTACTAGCATTCCAATGTATTACAATAAAAAAGTAAACTAAAAGTTTCTCTCACAGAAATAAGAACAATTATTTTTAATGAAAATAGTCCTTATTAAAAGCTATATACACCTTTGGGGGCATTTTTTAATTATTATATTTTACTCATTTTGGGCTAAAAATATTTTTTTTCATTTGGTCCTTATTATAGAGGTTAAAAATCAATCTGTCTGCAAGATGTCACTTTCTGTTTTCTTTGAATCCTGTCATCTAATGTTTTTTTTAAATCCTGTCATCTAATCGCTCATGTGTGATCTCCTCACCTCCTAAACACTTATTTAAGCCATATTCTTATCATAGCCTTTAAAGGCTATGAACACCTTTGGAGAAGGCATTTTTTATTATTGCATTCTACTTACCTTTGCGGGTAGTCTTTATTAACCCCTTAAGGACTTGGCCATTTTTTGCAAATCTGACCAGTGTCACTTTAAGTGCTGATAACTTTAAAATGCTTTCACTTATCTAAGCCATTCTGAGATTGTTTTTTCGTCACATATTGTACTTCATGACACTGGTAAAATTAAGTCAAAAAAATTCATTTTTATTTATAAAAAAATACCAAATTTACCAAAAATTTGGAAAAAATTTCAAATTTCCAAGTTTCAAATTTTCTACTTCTATAAAACATAGTAATAACTCCAAAAATTGTTATTACTTTACATTACCCATATGTCTACTTCATGTTTGGAACATTTTGGGAATATTTTATTTTTTGGGGATGTTACAAGGCTTAGAAGTTTAGAAGCAAATCTTGAAATTTTTCAGAAATTTTCAAAAACCCAATTTTTAGGGACCAGTTCAAGTCTGAAGTCAGTTTGCGAGGCTTACATAATAGAAACCACCAAAAAATTACCCCATTCTAGAAACTACACCCCTCAAGGTATTCAAAACTGCTTTTACAAACGTCGTTAACCCTTTAGGTGTTCCACAAGAATTTATGGAAAATAGAGATACAATTTCAAAATTTCACTTTTTTGGCAGATTTTCCATTTTAATAATTTTTTTCCAGTTACAAAGCAAGGGTTAACAGCCAAACCAAACTCAATATTTATGGCCCTGATTCTGTAGTTTACAGAAACACCCCATATGTGGTCGTAAACCGCTGTATGGGCACACGGCAGGGTGCAGAAGGAAAGGAATGCCATACGGTTTTTGGAAGGCAGGTTTTGCTGGACTGTTTTTTTTGACACCATGTCCCATTTGAAGCCCCCCTGATGCACCCCTAGAGTAGAAACTCCATAAAAGTGACCCCATCTAAGAAACTACACCCCTCAAGGTATTCAAAACTGATTTTACTAACGTTGTTAACCCTTTAGGTGTTCCACAAGAGTTATTGGCAAATGGAGATGAAATTTCAGAATTTTAATTTTTTCGCAAATTTTCCATTTTTCCCAGTAACAAAGCAAGGATTAACAGCCAAACAAAACTCAATATTTATGGCCCTGATTCTGTAGTTTACAGAAAAACACCATATGTGGTCGTAAACCGCAGTACGGGCACACGGCAGGGCGCAGAAGGAAAGGAATGCCATACGGTTTTTGGAAGGCAGATTTTGCTAGACTGTTTTTTTTTACACCATGTCCCATTTGAAGCCCCCCTAGAGTAGAAACTCCAAAAAAGTGACCCCATTTTAGAAACTACGGGATAGGGTGGCAGTTTTGTTGGTACTAGTTTAGGGTACATATGATTTTTGGTTGCTCTATATTACACTTTTTGTGAGGCAAGGTAACAAGAAATAGCTGCTTTGGCACAGTTTTTATCTTTTGTTATTTACAACATTCATCTGACAGGTTAGATCATGTGATATTTTTATAGAGCAAGTTATTACGGACGCTGCGATGCCTAATATGTATACTTTTTTTATTTATGTAAGTTTTACACAATGATTTCATTTTTGAAGCAAAAAAAATCATGTTTTAGTGTTTCCATAGTCTGAGAGCCATAATTTTTTCAGTTTTTTGGGCGATTACTTTGGGTAGGGTATAATTTTTGCGGGATGACATGACCGTTTTATTGGCACTATTTTGGGGTGCATATGACTTTTTGATCGCTTGCTATTACACTTTTTGTGATGTAAGGTGACAAAAAATGGTTTATTTAGCACAGTTTTTATTTTTTATTTTTACGGTGTTCATCTGAGGGGTTAGGTCATGTGATATTTTTATAGAGCCGGTCGATACGGACGCGGCGATACCTAATATGTATACTTTTTTTTATTTATGTAAGTTTTACACAATAATATCATTTTTGAAACAAAAAAAAATTAAATCATGTTTTAGTATCTCCATATTCTGAGAGCCATAGTTTTTTCAGTTTTTGGGCGATTATCTTAGGTAGGGTCTCATTTTTTGCGGGATGAGATGACGGTTTGATTGGCGCTATTTTGGGGTGCATATGACTTTTTTATCGCTTGCTATTACACTTTTTGTGATGTAAGGTGACAAAAAATGGTTTATTTAGCACAGTTTTTATTTTTTACGGTGTTTATCTGAGGGGTTAGGTCATGTGATATTTTTATAGAACCGGTTGATACGGACGCGGCGATACCTAATATGTATACTTTTTTTTATTCATGTACGTTTTACACAATAATATAATTTTTGAAACAAAAAAAATTATGTTTTATTTTCTCCATATTCTAGTTTTTTTATTTTTTGGGCGATTGTCTCAGATAGGGGCTCATTTTTTGCGGTTTTTAGATGCCATGTTCCATTTGAAGCCCCCCTGATGCATCCTTACAGTAGAAACTCCCAAAAAGTGACCCCATTTTGGAAACTAGGGGATAAGGTGCCAGTTTTAATGGTACTATTTTGGGGTACATATGATTTTTAATTGCTCTATATTAAAAAGAAATTGAGGCAAGGTAACCAAAAAATGGCTGTTTTGCCACTTTTTATTTTTTACAACATTCATCTGACAGGGTAGATCATGTGCTACTTTTATAGAGCAGGTTGTTACGGACGCAATGATATAAAGTATGTCTACTTTGTTTGTTTCAGTTTTACATAATAAAGCATTTTTGAAAAAAATTATGTTTTTGTCTCCATTTTCTGAACGCCATATTTTTTTATTTTTCTGTCATTCGTCTTGTGCAGGGGCTCATTTTTTGCACGAAGAGTTCACGTTTTTATTGGTACCATTTTTGGGTACATATGATTTTTTGATCATTCATTATTACACTTTATGGGGCAAGGTGACCAAAAAAATATTTTTTTTAGCACAGTTTTATTTATTTATTTTTACAGTGTTCACCTGAGGGGTTAGGACGTGTGATATTTTTATAGAGCAGTTTTTTACCGACGAGCCGATAGCTAATATGTATACTTTTTTTATTTATTTTACTTTAACACAATAATATCATTTTTTAAATAAAAAAAATGATGTTTTAATGTCTCCATGTTCTGAGAGCTATAGTCTTTTTTATTTTTTGAGCGATTTTCTTATGTACGGGCTCATTTTTTGCATGATGAGGTGACAGCTTTATTGGTACAATTTTGTGGGACATACGCCTTTTTGATTACTTGGTATTTCACTTTTTGTGATGTAAGGTGACAAAAATGGCTTTTCGTAACACGTTTTTTTTTGTTTTATTTTCAATAGTGTTTATCGGACTGGGTGGATCATGTGATAAATTTTATTTATAAATAACATTTTTTTAAATTACTTAATTGGGGAATTTTAATTTTTTTACATGTGAAACCTTTTTTTTTAACCCCTTAAGGACTTAGGGCGTACCGGTACGCCCTGTTTCCCAAGTCCTTAAAGACTCAGGGCGTACTGGTACGTCCTAAGTTTAAATTGCGATTGCGGTGCGGCGGGGGTTAATCGCAACATCCTGTCACAACGCCGGGGGGGGTCCCTTGACCCCCCCGTGTCGGCGATCGCCGCAAACCGCAGGTCAATTCAGGCTGAAGGGGGGGACCCGATGGCGGCTGAAGGGGGGGACCCGATGGCATGGAAGGCAGCGCAATGTCTAAGGCATCACACTGCCTTCCGGTGAAGAGCCTGTGAGATCCAGCCCCCTGGATCTCACAGGCCGGAAGCTGTATGAGTAATACACACAGTATTACTCATACAGCCAATGCATTCCAATACAGAAGTATTGGAATGCATTGTAAAAGCGATTAGACCCCCAAAAGTTGAAGTCCCAAAGTGGGACAAAAAAATTTTGTAAAAAAAAAGTTTAAAAAATAAAGTCCCCCCCCCCCCCAAAAAATTAAAAATTTCAAGTGAAAATAAACAAAAACGTCATTTTCCCCAAATTAAGTTAAAAAAAATTGGTAAAAGGTAGGGGGATAAAAAAAAGTATACAACCGGCTCTATAAACATATCACATGACCTAACCCCTCAGATGAACACCGTAAAAAATAAAAACTGCTAAATAAACAATTTTTTGTCACCTTACATCACAAAAAGTACAACAGCAAGCGATCAAAAAGGCGTTTGCCCACTACAATAGTACCAATCTAACCGTCACCTCATCCCACAAAAAATGAGCCCCTACCTGAGACAATCGCCCAAAAAATAAAAAAACTATGGCTCAGAATATGGAGACACTAAAACATCATATTTTTTTTGTTTCAAAAATGATATTATTGTGCAAAACTTACATAAATAAAAAAAAAGTATACATATTAGGTATCGACCGGCTCTATAAAAATATCACATGACCTAACCCCTCAGATAAACACCGTAAAAAATAAAAAATAAAAACTGTGCTAAATAAACCATTTTTTGTCACCTTACATCACAAAAAGTGTAATAGCAAGCGATCAAAAAGTCATATGCACCCCAAAATAGTGCCAATAAAACAGTCATCTCATGCCGCAAAAATCATACCCTACCCAAAGTAATCAAAAAAGAAATCATTGTGTAAAACTTACATAAATAAAAAAAAGTATACATATTAGGTATCGCAGCGTCCGTAATAACTTGCTCTATAAAAATATCACATGACCTAACCCTTCAGGTGAATACCGTAAAAAATAAAAACGGTGTAAAAAAAAAACATTTTTTGTCACCTGACATCACAAAAAGTGTAACAGCAAGCGATCAAAAAGTCACACGCACCCCAAAATAGTGCCAATAAAACCATCATCTCATCCCGCAAAAATCATACCCTACCCAAGGTAATCGCCCAAAAACTGAAAAAATTATGGCTCTCAGACTATGGAAACACTAAAACATGATTTTTTTTTGTTTCAAAAAAGAAATCATTGTGTAAAACTTACATAAATTAAAAAAAAGTATACATATTAGGTATCGCTGCATCCGTGACAACCTGGTCTATAAAAATATCACATGATCTAACCTGTCAGATGAATGTTGTAAATAACAAAAAATAAAAACGGTGCCAAAACAGCTATTTCTTGTTACTGTGCCTCACAAAAAGTGTAATACAGAGCAACCAAAAATCATATGTACCCTAAACTAGTACCAACAAAACTACCACCCTATCCCGTAGTTTCTAAAATGGGGTCACTTTTTTGGAGTTTCTACTCTAGGGGTGCATCAGGGGGGCTTCAAATGGGACATGGTTTCAAAAAAAACAGTCCAGCAAAATTTGCCTTCCAAAAACCGTATGGCATTCCTTTCCTTCTGCACCCTGCCGTGTGCCTGTACAGCGGTTTATGACCACATATGGTGTTTTTCTATAAACTACAGAATCAGGGCCATAAATATTGAGTTTTGTTTGGCTGTTAACCCTTGCTTTGTTACTGGGAAAAATGGATTAAAATGGAAAATTTGCCAAAAAATTTAAATTTTTAAATTTCATCTCCATTTGCCAATAACTCTTGTGGAACACCTAAAGGGTTAACAACGTTAGTAAAATCAGTTTTGAATACCTTGAGGGGTGTAGTTTCTTAGATGGGGTCATTTTTGCGTGGTTTCTATTATGTAAGCCTCGCAAAGTGACTTCAGACCTGGACTGGTCCCTATAAATTGGGTTTTTGAACATTTCTGAAAAATTTCAAGATTTGCTTCTAAACTTCTAAGCCTTGTAACATTCCCAAAAATAAAATATCATTCCCAAAATGATCCAAACATGAAGTAGACATATGGGGAATGTAAAGTAATAACTATTTTTGGAGGTATTACTATGTATTATAAAAGTAGAGAAATTGAAACTTGGAAATTGCTATTTTTTACAAATATTTGTTAAATTTGGTATTTTTTTTATAAATAAAAATGATTTTTTTTACTTCATTTTACTAGCGTCATGAAGAACTATATGTGACGAAAAAACAATCTCAGAATGGCCTGGATAAGTAAAAGCGTTTTAAAGTTATCAGCACTTAAAGTGACATTGGTCAGATTTGCAAAAAATGGCCTTAAGGTGAAATAGGGCTGAGTCCTTAAGGGGTTAATAAAACACTTTATTTTTTATTTTTTTATTTTTCATTTTACAGTTTGCATCCCCCATAAGGTCATACAAGACCTCTGGGGGACATTTAACTTCACTTTTTTTTCCCCCCACTATTGATTTCTCCTGTAACTGGGGCTGACATAATAGCCCCAGTTACAGGGGAAATACACCCCCCAGAAAGGCTGTACAGCAGTATACAGTGCTGTACACCCTCAGTGCAGGGCTGATCGAGGTCTGTGATCGAGCGCTTCCTGATCTGTATACACAGCGCTCATTGAGCGCTGTGTATACAGCGATCTAGAAGGCAGGGACACCAAGAAACGGTCCCTGCCTTCTCTCTGGGTTGCCCTGCTGTCACTGACAACGGGCTCCCTGCTCGGCAGCTGCAAGATTAGCGTGCAGCTGCCATCTCTGAATGGACATTCCAGAACGTCCATTCAGAGATAAACGACCGCCCATAGGACGTTTATAGTCAATGGGCGGTCGGGAAGTGTTAATAAAATACATTGCAGAGCTGCTCTAATTGCTTGATCTGTAGACCTTATTTCTAGTTCTAGGACAGTTCATAAATGCTCGACCTAAATTCTTGCCAGTTTAAAAAAATAATATTGTCACGGATGGTGTTGCAGAAAGCTGGAACTTATAAATAAACATCCGACTGGCTTGATCCCAAACTAACGAGCATATGGGTGAGCCCTATAAAACCACTGGAGCTCTCCCTGACTGCTATGCCCATGCTAAGGTTTTTATGGTAGACGATTGCATGCCCTCGTACCTTATACTATGTGACACCTGAAAACCCTATAATAGTGAGGGGACACGACCACTGAATCCCTGCACCTAATATGGACGGAGTCAGGGTCACCTACAATCAAGCCAGCAAGGAACACAAATAAAGGAAATAGACTTATCTGAGGAATCAGGAGAAGCAGCCTCCAGCAGTGAACACAATCCAGGAAGAAGTATAAACCGCAAAGTGAGGCAGTATGGGAGGGAATATAAAGGGAGACAATCAGTGCAAATAGGTGACAGCTGGGAGAAGGAAAGGAGATGAGAAAGTGAAACCAAAACAAAGAACATCATACAACAGGTAGAGAAGAATGTCTGCCAGATCTTCTCACAGAGCTGGCGGTGACAAATATATCTTAAGTGTTATATTTTATGTTCCAAATATTCTAGACAAAAATGTTGACATAAATTAAGACCTCACACAACACTAACAAAATGTAAAGTGAATGAACAAGGAAATAAAATAAAATCAATATTTGGCATGACCACCTTGCCTTCAAAACAGCATCCGTTCTTCTAATTACACAGCTTTTGAAAGAAAAGAACTTCTCAAAAGGGGGTTTGCTAACATCTTTCTGTGTGTTCAAATAATCTGTAGGAGGCCCTATCATCACTTTCAGGACTACATGTTCTTTTCTATGCTGAATATAGTCCATTATGACATGGGCTGTATGTTTGTGGTCCTTGTCATGCTGCAGAATAAATCTGGAGCTGTAACAGCAGCTGCTGTGCGTCGCGATCCCGGGTGCCGTATTCAACGGTGATCTGAGGCCGGTGCTTCACATTCACCTCTGCAGTGCTGGGCTCTGTCTGTGTGGGTGCTGTTGTTCTGGGATCCGCTCCACAGTTTGCTCTTAGCCCTTGCCACAGCATGCTTGCTGTTTGTTTCCTGCAGCACTTCCTTAAGGGCCGGCGCATGTCACTTCCTGGGCTTCATGGGTTAGGTCATGTGACATCGCTGACCTATCCTAGCCCTCCTGCGCATATATAAGGGGCTCAGCCCCCTTGCCAGATGCCTCAGTGTCAAGGTCCTTGTGTACTGCTGAGGTTCCTGTACTCCGCTTCTGTTCTTGTGTCCCTGACTCGTATCTGTATTCCTGGACTCTGCTATCTTTTATATCCCTACCTGCTTGGCTTGACTCTCCTGTTGCTGATCTGGATTGCCTAACCTGTGCCGCCTGCCCTGACCTTTTGCCTGTCTGACCACGCCTCTGCCTCATCCTTATATATAATTTTTTTAAACTGGCAAGAATTTAGGTCGAGCATTTATGAACTGTCCTAGAACTAGAAATAACGTCTACAGATCAAGCCATTAGAGAAGCTCTGCAATGTATTTCATTAACCACTTCCCGACCGCCCATTGACTATAAACGTCCTATGGGCGGTCGTTTATCTCTGAATGGACGTTCTGGAACGTCCATTCAGAGATGGCAGCTGCACGCTAATCTTGCAGCTGCCGAGCAGGGAGCCCGTTGTCAGTGACAGCAGGGCAACCCAGAGAGAAGGCAGGGACCGTTTCTTGGTGTCCCTGCCTTCTAGATTGCTGTATACACAGCACTCAATGAGCGCTGTGTATACAGATCAGGAAGCGTTCGATCACAGACCTCGATCAGCCCTGCACTAAGGGTGTACAGCACTGTATACTGCTGTACAGCCTTTCTGGGGGGGTAGTCATTGCAGAATCTCCACTCGCCGTTTTGTTTTGTCCCTTTCACTATGGGGCTGGACCACCCACTTTTAGACCTCTCAATCACCCTTAGCTCTATCCTACTCTGGACCTCCTTGGAAATGACCTTCTGGCGAGCTCCAGGGATCCCATACGGTTTTAAGTTCACATTCACTTGTTGATCCATGAGGATCTCATGTTCTATCACATTGGTACGCCTGGGGTTTTCCGTGAAGAGATCCTTATTCCTCTGCAGCAGTTCCCTACACTACTGTTTTTGGGAGGGGGATAGGGTCTCTGAAATCTTACCACAGCTTCAGGTGGGTCTCTCTCCTTCCAGGGTTTGATCAAATTGAAATAGTAGATCTGAAAGGGTTTCTTTTTCCCTGGCTGGTGTACCCTATAGTTGACCCTATAGAGAACAATGGGTATGGTAGAAGACATTCCCAGTCCCGCCCATCCTTCTCTATCACCTACCTCAGCATGTCCTTTAGGGTCTTATTAAATGCTCCACAATGCCATTCATCTGAGGATGGTAGACCGACGTACGCAGCTGAGTGACACTTAAAATTTTGCACAGTTCCCTAATCACCTTTGACATAAACGGTGTTCCCTGGTCTGTGAAAATCTCCTTGGGAATTCCCATTCGGGAGGAGACATAGAACAATTCCTGGCCAATATTTCTGGACGAGTGGTTCCATAGGGGAACAGCTTCTGGGTAACAGGTAGCGTAGTCAACGATTACGAGGATGTACTGATGCTCCCTAGCTGACTTCACCAACGCCCCTACCAGGTCCATTGCTATCCTTTCAAAGGGGACCTCAACGATTGGTAATGGGACCAGAGGGCTATGGTAGTGGGCTACCGGGGAAGTGACCTGGCAAACTGGACAAGATTGACAGAAATCCCTAATCTCTCTGTAACATCCTGGCCAATAAAATAATTGTAGACCCTCTGGAGTGTTTTGTCTGCACCTAGGTGACCACCCAACACATGGGAGTGGGCCATATTCATAACCATACGTCTATATGGTCCCGGGACTAGTAGCTTCTCTACCACTTCATCCCGTATCTTGGTTACCCGGTATGAAAGGCCCAGATTCAGGGCAAAGTGTGGAAACCGATGGTCGGTCCCGGGCTCCTGGGGAATCCCATTAAGGACCACCACATTCTCAAGTGTCCCTTTCAAGGACAAATCTCAGAGATGGGCCGTACCAAAATTTCCCCGGGACACCTCCAAGTCGGGGACATTTTCCTCTGTGGTAGCCTCTTCCTCATTGTCCCCTAGCAGGACAGTTGGAGGGAACTCCTGGGTTACCTCATGACTTCCACGCATCGGGTTGCCTGGTGTCACGGCTTGGTGGTAGGTTGCCTTAACACTTTCTTCGCGCATGTTTGTTGCCGGTGGCAACATGTTGTATTGCATGCGTGTGTGCTTTCCCTTTAGGACTGTTGCCCTTCCTTTCTGGTGTGCACGGGGTTAAGGTGTGAGCAATGTAGAGCTGGGTGTGGCCTCGGGTCTCTTCATATACTGTTGCTGTGAGACTGAGATCATTGTTATGTCTGCCTTGGTATGTGAAGGAGCTTGCTCCTTTCTCGGATGCTATCTGAGGGCCATCCTAGTTTTACATCGATGTCATCCCTTTGTCTCCTCTTTGTCCTTTTTCTACCCTATCTGTTGTTAAGTTTGGTGTGGGTTTGATTTGGAGATTTGTTATGTCTAGTTTTTAGTTAGATGTCTAATCTGTTATTTGTTGTTGTCCAGCATGTATGCTAGATATTCCCTTGATTGGCTATACCTCCGGTCCCTGGGGTTCTCTGGAGGGGGAACTACAACTCGGTTAAGCAGCGCTGTCTGGGTCCACCATGCATCCTGCCGCATGGTGGTCCAGGCAGTTACTACTGCTCCTGTGTTTGGTGTTGTTACTGAGTCCTCATTTGTGTGTTTGGGCTTCAGTGCTTTTCACAGGATCCAGTGGTTGTGGTGCGGATGACTCGTTCCTTTCTGTTATTGTGGGCAGGTAAGTGACATTGTGCACCTGTCAAGTTTGTCCTCTGCTGCTGTCTGTTCCTCTCCTTGCTGTTAGGCCTGCTGGAGACTCCGGTTCATCCATGTTGTGGATGAACTAGTAGTCTCCTTTTCCTGACTTTTATCCCAGGGATCATCAGGCCCAGTGAGGGTCTGAGGTTCCGGTGCATGAGCCCTCCTACCTTTTGGGTCCGCTCATACAGTTAGGAGGTCAGGGCGAAGATTAGGGACGCTTTAGGAGGTGACCTGCTCCCTGATCCCATTATCCAGGCCTTGTTTCCAAATTCCCGACATTTTACGGTGGGGAGTTTCTCCCACTCCCCACCGTGACACCTGGACCTTCTGGGTGATTTGGCATAGTTGTCTTTGCCCACAGGTCCCAGAACAGGGGGCAGTCACGACCAATAATAGCATCATGCAGTAAGCGTTTCACCACCCCCACATTGTGCGTCAGGGTACCCCAGACTGTCTCCAGAGTAACCTGTGCCACCGGGTAAACTCTGGTGTCCCCGTGAATACACATGACCTTCAGATTTTTCCCAGGGGTCAACACATCAGGAAGCGAGGCCAAGTCCAACAGTCCTGAGACAAGATTCCCATTGATTGTTAGTGTACACATCTGGGGTCCCTCCCCCTTGGTTGGTATGGCTCTGCAAACTGGCTGTGCGAAGAGGGAACTGTGCCAGCCCACAGAAAAGTCCATGGGCTCTGTGGTGAGGGGACACTGGGCTACCATGTGACCCAGGGCCCAACATCTCCAGAAAATGATTTCCCGAGGAATTCCTTCGTTCTCTGGATCTGGCATCCCCTTGACCCTCTCGAGTGGGCTTGGCCCCCAGTCTCTAACTGTCTGAGTCTTTTAGGACCCCCAATAGGGTGAATTCAGGTTGTCTGGAATGCCCAGGGACTTCTCCATAGCATGGAATCTCTCCACCAGTCCCACCAGGTCATCTGCCATCTGGGGGTCACCCTGTGCAACCCAGCACTGGATGGATTGGGGAAGGGAGTGCATGAACCCGTCCATGACACACGCTCCACCATTTCAGCCGGGGAGCAGATCTCTGGCTGCAACTTCTTCTGAACTAGATGTAGCAAGTCAAACAGCTGGGATTTCTGAGGTTTGTCCAGGCTATAGGCCCAGTACTGTACCCTCTGGGCCCCAACCGCCATGGTAACGCCAAGCCATGCCAGAATCTCAGCTTTTAAATTGGGGTACTCTTTAGCTTCCTGCAGGACAAGATCATAATATGCCATTTGGGGCTCTCCAGTTAAATACGGGGCCAGGACTTCGGCCCACAGATCCAGCGGTAGCTTCTCCCGGTCAGCCACCCGCTCGAACACAGTGAGGAAAGCCTCGATGTCATCCTCCAGTGTCATCTTCTGCAAGGCTGCTCTCACAGTCCTCCTGACACGATGACCATCATCCTGAGTGGGCGGAGTTGGACTGCTGGATGAGCAGTTTGTTGGTCTCCTGCTGGGCTTGCATGGCCTCTGTATGCGCCTTCTGTTGCTGGGCACTCATCTGCTGTCGCTGTAAGTTTGCCTGCACCAGGTGCTTAAAGGGGTCCTCCGGGAATTAAGAAAATGAAAATACTTAAATATTACTTCATAATAAATATATTTCCAGATACCTTTCATTATATATTATGGCTCGTTTTGTCGGAGGAGCAATTATCAGGGGAAACAAATTGCCCGCTGTTATATTAGTTCACACAAAACCTGTCCTAATCACACAGGAGGACAAGTTAATTCACAACACTGAGGTAAAGAGCTGTCTCATCCTCCTCCCTTCTCTTTTTGTCAGTGATTATGATTAGAGATGAGCGAATTTCCGGTTGTGAAATTCGTTTGTGATTCGTTTTGTGGTAAAAGGTGAATTGCATTATGGATTCCGTTACCATGGACCATAACGCAATTATATGACAGAATGCATAACGGAATGCCTATAGAGGCATTCCGTTATTCATTCCGTCATAATAGAAGTCTATGAGCTGCATAACGGATCCGTCCCGTTTCCGTTATGCAGGAGAGTAAACCAGTAAACGAAGCGTGAGCTAATTTCTAAATTTGAAATTTGCTAATCTCTAATTATGATCCTGAATACAACTGATAAGAACTTTAGCTGAATCTCTGGTGAATTTAGTTCAGAGGAGACACTAAGTACAGAGAGGACGGACAGTACAGACTGTGGCGATATCGAGCTGTGGTAATGGAGACTGCATACAAGTGCTGCTGCTCATTACCCCCACCCTCCTCTCTGTACTTCATGTCTCCTATCATTTCCATTCCCACAGACCAGAGAGGAGGTTGAGGCAGCTCTTCAGCTTAGTGTTGGGAAGTATCTTGTCCTCCTGTGTGATTAGGACAGGTTCTGTGTGTACTGGCAGGACAGCGGCCATTTTATTTCTCCCAGTGATTGCTCCATAGACCAAACTAGCCACTCTAACTAATGAAAGGTATTTGGGAATACATTTATTAGAAAGTAATATTTAAGTATTTTCAATTTCTTAATTCCCAGAGAACCCCTTTAATCACCTCCTCCATGGCGGATGACTTGGTTTGGCTCTGTGTTGCGGCTTTGACCCAGGACATGTAGTTCGTCCGCGAGTTTATGCACGCATCCTCCACCAATTTGTGGCGATCAGCTCAAATGGTGACTTCAGATATAGTTCAAACAATTGTCTTTTTATTTTGTCCAAAACTGACTCAACAAATACTTGCTTACTTCAGCATGTAAACATACAAAAAACACAGTCCATGTGAAGTGGTCTGACTTACAGCCCTCTGTAGTTCCTGGTTTCCACCACCAGCTTGAGGGGGAAAAGACTTGGCAATTACAGGCTTCTCCGCTGAAATACTCCACACAGCTGTACTCCCATTTTATCACACTTCCAGACTAGGAACCACACCTCCAGCTCTCCTGGGCTTCCTAGCTTAGATAGGCCAGCCAAAACCTGGTCTGGATACGTGAGAGTAGTCATCCCACTGCTCTTTGACTACTCCAATGAAACGCAGCCCGGATCAGCTGCATCCAGCAGCTAAACTACTACTAACAAGTGTCAGTAACCTAGGGTTACTGACAAAACGTTACTAGTTCATTTCACCGAGGCCAGGCACCTCGGTGACACGTATCTATCGTCTACTATGGCACCTTGTGCCTTCTCAGATTATATAAAGAGACAGAAGGATTAGGGCAAGCCTATATCCACAGAAGATCTGTGGTTAGTACTCCAAGATGTTTGAAACAACCTCCCTGCCAAGTTCCTTTAAAAACTGTGTAAGTGTACCTAGAAGAATTGGAGCTGTTTTGAAGGGTCATCACACAAGTATTGATTTGACTTAGATTTATTGTTTCTTCATTCACTTTGCATTATGTTAGTTGATAAACTATTTTTCAACCCATTCTTACTTTTTCCACATCTTCCTAAAACCTTTGCACAGTACTGTATGTATGTGTATATATTATATCCTGCATGTAATAATAAGGAGGACACTACAGAAAAGTGAACTGTACAGACCAAGAAATAGTGCCTTAGTGGGCAGTATGAAAACAGGATTTTAGGATATTTTTAAAATATAGATAGTGACATGAAAAATAAAAAAAATCACCAAACAAAAACGTGTGGGGTCATTTATCAAACTGGTGTAAAGTAGAACTGGCTTAGTTGCTCATAGCAACCAATTAGATTCCACCTTTCATTTTTGACAGATCCTTTGGAAAATGAAAGGTGGAATCTGATTGGTTGCTATGTGAAACTAAGCCAGTTCTACTTTACACCAGTTTGATAAATGACCCCCTTGATTTAAATAATAGTTTGTTTGACGTAGGCTGATTGTTACAGTATCATAGGAATAGGTAAATACAAGATTACATGAAATCCTATTTAAATATAACACAAAGACTGGTATGAACATCGTCCAAGTAGCTCCCATACCAGACAGTGTCCGACAAAAAAAGATTAAATTCAGAATAAATGCATGTTTCTTCAAACTGAGCCATATATAGAATGGATAAAGTAGGACAAAACAATTTATTGTTAAAAGAAAATAGTTTAGTTAATAAAAAAAAAATCACTTTCAGTGTGTATTAAGCCCTTCCCGACCAGAGTCAGTACGGCTCTGGCCGGGACTCTAAAGATGGCATCCGCTTGCGAGTGGGCGCCATAGCCACTGGGTACCTGCTGTTTTAAACTGCAAGTATCCGGGACTAGTGTCTGTGATCGGCTGACTTTTAACACTACAGATGCCGTGGTCAGATGTGACTACGGAGTCTGAACTCACAAGAACCCAGAAGCTTGCACTTCCGGGTGTTCTCCGGCTCCCCCCGACGATATTCAGGGTAGCTGTATGCAGTGTGGAGCAGCCTCTGTACTCCTGAGTGACAAGAGGCTGCCATACATTAGTTCCTATGGAGCCACTGTCTGTGGCAGGGCTCCATAGGAGTACAGTCTATTTCTCATTCAAGCCAATGCTGATGATTGCTTGTTAGTTCCCTATGGGGAGTTTAAAAATAAAAAATAAATCAAATCACCCCCCTTTTGCCATGTAAAATAGTTACTATAATATTAGTAACATCTGTCCATCTAGTTCAGCCTGTTATCCTGCAAGTTGATCCAGAGGAAGGTAAAAAAAAAAAACTGAGGTAGAAGCCAATTTTCCTCACTTTAGGGGAAAAAAATTCCTTCCCGACTCCAGTCAGGCAATCAGAATAACTCCCTGGATCAACAACCCCATTCTTGTAGCTATAGCCTGTAATATTATTACACTCCAGAAATACATCCAGACCCCTCTTGAATTACTTTAGTAAATTCAGCATCACCACTAGGGATTTACATAATACTTCGTTTGAATGCTGTACTGAGCAAGCACTCCGTACAGTATTAGAATGTATTGGCTCCTATGAGCCTCCTATGAGCCGACTTCTCATAATAACTTCATAAATTTAATTCTATTGTAAAAAAAAACATTTCCCGAACTCGGGTACCTTGGAACCGAACCAGAGTTCGGGAAATGTTTTTTTACAATAGAAATTAATTTATGAAGTTATTATGCGAAGTCTCGCAAGACTTCGCGAAGTAATAACTTCGGCTCATAGGAGCCAATACATTCTAATACTGTACGGAGCGCCCCCGCGCTATGCAGTATTCAAACAAAGTATTATGCGAATCGACTTTGGATGTTTCATCTGAAGTCGATTCGCTCATCCCTAATCACCACTTCCTCAGGCAGAGAGTTCCATAGTCTCACTGCTCTTACCATAAAGAATCCTCTTCTATGTTTGTGTACAAACCTTCTTTCCTCCAGACGCAGAGGATGTTCCCCTCGTCACAGTCCTGGGGATAAATAGATGATGAGAGAGATCTCTGTACTGACCCCTGATATATTTATACTATATTTATACATAGTAATTAGATCTCCCCTTAGTCGTCTTAGTTGTGAATAAACCAAATTTTTATAATCTTTCTGGGTACTGTAGTCTCCAGTTGCCCTTCTCTGAACACTCTCCAGCTCTGAGAGATGAGCAATAAAAAATACACAATATGTGCATCACCGTGTGCGAAAACGCCTATATTATTAAAATATGAAAATATTTATCCCAAACGTCAAACGGTGAAACAGAAAAAAATTAAATAAATGGCCGATTCATGGATTTTGTTTTTTAGCACTTCACCTCTCACAAAAAATTTAATAAAAAGAGATCAAAAAGTCATAAACACCCCAAAATGGTATCAATGAAAAGTACAGACGCCTAGCAAAAAATAAATAAATCCAATAAGCTTCTCGTTGTTTTAGAAGGCATACATGGTTGCCACCTTGTGTTGGTCATTGTACTTGCTTTCTAATCTGGAACTGCAGTTGAGCGATGGTGGAAAGTGGAAGACAGTTTTTTATAAAAAAAAATTTTACTTCTGATAGTTCATTTGTGGTTGATTCTATTGTGAATGGGTTGTGTGGTTTCTCCTACATAGAGGAGACTACAGTGGCACTTGATGAGGTAAACCACAATTGACGAGTCGCAAGTGAAATTTTTTTTTTACAGGAAACGATTTACCCATATGTCAGTGTATAATCTGGTCTCCTTTGATGATGTTGAAGCAACAGCTACACTGGAGGCATGGATTTGTGCCCTGGCATTGTGTCCTTAAGAAGGGCTGTTGGTTGGATGTGCTAACTATGTCGGCTTTAACTAATTGGTCTTTCAGATTCTGTGGTCATTTGAGGCACATCAGGGGTGGGGATTGGAAGGGTGAGATGGAGGGGTATGTTTCCTTCAGTAGTAGCCAATGTTTTTTTTATAATTCTTGTACGTACGTACAAATGGAACGCGGTATGGGGTGTCTCTATTCTGGTTGTTATTGGTTGGGTGATGGGTGTGGAACAAAAGCGTATTTGGGTAACCTTGTTCGTTGAACTTAGAAGCCATGGTGTGGAGTTATGTCTGTCGGGTATTGGGTTCAGAGACAATACGAGAGTCTTTTTTTGTTTCACAGGCGTAGCAGCTGATGTAGAGTAGAAAGCCGTTGTGGTCAGTCTGTTAAGTGTATAAGTCTGTACTGATGTTACCTGCTTCGTTTTTGAGCACCTTGGTATCAAGAAAACTGATGGAATGAGTATCGGTATTGAGGTTAAATTGTAGTTCTGGTCTAGTGTTGTTGAGCATTTTGGTGAATTGGATGAGTAAGTCATTCCACATGCAGAAAATAATCATCAATAAATCTAAGTCAGAAAATGGCATGTTGTTGCAAAGGGCTTATTGTATATATATGTGATTCTTTGAAGTGTGCCATATATCTGTTGGCGTAAGGGAGTGCTACATTTTCACTCATGGCGGTACCAAATGTTTGCATAGAGGAAGAAGATGTCTCTCAAGACGATATTGAGTAATTTGAGGACTAACTTATGGTATTCTGGTTATGTTCAGATTGTGAACCTATATATAGCCCAAAACAAGTTCAGGGCCCACCCCTGATTATAGCATGAAAACCGACCAAAAGGAGTGGGTCAATATAGTACAAAGAACACCAATGGTACCAAAGTAGTCCAAAATAGCATAATTTTATTAGAAAATCACAAAAACGCACATGATTGACACAAGTCACACAAAGACATTTAACACAGGTCACAATACATATTAAAAACCAACAGGACCGATGGTGAACTGCTGGTATATATTATAATAAAGTGCACGTGCAAAAATCTTGATTGGTTATGAGTAGAAAGGTATATTAGACCTGAGCGCTATGGCTCCAAAATTGCATCATACAACCCATATGCATATATTGTACAACAGATACCAATTTTGGGGGTGATAATACACGCCACAAAGGCTAACTGAGGCAATATGGTAACTACAATTAAAATAGGCACATAGAAAATACTGACCAAGCAACTGAATATACCACGCAGCAACACCACCGGTCCGCTCCCCAACGCACGTTTCGCGTTCAGCTTTTTCAAGGGGTACTGGCTGGTGTGATGAGGATAGTCCCTTAAATAGGTGGAACAGCTATGTCCTATTTGCTGATCGGCAGTCATTCATCAGATCACCAATCTCATTGGCTGGCCTGTTATCCGTCTGTTTCGACTCACCTGAATACTATCAAATGGCGGATGCCCTCTACATGGCGCTGGGCAGTCTGCCATGAACGCCGCGCCGCGCCCAGCCGGTCCGGAGGAGGACAGTCACGCAATTACTGCGCGATGATCGTCATCCAGGAGCGGCAGGCGGCGCCCCAGCCCGGCGCATGCGCAGACCGTCGGGCGCACCGCAACCGCCATATTGGTTGAGGGCATCTGGATCGGTCACTATCTAAATGGTATACCACAAGACCATACTTGCAATATTTGAACTCAATACAAATAACCCACAGTTTAGCAATTTGTATAAATGTATAATAACACCATTAAGTATATTTCAAATACAATATAAAATATGTCGATACAATACCCTCAGGGCAGGGGCGGCACACATAGACATCTGACATAGAAGAGGATTCTTTATGGTAAGAGCAGTGAGACTATGGAACTCTATGCCTGAGGAAGTGGTGATTAGGGATGAGTGAATCTACTTCAGATGAAACATCCAAAGTCGATTCGCATAATACTTTGTTTGAATGCTGCATGGAGCGGGCGCTCCGTACAGTATTAGAATGTATTGGCTCCTATGAGCCGACTTCTCATAATAACTTCATAAATTAAATTCTATTGTAAAAAAAAACATTTCCCGAACTCGGGTACCTTGGAACCGAACCAGAGTTCGGGAAATGTTTTTTTACAATAGAAATTAATTTATGAAGTTATTATGCGAAGTCTCGCAAGACTTCGCGAAGTAAAACCTTCGGCTCATAGGAGCCAATACATTCTAATACTGTACGGAGCGCCCGCTCCATGCAGTATTCAAAGTATTATGCGAATTGACTTTGGATGTTTCATCTGAAGTCGATTCGCTCATCCCTAATCACCACTTCCTCAGGCAGAGAGTTCTATAGTCTCACTGCTCTTACCATAAAGAATCCTCTTCTATGTTTGTGTACAAACCTTCTTTCCTCCAGACGCAGAGGATGTTCCCCTCGTCACAGTCACAGTCCTGGGGATAAATAGATGATGAGGGAGATCTCTGTACTGACCCCTGATATATTTATACTATATTTATACATAGTAATTAGATCTCCCCTTAGTCGTCTTAGTTGTGAATAAACCTAATTTTTATAATCTTTCTGGGTACTGTAGTCTTAGTTGCCCTTCTCTGAACACTCTGAAGCTCTGAGAGATAAGCAATAAAAGATACACAATATGTGCATCACCGTGTGCGAAAACGCCTATATTATTAAAATATGAAAATATTTATCCCAAACGGCGAAACCGAAAAAAAAAAAAAAAAATGGCCGATTCATGTTTTTGGTTTTTTTTAGCACTTCACCTCTCACTAAAAATGTAATAAAAAGAGATCAAAAAGTCATACACACCCCAAAATGGTATCAATGAAAAGTACAGACGCCTAGCAAAAAATAAATAAATCCAATAAGCTTCTCGTTGTTTTAGAAGGCGTACATGGTTGCCGCCTTGTGTTGGTCATTGTACACTGCTCAAAAAAATAAAGGTAACACAAAAATAACACATCCTAGATCTGAGTTAATTAAATATTCTTCTGAAATACTTTGTTCTTTACATAGTTGAATGTGCTGACAACAAAATCACACAAAAATTAAAAATGGAAATAAAATTTTTCAACCCATGGAGGTCTGGATTTGGAGTCACACTCAAAATTAAAGTGGAAAAACACACTACAGGCTGATCCAACTTTGATGTAATGTCCTTAAAACAAGTCAAAATGAGGCTCAGTAGTGTGTGTGGCCTCCACGTGCCTGTATGACCTCCCTACAACGCCTGTGCATGCTCCTGATGAGGTGGCGGACGGTCTCCTGAGGGATCTCCTCCCAGACCTGGACTAAAGCATGTGCCAACTCCTGGACAGTCTGTGGTGCATTGTGACGTTGGTGGATAGAGCGAGACATGATGTCCCAGATGTGCTCAATTGGATTCAGGTCTGGGGAACGGACGGGCCAGTCCATAGCATCAATGCCTTCGTCTTGCAGGAACTGCTGACACACTCCAGCCACATGAGGTCTAGCATTGTCTTGCATTAGGAGGAACCCAGGGCCAACCGCACCAGCATATGGTCTAACAAGGGGTCTGAGGATCTCATCTCGGTACCTAATGGCAGTCAGGCTACCTCTGGCGAGCACATGGAGGGCTCTGCGGCCCTCCAAAGAAATGCCACCCCACACCATTATTGACCCAATGCCAAACCGGTCATGCTGGAGGATGTTGCTGGCAGCAGAACGTTCTCTACGGCGTCTCCAGACTCTGTCACGTCTGTCACATGTGCTCAGTGTGAACCTGCTTTCATCTGTGAAGAGCACAGTGGCGAATTTGCCAATCTTGGTGTTCTCTGGCAAATGCCAAACGTCCTGCACGGTGTTGGATGTAAGCACAACCCCCACCTGTGGACGTCGGGCCCTCATATCACCCTCATGGAGTCTGTTTCTGACCGTTTGAGCAGACACATGCACATTTGTGGCCTGCTGGAGGTCATTTGGCAGGGCTCTGGCAGTGCTTCTCCTGTTCCTCCTTGCACAAAGGCGGAGGTAGCGGTCCTGCTGCTGGGTTGTTGCCCTCCTACGGCCTCCTCCATGTCTCCTGATGTACAGGCCTGTCTCCTGGTAGCGCCTCCATGCTCTGGACACTACGCTGACAGACACAGCAAACCTTCTTGCCACAGCTCGCATTGATGTGCCATCCTGGATAAGCTGCACTACCTGAGCCACTTGTGTGGGTTGTAGACTCCGTCTCATGCTACCACTAGAGTGAAAGCACCGCCAGCATTCAAAAGTGACCAAAACATCAGCCAGGAAGCATAGGAACTGAGAAGTGGTCTGTGCTCACCACCTGCAGAACCACTCCTTTATTGTGGGTGTCTTGCTAATTGCCTATAATTTCCACCTGTTGTCTATCCCATTTGCACAACAGCATGTGAAATTGATTGTCACTCAGTGTTGCTTCCTAAGTGTACAGTTTGATTTCACAGAAGTGTGATTGACTTGGAGTTACATTGTGTTGTTTAAGTGTTCCCTTTATTTTTTTGAGCAGTGTACTTGCTTTCTAATCTGGAACTGCAGTTGAGCGATTGTGGAAAGTGGAAGCCAGTTTTTTATTGATTTTTTTTTACTTCTGATAGTTCATTTGTGGTTGATTCTATTGTGAATGGGTTGTGTGGTTTCTCCTACATAGAGAAGACTACAGTGGCACTTGATGAGGTAAACCACAATTGACGAGTCGCAAGTGAAAAAAACTTTTTACAGGAAACGATTTACCCATATGTCGGTGTACAAACCGGATTCCAAAAAAGATGGGACACTATACAAATCGTGAATAAAAACTGAATGCAATGATGTGGAGGTGCCAACTTCTAATATTTTATTCAGAATAGAACATAAATCACGGAACAAAAGTTTAAACTGAGAAAATGTACCATTTTAAGGGAAAAATATGTTGAATCGGAATTTCATGGTGTCAACAAATCCCCAAAAAGTTGGGACAAGGCCATTTTCCCCACTGTGTGGCATCTCCCCTTCTTCTTACAACACTCAACAGACGTCTGGGGACCGAGGAGACCAGTTTCTCAAGTTTAGAAATAGGAATGCTCTCCCATTCTTGTCTAATACAGGCCTCTAACTGTTCAATCGTCTTGGGCCTTCTTTGTTGCACCTTCCTCTTTATGATGCGCCAAATGTTCTCTATAGGTGAAAGATCTGGACTGCAGACTGGCCATTTCAGTACCCGGATCCTTCTCCTACGCAGCCATGATGTTGTGATTGATGCAGAATGTGGTCTGGCATTATCTTGTTGAAAAATGCAGGGTCTTCCCTGAAAGAGATGACGTCTGGATGGGAGCATATGTTGTTCTAGAACCTGAATCTATTTTTCTGCATTGATGGTGCCTTTCCAGACATGCAAGCTGCCCATGCCACACGCACTCATGCAACCCCATATCATCAGAGATGCAGGCTTCTGAACTGAGCGTTGATAACAACTTGGGTTGTCCTTGTCCTCTTTGGTCCGGATGACATGGCGTCCCAGATTTCCAAAAAGAACTTCGAATCGTGACTCGTCTGACCACAGAACAGTCTTCCATTTTGCCACACTCCATTTTAAATGATCCCTGGCCCAGTGAAAACGCCTGAGCTTGTGGATCTTGCTTAGAAATGGCTTCTTCTTTGCACTGTAGAGTTTCAGCTGGCATCGGCGGATGGCACGGTGGATTGTGTTCACTGACAATGGTTTCTGGAAGTATTCCTGAGCCCATTCTGTGATTTCCTTTACAGTAGCATTCCTGTTTGTGGTGTAGTGTCGTTTAAGGGCCCGGAGATCACGGGCATCCAGTATGGTTTTACGGCCTTGACCCTTACGAACAGAGATTGTTCCAGATTCTCGGAATCTTCGGATGATGTTATGCACAGTTGATGATGATAGATGCAAAGTCTTTGCAATTTTTCGCTGGGTAACACCTTTCTGATATTGCTCCACTATCTTTCTGCGCAACATTGTGGGAATTGGTGATCCTCTACCCATCTTGGCTTCTGAGAGACACTGCCACTCTGAGAAGCTCTTTTTATACCCAATCATGTTGCCAATTGACCTAATTAGTGTTAATTGGTCTTCCAGCTCTTCGTTATGCTCAAATTTACTTTTTCCAGCCTCTTATTGCTACTTGTCCCAACTTTTTGGGGATTTGTTGACACCGTGAAATTTTTAATCAACGTATTTTTCCTTTAAAATGATACATTTACTCGGATTAAACGTTTGATCTGTCATCTACGTTCTATTACAAATAAAATATTGACATTTGCCATCTCCACATCATTGCATTCAGTTTTTATTCACAATTTGTTTAGTGTCCCAACTTTTTTGGAATCCGGTTTGTATAATCTGGTCTCCTTTGATGATGTTGAAGCAACAGCTACACTGGAGGCATGGATTTGTGCCCTGGCATTGTGTCCTTAAGAAGGGCTGTTGGTTGGATGTGCTAACTATGTCGGCTTTAACTAATTGGTCTTTCAGATTCTGTGGTCATTTGAGGCACATCAGGGGTGGGGATTGGAAGGGTGAGATGGAGGGGTATGTTTCCTTCAGTAGTAGCCAATTATTCTTTTATAATTCTTGTACGTACGTACAAATGGAACGCGGTATGGGGTGTCTCTATTCTGGTTGTTATTGGTTGGGTGATGGGTGTGGAACAATTCCTTGGTAAAAAGCGTATTTGGGTAACCTTGTTCGTTGAACTTAGAAGCCATGGTGTGGAGTTGTGTCTGTCGGGTATTGGGTTCAGAGACAATACGAGAGTCTTTTTTTGTTTCACGGGCGTAGCAGCTGATGTAGAGTAGAAAGCCGTTGTGGTCAGTCTGTTAAGTGTATAAGTCTGTACTGATGTTACCTGCTTCGTTTTTGAGCACCTTGGTATCAAGAAAGCTGATGGAATGAGTATCGGTATTGAGGGTAAATTGTAGTTCTGGTCTAGTGTTATTGAGCATTTTGGTGAATTGGATGAGTAAGTCATTCCACATGCAGAAAATAATCATCAATAAATCTAAGTCAGAAAATGGCATGTTGTTGCAAAGGGCTTATTGTGTATATACAGTACAGACCAAAAGTTTGGACACACCTTCTCATTCAAAGAGTTTTCTTTATTTTCATGACTATGAAGGCATCAAAACTATGAATTAAACACATGTGGAATTATATACATAACAAACAAGTGTGAAACAACTGAAAATATGTAATATTCTAGGTTCTTCAAAGTAGCCACCTTTTGCTTTGATTACTGCTTTGCACACTCTTGGCATTCTCTTGATGAGCTTCAAGAGGTAGTCCCCTGAAATGGTCTTCCAACAGTCTTGAAGGAGTTCCCAGAGATGCTTAGCACTTGTTGGCCCTTTTGCCTTCACTCTGCTGTCCAGCTCACCCCAAACCATCTCGATTGGGTTCAGGTCCGGTGACTGTGGAGGCCAGGTCATCTGGCGCAGCACCCCATCACTCTCCTTCATGGTCAAATAGCCCTTACTTTCAAAGTTTTCCCAATTTTTCGGGTGACTGACTGACTGACCTTCATTTCTTAAAGTAATGATGGCCACTCGTTTTTCTTTACTTAGCTGCTTTTTTCTTGGCATAATACAAATTCTAACAGTCTATTCAGTAGGACTATCAGCTGTGTATCCACCTGACTTTCCCTCAACGCAACTGATGGTCCCAACCCCATTTATAAGGCAAGAAATCCCACTTATTAAACCTGACAGGGCACACCTGTGAAGTGAAAACCAAAATTGCATCATACAACCTATATGCATATATTGTACAACAGATACCAATTTTGGGGGTGATAATACACGCCACAAAGGCTAACTGAGGCAATATGGTAACTACAATTAAAATAGGCACATAGAAAATACTGACCAAGCAACTGAATATACCACGCAGCAACACCACCAGTCCACTCCCCAACGCACGTTTCACGTTCAGCTTTTTCAAGGGGTACTGGCTGGTGTGATGAGGATAGTCCCTTAAATAGGTGGAACAGCTATGTCCTATTTGCTGATCGGCAGTCATTCATTAGATCACCAATCTCATTGGCTGGCCTGTTATCCGTCTGTTTCGACTCACCTGAATACTATCAAATGGCGGATGCTCTCTACATGGCGCCCGGCAGTCTTCCATGAACGCTGCGCCGGAAACCACGCCCAGCCGGTCCGGAGGAGGACAGTCACGCAATTACTGCGAGACGATCATCATCCAGTAGCGGCGGGCGGCGCCCCAGCCCGGCGCATGCGCAGACCGTCGGGCGCACCGCAACCGCCATATTGGTTGAGGGCATCTGGATCGGTCACTATCTAAATGGTATACCACAAGACCATACTTGCAATATTTGAACTCAATACAAATAACCCACAGTTTAGCAATTTGTATAAATGTATAATAACACCATTAAGTATATTTCAAATACAATATAAAATATGTCGATACAATACCCTCAGGGCAGGGGCGGCACACATAGACATCTGTCATGAGAGGAGACGCACACAGAGAGTTGGGTTACCACATTACTAGTCCCAACTGGGGTAAGAGTATATTTTAATATTTTTATATTATTTATTTTTATATTTACGTTTTTTATATGTTTTTTAGGGCAACACCAGTGTGAAACATGAGTGTACAGCGCAGTTGCGCTATACACACATCCTACAATACACTGGAATGGCCATTATCCACATTATAGTCTCCAATAATTCAGGGTATAAAATAGGATCAAACTGAAATTAGAGGAAAGTGAAAATATAATCGCATGCGCAAAAAAAAAATTTTTTCTATATGAATGTGCTGTGAATGAAAAGATCAAGTGTGACCTGTGAAAAAATGTCGATTAACTGGTGAAAATGATACATATCATATACACATCATGATACCCAATGAAATACTACATCACATATAAATGACATGTAAGACCAACCTGAGAAGATGATGTCCTGAAACAAAGATGGGAGGAGGCCTGCAAATTGTGCTCACGGACATTCATTGAATTATTGATTGGCTATGAGAAGAAGCAACTGGATGATATTGAAAAATCAATTACACCGCTGCAAGAGAAACTGCGGGCAATAGGAGATTCTGGTGTGATGACACGTTTTGAACAGGATTTGAATAATGATCAAACACGCTGGGATAAGGAAATCCAAGAGATGAAGGCGAAGAAATTTCACCGCGACATCTTTGATTACCAAAACCAACGCGTATTTCGTTGGCATTACAAGCGCAGCACTGATCGATCGGCCTCAGGCTCGGTGACGTCCTCACGGAGTAACTACTCCCAGCACGCACAGGGATTGGTCTCAGCGGCCCCCACTATGGCCCCATCCAAAACACCTATAAAATGAAAATTTAACAACTTGGAGGACTCTAGGAGTGGGGAGTTGAAGGTAATTAACCTTTCAAATATCCAGGTATCTAGATCCCATTTGGAGGTCCTGTCCTTGGGACTTTCCTTTAGACCTGTGTCCCTGTATGACAACTTTACTGCAATTAAAGATACCTTTCTTTTTGCTAGAAAACTTGTCTTCAGGAAACATTTCTCTAAATCATGTTTTGATGATATCTTCACAGCCCCGCAGGAATTGGAGGCGCTTCGAATATTAGAGGATCTACTGATGGAGCAGGAGACAGGTGAGTCAAAATTTCCATCATTCACTCGTAGTCGGTCAGTCACGGTTCCGCCCTTGTCACTCAGTCCCGCAATCGAGACATTTGTTAAAATGGTGGTCAAGGAACTATTTTCTCTTCCCACAAAACGTCCATATGACAATCTCAGTCATTCTCAGAGATTAGCCTTAAAACAACTACGGGCAATGAAAAATGTGGTATTCAAACCGGCTGACAAGGGCGGAAACGTGGTGGTGTGGCCTGTGGAGATGTCAATTGCGTGACACTGCCTGTTATAGGAGACTCACATCTAATCCCACCAACAGTTTCCAGACGCAAATACAGGGCATTTTGACGGCAGCAGTGGAGTCAGCGACTATTAATAAAACTGTATTTCATGGCTTGGTGGTGAAACATCCAATAACCCCCACACTATAACTGTTACCTAAGGTTCCCAAATCACCATCTAAGCCCCCGGGCAGGCCAATAGTTTCGGGGTGTGGCGGGTTGTGTGAACCCATTTGTCGGTTTTTGGACTTTTACCTCAAGCCATGCGTCAGATGTCTGCCGTCATATGTGCGTGACTCCACTGATGTGCTAAAGCGTCTGGAAAGTGTCCAGATGGAGGGTGACATGTACCTCGTAACTTGCGACGTGGAGTCGCTTTACACCTGTATTCGTCATGAGTTGGTAGTAAGAGCCTCCAACTTTTTCTTGCAGACGAGGAACTTGTCACCGGATCTAGTGGATTTTTAATGATTTTGTTGGATTTTGTTTTGACTCATAATCATTTCCTGTTCAAGGATCGGTACTATCTCCAATTGCGAGGAGTGGCGATGGGGGCGACTTGTGAGCCCTCATACGCCAATTTATTCCTTGGCTTTTGGGAACGCGAGTATGTACAGAAGGTAATGGATGAAGCAGATGGTCAGGTCATATCCTGGATGCGATTTATAGACGACATTCTGTTTATTTGGCAGGGGTCTAGGACAGCATTGGATTCATTCTTGGTACAGCTTAATATGAATGATTGGAACATCAGGGTGACACAGACCATATCTCAACATCAAATGACGTTTCTGGACATCAACATCAAGACATCTGCAGATGGTACCCTGTCAACTGGAGTTCACCGTAAGGACACTGCTGTTAATGCTCTTTTGCATGCCTCCTCCTTCCATCCTCAACATCAAAAACGATCTATACCGATTGGACAATTCTTAAGAGCAAAAAGATTATGTACCACAACAGAGGATTTTGAAGATGAGTCAATGTTGCTTCGGCAACGCTTTAAGCAAAAACGGGCGGTAAATACATCTCGACAGGCCCTGCTCACAACTAAACCCAAGAAAGTGTCAGATATTACATCTGATAGAACGCGACCAGTCTGCATGATCACAGACTATAGCACACAATGGAACAAAATCAGGAAAACCTTTGTGAGGTTCTGGCCGATTTTGCAGACTGATCATGTTCTTGACTCAGTGCTTACTTCGACTCCCACATTGGTATTTTGACGTAGCAAAAATCTCAATGACATTTTGGTATCCAGCCATTATGTCCCACCAAAACCCCAGGACTTTTGGGCCTAGATGGGGGTCGATATCCTGTGGGCACTGTAGTATCTGTAGGGCCATGATCAAGACTGACTCTTTTCATGATTCTTCTGGTAAAAATGTATATAAGATTGTGCATTTCATCAATTGTAGCACCACAGGTGTTATATATTATGCGACATGTCCATGTGGATTAATCTACATTGGCATGACAACTCGTGAATTGCGCATATGTATTCAGAAACATCAAAGCGATATACGCACGGCATCCAAAGTTGGTGATGATGATAGAGAACGGATAGTGAATCTCAAACCAGTTGCGCGACACTTCCGCTTGAAACACAATAACCGATGGCAGGACCTGAAGGTCCGTTGCATCGACAATGAATCTGGGTTCTTGGGGTGGTGACATGTAAGTGGATAGTTAAACTTCAGACCCAGGTACCATATGGGCTCAATGACAAGGTACCCTTTGCCTCCTTTCTGTGAGTAGCTCCTCCTACAATCTCCTTGCTATGTCCAGGTCTTTTTATGTTTTATGTGATGGTGGTGTGAGGGAGAATCTCTAGTGGGCTGTGCATTCTGCGAATGGCTGGCTAATCTATGAGTGTGTGTACGGCATTCAGGTGTGGTACACATGGCGTGTTCTGCATGTGATTATGGAGGTATACAGAGATGTATGGACTTTATAAATAGATCATGGGGACAGTTAATGGTTATTATCCATAAATAATGGGTGGGGGGTATTATGACAATATGTGCACATTTAGAATTAGGCAATTATGAAGGGTTCAGGTCATATTTTATAGTATCTCTCACATGATGGATTGTATTCCATTCATGTTTCACTCCTTTTTTTGTGCCACTATTTTCCATTTTTATTATTTTTAGGCACTTAAATTCATACATCTCTTTTTCCCCCTGTGTGCACAATTACATGTGGCACATAGGGATAAAGAGAGGAGCACTTTACTTCCAACCCTCAGGTTGGTCTTACATGTCATTTATATGTGATGTAGTATTTCATTGGGTATCATGATGTGTATATGATATGTATCATTTTCACCAGTTAATCGACATTTTTTCACAGGTCACACTTGATCTTTTCATTCACAGCACATTCATATAGAAAAAATTTTTTTTTTGCGCATGCGATTATATTTTCACTTTCCTCTAATTTCAGTTTGATCCTATTTTATACCCTGAATTATTGGAGACTATAATGTGGATAATGGCCATTCCAGTGTATTGTAGGATGTGTGTATAGCGCAACTGCGCTGTACACTCATGTTTCACACTGGTGTTGCCCTAAAAAACATATAAAAAACGTAAATATAAAAATAAATAATATAAAAATATTAAAATATACTCTTACCCCAGTTGGGACTAGTAATGTGGTAACCCAACTCTCTGTGTGCGTCTCCTCTCATGACAGATGTCTATGTGTGCCGCCCCTGCCCTGAGGGTATTGTATCGACATATTTTATATTGTATTTGAAATATACTTAATGGTGTTATTATACATTTATACAAATTGCTAAACTGTGGGTTATTTGTATTGAGTTCAAATATTGCAAGTATGGTCTTGTGGTATACCATTTAGATAGTGACCGATCCAGATGCCCTCAACCAATATGGCGGTTGCGGTGCGCCCGACGGTCTGCGCATGCGCCGGGCTGGGGCGCCGCCCGCCGCTACTGGATGATGATCGTCTCGCAGTAATTGCGTGACTGTCCTCCTCCGGACCGGCTGGGCGTGGTTTCCGGCGCAGCGTTCATGGAAGACTGCCGGGCGCCATGTAGAGAGCATCCGCCATTTGATAGTATTCAGGTGAGTCGAAACAGACGGATAACAGGCCAGCCAATGAGATTGGTGATCTAATGAATGACTGCCGATCAGCAAATAGGACATAGCTGTTCCACCTATTTAAGGGACTATCCTCATCACACCAGCCAGTACCCCTTGAAAAAGCTGAACGTGAAACGTGCGTTGGGGAGTGGACTGGTGGTGTTGCTGCGTGGTATATTCAGTTGCTTGGTCAGTATTTTCTATGTGCCTATTTTAATTGTAGTTACCATATTGCCTCAGTTAGCCTTTGTGGCGTGTATTATCACCCCCAAAATTGGTATCTGTTGTACAATATATGCATATAGGTTGTATGATGCAATTTTGGTTTTCACTTCACAGGTGTGCCCTGTCAGGTTTAATAAGTGGGATTTTTTGCCTTATAAATGGGGTTGGGACCATCAGTTGCGTTGAGGGAAAGTCAGGTGGATACACAGCTGATAGTCCTACTGAATAGACTGTTAGAATTTGTATTATGCCAAGAAAAAAGCAGCTAAGTAAAGAAAAACGAGTGGCCATCATTACTTTAAGAAATGAAGGTCAGTCAGTCAGTCACCCGAAAAATTGGGAAAACTTTGAAAGTAAGGGCTATTTGACCATGAAGGAGAGTGATGGGGTGCTGCGCCAGATGACCTGGCCTCCACAGTCACCGGACCTGAACCCAATCGAGATGGTTTGGGGTGAGCTGGACAGCAGAGTGAAGGCAAAAGGGCCAACAAGTGCTAAGCATCTCTGGGAACTCCTTCAAGACTGTTGGAAGACCATTTCAGGGGACTACCTCTTGAAGCTCATCAAGAGAATGCCAAGAGTGTGCAAAGCAGTAATCAAAGCAAAAGGTGGCTACTTTGAAGAACCTAGAATATTACATATTTTCAGTTGTTTCACACTTGTTTGTTATGTATATAATTCCACATGTGTTTAATTCATAGTTTTGATGCCTTCATAGTCATGAAAATAAAGAAAACTCTTTGAATGAGAAGGTGTGTCCAAACTTTTGGTCTGTACTGTATATACACAATAAGCCCTTTGCAACAACATGCCATTTTCTGACTTAGATTTATTGATGATTATTTTCTGCATGTGGAATGACTTACTCATCCAATTCACCAAAATGCTCAATAACACTAGACCAGAACTACAATTTACCCTCAATACCGATACTCATTCCATCAGCTTTCTTGATACCAAGGTGCTCAAAAACGAAGCAGGTAACATCAGTACAGACTTATACACTTAACAGACTGACCACAACGGCTTTCTACTCTACATCAGCTGCTACGCCCGTGAAACAAAAAAAGACTCTCGTATTGTCTCTGAACCCAATACCCGACAGACACAACTCCACACCATGGCTTCTAAGTTCAACGAACAAGGTTACCCAAATACGCTTTTTACCAAGGAATTGTTCCACACCCATCACCCAACCAATAACAACCAGAATAGAGACACCCCATACCGCGTTCCATTTGTACGTACGTACAAGAATTATAAAAAAAACATTGGCTACTACTGAAGGAAACATACCCCTCCATCTCACCCTTCCAATCCCCACCCCTGATGTGCCTCAAATGACCACAGAATCTGAAAGACCAATTAGTTAAAGCCGACATAGTTAGCACATCCAACCAACAGCCCTTCTTAAGGACACAATGCCAGGGCACAAATCCATGCCTCCAGTGTAGCTGTTGCTTCAACATCATCAAAGGAGACCAGATTATACAAACCGGATTCCAAAAAAGTTGGGACACTAAACAAATTGTGAATAAAAACTGAATGCAATGATGTGGAGATGGCAAATGTCAATATTTTATTTGTAATAGAACGTAGATGACAGATCAAACGTTTAATCCGAGTAAATGTATCATTTTAAAGGAAAAATACGTTGATTAAAAATTTCACGGTGTCAACAAATCCCCAAAAAGTTGGGACAAGTAGCAATAAGAGGCTGGAAAAAGTAAATTTGAGCATAACGAAGAGCTGGAAGACCAATTAACACTAATTAGGTCAATTGGCAACATGATTGGGTATAAAAAGAGCTTCTCAGAGTGGCAGTGTCTCTCAGAAGCCAAGATGGGTAGAGGATCACCAATTCCCACAATGTTGCGCAGAAAGATAGTGGAGCAATATCAGAAAGGTGTTACCCAGCGAAAAATTGCAAAGACTTTGCATCTATCATCATCAACTGTGCATAACATCATCCGAAGATTCCGAGAATCTGGAACAATCTCTGTTCGTAAGGGTCAAGGCCGTAAAACCATACTGGATGCCCGTGATCTCCGGGCCCTTAAACGACACTACACCACAAACAGGAATGCTACTGTAAAGGAAATCACAGAATGGGCTCAGGAATACTTCCAGAAACCATTGTCAGTGAACACAATCCACCGTGCCATCCGCCGATGCCAGCTGAAACTCTACAGTGCAAAGAAGAAGCCATTTCTAAGCAAGATCCACAAGCTCAGGCGTTTTCACTGGGCCAGGGATCATTTAAAATGGAGTGTGGCAAAATGGAAGACTGTTCTGTGGTCAGACGAGTCACGATTCGAAGTTCTTTTTGGAAATCTGGGACGCCATGTCATCCGGACCAAAGAGGACAAGGACAACCCAAGTTGTTATCAACGCTCAGTTCAGAAGCCTGCATCTCTGATGATATGGGGTTGCATGAGTGCGTGTGGCATGGGCAGCTTGCATGTCTGGAAAGGCACCATCAATGCAGAAAAATAGATTCAGGTTCTAGAACAACATATGCTCCCATCCAGACGTCATCTCTTTCAGGGAAGACCCTGCATTTTTCAACAAGATAATGCCAGACCACATTCTGCATCAATCACAACATCATGGCTGCGTAGGAGAAGGATCCGGGTACTGAAATGGCCAGTCTGCAGTCCAGATCTTTCACCTATAGAGAACATTTGGCGCATCATAAAGAGGAAGGTGCAACAAAGAAGGCCCAAGACGATTGAACAGTTAGAGGCCTGTATTAGACAAGAATGGGAGAGCATTCCTATTTCTAAACTTGAGAAACTGGTCTCCTCGGTCCCCAGACGTCTGTTGAGTGTTGTAAGAAGAAGGGGAGATGCCACACAGTGGGGAAAATGGCCTTGTCCCAACTTTTTGGGGATTTGTTGACACCATGAAATTCCGATTCAACATATTTTTCCCTTAAAATGGTACATTTTCTCAGTTTAAACTTTTGTTCCGTGATTTATGTTCTATTCTGAATAGAATATTAGAAGTTGGCACCTCCACATCATTGCATTCAGTTTTTATTCACGATTTGTATAGTGTCCCATCTTTTTTGGAATCCGGTTTGTACACCGACATATGGGTAAATCGTTTCCTGTAAAAAGTTTTTTTCACTTGCGACTCGTCAATTGTGGTTTACCTCATCAAGTGCCACTGTAGTCTTCTCTATGTAGGAGAAACCACACAACCCATTCACAATAGAATCAACCACAAATGAACTATCAGAAGTAAAAAAAAATCAATAAAAAACTGGCTTCCACTTTCCACAATCGCTCAACTGCAGTTCCAGATTAGAAAGCAAGTACACTGCTCAAAAAAATAAAGGGAACACTTAAACAACACAATGTAACTCCAAGTCAATCACACTTCTGTGAAATCAAACTGTACACTTAGGAAGCAACACTGAGTGACAATCAATTTCACATGCTGTTGTGCAAATGGGATAGACAACAGGTGGAAATTATAGGCAATTAGCAAGACACCCACAATAAAGGAGTGGTTCTGCAGGTGGTGAGCACAGACCACTTCTCAGTTCCTATGCTTCCTGGCTGATGTTTTGGTCACTTTTGAATGCTGGCGGTGCTTTCACTCTAGTGGTAGCATGAGACGGAGTCTACAACCCACACAAGTGGCTCAGGTAGTGCAGCTTATCCAGGATGGCACATCAATGCGAGCTGTGGCAAGAAGGTTTGCTGTGTCTGTCAGCGTAGTGTCCAGAGCATGGAGGCGCTACCAGGAGACAGGCCTGTACATCAGGAGACATGGAGGAGGCCGTAGGAGGGCAACAACCCAGCAGCAGGACCGCTACCTCCGCCTTTGTGCAAGGAGGAACAGGAGAAGCACTGCCAGAGCCCTGCCAAATGACCTCCAGCAGGCCACAAATGTGCATGTGTCTGCTCAAACGGTCAGAAACAGACTCCATGAGGGTGATATGAGGGCCCGACGTCCACAGGTGGGGGTTGTGCTTACATCCAACACCGTGCAGGACGTTTGGCATTTGCCAGAGAACACCAAGATTGGCAAATTCGCCACTGTGCTCTTCACAGATGAAAGCAGGTTCACACTGAGCACATGTGACAGACGTGACAGAGTCTGGAGACGCCGTAGAGAACGTTCTGCTGCCAGCAACATCCTCCAGCATGACCGGTTTGGCATTGGGTCAATAATGGTGTGGGGTGGCATTTCTTTGGAGGGCCGCAGAGCCCTCCATGTGCTCGCCAGAGGTAGCCTGACTGCCATTAGGTACCGAGATGAGATCCTCAGACCCCTTGTTAGACCATATGCTGGTGCGGTTGGCCCTGGGTTCCTCCTAATGCAAGACAATGCTAGACCTCATGTGGCTGGAGTGTGTCAGCAGTTCCTGCAAGACGAAGGCATTGATGCTATGGACTGGCCCGCCCGTTCCCCAGACCTGAATCCAATTGAGCACATCTCGGACATCATGTCTCGCTCTATCCACCAACGTCACAATGCACCACAGACTGTCCAGGAGTTGGCACATGCTTTAGTCCAGGTCTGGGAGGAGATCCCTCAGGAGACCGTCCGCCACCTCATCAGGAGCATGCACAGGCGTTGTAGGGAGGTCATACAGGCACGTGGAGGCCACACACACTACTGAGCCTCATTTTGACTTGTTTTAAGGACATTACATCAAAGTTGGATCAGCCTGTAGTGTGTTTTTCCACTTTAATTTTGAGTGTGACTCCAAATCCAGACCTCCATGGGTTGAAAAATTTTATTTCCATTTTTAATTTTTGTGTGATTTTGTTGTCAGCACATTCAACTATGTAAAGAACAAAGTATTTCAGAAGAATATTTAATTAACTCAGATCTAGGATGTGTTATTTTTGTGTTACCTTTATTTTTTTGAGCAGTGTACAATGACCAACACAAGGCGGCAACCATGTACGCCTTCTAAAACAACGAGAAGCTTATTGGATTTATTTATTTTTTGCTAGGCGTCTGTACTTTTCATTGATACCATTTTGGGGTGTGTATGACTTTTTGATCTCTTTTTATTACATTTTTAGTGAGAGGTGAAGTGCTAAAAAAAAACAAAAACATGAATCGGCCATTTTTTTCTTTTTTTTTCGGTTTCGCCGTTTGGGATAAATATTTTCATATTTTAATAATATAGGCGTTTTCGCACACGGTGATGCACATATTGTGTATCTTTTATTGCTTATCTCTCAGAGCTTCAGAGTGTTCAGAGAAGGGCAACTAAGACTACAGTACCCAGAAAGATTATAAAAATTAGGTTTATTCACAACTAAGACGACTAAGGGGAGATCTAATTACTATGTATAAATATAGTATAAATATATCAGGGGTCAGTACAGAGATCTCCCTCATCATCTATTTATCCCCAGGACTGTGACTGTGACGAGGGGAACATCCTCTGCGTCTGGAGGAAAGAAGGTTTGTACACAAACATAGAAGAGGATTCTTTATGGTAAGAGCAGTGAGACTATAGAACTCTCTGCCTGAGGAAGTGGTGATTAGGGGTGAGCGAATCGACTTCAGATGAAACATCCAAAGTCAATTCGCATAATACTTTGAATACTGCATGGAGCGGGCGCTCCGTACAGTATTAGAATGTATTGGCTCCTATGAGCCGAAGGTTTTACTTCGCGAAGTCTTGCGAGACTTCGCATAATAACTTCATAAATTAATTTCTATTGTAAAAAAACATTTCCCGAACTCTGGTTCGGTTCCAAGGTACCCGAGTTCGGGAAATGTTTTTTTTTACAATAGAATTTAATTTATGAAGTTATTATGAGAAGTCGGCTCATAGGAGCCAATACATTCTAATACTGTACGGAGCGCCCGCTCCATGCAGCATTCAAACAAAGTATTATGCGAATCGACTTTGGATGTTTCATCTGAAGTAGATTCACTCATCCCTAATCACCACTTCCTCAGGCATAGAGTTCCATAGTCTCACTGCTCTTACCATAAAGAATCCTCTTCTATGTCAGATGTCTATGTGTGCCGCCCCTGCCCTGAGGGTATTGTATCGACATATTTTATATTGTATTTGAAATATACTTAATGGTGTTATTATACATTTATACAAATTGCTAAACTGTGGGTTATTTGTATTGAGTTCAAATATTGCAAGTATGGTCTTGTGGTATACCATTTAGATAGTGACCGATCCAGATGCCCTCAACCAATATGGCGGTTGCGGTGCGCCCGACGGTCTGCGCATGCGCCGGGCTGGGGCGCCGCCTGCCGCTCCTGGATGACGATCATCGCGCAGTAATTGCGTGACTGTCCTCCTCCGGACCGGCTGGGCGCGGCGCGGCGTTCATGGCAGACTGCCCAGGGCCATGTAGAGGGCATCCGCCATTTGATAGTATTCAGGTGAGTCGAAACAGACGGATAACAGGCCAGCCAATGAGATTGGTGATCTGATGAATGACTGCCGATCAGCAAATAGGACATAGCTGTTCCACCTATTTAAGGGACTATCCTCATCACACCAGCCAGTACCCCTTGAAAAAGCTGAACGCGAAACGTGCGTTGGGGAGCGGACCGGTGGTGTTGCTGCGTGGTATATTCAGTTGCTTGGTCAGTATTTTCTATGTGCCTATTTTAATTGTAGTTACCATATTGCCTCAGTTAGCCTTTGTGGCGTGTATTATCACCCCCAAAATTGGTATCTGTTGTACAATATATGCATATGGGTTGTATGATGCAATTTTGGAGCCATAGCGCTCAGGTCTAATATACCTTTCTACTCATAACCAATCAAGATTTTTGCACGTGCACTTTATTATATATACCAGCAGTTCACCATCGGTCCTGTTGGTTTTTAATATGTATTGTGACCTGTGTTAAATGTCTTTGTGTGACTTGTGTCAATCATGTGCGTTTTTGTGATTTTCTAATAAAATTATGCTATTTTGGACTACTTTGGTACCATTGGTGTTCTTTGTACTATATTGACCCACTCCTTTTGGTCGGTTTTTATGTTCAGATTGTCCCAGTAAAATTCTGGTGGAAGTGAGACCTGCTCCCAGGCACCAGGTGAATTCATCTGGTTTCTGGAGCCCCTGCACTCAATTGTATTTGCATTTACGGGACACAAATACAATTGAGCATCTGGCAGTGCCAGCAGATGAAGGGAAGTTTTGGTTCCCTGTCCCTTCATTCTGGGTGCTTCCAATAAAAGCAATATCTGTAAAGAATAAATCAAGGCAACTGGACTTACTGTAGATTTCTTGAAAACGTTTCACTCGTTCTTCCAACGAGCTTTCTCAATTCTGAGTGACTGTACAAGAATTCTCTGGGAATAAATATGTAACTGAATCAACATCTGGTAATTATACCCAGCATGGGGTCAGAGGTCATTATACCCAGCATGGGGTCAAAGGTGTTGATTCCATTATCCTAATCGGAGTCAGTAGGTGATAATGACCTCCCAGAAAAAGGTGTCAAGACAGCATTGTATGTGGCAGACAAGAAGCTTGGCTTCTCCATTTTTACGTAAATGGCCTCCTTCACACCTCGTTTATACCAATCTGCCTCCTTATCCAAAACACGTACTTGACTGTCTTCAAAGGTGTGACCTGTTTCATTTAGATGTAAGTACACGGAAGAGGTTTTGGCTCTTCTATGCTGAGCCATATGCTGATGTAGTTGTTGTTTTGTTTCGCCGATATACAGTTCTGAGCATTCCGTTCTGAGCATTCCTCATTGCACTGGACTGCGTACACAATGTTGTCCATCTTGTGTTTAGGCGTTGGGTCTTTTGGGTCAACCATTTTTTGCCTCAGTGTGTTGCTGGGTTTAAAGCAGACAGGGATGTGATGTTTATTAAAAATCCTTTTGAGTTTTAATAAACATCACATCCCTGTCTGCTTTAAACCCAGCAACACACTGAGGCAACAACTGGTTCACCCAAAAGACCCAATGCCTAAACACAAGATGGGCAACATTGTGTACGCAGTCCAGTGCAATGAGGAATGCTCAGAACTGTATATCGGCGAAACAAAACAACAACTACATCAGCATATGGCTCAGCATAGAAGAGCCAAAACCTCTGGTCAAGGTTCAGCCGTTTACTTACATCTAAACGAAACAGGTTACACCTTTGAAGACAGTCAAGTACGTGTTTTGGATAAGGAGGCCGATTGGTACAAACGAGGTGTGAAGGAGGCCATCTATGTAAAAATGGAGAAGCCAAGCTTGAATAGAGGCAGGGGGGTTAGACATCTATTGTCTGCCACATACAATGCTGTCTTGACACCTTTTTCTGGGAGGTCATTATCACCTACTGACTCCAATTAGGATAATGGAATCAACACCTTTGACTCCATGCTTGGTATAATGACCTCTGACCCCATGCTGGGTATAATTACCAGATGTTGATTCAGTTACATATTTATTCCCAAAGAATTCTTGTACAGTCACTCAAAATTGAGAAAGCTCGGTGGAAGAACGAGTGAAACGTTTTCAAGAAATCTACAGTACGTCCAGTTGCCTTGATTTATTCTTTACAGATATACCATGACCTGGATAAATGAGAATCTTCACAGAGATATAAGCAATGTCATTGCACCGCCTGCGATGTTCCACCAGAGTAGACCTCCCAGAAGAGGCTTGTGATCATCGTGGGACTGTGCCAGGTCAAGCATGAAGTATATCAGTGGGTTCAGATATACAGTATATACAGCAGTGTACTGCTGTGAGCTACAAGGTCAAATTTACGGTATACCTTGTAACTCATATGTCAGTACACTGCTGTATTTACTATATATCTGTACCCACTGCATCTATTATACCTTGTACCTGACATATAGCATAAACAGCAGGTACGAGGTATAATACATGCAGTGTGTACAGATATATAGTAAATACAGCATATACAGTATAGGATAAGATGCAGTGGATACACATATAAGTACACTGTTGTATATACTATATATCAGTACACAGCTGTATATACTATATATCTGTACCCATTGCATCTATTGCACCTCGTACCTGACGTATCGGTACTCTGTCTGTATACTGTGTGTCAGATACGAGGTGTAACAGATGCAATAGGTACAGATATATTTAGATAGTCACTATGTGAGGGACATGTGATATTGGGGGTTCAGTTAAAGGCTATGTACAACTTCGGAGGCAATTTTTTTTAATGATTGCATGTTACTCATTTTTGGCTAAAAATCATTTTTTCAATTGGTCTTTATAAAAAATATTGTGCTGTTAATTGTTTGTCTAGCTGTATGACTGGTACTTTCACATTGTGCCGGTCATCTAGTAAACCTTATCTCTAAACTACTAAGAGACCATAAACACTTATTTAAGCCAAATTCAGTAAGATAAGAACTGAGCTATAATGAGTGTTTAGGATGTCATAGAGCAGATATAAGGAGTCCATCTGCTCCTGGCCTGAAGGAAAAGACAGGGAATCCAAAGGGTGCTACTAGAGCATGCCAGCCCTGTACAGAATAAAGGATGTCATATTTTTAATAAAGACCAATGTAAAAATGTATTTTTAGCTCAAAATGAATACAATGCAGTAATTAAAAAAAATTGCCCTCAAAGTTGTACATAGCCTTTAGGGTAAATGCACACGTTAAGGATTTATGTGCAGAGAATCCACACTGAAATCTGCAGTTATTCACAGGGAAATCCGTGAGGCCAATCCGCATCAATTGGTGCGGATATTCTGCATGCGGATTTTACTCTCCCCATTAAAGTGAATGGAGAAAATCCGTTAAAAAAAAAAAAAAATTATTGATATGCTGCGGATTTTAAAATCCGTACCGCAGGTCAAAATCCACACAGAAAAAAATCTGCATCGTGTACATGAGAATTTCAAATTAACCCTAGTATTAGTGCTAGTCTCTTAGAGCCATTATTTGGGTTAGGGTCATTATTACGGTTAGAATTAGTTTTAGGGTTAGTATTAGAGTTAGGAGTAGTGTTGGGGTTATATTAGTATTAGGGTTTGAAATAGTAATAAGATTAGGGTCAGTGTTAGGATTGGTATTAAGGTTAAGCTCATTATGGTTATGCTCTGTATTAGGATTAGGGTTATTATTTTGGTAAGGGGTCAATATTACAGTTTGGGTCAGTATTAGCGTCCAGTATTAGGCTCAGTGGTCAGTTAGAGGCAGTATTAGAGTCAGGGGTCAGTTTTTGGGCACATAAACAGAAAAGGGGAGAACAGTTTCTACTCACCTGTCCCAGGGTCCCAACGTGGTCCCACGACGATCATGCAGCTATGCAGACAGGCCTCTTTTGGCAGCTTTACTCTGGTGGAAGATTGCAGGCGGCGCAGTGACATCGCCTATGTCACAGAGAAGTGCCTGGAATGGAGGGACAGGGTACCAACAGTTCCCTTCTTACGCCGGTGCTGCCAGGTGCTCAATTGTATTTGTGTCCAGTAGATGTGGATACAATTGAGTTGCAGGGTCTCCAGAAACCAGGTGAATTCACCTAGGGGCCAGTGTCGGACTGGGGTGCCCACTCCACACCAGAGGAACTGATTCTGGGGGCCCACCCTATAGCTGCATGGAAATATTAGGGTACATCTTGTCACATCAGACATAAACGCTGTAGATTTGCTGCACACAAATATGTGGTGGCAGGTCCACCGTGTTTACGTGCCAGCAAAGTGGATAAGATTTTAGGGGCTTTTTCACACGAGTGGATGCCGTGCGGGTAATTCACTGCGTGACACAGTGCCAAGCTCCGCTCCGGACAGTAGACACACGGAGCATTAACATGATTGATAATGCTCTGTGCCTCTCTGTGATCTTTTTACTACAAAATCACAGTGACAACCTTATCTCACTGTGATTTTGTAGTAAAAAGATCACAGAGAGGCACAGAGCATTATCAATCATGTTAATGCTCCGTGTCTCTGCTGTCCATTGCGGGGCTTGGCTGTCATTCACGCTGCGGGTGACACACATGGCATTCACTCGTGTGAAACAGCCCTAAGGGTTCTCAGCCATTATGAACAAAATTCACAGCATAAATTGCACTGTGGTGTGGATTTTGCTGCAGATTTTCAAAAGAACGGACCATCACCTGTTCTTTTTTCACGACTTCACACACATAAAGACTGCACCACACAGAACTGTATTGTTCATTGCCATTTATCCATATGTGTACCTTAATTTGGGACTTTTTAAGCTTCTTGGCACGTTTCTAGAGCAATGGCCACCACATCCTCACTCAAGCATGGCAAAGTGGATTAACCCCATAGATGCTACAGGCGATTAGGCACCACAGCATCTAGGGGTTAACAGGGCAGCAGCGTTGAGGATATAATCATAGTATAATTCACTCCTCAAAAAGAGGGCGCCACCTATTAGATTCCTAATCTTATCCTATGCATTCGGTACAGTACTAAGATTTTACTGTCACAGCACCATCTGTTGGGATTCTAAACTTGATCTGAACGGCAGCTGTGTGTTAGCTGTTGGAAATGTGTAAAAGCAGAGCGCCCTCTAGTAGACATACAAAGTCACTGTCCAGTCAAGAATTAAATAACATAATTTTGCATGCGGCACCACGCCACTACTGCTCATTAAAATGAATTTGAATATTAGGACAATGTTAAAATGAAAATTCTAATGGGCTTTCTTTTTCTTTTGACTTTTTTGGCAGGGAAAATGCTTGCAAGAGATGAAATTGAAATCTCAGTCTACTGTTTTCAGCTTCTACTTGGTGTTTTCACTTGATCTATGATTTTGACATGAAAATCTCACTATAGGAAGAGGATTATTAATTGACAAAGTGGAAATTTAAATAAAATAGGATATTTATTTTCACATTTATTTTTGGAACTTATTACCCACACTGGAGTTGAAAACTAAAATTCAAATAGAGGGATTACTTTTTCTATAGTATTGGCAAGCATTTTGCGGACATCGGTTCTAAATTAAATGTTAAATCAGGATTTTCATTTGATTTATGATAGTAATATGATTATCAGGTATATGTATAGTATGATGATGATGTCATAGCAAAAATTTGTAGAGAATGTAGCCAATGAATAAGGCCGCCATTTTTGTGCCAGTTTCTTTTTCACTATTTTTCCTCTACTCTAGGGAAAAAAAGAGCTTTTAAGAAAATGGGACCCATGAACAACGTAGAGATGTCTCTTTCTCATCTTTCTCCTTTGGAAACTACAAGTAAGATTATTGGTGGATTTTTAAGGAAAACAAAAATATAACAAAAGTCTTACATAGTTACATAGTTAATATGGTTGAAAAAAGACATAAGTCAATCAAGTTCAACAAAGGGATAGGTGGGGATGCGAATCCCAGAAGGAATTGAGACTCAGATTTCTTAAAGTGTTATTTTGTAGTTAAACTGAAATTGGCACATGTATAAAAACTTACACAGTTTTTTGAGTGAAAATGGTGGTGACAATGGTACATATTTGTGAACCATATGTACTAAAGGGATTATCCCATGAATCATTTTTATATCAAAAGTCCTGAGAGGCTTATTGCTGTTTTAAAGTATTTTGCATTGTTTCTAGCATAAACAAATTATAATTTTGCTTCTGTCTTCACCCTTGGTGCTGCTAATTTGTGGGAGTAGGCTTTGGCTTTGTGATTTAGAGTAGAGAATAATTTAGATGCATGGTGGATCTGGACAAGTCCAGCCAAAAGTAAAGAAACTAAACTTACTGAAAGTGATTGAAACAGCAGAACAGTGTCACCAGGGGGCGTACATAGAAATCACTGGGCCCCATAGCAAGAATCTGAATTGGGCCCCCTAACCCTGCCCACAACCCACCCCTGGCCCATCCCACCTCCTGTCCTGGCTCCTCCCCTGCCTCCACACCCCATTTGCCAATAAAGAAATGTAAACATAAGTTCGTACATGTGTTGAACAAAGATAATAGAAATAGCTCACTCCTATGTGGTCAGGAAGCAGGTGCTCTAGTCCAAATGCCTGTATCACCCTTACAGGAGAAAATATTGGAAATAAATAAATAACACGGACTGGCACTCTATATGTGTGGAAACAAACTAAAATATACAATGTATACGTGATCACACTAATTTAATGTCAATAAAAGCTGCATAAAAAATACAATAAAATCACAATAAGATAAAACCACAATTACAAAGCATATGTTATTGGATAAAAGTCTAAAGTTCGGATAAGAGGATACCTGTAAAGCAAAAGTGTATAGTTCCTTGAGGCACTAAAGCAAAGTTCCTTTCAATCAAACTATGGCAAGTTTGTATAATGTCCTTTTATGATACATAAAGTGCAATTGCTTCCAATAAATAAATACTGCTTTGATTTGTGCTTGCAAGTACCGTCTTGTGAAGACGAAAAGATAGTCCTTGTTGTATTGGTACTGAGTATCTGGACCCAATTCCCGCAGATAATTATGAATAAGGTACCGCTTTTGCGCTGTATGAGAGATAAGGTGGGTCTTACCTTCTCCTAGTGGATTACGATTTGATATATTCGATATTTCGGCTTTGTATGCCCGATATTCAAATCGCTGTAATATATCTTATCCCACCTGCTGCAGCAGACGCCGGCGTGTCACGAGGTCAGCAGCGGGATTCCAGCTTGTGTCTCACAGCGAAATATCGCAGGAGCTGATGCCGTTGGAGTTGGATGGAAAACTTTTTTCTCTCTGTTTGGAGCGCTCCAAGAAAAAGAAATGTCTTTATCAGACTTGTATAACCATTTGTATAGAGGCATCTTTCAGTCTGTTGGTCCAGTGGGAATTCTCAGCTATCACGCCAGATGCGTTTCGGGGACCTCTTACCCTTTCCTCAGTAGCAGCCACTCAGGAGGGAATGCATCAGCAGCAAGGAGTTAAAGGGGTTATCTAACCCCTATAATGCCCCCAAAAATGCCCAGGCACCTTACTTACCTCATTCCCCTGTAACCGCATTGCTCCTGATGCCACAGCCGCCACTGCCTTCCTCCCGTCACGCAGATGAAAACATCCAGAGACATGGGGAGCAGTCAATACAGTGCCTGTTGTGCTGCCCAATGCCTCAAAATACTATACTGTAAAAATAGTGCGTTATATACAGCCCCCTATAGTAACAGAGGTCTCCTAATTATAATTAATACTAATTATTCTCTCCCAGAGTGCCACCCCTAATTATAAAGCCCCTTATAGGGTCCCCAGTAGCTTAAATGCCACGTATTGTGCCCCCAGTAATTGAAATGATCCCCTTTAATGTCTCTAGTAGCCTAAACGTTCCCCTATAGTGCCTCCAACAGCTTAGCAGTCCACTATAGTGCTCCCCACACCTCTGGGATGATGCACACACTTCACTCACCTGTCAGTCATACTAGACCAGTGCAGTCCAGTGGATAGTTTGCACCTGGCCACAGTGCTGCACAGTCTGTCTGACCATGTGGGAAATAAAGCTGCACTTTCATTGGTGGCAGGACTCCTCCTCCTCCTGACCTCGTCCTCCACTTCTGATCTCCCGGCTCAGCGCAGACCCAGGCCAGCGACTTCCTGGCGGGCAGCACGTAAGCAGAAAGGATACGCTGGGTGCGCACCTCTGTGTGTGAGCCGGAGGAAGAACACAAGTGGGTGGGCCATGGGCCGCCTCTATTAGCTACGTAGACGTAGGGCCGGGGACTTCCATGCGAACCGGGCCCCCCTGTGCAGCGGGCCCCATAGCAACCGTGTGGTCTGCCTATATTGACAATACGCCACTGAATGTCACCAATGAATGAGTGGGAAAGAGCTAGGACATTAGGGGCATCAGAAACCGCAGAAAAACATGAGACCTGACTTTTTCGTCATCTATCAGCATGATCAACCCTATTAAACCAGACATACTCCCAGGTAGGGTTAAACACCTTCCATATGTCTGTATGTTGAACAGCTGCAAAGCTATGTGCATTTTAATTTATATGGAAATGAGCAAGTTCGAGTGCTAATGGACTGGCCAGAGGCCTTGGAGCACTGCTTTTGTAACACCCCTGTGATCTACACTCAAAGGGGAGGAGCGAGCAGATATCTCTTCAGCTGTTCAACATACAGAAAGAAAGAAGGGAGTTGTTTTAATCAGCATGATTAACCCTACAAGGCAGTATGTCTGGTTTGATAGGGTTGATTATGCTGACAGATCAACAGAATCAAGCCAAAATGAAAATAGAGAGGGATAGAGTCAATACATAAGGGCTGCAGAGAGCTTGAAACAGCATCAGGTCCATATTGAAAAAGACAAATAAAAGAACCAGTGCATCAAGGGTGGCAAGGCATTCCAGTTTGTTGCTATAAGATTTTCAGTGTAATCCAGATAAGTCATAAGAATATTCACGGCACTCCAATAGATTTGATGCAATTAGTTCATCATTTTATTGTGGAAAGTCAGACATCCAAAAAATGATCCAATATTGTATTGTAAATTTTAAAAAAGCCACAAGTTATATTAAACCGAATGTTTCGGTCAACTCGGACCTTCCTCCGCGGATTATTCTGTGGCAAGGCTGTGCTTCTATGTAGTGTCTAGGATCCTAGGAGATAGATGGGCACAAGATATGTTCTTTGTTATTTGTCCCTGATCAAAGCCCAAACTCTTTAAAAATTTACTGTATAGAAGACAAGCAACTGGGAGCGAATTAATGATTCAATTAAATCCCCGATGCTGAACTTAAAGCAGATGTTTCATCAACACAACCACCTTATAAATATGTTTAACCCCTTCAGGACCCTGCCATTTTTCACCTTAAGGACCAGGCCATTTTTTGGAAATTTGACGTGTCACTTTATGTGGAACGCTTTTACTTAAAGGGGTTATCCAAGTTATTTTTTTGTTCTTTCTATGTTCCTAACTAAGCAAATGTAACAGCTTTCCAATTCACTCACTTTATCTCCAGTGGCTGGTTTCTCAGATTTCACTGAGGGTCACATTACTGAGGGTCAGCTTCTCTCCCTGCTCTGATAAAGGTCGTTTACGAGCCTGTAAATGAAATGTCACTGTGCTGGCCACGCCCCCCCCCCCCTTCACTGCCGTCTACTCTCTGCTAGGATTCTTAACTCCTTCAGCTGCACACACTGGGTAGTTCTGCAGGCAGTGAGGAGACAGTTCTGGGCACATGATCTGACATACTAGAGAGAGCATTAGACAAGAAGGTAGGGGGAAGTTCCTGTGTGTATTAGCAGTGTCATTATACAGCTGGGACTTGTAGTCCTACACATACAACATGCTGCTGAGCCTCCCAGCAGGCAGACATGTCACTCAGGGCAGCTCTTGTATTCACTCCCTTAGCAGTGTCATTATACAGCTGGGACTTGTAGTCCTACACATACAACATGCTGCAGAGTCTCCCAGCAGGTAGACATGTCACTCAGGGCAGCTCTTGTATTCACTCCCTTAGCAGAGCAGGGGGAGGGGCAGAGATTGTTTTTATTGCATGTAAACAAAGGGCCAGAAAAGAACCAAGGAAATGAGGAAAAATATATATTTTTTTTGCATAAAACTTGCTTAGCTCAGTTATATATCAGATTTTCAGTGCTATATTTTTTTTTTTCATAACTCGGACAACCCCTTTAACCAAGCCATTCTGAGATTATTTTCTCATGACACATTGTACTTCATGATAGTGGTAAATTTCAGTCAATATTTTTCATTTTTATTAAAAGAAAAATACTAAATTTACTAAAATAATTGGAAAAATTTGCAACTTTCCAAATTTCTATTTCTCTGCTTTTAAAACATATAGTGATACCTCATATAATAGTTATTACTTTACATTTACCATATGTCTACTTCATGTTTGGATAATTTTTAACACAATAAAAGTATTTTAGTGTTTCTATATCTGAGAAACATATATTTTTTTATTTTTTGCCAAATTGTTTTATGTAGGGGCTAATTTTTTGCAGGATAAGGTGACGGTTTGATTGGTACTATTTTGGGGGGCATACGTCTTTTTGATCGCTTGGTTTTGCACTTTTTGTGATGTAAGGTGACAAAAAATTATTGTTTTAGCACAGTTTTTATTTTATTTTTTCTACGGCGTTCAGGTGAGGAGGTAGATAATGTGATATTTTTATAGAGCTGGTCGTTACGGACGCGGCAATACCCAATATGTCTGGTTTTCTTTTTTTTCTAAATGTACTTTCACACTTGCGGCAGAGGATTACGGCAATCCGGGCGCAAACGGATGCATTTGTGAGATGGATCCGGATGCGGATCCGTCTCAAATAATGCATTGCAATACCGGATCCGTCTTTCCGGTTGTCATCTGGAAAAACGTATCTGGTATTTTTTTTTTTTCTAATTTTTAAAGGTCTGCGCATGCGCAGACCGCAAAACCGGGTCCGTTTTGCCGGAACACTTGGGCACTCGGCATTAATGCATTTCAATTCCGGCAAGTGTTCAGGATTTTTGGCCGGAGAAAAAACTGCAGCATGCTGCGCTATTTTCTCCAGCCAAAAATTGTAAGAGGGACTGAACTGATGCATCCTGATGCATCCTGAACGGAATGCTCTCTATTCAGAATGCATTAAAACTGATCAGTTTTTTTCCGGTATTGAGCCCCTAGGACGGAACTCAATATCGGAAAACAAAAACGCTAGTGTGAAAGTACCCTAATTTTTTTACAATTTTATCGGTTTTATTTTGGGAAATTTTTATTAATTTTTTTACTTGAAACTTTATTTTTTTTTATTATGAAAAACACATATTTTTTTTTGGTCTTTCTGCAATGCATTAAAATACAAGTTGCATTGTAATGCATTGGCTCTCAGCTTTTATGCTGACAGCCTGCCTATAAGACCCAGCCTAAGGGCTGTATCTCACAGGCTTCCGTAGAAGGCAAGCCCCGATGCCTATGGAAGGCATCGGGCTTGCCTTTTCTGCTATTGCAGCGTGGGGACCTAATGGAGATGTGGAGGGCACCTGTAGCCTCCGCAAACCCTCTGGACGCATACAAGGGGTTAATATGCCGGCATCGGTATTTTCACAGATGCCGGTGTATGCAGCAGGGGTGCTCCTGCACCCACACGATCAGCCCGCCGTACATGTACAGCGCTGGTCCTTAAGTCACATCCACCAGCGCCGTACATGTCCGCCGAGGGTACTCTATGAGTTAAAAGACTGCATGCCTTTGAATAAATAAAAGGTACTTATCAGGGCTGATAAAAGACCAGTGGGTGAACATAAATGTTGTTTTAATGCTCCTCAAATACACAAAGTTAAGGTTGTTATAGCAGGCAACAAATTAGATCAATCAGACATCATCATCCAAAGGTGAAGTGATTCACTGCAATGCATTTCAGATACAGTTCTGCCCATAATTATTCATATTCCTGGCAAATTTTGACTTAAAGTTACTTTTATTCAACCAGCAAGTAATTTTTTTGACGGGAAATTACATAGGTGTCTCCCAAAAGATAATACGACGATGTACAAGAGGCATTATTGTGGGGGGAAAAAAAAACATTTCTCAGCTTTTATTTCCATTTGAGCAAAAAATACAAGATGTTCCGCACTGTGGAAAATCTCAGAGGACGTGGTCGGAAGCCAAAAGTGACACCTGTGCTGGCCAGGAGGATAGTTAGAGAGGTGAAAAAGAGTCCAAGGATCACCACCAAGGCCATCCTGGTGAATCTGGGCTCTGCTGGTGGCAATGTCTCAAGGCAGACAATCCAACGGACACTGCACACTGCTGGGTTTCACGGATGCAGACCAAGGAGAACGCCACTTCTCCAGATAAGGCACACAAAACCCTGCTTGGCCTTTGCAAAAGCTCATCTAGACAAGGAAGAAGACTTCTGGTCTTCTGTGTTATGGTCAGATGAAATAAAATTTTTATTGTTTGGTCACAATGATGTTTCCTTCATTTGGCGTAAAAAAGGAGAAGTCTTCAACCCAAAGAACACCATCCCCACTGTCAAACATGGTGGTGGGAACCTAATGCTTTGGGGGGGGTTTTCAGCCAATGGACGAGGGAACCTAATCACAGTAAGCAGCACCATGAAAAAAGAGCAATACATGAGGATTCTCAACGACAACATCAGGCAGTCTGCAGAGAAACTTGGCCTTGGGCACCAGTGAACATATCAGCATGAGAATGACCCAAAACACACAGCAAAAGTGGTGAAGAAATGGTTAGCAGACAACATTAACGTTTTGGAGTGGCCCAGCCAGAGTCCAGACTTGAATCCAATTGAGAATCTGTGGAGGGAGCTAAAGATCAGGGTGATGGCAATAAGACCCTCCAACCTGAAAGATTTGGAGCTCATTGCTAAAGATGAATGGGCAAAAATACCTGTGGAGACACGCAAAAAGCTGGTCTGCAATTATAGGAAGCGTTTGATTGCTGTAATAGCCAATACAGGCGTTTCTATTGATTATTAAGAAGGGTATGAATAATTTTGGACTGGACACTTTTTGCTCAAATGTAAATAAAAGCTGAGAAATGGTTTTTTTTCACAATAATGCCTCTTGTACATCGTCTTACATAGAAACATAAAATGTGTCGGCAGATAAGAAGCATTTGGCCCATCTAGTCTGCCCAATATACTGAATGGCCCTATCTTATATGAAGGATGGCCTTATGCCTATCCCATGCATGCTTAAACTCCTCCACTGTATTTGCAGCTACCACTTCTGCAGGAAGGCTATTCCATGCATCCACTACTCTCTCAGTAAAGTAATACTTCCTGATATTACTTTTAAACCTTTGCCCCTCTAATTTAAAACTATGTCCTCTTGTAGCAGTTTTTCTTCTTTTAAATATTCTCTCCTCTTTTACCTTGTTGATTCCCTTTATGTATTTAAAAGTTTCTATCATATCCCCTCTGTCTCGTCTTTCTTCCAAGCTATACATGTTAAGGTACTTTAATCTTTCCTGGTAAGTTTTATCCTGCAATCCATGTACTAGTTTAGTAGCTCTTCTCTGAACTCTCTCCAAAGTATCAATATCCTTCTGGAGATATGGTCTCCAGTACTGAGCACAATACTCCCAATGAGGTCTCACTAGTGCTCTGTAGAGCGGCATGAGCACCTTCCTCTTTCTACTGGTAATTCCTCTCCCTATACACCCAAGCATTCTGCTAGCATTTCCTGCTGCTCTATGACATTGTCTGCCTACCTGTAAGTCTTCTGAAATAATGACCCCTTAATCCCTTTCCCCAGATACTGAGGTTAGGACTGTATCACTGATTTTATATTCTGCTCTTGGGTTTTTACGCCCCAGGTGAATTATCTTGCACTTATCAACATTACATTTTAGTTGCCAGATTTTTGACCATTCCTCTAGTTTTCCGAAATCCTTTTCCATTTGGTGTATCCCTCCAGGAACATCAACCCTGTTAAAAATCTTTGTGTCATCAGCAAAAAGACACACCTTACCATTGAGGCCTTCTGCAATTTCGCTGATTAAGATATTAAACAATATGGGTCCCAGAACAGATCCCTGAGGTACCCCACTGGTAACAAGACCTTGGTCTGAATATACTCCATTGACTACAACCCTCTGTTGTCTGTCCCTCAGCCACTGCCTAATCCATTCAACAATATGGGAGTCCACGCACAAAGACTGCAATTTATTGATAAGCCTTCTATGTGTGACCGTATCAAAAGCCTTACTAAAGTCTAGATAAGCGATGTCTACTGCACCTCCGCCATCTATTATTTTAGTCACCCAATCAAAAGAATCAATAAGATTAGACATGATCTCCCTGAAGTAAACCCATGCTGTTTTTCATCTTTCAATCCATGGGATTTTAGATGTTCAACAATCCTCTCCTTAACCCCTTAAGGACACAGTCTTATTTCACCTTAAGGACCAGGCCATCTTTTGCAAATCTGACCAATGTCACTTTAAGTGCTGATAACTTTACATTAACATAACATTCTGAGATTGTTTTTTCGTCACATATTGTACTTCATGACACTGGTAAAATGAAGTAAAAAAAAATCATTTTTATTTATAAAAAAATACCAAATTTACAAAAAATTTGTAAAACATTGCAAATTTACAAGTTTCAATTTCTCTACTTCTATAATACATAGTAATACCTCCAAAAATAGTTATTACTTTACATTCCCAATATGTCTACTTCATGTTTGGATCATTTTGGGAATTATATTTTATTTTTTGGGGATGTTACAAGGCTTAGAAGTTTAGAAGCAAATCTTGAAATTTTTCTGAAATTTTCAAAAACCCAATTTGTAGGGACCAGTTCAGGTCTGAAGTCACTTTGCGAGGCTTACATAATAGAAACCACCCAAAATGACCCCATTCTAGAAACTACACCCCTCAAGGTATTCAAAACTGATTTTACAAACTTTGTTAACCCTTTAGGTGTTCCACAAGAATTAATGGAAAATAGAGATGCAATTTCAAAATTTCACTTTTTTGGCAGATTTTCCATTTTAATAATTTTTTTCCAGTTACAAAGCAAGGGTTAACAGCCAAACCAAACTCAATAATTATGGCCCTGATTCTATAATTTACAGAAACACCCCATATGTGGTCGTAAACCGCTCTACGGGCACACGGCAGGGCGCAGAAGGAAAGGAATGCCATACGGTTTTTGGAAGGCAGGTTTTGCTGGACGTTTTTTTTTGACACCATGTCCCATTTGAAGCCCCCCTGATGCACCTCTAGAGTAGAAACTCCATAAAAGTGACCCCATCTAAGAAACTACACACCTCAAGGTATTCGAAACAGATTTTACAAACGTCGTTAACCCTTTAGGTGTTCCACAAGAGTTATTGGCATTTACATTTTTTGGCAAATTTTCAATTTTAATCCATTTTTCCCAGTAACAAAGCAAGGGTAAACAGCCAAACAAAACTCAATATTTATGGCCCTTATTCTGTAGTTTACATAAACACCCCATATGTGTTCGTAAACTGCTGAACGGGCACACGGCAGGGTGCAGAAGGAAAGGCATGCCATACGGTTTTTGGAAGGCAGATTTTGCTAGACTGGTTTTTTTTACACCATGTCCCATCTGAAGCCCCCCTGATGCACCCCTAGAGTAAAAACTCCAAAAAAGTGACTTCATTTTAGAAACTACGGGATAGGATGGCAGTATTGTTGGTACTAGTTTAGGGTACATATGATTTTTGGTTGCTCTATATTACACTTTTTGTGAGGCAAGGTAACATGAAATAGCTGTTTTGGCACCGTTTTTATTTTTTGTTATTTACAAAATTCATCTGACAGGTTAGATCATGTGATATTTTTATAGACCAGGTTATCACGGATGCGGCGATACCTAATATGTATACAATTTTTTTATTTATGTAAATTTTACACAATGATTTCATTTTTGAAACAAAAAAATCATGTTTTAGTGTCTCCATAGTCTGAGAGCCATAGTTTTTTCAGTTTTTGGGCGATTATCTTGGGTAGGGTATGATTTTTGCAGGATGAGATGACGGTTTGATTGGCACTATTTTGGGGTGCATATGACTTTTTGATCGCTTGCTATTACACTTTTTGTGATGTAAGATGACAAAAAATGGCTTTTTTTTACACCGTTTTTATTTTATTTTTTTAACAGTGTTTATCTGAGGGGTTAGGTCATGTGATATTTTTATAGAGCCGGTCGATACGGACACGTCGATACCTAATATGTATACTTTTTTTAAATTTACTTAAGTTTTACACAATAACAGCTTTTTAAAAACAAAAATAATGATGTTTTAGTGTCTTTATATTCTGAGCCATAGTTTTTTTTATTTTTTGGGCGATTGACTTAGGTAGGGTCTCATTTTTTGCGGGATGAGATGGCGGTTAGATTGGTACTATTTTGGTGGGCATACGTCTTTTAGATCGCTTACTGTTGTACTTTTTGTGATGTAAGGTGACAAAAAATTGTTTATTTAGCACATTTTTTATTTTTTACGGTGTTCATCTGAGGGGTTAGGTCATGTGATATGTTTATAGAGGCGGTCGATACGGACGCGGCGATACCTAATATGTCTACTTTTCTTTTTCCGCTTATCTTTGACAATTTTTTTTTTACTTTATTTGGGGAAAATGACGTTTTTGTTTATTTTTAATTGAAACTTTTAATTTTTGGGGGGAAAACTTTATTTTTTCAACTTTTTTTTTACTTAATTTTTTGTCCCACTTTGGGATTTCAACTTTTGGGGGTCTAATCCCTTATACGATGCATTCCAATACTTCTGTATTGGAATGCATTGGCTGTATGAGTAATACTGTGTGTATTACTCATACAGCTTCCGGCCTGTGAGATCCAGGGAGCTGGATCTCACAGGCACGTCACAGGAAGGCAGCGGCGATGTCTCAGGAAGGCATCGCGCTGCCTTCCATGCCATCGGGTCCCCCCTACAGCCGCATGGGTACCCGATGGCACCGCCACCAGCCGCCACCGCGACAGTAAAAAAAAGCCGCAAACCGCAGGTCTGAATTGACCTGCGGTTTGTGGCGATCGCCGACACGGGGGGGGGGTCACGGGACCCCCCTTGCATTTAGCCAAGGTGCTTGCTCAATGATTTGAGCAGGCACAGGGTTCCGATCACCGCCCGCCGAGCGGCGCTGATCGGAAATTCTCAGGACGTACCGGTACGCCCTGTGTCCTTAAAGGGTTTCTACCACTTTGTTTTCACATAATTAGCTTTCAGACACTAGCGATCCGCTAGTGTCTGCTCTAACAAACAATCCTAATATAATAGCTTTTGGGGCAGCCGTTTCGCTAAAAAAAGAACTTATATTGATATGCTAATGAGCCTCTAGGTGCTATGGGGGCGTCATTAGCACCTAGAGGCTCAGTCTACCTTCACAAAATGCCGCCGCCCAGCGCGTCCCTCCAGCCCGCCCATCTCTTCCAGAATGCGATCCTCCCTGTGAGCGTATGTATTCGGCGCATGCGCAATGAATGTCTGACCGCTTCCCTGCTCAGACATCTCCACTGCGCCTGCGCCGATGACGTCATAGTGCTCCGAGGAACAGGCGCAGTGGAGATGTCTGTGCAGAAAGCAGTCAGACATTCACTGCGCATGCACCGAATACATACGCTCACAGGGAGGATCGCATTCCGGAGGAGATGGGCGGGCTGGAGGGACGGGCTGGAGGGACGCGCTCGGCGGCGGCAATTTGTGAAGGTAGACCGAGCCTCTCGGTGCTAATCACGCCCCCATAGCACCTAGAGGCTCATTAGCATATCAATATAAGTTCTTTTTTTTGCGAATCGGCTGCCCCAAAAGCTATTATATTAGGATTGTTTGTTAGAGCGGATCGCTAGTGTCTAAAAGCTTATTATGTGAAAACGAAGTGGGAGAAACCCTTTAAGTACCAGGACATCAGAGCGTACCGGTACGCACTGTGTCCTGAACAGGTTAAGTCAAAATTTGCCTGGGGTATGAATAATTATGTGCAGCACTGTAGATCTTGTGATGTACTTCAGTACCTGCTGAAATTTTTACAAGGTCGGGATGAGTATCAATTAAAAATCTTGCAAATCAACTTAGCGTGAAGTACAGCAATCAATAAAATAGTTTCAGAAATTGACTTCTATGCATAGAGATAAATGATCAGAATTTTTTTTTTCCAATCACATGTTAATTTTTTGGCAATTTTTTCATCAATTTCTTGTTGATATGTATGTGAAAACTGAGACTCAGCATCTTCTCTTCATACATCAATGAACACATCCCATAATGCTGTGGCTATTGATGGGAAAGTTGTTAACATTGGTAAATTGGTAATTCTACCTAGAACATTTGCATTAATATGCTCAAGATGCTAGGACATATGTTAGAATTTAAAGACACCCTAATTTATTTATTACCTTCACATGTAATTTAGTTTCGCCACAGATAAGAGAAGAACTTTTATATATACATATACCCAGCAATCGTTACAACTTTATAGCCAGAGTGTACAGACAAAAAGAAAATTAAATTAATCAACCTAATGACAAAGAGTCATGTGTTCAGAGAGTCACAGTGCCTTATGTACTCAATCAAATGGCAAAAACAAGGATTTCCACGTTTTCGGAATGTAGTCTGGCTGAAAGAAAAAAATTGGTCCAAACCAACTCGAAGGCTTTATATCAGCCGAGTTCCCAAATCCAGATGAAGACCACAACCTGTTTGTGATAGTAATGAAAAATATGAATCATAGACCATATGGAAACCTTAACATTAATGCACTGTGTTTGAAGGATGTAACCCGCAGCAATGGATATTCAAGAAAATTGATTAGAGACACAGAAACTAGAGATAATGGTTACTCTCAATATAGAAGAGGAGCTCTAGAAGACGATTCACAGCAACACGAAAATAGTGGATAACAGATGGGTTGTTCTATGCTCTACACTTTTTTAGAAAATGTTTCAAGCACGCATCAGTGTTGAATATAGTAACTCAGTAAATCCATCAAGTACATTTGTAAGTATGTTAACAAGGGAAATTGCATGGCTGTTTTTGGACTCGCTATAGAAATCACGATGAAGTATCTCAGTACCAGTTGGGAAGGTATATCCAGGGGTGTAGTGAGGGGGGGAAGGCGGGCAGACGCGTCACGAGCTCCCGCCCTGCAGTTCTTTTCACTGCCGGGCAGTTCGTTTCCATAGTGAAGCAGGGAGCCATCTGCTCCCTGCTTCACTGTTCTGCTGGTCTCCAGTGCTTCCCCCTCAGACCGCATATCATGCTTCTGGCTGTGGGAGGAGCTCTGAAAGCCCAGGAATCAGCCTCCTGCACAGCCAGCAGTGTGATGTGTGTCTGGAAGCATGTCATCAGGGAAGCAGGTAAGTATTTGTGTTTTTTCTTTCATGTAGTTGGATAGGGCACTGGTGGCCAAGGGGAGCCACAGCTCTTGGAGGTGGCACATAAGTAGGCATAACTACACTGAGGGGGCACATATCTGGCCATAACTACAGCAAGGAGGCACATATGTGGGCATAACTACAGTGAGGGGGCACATATCTGGGCATAACTACTGTGAGGAGGCATATATCTGGGCATAACTACAGTGAGGGAGACCAAATTGGGCATAACTACAGTGGGGGGGCACAAAAGTGGGCATAACTACAGTGAGGGGGTACAAACTGGGCTTACCCACTGTAAGCGGCACAAAGATGGGCATAATTACTGTGAAGTGGCACAAAGATGGGCATAACTACAGTTATAGGCACAAAGGTTGGTATTACTACAGTGGTGGGCACAAAGGTGTATATAACTACTTTGAAGGGGCACAAAGATGGGCATAACTACAGTGGTGGGCACAAAGATGGGCATAACTACTGTGACGGGCACAAAGCTGTGAAGGGCCACAAGGAGGATATAACTACCATGAGGAGGCACATTGTGGGAATTTATTCTGTAAAGGAGGCACAATGTGGGCATAATTACTGTGAGGGGGCACAATGTGGTTATTAGTACTGTGTGGTGGCACTAAGGTGAAATTTCCTAGATGACCCTGTTATACATTAGGATGGCACTGTATTACAGGCCAGCACAGCACCCCCTGCTGGGGATTTCACAGGGGCAGTGACCATCCCTTTCTTATGTGATTATTCTTTTTGCTCTATCACCACAGGGACCATGTTCTGGATCCAGCGGACATCACACTGACGCCACCGACACCCTGGATGAGGTAGGACCAGTTGGGTCTTTCGTTTATTGCAAGTAGTATTGGTACCACAGTGTACCCTATGATAGATTTTATTACGTGGGACTGGGTGAGTATAGGTATGCATTGGGTGGAGTTAGAGGAGTGGCTTAACGCAAATCTGAATCCTTGCTGCGGGTGCAGGAAAGCCTAGTTACACCTCTGGGTATACCAGTAGTATTAAAGCAGTTTGGCATATCTTGAGTTTTCCGATACTTGAACACCACCCAACTGTTTTTTACATTATAGTTAATTTAGAGACTGGTTGAAGAGTGCACTTTACAAGTGATAATTCCCAGACAGTAATTTGGAACACGGCAAATATACTGTTAGAAGATTTCTAGCCATCAGTAGCAAGACTTAATTACAGTTAGGCATACAACTCCCAGGACAAAGTCACTGTGACATGCTAAATACCATTCTTTCGAGAGAAAAGCACTACAGTATTGAGAAACTATGAATATTTGAATAAATTGATTGATAATTTGATAATTAAATAAAAGCATATACAGTGCCTTGAAAAAGTATTCGTACCCTTGAACTTTTCCACATTTTTTCATGTTACACCCAAAAACTTAAATTGGGATTTTATGTGATAGACCAACATAAGGTAGACCAACTTTCGCTGCAGGTACAGCTGTTGGTCTTTCAGGGTATGTCTCTACCAGCTTTGCACATGCAGATGCTGAACTGTTTGTCCATTCTTCCTTGCTCAAGTTCAGTTAGGTTGGATGGAGAGCGTCTGGGAAACAGCAATTTTCAAGTCTTGACACAGATTTTTTATGGGATTTAGGCCTGGACTTTGACTGGACCATTCTAACACATGAATATGCTTTGATCTTAACCATTCAATTGTAGCTCTGGTTGTATGTTTAGGGTCGTTTTCCTGCTGGAAAGTGAAACTGACCAGCTTTCCTGTCCCTGCTGAAGAAAAACATGTCACCACCATGTTTTACGGCAGGGATGTTGTGTTCAGGGTGATTTGCAGTGTTTAACCACCTCCGGACCGCCGAACGCAGCGACGCGTCCTGGAGGTGGTTGTTTCATTCCGCCTAGACGCGCCGGCGCGTCCTCTCGCGAGACGCGAGATTTCGGTCACAGCCGGCCCGCGCATGCGCATCGCGGGCTGGCAAAAGTTCAAGGAGAATTGCATCAGCAACCTGCCAGCCAATGATCGTCGCTGGCAGGTTGCTGATTTTAAAAAAATCGAATCACAAGCCATATAACAGATCATATTAGTAAATATGATCTGTTATATGGCTTCTCTGCTCCTCTGCTGGTCCTTTTCGTCGGTTGGATCCAGCAGAGGAGCAGACTTCACAGTGAGTAGCACCAACACTACACCTTAGCCCCAGATCACCCCCCTGCACCCCAATTAACCCTTTGATCACCCCTTTGATCGCCCCTGTCAATCACTAGTGAAAGACAAAAAGTGATCAGTGTAAACTGTCACTATTTTTTTCACTAGTATTGGCTGTTAGGTTTTAGGATTAGTTTAGGCCCCTTTGTTAGGTAGTTAGCGTCAGTTAGCGCCCAGTCCACCGCACCGCAGTCACTTTTATTCGCTGATTAGCGTATCGCTAATCAGCATTTGTACTTTTATAGTATCTGTAAGTGATCAAAACTGATCACGGTCAGATCTATAATTGTATTAGTGTCACCTTAGCTCGCCCTCCACCCAAAACGCAGTGTTTGCCCGATCAGGCCTGATCGGTCGCCCACACGTGCGTTCACCCACGCCCGCCCCACCGCAGTGACAAAAAATTATTTTTTTTTGATCACTGCACATTCACTTTACACGCACTGCGGCGATAAAAAAATCAGTTTTGATATTTTTTATCAACCGCAGCGGCCTCCGGTACTTCGCTAGCCTCCTTTTTGTAAGACAGGCTTGCTTTTTTTCTTGGGTAGTCTCAGGGAATACCCCTAAATTTAGTAGTCCAAAATGTCAAACAGGGGGTATTCTTCTGAAGAGGCCTACAGGATTCTGACCCAGTCGGATGAGGAATGGGAACCCTTATCTGACGAATCTAGCGGGTCAGAATGTGAACCTGTAGAAAGCAGTGGCTCTCTGACCCAAAGTTCGGACGAGGAGGTGGAGGTCCCTGATAGAACCAGGCGTACCCGGCCCCGTGTCGCTAGACCACAGGTTGCGCAGGATCCGCTTCAAGAGCAGCAGAGTGGGGCTGTCGCTGCCGGATCATGTGGTGAGGCATACACCAGCAGCGCAGCCCTTCCTGGACCTAGTACCAGCACTGCCGTACAACATGGTGAAGTAGCGAGCACCAGAAGGGCAGTTGAAGCTGGTACGGTGGCACGTGCAGTAGTTACCCCGTCGCAGCCACCGCACAGACAGGCCCGTAGAGCCCCTAGAGTCCCTGAGGTGCTGGCAAACCCTGATTGGCAGTCACCAACTTCAGCCGCACCAGTAGTTCCCCCTTTCACCGCCCAGTCTGGAGTTCGGGTTGAGACAGCTCAGATCCGTTCGGCCCTGGGATTTTTTGAGCTGTTCTTGACTGCGGAGCTCTTGGACTTCGTCGTGGCAGAGACAAACCGGTATGCCACACAATTTATAACCGCAAACCCGGGAAGCTATTATGCCCAGCCTTTCCGGTGGAAACCAGTCCAAGTTTCCGAACTTAAAATTTTTCTGGGCCTTCTCCTCAACATGGGTCTAACTAAAAAGCATGAATTGCGGTCATATTGGTCCACGAACCCAATTCATCACATGCCCATGTTCTCTGCTGCTATGTCCAGGACACGATTTGAGACCATCCTGCGTTTTCTGCATTTTAGCGACAACACCACCTCCCGTCCCAGAGGCCACCCAGCTTTTGACCGGCTCCACAAAATTCGGCCCCTCATAGACCATTTCAACCAGAAATTTGCAGATTTGTATACCCCTGAGCAAAACATCTGCGTAGACGAGTCCCTAATACATTTTACCGGGCGCCTTGGCTTCAAACAATACATCCCAAGCAAGCGCGCCCGGTATGGGGTCAAATTGTATAAGCTCTGTGAAAGGGCCACAGGCTATACCCACAAATTTCGGATCTATGAGGGAAAAGATCAGACCCTGGAGCCGGTCAGTTGCCCTGACTACCTGGGGAGCAGTGGGAAGACAGTCTGGGACTTGGTGTCACCCTTATTCGGCAAGGGGTACCATCTTTATGTGGACAATTTTTACACAAGTGTGGCCCTCTTTAGGCATTTGTTTCTAGAACGGATTTGCACCTGTGGCACCGCGCGAACTAGTCGCGTGGGCTTCCCCCAACGGCTCGTTACCACCCGTCTTGCAAGGGGGGAGAGGGCTGCCTTGTGTAATGAAGAACTGCTCGCGGTGAAATGGAGAGACAAGCGTGACGTTTACATGCTCTCCTCCATTCACGCAGACACGACAATCCAAATTGAAAGGGCAACCCGTGTCATTGAAAAGCCCCTCTCAATCCACGACTATAATGCGCTCATGGGAGGGGTGGACTTCAATGACCAGATGTTGGCTCCCTATTTAGTTTCCCGACGCACCAGACGCTGGTATAAGAAGGTGTCTGTATATTTAATTCAATTGGCTCTGTATAATAGTTTTGTTCTCTACAGTAAGGCTGGGAGAACACGATCCTTCCTCAAATTCCAGGAAGAGATCATCGAGAACCTCCTGTATCCAGAAGGTTCAGTGGCCCCATCCACCAGTGTAGTTAGCCGTCTACACGAGCGACATTTCCCCAGTGTCGTTGCTGGTACCTCAACCCAACCGCCACCCCGAAAAAAATGTCGTGTCTGTAGCAGGAGTGGAATAAGGCGTGACACCCGCTATTTCTGTCCTGACTGTCCTGACCACCCTGCCCTATGCTTAGGAGAGTGTTTCCGGAAGTACCACACACAGGTACACCTAGCATAGGGATTGCATCTCACAGGACAGGCACACAGGACTATTAGGGCCCTTTTACTCACAGCTGCTGCAAACCTCTCCTTTCACCTGGGATAAAGTGCATAACGTACTTCGCCACATCTTTGGGCGATTTGCGCTTTGCACATTGTCCCATGGGGAAGGAGAGGTTTGTTCTATAAAGGTAAAAAAAACTAAACAAAAAAAAAATTACCAGTAAGTAAAAAAGTTAAAAAAGTTAAAAAAAAGTTAATATGTTCTGTTCTAAAGTTAATAAATTTATTGCGTTGCGGCCTGGTTTTTTCTTTTTTGTTTTGTTTTTTTTACCTTCCAGGTGGACCAACCGATCGACTAGCTGCAGCACTGATGTGCATTCTGACAGAAGCATTGCGCTGCTGTCAGATTACACGCAATTCGGTGTATGCGGCACTGCAAGACGAGATTTCTCCTCTGCAGTAAAATATACGTTTGCCGAGGCATATGAGCTGAGGAGGTGGCGGTGTTCATATACTTTGGCAAACACTTTGTATATAAAATAAAAAATAAAAAATCCTGACAATGATTTATTCATCCACATCGATTGATGTGAATGGAGAAATCTGGTTTGCCAGGGCATACGAGCTAAGTGGGTATGGATGTTGGGCGGAGCTCCTATGTCCTGGCAGACGCCTTCCCCTCCTTTTTCTTTTTTTGGCAGAGATTTTTTCATCCACATTGATCGATGCGAATGAAGAAATCTGTGCCGTTCATTTTTTTCTTTCAGCCCAGAGGCTGAACGGAAAAAAAAAAATCTCATTACCCGTATGCTCAATATAAGGAGAATAGCAGAAACTCCTAATGCTGGGCATACATGTAATGATTGCGGAGACTCTCAAATGCCCGGGCAGTACAAACACCCCACAAATAACACCATTTTGGAAAGGACACCTCAAGGTATTCGCTGAGGGGCATATTGAGTCCATGAATTTTTGTCCCAAGTTAGCGGAAAGGGAGACTTTGTGAGAAAAAAATCTAAAAAATCTATTTCCGCTAACTTGTGCCAAATTATTTTTTTTTCTATGAACTCGCCATGCCCCTCATTGAATACCTTGGGGTGTCTTCTTTCCAAAATGGGGTCACATGTGGGGTATTTATACTGCCCTGGCATTTTAGGGGCCCCAAAGCGTGAGAAGAAGTCTGGTATCCAAATGTCTAAAAATGCCCTCCTAAAAGGAATTTGGGCCCCTTTGCCCACCTAGGCTGCAAAAAAGTGTCACACATGTGGTATCTCCGTATTCAGGAGAAGTTGGGGAATGTGTTTTGGGGTGTCATTTTACATATACGCATGCTGGGTGAGAGAAATATCTTGGTCAAATGCCAACTTTGTATAAAAAAATGGGAAAAGTTGTCTTTTGCCAAGATATTTCTCTCACCCAGCATGGGTATATGTAAAATGACACCCCAAAACACATTCCCCAACTTCTCCTGAATACGGAGATACCACATGTGTGACACTTTTTTGCAGCCTAGGTGGGCAAAGGGGCCCACATTCCAAAGAGCACCTTTCGAATTTCACTGGTCATTTTTTACAGAATTTGATTTCAAACTCCTTACCACACATTTGGGCCCCTAGAATGCCAGGGCAGTATAACTACCCCACAAGTGACCCCTCATAGAACTTTTTATTTTTTGTCACAAGTTAGTGGAATATGAGACTTTGTAAGAAAAAAAAAAATAAAAAATCATCATTTTCCGCTAACTTGTGACAAAAAATAAAAAGTTCTATGAACTCACTATGCCCATCAGCGAATACCTTAGGGTGTCTACTTTCCGAAATGGGGTCATTTGTGGGGTGTTTGTACTGTCTGGGCATTGTAGAACCTCAGGAAACATGACAGGTGCTCAGAAAGTCAGAGCTGCTTCAAAAAGCAGAAATTCACATTTTTGTACCATAGTTTGTAAACGCTATAACTTTTACCCAAACCATTTTTTTTTTACCCAAACATTTTTTTTTTATCAAAGACATGTAGAACAATAAATTTAGAGCAAAATTTATATATGGATGTCGTTTTTTTTGCAAAATTTTACAACTGAAAGTGAAAAATGTCATTTTTTTGCAAAAAAATTGTTAAATTTCGATTAATAACAAAAAAAAGTAAAAATGTCAGCAGCAATGAAATACCACCAAATGAAAGCTCTATTAGTGAGAAGAAAAGGAGGTAAAATTCATTTGGGTGGTAAGTTGCATGACCGAGCAATAAACGGTGAAAGTAGTGTAGGTCAGAAGTGTAAAAAGTGGCCTGGTCTTTCAGGGTGTTTAAGCACTGGGGGCTGAGGTGGTTAAAATAGGCTGAACAGATTGGTGATAAGAATAGACCAGGACTTAGGTTAATTACCGTCCCTTCCATTTTTTTTGTTTAGCATTTCCTCATTTAGAACCTCCTACGTACCTCCTTAAATCTCTGGAATCTGACAGATCCTTACCCAACCCTTTGGATCTTTGGAAATGCCTGGGCGACTATCAGGATTGGATTCACATGCAACAAGCGGTTTATTTTTATAAAGCTGATAGAGGGCTACATACTGGACTAATATTGTGTGGTCATCGACACCTCCTAAATAATAGACAGAGGGGTGGAGAGCAGAGGAGACCAGGGTAAATACTGCAGATAGACATGATATATGTAATAGAAACTGAATATAAACACATACAGTGTGATCGACATAATTAGTGTTCAGCGAAGAACAAAGCCGAAGAATCGCCACAAAGACAAAGTTCCTTGTACTTTGTGGTAGCGAATAGATTTTTCCTGAATGTCGGTAAAAAATAAAACATACTTACCTCATCCATTTGAGTGCAAAGAAGTGGCTGCTGCCATCTTAATTGAAGATCCCACGCGAAATTCCGTGCGCGATGACATAGGACGTCACCATGCTGGCCGACGTGATGACATCATGGGCCGTGTATGATTTTGCGCTGGATCTTCAACCAAGATGGCGGCTGGCTCTTCGCGATCAAATGGATGAGAGTAAGTATGATTTTATTTATTTATTTTTTATTTTAGACTGTAATATTAATGTCAGGTGCTGCGATCAGTGCCAGTAAAACGGCTAGGGCAGCGCTAAAGCCCGCCCATCAGAGCCGGTGATGTCACCAAACACACTGCCGGGCGGAATCTTCCGCCCAGCAGTGTGTTATGATAAACAAAAGAGCCAGTGCCCTGCGTGATCTAGCGCAGGGCAAGAGAGCGCATCAGAGAATGAGATGCTCTGATGCTAGCCTCAGGGGGGGCTGCCTGGGTGAACTAAACTAACTGATCAATATTGTTCTGAGTCAATATTCATTTAGTGCCTGCCATGAATTGCTTCTAACTGCCAGGACAATGCGCCCTCTGGGCTGATAAAATAGTCAGCATATAAATCACGAATATGCAGGCCTGATGATCCTGGTCTTCCATGCAGCGTCTGGTCCAGGCCAAACGGTGAAGAGGTCATGTATTGGTCCAGGTCTGCATCGAAGGAAGCATCGTACATCCTGATGAAATTGTGAAGAAGAACACACACTTTAATCACCAGGGTAGCATTCTCAGGATCCATTTGTATAGCTGACATAAAGACCCTCCACTTATTGACTTATTGGAAAGTAGTCCAAAAGCGCACTCAACATAACGACGTGCACAAGTCAGCCTGTAGTTGAAGACAGACCTCCTTTCATCTAAATCACGTCTTGGGAAGGGCCGCATCACATGTGGTGTCAGTGCAAAACCTTTGTCAGCCACAATGACAAAAGGAGCCGGACGTCCAGCTAATCCAGGCAGTCTTCTTGGCTGTGGCAGGTCGAGTTGGTTGGACTGAAGTCGTTCACCCATTCTGGAAGCACAAAGTATTCGCGCATCAGAAGTGCTCCCATAGGCCCCGATGTCGACAATTATAAACTTGTAGTCACTGTCAACCAAGGCCAACAGGACCACAGAAAAATATTCCTTATAATTGAAGAATCGGGACCCTGAGTGAGCCGGCTTCTTCACACATATGTGCTTTCCATCCAGCTCCCCAATACAGTTTGGAAACTGGGCACATTGTTCAAATCCCTGAGCAATACGTAGCCAATCTTGCACTCTGGGTTCCGGCATCACCATCTGTCGAAGTCGCTCCCAGATTACTTTACAAGTGTGTGGAGCGATCGTAGAAATGGTAGAAATCCCCAGCAAGAACTCAAAGTGCAGTGAGGCAAAAGAGTTCCCTGTTGCCAAAGGTTTATTAGCTCTTACATATATGAGGAGGTGGAAAAAAATAAAAGTGTACCTACTTTAGAATTTTGGTATTTACCTCAAGGTGACGATTAGCCTTTCTTCAGGTGATATGCTGCGCCTCATATTAGTGTTCTGGAAGATGAGACCAGGACGAAGAGACTCCAGCAGACGGTCAAAGGTGGACACCGACATCCGGCAAAATAGATGAACTTTCTCCGGGTGTTGCCTCAAGTCGGCGTACAAAGTATGAAAGTGGCCCTTCCTGCACCTTTGTGAGACAATGGAGTGAACCCAAAGGCGCTTCCTACTCGGTTCCTCGTCCAAAATTGGTGACTGCTGTCCATATCACCGAGAGAGAAGCCAGTACAGGAGAACTGTATCCGCATGTGTTTTGGACATGCTGAACCAACAAAAATCGCCAGAAAGCTATGCAAGCAAAACTGAGGATTCTAACAAAGCACACTACGCTCTAAAAGCAGTAGAAAATGGTGCCTGAGCGATCATGTGACCTTGTTATGTGAGATTGAAAGGGGTTGGACATTTAAATTTGTCAATTTTAACCCTTCTGTTTTTTTTGCGGACCGTGAGAAACGGATGACACACGGAAGCACCACGTCCGTATTATACGGACTTACGGAACGGAAATGGAAAGATAACTGAAGACATGCGGAACACACAGATCCGTGATTTGCATCCGTGATTTGCGGACCGCAAAACCAACACGGTCGTGTGAATGCTCCCTTATCTATCAGATTAGAGGCAAAAGCGGGAGTGAGTAGATTTTTTAGCTCATGTATATATTGTTTAGTAGGGTTCCCTGGTAGTGGACAGTAACAGTTTTTGTCCTTAAGAATATCAAGGCACATATTAACCACCTGCCATCTGGGCCATTTGCCCCCTTCCTGACCAGGCCAAATTTTGCAAAACGGACATATCTCACTTTATGTGGTAATAACTTTGGAACGCCTTTATTTATCCAAGTCATTCAGAGATTCTTTTCTCGTGACACATTGTACTTCATGATAGTCATAAATTTGAGTCAAAATATTTCACCTTTATTTATGAAAAAATCCCAAATTTACCCCAAAAAATTGAAAAATTTGCAATTTTCTAAATTTCAATTTCTCTGCTTTTAAAACAGAAAGTGATACCTCATAAAATATTTATTATTTAACATTCCCCATATGTCTACTTTATGTTGGCATCATTTTGGAAATGTCATTTTATTTTTTTAGGATGTTAGAAGGCTTAGAAGTTTAGAAGCAATTCTTAAAATTTTTAAGAAAAGTGCCAAAACCCACTTTTTAAGGACCAGTTCAGGTCTGAAGTCACTTTGTGGGGCCTACATAGTGGATACCCCCATAAATGACCCCATTGTAGAAACTACACCCCTCAAGGTATTCAAAACCGATTTTACAAACTTTGTTAACCCTTTAGGCGTTCCACAAGAATTAAAGGAAAATGGAGATCAAATTTTTAAATTTCACTTTTTTGGCAGATTTTCCATTTGAATCAATTTTTTTCATTAACACATCGATGGTTAACAGCCAAACAAAACTCAATATTTATTACCCAGATTCTGCGGTTTACAGAAACACCCCACATGTGGTCGTAAACTGCTGTATGGGCACACGGCAGGGCGCAGAAGAAAAGGAACTCCACATGGTTTTTAGATGCCATGTCCCATTTGAAGCCCCCTGATGCACCCTTACAGTAGAAACTCCCAAGAAGTGACCCCATTTTGGAAACTAGGGGATAATGTGCCAGTTTTATTAGTACTATTTTTGGGTACATATGATTTTTTGATCATTAATTATAACACTTTATGGGGCAAGGTGACCAAAAAATTGGTTGTTTTAGCACAGTTTCTATTTATTTATTTTTACAGCGTTCACCTGAGGGGTTCAGTCAAGTGACATTTTTATAGAGCAGATTGTTACGGATGTGGCGATACCTAATATGTATACTTTTTCTTATTTATTAAAGTTTTACACAATAATAGCATTTTTGAAACAAAAAAATTATGTTTTAATGTGTCCATGTTCTGAGAGCTCTAGTTTTTTTATTTTTTGAGAGATTTTCTTATGTAGGGGCTCATTTTTTGCGGGATGAGGTGACGGTTTTATTGGTACTATTTTGTGGGACACACGCGTTTTTGATCACTTGGTGTTGCACCTTTTGTGATGCAAGGTGACAAAAATTGCTTGTTTTGACACTGTTTTTTTTTTTTTTTACGGTGTTCACCCGAGGGGTTAGGTCATGTGATATTTTTATAGAGCTGGTTTTTACGGACGCGGCAATACCTAATATGTATACTTTTTTTTATTTGTTTCACTTTAACACAATAATAGCATTTTTGAAACTAAAAAAATGATGTTTTAGTGTCTCCATGTTCTAAGAGCTATAGTTTTTTTATTTTTTGAGAGATTTTCTTATGTAGGGGCTCATTTTTTGCGGGATGAGGTGACGGTTTTATTGGTACTATTTTGTGGGACATACGCGTTTTTGATCACTTGGTGTTGCACCTTTTGTGATGCAAGGTGACAAAAATTGCTTGTTTTGACACAGTTTTTTTTTTTTTTTTTACGGTGTTCACCCGAGGGGTTAGGTCATGTGATATTTTTATAGAGCTGGTTTTTACGGACGCGGCAATACCTAATATGTATACTTTTTTTTATTTTTTCTATTTTTAACTTTTTTTTTTCATTCCTTACTTGGGGACTTTTTTTTTACATGTGAAACTTTTTTTTATTTTTTTATTTTCAACCTTTTATTTTTTTATTTTTTATTTTACACTTTTCGTCCCCCATAAGGTCATACAAGACCTCTGGGGGACATTTACTTCACTTTTTTTATATATTTTTTTCACTGTTGATTTCTCCTGTAACTGGGGCTGACATAGTAGCCCCAGTTACAGGACAAATACACCCCTAGAGAGGCTGTACAGCAGCAATCTAGCGCTGTACAGCCTCAGAGCAGGGATGATCGAGGTCTCTGAGAGACCTCACACAGCCCCTGCACTCTCCGGTCACGGCGGTCACATGACCGCCGGGCCGGAACAGGAAGCCCATAGCGCTTCCTTCTCTGCATACACAGCGCTCTGCAGCGATCCGGAAGGCAGGGACACCTGGGCACTGTCCCTGCCTTGTCTTAGGGTTGCCCTGCTGTCACTGACAGCGGGCAACCCGATCAGCAGCTGCACGATTAGCGTGCAGCTGCTATTTCTGAAAGGACGTTCTAAAACGTGCTTTCAGAAATAGACGTCCACCCATAGGACGTTTATATCCTATGGGCGGACGTAAAGCGGTTAAGGTATTGATTTTGTCCCAACACTACAATGTTACCTCCTTTATCAGCCGCCTTGATTACTATAGACGTATCCTTTTCAAGAGATAACAGAGACCCTCTAACTCCTCCCTGGTTATCTTGTTTCTGTATCTGGAACCCTCTAATTGTCTGAGGTCATCTATGACCAACCTAAAAAAGCACTAACTAAAAGAAGAAATAATGAATGTGCTATTTGCAGATGTTCCCTGTCTTCAGACTATGAGAAAAAACTATGTCAGGTCTGCATTGATAAACGGTGGCGGAGGAATCTCCATCTTTTATAAATGTCTTCAGTCCTGGTTAAAGGGGTTGTCCCATGAAAAATATTCTACGATTTTCAAATCAGCCCCTGGATCGGAATACTTTTGTAATAGCATGTAATTAAAAATGTTGTATAGCAAGTGAGTTATTCAATAAAATGTATCTGTACAACGCCACCTGCTGTTTTTTTTTTTCTTATTTCTTTGACCTGCTCACATGCTCAGTTTCATCATTCAGCTGCCTCGTGAGCTGTGATAGGGAGAACTGAGACACGCCCCCTTAGCTGCAACATAAAAGATACTCCCCTTGAGCTTTCAGCTTGATATAAATCTAGCAGAGCAATGAATGGGGAGATCTATGGATCCTTGTGTGGTACAGGGCTGGTTCTAGCTTTGTTAGAAAGAGGTTGTCATGTACTATATGATGTTTGATTTTAATTTTTTTGATTATTCATGGGATAACCCCTTTAAATCTGAAGTGGATTCGTCCTTGGCCCTAAGAAAGGTTAATGTAAGTAAAGAACAGAAATCAAAGAGGAGCCAGGCGTTAGATAATATAATTTCTTCAGACTCAGAAGAGGAGGAAGATTGTCAATCCTTGGAAAATCTTTGTTCTGAAGCCACATCCTATTCTTCTGGGGATGACGAAAAAGAGATAGGAAAACACTTTTTTTTACTGTAGAAGATGTGGATCGTTTATTAAAGGTGGTAAAAACTACAATGGGAATTGAAGACCCAAAAGAGCCAAAATCAGTACAGGATGTAATGTTTGGAGGGCTTGAAACCAGGCACCATAGGTCTTTCCCAGTTCATAAAAATGTGGCGGCATTAATTAAGGGAAAATGGAAAAAGCCTAATAAATGAGTTTGTATTTCAAAAAGTATAAAAATAAAATAAAATTTTTCGGGGGACGCTTCTGCCTCCTGGAATAAAGCCTCTAAAATAGATGTGACCATCTGTAAGCTAGCCAAGAAAACGTATTTTCCTTTTGAAGATATGGGATCTCTGAAAGTTAAAATTTCTCTACTTCTATAATACATAGTAATACCTTCAAAACTTAACATTTAATATAATATATATAGAAAATAGGTCCCACGATAATTGGATGCGAATAGTACAAATATACAAGAAAAGAGAGCAATGCGGTGGTTCACCACGCCGGTAGTTAGGTACAGACAACCAGAACACATTAACGAATTAAGAGGTGCTCGGCGGCACCTAAAAAATAACCAGGTAGTCCTACCACTCTGATGAGGTGCTCCTTGGTATAGCGACTTCCTGTCCGGTGCTAATGGATGTACACACCGTTATTGAGGGCAGAAGTATAATGCAGGGTTAGGGATGCTAGGTTAGCTGACCCTAGTGATACCCTAGGGCCCTGCAATGACCTAAATGGCCTGACCACGGATCCCCGTGACCAGCCAGAAGCAGGAACCTAACCCTGGAATTTGTGCGCCCTAGAAAGCCCTCGCCTGCCTGATCCCTACACGCATGTTTCGCAGACAAGATTTTGACTGATGCAGCCAACCCCCGTGACGATAGGTCTCCCTTTAAGGGGGTTGTCCCCTTATGGATCTTCGGCAGGCTGTAAAACGTAGCATTCACTGGATGTTTAGTATACAGAAAGTCCAATTCCTCTGCAGAGATAAATTTTTTAGTTTTTGCATCCTGCAGCATGTCCCTAAGTTCTAACAGGTATGAGTCTGTCGGATCAGATAACAGAACTTCATAGCTGTTTTTATCCCTGAGGATCTGCTCACACATACTCCGGTAGTCAGCCGTATCCATGTAATACGGAGAGCGGGGGCACATCAGAAGTAAAGCAAGAGTGCCGGCACACGGTATGAATGCACAATATATTATACAAAGGAGAAAAGAATACCGAGATAGTAGCCGCACATCTATAAAAATATCAAATTTATTTAAAGCAACAGACACAACAGAGAATGGGTTAAAATCATTGTATACAATAAATCTGGGTCATGTGAACTGGATATAGACACATGTCCCCCTGACTCACCACAAAGTCTTGTACATTCCCCCACATATGCAAATAAGCAACAGCTAAAAATACATGTAACCCATCAACAATGAACGAAATAAGAAGCTATAATACTTATCATTTAGTATAGCATAGTGGGGGTATGCGTGGTGGTCAGAAAACAAGCCCAACGCGTATCGCCAGGCTCTGCTGGCTTCCTCAGGGTTCCTCAGCCGTATCCATGATCACTGTGTTGCCCCCCTTGTCCGAAGGCTTCACAGTGATCGAGGAATCATTCTTGAGGGCCGTAATGGCCTCCCATTCCTCCCTGGTGCAATTATTGCACAGGGGGGTGGGTGCCACTTTTTTAAGGTCTGCTGACACAAGTTGGAGAAAAACATCCAGACATGATACGTCACTAGACGGAGGCATCTTGGTGCTTTTATTCCTAAGGGTCATAAAAGGGCCCGCACCGGTTATGCCGCCATCTAATTCCTCCAAACTGTGTAGCAACCTCACATCAGATGAAAGGCTTAAAGGGATCCCTAGTTCCTGATACTGCCGCTCGTCCATATGCTTAAAAATATCTGGACTGTGGTCAAACTTTGCCTCTGTGCAGTGCTCGCATTCGATATTATTGTCAGCGTACTCTGCACAGTTTCAGCCCAAGCTCCCGTGTCTCCCCTGATGAGCTATTCACTCATCTTTGTCTGCGAAACATGCGTGTAGGGATCAGGCAGGCGAGGGCTTTCTAGGGCGCACAAATTCCAGGGTTAGGTTCCTGCTTCTGGCTGGTCACGGGGATCCGTGGTCAGGCCATTTAGGTCATTGCAGGGCCCTAGGGTATCACTAGGGTCAGCTAACCTAGCATCCCTAACCCTGCATTATACTTCTGCCCTCAATAACGGTGTGTACATCTATTAGCACCGGACAGGCAGTCGCTATACCAAGGAGCACCTCATCAGAGCGGTAGGACTAACTGGTTATTTTTTAGGTGCCGCCGAGCACCTCTTAATTCGTTAATATGTTCTGGTTGTCTGTACCTAACTACCGGCGTGGTGAACCACCGCATTGCTCTCTTTTCTTGTATATTTGTACTATTCGCATCCAATTATCGTGGGATCTATTTTCTATATATATTATATTAAATGTTAAGTTTAAAATTTTGATCACTTACTCTATACTGCTATTTGATTCAGGTGGTCTTTAACAATCATCTATACTGGTGTATTTTTTACATAGTAATACCTCCAAAATAGTTATTACTTTACATTCCCCATATGTCTACTTCATGTTTGGATCATTTTGGGAATGATATTTAATTTTTTGGGGATGTTACAAGGCTTAGAAGTTTAGAAGCAAATCTTGAAATTTTTCAGAAATTTTCCAAAAACACAAATTTTAGGGACTAGTTCAAGTCTGAAGTCACTTTGCGAGGCTTACATAATAGAAACCACCCAAAAATGACCCCATTCTAGAAACTACACCCCTCAAGGTATTCAAAACTGATTTTACAAACTTTGTTAACCCTTTAGGTGTTCCACAAGAATTAATGGAAAATAGAGATCCAATTTCAAAATTTCACTTTTTTGGCAGATTTTCCATTTTAATAATTTTTTTCCAGTTGCAAAGCAAGGGTTAACAGCCAAACCAAACTCAATATTTATGGCCTTGATTCTGTAGTTTACAGAAACACCCCGAATGTGATCGTAAACCGCTGTACGGGCACACGGCAGGGCGCAGAAGGTAAGGAATGCCAAACGGTTTTTGGAAGGCAGGTTTTGCTGGACTGGTTTTTTTGACACCATGTCCTATTTGAAGCCCCCCTGATGCACCCCTAGAGTAGAAACTCCATAAAAGTGACCCCATCTAAGAAACTACACCCCTCAAGGTATTCAAAACTGATTTTACAAACTTTGTTAACCCTTTAGGTGTTCCACAAGAATTAATGGAAAATAGAGATACAATTTCAAAATTTCACTTTTTTGGCAGATTTTCCATTTTAATATTTTTTTTACTTTTACAAAGCAAGGGTTAACAGCCAAACAAAACTCAATATTTATGGCCCTGATTCTGTAGTTTACAGAAACCCCCCATATGGGGTCGTAAACTACTGTACGGGCAGCGGCAGGGCGCAGAAGGAAAGGAATGCCATACGGTTTTTGGAAGGCAGATTTTGGACTGTTTTTTTTGCAACCCTAGAGTAGAAACTCCATAAAAGTGACCCCATCTAAGAAACTACACCCCTCAAGGTATTCAAAACAGATTTTACAAACGTCGTTAACCCTTTAGGTGTTCCACAAGAGTTATAAAATTTAAATTTTTGGGCAAATTTTCCATTTTAATCCATTTTTCCAAGTAACAAAGCAAGGGTTTACAGCCAAACAAAACTAAATATTTATTGCCTGGTTTCTGTAGTTTACAGAAACACCTCATATGTGGTCGTAAACTGCTGTACGGGCACACGGTAGGGCGCAGAAGGAAAGGAATGCCATACGGTTTTTGGAAGGCAGATTTTGCTGGACTGGTTTGTTTTTTTTTTTTTTTTTTTAGTTTTGAAAATACTTTATTATGAATCTTAAGCAGAAAATACAAAAAGATACATCAACCCCACAAAAGGGTACTTATTTCCATATCTTTCAGTATGAGATACAATCATATTCAGTACCAGCAATAATGAGGAAGAAGGAGAGGGGGGGGTGGAGAAAATAAAAGAGAGAAAAAGAAGATATTGGGAAGGGAGGTGGGGGGGGGAACCTACTTCTCTGTAGCACTTGATACAAATACAAAAACAAAAACAAAAAACAAAAAACGTATCCACCTTATGAGGCGAAATCTCTATACTTTTTCCACGAGGCCCATGTGGCTTCGAATACCTGTGTTCTTTTGGACTCCCATCCTGCTATTTGTTCTAGTCTGTAAAGGGCATCGCACTTTGCAATCCACTGGGAAATGGACGGGGCCCTACGACTCTTCCACTTAAATGCTATCAGAACTCTCGCAGCCGCGAGTAGTTGGCCTAGTAAGGAGGTAGTATATCTGTTTCCTTTAACTTTATCTATATCTATCATTCCTAATAAACATCCTTTAGCTGAGGGCGTAATCTGTACCTTACTGATCTGTGAGCAAATTGAGCAGACTTGTTTCCAGTACTCCGATATAGTAGGGCATGTCCACCATATATGTAGCATGGAGCCTTCTGCATTAAGGCACCTCCAGCACTTAGAATCGCAGTTTGGGTAGATGAGATGTAATTTCTGGGGTGTGTAATACCACCTAGTGATAACCTTGTAAAGGTTTTCCTGTAACTTTACACATCTGGATACCCTGGGAGTATTAGAGCATATTTGCGCAACTTCTCTATCTGAAAATTTAGCCCCCAGTTCCCTTTCCCACTTACTGACGAAGCTATATGAGTCAGGTCTGGCCTGGGAAACAAACACAGAATATAGCTGTGCCACTTTTTTCTTAGGGGGCATCTTGGAAAGTGACATCGTTTCGAATTTTGACATTGAAGCAGTTGGAGAGATTTTCTTTTTCCCCAAATATTGCTTGATGTACAATTTATGAATAAAGGACAATGGTTGCAGTTTAGGGTGATTTTCCCACCCGTCTATTAGGAGTCCCGATGAGTCTAATAAGTCTACCAACGGAAGGGCCATATCTCTAGTTTCCCCTGGCAAGGTAGAACCAAAGGTACTCCCCGAACTCCACAGAACATCCCTTACTTGAATCAACGGAGACACCTCGTGGCCCGAAAGCAGCACCCTAGAAAGCTCAGAATGCCATAATTTCAATGTATTTTTTGTCATGTTGCTAAGTGACTTGATCTGTTGAGGCATATCCTTAGGGGCCGAGAGAAGGAAAGACCTCAAAGGAAGTCTCGAGTCACCTGCTTCTGCCAAGGTGTCCAGTCTGTTCTCTGGATTCCTGATCCACTCCAAACATCTCGTTCCCTGAATAGCCCTGTAATATTCTACCATATCCGGAAGACCCATTCCCCCTAGCTTGTTTGGCTGTATCATTGCTGAATGCGGGATACGGGGTCTAGCTTTTTTCCAAAGGAATCTAGAAAAACATTGCCTCAGTTGGACAAAAAAGACTTTTGGCAGGTGCACAGGCAATACTGACATATAATACAGTATTTTAGGGACTAAAACTGATTTAATCAGCGTGCGCCTCCCAAACCACGAGGTGAAAGGGATGTTCCATGAGTCAATAGTGGCAGTTATAGACTTAGGTAAATTGCGGAAATTTGCTTCAAATAATTCACTTGGTAGTGAGGTTATATTTACCCCTAAAAACTTGATTGACCTAGTTGTCCAGACATATTTATATTGTGTCTCTAAGGACGACTGTAAGTCCCTACTAGCCGTTACATTCAGAGCTTGGGATTTCGTAGGATTTATAAGAAAGTTGGACATGGTTCCGAATTTCAGGAACAGATCTTGTATGGCCGGAAAAGCTTCCTTTGGATTGGTTATAATAACCAAAAGATCATCGGCGAAAGCTGCTAACTGATGATAAGTGTCTCCCACCTTCATCCCCTGGACTGCATCATCCTGTCTTATCGCTTGAAACAAGCATTCTACTACTATGATAAAGAGCAGGGGGGACAATGGGCAACCCTGTCTTGTCCCATTACCTATAGCAAAGCTGGGAGATAGAGTGCCATTCACCATTACTCTGGCCGTGGGGGTGGCATACATAGCCATTGTAGCGTTAATAAACTGGGGTGGTATCCCAAATTTAGCTAAGGCCAGACGCATGAAAAGCCAATCTATACGATCGAATGCCTTTTCTGCGTCTGTCCCTAGGAGGACTAGAGGAATGGATTTCTCCCTGGCATGATGTATAATATTAACTATCCTAGTGGTATTCATTCTTCCCTCCCTGCCAGCCACAAAACCCACCTGTTCCGCATTGATCAATTTGGGCAGAAAGGGTTGTAACCTTAATGCAAGCATTTTTGCGTACAGTTTCAGATCCGCATTTAGAAGCGAAATGGGTCTGTAGCTGGCACAAGATGAAGGATCCTTACCTTCTTTCGGTAGGATAGTAATTAGAGCAGACAACATTTGTGTCGGGAGCGGGTTACCTTTATACACTTCGTTGTATACTTTAAGCGCTCTGGGTAACAATATTGAGGAAAAGGTGGTGTAATATCCTGCAGTTAGACCGTCAGGACCAGGGCACTTGTGCTTAGGAACTGTGCTTAAGGCCTTATTCAATTCTTGCAACGAAAAGGGTTTAGCGAGAATTTGGGCTTGATCTTGAGGAATAACCGGGAGGCGCAAACCTGAGAGCCACTCCTCAATGACCCCTGACCTCACCTCATTTTCCGACTCACTACCTCTCTCCCTAATATTATATAACGAGCTATAATAGGTGCAAAATTGCTTTGCAATAAGGTCAGTGGTCATAAGAGATCTAGCAGATGCATCTTTAATAGTATGTATGTAAGATTTAAGTTTACGCTTTTTTAAACTAGACATCATGAACTTCGATGCTTTGTCCCCGTGCGCGTAGTATTTAAATTGTGCTGACAAATAAAGTTTGGCCACCCGATCATTCAGTATGTTCTTAAGTTCCGCCCTTAATCTGTTTAATTTTTCCAACACTTCTGGTGATATTTGCTTTTTGTGTAGTAATTCCAACTTTTGAATCTGCTCCTGCAATGTCACAATAGACGCTTCCCTCTTCTTTTTAATATGTGAATTTAACGCAATAAAGTGCCCTCTTACAACCGCCTTATGAGCTTCCCAGACCAGACCCGGCGACATACCCTCCGTCTCGTTGAGACTGAAGTATTCCTCAATATGCTTACGTATATCTAGAACATGCTCCTGTTTGCTCAACAGAGTCTCATCAAGTCTCCAAGTAAACTGTGTTCTAGGGATAGACTTAACCCTAATAGTCAGGTATACAGGGGCGTGATCTGACAGTAATATATTACCTATTGAAGCTTGAGAGCAATCACTAAGAGATCTTAGGGGAACAAATAAGTAGTCTAATCTCTGATAGGAAACATGTGCTACTGAGTAATATGTATAATCTCTCGTGGTCGGGTTAATAGCCCTCCAGGCATCTACCAATCCCAATTCCGCCAGTTTTTTCTTAATCCGCCTAATAGTGACTTGGGACAAGGACGAAGAACTTTTAGATGTATCTAGATACGGATTTAAGGCTGTATTAATATCTCCCCCTACCACCAAGGAACCTTCAGCAAAATCCTGCAGTTTCGTTAAAGTGTTTTCAATCCACACTGCCTGAGCTACGTTTGGAGTATACATATTTCCTATAGTTATTTTCTGATTACCTAGAGTCCCCTTTAAAAACAGGTAATGGCCTTCTTCATCCTGGAGGGTTGAATGCACCACCAGCGGAACATTTTTATGAATTGCTATTGACACCCCTTTTGAAGCTCCAGAGGAAGACGTGCTATGGAACCACTGGTTATATACCATATGTGAGAGACGCGGAACGTGGTTTACTTTGAAATGGGTCTCCTGTAATAGTGCAATACTCACTTTCTGTCTGTTGAGGAACTGACAAATCTGAGTGCGTTTGGGTGGTGCATTCAAACCTCTCACATTATATGTACACATTTTTAACTCAGCCATATTAAATATACAGTGATAATTATGAGCCCATAATATCCTCTACCACTATAAATTCCGGATATTGCCTCAGAAGTAGGAAGGAGAGAAAAAAGGGAAAAAAGGAGGGAAAAAATAAATAAAAAACATACAAAACATTTAAACCTTATTAAATTTATCAAAGAAAAGGCTTCGATGACCCGCTGCCTAATTTTAACATCATGTTTCACCACCTGACGTACTACCGTGGCCATCAAGAGGGGGTAGAGAGGACCAAAGAACGGGTCCTAAATGTGAAGAACGAGTATGTCAATATTAAATGGAAAGACACAGCTATGTCATAACCTAACTAATGGATCAATGGAGGAAGATCTAGCTGCCAGTCAAGAACTGGCAGAGGCCCCTAGGGGGCATTGCTATTACCATCCTGATGCGGTAAACAAGAATAAAACCAGCCAAAAGGGATTGAGCATGAAAAACAAAAACAATCAACTGTCCCTAATGACGGTCCACTCACGAAATTTCAGGAATTGGTAAAGAACTGTTCAAGTCCTTGGTAAAGACTCTCTTTGGCGAACAAAAGTGAGACTTGTCAGACTTGTCACTCTATATCCATTTCTGGTGTATTCATCATGGGATCCCCCGATCTTCTTCCCCCGTTTCTATTTTTCTGACGACTCACTGGATTCCACGGATCTACTCCAGGTAAGACTGGTAAATCTGTCAAATCTTTCGCCGAGTGCCATATCGGGATATCCAGAGAGGCTATTTCCAGTACGTCGCATATTAACGGAATGTCCGCAGGAGAGCGCACTGTTAGTTTTCGGCCTGGCGCATTAATCAATAGACCGAAAGGATGGAGCCAGCGGTAAGTAATGCTCTTGCTTCTTAGAACATCCAGGAGCGGTTTCAGCAACCTTCTTTTTTGGAGGGTAATCGGAGATAAATCTTGGTAGATCTGCACCTCTGCATCTCCAAAGGGGATGTTTTTCTTGGATCTGGCAGCTTTCATTATCTGGTCTTTAGTTATGAAGCTTGACAGCCGACATATCACATCTCTTGGCAGTTCTCCTTGCTTTGGAGGAGGGCGCAGCGCCCTATGGATTCTATCCATGGTGAGATCTCCCACCGAGTCAGGGCCTACTAGCGCTGTGAACATTTCAGTTACCGCACCTCTTAATGCCTCAGGCCCCACTTCTTCTGGCAGACCCTTCAGTCTTACATTGTTGCGGCGTCCACGGTTATCCTGGTCTTCCACCATTTCGTACAAATGGTTAATATGCGCCTGTGCTCTATCCAGGCTGCCGGCTACTGCTGCGCTGTGCAATATGACCGCTTCTTGCTGACTCTCTACTCCTTCCACTCTCTCCTTCACTTGCCTGAGATCCCGCTTGAACTCCTGCAGGTCTTTACGTAAGGGGGAGATCGTATCTGCCAATAAATCTTTCATAAACCTCCTTGATATAGGCAGGTTTTCTCCTTCCATCTCCGGCTCATGGTCGCTTTCTCTCTCAGAGTCTGCTGAAACTTCCGATGCTGCTGGGGTTTCAGATCTAGGCGCCATCTTGGAAGACTGCTTGCTTCCCGCCGCGCTTTGTTTGCAGAGATATTTGTCCATTTCCCCATGGTTAGCACCCGACTTGTTCGGTCCAGAAGTGTCCTTGGACCTATCTCTTAATGTCTTGCCCATTTTCTGGCTTTTACACGCTCAATAAAAACTCGTTTTCACAGGACCCAGAGCAGAGCTCACAACGGCATGTGTGTCTCGCTCTGCTGCCAAGCTCCGCCCCCTGGACTGGTTTTTTTTGACACCATGTCCCATTTGAAGCTCCCCTGATGCACCCCTAGTGTAGAAACCCCAAAAAAGTGACCCCATTTTAGAAACTATGGGATAGGCTGGCAGTATTGTTGGTACTAGTTTAGGGTACATATGATTTTTGGTTGCTCTATATTACACTTTTTGTAAGGCAAGGTAACAAGAAATAGCTGTTTTGGCACCGTTTTTATTTTTTGTTATTTACAAAATTCATCTGACAGGTTAGATCATGTGATATTTTTATAGACCAGGTTGTCACGGATGTGGCGATACCTAATATGTATACTTTTTTTTTTTATTTATGTAAGTTTTACACAATGATTTATTTTTTGAAACAAAAAAAATCATGTTTTAGTGTTTCCATAGTCTGAGAGCCATAATTTTTTCAGTTTTTAGGCGATTACCTTAGGTAGGGTATGATTTTTGCGGGATGAGATGACTGTTTTATTGGCACTATTTTGGGGTGCGTGTGACTTTTTGATCGCTTGCTTTTACACTTTTTGTGATGTAAGGTGATAAAAAATGGTTTATTTAGCAGTTTTTATTTTAATTTTTTTACAGTGTTCATCTGAGGGGTTAGGTCATGTGATATTTTTCTAGAGCCGGATCGATACGGACGCGGCGATACCTAATATGTATACTTTTTTTAAATTTATGTAAGTTTTTCACAATAACAGCTTTTTTAAAACAAAAAAAATTATGTTTTAGTGTCTCCATATTCTGAGCCATATTTTTTTTTATTTTTTGGGCGATTATCTCAGGTAGGGGCTCATTTTTTGCGAGATGAGGTGACAGTTAGATTGGTACTATTTTGGTGGGCAAACGCCTTTTTGATTGCTTGCTGTTGTCCTTTTTGTGATGTAAGGTGACAAAAAAATTATTTATTTAGCACAGTTTTTATTTTTTACTGTGTTCATGTAAGGGGTTAGGTCTTGTGATATGTTTATAGAGCCAGTCGATACTGATGCGGCGATACCTAATTTGTATACTTCCCCCCCCCCCCCCCTATTTTTTACCAATTTTTTTAAACTTTATTTGGGGAAAATGAAGTTTTTGTTTATTTTTACATGAAACTTTTAATTTTTGGGGGGGGGACTTAATTTTTTAAAAGTTTTTTTTTTCACTTTATTTTTTGTCCCACTTTGGGACTTGAACTTTTGGGGGTCTAAACCCTTTACAATGCATTCCAATACTTCTGTATTGGAATGCATTGGCTGTATGAGTATTACTGTGTGTATTACTCATACAGCTTCCAGCCTGTGAGATCCAGGGGGCTGGATCTCACAGGCACGTCACAGGAAGGCAGCGGCGATGCCTCAGGAAGGCATCGCGCTGCCTTCCATGCCATTGGGTCCCCCCTACAGCCCCATGGGGACCCGATGGCACCGCCGCCACCGCAATAGGTAAAAGCCGCAAACCGCAGGTCTGAATTGACCTGCTGTTTGTGGCGATCGCCGACATGGGGGGGGGTCACGGGACTCCCCCGCGCATTGATTTGAGCAGGCACCGGGTTTTTGATCACCGCCCGCCGCGTGGCGGTGATCAGAAATACACAGGGCGTACAGGTACACCCTGTGTCCTTAAGTACCAGGACATCAGGGCGTACCTGTACGCCCTGTGTCCTGAAGAGGTTAATATTAAATGAGCTGTTAGAAAAAGCAGCAGACAAAAAGAAGTTTCCAGCCCAGACTATTTTTTCTTCATGGGGTAGATTTAATTGGTCTTTTTGTACCTTTAGGCCCCATTCACATGGGCGAGAATTCCACGCGGGTGCAATGCGTGAGGTGAACGCATTGCACCTGCACTGAATCCGGACCCATTCACTTCAATGGGGCTGTGTAGATGAGCGGTGATTTTCACGCATCAAAATCGCAGCATGTTCTATATTCTGTTCTATATTTCATGCAACGCAGGCCCCATAGAAATGAATGGGGATGCCTGAAAATCGCATAGCATCAGCAAGCAAGTGCGGATGCAATGCGATTTTCACGCATGGTTGCTAGGAGATGATCTTAGTAAATTGATAGAAGTCAATTTACTGTATTATTTTCCCTTATAACATGGTTATAAAGGAAAATAATAGCATTCTTAATACAGAATGCTTACTAAAATGTTGCTTGTGGGGTTAAAAAAATAAATAAAAATTAACTCACCTCATCCTCTTGTTCACGCAGCCGGCATCGTCTTCTTTCTTCATCTTTCAGGACCTGCAAAAGGACCTTTGATGACGTAATCGGTGATGTCAGCGCAGGTCCTGCTGAATGAAGATAGAAGGGTCTTCTATCTTCATTCATCAGGACCTGCGCTGACGTCACCTCACTCACCATGGTATATAGAGAACACCTAACCCAAACCCAAACTTCAGTGAAGAAGTCCTGGTTCGGGTCTGGGTATCACATTCAGTTTTTTCTCATGGCCGTGCAAAACGCATTGCACTCGCAAACTGAACATCGGAACGCAATCACAGTCAAAACTGACTTCAATTGCGTGCCTACTCGTGCGGTTTTTCCACAACGCATCCGGAGCAAATTCGAGACGCCTGTGTGAAAGAGGCCTTAGAAGTAACAGAGAAGGAGATAGAAGAGATAAAGAATTTTTAAAGGGGTTTTCCGGGTTCAGAGCTGAACTTGGACATACCCATAATTTCTCCCAGGCAGCTCCCCTGATGTTAGCATCAAAGCATGTCATGCGCCGATGCTCACCCTTGCTCTGCACAGGATCGCACAGGGCAAGGGCTCTTTTATTTACAACAACACGCTGTCAGGCGGAGGCGTCCGTCTAGCAGTGAGCCCGGTGACGTCACCGGCACTGATGGGCGGGCTTTAGCGCTGCCCTAGCCGTTTTACAGGCTAGGGCAGCGCTAAAGCTCGCCCATCAATGTCGGTGACGTCACCGGGCTCACTGCTGGACGGAAGCCTCCGCCTGGCAGCCCTATGGAGAGCCCAGTACGTCACCGGGACTCTAGAAAATGTCTTTGCCCCAATGCTCTTGTCAGGGGACTGAACCCGGACAACCCCATTAAACTTAGATCCCAAAAGGAAAGGTGGGAGAGGTTTCTTCTTCAATCAATCCTTTGGAGATGAGAAAAAACCTGATCAACAATGACGCCAGGTTTCACGTATGAGGAAGTTTAAAACATTTTCTCCCTGCATGGAAACAGATCTCCAGAAGTGCATGAGTTTTAGACACCTTGGGTCAGGGATTACAACTGTAATTTCGTTCCCTTCCACCATCAAGATTCGTGGTAACAAAATCTACCAGGGTGGAGAAAAGTTCTAAATCTAAAATGTACTGGTGCTGGTTCTGGGGGGACAAGAGGGAGAAGGTTTTTATTCTCCTCTCTTTCTGGTGAGAAAACCAGATAGTTCATACAGAACAATAATACATTTTAAAATGCTAAATCAATTCTTGCTCATAAAAAAAAAATCAAGATAAAGACGATAAAATCTGCAGTAAATTTGCTCTTTCAGGTTGCTTTATGGTAGTGCTAGATTTAAAAGATGCCTATTTCCATCTACCTATACATCAGGATCATCAACATTTTCTTCGAGTAGTGGTGAAAATAGGAGTTACCAGACATCTTCAGTTTCAGGTCCTTCCCTTCCGTTTATCAACGGCTCCCAGAGTATTTACCGAGGTGGTTTCAGAGATGGGGGCCCACATCCGTGAAGAAGACATACTTTTTAGTCCCTATCTAGATTACTTTTTGATAGTAGCAGAAACCGAGGAAACCTGCAGCAAAGTGGTACAGGTGGTGGCTCAAATCTTGAAAAAAAATTGGGATGGATTCTAAACATGGAGAAGTCAAAACCGGATCCCGTGCAGATTCAGCAGTTTCTAGGCTTGATACTGGATTCCAAAAAAAACTGGTGTTTTTTACCAGAGGACAAGATCTTAATCTTAAAAAGGAAGATAGAAATCTTAATCAGAAATCCGAGATTCTCACTGAGAAAAGGTATGTCGATTGTTGGAAGTCTGACATCTTGCAATCCTGCAGTTATATGGGCCCAATTTAATTTGAGAAGTCTTCAATGGGACATACTGACAGCGTGGAAGGGGGGGAAACAGCACATAGACACAAAATTGATGATTTCAGATCAGACTACACAAGGCCTTAAATGGTGGTTGACGACAGACAATCTAATTCAGGGAGTGTCTTGGAAAATAGAAGATCTCTATGTTTAACGACAGATGCAAGTTCTTGGGGTTGGGGTGCTCATGTCCAGAACCGATAATTTCAGGGGTTATGGAGAGGCAGTCTGAAGTCAGCTTTCTCAAACATGAAGGACTTAATGGCAGGCAAATTTGCAATGTTAGAAATTCTCCTGTTATTATCAGACAGGAACTTGAGGGTGATGTCGGACAACAGAACAGTAGTTTCTTACAACCTCAGATGAGGAGGAGTCCTTTCATTGTCTAGATGTTAGAAGGTGCATGGTCCATTACTTATCCAGAACTAAAGACTGGAGGAAATCTTCCTTGATGTTTATTCTTTTTCAGGGGAAGAATAAGGCTCAAGAAGCATCTAAGAAATCTTTGGCGAGATGGATTACATCGGCAGTATCCCGTGCTTATTCATCTTCAGAAAAATTGCCTCCAGAAAGCCTTAGAGCTCATTCCACTAGGGCAATCTCTACCTCTTGGGCTGAGAAAGCTGCTATCTCTATTGAAGATATTTGTAAGGCAGCGGTTTGGTCTTCTCCATCTACCTTTTTCAAGCACTATCGTTTGCAGTTAAATTCTCCTTCTCATTTATCCTTTGGTTCTAAGGTTCTTTCGGCTGTTATCCCACCCTAGGAGTTCCTTGGTTATTCACTCTCGTGGTGCTGTCTTGGGTGAGGGGAAAAATGAAGATTACTTTTACTGGTAATTGTATTTTCCTGAACCCACGACAGCACCCTTATTTTACCTTCCCTTTCTTTCTGGTATTTAGTTTATAACTCACGGCTGTTACAGAAAAAAAATAAAAAAAATATATATATATATATATATATATATATATATACATCGACGCAATTATAACATTTTTGGCTCTATGCACCACCACAATGGATTTAACATGAAACAAACAAGATGTGCTTTAACTGCAGACTGTCAGCTTTAATTTGAGGGTATTTACATCCAAATCAGGTGAACGGTGTAGGAATTACAACAGTTTGAATATGTGCCTCCCACTTGTTAAGGAACCAAAAGTAATGGGACAATTGGCTTCTCAGCTGTTCCATGGCCAGTTGTGTGTTATTTCCTCATTAGAGTTCATTTCAAGTGTGCTATTTGCATTTGGAATCTGTTGCTGTCAACTCTTAAGATGAGATCCAAAGAGCTGTCACTATCAGTGAAGCAAGCCATCATTAGGCTGAAAAAATAAAACAAACCCATCAGAGAGATAGCAAAAACATTAGGCGTGGCCATAACAACTGTTTGGAACATTCTTAAAAAGAAGGAACTCACCGGTGAGCTCAGCAACACCAAAAGACCCGGAAGACCACGGAAAACAACTGTGGTGGATGACCGAAGAATTCTTTCCCTGGTGAAGAAAACACCCTTCACAACAGTTGGCCAGATCAAGAACACTCTCCAGGAGGTAGGTGTATGTGTGTCAAAGTCAACAATCAAGAGAAGACTTCACCAGAGTGAATACAGAGGGTTCACCACAAGATGTAAACCATTGGTGAGCCTCAAAAACAGGAAGGCCAGATTAGAGTTTGCCAAACATCTAAAAAAAGCCTTCGCAGTTCTGGAACAACATCCTATGGACAGATGAGACCAAGATCAACTTGTTACCAGAGTGATGGGAAGAGAAGAGTATGGAGAAGGAAAGGAATTGCTCATGATCCTAAGCATGCCACCTCATCAGTGAAGCATGGTGATGGTAGTGTCATGACGTGGGCATGTATGGCTGCCAATGGAACTGGTTATCTTGTATTTATTGATGATGTGACTGTTGACAAAAGCAGCAGGATGAATTCTGAAGTGTTTCGGGCAATATTATCTGCTCATATTCAGCCAAATGCTTCGGAACTGATTGGACGGCGCTTCACAGTGCAGATGGACAATGACCCAAAGCATACTGCAAAAGCAACCAAAGAGTTTTTTAAGGGAAAGAAGTGGAATGTTATGCAATGGCCAAATCAATCACCTGACCTGAATCTGATTGAGCATGCATTTCACTTGCTGAAGACAAAACTGAAGGGAAAATGCCCCAAGAACAAGCAGGAACTGAACACAGTTGCAGTAGAGGCCTGGCAGAGCATCACCAGGGATGAAAACCAGCGTCTGGTGATGTCGATGCGTTCCAGACTTCAGGCTGTAATTGACCGCTAAGGATTTGCAACCAAGTATTAAAAAGTGAAAGTTTGATTTATAATTATTATTCTGTCCCATTACTTTTGGTTCCTTAACAAGTGTGAGGCACATATGCAAACTGTTGTAATTCCTACACCGTTCACCTGATTTGGATGTAAATACCCTCAAATTAAAGCTCACAGTCTGCAGTTAAAGCACATCTTGTTTGTTTCATTTCAAATCCATTGTGGTGGTGTATAGAGCCAAAAATGTTATAATTGTGTCGATGTCCCAATATTTATGGACCTGACTGTATATATAGATAGATATTTCTGTCCTACTAACCATTCAGGGCTGAGTTCCGAGGAACTCCGCAAATCCTTGGAAAGACATACTGAAGTTGGAGGGGAGTCTCTGCCTTTTTGTACTTCAGGTTTCTTGTCTTTGGGGGCAGATCCTCTCTCTCGTGGTGCTGTTGTGGGATTTAGGAAAATCCAATTACCACTAAGAGTAATCTCCATTTTTAGAGCAGCAGATCTTGCTATCTAAACAGTGATCTGCTGCCAAAAACAATGAATGTACATGGAAACAATCACTGTAGTGATCGCTTGTCTCCATACAGTGGAGATTATCGCTTCATGTAAATGCTGCTTTCACCTCTTCTGATGAGCGGGCAATTTTCTGGAATAAATGGTTCGTTCCTAATAATTGGCTAGAATGTCAGAAGCTTCAGTTTAGGTATAACTCCTCTCTTACATGATGATTTTTGTTTCAGACATGAGATCAGGTTGTTTATTTAGGAAAACTGGATCTGTTTCAAAAACTGATGCAAAGTTGGCATCAGTTTGCATCTGTTTTTTCTTAACTAATACAGATTTGTAATCTGTACCTGAAAGTATGGTAAGTGACCTGTTATTGTTTCCATTATTGCACAAAGGGTATGTCACTGGGAGGACACACTTGTTTCTTTATTTATTTTTTGGTTGAATAAATTGATACTATTGTATGTAATCTGTTTATCTGATTCTCCTATTACTTTCAGTTGATTTTTCTTGCTGTGTGGCAACTGAAAGCATCAGATCAGTTTCTTGTATGGAAAAGCACAGACCTCTGCACTTTACCTTCTAGTTAAGAAAACTGTCAGGAATACAAAATTGACAAAATGGATGCACTTTTAGCATCCATTTATTTTCTATAGAAACCTGCATATCAGTTAAACTGATCCTGAGATGGCTTCTGGCACTCAAAAAGTGTCTTCTTGACAGTACTTGCCCAGGCGTTTCTGGGTAGTGGAGCATGGATATTTCACAGGTTTCCATGCATTATCTTCAGGACAATATACTTGCCACTGCATCAAGTACTGCAGTTGATTGTGAAAAATTTCAGAATCCAGAATTCGTTCTTGAACTTACTCTTGTTCTCCGTGAACTGTAACTGGATCTGGTGGAGGCAAGGTATGTCTTGGGAGTGTATTCTCTACAAAGGCTTGAGAAGAGTTGAAAAACAGGGAGAATCCTCATACAGGTTTAATTAGAGCCACACTTTTAAATGGTCTAATGAATTTCTAACCCAGTTTGGACACAGGCATCCTGACTTTCAAGTGTCTTTTGGAGAGTCCTACCTCGTCTCCTAAATCTCCTACACGTGACTCAATGTTTAACAATCTTTGGCTACAAATTTTTTCCAAGACAGTTAGTCTAAGTTGACATCTTTGTCCGGCATTCTGGCAGAGGAGCAGGATACCAGAATTACTGTATCTTGCATAGCTGGACACTCCCTGTTACCATCGAGTCCCCATTCACTATAAGCAAATTTCACATTAGGAAGAAAGTCAACCATGTCTTCTTGCAGACCACGAATAAAAGGCAGAAGATAAATTCACTTAAATTTCCAAGGTGGTACGAAAACTCTCCCAGAACTTAGAACTAAACTGGACAATACGGTCATAAACCACATTTTCAAGTAAACCATGTACCGTAGGTGGAAAACTTCTAAGATGAATCTGCAGTGAGCCACCTTGGTAAGACAATTGATAAATATTAAAATAGTGTTTATGTCCTCAGAAGATGGTAGTTCCTACGTTAAATGTTATATGTCTTTGGGATTATTGTCAAGGAACGAATCTACATTCTAATCATTTTTAATAAGCTGTTTTATTTCAACAAAAAAGTTGCACCCACAAAGTTCATTGTAGTTAGAATAGTGGTTTCAGGATTGTAATCCTGCAAGATCTCAAAGAACATGCTGAACAAGGTGCCTGCTTTCCTGTTATGGTATCCAGGTCTGTAGGTACAATCAAATTGAATCTTGTAGAAAATAAAGACCAATTAGATTGTCTGCCAGACAGTCTCCTGGTTGATCTTATAAAAGCGAGATTTTAGTTGTCAGTAAAAACCTGGACAGGTTGAGAAGTCCTTTCAAGCAGATTCCTCTATTCCATGAATCTCTCCCTTATTGCTAATACACAGTTGAGTCACATTATTATGACCACTTCCTATTTTCAATGTCGGCAGCACGTAGCTTATGAAGGAAGTCACATGGCTTGAGCTGGATTGGTTAGTATATAAGGTGTACCATAGGCTATCTGCACAATTATCCCTCATTGCTGTCATTGGTGAAAGGAGTGACTTATTAGAGTTGCAAAAAGTGCTTATTGGCCTTCGGACCAAGGAAGGCAGTATTTTTGAGACTGAGCAGTTTGTAAACGGTTCACTTGCTGATGTTGTGATAGTGTATTGTGAGTGGACAAATGGCATCATTGCTAATAAATTACGTAAAAACTGTGGAGCACCAAATGCCATTGATGTGAACATCAAGTTAAACTAGGGAGGACCACTGCCAAAATGAACCAAGGGGCTACAAGACATGTGTCTAAAACAACAGTTCAGTGAACCCTACTGTGTATGGGGCTCAGAAGCAGACGAATGATCACTGCACCTCTGGTAACAAAATTGCATAAGTAGAAAAGGCTTAAATTTTTGTGACAGTATCAGATTTGGAACTTTGCTGATTGGCAGAGGGTTGCCTTCTCCAATGAGTCATGTTTTCTGCTTCATTGAACTGATGGACATGTCAGGTAAGAAACCTCAGAGAACAAACACCCTGCAACCATTGATGGAAGAACACAAGCTGGTGCTGGCAGCATTATGGTCTGGGGAATTTATTTGTGGTGTTCTCTGGCCTGTCATCCATCTGGAAGGCACTCTTAGCCACTCTTATGAATCCATCCTCACAGATACCTACCCATACATGCTGATTTTCTTCCCTGGGTCAGATGGGATCTTCCAGCAAAGCAATACAATGTCAATACAATATGTTGCTATGAAATGTCAAAAGTTTTCCTAAAAGTACAGTGCCCCTTTCAATATTGCAACTACCTTAAAAATAAAGTAGTTTTCTTTAGGAAAAAAAATATATCTTTGCATTGCTATATTCGAACACCCATAACTTTGTGGAGTATGCTGTAATTTTTTTATACTGTTTTGGGTACGTATGACTTTTTGAATACTTCTTATTCATTTTTTGGGGAGGTGAGGTGACCAAAATAGGCGTATCTCCAGCTGTGATGTCAGCTTCTCTCCCTACTCTGATGATGTTTCGTGCACAAGCCCGAGAGAGAAGATATGTGCCTGTACTCTGAGATGTCACTGTGCTGCCCACGACACCTGCACTGATCTCTTTCTCTCTCTCTCTGGATTCATGAGGAAAAACCTTAACCCCTTCAGCTGCACAGACTCAGGACTGAAGGCTTTACTGAGTAGCTGCAGGCAGTGAGGAGACAAATGCTTGGCACAGGAGCTGACAGAGGAGTTCTGCAGAGCTTTGCACAAGAACAGATAAGGGGAAGATCCTGTGTGTATCAGTGTCCTTGTATTGTACAGCTGGGACTTTTAGCCCTACAAATACAACATGTTGCTGAGTCTCCCAGCAGGCAGACATGTCACTCAGGGCAGCACTTGTATTCGCTCCCTTTGCAGAGCAGGGGGAGGGGCACAAATATTCATGAGGAAAGCCTGACATTGTTGTTATTACAGGTAAACAAAGGGCCAGAAGAGAACCAGGGACATGAGGAAATATATATTTTTTTGCCTAAAACTTGCTTAGCTTAGTTATATATTGCTGCCCATCAGATTTACAGTGCTATATATTTTTTTTCATAAGTCGGACAACCCCTTTAATTCTCTTGTGTATGCCATCTGGTGCCGGCGATTTGTCTATTTTAATGTTTTTAAGATGCCGCTGTACTTTTTCCTGGGTCAGACAGGGCACTTTTAATGGGGAATTTACTTTTACATTCTGCATTTCATCTGACATTAACCGCCTCCGGACCACCAAACGCAGGATTGCGTTCCGGAGGCGGTCGATTCATTCCTCCTTGACGCGCCGGCGTGTCATCTCGCGAGACGCGAGATTTCCTGTGAACGCACGCACACAGGAGCGCGTGTTCACAGGAACTGCAGGTAAACGAGCTCATCTACAGCCTGCCAGCGGCGATCATTTGCTGGCAGGCTGTAGATCCGATTTTTTTAACCCCTGAAAGGTATATTAGATGCTGTTTTGTTAACAGCGTCTAATATACCTGCTACCTGGTCCTCTGGTGGTCCCTTTTGCTTGGATCGACCACCAGAGGACACAGGCAGCTCTGTAAAGTAGCACCAAACACCACTACACTACACACCCCCCCTGCCACTTATTAACCCCTGATCACCCCATATTAGACTCCCTGATCACCCCCCGGTCATTGATCACCCCCCTGTAAGGCTCCATTCAGACGTCCGTATGTGTTTTGCGTATCCGGGCAATGTGTGACACTTTTTTGCAGCCTAGGTGCGCAAAGGGGCCCAAATTCTAAAGAGCACCTTTAGGATTTCACAGGGCATTTTTTACGCATTTGGATTCCAAATTACTTCTCACGCTTTAGGTCCCCTAAAATGCCAGGGCAGTATAAATACCCCACAAGTGACCCCATTTTGGAAAGAAGACACCCCAAGGTATTCTGTGAGGGGCATCGTGAGTTCCTAGAATATTTTTTTTTTTTGGCACAAGTTAGCGGAAAATTATGATTTTTTTTTTTTTTTCTTACAAAGTCTCATATTCCACTAACTTGTGACAAAATTATTTTTTTTACATGAACTCACCATACCCCTCACGGAATACCTTGGGGTGTCTTCTTTCCAAAATGGGGTCACTTGTGGGGTATTTATACTGCCCTGGCATTTTAGGGGCCCTAAAGCGTGAGAAGAAGTCTGGAATCCAAATGCATAAAAAATGCCCTGTGAAATCGTAAAGATACTCTTTGGAATTTGGGCACCTTTGCGCACCTAAGCTGCAAAAAAGTGTCACACATGCGGTATCGCCATACTCAGGAGAAGTAGGGCAATGTGGTTTGGGGTGTATTTTTACATATACCCATGCTGGGTGAGAGAAATATCTCTGTAAAAGTCAACTTTTCCCATTTTTTTGAGAAGTTGGGCAATGTGTTTTGGGGTGTCTTTTTACATATCCCCATGCTGGGTGAGAGAAATATCTCTCTAAAATGACAACTTTGTATAAAAAAAAATGGGAAAAGTTGACTTGTAGAGAGATATATCTCTCACCCAGCATGGGTATATGTAAAAATACACCCCAAAACACATTGCCCTACTTCTTCTGAGTACGGTGATACCACATGTGTGACACTTTTTTGCAGCCTAGGTGCCCAAAGGGGCCCAAATTCTAAAGAGCACCTTTAGGATTTCACAGGGCATTTTTTAGGCATTTGGATTCCAGACTTCTTCTCACGCTTTAGGTCCCCTAAAATGCCAGGGCAGTATAACTACCCCACAAGTGACCCATTTTGGAAAGAAGACACCCCAAGGTATTTTGTGATGGGCATAGTGAGTTCATGGAAGTTTTTATTTTTTGTCACAAGTTAGTGGAATATGAGACTTTGTAAGAAAAAATAAATAAAAAAAATAAAAATCATCATTTTCCGCTAACTTGTGACAAAAAATAAAAACTTCTATGAACTCACTATGCCCATCATCGAATACCTTAGGGTGTCTACTTTCCGAAATGGGGTCATTTGTGGGGTGTTTTTACTGGGCATTGTAGAACCTCAGGAAACATGACAGGTGCTCAGAAAGTCAGAGCTGCTTCGAAATGCGGAAATTCACATTTTTGTACCATAGTTTGTAAATGCTATAACTTTTGCGCAAACCAATAAATATATACTTATTGCATTTTTTGTTATTAAAGACATGTAGAACAATAAATTTAGAGAAAAATTTATATAGAAATGTAGTTTTTTTTTGGAAAAATTTTACAACTGAAAGTGAAAAATGTCATTTTTTTGAAAAAAAAATTTGGTCAATTTCGATTAATAACAAAAAATGTAAAAATGTCAGCAGCAATTAAATACCACCAAATGAAACCTCTATTAGTGAGAAGAAAAGGAGGTAAAATTAATTTGGGTGGTAAGTTGTATGTCCGAGCAATAAACCGTGAAAGTAGTGTAGAATTGTAAAAAGTGATCTGGTCATTAAGGGGGTTTAAGCTAGGGGAGCTGAGGTGGTTAAATACAGGGGAGAAATACAGTAGAGAAAAAAATATTTAATAGCTTTGCTTTCTCCTCATCACTCTCTGCAACTCCCCCCTCATCACTCTGTAAAGGGCCGACACCTTCAGATTTATATTTTTACCCTTTATATAATTGAAGAACATTTTAGGGTTAGTTTTACTCTCTGGCAATAAATCTCTCTGTTTCTAGTTTGGCTGATTTTATTTGTCTTTTACATATTCTATTTTTTTCTACTACCCTCCTGTTTTAGTGATTGAAATGCTTTCTTTTTGTCATTTATTGCTTTCTTTACAATTCTATTTTATCCACATTGTTTTTTTTTTGTTCCTTACCCTTTTATTCCCATAAGGTATGTACCTCTCACAATTAGATTTTAGGATGCATTTTAAAAATATCTCATTTTGTGGCTGTAGTTGGCTAACCTTTGCTATTTTTGTTCTTCCCTGAAGAAACACTCTTGTTAATGACAATTGGAAGTTTAGTATTTTATGGTCACTATTTCCCTGGTGTCCCCCAACCTGCACATATGTTGTTCTGTTAGGTATTTTGGTTAATACTAAGTCCAGTATGGCCGTCCCTCTATTTGGGTCCTGAACCAGTTGGGAAAGGTAATTGTCTTTGGTTATTGCCAAGAACCTGTTTCTTTTATAAGTTCTACAGGTTTTAGTTTCCCAGTCTATGTCTGGGTAGTTGAAGTCCCCTATCGTAATGACCTCATGATTTGCTACCTCGTCTATTTCATTTAGTAGCAGATTTTCTGTGAACTCTGGTATATTAGGTGGTTTATAATAAACTCCTATTAGTATTTTATTATTGTTTTTGCCTCCATGTATTTCTACCCACAGTGACTCCACATGTTCATGTCCCTCACTTATATGTTCCCGGAGTATGGGCTTTGGACAAGACTTTATATAAATCAAACCCTCCCCCTCTCCGGTTTTAACAATCCTTTCTAAACAGACTGTAAATCTGTACGTTAACTGCCCAGTCATAGCTATCATCCAGCCATGCCTCAGTTATTCCCACTATGTCCTAGTCTTTCTCACACATCACTAATTCCAGTTCACCAGTTTTATTAGTGAGGCTTCTGGCATTAATGTACATACAATTGAGAGGTTTATGTATATTTTTTACCCTACACCTTTCCCTCTGAACTGTTCTAGTCCCTCCTTCCATTCCTCCCCCAGTTCCATTACCTCGCCTCAGGTCTCTATCTGCACTATCTTCACCTCCTGTAATGTAATTACCCCCCCCCCAGTCCCTTATTTAAACTCTACTCCAACCTTTTAGCCATCTTATCTCCCAAAACAGCTGCCCCTTCCTCATTGAGGTGCAGCCCATCCCTACGATAGAGCCTTTAGACGACAAAAGAGTTGCCTCAGTTCTCCAGGAACACAAACCCCTCTTTCCTACACCAGTTCTTGAGCCATTTGTTGACCTCCCTAATCTGCCGCTGTCTTTCTTGTGTGGCTCATGGTACAGTTAGTATTTCAGAAAACACTAACTTTGAGGTCCTTGCCCTAAGCTTGTGACCTGAATCCATAAAATCATTTTTAAGGACGCTCTACCTACCTCTAACTTTGTCATTGGTTCCAATATGGAGCATGACTGCTGGATCTTTGCCAGCCCCTACCATTAATCTGTCAACCCAATCCGTGATGTGTTGAGCTCGTGCGCCAGGAAGACAACACACTGTTCGATGATCCCAGTCTTTGTGACAGATATCCCTATCTGAACCCGTAATAATTGAGTCTCCCACTACCAGCACCTATCTGGTCTGCCCTGCTCTCCTGGTCACCTGCTTACTGGAGCCGACATTCCCCTGACTGGCAGAGGAAGTGTCTGGCTTCAGCAGTGCTCTCCCTGAACTGACATCCTCCTCATCTGCCAACCTTGCAAACTAGTTGGGGTGTGTTAGATCAAGGCTAGCCTCTCTGGCACTCTTCCCTCTACCCCGCTTTCTAAATGTTATTTAGCTACGTACATCACTTTCCTGAGCCTCTATGCTACCACCCTCCCCCATAGAGTACCTGCTCAGTGAGCATCAAACTCTTTTCCAAATTGCCAATGCCTCTCAGTTTTGAAACTCGCTCGTTTAGATATATGATGTGTGATTCCAAACAAGTAATTTCTTCACATTTTGAACAAAGATATGGACCCTCAAATGGCTGTTGCAGGACTGCATACATTAGACAAGATGTGCACTGGACTGCGCTGTCAATAAAGCAACACATACTAATGGGGATTACACAGAAAAATACAATACAGTGTAGTGATAAGCAACTGATTTAGTGTAGACCCCTAAAGTCCCTGAACCTCAAGTCACTTAATCTAAAGTCACACACTTAATACAAATATACACTGGAAATCAAACACGTGAACGCTCACAAACTTTTGGGTTTTTTCTGCTTGTATAGGGGCTTCTCCAAAACAACTTCACACCAGACTGCTTTTTTTTCCTCTGGATACAAAGGATTGAGCTGCCCTCAAGACTGGCTATTTAACTTATCCTAATTAAATAGCCACACCCTAATTACTTACAGTACTTGTGCAACACACTGGAGAAGAAAGAGCTTTTTTTTTGCCTTCCTCTGGATCAACTTGCAGGATAACAGGCTGAACTGGATGGACAGATCTCTTTTTTTAAGCCTTATAAACTATGTTACTATGTAAAAATAATGACACTATACTATCAGATGCTATGCAGTAAACCTGGCAGCAAAAGCAAGTCACAGTGTCTAAACTATACTACACTGCTGTGACTTTGTATAAACTTGGTACAGAGTACAATAAAGTCAGGCACAGCCACTCAGCAATGCACACTTAATAATTTAGCAGGCTCTCAGATACTCAATCTAAAGTCACACACTTAATACAAACACACACTTGTCTGCTTGTATAAGTGCTGCCCCAAAACAACTTCACACCAGACTGCTTTTTTCCTCTGTATTCAAAGGGAATCCTCAAAGGGTAGACGAAACCTAGATGGTCCTCCCCCTTTTTATTTAAATGGCAACCATCATATACAGTATATCATACCTGGAATTCCACATCCCTAAAGTGCCATCTCAACTATATCGGACTAATAAAACATGTTATCTTTCCTCCCTGGAACATCTATTGTCGTCTTGGAAACACTTACAACTATATGACCCCCGGCAACCTTGCTGATCAGCTGTTTGAAGGGGATGTGGCGCTGCTGCTTAGTCTATACACTATACATCCCCTACTAAAGTGCTCCGCTATTTCCAGTAGTCCCATAGAGTTGAATGAAGGGGTGAACATGCATGTGTGTCTCTATTCAAATGGGGGAAAATGGGTCCCCATTGTAGTGACCATCGGTGGCCTTAGTGGTTGGACCCCCACCGATCAAGCACTTATTCTCTATCCCATGTATAGTGGATGGTTTATTATGGCACAACCCTTTCAAGTTTATAGTATGGGTCATTAAGGATGTTACTTACGTAGGGTTGCCACTTTTCCAAACCCAAAATATCTGGCAATTTTACACTAGTAAAAATGTTTTTGGTTTTTTTTGTGATTCTGGGGACGCGCAACTTGTGATCTTAGTTCGATGGCTGCACTGTTACTGTCACGGACGTACTGAGACATATGGACGTCCCTGCGACAGTGAGTGGCAGGAGATCTGTGAGACTGGCAATGCATGGTTTGATCTGACAGGTTTTCCTTTGGATCAGTAGGTGTCTGTGTTTTTTTCTGATAATGGCCACACCCCTTGCCTCCAGGTGTTGCTTATGTGGTCATTTAACCTTCCTTATTTATAGTTACTTCTCCCACTATGCTGCGTGGTTTATAGCTTCTGTGCCTGTGGTTTGTTTGTGGTTGGATCTCGGCTGAGTTCCTGGTGCTTCCATTGCCTCTTTGAAGTTAAGTCTTTCCTTTCCCTATTGTATTTTGTTTGGATTCTGAGTGTTGCATTTCCCTATTGTTTGTATTGGGCCTGAAGTACACTCCTGTTTGTCCTTCCTTTTGGAGGAACAGGTAGTCTTGTTCCTGCCATTAGTAATAGGGTTCTATAAGACTAGATAGGACTCTAGGTATCCCTGCATATGAACTAACCTACCTTTGGGGTCTGTTCATACCGGTAGTCAGTCAGGATTTTGGTTAGGGTTTTCACTAGGAGGTGTCCATCTTCCTTCCCTAGTTCTCCCTCTTTCCCCCTTCCCTCCTATGCTCGGTATGGTGTTTCCCTCCCACACTGAAGCGTGACAGTTACATAGTGATATATAGTCATGTAGTGTTTGTTGATGCCAAGATCGCAGCGTATTCCCAGCCTTATAGAATGCCCTCTTATGGAGAAGTAAATAACCAAAAAGCCAAGAAAAATACTTCCTCTACAGCTTTTTCAGTGACCCCCCTCCCCCCACCTCCCCCTTTGCGCTATGCAGCTTTTTGCAATATCTCATCTTACTATGGTTTGCTAAAAAAATAAGGAGCTACAACAACCTCATACTTCTCCAAATAATGGCATCAGATCAAAAATACTCTGGTTTGCTACACTGGTCTGTTTTTTAAAACTATTTGTAAATGTTTATTAATGGAAAAAGTCAGTGGACAAAAATGTTTTTTTTTTTCCTCTCATAAATATTTTTTATAGATATATAAAAAATTTCAAAATGTATTATTATAGCATGTAGCAGCTATCTTCAGAAAAACAGTCTGTGTATTTTACACTCATCAGGTATGGACAGGATAGCGACATGTAAAATATAAACTTTATTGATATTTGTGATCCAGACATTGGTAATTGTCTGGAATGTGGCATCAATGAAAATCCTAATTAGGTGCAGAGGGTTGATTAGATGAGTAAGCACTCATCTCACTTAAAAAAAAAAAATTGACAATCAGAGAAAATGCTCTCTAAATGATGGAGGGGTTAAGAAGTTCATGATGGGGGTCACATACTGTTATGCAGAAAAATGAGGATCTAATTCTGTACTCTTTTCCCTGTAGCCTGTCAGCATGTCTCCTACTGGCATACCGCTCATCCACCCTTGCTGAGTTCACAGCTAGCTGAATACCTGGAATACTGTATCTCAGGCTGCAGACAATTTAAACTTTGAAACAAGACTGGGATCAAGGTGCTAGATGTCATATAGAGATGCAAATGTATGCAGCTCTCACTGAGACCTATTTCTAACAACTATATCTTGGAATCTAAGAAATAGCCATCAGAAGCTGCCCCCCCCCCCACCCCCCCTCTGCAGTCTCATGGTTCAAACAGGGTTTGTTCAAAACAGTATTGTCCTTGCTTGAACAAACCCTAATCAGGGGGGCGTTAAAGCCCCAACACCTGCCATAGATGTATGGTGGATGTCACCAAGCGGTAAGGTGTGTGACAGAGCTAGAATGTTCTGCTATTAACCAAACAGTCTTTTGTGTAATATCTTTGATTTATGTATTGCTAACAATTATCTAATTGTCTTGATTCCATAAGGTTTGCATGTGGTTCTAAAACTCTGTATTGTGTCGTTTCTATTATTCCTCCTAGAAATGCATGAATAAATTGAAAGCGGACATTATAAAAAGAGCATTCCTTAAAGGGGTTCTCCGGGAATAAAAAAAAAAATGAAAATACTTAAATGTTATTTTAGAATAAATATATTCACAAATACCTTTCATTACTTAGAATGGCTTGTTTTGTCTGGGGAGCAATCATTAGGAGAAATAAAATGGCTTCCATCCTATTAGTACACACAAAACCTGTCATAATCACACATCCGGACAAGTTACTTCACCACAATGAGCCATAGTGCTGCGTCATCATCCCCTCTGCTCTGCTTGTCAGGAATCATGATCCTGAATACAGGTGAATCTCTGTGGGAATAGAGATGAAGAGAAATGAGAGGAAGGTGAGGTGTGGCTAATTAGCAGCAGCACTTGTTTACAGTCTTCATTGCCACAGCAACACATTCAGTGGCGTAACTACCGGGGAAGCAGCTGCTTCGGGCCCGGCGCCGTGTGTGACAGTTTATTTTCAAGTTAGTTAAATATCGATTCTTGTCTTACTGTTCAGGGCCCCTTCACAGCAGCAGCGGCGGCTGACCAGGCCCACTCGCTAATGTGATCTAATCTTACTGTGTCCTAAAGTCTCCTGAGACTTCTACTGTTATAGCTGGCTAAGTGTACATCTATACACATGACAGCTGCCCCAACACACCCAGCACTCCTATATCTCTATATGACAGCTGTCCCAGCACACTCAGCTCTGCTATATCTCTATATACAGGGAGTGCAGAATTATTAGGCAAATGAGTATTTTGACCACATCATCCTCTTTATGCATGTTGTCTTACTCCAAGCTGTATAGGCTCGAAAGCCTACTACCAATTAAGCATATTAGGTGATGTGCATCTCTGTAATGAGAAGGGGTGTGGTCTAATGACATCAACACCCTATATTAGGTGTGCATAATTATTAGGCAACTTCCTTTCCTTTGGCAAAATGGGTCAAAAGAAGGACTTGACAGGCTCAGAAAAGTCAAAAATAGTGAGATCTTGCAGAGGGATGCAGCACTCTTAAAATTGCAAAGCTTCTGAAGCGTGATCATCGAACAATCAAGCGTTTCATTCAAAATAGTCAACAGGGTCGCAAGAAGCGTGTGGAAAAACCAAGGCGCAAAATAACTGCCCATGAACTGAGAAAAGTCAAGCGTGCAGCTGCCAAGATGCCACTTGCCACCAGTTTGGCCATATTTCAGAGCTGCAACATCACTGGAGTGCCCAAAAGCACAAGGTGTGCAATACTCAGAGACATGGCCAAGGTAAGAAAGGCTGAAAGACGACCACCACTGAACAAGACACACAAGCTGAAACGTCAAGACTGGGCCAAGAAATATCTCAAGACTGATTTTTCTAAGGTTTTATGGACTGATGAAATGAGAGTGAGTCTTGATGGGCCAGATGGATGGGCCCATGGCTGGATTGGTAAAGGGCAGAGAGCTCCAGTACGACTCAGACGCCAGCAAGGTGGAGGTGGAGTACTGGTTTGGGCTGGTATCATCAAAGATGAGCTTGTGGGGCCTTTTCGGGTTGAGGATGGAGTCAAGCTCAACTCCCAGTCCTACTGCCAGTTTCTGGAAGACACCTTCTTCAAGCAGTGGTACAGGAAGAAGTCTGCATCCTTCAAGAAAAACATGATTTTCATGCAGGACAATGCTCCATCACACGCGTCCAAGTACTCCACAGCGTGGCTGGCAAGAAAGGGTATAAAAGAAGAAAATCTAATGACATGGCCTCCTTGTTCACCTGATCTGAACCCCATTGAGAACCTGTGGTCCATCATAAAATGTGAGATTTACAAGGAGGGAAAACAGTACACCTCTCTGAACAGTGTCTGGGAGGCTGTGGTTGCTGCTGCACGCAATGTTGATGGTGAACAGATCAAAACACTGACAGAATCCATGGATGGCAGGCTTTTGAGTGTCCTTGCAAAGAAAGGTGGCTATATTGGTCACTGATTTGTTTTTGTTTTGTTTTTGAATGTCAGAAATGTATATTTGTGAATGTTGAGATGTTATATTGGTTTCACTGGTAAAAATAAATAATTGAAATGGGTATATATTTGTTTTTTGTTAAGTTGCCTAATAATTATGCACAGTAATAGTCACCTGCACACACAGATATCCCCCTAAAATAGCTAAAACTAAAAACAAACTAAAAACTACTTCCAAAAATATTCAGCTTTGATATTAATGAGTTTTTTGGGTTCATTGAGAACATGGTTGTTGTTCAATAATAAAATTAATCCTCAAAAATACAACTTGCCTAATAATTCTGCACTCCCTGTATGAGCAGCTGTCATGTGTATAGATGTACACTTAGCCAGCTATAACAGTAGAAGTCTCATATTTTTTCGGTCAGCAGCAAGGCAGCTCTTATGGTCTTGTGGTTAAGTGCTTTGCCTCTGATACAGAAGGTCGTGGGTTCGAATCCCAGCAGAAACTTTTCTGAAATACAAGCGGGACACAATACAGGGCGGGACACAGGAAGAGGCTGCATCGTTAACATGGAGGTAAGTAGAAGTGTTTATTATTTTTTTTTAATACCCGACTGTTACTGCCATTGGGGGAGCGGGAGGCACTTGATACTGGCACATGGGGGAGGGGGGTTGGCACCTGATACTGGCACCTGGGGGGGAGAGGCACCCGATAGTGGCACATGGGGGGGAGAGGGGTTGGCACCTGATACTGGCACCTGGGGGGGAGGGAGGGTTGGCACCTGATACTGGCACATGGGGGGAGAGAGGCACCTGATACTGGCACATGGGGGGGAGGGAGAGAGGCACTTGATACTGGCACTTTTTCGTGTGGGGGGGAGATGGCACTATGATACTGGGACATGGGGGTAAGGAGAGAGGCACTTGATACTGGCACCTGGGGGGGAGGGGGGGTTGGCACCTGATACTGGCACATGGGGGGGAGAGGCACCTGATACTGGCACATGGGGGGGAGAGAGGCACCTGATACTGGCACATGGGGGGGAGGGAGAGAGGCACTTGATACTGGCATGTGGTGGGGTTGGCACTTGATACTGGCACATGGGGGGAGAGAGGCACTTGATACTGGCACTTTTTTGGGGGGGAGATGGCACTATGATACTGGAACATGGGGGGGAAGAGAGAGGCACTTGATACTGGCATGTGGGGGGGGGTTGGCACTTGATACTGGCACATGGGTGGGTTTGGCACTATGATACTGGCACATGGGGGGGAGAGGCACTTGATACTGCCACTTTTTGGGGGGGGAGATGGCACTATGATACTGGGACATGGGGGGAAGAGAGAGGCACTTGACACTGGCACATGGGGGGGTTTGGCACTATGATACTGGCACATGGGGGGTGGGAAGGAGAGAGGCACTTGATACTGGCACATTGGGGGGAGATGGCACTATGATACTGGGACATGTGGGGGGGAGGAGAGAGGCACTTGATACTGGCACATGATGGGGGGGCATCTATGGGGACACTTACTGGCACATTATTGGGGGGCATTATGGGGGACACTAGGCCGGCAGCCTATCAGAGGCCGGACACTGAGGGGCATCTACTGGGGCACTATATATGGGGCATTTTATACTGGTACATTATGGGGGGCACTAGCAGGAAGGGGGGAGAGGAGCACTATGGGGGAATTTACTGGCGGCACTATATAGGGGTATTTTATACTGACACATTATGGGGGCACTATGGGGACATTAGCTCAACTGGGGCATTACAAGGGGGTATTTTTGCACTGTCACATTATAAGGAGAATTATTACTACTGGGGGGGCATTATAGTGGGCTTTATTACTCCCCAATGGTATGACCCCCTAGTAGCAGCACCAGCCTCTCCCTGCTCTGCTATCCCTCTGCCCCTTCTCCAAATCCTTATTATGAAATATTTCTCATTAGGATAAAGCACATCAGCTCCGCCGAGCCCCCGGCCAAGTGTTGAAGTGGCGTCCGAGATCCCCAAGGGCTAAGTAACTGTAAGTTTTCATATGAAATATGTTTGTTATACACATATAGCATACACCGTGCCACACAATATACAGTATACTGCTACACTGTGCCAAAGGAGTGGGGTTTACACAGGAGGAGGGAGGTGCGAAGCGCGCTGGAGGGGCCCTTACAAATATTTGCTGTGGGGCCCAGTCACTTCTAGTTACGCCCCTGAACACATTACCACAGTTTGTCCTGTCCATCCTCTCTGTACTTGTCTCCTCATGAACTAAATTCCCCAGAGATTCAGCTAAAGTTCTTATCATCTGTATTCAGGATCATAATCCTTGACAAGTAGAGAGGGGGATGAGGCAGCTCTTTACCTAAGTGTTGTAAAGTAACGTGTCCTCATGTGTGATCAGGACAGGTTTTGTGTGAACTAATGGGACAGCGGCCATTTTGTTTCCCCTGATGAATGCTCCCCAGACAAAACGAGCAATTATAAATAATGAAAGGTATTTGAGAATATACTTATTATAAAGTAATATTTAACTATTTTCATTTTCTTAATTCCCAGAGAACTTCTTTAACCGCCTCTGGACCGCCTAACGCAGGATCGCGTTCCGGAGGCGGCAGCTGCAGGCAGAGTCACGCATATACGCGTCATCTCGCGAGACGCGAGATTTCGCTCAAAGCCGGCCCGCGCATGCGCATCGCGGGCCGGCAAAAGTTAGAGGAGTATTTCGTCAGCAACCTGCCAGCCAATGATCGTCGCTGGCAGGTTGCTGATTTTTAAAAAATCGAATCACAAGCCATCTAACACCTTATATTTATAAATATAAGGTGTTAAATGGCTTCTCTGCTCCTCTGCTGGTCCTTTTGGTCGGTTGGTCCCAGCAGAGGAGCACACATCACAGTGAGTACCCACCACACTTAGCCCCCAGATCACCCCCCATCACCCCCCAATTAACCCCTTGATCACCCCTGTCAATCACTAGTGAAAGGGAAAAAAGTGATCAGTGTAAACTGTCACTTTTTTTTTCACTAGTATTGACTGTTAGGTTTTAGGATAGTTTAGGCCCCTTGGTTAGGTAGTTAGCGTCAGTTAGCGCCCAGCCCACCGCACCGCAGTCACTGATTCGCTGATTAGCGTATCGCTAATCAGCATTTGTACTTTTATAGTATCTGTAAGTGATCAAAACTGATCACAGTCAGATCTATAATAGTATTAGTGTCACCTTAGTTCGCCCTCCACCCAAAACGCAGTGTTTGCCCGATCAGGCCTGATCGGTCGCCCACACGTGCGTTCACCCACGCCCGCCCGCCGCAGTGACAAAATTATTATTATTTTTTTATCACTGCACAACCACTTACAAGCGCTGCGGCACTAAAAAAATCAGTTTTGATATTTTTTATCAATCGCAGCAGCCTCCGGTACTTCGCTATCAGGGAATACCCCTAAATTTAGTAGTCCAAATGTCAAACAGGGGGTATTCATCTGAAGAGGCCTACAGGCTTCTGACCCAGTCGGATGAGGAATGGGAACCTTCATCTGACGAATCTAGCGGGTCAGAATATGAACCTGTAGAAAGCAGTGGCAGTCTGACCCAAAGTTCGGACGAGGAGATTGAGGTCCCTGATAGCACCAGGTGTACCCGGCCCCTTGTTGCTAGACCACAGGTTGCGCAGGATCCGCTTCAAGAGCAGCAGAGTGGGGCTGGCGCTGTCGGATTACGTGGTGAGGCATACACCAGCAGCGCAGCCCTCCCTGACCTAGTACCAGCACTGCCGTACAACATGGTGAAGTGGCGAGCACCAGAAGGGCAGTTAAAGCTGGTACGGTGGCACGTGCAATAGTTACCCCGTCGCAGCCACCGCACAGACAGGCCGGTAGAGCCCCTAGAGTCCCTGAGGTGCTGGCAAACCCTCATTGGCAGTCCCCAACTTCAGCCGCACCTGTAGTTCCCCCTTTCACCGCCCAGTCTGGAGTTCGGGTTGAGACAGCTCAGATCGGTTCGGCACTGGGATTTTTTGAGCTGTTCTTGACTGCGGAGCTCTTGGACTTAGTCGTGGCAGAAACAAATCGGTATGCCACTCAATTTATAGCCGCCAACCCGGGAAGCTATTATGCCCAGCCTTTCCGGTGGAAACCAGTCCAAGTTTCCGAATTAAATTTTTTTCTGGGCCTTCTCCTCAACATGGGTCTAACCAAAAAGCATGAATTGCGGTCATATTGGTCCACAAACCCAATTCATCACATGCCCATGTTCTCTGCTGCTATGTCCAGGGCACGATTTGAGGCCATCCTGCGTTTCCTGCACTTTAGCGACAACACCACCTCCCGTCCCAGATGCCACCCAGCTTTTGACCGGCTCCACAAAATTCGGCCCCTCATAGACCACTTCAACAACAAATTTGCAGATTTGTATACCCCTGAGCAAAACATCTGCGTAGACGAGTCCCTTATACATTTTACCGGGCGCCTTGGCTTCAAACAATACATCCCAAGCAAACGTGCCCGGTATGGGGTCAAATTGTATAAGCTCTGTGAAAGGGCCACAGGCTATACCCACAAATTTCGGATCTATGAGGGAAAAGATCAGACCCTGGAGCCGGTCGGTTGCCCTGACTACCTGGGGAGCAGTGGGAAGACAGTCTGGGACTTGGTGTCACCCTTATTTGGCAAGGGGTACCATCTTTATGTGGACAATTTTTTATACAAGTGTGCCCCTCTTCAGGCATTTGTTCCTAGAACAGATTGGCTGCTGTGGCACCGTGCGACCTAGTCGCCGGGGCTTCCCCCAACGGCTCGTTACCACCCGTCTTACAAGGGGGGAGAGGGCTGCCTTGTGTAACGAAGAACTGCTCGCGGTGAAATGGAGAGACAAGCGTGACGTTTACATGCTCTCCTCCATTCACGCAGACACGACAATACAAATTGAACGGGCAACCAGTGTCATTGAAAAGCCCCTCTCAGTCCACGACTATAATGCGCTCATGGGAGGGGTGGACTTCAATGACCAGATGTTGGCTCCCTATTTAGTTTCCCGACGCACCAGACGCTGGTATAAGAAGGTGTCTGTATATTTGATTCAATTGGCGATGTACAATAGTTTTGTTCTCTACAGTAAGGCTGGGAGAACAGGATCCTTCCTCAAATTTCAGGAAGAGATCATCGCGAACCTCCTGTATCCAGGAGGTTCCGTGGCCCCAACCACCAGTGTAGTGAGCTGTCTACACCAGCGACATTTCCCCAATGTTGTTGCTGGTACCTCAAGCCAACCGTCACCCCGAAAAAGATGTCGTGTCTGTAGCAGGAGTGGAATAAGGCGTGACACCCGCTATTTCTGTCCTGACTGCCCTGACCACCCTGCCCTATGCTTAGGGGAGTGTTTCCGAAAGTACCACACACAGGTACACTTAGCATAGGGATTGCATCACACAGGGCTATTAGGGCCCTTTCACTCACAGCTGCTGCAAACCTCTCCTTCCACCTGGGATAAAGTGCATAATGTACTTCGCCACATCTTTGGGCGATTTGCGCTTTGCACATTGTCCCATGGGGAAGGAGAGGTTTGTCCTATAAAGGTTAAAAAGAAACAAAAAAACACCGGTAAGCAAAAAAGTTAAAGTTCAGTTCAAAAAGTTAAATAAAGTTTATATGTTCCGTTCAAATGTTATTATAAAGTTAATAAATTTATTGCGTTGCGGCCTGGTTTTTTCTTTTTTGTTTTGTTTTTTTTACCTTCCAGGTGGACCAACCGATCGACTAGCTGCAGCACCGATGTGCATTCTGACAGAAGCATTGCGCTGCTGTCAGATTACACAAAAGTCGGTGTATGCGGCGCTGCAAGACGAGATTTCTCCTCTGCAGTAAAAGATACGTTTGCCGAGGCATATGAGCTGAGGAGGCGGTGGTGTTCATATACTTTGGCAAACACTTTGTATATAAAATAAAAAATAAAAAATCCCGACAATGATTTATTCATCCACATCGATTGATGTGAATGGAGAAATCGGGTTTGCCAGGGCATACGAGCTAAGTGGGTATGGATGTTGGGCGGAGCTCCTATGTCCTGGCAGACGCCTTTCCCCTCCTTTTTTTTTTTGACAGAGATTTTTTCATCCACATTGATCGATGCGAATGAAGAAATCTGTGCCGTTCATTTTTTCTTTCAGCCCAAAGGCTGAACAAAAAAAAAAAAAGCTCATTACCCGTATGCTCAATATAAGGAGAATAGCAGAAACTCCTAATGCTGGCCTTACATGTAATGATTGCGGAGACTCTCAAATGCCAGGGCAGTACAAACACCCCACAAATGACCCCATTTTGGAAAGAAGTCACCCCAAGGTATTCACTGAGGGGCATATTGAGTCCATGAAAGATTGAAATTTTTGTCCCAAGTTAGCGGAAAGGGAGACTTTGTGAGAAAAAAACAAAAAAAAATCAATTTCCGCTAACTTGTAGCAAAAATTTTTTTTTTATATGAACTCGCCATGCCCCTCATTGAATACCTTGGGGTGTCTTCTTTCCAAAATGGGGTCACATGTGGGGTATTTATACTGCCCTGGCATTTTAGGGGCCCTAAAGCGTGAGAAGAAGTCTGGGATCCAAATGTCTCAAAATGCCCTCCTAAAAGGAATATGGGCCCCTTTGCGCATCTAGGCTGCGAAAAAGTGTCACACATCTGGTATCACTGTACTCGGGAGAAGTTGGGCAATGTGTTTTGGGGTGTCATTTTACATATACCCATGCTGGGTGAGAGAAATATCTCGGTCAAATGCCAACTTTGTATTATAAAATGGGAAAAGTTGTATTTTGCCGAGATATTTATCTCACCCAGCATGGGTATATGTAAAATGACACCCCAAAACACATTGCCCAACTTCACCTGAGTACGGCGATACCAGATGTGTGACACTTTTTTGCAGCCTAGGTGGGCAAAGGGGCCCACATTCCAAAGAGCACCTTTAGGATTTCACAGGTCATTTTTTACACATTTTGATTTCAAACTACTTACCACACATTAGGGCCCCTAGAATGCCAGGGCAGTATAACTACCCCACAAGTAACCCCATTTTGGAAAGAAGACACCCCAAGGTATTTTGTGATGGGCATAGTGAATTCATGGAAGTTTTTATTTTTTGTCACAAGTTAGTGGAATATGAAACTTTGACAGGAAAAAAATAAAATCATCATTTTCCGCTAACTTGTGACAAAAAATAAAAAGTTCTATGAACTCACTATGCCCATCAGCGAATACCTTAGGGTGTCTACTTTCCAAAATGGGGTCATTTGTGGGGTGTTTGTACTGTCTAGCCATTGTAGAACCTCAGGAAACATGACAGGTGCTCAGAAAGTCAGAGCTGCTTCAAAAAGTGGAAATTCACATTTTTGTACCATAGTTTGTAAACGCTATAACTTTTACCCAAACCATTTTTTTTTTTTACCCAAACATTTTTTTTTTATCAAAGACATGTAGAACAATAAATTTTGAGAAAAATTTATATATGGATGTCGTTTCTTTTGAAAAATTTTACAACTGAAAGTGAAAAATGTCATTTTTTTGCAAAAATTTCGTTAAATTTTGATTAATAACAAAAAAAGTAAAAATGTCAGCAGCAATGAAATACCACCAAATGAAAGCTCTATTAGTGAGAAGAAAAGGAGGTAAAATTCATTTGGGTGGTAAGTTGCATGACCGAGCAATAAACGGTGAAAGTAGTGTAGTGCAGAAGTGTAAAAAGTGGCCTGGTCATTAAGGGTGTTTAAGCTAGGGGCGCTGAGGTGGTTAAACATGAACATAACTTCTTGTTCTAGCTTACCAGATTTATGTTCATGTTTTAGAATTCATAATGAAATTGATCAAGAGTGCTTGTTGCATGTTCTTCATCTTTCTTCTACTGCTGCTTTGAAACTTTGCTCCTTTGAAGATACAGCTAAACATCCAAGTCTATAACATTTGAGGGTTCCCACCTCTGTGACCTGCACCTATATCTAGAACAATGGTCCCTCGACACCTGTCTCACTGAGGCGGCCACCAGCTGCCGCATCCAAGTGAAGAATGAATGAATGGAGGGTTGACTGTTCGTATATTACTTTTATGGACGTTATGAAAGCAGTTGAGCAAAAGCACTCAACTGTTTCTATATTTGCCATAGAAGTGAATAGACAGAGATGCACATATGTTCAGCCACCTCACTATAAGTTCTTCACCTGGATGCGACCAAGTTGCATGAGGGTCGGGTGATCCTCAATCTAGACCTAGGTAGGGAACCTGTATCTGTCAGACATTTATGATATTACCATTTATGTGGTTATAATGTGATTCCTGTGTTATTTTAGAACTAAATATTTCCTTTTTTGTTACAAGCAGAAATAAAGGGGATTTTTTATTTATTTGTAGTAACTTCTGTACAAGAAAAAGAGGAACCGGAACCAATTGACCCATTTGTATATGAAGATACAAGCTGCAAACGTGGAGATCAAGGAGTGGAAAAATAACAGCTATGGTTTTGTCCAATTAAAGCTTACATTTTACTCCATTTATAATTATGCTGACATATTTGCAATAAGATTTATTTTTGCCATTTAATAAATTAGCAAATTCCTTCTCTTTCCTAAGCTTCAGCAATGCAGATGCCCATGCTGCACACTTCTAAAATGACTGAGAAAATACTACAACAGAACCCTGTGCTCTGCCTCCTGTGCATTCGTAGCCAGCAGGAAGTCTCTGCTACAAATCTTCTATTGCAGGAGTGTACAGCCTTTTCTGGCTTGAGGACCACATATTGAACCAATCCCTAGGCCACAACAAAATTGTTAAGAGGTATTCCCATCAAGACATTGTAAGCATATCGAAGTTAAATGACAAATGTCTAATAGGTGCTGATTCCATTTTCTGAACTCTTACCTTGAAGATACCATGCATTTCTCAGTTGTACAGGGTGGGCCATTTATATGGATACACCTTAATAAAATGGGAATGGTTGGTGATATTAACTTCCTGTTTGTGGCACATTAGTATATGTGAGGGGGGAAACTTTTCAAGATGGGTGGTGACCATGGCGGCCATTTTGAAGTTGGCCATTTTGAATCCAACTTTTGTTTTTTCAATAGGAAGAGGGTCATGTGACTGTCATGGCTGAGGATGGGGAAAACCCTCAGCCGTGCGGTATCAGGAGATGGAAGGCCACTGCTTGGCCAGTAACACAGAATTAGGGAGCAGGTCACCTCCTAGAGCTTCCCTAATCTGACCCTGACTCCTAGCTGCATGACCCGCCCTTGAAGGTAGGAGGGCTCATGCTCAGGAACCTTGGATCCCTTCTGACCCTACGTCGATCCCTGAACTAGGAGCTGGGTAGACAGCCCGTTCCTCCTGGACACGGAGTAACAGGAGTCTAAAAGTGGCCAAGCTATAAAGAAAGGGGAACAGAAACAGACACATGGCAATGACAGGTAAGTGAGACTAGTACCACACTTACCTGCCACAGACACACAACCTGGAACCCACGTGCAAGTGCTGCGGTCCACAAACAACACAAAGGACACCGCACACACAGACATCACACGGGAACCCAGGAAACCATATTCTGCAATAAACAAAGACCAAACAAACATCTTCTAAACACCATACATAAACCTATGACCACAAGGGTGGCCCCCACTGGCAGATGGAATACACAGGAGGCTGCTCCAGCTAACCATGGCTGAAGTACCCCTCAGACAAGTGATATACACTGAGGCTTTATAGCCCATGTAGACACACCCAGTGTTCACACACACAGAAGGGATTTAACCCTTCCAACACCAGGCAAGGGAAGACAGACTCTTAAAGGGGAATACACACATAAACAAACACACTTCACCTGTTGCCGCGGGCAACGGCATGCGTGGCAATCATATCCTGGGGATCTGCCATAGGGCTGAGACACTGCCACCACATGCACACAACACCACACGTTGCCACGGGCAACCAAGTGAAGGAAAGTGTCACAAAACAAACCACTGGCCGTGACAGTGACACATCAAACTTATTGGGAATTTCACAAGAAAAACAATGGTGTGCTTGGTTTTAACGTAACTTCATGAGTTATTTACAAGTTTCTGACCACTTATAAAATGTGTTCAATGTGCTGCCCATTGTGTTGGATTGTCAATGCAACCCTCTTCTCCCACTCTTCACACACTGATAGCAACACTGCAGGAGAAATGCTAGCACAGGCTTCCAGTATCTGTAGTTTCAGGTGCTGCACATCTCGTATCTTCACAGCATAGACAATTGCCTTCAGATGACCCCAAAGATAAAAGTCTAAGAGGGTCGACTTCCGGTTCCGGCGCTGGGATGCAGGAGGCAGCGTGAAGGAGCTCCGGTGACCTCTCACCAATTAATACACCCCGCTTGTAATATACCGGCGATAGGGGACTGTGACAGGCACATCCCGGTCCCTGAACACCCAGAGTCCATAAGTTTATGGACCGTTACCTGTTGCGGAGCGGCAAAAGGAGGATCTCCAGAGGACGGGGCAGAGAAGCAGACGGCGCGCTCAGCAAGATGGCGGACTCGCGCCCTTCTACCCCTTCACCACTGACACAAGTACTGCTGGAATGCGGTAAGATAGAGGAGCATGCGGACCAGCAAAGCCCCTCAATGGACATTGATTATAAGCGACTAGCTATAGAGGTGGCCCGGCATTTAGCCCCAGACATCAGGGACACACTTACCACAACTTTGTCTGCATCGCTGCAGCAGCTACATGGGGCAGTCTCCCAGCATGACATGAGGCTTGAGGAGCTGGAGCAGAGAGTATCAAGGGCTGAAAATGAAGCAGCTACATGTAATCATAAAATAAATGAGCTTTCCAAACAGAATGCGATTTTATATGACCGGGTAGAAGATCTGGAAAACCGGTCCAGAAGAAGTAACTTGCGTTTGTTGGGGTTACCTGAGAAGTTTAAGCCGCAAGCCCTAATGGACATTTGTGAAAATGATCTACCAAAGGCACTGGGATTAGAGGGGCGCTGTAAAGTGGAAAGGGCGCACAGAATAGGCCCAGTAATGGAGGAGCAACAAGAGCATGCAGAATCGTCAAGAGGCCTGGGACCTAAACCACGCCAGGTCATTATGAAATACCTAGATTACTGTGACAAAGAAGCTATACTAAGAGCGTATAGAGCTAAAAAAGGCCCATTAAAGTTGCTGGGACATTCTGTATTACTGTTTGGAGACTACTCTGCGGCTGTAGCCAAAAAGAGGAGAGAGTTTAGCCGCGTTTGCACTCTACTACATCAAAAGGGCCGCAGGTTTCAGCTACAATATCCTGCAAAGTTGAGGGTATTACACCCTAACGGATCCAGCACGGTCTATCATGACCCGACGGCAGCAGAAGAGTGGATTAAATCCATACAGAACCCAGGGGAGCCAATGGGAGAAGACCAGAGAAGAGGAAGAGGTTCATATGGTGCAGAAAATTCAAGTGGCCTGGAGCGGAGAAGAGGGAGAGAAAGAGTGTATACAGAGCCCGGAGTAAGGGGGCGAAGATTTTCGGGCAGAAGAGCTGACTCTTACCCCAGAAGATGACTTATGTCCCTTGTCTTGATATCAGGGGAAGCATAAGTTACTACGAGGTTCCTGTGGGACTGAATCATCTACTGGGATATGATGGTGGTATTGACTTGGTATTAAATCTATGTTGGGGAGGGCATTGGTAGGGCCCGCCAAGTCAAGTTAAGTTATGTTTTCAATTCATGTCAATTGTAATATCAGCGAAATATTATACTTGAGGTAGAAGGTTTCGGTTACATCGTAGATAGCCGCAGGTGACGGTTCAGCATTTTTAGTGGAGAGACCTCTAGCGGGAAAAGTAAGATTAATTTCCTAGTTAACAAGGTGGGAGGGAGCTGCAACCCAGAAAAAAAGGGAGGTTACTATAGTAGTTTAAGTGGTTGTAATTGGAGGAGTGTAAAGGTGCGTGAGGGTAGTGACGTCAAGAGTGCGTTACAGAAGTACGAAAAAGTGTTGGTGATCTAACATTTGTTTATCTGTTTGTTTATCTGCAAGGGATTTCTCTGGGCCTTTTCGGTGAGTGACGTGGATCCCCGGCTCGGTAGGTTGTAATAAGCTCCAAAGGGGGGAGGGGGGGGGGAGAAAAAAAAAAAAACTGACGTTAACGATGAAGGTGATAACTTGGAATATTAAGGGTTTGAAATCACCTCAAAAAAGGTGGATGGTTCTACGGCACCTTAAAAAACTCAAGCCAGATGTGGTTCTCCTGCAAGAGACTCATCTCGAGGAGCAGGATTTTGATAGAATGAAAAAGTTATGGGTAGGCAGAGTGGTTGGGTCCCCGTCACTCAACCGAAAGGCGGGGGTAATAACGCTTATCAATAAGCAATTGAACTACCAGGTTTTATCACAGACTAATGATTCTCAGGGAAGATGGGCACATACTTTATTACAGGTACAGAATACGCAATATAGCATACACAATGTATACTGTCCTAACACGGGAAATTCTTCTTTCCTAAAGGATCTGGAATTGAGGCTGCTAGGTGATACATGCATAAATAAGATTGTAGGAGGTGATTTTAATGCGGTTCTACATAGTGTGGCAGATCGGAAGAGAGTGGAAGGAAAGGTAGGGGGGGAGAATCCCCAGGACAAAGCATTGCAGCAGTTTTTGGTGGGCGGAGGACTGGTAGATGACTGGCGACGAACGCACCCTGATGATAGCAGTTATACTTTTTATTCCCATTCCCCAAATTCCTGGTCTCGTATAGATTATCTATTAGTGACTCAAAACTTAGTACATAGGGTAAAAATATCGGATATAGGGGATATTGTGATCTCAGATCACGCGCCGGTAACACTAGTGGTTAGCGATGACTTTCCTAGAGGACCAGATTTCATATGGCGATTCCCCTCACAGCTCTGCGCCAGGGAAGAGTTTTTGGAAAAGTTAGCTATTTGGTGGGAGAAATATAAATCAGATAACGTGAATCATCTGGAAACGCCAAACCTTTTCTGGAACGCTTCAAAAGCGGTGCTGAGAGGCAGAATCATGGGATATCTGGCAGGTCTTAAAAAGAAAGCTCAGTCACAGTTTGACCAGGCAAGTCAAAAGGTTAGGTTGGCTTACATAGATTTTGAACAGGATCCCACAGATGTCAATAGGAAGAAGTGGATAGAAGAACGAAAGGTTTTTGAACAAAGTATTAAAGAGAAAGAATCACTGCGTAGCTCTGAGTTTGAGGCTAGGCTATTCAAATATGGTAACAAGTCAGGGAGGCTCTTAGCCAATCTAGCGAAGGGTCTGAGACAACCACAATATATTAACAGCTTGAAAAATTCTACAGGGACAATTACGCATGATCCGGCACGGATTAATTCCACTCTGGGGGAATATTATGAAAATTTATATAAGGACGGGGACAGTGCAGATTTAAGTGACACCCTTCTTGACAAAATTGACCTACCTAAGTTGACTGAGGAGCAGCGTCGTACTCTAAATGCAGAAATCACGGAGGCGGAGTTGCAGGGAGTGATAAAGGGGCTGGGCAACTCTAAAGCTCCAGGACCGGACGGGTATACTGGAGAGTATTATAAGGCCTTATGTAACCAGGTATCGCCAGTGTTGATGGATGTTTATAACAACATGTTTGGGGGGGGACCGACCCTGGACGGAACTAACCTCTCCTATATCAAACTGTTACCCAAACCTGAGAAAGATCCACTATTACCGGGTTCATACAGACCCATTTCTCTGATAAATGTAGATGCGAAGATCCTGTCCAAAATCATTGCAGATCGATTAGCTAAAATGATGCCATCTTTGATAGGACAGGAGCAGGTGGGTTTCGTTCAGGGTCGTGCCGCGGTGACAAACATTAGGACAGTAATTGCTGTTTTAGATAGGGTACAACATGACCCGGAAAGGGGAGAGTCACCAGCCATGCTCACACTGGATGCCGAAAAAGCATTAGACAATGTTAGGTGGGCATGGCTGGAGGCGGTCCTGGATAAAATGGAGATCATAGGTGCCTTCAGGGGAGTATTGTCACAAATGTACCATAGGCCACAGGCGAGGGTCTTTACGCAGGGGCACTTATCCAAACCATTCGATATCCAAAAAGGGACTCGACAGGGTTGCCCCCTATCCCCACTTTTGTTTAATTTGCCACTAGAACCACTGGCTAGAGAATTATGCAGGTCTAACTTATTTGAAGGGATTAAGATAGGAAAGACACAAGTGAAAGCTGCATTATTCGCCGATGACATCATTCTATTTATGTCTAAGCCACAAGAGCAGATAGATAGCATTTTTAAGGCACTGGAAAAGTTCGGGAAGTATTCCGGGTATAAAGTAAATATGTCAAAGTGTGAACTTCTACCGATAGGTCAGAGGAATAAGTTTGAGGGGGACGGAAATAGGGGTGTTATGGGGTCCTTAATAAAATCCCAAATTAAATACCTAGGCATAAAGATTGGACGGACGCCACATTCCATCTACCAGTTTAACTATCCACCTTTACTCAATAAAATTAAAGATGATCTAACCAGATGGCAGACATTACCACTATCTTTAATGGGTAGGTGCCATTTAATTAAAATGTTAGCAATGTCCAAACTGATGTATCCACTCCAGACCATACCGGTGCTCCTAAGACATGTGGATGTGAGGAACTTGGAGAGATGCTTTTCAAAGTTCATTTGGAATGGCAAGAAACCAAGAGTCTCACTGAGGAAATTGAAACTTCGGAGGGAGATAGGAGGACTAAATTTACCTGACGTTAGAGGTTACAATTTAGCTTGTTTGAGTAGACACCTACTAGATTGGTTCAATGAGACTTCCCATTACTCAAATTTGGGATTGGAGAAGCAGCTAGCGGCACCCTGGAATTTAAAGGCTCTAGTGCATACCAAGTTATCTCAACTACCCCGTTTAGCTAGATGCTCACTAATCCTGCGAGACTCCATTATAACATGGAAAAATCTTAGGAAGTTGTACAAACTACCGTATCAGATCTCGAAACACCTCCCTTTGCACAATAATTCGGCTTTTATGCCAGGGCAATCCGAACGGTCATTCAGGGAATGGAAGATCAAAGGCATTAAGACAGTAAGTGATCTGTTCCATCCCCAGGAAAATAGATGGGCGACTCTACAAGAACTAGAGGATAGGTGGGGGCTGACAGGATCTAATTTATTCCCATATCTACAGATCAAGCATTATTGTAAAAGTCTAGCTATCAACATGACAGGTGAGTGGAACCAAAATAAATTTGATTCACTCATTACTTCTAGCAGTAGGCAATCCATTTCACACTTATACGGGAGCTTGCGACACCTATGGGAGGACTCTATCTCTCAGGGATTGTTTGGGAGATGGGGGAACAAATTAGATTTAGTGGAAGTTTATTTAACTGCGAGAAATGGAATAGCAGCCTTACACAAGGCAGTGGTAAACGAGACGATGAGAGAAACCCACTTTAAAATTATACATCATGCCTTATATGGATTTGATATGCCAGTGACTATTACAAAGCCTAATAGGATAGTGGCCTGCCCTAGGTGCTCTACTCCCAAAACTGACCTTTTGCATGGGCTGTGGAGTTGCACAAAATTAGTGGAGTATTGGAAGATGGTGGGTTTGATTTTACGGGAAGGGAGTAATTTTAAGGAGGAACTGGATATTCAAATGGCAATATTACATGCAGGACAACAGGAGGAGACAAATGAAGGGGGCAGTGGGCAGAACAAGAGTCTCACAGCAATGGGGCATAGGATAGTCCTTGAGGCCAAAAGATGTTTGTTGTCTAATTGGTTAGAATCAAAGGTCCCACCAAAGGAGGAACTTCTAAGACGCCTGCGTCACATGTTGCATTTAGAGTGGCTGGAAGCAACGGGTAAAAAAGAAATAGCCGGAAAGAAGCTGTATAAAACCTGGAAAAAGTTCATGATAAATTTCATGGAGATAGTTGAAATATCAACAATCATGAAGCCGTTTACCCTAACTGCTTGGTATTTACAGGAGGATATTAAGGGACGGCTAGGGAGACTTAAAGTGGTATAGTCGTTAGTGAACCAGGACAAGATAAGTAGGAGGAGATTAAGAAGAGCCAGGATGTTAGGTTAGCATTGGTGGCGAATAAGAAGGGGCCCAGAGAGATATATATACCCTTGACAGATACATTTGAATTGTTATTATTATTTTCCAAGTATGTGGGGGGAGGGGGGGGGGACTAAAAAGGGGAAAAATGGTATTGTATTATGTTAGTAGACCTTGACAAAAGAGGTATCAACTAATATGTATGACATGTAAGTTTATGGAAATACGAACTCTATTGTAATATGGATGATATTGTATTGTACTTTCAAGACCATGATGCAGTACCAATAAACATCTTTGTTAAAAAAAAAAAAAAGTCTAAGGGGGTCAGATCGGGAGACCTTGGGGGCCATTCAACTGGCCCACTACGACCAATCCACTTTCCAGGAAACTGTTCATCTAGGAATGCTCGGACCTGACACCCATAATGTGGTGGTGCACCATCTTGCTGGAAAAACTCAGGGAACGTGCCAGCTTCAGTGCATAAAGAGGGAAACATCATCATGTAGCAATTTCGCATATCCAGTGGCCTTGAGGTTTCCATTGATGAAGAATTGCCCCACTATCTTTGTACCCCATATACCACACCATACCATCAATGGTGCAGCACCTGAAACTACGGATACTGGAAGCCTGTGCTAGCATTTCTCCTGCGGTGTTGCTATCGGTATGTGAAGAGTGGGAGAAGAGGGTTGCATTGACAATCCAACACAATGGGCAGCACATTGAACACATTTTATAAGTGGTCAGAAACTTGTAAATAACTCATGAAAGAATAAAGTTACGTTAAAACCAAGCACACCATTGTTTTTCGTGTGAAATTCCCAATAAGTTTGATGTGTCACATGACCCTCTTCCTATTGAAAAAACTAAAGTTGGATTCAAAATGGCCGACTTCAAAATGGCTGTCATGGTCACCACCCATCTTGAAAAGTTTCCCCCCTCACATATACTAATGTGCCACAAACAAGAAGTTAATATCACCAACCATTCCCATTTTATTAAGGTGTATCCATATAAACTGTAGTTTATGTGAGGCCACCTCTCCATGGCTGGAAGAGAGCAGTAGTACTTACCTTCCCCTGCTCCTGCACACATCACTTCTCTCTGACATGAAAAATACATATTAGAAGCCACCAGACACAGACAAGCATGTCCTTGACCAGATGGTTGGGAACCTCACAGAAGGGCATTGTGGGCTGCATGTATCGACTTGGCCACAAGTTCACTCCTGTTCTTTTGATTACAATAAAATCAGCACAGTGAGGTTTCCGGTTCCATATGGATGCAGGGCTCTGTATGATTCTGGAGCTGTACATCCAGTTACAGGAGTATGCAGTAAGGGTGCCTGTGTTGTTTGAGCTTAGAAAGGAAAAGTGCTTTGCTAATCTACTGTATAGAAAAATGAAAATTTATATTAACTTCTGTAGCAAATGATATTTCACCTATAATTGGAGGTAGACTTTAATGGCTTCAAGCAATCCCAGCACTTAGGGCCCCTTTCACACGAATGATATGGATTGTGTCAGGATGCGTTCAGTGAAACTTGCACCATTTTTCAAGCATGTTCAGTCAGTTTTGTCTGCGATTGCGTTCAGTTGTTCAGTTTTTTTCGCACGGGTGCAATGCGTTTTGACGCGTTTTTACAAACAACGTCTCTTAGCAATCATCAGTGAAAAACGCATTACATCCCCACTTGCTAACGAATGCAATGCGTTTTTCACTGAAGCCCCATTCACTTCTATGGGGCCAGGGCTGTGAAAAACGCAGAATTTAGAACATGCTGTGATTTTCACACAACGCAGAACTGATGTGTGAAAAAAACAATCATGTACACAGACACATTGTAATGAATTGGTCAGGATTCAGTCTGGGTGCTATGTGTTCTTGTCACGCATTGCACCCGCGTAGAAAACTCGCTCGTGTGCAAGGGGCCTAAAGAGAATCTGTCACAGCGACCTCCCTATCCAACGGTTAACATAGACACATATCTGTGATTTACCCTGGCTGCTTTGATTGACAGGGGCAGGCAGTGGCAAAGCAGCAAGGGATGGCTGGTCACATAATGGAGTGAAGCTTGGGTGTAACAAGTGCAACACTGATACCCTAATTGACCAAAGGTCTAATTAGCATATTGAGAAAAAGTATGATAACTCTGGAATGGAGCGTCAAATCAACAAAAGAAAAACGGTTAACATAGCTTATGAGGCTGAAAAAATACATACGTCCATCCAGTTCCGCCTTTTATCCTGCAAAGTTTATCCAGAGGAAGGCAAAAAACCCTTATTATATTACTACACTCCAGAAATACATCCAGGCTTCTCTTGAACTCATCATCACCACCTCCTCAGGCAGAGAGTTCCATAGTCTCACTGCTCTTATAGTAAAGAATCCTCTTTTATGTTTGTGTACAAAACTTCTTTCCTCCGTACGCAGAGGATGTCCTCTCGTCACAGTCACAGTCCTGGGGATAAATAGATCATGGGAGAGATCTCTGTACTGACCCCTGATATATTTATACATAGTAATTAGATCTCCCATCAGTCATCTTATTTATGAACTAAATAACCCTAATTTTGATAATCCTTCTGGGTACTGTAGTCCACCCATTCCAGTTATTACTTTAGTTGCCCTCCTCTGAACCCTCTCCAGCTCTTCTATGTCTGCCTTGTTCGCAGGAGCAATGGGCGTCTCCTTCTCCCTGGCTCTGAGCTGTCCAATTGCAGTGGAGAGCGTTACAGCCAAGGGAAAAAAAAAACTCACCTTCTCCCTGGCTGTGACGCTCTCCGCTGTGATTGGACAGCTCACAGCCAGGGAGAAGGAGACGCCCTTTGAGAAACAACCCAGTCTCCTCCTCCCTGTACCAATGCGAAAATTAGCATACAGGGCGGTAGAATTTAACGTCGGCCACAGCGGGTGAACGGAGCGGCGCCCAGAAAAAATAGTAAGCACTATTAGAACCTCGCTGTATGCCCTACTTCGTTTATAAAGTCTGAACCCCATGAAAGGTCCTCTTTAAATCTCATTTGCCACTTCTCTGCCCGAGCCTCCAATGTATCCAGATCCATCTGTAGCAATATACTTTCCTCTTCCGTGTTAATTACTTTATACATTTTAGTGTCATCTGCGAAAATTTATCATTTATTGTGCAACCCTTCTATAAGATCAATATTTTTTTATGAAGATAATAGGGCCCAATACTGACCCCTGTGGTACTCCACTAGTGGTGGCGACCCATTCTGAGCATGTATTGTTAATAACCACCCTCTGTTTTCTATCACTGAGCCAGTTACTTACCAACATACATACATTTTCTCCCAGTCCAAGCATTCAGAAGTCAAAATTTATGACATCCAGTGACTTACCCTGGTGCAGTCTAGAACCTACCTCCTTAGGGTAACTGATTAGATTAGTTTGACGGGACCAGTCCCCCATGGAAGCCATGCTGATACAGCATTATACGCTTAGATTCATTGAGATGCTCCAGGATAGCATCTCTTAGAAAACTGTTTACCCTCGTCACATGTTAGACATACCGGCCTATAGTTTCCGGATTTTGTTTTTGACCCTTTTTTGAATATTGGCATCACATTGGCTAAACCCAGGTCCTTTCATTATAGAGTTCTTAAAAATGAGAAATAAGCGTGAACCACAGCTATGTGTCTGAGCAAAAAGTTGAGTAGGGAGGTCAATGGTGACAGATTCCGTTTAATAGACAATGCATTAAAAACACATAATGATGGTGCTATACATGGATTAAACACAGTCTTACTACATGTTTCAGACTGGTCCTTCCTGATGGCATGTCTGAAACTTTGTTCTGGTATTTAACATATGGGAACATGCCTACCATCCAGTTGTATAATTAAAACCAGTCAGTACTAACTGGTACTAACCAGTCAGTACACTTTAATAGCTTCATCGCCAAACATCAATAATTTTTTTCTAAAAGAAAAGTAGAAACGGTCACCTTTTCATAAATGTGATCATACGTGACCCTATTGCAGGTAAGTATGAGTATATGGGAGAGGAATGTATTAAGTAAAATGTATGGCTGCTTAGATTGGAGGGGATCTCTTTGTTAGCTGACTTCTTTCATACTCATCTGTAAAAGTACCATATGAATTGCTAGACATAACTGTATTCCTTGTTTCGAGAAAAATTAAAACCATGCAGTCTCTAGGAGAGGTGTGCATACAGTGCTGAACTTTTTACAACCTGTAATTTTTTTTCCATATAAAATAGAGGTAAATGGTGATGTAAAATGTGGTATTCACTAACCAGATTTGTATGCAGTTCTGCATAAACAATATGAACTGCTCCATAACAATGCAGAATTTTGGGGTTAAATAGCTTAAAAAATTGTATACTGTAGTTCCTATAGTATAAAATTATTAGAAGAGTATCAGTATTTTTCATTGATATCTAGTGTGTAAAATTTGTAATTTTTCCTCTACCTCAATATTTTTTCAATAAACTTTTATTTTTAAGTTCCACAAATGTTGTGTGTGCCATGTGTTTTATTTAAAGTAATGGTTTATATATTGTGCAACTAAAGATTTAGATTTGGCCATTAGTAAATCTCTCTCATGATAGTCAAGAGACCATGAAACATGCTCAACATCCTGAGAAGTTTTTAAATTTGTACAGTTCTTGTACATAAATTAATATGAAGTTGTTCCAGTAACCCCTAATCTTCAAATTATTTTCAAACTTTTCAATGTTTTCCCTGCTTCAACTACATATCCTATCGGTAGAAATAACCATCTGCATGTTTGAACATAGCCATCGCTGACAGACTTTACTTGACTCAGCAATAGAGATGAGCGAACCTGTTGAGATCCTGTTCTGTTCCAATTTGCAGAATTTTTGAAAAACGTAGGTTCGGCTGAACCAAATTGTTTCTGATTGCCCTGGAAATTGGTATATAACACAATCTAGTCCTTTTCTTTCCCTCCTCCCTAAACTCTTGAATGCAATGACAACAATCGTAAATCATGTCTGAGTGACACTGACATACATTGCTATTGGTAAATGCACATTTAACAATGTTAACGAACAGTTGGGGGGATTTATCAAACTAGTGTAAAGTAGAACTGGCTTAATTGCCAATAGAAACCAATCAGATTCCACCAAAAGAGCTGTCAACAATGAAAGGTGGAATCTGATTGGTTGCTATGGGCAACTAAGCCAGTTCTACTTTACATCAGTAAGTACAAACATGGAGCAAAGTACAAACATGGCGCCCGCTCGTGCATGCAGCAGGCGTCATGGCCAGTGGGTCTCTGCTGTTTCACGTCGAACTCCTCCTTCAGTGGCAGCTCCTCATCCTCTTCCTCCATGTGGATCCCCAACTGATACAGGGCAGACAGCAAGATGCATAAGCTGTTCTTCTACCATCGTCCGCTGCTGCATGAGCATCAGTGTCTGTTCTTAGATAAATATGAGGGGGATGAGATTGTTCATGCTGAGGTTGTCATGCTGCTGACAAACTTTGTGGCCTCTTCGAAGGTCTTCATCACCTGACAGGCATCTCGGATGAGCTGCCACTGCCTGACCTGGAAACAACTCATGCTCCCTGCTAAGGTCTGGTGCATGACAAAATCGTCCACGGCTTTCCGCTGCTCATACAGACACTCTAGCATGTGCAGTGTTGAATTCCAGTGAGTTGGAACGTTTCGGATTAAGCGGTGTAAACTGTTCTGCCGCTGTAAGTCCGGGAGAGCATTCTTCACCATTGAAGAATGGCTGAAATGCGAGAACACTGGACATTGCTAGCACCTTCCGCAAAAAGCATTGCACAACTAGGTTAAGGTGCGCCATACAGGGAGCAGGTGTTATTTCCCCCAGGTTCAGGGCAGCCACAATGTTGCAGCCATTGTCGCTGACCACCTTGCCCAATTAGATTTGGTGGGGTGACAGTCAGCACGATGTTTGCATCTTGATGTACTTTAGCAAACGCCCACCTTTGTGGCGACTTTCGCCCAGGCCAATCAACTCCAACATGGCATGGCAATGCTTGACTTGACACGTGATAGTCAGGAGGGACAGTGGGAGCAACTATTGCTGTTGGGGACGGTAACATGTCCATGGAGGAGGAGGTGGATAAGTGCCTGGTGTGGGAGCCAGGCCTACCCAATCGTGGGGAGGGGGTTTCAAAAGGACCTGGCCTTGTTGCTGGAGTGCTGCCTTGCCGTTGCCGCAACAAAATAAAAAATATTGACCTAGTGAGCTGTGAAGAATATTTACTGTTCCTGCCGTAACTGGTGGTCCAGGTGTCCGTGTCGTACACCTTGCTGCACAGTGAAAATTACAAGGCGCAGACCACGTTCTCTGCCATGTGAGAGTACAAGGCTGGGATGGCTCTTTGGGAGAAATATTGCCAGCTTTATATCTTCCAGCGAGGCTGAGCACATGCCATCCCTAAAGGCAGCAGACAATCCTAAATGGTATGGCAGCAACTGCACTGCCAGCAACTTGGTCAGCTGTGAATTAAAGGGGTATTCCCATCTTGGGCATTGGGGCCATATGACTAGTATATGCCCCCTATGTCTGATAGGTGCGGGTCCTGCCTTTGTGATCTGCATCTATACTTGGTCCCACATGCATGGTGCGCCCTCTGGCACTTTACAGGCTCCATTCTAAGTATAGGTGGGACCGCCAATGTCCAACATAGGAATATCCCTTTAAGCTTGCGCACCAGCGGATTGCTAGGCATGTAAAGTTGTTTTCTGGCCACACATACCATTATTGATGGCTGACGATAAAGTGGAGAGTCTGAGAAGGAGAGACAGAAAGTGAGGACAGTGATGTGAAAGGCACTGTGGATGTGGCCTGGTTGCCGCAGGGGTGCCACCTGGTTGAAGAAGGAAATTCTTAATGTGGTAGCTGGCTGCCACCTTTGTCCACAGGATGGGCTGATGCTGCTTCATGTGCTTCAATAGTGCTGGTGCCTATGTTTGTGTTTGGCTGCCCCTGCCTTATTTTATTCTTGCAGAACTTACACAGGGAAATACTTCTGTCTTTTAGCAGCATGGAGGAAAACTGCCAGTTGGGACATGTGCAGAGCTAGAGGCACCTGAGCTTCTTGGCTTAGCTCTGGCTAGTTTTGGGCCTAATACGCCAACAGTGTCAGCAGCATAACGAGATCCTGAAGCAGATGTGACCCTGGCAGTTCTTTGGAAGGTACGTCACCTATGCTCTTTATGCAGTATGCAGCCCTGCAGGGTGAGTGAGTGTCAGGTCACGGTTAATAGGCAGAACGAGGGTGTCTTTAGTACTCACAGTTCATAGGAGACCCAGGGCAGGCGTACAGCAGTGATGGAGAGGCTGGCACATGAATCCTCTGGGGCACTCTCTATGTATAGGGACCAGGCCGGTGGTAGCTGAGGTGCTCTGGGTGTTGCAGGTTTAAGGTGCAGGTGGCAAGATCCCTTTAAGTTCATGACGCCAGTGCCGGTAACGGTGGCACACCGATTTATTGCAGGAATAATTGAGGAACACAAGTTGCAGGGAACCAAAACTTCCTTTTACTGAACAGTTAACTATTTACAGTCTTTTGGTCAAAGTTCCATATGTCAGCAGCAGTCACAAGCAGGCTTATATAAATGGCAGGCACAATGTTCTTGCAAGATACTCAGAGGGTTTAACACTTACAGATCAGGTGGCATTTTTCCTTAGAATCCTGTCTGTCTTTATCCCAAGGCCCGTACGCCCTACTGTATTGCTGGCTTTATCCTTGGTTAGGGAAACTTCCTCAGGTATATATATCCTTGCTTTAACTTTATCCTTCTGCCCTTCAGCTCTCTGTTTGGCTGGAAACAACTTAGCTCTGCTCTGTACTCTTATGGGAACTTTAGGTTTCTCAGGAGTCAAATCCTTCTCCTGGTGGGGCAACTTCTGAGCTTGCTTT